>NC_139686.1:68974322-70174322 GCF_964106915.1 Podarcis gaigeae | reverse complement strand
ACAAAGAGTCTTAAGAGATGGAAAGGGAACTGAAAGAAGAAAAGAAAATCTCTCTCTCCCCAAGGGTTTATACTTCTGCCTCCACCTCATTTAAGAATCTAGGAGCCACTTTCTTACAAGTACATCCCAGTCTATGAAGATACTTTTCAAAATAAATAATTTTGTGATCTTTGACAGGGCCAACGAAGAAATACTTCAATCAAATGATATGTTTTCCCAAGTTAAAAGTTAGCACACTAAAATTGCAATGCAGTGCCATATTTTTTCTCAAGTTATTTGCAATATTTTAAAAAGTGTACCGCTGTTTCGTGAGTTTCGGAAGCATAGTTTTCAATTAATTTGAATAACTTTAAAGAGACCAGAGAACAATCCACACACATCGCTCAAATCATCTTTTCCAGTCCTCAAACCCAGGCTATACATCACTTACAAACAAATGCACAAAGTAAAAACCCAACTGCTCCTTGAAACGATGAAAGCCTAGTCTAGTTCTGATGGGAGCAATAAAGTTTGGAGAGCTGGTGGAAACCCTAAATGGCTCAAGACTAGGATATCCAAAAGGCCATCTTCTCCCACAGAAACCTGCCTGTAAATTGATATCATTTTTAAGGCCATCTTATAGGTAAAGGTAAAGGTACCCCTGCCCGTACGGGCCAGTCTTGACAGACTCTGGGGTTGTGCGCCCATCTCACTCAAGAGGCCAGGGGCCAGCGCTGTCTGCAGACACTTCCGGGTCACGTGGCCAGCATGACATCGCTGCTCTGACGAGCCAGAGCCACACACGGAAACGCCGTTTACCTTCCCGCTGGTAAGCGGTCCCTATTTATCTACTTGCACCCGGAGGTGCTTTTGAACTGCTAGGTTGGCAGGCGCTGGGACCGAGCAGCGGGAGCGCACCCCGCCGCGGGGATTCGAACCGCCGACCTTTCGATCGGCAGGTCCTAGGCGCTGAGGCTTTAACCCACAGCGCCACCTGCCATCTTATAAACCTTACCAAAAAAATACTTGGTTGGTGGGCACATGAGACGGGGCCTTTGCAGTAGCACCCTGGTTGTGGAATTTGTTCTCAAAGGAGGTGAGATTAGCATGATCTCTGACTGGTGAAGTTACCGGTACTCACTGTATATTTAACAGTGGAACCTCCAATAGCAGTGAAGCTGTTGGGATGACCATGCATTCACTTTTACAGCAGATAGGGCTCTATTTGAAGGACTATATAGTCTGTCTTAAAGATAAAAAGGGAGAGCACAGGACTTAAGAATGTTCATCAATAATTAGCACATGGTGACAGGTCGCAACTTCCCCCACTATGGCAAGGGGTGTTACACTCCGCCAGGTGCCCTTGGGAAGACCATAAGCCCCATATCAAAACAATCACTAATATGAGCCAGGGTGACAGTGCACCAGTGCCCAAAAGAAACCAGGGTCAAGCACAGAGAATTCATCCAAGTCCAAAATGTAACCAAAAGACAAGGCCAGGCAACACTTTAAGGTCAACACTAAGGGTAACCCAGGGAAGGTATAGAAAGAGCAGGAAACCATTTTGGCTGAGGGGTGGCTCCTTCGCTTCCTCTGAATGCTCTGAGAGTTCTTCAGTGGGTTCTCAAACTGGTTTCAGGAGACCCTGCCTATTTCCCAAGATCCACTGGCTGTGCTGAATCAGGTTCAACCAGAGGACTCCATGTCCATCCGGTTTCAGAGCAGAGCTACAGTTTTGTTACTGTACTGCCAATGTTGTTGTCTGTCTTGAGAGACAATGGGGGGAACCTCCAGGGGTGAAGCCAAAACACTGTGTTAGCAGCACTGAAGTGATCTCCCTGGGATGCAAGCCTGGGGAGTGTGTTTGGAGGTCCTGGGCTGCGCAGACAACAAGACCCCAAACCAGAGCAATAGGTTTGGCACCAGCTTGGCTGTAGGAGTTGGCAGAAGGAGCCTTAGGGACTCCACTCTGGATTCGTGTAGTGTTTACTCCTTAGCCCTTATATTTTTTTGAAGATGCAGTGATAAATAGAAACACATTACGCCCTCACCTCAAATAGGTATGAGAAAGGGCCACAGCTCAGTGGTAGATTGAATTCAATGGGGCCTACTCCTAGGCTCAGGTAAGTGGGGTTAGGACTGCAGCCTTGTTAGAAATGCAAGACAGTGGCATGAAAACAGATTGACCTGTAATAAGAATAACTGTGTAGCACACAGAATTGTAAAACAACTGCCAAAAGATGCTCTGACAATGTGACATAAACATATTTTTATAGATCATATGGCTGAGGTTCACTGCGAGTACAAGGTGATTAAAGGGTATTAAATTTAACATACAGTGCGAGCCTAACCACGTCTACTCAGATTTAAGTCCTACTAAATGCTATGGGTCTTCCTCCAAGGTAAGCGGGATGAGGATTGCAACTTAAGACCCTACACTCACTCACCTAGGAGTAGGTCCAACTGAACTCAGCGGAGCTTACTTCTGAGTAGACATACACTGAATTGCACTTCTCTTCCTCTGTGTTGTGATAGCTCAACAGCTGCCATCTTATTAATTGTGTGCAATTTTTGGTGGCTCAGTCTGACCACCAAAACCCTCTGCCCTGTAGCTATATATGAATGAATCAATTGATTTCGGTCGCTGACCAGAACGAAAGCTATATATAATACTAAAATAATGCTTTTAGCCTGAATCCTCTTAATTCAAATTATATGCAATTATGTTGGGAAATACCTCTCCCGTTATAAATTCAATCTGGAATGTTTTCTGAAGAGAGAGGTAATTTCAGCTGATATTGATATCTGAACTTTTATCTGAACAAGGATTGCAGGGACGCAGGTGGCGCTGTGGGTTAAAGCCTCAGCGCCTAGGACTTGCCGATCGAAAGGTTGGCGGTTCGAATCCCTGCGGCGGGGTGCGCTCCCGCTGCTTGGTCCCAGCGCCTGCCAACCTAGCAGTTCGAAAGCACCTCCGGGTGCAAGTAGATAAATAGGGACCGCTTACCAGCGGGAAGGTAAACGGCGTTTCCGTGTGCGGCTCTGGCTCGCCAGAGCAGCGATGTCACGCTGGCCACGTGACCCGGAAGTGTCTCCGGACAGCGCTGGCCCCTGGCCTCTTAAGTGAGATGGGCGCACAACCCCAGAGTCTGTCAAGACTGGCCCGTACGGGCAGGGGTACCTTTACCTTTACCTTTACCTTACACGTCATACTCCTGTTATGAGAAAATGCCGCTCTATTCACAACTAATTGTTACACTGCCATGGCTTCCGGCAAATGATATTGTTTACCACTTCCTTTTAACATGATAACCCATTAGGTTCAGCAATAGCACACAAAGACTGGTGTGCTGGTTTTGCAACATTTAAAACTGTAGTATTTAAACCAGGGGAATCTTATCTGAAGAATGAAAATGCACAACATTATCCTCATACTTCATGTATTAGAAAGCAGTTCACTCATCATCATGTTTTTCTGCTTTAAAGCGTCTTGCTACCCCCACTGCAAATGATTCAGAACCAAATATGGGCATAGTCAGGCTTCCTCTTCTTAATCAGGACCTGCAGTCCAGGCAGTCATGACCAGTTAATACTTCACATGTGTATGAAGTTTAAAGTTAGGAAGGGGGCTGAAAATAATGTGAATGTCTGGAGAGATCCAAAGTCCTGCAAGAGCAAAAGTTGCTGCATTGGAAGATGGAACTTGGAGTGTGTCTGGAAGTGTCTGGAGTCAAGGAAGCTCTTAACTCTGGTGGGACTATGAAACAGGTTGACAACTATTTTTTGGATAACTACTTTTTGGCTTACAAAGATGATGACGGGGAGTGGGACTGTGGGGAATGGGCTAGTCTGATGAAGGAAAATGGAAATTATTACCGGTTGGAGTTCTCCGGCCCACTCCCGAAGGAGAAAGGGAAGAAACTACGAAAGAAACCAACAAAAGACAAAGAAGTGCATAAGCACAAACAAGAACAAGAAAATCTGCAGAAGGGGCATAGAAGAGACTTAAGGGTCTCGGTTATAAGATCACCAGATTGATGGACTGGAAGTAATGGATAGAAGGGACTGACATAATCCATGACCAGGAAGAAGGGATGTTGGATAAAAATTAGAGGAAAAGTTTATAATAAGAAAAATTTCTTTTTATTTTTGGAATTAGTGTAACACTAATGAAATATTAGGAAATATGCTGGAAAGGAACTAATTGGCTTTAGTAGAAAGGATTTAAGGAGTTATGTATAATCATGGTTTAAATTTTGAAATTTTAAGGTTTTTTAGGTAAGATAAGGTTAAAGAAACTAAGGCAAATTGATTAACAGAATATAGTAAAAGATGGAAATGTTGAATTAATTAATAAGATAGACTGTTAAGATAAATCATTTAAACTAAAACGGAGAAATATGGGAAGAATTTGCTGAAATAATGAATTAAATTGGAATACAAAAAGGGAGGTGTGAGGAGGTCCAAGAAATAAGCAAATGAAAAGATGCAATTTGAGATTTGTATTTTTGTTTTTTTGTTTTTCTTTTATTTTGTTGTATTTTTCTGTTTTTTTTTCTTTTTTATATTTGTGTACTCATGAAACTCTGAATAAATATCATTTAAAAAAGAAAGAAAATAATGTGAATGTTATTTACGAGGCTGCTTGAAAATAACTTTTCCAGTTGGTCTGACTCTGAACCATAAATATTTCTATAAGGGTTTTGTTAAACATATGCAGATCCATCTAAGTCTTGCGCTGTCTATTCCGTGTGACAGTGGCTTTCTCAAGTCTCAGGCATTTCCTACCTCGCTGAGCTCCTGGGGATTGCTGATGGGAACCGACACATGCAAAACATGTGGTATACCACTGAGCTCCGCCAGCTGTTTCTTGGTATCACTAGTAGGGCTTGCAAGAAAGTGCTCCATCTGCATTGTACACCTAAAGCAGTATGATACCACTTGGAGCAGCCACAGCTCCCCCCAAGACAGTGGCGTAGCGTGAGGATGCAGGGGAGGCCGGGCGCACCGGGCGCAACATCTGGGGGTTAGGGTTAGGGGCAGCAAATCCACGGGTTAGGGGGTGCAAATCCACGGGTTAGGGGGCGCAAATTACTTGCCTTGCCCTGGGTGCTGACAACCCACGCTATGCCACTGCCCCAAGACTCCTGGAAGCCGTAGTTTGTTAAGAGTTGAAGGCTGCCACCTTTGGTTGGGCAAAATACAGGACAGGTTGGGGTGGAATTGGGGGGGGGGTTAAAAATTACTTTACCTGCTGCAGAAATGTCTTCAAAGCACTCCATTACAATGGCCCACTCGAGTGTCCCTCTCTGACCCACCCGCCTCTGCCTGCGCAAAAACTCTTCCCCCCCCCCCTTCTCCATGCATCCAAAAAGCTCTTGCATGGTTGAATCCTTGTTCTGCAAGTTTTCTCCTGCCACGGTATTTTGCACTGGAAAGAGACTTCTTCGTCCTGGAAGGTTTGCACATGTCGATTTGTAGAATGTTAGAACTGTCGTTAACAAGGGTTCCTCCTGAAATGTTTTTGCATTTAATATGTAGCAAGTTCTGGAGCTCCAGCCTATCCCGCCCGTTAGGCGGAGCACTTTAAACCGCAGCTTGCTTGTTTTGCTTTCACACCAACACCCGGTTTCTTTTCGGGAATGGTGAAACTTAGCTTCTCGACATTCAACATGGCGAAAAAGGGAAAGATCGGGGAGCTTAAAGGTGCGCCTGCAACAAGCGCCACTCAGGGAAACACTCCCGGTGCAATTTAAACACTAACTGGGCACCCGCGCGTGCCCCCCCCCGCCACTGCCCACCAGAAGCAAGAGGCGATTTCACCCCGCAAAACCGACGCGCGACCTGGATCCGCATCCAAGATGCAGCTAGCGGAGGAAGGGGGCGGACGAGGGGTGTTTACTCCGGGCTCCTCCGAGCGCATGCAATCCTAAGCGGTCCCTGGAGAGGATGCGACCCATTTACTTTCGGTTTGGCCATTCACCGCCCCCAGTTCCAGACCTTCCGGCGGCGTTTTGGGCCAAGCCGCGCGAACGCGCCCAGCCAGCCATTGCCGCCCGCCGTTGCGCAAGGGGAGCATCTCCCTTTCCCGGCGCGTCCCCGAAGTTTGCAGGGCAGGCGCTTCCCCGAGTGACACTCGGCGCGTCCAATAGGCAGCGGCGCCTCCGCCTAGTTTGGGAGATTCCCCCGCCAGGGGCGGGCCCGGGGCAAAAGCGAAAGGCGCTGGGGGAGCCCCGGGTCCCTGCAGGGCAGGCGAGGCCTCGGGCGGCGTGGGGGCTGTTTCTAGAGGCTGCTGCTCCCGGGAGGCTCTTGCGGGGCTGCTGTTCCCGGGCTCCCCCTGGGCAGAAGGCAAGAGGGGCGATGCTGCTCCAGCTGAGCGCCCAGTTTGATCCTCCGAGAGATGTGGGGCCCTGGCTTTCCGAGCAAGCGGCGCTGCTGGGAGACGCGGATGGTGGTGAGGGCTGCTGCTGCTGCTGCTATTATTGCTACTGTATTCTTATTCCTATTTTTATTCTTCTTCTTCCTGAGCGGTGGAGTCGCGCATTCCTGTCCTTCTTTTTTATAATTATATTTTATTAATTTTCCATACAATCGTACCACATTACAATTTCTGTTGACCCTCTAAACCCTAACTCTAAACCCTAACCCTAACCCTAAAACCCTAACCCTAACCCTAACCACCTAATGCACACAAAGAATCAGGTGAAAGCAACTCAAATCAGCTTATTTTTTACTTCCTTCGGCTTTTCTGCCAATCATTCGAATTTAACACATTTCCAAATTTTGATATTGCCTTTATGCCTTCCCCCCTCTTATATTTTACTTTTTTACAATATTTCTTATTTTATCACAGAGCTTCTCTAAATGCCACTAACGTCATTTCGTTATCACTTATGCATTCCCAGTAATCTGTTAATTTTCCCCAGTCCCCGATGAATTTTTGATCTCGTTGATATCTAATCTTTCCAGTCAGTTTATGAAGTTCTGCATAGTCCATCAGCTTCGTTCTCCATTCCTCCAACGTTGGTAATTGTTCTTGTTTCCATTTCTGAGCCAGTAATATTCTTGCCGCTGTTACTGCATATTGGAAGATTTTATGGTCCTTTCTATTTATTTCATTGCCTACAATTCCTAAGAGAAAAGCCTCTGGTTTCTTAGCAAATGTATATTTCAACATTTTTTTCAATTCATTATATATCAACTCCCAGAAGCTTTTCACTTTCTTACATTCCCACCACATATGAAAAAATGTACCATCTATTTCTTTACATTTCCAACACTTCTTACATGTTTTGTACATTTTTGCAAGTTTTACTGGTGTAATGTACCATCTATACATGCATTCCTGTCCTCCTTGCCCCCTCAAAACCCCCCCTCACGACCTGTTAAATGTGCTCTCGAGCCAAACTGCAATTTTTTTTTGGAATTGGGGCGGCGGGACTCAGCTGCCGGCTCGCCTTGTTCCGCTCCGGTTTCGTACTTGGGAAACTTAGAAGCCGTTTTCCCAGCGCAGGGAAGCCCCGGCCAGGTGACAAACGCGTCTCGGCCTCAGCTCAGTGGCCAAAGTTACTACTACCTGTGAATACAGCGGCAAAGCCGAGAGGGCAGGTTCCCCTCATGACAGTCGCAGCCTCTCCCCACCCTCACAGCGCTGCCCTCTTCTATGAGAACCAGAAATAATCTTTAAAACTTCTGGCTGTGTACCCTTAAAGCACATTCATAGTTTCCCTTTCTCTGCTGCTCAAAGAATTCTGGGCACTGTAGTTTACCTCCTTCACAGAACCACTATAACCAAGGAGCCATAAACTACAGTTCCCAGAATTCTTTGAGGGAAAGAATGGGCTTCAGGTGTGCTTGGAAGGTATAGGATGAATACAGCCTTCCTCTGCTTACATTAGAACAGGATGCTTAAAACAGACGTTTAAACCTCCTGTAAAACACCAATCGTCAGTCTTGATCAAAAACAGTGATAAGCTGATCCCAGAGGAGACAATAATTCTGTCTAATAAAATCCTTTACAAAGCTGAAGGTCACTGTTAGTAAAATTGGACTATTGCTTTTTAAAGTGAATGCATTATTTAGGGGTGCTGTTTTGCATATGGTTCTATGTATAATGTTGTCTACCAAACACCAGCCTCCTTTCAAAACACAGAATATCACCCATATAGGAAGACAGACAAGTTTATGTATTATGCACAATCTACTGTATTACTAACAGCACATTATTTTCTGACCGATAATGTATTGGCTCTTCCCTAAAATAACAATGATGATCCTAATCACAAGCAGACTGCTATTGTATCACTTTGTCTGACGTATAACATGAAGAAGCAGGCAGCCTACGGGTCAAACTAGACATGATAAAGGAGATGTGTGATTATATCTATGGTCTCATTAAACCTATCATAAATAACAGCTGCTTGGGTGGTGGATGAGAAGTGGAATCCATTCTTAGGACGGGAGGGTTGTATCCAGCTTATCTTGTACTCGGAGTAGATTCATCAGTGGACTTAATTGGAGCTATTCAGTGCTTCACAACAAAAGCTCCAGAGAGACAAAATATGGGGTACTTCCAGCCAGGAGGAAATTTGGTCATTAGAAACACAGCGATTGTGTAGACCATGTGATTGTGTTGGAGAAGCACTAATGCTCATGTCAACACCAGAGAAGTTGAGAAATGTGCTGGGGGGTTTTTTAACTGCAAATAATTTTGTTTTGCAAATAATAATAATAATAATAACAACATTTATACACTGCCTATCTGGCTGGGTTTCCCCAGCCACTCTGGGGAAACTGCAGTACAGTGAAGAACAATTACAAAACAAGAAGTTACAGAGCCCCACATGTCATTATTACAGCATATGACTGGAGAAGTGATAACCATTAAAATCAGATAAACAAGAACTAAAGCAACTATAAACCCTCAGAAACCCAGTGTGGGTAGTTGGAGGTCATGAACTCTCAAGAGAAGCATTTATGAAAGTTAGGAGCAGAAACCATACTGTATCAAATGGATTAGGTGTACTTTGACCCCTCAAACATATCTAATGTATTGAATGCAGAGTTTTGCAAAATTTTGAAACCTGGTTGTGGACAAGAGGGGCAGGCTTCGAAATGGTGGGATGCATCTCAGAGGGCATAAACTAGAAATCTCAAATGAAACAGACTCTAGCAAAGACTCTCTTCCCCCGAAGCAAAATGCTCAGGGTGATTTTGAAATGGAGACCAAGTTATGTCAGGTCATGGTTTGCTTATTTACAGCCTAGGACCTTGGTGGTAACTTAGACCCAAAGGCCCTCAAAGCAGTGGGCAGCATATTCATGTTAAGAAATATGAATTAAAAGTGCACTAAATACAGGAAATCAGTCATCAAAACAAAACACCTGATAGCGGCCTACCTATAATAGGGGTTGATGGTTGAGGAATATGATCCCTAGTGGTAATTGGCTAGTACTGTAGTAATAGATGGCTTCAGTTACCCTTACACAGACAGTGTGGATGTGTCTGCAAGTTATGGCAAAGAGGTAAAAATTATAGATAACTTCAGCAACTGTGTCTTGGAATGGTTGGCCATGGAACTCGCCAGAGGAGAGTTGGCACTGGACTTAATTTTCTGTTTGAAGCTAAACCATAGAATGTTGCCCCAACATGTGGCAATGGGTTCCAGTTTAGGTGATTTTTAAAGTTGGGTTAGGTCCGTAAATCTCAATATATCTGATGCAATAGACCTGGAATCCTCCCACTATATTTGCGGGAGGGACCAGAACCATATTTGGACCTTGAAACATCCCATCCAACCTGGGCTGTAGTGGAGTCACCAGGAACCGGCACCTGTCTGTGCACCACCACTTTGAAAGGCACTGGATTAGATGACTGTAATCTGCTTACTTGAAAAGTGAGTTCCAGTGGTGCTTCCTCTTAGGAAACACTGCATAGGATTGTAATCAACACTCTTTATTTAAGGAGGAGCAGCGCGATAAAGAACCCCAATCATTTTCCAGCAGGGGTGCATTTCAGAACATTTGCTCCTGAGTCAAGCATTTTTAATGAATTATTGCCACAATATATAAATACCTGGAAATTCCTGTTGTCCTTGCTGTGCTTTTTTGATTCTTCAAAAAATTATTAAGACCCCAGTTGTGGAATTCCTTCCCAAAAGAGGTGAGATTAACCACATCCCTGGTAGGGTTTAGATGGGCTGTGAAAACATTCCATGTGGTTTTAATGGTTGTAAATATATTTAGGTTTTTATACAGATCCTTTTAATGTTAAGGTTTTAGTTTACTTTATGGTATTTTGTTCTTTCTTGCAAACTGCATTGAGGGCTCTTGCTAGGGCCAAATATAGACGATTTTTAAAGCAGACTGTGACTCTTAAGAAAGTCCTCTGTCTTCTCTGATTATTTCTTCAATATGTATCTTCAAAAGTAATATCTGGATATGTAATTCTACAAATGGCTCTGGCAACATTATTGATCTTATTCTGACAAGTAGCTTAATACAAACTTTAATTTTTAGAGTGAAACCCGCTTTGTGAGGTGACTTTTTTGTGTTTGTAAAAAGAAAAGTGTGATGGTTTCCTTTAGTTTGCTTAGTCCTGGCAAGCATAAAACTTGTTTAGTAAGTATTTCTGGTTGAAATCAATGATACTTAAAAGTACTTAACCTTTGGCTGGATCCTCTCCAAAGTTACCGTAAAGAGTTGCATAATCCGTGTGGATGCCAGGAATGGCATATCGAATTGGAGTGCAATATCAGATACAGCCTGAAAGCTCTGGAAGTGTAGAGTTTATTTTTCTTTTTAATTTAAACTTCCTTGAAATATGACCCTGATTTACCTTTAGCATTATAATGCTGGTGATTCACACAAAAGACTTGAGAACGCTCAAACCGAAGCATGAGAGGGCAGGAAATCCTTGTGCAGATTCCGCTTCCTACTAACTGTCTATCATGTGCACCAGTTTTCCTTTGGTGTGTCACAACTTATCTTGCTTCCATTTTTCTCCTGTCAAAAATGTGGCAAGAGAACATTTATAGCACCTCTCTCTCTTGACTTCAAACTCTAAATGCGTAACAAGGAAATGCTACAGTAATTAAACTACAAGGATTGTTCAGGTTGCAGGTTATAGCATTTTGCAAGAGTTATTACACTGGGTAAGGCAAAACAATAAATTAGGGCTGTCACTCAATTAAAAAAAAAAAAAATCTTAGGCTGCAATCCTGTGCATGCTTCCTTGGGAGTAAGCTCCCCTGATCTCAGTGGGGCTTGTGTTTAAGTAGACATGCACTATGAATTGATAATCACCAGTGACTTTTAACAAATTAGTCCAGCAAATAAATTTGCTTCTGGATTAAAGCAGAAGTAAGAAGCACACTTGCGTTGTAGTTCATTCATGCTCATGCTCATGCCATGGGAGACGTCTTAGAGTCTGCATGCTATGAGAAGGAGGTGAGGACCACTTCTTTAAAAACTGCCATCAGTAATCTTTAGAAGTATGAAACGATTTCTTTTAATTTTTAAAAAATCTACCCTGTCAAAGAGGGGACCTTTTTAAATGATTAATGTCAGTTGGTTAAATGTTGCAGCCCTCAAAACAATATGGCGGATTTAGGCACAGTGGATTTTAAATTTACTATTCTTATTGGTTAGTTATAAAGCGTTTCATATTTGTGGGTTGACCTGTGCTAAGGGCTTGGGACAGAGAATGCTTATATTTCCCTCCTGACTGCAAGGGCCAACCCAAGCCGTTTATCAGCCTGAGGGAGAGCCGCAAATGGTGATTGCTGCGCTTGTGCTGGCAGCAATCCCAACCCACTCAGATTCTGTGTTCCAATTAAGGATGGGCAAATCTGTCCCTATCAGTTCCTCTTAGTTTCTAATTTTTCCTCTCTTAAGTTCAGTTCTCTACATTTCCACAACATTTTCATATTTACAAAACAGTCCTTGTGAAAATTCTTCAGCATTGTAGTGTTTATTATTATTACTGCTACTGCTACTGCTACTACTACTACTACTACGGTGGTACCTCGGGTTACATACGCTTCAGGTTACAGACTCCGCTAACCCAGAAATAGCACCTCGGGTTAAGAACTTTGCTTCAAGATGAGAACAGAAATCGTGTTCCGGCAGCGCAGCGGCAGCAGGAGGCCCCATTAGCTAAAGTGGTGCTTCAGGTTAAAAACAGTTTCAGGTTAAGAATGGCCTTCCGGAACGAATTAAGTACTTAACTCGAGGTACCACTGTACTACTATATAGGGAGCTCCCCATTCGAGTCATACGTGACTGCGGACACACATGCCGCTTTGGGCATTGGAAAGGGGCAAAGTGGGGGTGGAACAGGGCAGGGGGGGCTAATGGGCGTCCCACCATTGCGTGTGGTGCCTTGGAACACAACCCTTGCGTAAATGGGGAGTTGCCTCCATGCTCCTCAGCTTCTTGAGATAAGTTCATGTGATTTTCAAAGTTCCTTCTTATAGATGAAATCAAATCTCCCATTTCGCTGTCCCACCAGTTAACAATATCCACGGGACACTGTGGCTTATATTATATTAGAAGACTAGAACAATTTCCCCATTCATGCTGAAAGAGCTGCACTCCTAATAAGGCCACTAAGCAATAGTTTAAAACTACTAATTATTTCTATAACATTACATGACATTATTGTCCTAATGATGTTTGTTTCTTTGTCAGTCTTTTTAAAAAAATATAATTGAGCTTAAACTGGCCTGAAGCATCTTATGGTTGTTATTTCAGATATTTTGGGGAATAACTTGGAGACACTCCGCGCAGTTAATGTTGAAAGAAATGGAAGTATTATTTATACCTGGAAGGTAAGTAAAGAAAGAGAGATAAGACTTAAGAAATGGTCTACATGATGCTATGTGTGCTTTACTGGAAGTAACACTGACTACAAATGGGCAGTGCACTCAAGTAAGACTTGGTGTGTTATATAGCAAATAATAAGTGTGTCCATCCCTTCATTTAATTTAAACTTTAATTTTGCGCTGAAATTAGAGATCTTATCATTACAAAACTGATTAATTTGCAGTGCTGACTTCATATCCCGCTTCATTCATAATCAGTGGAGTGCTTCTATTTAGCACATTTTGGACTGCAGGGCTACATACACTTACCTGGGAACCAGTGGGATTTAATTTGAACAAACGTACATAGAATTGGAATGCTAGTGTTTGAATCCGTGGTTATATTAGCTGTCCTCCTATCTTGCCTTTCACCACCAAGATGCTCTTGGAAGTGTACCATTGTGCTTATCAGACACTTCCATTGGGACAACCGATTATCTGTAATCCCTCCTAAAATCCAGTCCTATTTATTTAACAATTTATACAACTCTCTCTCCTTGTTTGCTATCAGCTGCTCCTCAGAAGGGTTGGAGCAGCAGGAGTCAGCAACCCTTTTCAGCCGTGGGCCAGTCCACCGTCCCTCAGACCATGTGGTGGGCCAGACTATATTTTTTTTGGGGGGGGGAATAACTGAATTCCTATGCCCCACAAATAACCCAGAGATGCACTTTAAATTAAAGCGCACATTCTGCTCATGTAAAAACACGCTGATTCCTGGCCCGTCCGCGGGCCGGATTGAGAAGGCGATTGGGCTGCATCCGGCCCCCAGGCCTTGGTTTGTCTCCAGTATCAAATGCCTCTGAGCTTCAGAAGAGTGGGCAGGGTTGCATTCCCTCCGTCCAACAGTGGACAACTTTTGCAAACTGTGGCAGCTGAAGTAGTTTCATTTCTGAACAAAGACTGGTCTTACCCAAATTTTCCTGGAACTCTCCCACCACTGACTGACTGCTCATGATCATTGGGTCATGCAAATATGTTTTCCAGCAACTGCTGTCTTCTTAACTAGAGAAACTGGTTGAACCTGGTACTTTTAGACATGCAAAAATGTTTTTCGCCACTTTGCTCTGGCTTTTTCCGCAGACCGCTGACCAGGTGCTTCATCACTGAGCTGTGACGCTTCCCCTATTGTGCCCAGACTTTAAAGCATGAGATCGTTGTTGTTTTTCCACAGACCTCTGATCTGGTGATACAGATTGGATGTGCCAGTTAGTTACATGGTGGCTGTGCACAGCCCATGCAGGTTCCTCCAATAGTCTGTCCAACTGCTTTTAATTTAATTGCTCCTGTTCTCTTAACAGTGGCCTGATACATAGCAATCAAACATCTGTTTATCTCCATACCAGTACAAACACCACATGCTCAATTTCTTTCTGTTGAGCTGCTGTTAAAGACACAGAAATGGGGTCAGTCAGAATTGGCAGCCTTCACACTGCATAGGAGAATTAAGAGGAAGTAAAACTACTAGGTGCAAAGATGAGATGATTTAAAATGGGTTTCCAAATTCCCCAACATGTTTTGATGAGTGCTTTTTCTTGGGAGAAAAAAACCAAATCTATAAGTTCATTCAAAATTCTATTCACAAGGCATTAGAATACAGAGCATGACTTATGTGCCTTTTTTCTTTCTCCTTACCATGAAAGGGAAAAGGGAGGATATATTTAGTTGAGGAAACTGAGAGAGAAGGTATGACAGAAGTAGGATTGTCTATGTGGGCGCCTGCTCTCTCGTTCTATCCTGGCCTGCTTTCTGAGTCTCACAGCAGCTCAGCATCAAGAAGTTAAGTAGATGAAGGATTATCATCGTCACTTTTATCTCAGAGATGGGCAACCTGTGGCCCTAGGACCACACACAGTTCTTGGTCTAATATCGCCTCCCTGCTCCCTGTAGGTGATCAGTTCAGGCTTTGGGCGAGAGCAACAGATCCCTCTCCCTGGCTGTCTGCTGGGCAGGAAGGAAGAATGGAAAGGAAGAGAACAAGGACTCCTGGCTGTGGCCTTTCTGATTTCTGGCTTCTGCCCCATTCAGCACTGGTCCATGGTCCCTGACCTTATCCACAATGAAAAAAAGCTTCACCTCCCTTCATGACAGGGGAAAATGTAATCATGTATTTCGGGCTCTTAAAGATAAGGGACCAGGGCCAGTGAAATGTGGACAATTGAAGATAAATGGTTATATTATTACAGGTGACACTGAATGTTTTTAAAATGTTCTGTTCTCATGGCTGAATCACTTCCCTTGCAGGGGAATCAGGCGCACACCTGTATTGGATTGTATGAGCCCAGTAGTCAAAAGAACCAGGTAAGCTTCATCCACCATATAGAATAGGGAGTGTTATAGAGCTTGGCTGCGTCCAAAATCAAGGCTTTTACAATTGCTACAATAAAACCAACAAGCGTAAAATCTATAACAGTTAATCATTCACATATGTGTGTGTGTGTGTGTGTGTATATGTGTGTACGTATATATATGTGTGTGTGTGTGTGTGTGTGTGTGTGTGTGTATGTGTGTGTATATATATGTGTATGTATATATGTGTGTGTGTGTGTGTGTGTACACACCCACACACCCACACATTTATAAAATTATGAATATTGACATATTATAAAGCAGCAGTATTGACTTCTTCAGAATCCTCATAGAAGAAAAAAGGGAATAAGCTTAATAGATCTAAAGGGAATAAGCTTAACAGATCTTCTAGATAGGGTAGGATTTAAAGATGCAATTCAGGTAATTCATTCTGTTATTAGCACCCTCAGAATGAACCTCCTTAGGGGCTGATTTGCCTGAGGATCTTAATTGGCACAGTGAGGTTCACATGGCAGAAGTAATTCCCCTTATGAATTGGGGCTTGGATTTGACTCAGTTCTGGCAGGAAACATGCAGTGCGTGGCAAATGTTCTGGTGTTACATGTTACCTGGCTTTCTTCAATGTATATGAATGGCTTCATTCTGTGACACCTACAATTTTTATAACTACCCTCGGGTGCAGGTCCATGCAGGCAATATTGCAGGTCAGGGTATGAGATATTCGGAGACACCTTTTCTCCAAAAGGGACTCAGTACCCAACACAGATGTAATTGAGAAAGGTCTCCCTGGGCACTGCTGCCACCCAGTAGCCAAGGCAGGCCCAGCAAAACCATCATATCACAAACCAGTATAATCAGGGAGAGAATGTGTAGCTAAACTCATATCCCTAAAACTGCTCATAATCTCCTGTACCTCCATGTGACTCCTTCTTGGATTGAACCATCATCCTGTTACCATATCTAGACACAGTGATTCACAGTCAAGATAAGATCCAGCATTAGAGGGAAAGCTGGCGGAAATTGGCATCTGTTATAACTATGAGAACTTTCAGAATAAATAACTTGAACAAAAGATGACCAGTAGATAAGATGTGCAGGTGTTGATTGGTCTAGCATAATAGGTAAGATACCTCTATTCTCTATACTTCCATAGCACAAAATTGCTTGGTTTTGAGGGTATAGATCATGGGTAGGCAAACTGTTGGTTTCTGCTTCCTTCACTGAGCAGCGAAGTGCTTGTCACAAGACAATGTTTACATTCCACAGTCAAGTGCTGTTGGGTTTTCTCACGGGAAAGGAGACTGGATGTGACGTACACTGGTTTCCTGTTTTTCACTGTTCTTTGCAGTTCAGTGTGATTCTCTCCGTGCTTTAGAGGAGAGAGGATGCCTTTCTCTGCTCCGGCAGAGGGAAGACGTTTTTCTGTAAATTACCAGCTTTGAAGTGTAAATAAAGTAATATAGAGCATGTTGGCACGTACTTTTCATCATTCCGCTGTGCACTGGACACTGCTTATCTCCAATACTTGGTTCCGGGCCCAGAAAAACGCAGTGTTTTGAGAATGGACTCCAGAAGTCGGGCTCCTGGCAAAGGAACAAAGGAGCAAAGAATTGGAGTGCCGGCAAAGGATCGGAATGCAGAGGGCCGGATCGGACGATATCTCTGCGCGTCAAGATGATTTGATGAGGTATGTGCTACTGCTCCGGGCAGCCTGCCAGCTTCTAATTAATGGCTTTATGGCTGGACTTTGAACTTTTATAGCCGGTTTTGCCGTGGCACAGGCAAAAGGCTAGAAGGATAAATTTTTCCTATGCTGGGGGAAATCGAAAGTAAAGCAGCTGCAGCAGTGTCGCAGCATGAATTTAAGACAGCAGAGAGAACTTTCACTTTTGAACTTGCCTTTGGAATGCGGTTTGAAGCAGCTGCAGATAAGCAAAGCAGTTAAGCAGAAAGGCACAGGTTCACAAAGCAGAGGCTGTTTTTGAATTTGCTTTTGGATTGAAGCAGCTGTACACAGACACAGCTTGTATGAAGCAGCCTGATTTAAAGCAGCAGAGATGACGCAGAAGGCTAATGCCAAAGTCATGATGGCTAGCTGCAGAAGGCTGGATGAGGCAAGTGGGGAATCTGATGCCAATCAGCCAAATGCTCAACTCACAGTAGCCTGTGATACTGCCATGATTCAGAATGAAGCAGACCGCCAGGGTGATAGCTGCATGGGCAAGGGGGAGACTTCACAGACGTCATCCCATAGTGCAGTGGAACCACCAGATGGCGCCAAAGCTTTGAAGGCAGTGAAATGCTACTCGTGTGGACGTCTAGGCCATATGAAGAGGGAATGCAGATATCCCAGGGCCAAGACAGAGCAGCGCAGCGAAAGCTCATCGCGTGGAAAAGGCCGAGGCAAAGGCAAAGGTCCGGTGTCCAAGACAACGCAGCACAAGGCAATGGTCTCACGCTTCACTCCAAAGGTTGCAGAGGTCCAGAAGACGTCTAGATCTTTCTTCGTTGTTGATTCAGCGGCGACCCACCACATGTGCAACGATAAGCGACTGTTCGTGTCTTTTACACCGCAGGAAGGTGCGATTCACCAGGCGGATGACCACACAATTCCCAGTAAAGGCTACGGAACTGTTGTTCTTCACAGTTTGGACTTATCGATACAGGATGTGCTTTATGTGCCAGATGCCAAGCATAATCTGCTCAGCGTTGGACAGCTGAATGAGCGGAAAATTGACGTTTCCTTTAAGAACAAAAGGTGCATCATCACAAAGAAAAATGATTATGTATTGCATGCTGAATATGTTGATCGTTTGTATGTTTTGTATTTTGATGATGTTGTGCAGGATGACACTTGTTGCATTGCAGGTTCTAACAAAAGTTTGCATGCAGAATGTATTCACGATTTTCATCGAAAATTTGGTCATTTGCATTTTGAGGCAGTATCTAAAATGCCTGCCTTGGTTGAAGGTATGACTATTAAACCCTGCAGGTACCACATGAAGTGCAAGGCATGCGCAGCAAACAAGGTAAAAATGGCTGCGAAAGGTAAGGTGTCTAGTAGGCAAGCTACAGAACCATACCAGGTTGTTCATGCTGATTTGGTTGGACCACTAGCGCCCTCTTTGGGTGGAAACAGGTACTTCATGGTTCTCATTGATGCATTTTCCAGGTATATTTATGTGTACAATCTCAAGCAGAAATCAGAGGCTTTTCCAAGGTTCAAGGAATTCTGTGCTTGGTTGGAAAATGTGCATGGTAAGAAGATAAAAATTCTTTTCACTGATCGCGGGGGAGAATTCACTTCTCAGCAGTTTGAAGCTTTTCTGACTGAGAAAGGAATTCAACACGATTTGTCTAGTCCTTGCTCGCCATGGCAGAATGGACTTGCGGAACGAGCAAATCAGACATTGCTTCAAGGGTTAAAAACCTTGCTGCATGATGCCAATCTTCCAGAGAGTTATTGGGCCGAAGCTCTCTCATGTTTCACTTACAGTTATAATCGCAGGTTATCTTCAGCGATTGGTTGTACCCCCTATGAGAAGATGTTTGGCAAGAAGCCATACATCAAACACATGAAAATTTTTGGTTCTGACATGTGGGTTCACTCACCACAAAGCTCCAAGTTAGACAAGCGTGGATTGCATGGTATCTTTCTAGGTTATCAGAAAGGGTCTTACAGAATAATGATGACTGACTCTAAGGCAATTAAGCTCACAAGAAGTGTTGAGTACAATGCCAAGTGGGGGGAGAATGTGGGAATTTTCCAATGTTATCCTGATGACAGTGATGAAACTGAGGATAGTCAAAAGCAACCGCAACAACCCACACCCACTGATGAAGGTTCTGATTCTGAGTCTGAAACTGAATCGGGTGATTCAGAGGATTTCAAGAGTGCGAAAGCCTCTATGCGACCCTCTGAAAGCTCTGATCAAGAATTGGAGGAACCATTGTTCACAATAGGTCACTTTTCTCCTAAGAAGGAAGAGGAGAGTGTTGAAGACTTAAGGCTAATTCGCAGGTCACAGAGAGCAACAAAAGGCAGACCTCCAAAGAGATTTGCTGATGAGTTTGCTAAGATAGCAGTAACAGCTGTTAAAAGCTCCAAGAAGGTGTTTGAACCTTCAAGTTTCCAAGAAATCCAGGATTTGGATTCAAAGGAAGCTGAGCCATGGTTAAATGCCATGAAGGCTGAGCTTGATTCCTTGGAAAGGAACAAAACATGGGACCTTGTTCCAGTAGTTCCAGGAATGAAACTGCTTGGAAGCAAATGGGTCTTCAAAGCGAAGACAGATCAAAATGGCAAGATAGTCAGACACAAAGCCAGATTGGTAGCCAGAGGTTTTGCACAGGTACCAGGTGAAGACTATCACGAGACCTACTTACCCACCGTGAGGTATGAGAGCATTAGGTTTATGCTCAAGCTAGCTGCAGAAGAGAATCTACACATTAGTCACCATGATGTGAATACAGCTTTTCTGTACGGATCTCTAGATGAATCACTTTATATGCTTCCACCTGATGGCGTACAGGTAAAACAGGGATTTGTTTGTGCTCTGAAGAAGTCCCTTTATGGTCTCAAACAAAGTGCACGGTGTTGGCACACAAAACTCACTGAAGTATTGTTTTCTCTAGGTTTTAAGCAAGGGAAAGCTGATCCATGTGTATTTGTCAAAGAGGAGGGGCAAAAGAAACTGTATTGTTTGTTTTATGTTGATGATCTTTTATTCTTTTGGAAGGATGTCACAATGTACAATAATGCCCTAGCTCAATTGAAAGAGCACTTTGACATGAAAGATCTTGGTGAGGTAAACAACTACCTATCTCTGGAAATAGAGAGAGATCAAGATGGTAATATTCTAGTACACCAGTCACGTAAAATTGCTGATGTGTTAAGCAAACTAAACCTGATGGATGCTAACCCTGTAGACACACCGATGACAACAGGTTATCAGGTAGATGACACTGGAGAAGCATTTTCTGATACTACACTGTACAGAAGTGTGCTAGGCAAGCTAAACTTCATTGCCAGATGTTCAAGACCTGACATTGCTGTTAGCTGTAATTTGCTAAGCAGACAAGTCAACAATCCTACTGTTAAGGATTGGAAAGCTCTGAAACGCATAGCGCGGTATTTGAAAGGCACTATGCATTACAGACTGAGATTTAACAATCAGAAGTCTGGTGGTCTTGAGATATTTGCAGATGCAAGTTTTGGAAGTGACACTACAGACAGGAAAAGTACGTCTGGAGTTTGCTATAAGTACAATCAGGGTCTATTTGATTGGTCATGCAAGAAGCAAACAACAGTTAGCTTAAGTACTTGTGAAGCTGAACTGAATGCACTGTCTTATTCACTTAAGGATTGTGAATGGTTGTTACAATTGTGCAAAGACATGAAAATTCCTGTCAAATGTCCAATCCAGGTTTACCAGGACAACAAAGCATGTTTGGCTTTGCTGAATTCTGAAGGTTGTAAGCAAAGCACGAAGCACTTGCAATTGAAGTTGCAACATGCTAGGGAACGTATTCAGAAGGGACTCGTAACTGTGTCCTATATGCCAGGTAATGAAATTCCTGCTGATGTATTGTCCAAGATTGTATCAAGGGATCAACACTGTACCTATGTGCAGAAGTTGGGTTTGTACTAATATTGTACGAACACGCTGCCCAGTGATGTTCACAGAAAGGGGGAGGATGTTGGTTTCTGCTTCCTTCACTGAGCAGCGAAGTGCTTGTCACAAGACAATGTTTACATTCCACAGTCAAGTGCTGTTGGGTTTTCTCACGGGAAAGGAGACTGGATGTGACGTACACTGGTTTCCTGTTTTTCACTGTTCTTTGCAGTTCAGTGTGATTCTCTCCGTGCTTTAGAGGAGAGAGGATGCCTTTCTCTGCTCCGGCAGAGGGAAGACGTTTTTCTGTAAATTACCAGCTTTGAAGTGTAAATAAAGTAATATAGAGCATGTTGGCACGTACTTTTCATCATTCCGCTGTGCACTGGACACTGCTTATCTCCAACACAAACTAAGGCCCGGGGCCAGATGCGGCCCAATCGCCTTCTCAATCCGGCTTACAGACAGTCCTGGAATCAGCGTGTTTTTACATGAGTAGAATGTGTCCTTTTATTTAAAATGCATCTCTGGATTATTTGTGGGGCATAGGAAGTCATTCATTATTTTTTTCAAAATATAGTCCAGCCCCCCACAAGGTCTGAGGGACAGTGGACCGGCCCCCTGCTGAAAAAGTTTGCTGACCCCTGGTATGGACGTTAAGGAACCTAGTTTTAAGGGGATTGCACTAATACTGATTGCTTTGGTCAATTGTATGGAGACTAAAGTGTGTGAATGTAAAGAACAAGGAGAAAGAGAGAACTAAATGTAGTTAAGATATACTTGCTCATAAAATATCCAAACATTTTCCCCCAATAGCACTTATATACTTTTGAAAAGGACTTGCACGTGATCAGCTGCTCTGTCAACAGTGAGAAGACATTGCTGGGTAAGCTCCTTCCTGTTGCTTTCTCATTAAAGTTATGTTCTGTACAGTGTTAGAAACTCAGATATATAAGCTATGTGACAGATGGCATCTAAAATCTAGGTTGCAGTCACTACAATGGAATATCTATTTGCCAGGGGGTTGTCGTAGATGACGCTCGGGATTGCTTCCAACGCTACAATTCTATGATCTCAACTGCATTGCTTGGTCTTGCAACAATTCACTTGTCCCAGTATGCAAGAAAGAGAAACACACACAGTGGAAATGGAAATAGTATTAACTATGAACTAAGGGAGAGGTTTTTAAACTGTGGTCACCAACTTGGCCCCAGAAATCTTCACATAGTTGCAGTTGGACCCATGGCAGTAGCAAAACGCACCTGGCTAATTTCTAAGACTGGTTCTGTATGAAGACTCCTTGTATCTTGTTAACTTGTAGCATTAATCCTTTAAGTGTTGCAGTATAATCTGAGTTATGCCATTTTTAATGCAGGCTTTGGCATGTTAATGTGCAGTGTGGTGAGGGAGTGGTCCTGTGGGTTTCACATTTGTACACTTAAGGATCGTTTAGTGCAACATGAATGAACAGGAAGGAATCTTGGGCTCCTCTTCTCCCCTTTCTCCTCCAAGCCCAGCAGGAGGAGGAGTTTGGAAACATGTGGTTCCACATTTGTTTATCTGCAGATAGTTACACTGGCCAGTCCAATCAATCCAACTTCAAACCACATTATTGAAGTTGGCTTGTTTAAAATAAACATAGTTAGAATTAAGCACAGTTATGGTCTGGCCAACACAGAATACTGTCATTAATATGAGGCAGAAATCAAAGCTTCTGAATTTCTCCTAGTCTTGCAGGAGGAGGAGAGGAAGGGAAAGTACTCAATTCCAAGGTTTGCCTTATCTTGTTTCTTCTCATGCCCATGACGCTAAATTATGGTTTTAGTATGATTTGCACACATGAGTATTCGCTTTTAAATATGAGCTAACCACCATACGTTTTTATTATAGCATTGCTTTAAAGTAATATAAACATAGTAGTAAAACAATTGCGTCAGACAGGCCACATTCATTCCCTAGGGCTGAGGTTCCCCCCCACTGTAGCAATATCCCTTGAAAATCTTGTTAATTTCCCTCAAACAAAAATTGTGGGAATTCAATATATGACGCTTACAATTTCTATATATTTGTTGTTATTAGCGGTCAGTTTTCTCCAGTCAACAACAGAAGACAGAGCAAATCTCTTCTTTCCCCCAGGTATTTAAAACATTGATACACCTTTAAATGGATGTTGGATATAATTTACAAACAGCAGACTAATGTTATGTTAATTCTGCTTTTATCCTAGTGTCTAAGTGTCTGACCTTGTTGATTGAAATTCACCCAGTAAATAATGTGAAAGTTTTAAAGGCTGTGGATAGCTGGATCAGAGTGCAGGTAAGTAATATTTGCAAACTTTTCATGATTAGGTATGTAGTAACAGCCGTTAGGTTTATTTTCTGTGCCAAAGTGCCATAAAGCCTGCTTTCTATCTTAAATATAATTTAACAGTAACAATATCATTCTCTCAATTAGGCTATGCAGTACAC
This sequence comes from Podarcis gaigeae, assembly GCF_964106915.1. Lineage (NCBI taxonomy): Eukaryota > Metazoa > Chordata > Lepidosauria > Squamata > Lacertidae > Podarcis > Podarcis gaigeae. Next base: position 70,151,091 of record NC_139686.1, on the reverse strand, counting down.
CATTAGCCAGCTATCTAGCCTCAATACAGCAAGCCCGTTATCTTTGAACAATTTCCTTTTACAGTTTGTTTATCCAGTTGCAGAAACAATTACTTCTCCAGAAAGCTACCTGTTGCTCATTTCAGAAGATAAATGTAAGTACTTAAATTTAAAAAGCATTTTGATAAAATGTACATTTTGATTGTAGGTTGGTAGGGTGTTCTGCAGTGTCTTTTCTTGCTTTGGAGACAATATGTAAGGTCCATTTCTCTTTTTTAATCCTGCTTTAGGAAGTGTTGGGAGAAGAAAAAGATCTAAGCCTGAGTGGTATTCATGGGTGGCATTCTATTGTATAAAAAACCATCTCTGATGCAATGGTGGCGGTAGGGGGAGGTTTCTTAAAATGACCTTGTGGTTGTGAAAATGCATTGTTCTGTTCTTTCCAAAACCTCCTGGGCTGTTTGAAAAAGCATTAAGTTTTATAGATGAACTGTGGGAATGGTTTCACAGAGACCTAGAACCACAAGAAAGAACTCTGTGTGGCTGGAAGCTTTGTTTCTTGTCAATGCATCATGACTTTCAGATCTGTTTGTTTATGAAGGATAACCGACAATTTGCCCTTATTTGTAAAAAAATGTTGTTGTGTCCCATTTGCAAATTGCCAGGTTGAACATTAGCACCAGCACACAGAGGCTTAGAATGTGGCATTCAGGCTGCCATCTTCCTGGGAGTACCATAGAACTTAAGTCTGAGTAAATAAGCAGAGGCTCACACACTAAATCTGTACTAGTATGCTTTTAGAAACTCAATATTGCACCAGCATTGTGTTATTATGCAACACTCATGTGCAGATATGCTGGCTCAAATGTGCTCATAATTTAGAAGCAAAATATCCATTGAATTATTTGATGGTCTGTGTGTCTGTACTGCATAAATAGTCACAAAATGACATTGTTTTTCGATTTTAAGATATTGAAAAAATCGACATCAAAGTTGTCAGAGAAGGAGACAGTGTGGTAAGAAGCTTAATCGACTCCTCTTTCAATCTTTTGTTCAAGTGGAATTGGTTGGGTTGATATTTTTATGGACTGTCATTGTGTAATATAGACAAGGTCAGCAACTAGATGGTCAAATTCAGGCCCCAGCTGGAGTACAAGTTGGCAAGATCTTGCCATTAATCTATTTTGGTGACTCAGTGTCTTGGCTGTCCTCCTAAACTAGCTGCAGGATTATTCAGGTCAGGTGTTTTTTCTACATACTGGGGATGGTCAGAAAGAAACATTACCTGCATTCTTATCCAAACTGCACATATTGAGGTTCTGGGAGTGAGTGTTACCTGAACAGGTCTCTAGTTACTGCAGTGTATTTGATTTGACACACATTGTTTCACCTTTTCCCTGATTAATGCTGATTCTCTGTCCCTTCTAGATGATAGAAAATGCAAGCCAGCTTTCAAGACAAAGAATTGTTGACGATATCTTTTGGGCCCAGTGGGATATGCTGGAGCAAACATTATTTTACATTGCCTCAAAGGTTGAAAATATGCACTATTTTGTTGCTTTGGTTACGCACTTGCATGCTATTTATTCATTGAAAGTGTTACATTTTAATATAGTAGCAGTGTTACTGATAATAAGGAAGATAGAAATGTGTTTTGAAATATACCTCAAAATTAGACTTTCATGCCATCTGCCATTTATGCCCTGGTACTTAATTGAGTAGGGGGGGAAATGTGATTACCTACTGGAGATGGAACGGGATCCTGTATTACTGAGTTGAATATTAGGAATCTAGTAGTGAGAATGGATTCTTGAGTGATTAAGTGTTGATTTTGCGAAATTCAGCGGAAGCTTCTCCTCTATGTGTCTACAGTTCCATATTCGTCTCTGGGGTGAACACAAGCAGAGTCTTCAGCCATGGAATGAATTGCATTTTATACCAGAAGGTATTAGCAATCAAAAGACTGCAGGCCAAAGCTTAGAACAACCGATTACGAAAGAAAGTGATTAATATTCAGTTGGTGATGAAAGTAAAAGATTGGTTACAGAGGCAGCATTCAAATTGGGTTGGCAGCTATGGGGTGAAATCTACAAAGTGGTAGAGGCTGGATGGATTCAGTGCCAAGAGTTCTGGGGAGAGGGCAGCAGGACCCAGCGAGACACAGGTGGCTGAATCAGATTAGGGTGGAAAGTTGGGCTATAAACAGCTCCTTCTGCCAGCAGCGTGGCTTGATGGAGGAATTGGAGAAGCAAAGAGGCAGAAACAGGGTACGAAAGAGGAAGCTGGAGGGCAGAGAGTATCTCTCTTACAGCAAAGGCAGGGGGGGGAGAAGTTTTCTTCTTTAGGGGACAATAACTATAAAGCCCTTTAGGTCTGTGATGGGGAAGTGAGGGCTAGCAGAGTCCCACAGGTCTCCAAAGCCTGATGTTATACACGGCTTCTGCAGTTGAGGGCAGCACTATTTCTGAATACTAGTTGCTGGAAACTGCAGCAAGCTTGGATCCTGTTTGTGGGTTTCCTGCAGGCATCTGGTTGGCTAAGGTGGGAACAGGATGTGGGGCCAGATGAGCCATTGGCTTGATCCAGCAGGCTCTTCTTATGTTCTTAGAGGATTGTAACGTGAGGCAACAGGCTGTGCTTTCCTCTGGTCTTTAATTAAACTGAATACAAAATGATAAAAAGATGGAGTGGGGGAGAGCACTGGGAAAGGAGGCAGGGAGAGGAGCCATGCTGACTTGGGGTAGAGTGATCCTATGAAGACTGATGTTTTGGGGGAAAGAACCTCCCTGCGGGAGAGAATAATGGTCTCAAGGAATTGTAGAGTTGCAAGGCAATGCAGGACTTCCAGCTAAAGCATCCATGACAGATGGCCATCCAGCCTCTGCTTAAAGAAGGAGAGTCCACAACCTCCTGAGGGAGACTGTTCTACGGTTGAACAACTCTTACTGTCAGAAAGTTCTTCCTGGGAGGTTTATACTAAATGAAGAGTGACGAAATACTAGATTCATTAGATAAGATATTCACGTTTCCAACCACAGTGCAGAGGTATGTGGTGTACAAACAGATTGCAGTGTGCCATATATTTGCATTGGGTCATTGCTGATCTGCCATGGGCACAGAGCTTCTTCCACCAGGGCTTTGAGTAGGTCCAGTCATGATGTAGGTTGGAGGTTAAGTAGAAAGAGAGGCACTTGTATGTTCTGGAAGTCTCATACTGGTGTGTGTGGTGTGGTGTGTGTGGGTGTGTGTAGACATACACACATTGAAAATAGCCAGCAAGAGTCCACTGTTGATCTAAACTGAGGATACCCAGTACAAGCTTCAAGTTCAACTTCTCTCTGAGTGCCTCATGTATCTGCATATTAGCACTTGAAAGGCATCAGGGAGATTTCTAACTAAGGCGCTATGGCCAAGCTTAAAAGGACAGTGAGTCTGAGTTCCTTGGTAGCAAGCCTGTAAAAATGTCATTTTCCTGAAAGTAAAAAAATACTAGCACCAGAAGTGTACCCAGGTGTGCAGATTAGGGTGCCCAGCTGTCACAGCCTGGCATCTTTTTTTCCAAATAATTCAGAACTGCTGATCTAGCTATGAGGCCACATTGCACGAGAGGTATACTTTTGTGGTGGTTTTTGCTGTTGTTAATAGAGTTCCTGGTACCAACTGTTAAAAACTGTGCAGGGCAAATGTACTTAACCCTACTGAAATGTTGTTGCAAATTGTAGACTGTAATTTAAAACTAAAACACACACACAGCTACTCAGAGTTTTCAAGAGCTGCTCTGAACTGAGAATAGTGTTTGCAGTTTTTCTAACATGTCTGTGCCAAAAGGCAATGGGAAGCAGCTTGACACCCACAAAAGGTTTCCTCTTATGAAACTGCAAACAATGTTTTATGGTAAGCAAAACCATAAGTATTTACAGACAGAAGGTAGACAGTCTGGGGGAGGCAGGAAGGAAGTATCAAAGCTGTGTTGTGGTGAATTTTTTGTACTTTCTTTCTGAATTGCTTCAGGGCACATATGTTCAAAGAAAGGTCATATATTTTAAGGATGGAGAGCTTTTAAGGGCAGAATTAGATGTTACAAGGTCAGATACAGCTCTCATGCCTTTTCTTCTTCTCTCACAAATTGGACTCTAAAGCTAGCAGTGAGCCTGGCTGTAGGGAGTAGTAGTGTAGGGAGATGCATTAGGGGGATACTATGGGTTCAAGAGCAGAGGACAGAATTATTCTCCCCATGCATGCATTCCCATTGACTTAGCCAGCATGAGCATGCTTTGCCAAGATAATGTCCAGTTCTTTCTCAGTGGTTTAAATGTATGCCAATAAAGTTTCTCTTTGTTGTAGGAATCAAGGGACACACTATACTGCATCCAGTTTTATCCTGATAAAAACTTTAAACTAATAGTAAGTTCTATTAAGCTTTTATTTGTTCATTTCGAAATACAAACATTCTGTTGATCTAGACTGCAATCGTAGCCTTATGGTGGCACTGTGGGTTAAACCACAGAGCCTAGGATTTGCTGATCAGAAGGTCGGCGGTTCAAATCCCTGCGACTGGGTGAGCTCCCGTTGCTGGGTCCCTGCTCCTGCCAACCTAGCAGTTTGAAAGCACGTCACAGTGCAAGTAGATAAATAGGTACTGCTCCAGTGGGAAGGTAAACAGCGTTTCCATGCGCTGCTCTGGTTCGCCAGAAGCGGCTTAATCATGCAGTCCACATGACCTGGAAGCTGTATGCCGGCTCCCTCGGCCAGTAAAGCGAGATGAGCACCGCAACCCCAGAGTTGGTCACGACTGGACCTAATGGTCAGGGGTCCCTTTACCCTTTACCTTAAAGCCCATTAAACTCAGTAGGACTTACTCCTGAATAGACATGGTTAGGATTGTGCTGTTTAAATAGTCCACAAAAGGCCTCCATTCTATGAAAAGTTCATCATTTTGATCTCTTAATTTTGCTGTCAGCTTTGTCATTTCTGCAGAGTCCATTACTTAGTGCCTTTCTGTTTTCCAACAGCTTGAAACACCTCTGGATATCAACTTGGATGACATAGGATTAAAGTGAGTTTGGGTGGAGTGCATTCTAGCTGTTTTCTTCAGAGCTATTTAGAATTGAATTAAGCAATATCTCAGCTTCGTGTTCTGCTACACATACATCTCCGCACTCCAAACCAGTTGTAAAATCATTTCCTGTCAGGAGGTATTGCCGTTGGGAAGCTGAATTCTAGAGGAGACCATTTGTGAGGTGCTCTTTTAGCGCTGTAGTGGCACAATATTCAATGTAGATAGTGATTGCAGATTTATTTCTGCTTCTTGATATCCCACGTATATTTATGAATTGGTTTTCTGTTTGGCAAGCCTAAAAGCAGTCAGTGATTGTTCCGTGCTTCCCTCAATGCTGCAACAACTTAGTTCTTTTTTAATTTTCTTGCATATATACAAAGATGCAAGAATTGATGAAGATGACTCCATCTCCTGAAGATTTAATTCAGACATAATGGTGTCATTATGAGGAAGAGTCCAAGCAAAGCACTGAGTTCATGTGCTTAATAAAACACAACACGCTATGCCTTGTGGAAACCATGGCTTGCCAGCCGATCAGATTTCCAAACAATTATGAAATTGTATTTGGAATCCTAATTTAATGGTAAACTGTGGTTTGCACAAGCCACAGCCTGTCACATTTAGACAAAGCAGCAAACTATGGTTTGCTGCAGATTAGAAGCAGAAGCTTCCAGTCTCCTATTGTGTGCCAAGGGGAAGAAGACTCCCTGCAGCTTAGTCTCATAATGACAAATTTGTTTGAGGGCTGCCAGTGTCTAACTTAGGCTGCAGATTGATCTTGCCAAGGCTTCAAAGATGTCACTATTTTGAGTAAAGAAGCAAATTCATGTTTCTGTTCCTAGATCTGTGAATTTGGATTTTAACTATTCTCAAGACCAAGAGATGATATCTAAACCTTTGAATATTCAAGTTTTTACCAGTGAAACAGGTAATGTATACATGAGGCACAGACTTGTGAACCTAATTTACCCAAACCTTTGGGTTTTCCTTGCAGCTGAATTCTTTCTTACCTTTCACCATCATACAGTAAATTTATCCCCTTTAGGTATGTACTGTAGTTGGATACAAATGCCAGAAAACGTCATGCAGGAACCTAGCATTTGTTGTGAGAAACATGCCTATTTAAATTACTGTTCTTCTCTACTTAAGTTGGGACACACTCTGTTCTCTATCACTCCTTCCATGAAACTTGCTGAGAAGAGCATGTCTGCATCACAAATCATGTAAGGCACAAATGATATATTCACATCAGTACCTGAGCTCAAGAGTGGTGTAACAAAACAGCTCTTTTATTTCAAAGTAATATATTAATGTGTATGTTACTGATCTGCTTTTTTATTTCTTTTGGTAACGTGAAGGGTGTTTGATGATTACTGTGTTTTGCCTTGATACAGACATGAAAAGCAAACCTTTTTTCAGAGGTGTAATCATCCTGTCTCTCAACTGAATTCATTCCACTTCCACTACTAGCAGAAAATTTTACTAGAACTTCCAAAATGTAATATCAGTACTTCAGGTTTAAGGATGAACTTGTTTGATGACACACTATATTATGATATAATATATGAGCATATATGTCTTAGATCTTTGAGCCACAAATATCCAACATGCATAAAGGGTTTTTTTAGGAAGCACCTCTGATATTCACACCTTAAGTGCACAATATCACATGTATTTGCCCTCTGAAGTGTTACAGGTGTGTGAGAGATGACTACAACACATTTTGGCAGTACAGTCATACCTTGGATTGCAAACGTGATCCGTGCGGGAGGCATGTTCGCAACCCGCAGCGTTCACAGCCTGAAGCACCGCGTGTGTGCATGCGTGTAACGCGATTTGGCGCTTCTGTGTATGCACATGGTGTCATTTTGTGTTTCTACGCATGCGCAAGTGCCGAAACCCAGAAGTAACCCGTTACAGTACTTCTGGGTTCAGCACAGTCCACAACCCACAGTGTTCGTAACCCGAGGTATGACTGTACAGGAAGATAACATGTGTTCTGCATCTGAACTCTTCTTCCATAGTGGGTAGGCTGGAAAAACTGAAATGAAATATCCTCTGCAGCTTCCAGTATAATACAGCTGCAAGTGACTTAAGTACCGTATTTTTCTGTGTATAAGACTAGGTTTTTTCCCTTATACATGGGGGCGTCTTATAAACGGAAAAGTACGGTATTTAACAAGTTGCTTTTTTCAGGGAGTCTGAGAGAAGGAACAGCTGTTCCTCCCAGGAACCTTGAATGTTACTAGAGCAAACAACAAAATGCGTAGTTCAGAGAGGAAAGGTTAGAGCTACCATGTTTTTGAGCACAAGGGGTCAAACTGTTTGAGACGTGTTTGAGATTTCCTTCCTTCAGCTTCTAGGACTGAAAGAGTTTGGGGAACTGAAGAAATGGATCTGGTCCAAGTACCATTCTGTTTTCTTTTAAGTCTGCAAAGGAAAAGTCATTCATATTGTTAACTAAACCACTACAGGGAGATGACTCAGAGATATGCATGTAGCCATGGAAGTATCGTTCCACGCTGGGCTTTAATCACTTCATTTTTCTAATATTAAAGTGGACATTTTATAGTTGCAATTTCAGGTGGAACACACTTTCTTCTTCTTTTTCTAGGATGTCTCTGCATATGCTGTAACCTGGTTCCTGCTAGTCCTGAAGAAGTAACATACTCTGTGTCCTTTTTACATAAAGGTATGTTAATAGTGCACTCCTGTGCATGTCTACTTAGAAGTAAGCCCAACTGAGTTCAGTAAGGCTTTTCCAGGTATGCGTGGATAGGATGGCAGCCTAATGCATCTTGTCCAAACTTTGCTGTTTGTATTCTAGAATGCCTCATTCTGTTACAGGATTTGTATTTATTTTAATCTCTGTCCCTTCAAGCCTCCTTACCCCTTTGATACTTGCTTTTGTTTCATATCCAAATTTTCAAAAGCAAATACGTCTAATTTCAATTATTTAATTTTGTAAAGAATAAAGTAGATAGTGAAAGCACCAAAGGAAAGAACTGTTTAATAAAACTGTATGGAAAATATCTTCTTGAATTCATTGTTTTTGTTGATGTAAAATACAAGAATTCAAATTCAAAAGTACTCTCTGCCCATCATAGAATTACAAATGTATGTAATTTGCCCATCATAGAATTTTGCATTGTCAACACAATCTAAGCTGTATTTTTACAACATTAATATTATGGTTTGCAAGAGGACTTTGGAATTTGCCTGCTTTAAATTTATTGTACTTATTTATTTAAACAAAGCTTTTTTGGGGTTTTGCTTAGTAAATTTTATTCAAGGCCTGCTCTTGGCTTCCTTGATTCATAAATGGGAACCACATTCCCCCAGACACAATTACCTGAATATTCTGCACTTCAGTGAATAAACCAGAGGATTTTATCCAGTGCTTCACAAATGGAGTCTTATTTTCACAACAGAACTTCCCTTCTTTGCCTCTGCATTTGTGCTCCCAGTATCTCCTCTTGAGGGTCCCTCAATCCTCAGGAACAGATTTTGAGGGTGCAAGGGAGAGGGGCTGCAGGTGATTTTTTGTGCAAGCAGAACAGCAACACCGGACACAACCCAAGAAGATTCAGTTAATAATAATTTCAGCTCAAAGTTGAACTTTGTGATGCAAGTGGAAGCAGAAGAGTTGGTTCTGTAATGTTACACACACTTATCTGAGAGAAACTGTTAAGTTGTTGGTTGACATAGCAGATGACACAGCGATTTCTCCAAAGCAGCCCTTTATTTTGTAAGCTGGAATAGAACTGACTGCAAACAGCTCAGCCGGCCTGCTTTTATAGGCAGCCGGCTGTCAACATTGTAGCAACAACAACCCAGAGTTTCCCGCCTAAAGTAACTGATGTGGACCTGAGTGAAAACTATCTACAGACCTGAGTGAAAACTATCTACAGTATCCCCCTGCTGGCCCAGGGTGAAACTTCACTACATAACAGAAACGACCAGGGAATTCAGTAGGCCTCATTTCTTAGTAGATATGCATAGGCTCCAAAGCATTTAATCCACAACGTCCTCCAAAGCATTTAATCCACAACTTCCTCTAAGGCAGATTTCTGATTCTTCTAAGGGATGTGGGTGGCACTGTGGGTTAAACCACACAGCCTAGGATTTGCCGATCAGAAGGTCGGCGGTTCAAATCCCCGCGACGGGGTGAGCTCCTGTTGCTCGGTCCCTGCTTCTGCCAACCTAGCAGTTCGAAAACACGTCAAAGTGCAAGTAGATAAATAGGTACTGCTCCGGCGGGAAAGTAAATGGCGTTTCCGTGCGCTGCTCTGGTTCGCCAGAAGCGGCTTGGTCATGCTGCCCACATGACCCAGAAACTGAGGACAAATGCCGGCTCCCTCGGCCTATAGAGCGAGATGAGCACGCAACCCCAGAGTTGGTCACGACTGGACCTAATGGTCAGGGGTCCCTTTACCTTTAAGAAGCTTCTAGCAAAGTGGTGGGTAACCTTTCAGGCTGTAGGGTTGTATCTGCACCACCACCGAACTCTCCCATTGGCCATGCACACTTCCTCTTCATATGGTGGTCTAGACCTGGTGATCACTCATCGGGTATCAGCCCGTCCCAGGGCTGTGTTCAGGAGTAACCTCTGCTGTGAGGTGAGGCAGTGGTGTCTTTCTAATGCTGAATTAAGATATTTTGGAGCTCTGGTACAGTTCTCAAACTAGGACCTCCCTCCCTTCCTAAAGGCACACATGAAACCAAGTACCACAAAGTAAGTCTTGTGGTTTCTTAAAGAATAACAAATTGATCCTGGCATAAGTTTTCATGGACCAGAAGAAATACTCCTGAGCATGCGCAGATGGGGCAATAGAGTTAGGCTCTCACATGATAAGTTTGTTGAATTACACCTTCTTCCACCACAGCATGCAGAGGTGTGCATGTTCACAAACAGAGAGTCATATGTGCGACACTGGGAACGGCAGAGTGCAAATGAATGACAATTTCAAATTTAAGGTGGAAACCTAGCTGAGGTGGAACTTTCCAATTTCTATTTTTCTATTATTTGTTCAGGAATAGTTGTATAAAACTGACTTTGTGTCTGTGGTATACTAAAACACGCCCCCTCTTAATCCTTTGCAGGTTATAGTAAAATATATACTATTACTCTGGAAAGAGGGGATTCCTCAGAAGTGAAAGATCTTACTTTTTTAAATCTTGGTAAGTTTCTAACTTCCTCTTTCTCCTTCAGTACTTCCCTTGATTACATACAATTATGATCAAAAATCCTTAAGTGTTTTTTTATTGTGAAAAGTGGAAATGTACATATTTTCCTTCCTTTGTCTTTCCCAAGATGATTGCTAAATAAGCAAATCTTTCTGTATTGACCTTCATTTCGTTTGGCATTAGCAAGAGGCTTTAGTTGTCTACAGTCATGAGACCACAGCATGCTTTTCAGGGGAAATGAGAATAACCAGGCTGCTTATTTCCTGTGGCACGGCATGCATGACTCTTGCTGTCTTGTGTATTGTGCCTCTGAGACACGGGAGTGGTTTTTGCTGGCAAAGGAAAATAGACTGGGAGTCATGTAGTTGGCACACATACAGGATACAAGCATTCTGGTTTTAATGAGATTAAACATACATAGAATATTGTTACAAAAGTTGGGTGCCTCCCTCTCTTTCTGCTGAGCAGTGGCAAGAGCCCATGGGGTTCCAGGCACTCACTTGGGATCTATGGTCCTCTGGAGAATTGAGACATGGCAGAGGCTGTTATATCTTTAAAAAATATACAGTGGTACCTCTGGATATGCACACCTCTGGTTGTGTATCCTTCAGGATGCGAATGCGGCGAACCCAGAAGTATTTTTCTGGGTTTTGGGTTTCGCCATGCGCGCATGCACAGAAGCACTCTTCCGCGCACATACGCAGAACAGGCACCTCCAGTTGCGAATTCCTCCAGAACGGATCCCGTGCACAACCGGAGGCACCACTGTAGTTTATTCACCTATTCACACATTCAGGCTGCATGGATGGAGTCCAGATCTTAGAACATGGTTATTTCAAGAGGGGCTTGTATTATTATTATTATTATTATTATTATTATTATTATTATTATTATTAAATTTGAATACCACCCTATACCTGCAGCAGTGCAGTCATCTTTCAGCCAACCTGCCCAAGATGGATTCCAGCCTTCTTCCTGCTGCTGCATCTTCCCAGAACCCCTTGCTGCCAGACACACAGTTACCCAGGCAACCTTCCAAACCCTTATCTCTGTTCACACCTGAAGGTGGGGAAAGCAGTTCTCTTGCATTGCCAATGGCCCTCAATGGTCTTTCATTGTTTCTTAATGGCCCTAGCTTGGCCAGGTCGTTTTGCATAGGCTAGCCCAGGAATTCCTCTGCAGCTTGTATTCTCCCTGCAGATCCCTAATAACCAAAATCCTACCATTTATTAATTTCTAGGGTTTAGGGGGCCCCCCTCCAAATCTATAACAATATTTTGAATACAATAGTTCTGAATAACTCATCTCTCAAATAAACCTGAGCTGTAAGGATAATTAAGTGCTCAAAATTAACAATTCTCTCCTGTTTCTCCCCCCAAACATATGTATATCTGGTTGTTATGAAAACAACTACAGACTATTATGTGGCTGTCTACTTACCTGGACACTTCCTGCATCTTCTCAACACTCAGCATCCTGACCTGATGTGCTATAACTTCTTTCTGACAGGTACAGTGGATTCTTTAACAATTAGTTCTGCAGCAGCTTCTCTCAACAGAAAGCCCTTCTGTGTCCTTCAGGTGCCTCTACAGAAATGAAACCCACATGGACAATGCAAAATAGAAAGAACAATGAACTTTAGAAAAATTTCAAAGCAAAGCCTCAAGCTCTCTAGCCAGTGTGTACTGTCATGCTCTTTCCCAGTTTTCTGCACTGGCTCTTTAATGATGAAATTTCGGGCAAAAAGGCAAAGATGCCATTTACACCACTGTGTACTCAGTGCACAGACAGATTATGCCCTGAGGGCATCTTCCACCAGCATATTTTCACCACATATGCCTTGGAGATAAATGGGTGTTTGCACAGTAGAACATTATACACTGTGTGCTCTTGAGCAGGCCCCATTAATTTCAAAAAGGGGTTTGTATGAGAACTACAGAGTTTGACCTCGCAATAATTTGGAAGCAATGTCTGGGTGGAAATTGCTGAAATGTCCGTGAAAATTTAAACGTATAGCAACTCATGTTGGATTTTGGCAAATTTCCAAAACAACGACAACAAAAAACTCAACAATTTTGGCTAAGTTTCACTTTTTGAAATAAGGCAACCCTAGCTTATTCCCAGATAGAATTGTGTCTAGAATTGCAGCCTCATTGTTTTATCTTCTCATTTTTACTGCACGCTTGCATGGTTCTAGTTTTTCTTTTACCTGCTCCCACCCACCAAATATAAAACAAAAACAGGAATGTGATCCTACCTTTTCCTCTTCCAACTGACAAGCTAGGCAGTTTATGTGGGATATTTCCCCCCACTTCGAAAACATGACCCCATAGGAAGGTTTGAATGGGTTTATGACGACAGGGCATCTTTAAGTTTCTCTCTCAATGTTGACTTCCTGACAAAAATTACCCCTCCCACCCCCCACAAAACTGCAGTACCCCCTGAGGGGGGGCTGTATTTGGGGGTTCTATGTCAGGTTTTAAATCCTTTTTCATTTGTTATTTGCTTGCCTGGACTTCTCCGTGAGTAAGCGTGGGATATCAATTTAAGAAATAAATATGTAATACCAAGCCGTATAGGGTGGGGTGGATGAGCATCCTCCATTGCCCTCCCTTCAAATCTGGTGAGCCCTTCATTAGTTTAATGTAAATACTGTTCATGTGTCATGTGTCATTGCTAGCTTTTTTTGATCACGTAGCACAGGAGCCACAGCTTTCGAAAGCTCTTAGAATAAAGGCAAACATGTGATGCGGGAGGTTCCTTTCCTGCCTTGATTCATGTTTTCAGTCACCTAAAGGCAAAAGCATTGCAGCGCTTCTGAGAAATGCCACCAGCCTTACTCACCTGAAAAGCACACCGTATATACCGGACATTAGTCATACACTGAAGCATGCAAAACGAAGGGTGAAAGTCACTGTTGTATTATAGGGCTTCTTCCTCATGGAAATTACACTGCGGCACGAGGGGATTTGTATATTTCAATGTGCCTTGTGAAATGTAAACTACTTCTCTGCAACCCTGTGTTATTCAGGTGGGAATGCAAAAATTAATAGCTTGCACACGAACGCCCTCCTTTCCCCTCTCAAGTCAATGGTCTTGGATCGCAGCACAGGAAGCATATTTTCCGTTGCAATAAACAGGCAGGCCTTGCTGCAGTTTCTGTGGAACAGCAAGTTGGATAACGACAGACTGGCAGCGCTTCACTGTTTACTTCTGCATATTGGAAGCGCTAAGGAATTGGAAACCCAGGTGGGAAAAGGATTCATTTTTTTCATGCAGCACAAAGGTGGATGCCATTTTGTGTGTCAAACATAACAGCACAGTTCCTTTTATTAAGCAAATAGTTGCTAAGGCCATGTGTCCCAATATTGGCGTTAAAAATATGCCGCAATCTGAAAGCAGGAGCCCATATATGTGTAGGAATTTAACGCAGCTCCTACAGAAGTTTAGCTTCGCAAAGAGTTACAGTGGCTTGCAGCCCCCTAAAGTAGGTGAGAACAAAGCCACAATTTTGGGATGGGCACAGTGGTAGAGAGTTGGGGAAAGTAGAAAACGTTCCAGAGATAATCTGCACTCATTGTATAAGTTTGCAAGCAAAAAATTAGACGACAGTAAGATTCAGATGATTCGGGGAGACTTGATGGACTCCGCCTCTAGTCAGTCAAAATGGCGGGAGGAAGAAGCTTTGTTGCTTGTAGGTTAAGTGGAAGGAGGCATATGTTTAGTCTTGACTCAGGAAAGCAAAGCACAGAGATTTAAAGTCCTTATGTTTTTACTGTAAACCTTCACACCTCAATCTGTGCTGACCATTTTATATTCTTACTTTCACAGATTATCCAGTGGATTATTGAGAACGCAGCCACTTGTTTTACATTTGACCCCATACAGGAACTTATCATTGGTAGGTGCTTCTAGGACTGGTGTCAGGCTGGAAGTGGTGTGGGGTCTGTATACATGAGTTTGTTTGCCTAAAAATTCAGAGGTCATAAATCATTGGAGGAGAAACCCATTGGGAGGGGAATTTAAGTCAGGCTGACTAGCCCAAGGTCACTCAGAGAACTTCATGGCTGAGAGAGAATTTGAACCATGGTCTCCCAGGGGCTGGTCCAGCTAATACACCACTCCTTCTGAGAAGCCCAAGGAAACCCATGCCGATTCTTCATATCTGATATATTCTTTGAACTCCTGGTATTTTTTGGAACAATTGCAGGAAATACATTGACTTGGAGGTCGCCAAAAGCCTTCATTGAAATGTTCTCTCAATTTTCTCAGCTTCTTTGTACTGGAGAATGTGTCTGAAGGACAGCAAACTGGATAGCGTTTTACCATATACACCACTCCTGTCCTGGAATGAGGTAAGACAAATGCAGAATTGAAGAACTTACCCTTTCTCTTCAGCTAGGATTTAATTAAGAGTCTGTACAGTGGTGTCCCGCAAGACGAATGCCTCACAAGACGGAAAACTCGCTAGACGAAAGAGTTTTCCGTTTTGGAGGTGCTTCGCAAAACGAATTTCCTATGAGCTTGCTTCGCAAGACGAAAATGTGTTGCGAGTTCCTGCGGGTTCCCCCCCCCTTCCCACCCCTTTTCCTAAGCTGCTAAGCCGCTTATCAGCTGATCCGCTAAGCCGCTAAAAGCCGCTAATAGCGCTAATCCGCTAAGCCGTCAATGGGCTTGCTTCGCAAGACGAAAAAACCGCTAGACGAAGAGACTCGCGGAACGGATTCTTTTCGTCTTGCGAGGCACCACTGTAATCACTCCTCTTTAATATGGCCCCATAATTGGAAACGGGGGGTGGTATCAGGCTGCCACTGTTCCTGTGTGGGATTCAGTCACAGACCAGCAAATTTAGGTTGTGCAGTTACAGAGGATGTGTCACTCTTGCACAACAAACCCACGGCCAAAATGGGACTTCCCAAAGTTACAGGAAAATGCACTGATAAATGTGGTGTAACAGTTGGTTGACGCAAAGTTGTCTAACCTCCCTGCAGTTTTTTTGCAAACAAATTGGGATGAATGCTTAATAAGCAGGTTGTCTTGAAGCAACCTTGAGCACAGAAGAGAAGACTATTGCCTTTTTTTTTCATAGCCTGCTATCCAAGTCTGCAGGAAAAATTGGTGCCACATCCCTAGCCTAGATTAAGATCTTGTGTTCTTGTATTTGTAGGATATCCCTGGAATTGTATGCAGAACACACATTATCTCGCTACCTGTGTTAAAGGTATGTCTGCATAGGAGACACTTGCTAGCAGGATAGAGAGTTCCATGTTTGTGGTTTTCATAAATACTTACGTAGGTTTATCTGTATATGTAATTCATCATATTTTACAAAATTGCCACTAGGGGACACTATTGTTCCACATTGTTTTTCAACAGTTCTATCAAATACTGTCGCATACTTGCTGCAAGAGGGAATACCTGCAAACTCTGAGACTGAATGGTGCACTAAATGCCTTAAGTATCTGGATTTTGAAATGATTCCAACATTTACTGTTTTTCACAGAGTAGTATCAGAATTCCACACCCTCATGGATTTTATATGGCAGATGTTTAAGCAGGAGCAGGCAGGATTCAAGGTCTATTGTTTGACTTCATATTTCCTTCAGAATCCATGTCAATGTTTCATTCAACATAATCGTTTTATGTTGTACTGATGTGAAAACGTTGAGCATGCGTTAAAATTACAAGCAAGGTCACTGCCAAATACTTCAACACGCAACTAAATTGTTGAAGTTAATATTTGAAGATTTAGCATAACCAAACCTACTCTCAAGATTCCCCATCTTCAGGAGAAAAATGATGGTTGCTTGTATTTTGTTTCAGTGTATAAACATTTGAACTTATCAGTTTTGAGGCTGTGCAACAGGTTAATGTCTGGGTGATGCAAAATTTCTCTATCACTCACTTTAAAGCTCTTTGCATACCAAAGCTAGACTCTGCATGTCTCATTATCTTGGTTTGCTTAACTTTTGTTTATAGGAGGAAATAACTTCTCTGCTCTCTCTCGCTCTTAAGGTACAGAAGTGCAAAGGCTTCTGGGAAAAGCTAGGTTCAAGCTTGGAATGTTCCAGGTGTTTTGACCCACACATGTGTTTCAACAGCAAGCTGCTTAGGCTGGAACGGGATAAACTGCTTTTAGATGAGGTAAATGGATCTCAGTAATGAATATTATGGTTCAGACTTTCTATTTTGTCACAGCCAATTTATCTGTATACTGTGTTCCTCACAAGTACATTGTGCTCAAAGTGGTTCATAGGATATATAGAGTATAGTAACCACAATTATAATACATTACTATATAACAACCACTGCAACAATTGCAGTTGATTTAAAAACATATCAGAAGATTAAATGAATGTAATAGGACGTACCAGTAGACCACAAAACAATATCCAATATCAATGTTGTAATCACATTAAGCAGTTCATTTAGTAGTTAATAATTCAAAGACCTAACAGTATGATACCACAACCACATCAAGCTAACAGAAAAAGAGGATAAGATAAAACAAAATAACCGCAAGACACTTTAGAGAACTCAGATCTGTAAGTGGATTTGCATATTGATTAAATCACATGACAATTTTTTATGTGAATTGCTTGTTGGCAGAAGTAGTTTTGTAATATATGGTTGCTGTATTAGAGAAATAACACATTTTTGCACACTCACTCATTTCCCTTTAACTAAAAACCACCGTTTTGATTGGTAACTGGTTCTGTGTTCATGAAGAAAGGTTTGTCCTACAGTGAAGAAATAACTGGGCCTTGCTGTGGATTCACATGTTCGCTGGTAACTTTAAATGCTCATTTAGACATCTCTTTGCCTAATCCCATTTCAGTACTCCTTTAATTTTCCATCTAGACGGGTGTGATTCAGCCTGGGGTGACCAATGTAGGCTATGTATTTTGTACACGTGGCTTCTCCTAGTCAGGGCAAGAGCTGGTTCAGGTGTAATGAGCAACCAGTTGCCCATTCTGTGAATTAGCTTACATGAAACTCAGGTTCATGCATTTCCAAGTATCCTACTGTTGTGTAGCCACAAGGAGATTAGCTCTCCATTGTGTCCTAACCCAGAGTACTGTGGGTGGTTAAACTGCAGTTTGTTAGAACAAGACAGAATCAAAACATTGTGTAACGTCCTTGCTTGTTCTGAGACAACGGTATAAACAAGAAGAGAGGTGGGAAGTGAGAAGGCCAAGGCAGGCTTATTCACATATCTGGAAACCATGTTTTTTGTAATCTCGGCCAGCTCAAAGAACATTCTGGGGAGCACAGGACCCACTTTTATTCTGGGTCACATCCACCTTATTCTGGTTTTCTGGAACTTAACTGAGAACTTCTGAAGCTGTTGCTTGCACAGTTGGAGTAGATAATTTGACAATGTAGGTTTCCTGTCTTCCTTCCTTCCTTTTATTTTGACTTAAAAATTCTTATTAGACATTGATAGAATAAAATTGACTGTATCTCATAATGTTCTTAATTCAAGTAATTTACACTTTGATTTAGAGAACTGAAGAGAGAACAATATATACGGAAAGCATGCTTGAAAACGCAAAGAAGTAAGTTGATTTCTGTAACGTTGCTGTTTCCAGAAAGTGAAAGACTGCATTTTAAAGGGTCTGTCCGTTTTTAGTGTGTTTGTGAAATTTAGCTGGAGAACAAGTTGCAGATGCCTCCAAAAAACACTTTGGCTCCTCATGGCAAACAGTCAATGGTCCATTGGTAACTTCAAAGGGTGTGGGTTTCTGCTATCAGGTTAAGCAGGGACACCATCTTGTTGGGACTGAGTTATGCTGGGCTTCCCCCAAAATTTGATCCCATCACTCATGTACCCCGGGGGACACATGAAGCCAATGCCCCCATTTGCAACAAAAGTTGGCGCCTCTGATGTTGAGTGTTCACCCCTCTTCACTTTCATCAGCACTGGCATTTATGTTGGAGTTCACAGTGTGATGGTAGAGATCCATGTGACAACTGCTTCTGTATATTCTGACTGAGGCAGGCATCACCTGACACAGAAAGGCCACCCTCCCTGTCATTTTCAGGCTGCCCCCAAGACAAAACAGCATGCCTTGCAGTACTGGCGTATCTGTGGCAGAGCAGCACAAGGAAACGCTGTTTACCTTCCTGCCGGAGCAGTACCTATTGCTCTACTTGCACTTTGACGTGCTTTTGAACTGCTAGGTTGGCAGGAGCAGGGACCGAGCAATGGGAGCTCACCCCGTCATGGGGATTCGAACTGCCGACCTTCTGATTGACAAGTCCTAGGCTCTGTGGTTTAACCCACAGTGCCACCCGCGTCCCTGCGTTTGTGTTACTAGTATTCACTTAGTTATCCAGGTTTGGTGTGTGATATAATTCATACCTTATCCTGTTTGGGTTTGCATTTTTGCAAGCTTCTGCCTGTTCTATTTGTTGGTGTGTGAGCATCTGCTCTTGGGTTTTCATTTCTTTCTGCAGCAGAGTTCCTTTTACAGAAAAGTTTCCCTGCATCTTTTAATTCTTTGCAGCAGCAGCAGCAGCATTCCAGCTGTCTCTTAGTGAAATTCCCATTACAGGAATAAACACCATTTGGTTCTGTTTCTCAGAGTCTTTATTATTTACAAAACGTTACACTGGTCATTAATAAAGAAAAAACCAAATAAAGCAACATAATTTATTTCTCTTTTTAGCCGTCCGGCCACAGACCTAATCCTGACTCATTCAGGATGTCTTGCTGGACACTGTTTTCAGTTTCTGTTGTGTTCTCATTTCAGAAATCAGTGATTGTTGTGTAGATTGTGTGTGTTTTCTACATGTTTGAGCAATCCCCCCTTTGAAGCACATTAATAACATTTTTCTTTTCACTCAGAGTGTTTTCCAGCCTGAATAAATGGAACACAGGTAAGACTAGTATTCCTTGATACTAAATGGCTACAAATAGTGATATTTAAATTCCTTCCCAGTGTTTCCTGTAGACTGACATTTTTGTCATACAGGCAACTCCCAATTTACACGGGGGTTACATTCCACACTGTCACATGTGTAACTGAAATCATGTATATTGAGAGCACTTTGGAGAGTCCTACTAGCTTGCAAGGAGACTCCATAGAGGGGCTTTGTTGAGGCTGCTGAGCCTCCCTGCCTAACAGCCGACATGCGAGTGCAGCACCCCCACCACCCCCGCTTCCCTGCATGTCAGCTGAGCGGGTCAAGGAAGCCAAGCTGCCCAGCTTCTGTGGCTTGCACAACTGACATGCAGGGAAGTGGCTGTGGCGGCTGCGCTACTCCGCATCTCAGCTATTAAGCGGGGAGGCTCAGCAGCTCCACAAAGCCCTGCTGCTCCTCTGGCTCATGACGAGCCCCCCCCCCAGCCCAAACAGGATGTCTACTTTGGGCTCTGGGGAGGGTCTCCTTGTGAGCCAGGAAGACTATTCAGGGTGCTCCCCATTTCCAGAATCCACTTCCAGGTTCCTGGCACCACGTGTGTGTATGTAAATAGTGAGTTGCCTGGTACTGTGAATCACACAGATTTGCTGAAGACAAAGTAAGTGTGTGGGGGGCATTTAATTAAAATGCAAGAATGCTGCTCTAGATTTCTTGGGAGAGGTGCTTGGATGAAAAGATTGCTGTGGGAACTAAGTTTGCAGGCAAATATATCTGCTTCATTTCAGTGGGGAACCCGGCCCCTCTGTATTTTCCTAAATATGTTTGTTTATCATGGAACTTTTAGTAAAGTGTTCCAAGATCAGGGTGCTGATAGTTACACATAACTTAGAGGTACCATTTGGAAGTACCAAAGTCCTGTCTCAAGGCATCTGCAAGTTAATTCCCATTCAGTTTGGGGGCCTAAAACATGGGCTGGACTGCTCATTGTGCTTACAGAAGCAAAGTGGCAAGTAAGCAATGTTTTGCTTCTAGAATCCCAACCTACACGCCAATAATCATTTGTTCTCCTCTTCAAGGATCCTGTGCATGCTGTGAGCTAAGAATGTCAACTTCAGAACAAAGAGCATTTTGTATTATTTCCCCTGATTTTCCTGGACCTGCGGGCTCTAAAGGGCTTGTGGTGGTTAGAGGGGCATCTTAGATACTACCAGCCTGTTCCTATGTTAGGCTTCTCAGAACTCACTTCAAGTTTTCTCAGGCTTGGTGCAAAGGCAACCCTCAACTGAGCTTGCCTTACATAGCCATGCATGGATATTTTATTTCCTTATGGAGAAAGACCATCACTCAGTGGTTGAGAACATACTTTGCTCGTAAATGGTCCTGGCTTCAGTCGCCAACATTGAAGGATCCCTCTTCTCCATTCCTGGCAAGCTATAGATGCATCAATGATCTGACTCAGTTTAAGGCAGTTTCTGTGTTCCCTGATTATCAAAATGCAGACAGCATGCTGGCACTACATTCAGAAGCTGCTCAAACATGTGCCCTGTTACCCAGAAGACTCTGATGTATAGCATAGTCCCTGAATAACAACAACATAATACGGCCTCTCCTCTTGTCTAATTTCAGAAGAAAATATGGTTCCTCTCTTCCAGGAAGAAGATTACCAGCAACGGTTGCTAACAGGACTGGTATGTGTTGGCAATAGGTGGCACAAGTTGTTTAAGAAAGGATATTGGAAAGTGTAAATGCAAATGTTAGCTTTCAACTTCTTCATGAAGCTCTGTTTTCTTTGGTCAGCAAAACTACTATACAGAAATGCTCACACATTTCCTCAGGTTGAATTTTTCATTGTGCACACCGATCCCTCTCGCTCTCCAGGCTTCAGGAAGCTTTCCGCAAGCCGTGGGAGAGCTGTGAAGTCGCACAGCTCTCCTGCGGCTAGCGGAGAGCTTGCCTGCACCCAGAAGCTTGGGGGGGGGGAAATAATTTTTTTCCCTATATTTCCCCCCCAAAAAACTAGGTGTGCCCTATGGGCCGGTGCGCCATATGGGGCAAAAAATACAGTAATCTTCTGGTGCTGAATATGAGCTTTTGGACTGCTGAGAAAATACCATGTAATACCCACTGGCAACCTCCTACTAAGGCCCTCTCTGTATAGAAGGCTCTAGACCCCAATTTTCACTTATGGAATTTACATAATAAGTGGGAGTATGGGTTGCATGTGCAGAAAATAAATTAGTTCACTTATTGTTTCCATGTCATAGGTATGTGTGGAGGTCGCAGGAATACATGATAGTCGGAAAGCTCATAAACCCATGTTTTTCTATACTTATACAGCATAAGATCATACAATGGGTGGGGGGAGAGGAACGCATTAATTCATGCACCATGCTGTTGTGAGTCACATGACTTCAAGTGCTGCATCTGAACTCACCACAGATATCTTGTGATCCTACTGGACTTCTTTTGTTTTGGGATATTTTTGTACCCAATTTCTTATAGTGCTGCATTTGAAAAAGTACCGGTATATCCCAATTTTACTAAAACGCACATTGCCATATTTGTAATTTTGTTGTTGTTGAGAATTTTGATTAATGGTAATGAATTAAACAAAATAATGGTAATGAAAACAAAGAAAAGAAATACAACAAAGAATAACATTGAACCAGGAATAATTAATGTGAGGCAAAGCATAAAGAGGACCATGGACCTAGATCATAGAATTGTAGAGTTGGAAGTTGGGTTGTCGCAATCCCCCATCCAGTTACTACTTGTGGCTAGGGCATAGACAATTGTTTGCTTTATAAAACTAATCTTAACTGTCTAGGATTACCCCTCCTCTTGTTCTCCTCTTTAATATTAGAATTGTAAGTTACTGGTTTGTATTTTCAGATGGTGGCACAGTTGAAAGATCATCTCACAAGGCACCTGCAGCATGTTGGCAAAAAGAAGATTGACCAAATAGCTGTGGATTATGTTTCGAAATCGGTCGGTTCTGTTTATATATTTGTGTCCCTTTAGAATGTGTGTGTTGCTGTCAGGCCTCACCATTTAGCCCGTGGGACTATTTCCCCCAAACAGCACTCACCTGCCCTACACTCAACATCCTGTGTGATGGAGAAGCAGCAGGATGGGCGCCAGGAATGAACTTCCCATAAATCAGCTGATGGTTGGGGAGTTCGGTCCTGCTTGGTTTGGCTGCACCAGACAGTTCCCTATAGGGAACTTATTGGCGCACCCAAACGTTGTGGAGAAAGCAGGATTGAACTCTCTGTTTAGCAGCTGATGTGTGGGGAATTCACTCCTTGGTTCAGGTGTGTTGGCAAGCTCTTTGACCACATTGGCTGGGCCACCAACTCTACCCAGAAAGCTGCTTTCACATTACGGCACATGTTGTTGGTCCAATTACAGCGTAGTCCTATGAATGTTACTCGGAAATCACAGATAGGTTTCCTTCGAGTTCAGTAGCACTTACTCTAAAGTAATTGTTCATAGAACTGGTCCCCTGCAGAGCAATCCCTAAGCATGTTTACTCAGAATTAAACTATACTTTGCTTAATGAGGTTTCAGCCATAGTAAATGATTTTAATCTGCTTAATTGTAGTGATGACTGGTGAATAATTGTGTGAGAATTTTGAGAATAAGTTAGAAAATTGGAAAGTCTTGTACATAAGAATTCAAATATTTTCGAAAATTATGTGGTTTTGGTAGAAATGATTTAAAGGATTAAGTAAAAATGAATTGATGAAAGAGAGAACGTAAAATTACAATATATTAAAACAAATTATTAAGATAAAACCAAGGTTGGAAGGATTTGCTGAAATAATAATTTGAACTAGAATACAAAGATGGGAGGTGTGAGGATGTCAAGGAAATAAGTAAAGGAAGAAAGTTATGTAAAGGTTTAATCTGTTCTTTTTTAAAAAATGATTGTATTTTTTTGTATTTTTTCTGTCTTTTTTCTTTTTCTTTTTTCTTTTTTTCTTTTTCTAATTTTTAAAATTCTGAATAAATGTTATTAAAAAAAGAGAATTCAAATATTTTCCCCTCCCCTTTCTAGCTGGATCTAATATGCTTGATAATGGAAAATGTTTGGAAGAAATCTAGTCTTGGTTCCTGGATCTTCTCATGGTAAGTAATTATTTTCCATTAAGTCACAATAAGTTCAATAAAAAAGAGAACTCCCATAGTGATAAGACAAAAGCTGAAAAGAGTGTTGTGTTTTTTCTTTGGGGTGGTGAGATCGTGTCATGATTACCTGACTCCACAATGCTAAGAACATTGATCAGAGCTTTATATGCATAAAGGTCTATTTAATCTTTTGCTATGGCCTGTGACAAATTCATTCAACATGTTCAACAATACATAGCTCTGTTTATGAAACGCCACAAAATGTAATTATGCTACAACTGTTGCTTTAATTTTTAGACTGTAATGCTTATGTTCCAGTTTAAGCATCAGAAGGGTCATTTTAGACATAGCATTCCTTACTACGTAATACATGGTTTGTGAGGTCAGAAATGGGTGTCAAGTCTTGTATTGTATTAAGGGAAACTGAGGCACTTTTGTTACAGGTCGGTAGCCGTGTTGGTCTGCCGTAGTCGAAACAAAATAAAAAAAATCTTTCCAGTAGCACCTTAAATGGTTTTATTATACTCTTTCCTGGGATTACTTGTCAATGAAGAGTAGGCTAAAAGTATTTTAGATGCATAAAAAAGTTTGCAAACTCCTTCACCCTTTGCTTCATTGTCTTGCACACTGGCTTTGACATGGAGATTCTGACCTAATGTCCCAGCTAGTAAACTGATATTAAATTAAATCAGAGATCCCTGTTTTGGAAAAACTGGTTAACAAAGCAGGTTCTCCAGATTGCAGCTGGCTTGCAAGAGGAGGGGTGAGCATATGGGATATGAAGCTGGACTATGAATAATGAAAGGAGTTCAGGGAAGTATGTGAATTTGCCGTTTTTACATTCCATGCTGTTCTTATCTTTTATGCAGTAGGCAGGAAGGAAGATTGGATGAGATGGTCGTATTCTGTATCATGTGTCAGATTCTACAGGCCACCAGTGGAATGTGCATGCCTTTGCCTCCTGGTAAGTCCTAGGGCAGTCAAGCTATGTGCTCCATTCATTTAGGCAGGGAGAGCCAGAATGCTGTAGTAATTATGGTCAGTACTGGACTGGAGACCTGCATTTGAAGTTCCCGCTCAACTGTGAGGCTGATTATCTGAACTTTGGGCCAATCTCTCTCTCTCTCTCTCTCTCTCTCTCTCTCTCACACACACACACACACACACACACACACCTTGACATACCTCCATAGGGTTGTTGTCAGAGTGTAATTTTGTAGGAGTGAAAAGCCATGTGTACCCCACCCTCAGCTTCTTGTAGGAAAGGGAGAAATATAAAAGTCATAGTGCCCGTTTGTGGAGACTAGCTTTCTTCAGTCCCCACTTGTGTCTGTATACTGAGGAAACTTTAAATACTGAGTTTTTAATATTGGTTGTTTGCTACAGTGGTACCTCAGGTTAAGTACTTAATTCGTTTCGGAGGTCTGTACTTAACCTGAAACTGTTCTTAACCTGAAGCACCACTTTAGCTAATGGGGCCTCCTGCTGCCGCCGTGCCACCAGAGCACGATTTCTGTTCTCATCCTGAAGCAAAGTTCTTAACCTGAAGCACTGTTTCTGGGTTAGCAGAGTCTGTAACCTGAAGCGTATGTAACCTGAAGCGTATGTAACCCGAGGTACCACTGTATCTTGCCCTTCAGGATACAGATCCTACCAAGGCAGTGATAAAATCCCAATAAAAAACTGTAAGTCAGCATCTTTCCTACCAGGCAGTTGCGAGAGGGGACTCTGTGGGGCAGGCAGAGCTAGAACGGATGCTTGGCACTACCTTTGCTTCCGCCTGTGCCTCCCCCCCCCCCAGCCGCCTTCATGTCAAGATAAGGGGTTCTTATCTAGCGGTACAAAAAATCAAAACTAACAGGCGAGCATTGATTTGAATTTGTCCTATGCCATCACCCACACACCATTATAAGAAATATTCCTGGTGTACAAATAATGTTGGCAAATTGCAACCCCATGGAGGTGGTGAATGCTGCTTCCATAACCAATTCACCTTCATGAGCCACTGGGCGAATCTTATTCTGAGCAGGAAAGATTCAGAGGAGTTATCCACGGAAAGAGGAATTGTCCTTATGATGTTGACTACACTGTAGCTTTCTGAGAAGCCGCTCTGGAGGAATTTCCTAACATTGATCTGTACCCATGCTGCTTGGCAGTTTCACAAAACAGCAAGGGGTTTCTCATCTGACCCAATAGACTTGGGCTGGTTTTCAATCCAATAAAGAATGTTTTTGCCAGAGAACTTGGCTAATCATCTTGTCACTTGTGTGGCCATTAGAGTAATGGTGTAACCCGTTGCTTATTTTTACTCAGAGTTGATCCATTGAAATTAACAGACAGGACTAAATTAGGATTAATTTCAGTAGGTTTGCTTAGTCGAACCTCACCCAGCAGTTCTGAATAGGGTGTTTGCTTTTGCTTTTGCTGAGGAATATTTCTCTCTTTCTCAAACTGCAGGATTTCATACTCTGCATATCGCGCTGGGCATCCGATGTCTCCCTTTGCATGCACTCTTGCATTACATTGACCATGGAGTGCTACATTTGACGGAGAAGTGCGTAATGAAACTTTTGAAAGGTAAGATGGATTTTCCATATCCCATTGTTAACTATTTGCTAGCAGCTCTGAATAGAACACTAGAACCGTAACAACTGTTATTTGGAAATTAAGTCTCCCTCTCCTACACGAAAGCGATGGAAGCTGGCATCACGCCGTGCCCTAGTATGTAGATTTGTTATTTGGGATGGCATGCAGGAGAGAGTCTTGAATTTCCACTGCCACATACATAGCACAAACTTCAGTATGAAATGAGGCCTGCATGTATGTATCTCTCTCTCTCTCTCTCTCTCTCTCTCTCTCTGTGTGTGTGTGTGTGTGTGTGTGTGTGTAAATAAATAAATATATGCCCATATAAGTGGGTCTGGTTTTTTTTTTTAAAAAAAGAGGATGTGTACCAAAAAGAGTTGGATTTTGGTTCACATTAAACTTTCCAGAGGGGCAGGACATGAGACTAAGATTCACTCCAGTCTTTCACTTCTCTTCATACTCTTGTGTTTATAGCATTGATAGAGAGATGGTCGGAAGGGTAGCATAAACAGAAGTGTCTTGCCGTCTTGCCTCACCTCTCATAGATTGTGGTCCACAAAATTTATGCCTCGTTAATTTGTTATTCTTTTAAGATGCCACAAGACATTTTATGTTATCTCTGTAACATTTGAGTTCAATTCAAATATTTCAGCTGCAACAAAGAACTTTGTAAATTGTGGGCAGAAATATTTGATTTTACTGAATTCATGCTGATAGAAGAGCGTAGAAAGGAGAAAATTTTGTGTTAGAATGGTATTCAGCTGGTATTTATTAGGGGTTCCGACAACCATGAAACATCTAAATTGACTGAATTAATCATCTGTTCCGCCTTGGAAGTGTGGGCTTCTAAACTGTGAAACAGCCTGGAGGGACTGGTGTTTTGGTTCCTCATTAGGATTTTGAAGAAGTTTGGTTAACAAAATTCTCTCCTGAACAAATTCACTCTCGTTAATGGTTGTGTTTTGCCATGATAAAGAGATGCTATGATTTGTAGAAAGAGCAAATATTCCAGTTTTTAAAAGCTTTATGTTTTATTATTCTGAAGGTCATCATACTTAAAGTGTTTGCATCGGACCAGAACTGTATGTGATGATGATCGGAACAGCACCCTCTTATTTCTGTAATTTGTTGTTAAGGAAATGTGTGCCATCGTGTGATTACATCATGTGTTTTTCCCTTAAACATTATGGGTTGCTGCTGGAGAAATGCACAGCCAATAGGTTGCAGCACATGTTTCTGCAGCTACACACTAGAGGGAGAGCAGATGTACTTTTTCAGTGTCAACTGCGTTTGGCATTTAAGAAGCAGTTGTTTCAATGTAACTGGACTTTGTTTTTCTTTTTTCTTTAACTTTTTCTTGTAGCTGTATAAAAATTTGGTCCCAGCCACTTAACTTAAAAGTATTTTAATAAAAAGATAAAGGTAAAGGTACCCGTGACCGTTAGGTCCAGTCACAGATGACTCTGGGGTTACGCGCTCATCTCGCTCTATAGGCTGAGGGAGCCAGTGTTTGTCCGCAGACAGTTTTTCTGGGTCATGTGGCCAGCATGACTAAGCCGCTTCTGGCGAACCAGAGCAGCGCACGGAAACGCCGCTTACCTTCCCACTGGAGCGGTACCGATTTATCTACCGTATTTTTCGTCCCATAGGACGCACCTAGTTTTTTGGGGGGGAAATAAAGGAAATTCCCCCCCTTTATTTTCCCCCCAAAAGCAGGTCGGGGAAACCGAACCAGGTCGAGGAACAGCAGGATGGCGGCGCTGCACCTCCCTGCTGTCCCCCGAGCTTGTGGGGCTGGCCGATGTCTGTCCGGCGTGAGGGGCGCTCTGCTTCAGGGCGCCCCGCCCGCCGGACGGCAGGCTGCTATCTGCAGCGTGGGGAGCCCTGTGGGGAACTCCTGCAGGGCTCCCCACGCTGCGGATGTCTGTCCGGCGTGAGGGGCGCTCTGCTTGAGGGCGCCCCGCCCGCCGGGCGGCAGGCTGCTATCCTAGGCTGCGGATGTCTTCCTGAAGCCTGGAGAGTGAGAGGGGTCGGTGCGCACGGACCCCTCTCGCTCTCCAATCTTCAGCGAAAGCCTGCATTCGCCCCATAGGATGCACCCAGATTTCCCCTTCATTTTTGGAGGGGAAAAAGTGCATTCTATAGGGCGAAAAATACGGTACTTGCAGTTTTTTGGCGTGCTTTCAAACTGCTAGGTGGGCAGGAGCTGGGACCGAACAACAGGAGCTCAGACCGTTGCGGGGATTCGAACTGCCAACCTTCCAGTTGGAAAGCCCTAGGCTCTGTATTTTAGACCACAGCGCTACCTGTTTCCTGTGCTTTAATAGTAATGCACAAATAGGGTTATATATTAGAAAGGCTATTGTAAAATCCTGTGTTCTTGAATTCATGGTAATATGCAATCAGGCAATTACATTAAAATTATATTTGAGAGCGGATTTGCTCAAACTTATTTAGATCGTGAGCTAAGGTAACTGAGATTTAAAACATTGGTTTAGATAGATAGATAGATAGATTCTTTATTGTCATTACACAAGTGCAACATTGCACAAGTGCAACGAAATTGGATGCCATCCCTTAAAAACAACAAAAGCAAAACAACAACAACAACCAAACAAACCACATTCCAGCCACACCCACACCCACACCCATCAAACTCCCAGGTCACACTATCGAGTTACTGCATTTAAGAAGGCCACAGCTCTTGGATAGAAACTATTTTTCAGTCTATTTGTCCTTGACTTGATGTTTCTGTATCTCCTGCCAGAAGGCAGTAGTACAAACTAAGTTTAATAAGTTGTCTTGCTTACAAGCTGTTTTGAGGGGGGCAGGGTTGATAGCAAAGGACAAATATACATTTGGATATGAATATACATTAATAAAATCACCATTAAGACACATTCTGCATACTGTCCTCAGTGCAATTCAAGGCCATCTTTTCTTAAAGAAGTGGAGGGTATTCTTTAGCCAGCACGACACTACATGAAAATCTGGATCAGTTTTCTATATAAATCTGGTTTATTTGCGGCACAGGCCTGGGCGTTCTGTTTGTTTTGAAGCTATGCCTTGGTTTCCACCCTTTTGAAAAGCTAAGCTCTAGTTCTTTGTAGCTAAAGCTCCAGATACTCTGGGATGAAACCAGTTTTCTGGATAACTTCAGCTGGACGCCTGGGTTGGGTGCAGAGACTGACTTGGCTGCCCTGTATGAAGGAAGACCTGTGTTGGGAGACAGACAAAGGAATGTGATGCTGTTGGTTTTCTTTGTTTTGGCAGCAGTATTTGATACTATCAACCACAATACCCTCCTGGTTTGACTGCCGAAGCTAGGAGGGAGATTTAATGCCTTGTAGGAGTTCTGCTTCTCTTAATGTGCTTCCCCTACTTGGATAAGATTAATTGGTTAGTTTTCACGAAGGAAAAAACGTTCAAGTTCGATGGCCTCTTTTATATTTATTGTTTCGAATTCTTGGTTGTAAGTGTAATTTTTAATCCTCTTTCATTCCGAAAGCCTTACTGAGTGAAATATGTCTATGTGTGTTCATAATGCAAGTCACATTCTTTCTCGCTACTTTTATATGATAGTTTTAATTATCACTGCTGAGTGAATACTATATACAGGCTGAGTGAATACAGGTGGGTCCAGAGCCTGCCTTTCCCCACTTTCCCCATTGGGAGCAGTCCTACAGAGGACTAAGCAGGGAAGGGCTGGTTGCAAAAAAATAAGGTTCTGCTATGGCTGGCGGTGTTATCCCCAAAGAGGCTGACACCAAAGGGACACTCAGGATATTAATATAGGCTGTTGTAAGCCAGGGACTGTGGGGAGACAGTTCTCTAACCCTCACCCATTGTGACAGCCTGGTATGCTGGGAATCTGAGGTGAGAGAGACACATAATGGATGTTTCCCCCAGTTCCAGTCACCACGCAGAGGCATCTTAAGGTCCAAAATAGTTTACTACTACAGAAGATAAGGCTTCAAGTAATACATTTCCAGACAAGTGATATGTGCATACAGCTTGTAGGCTTTGTAGCTACAGATACAGATATATACAAGTACAAAGTGTCTCTGTTGTTCCAGCACTTCAAGACATAACACACATGCGTAACGCTCATGCTTCCAGTCAGACTCACCCACTTCACAAGACTGACTCCAGCACTGTAGCACAAGACCCCAGACCCACTGATGTGCCTCGATCACTTAGATAGGTGGCACTGGGCTGTTGCCATAGCAACTGGCTTGGCTAACCATGCACCTGTTGGCTTACCTTATTGATGGGGTGATTTGTTCTCCAGTGTGGTGCAGTGGTTAAGAGCGGTAGTCTTGTAATCTGGGGAACCGGGATCGCGTCTCCGCTCCTCCACATGCAGCTGCTGGGTGACCTTGGGCCAGTCACACTTCTCTGAAGTCTCTCAGCCCCACTCACCTCACAGAGTGTTTGTTGTGGGGGAGGAAGGGAAAGGAGAATGTTAGCCGCTTTGAGACTCCTGAAGGGGAGTGAAAAGCGGGATATCAAATCCAAACTCTTCTTCTTCTTCTTCTTCTTCTCATGAAGGAAATTAACCTCTTCCTCCATGTCCATTTCCTCCAACAGGGTAGAGGGTCAGTTTGGTTTGGTGGGATTCCCTCTTGAGTGATAGACAAAGGGAGAACTGTTGAAGTGGACTTATTGTTTTCCTCATGACTGTGTGGGATGTGCCCCCTACTGGGATTTAGTTTATTATCTGTGGCCCCATTCTTCTAGTTTTATGTGGTGATATTGAATGATTGTACTGAAATTTGTCTGGGTGGGCAGGTAGCAGGGAGGTGCAAAAATGCTACAGTGATCCAGAGTCCACAGGCACAACATTGTATGAAATTTGTGTATGCTATTTTATATGCATATATGCATATCGAGAAACAATTACTAGAACTTTATTTCATGAAAGGCAAGCTAGTTAATTTTCCTGTCCTAATCACCAGATAATATCTTCACATGTCGTCTAGATCTGTTCAATTAATTACCCCATTACCCACAATTAATTTTCTGTCCTGATCCTCCTCCAAAATCAAATTCTCTTCAGTTACCTCCATTTATCACATCATTATCCCTCTAAATTGAAGGAAATTCAGTTCAAAATAAGCAGGAGGCACATCTTGGTTCCCTTTGGGTGGTGGGAGGCGGATCTGTACTGAGGTGAGGTGGCTACTGCTGCTCGCCATAGCTGCCAAGTGTCCCTTATTTGAAGGGACATTCCCTTATTCCAGCGCCATGTCCCGCTGCTGTCCCTTATTGATGGATGTCCCTTAAATGATGTCCCTTAAATTTCAAAGGAAGCAACTCCTCTCCCTCCCTCCCTGCCGGCCAGGGAGGAGGGAGGCTCCAACTGTGTTGCTTGGCTGCGTTGCTCACCCAGTAAGGAGTCTAAGAACGACTGGGGGGTGGAGCTTGCATGCCTTGTGTGTGGCTAGTTAATGCAAGCTGAGGGGTTTTTTGAATGCTGGATGCCATTTTGTTGCAGCTGCAAACTTTGCAGTGCAAAGCCAGGCCGGGGAGCCATCTTAAGTTGAGGCTGCCTAGGCCTTGTGGTGCATGTGATTCAGATTCTATTCAGTTGAACCTCTGGTTACAAAGTTGGTTGGACAGTGTTCTCGAAGCTACCAGCTTGAGTTTGACCAGACTGCAGGAGGACAGGAAGACTGGAGTGCCTGGAACAGGTGAGGCTGCAGGTCCCTTTTTTTGGCTGCTGGTCCCTTATTTTCAAGGCTGCTGGTCCCTTATTTTCAAATCTGTAAGTTGACAGCTATGCTGCTCGCTCAGAATTTTTTAAACCTTGCTGAAGCCAAAAAGGCAAAGTGGCAGCTGGTCCACCATTGCTGCACCTCATGCGCTGTGATCCAAAACCACAAATGCTTCCATTTCCTCACAGAACTCTAGTCCAATGGTTGCCATTCATTTGATTTTGAACTGATTTTAGAATGAAGTGATTTTAGAATGCTGTATTACTTTACTGTTGTTTGCCTCTCTGAGCCTGGCTTCGGCTGGGGAGGGTGGGATATAAATAAATTATTATTATTATTATTATTATTACTATTACTATTTGCGTAAAAATGGCTATAAAAAAGAAAGGAAAAGCTTGCATAAGGGAATAGGATGTGATTAACTTTTTAAGTTAGTGCTACTTGGAGTAAATGTAGCTGAATGAGGATTTGCATAGTCAGTGACCTTTTCCCTTTCTTTTTATTGTATCCTTTTGTTTTCAGAGCTGGATAACACCGAAAAGAATGAAAAGCTCAAACTGAGTATCCTTATAAGGCTTCCTGAGGTAACTGTGTGATTTGTTTCGTATTAAATCTGTTTGTGGGGAACATACGTGTTTATTGATGAAGTCAGTCGTACTACTTTTATTCCATTAAAAGGTTAACAATTTCCCAATTTGGGAAGTGGGGCTTAGAGGAGAGTGATCTGAATAACTGTAAAATGGCCCCTTGTAGAATGTGTGTCAAAAGCTTATCATGGCTTAAGGTTGGCACCTTACTGCTATAAGGTAATGAGAAAACAACATTGAGTCCTGGTAATTAGCTTTTAACAGGGGAAATGTTTTAAAATGGTATGGACTGAAAGCCAGACAGTGTTGTCTCTGGCCACTGATTCACTTCTGCAGAGCCAGTGAGACAGGATCTTCATTTGAACGTAAGTCAAGCCAAGATTTAGTGTGGACAACCAAGGCGAGATGGTGACCACTTTGCTTCTCTCCCGTGGCTGCACTGAGCTCAGCCACCAGTCAGCTTTGTAGCTTTGTACGCTGTCTGAACTTGGGCTTGTAGTTTTGCATTCCTTTTCTATAGGCTGCCATGTCTATTTCAAGAAACAAGAAGGGCTAATTGAACTTCCTTACAGAAAGGGGTTCTTTATTTGGCTGCATGGCAAAAACAAAGCTGGTTCTGTCCTTGCTACATTTTGTTTCAGGGAGTGGAAGGAGT
Source organism: Podarcis gaigeae (assembly GCF_964106915.1). Classification (NCBI taxonomy): domain Eukaryota; kingdom Metazoa; phylum Chordata; class Lepidosauria; order Squamata; family Lacertidae; genus Podarcis; species Podarcis gaigeae. Next base: position 70,118,322 of record NC_139686.1, on the reverse strand, counting down.
CCACTGAATGGCATTCCTTCAGGGGCTGCAGTGTTGCATCTTAAATCCTCATCAGCCTTAGGGTCAGAACTCTTCAATTACACTTTAATTTAGGTTTGGAGCCAGAACTAATATTACTTTGCCTCTTTTGTTGTATGTAGTTTATTAGGAACATTAATCTTTTGTCCCCTTTTGACACTTGTCTCTTGATTCAGATGCCCTGATGATTTCATTGGTGAATTGGTAGGGAAGAAGCCATTAAACAAAAAGTAACGAAAACAGGATGCAGCTACCTGGCATTTAACAGGGCAGACCTTTGTGGGATGGAAGCAGCAGTGGCGTAGCGTGGGGGTGCAGGGGGGGCCAGCCGCACCGGGCGCAACATCTGGGGGTTAGGGTTAGGGGGCGTAAATCCACGGGTTAGGGGGCACAAATCCACGGGTTAGGGGGCGCAAATTACTTGCCTTGCCCCGGGTGCTGACAACCCACGCTACGCCACTGGGAAGCAGACCATTGCAGACCCTCTGCTAGGCTGCATTTGACCTTTGGAGCACTAGCTGAAGAATTCTGGAGTCTAAAGAATGCTGTTGACCACATTGTACAAGCAGGATTTTCACTATGGTGGAGAAAGCATGTCATCTGCTATTAGAGCTACATTTCTTGTAGCTTGATTCAACTGGTTCGTGTCCTAACCTCCCGATCAGGAGAAAGCAAGCTTGCTCCATCTTCCATGTGGCAGCCTTTTAGATAGTTGAAGATGACTATCATGAAGCCTACATCTGAAATTGTGGCTTGTGCTATTATTGTTTATTAATAATTATTATTTGGGCAGAATAAGACTGCAGTCCTAACCCCAGTTACTTAGGAGTAAACACCATTGAACTTGGTGTGACTCATATCTGAGTAGATGTGGTTTAGAACTGGACTGCAGTATAAATTAATCATCATCCAAAAAGGAACAGATCAATTCTGCATTGCCCTTTAGATATCTAACCTTATTTTATTTTGTCTTATAGGCAACTGGTCGTAAGGTTAGTCAACTCTGGAATCACCCTGTAAGCACCAACAGTATTGCAAGGAACTATGTTAAACTCTTACTTGAGAAACTCAGCAGTAAACAGGTAAGTATCTTGGGATTAAACCTCAACTTGAACTTGTGATTCTTGTCCACATGGAAATTTGCAAACCTCCATTCACTTGAGTGGCACTGGAACACCAGATCAGAAGTTTGGAAGACAGGAGTGTCTGAGTCTAAATGGCGTAGCAGAAAAGCAGGGAAGAGAGATGAGGGGATCTGGATAAATTGAGTCTTAGAGGTTAAAGGGCTTTACTGTCATTCCCAGTATTGATCCAATACTTAAAATGCATTTTCCTTCACAGTACAGTATGCTAGTTATGGAGAGTTTGTCACCGCAAATAGAGTTTCTTCCGCTTAACTACTTGGTCAATATGCTGGCAGAGGTGGAGAGTCAAGGTAACTATTCTCCTGCAGTTTTCTATTCAAGTTCCTTGATTGTTTAAAAATGCATCTTGTTATTGCCATGTTGTTCTGGGGTTCACATGCACCTTGCTGGAATATAGAATTATTAAGCCCAATTTGCAGCTTCCTTAATGCTAATTAGTGGCAAAATTATCCTCCCCTCTCCTCCAAAAAACCACATTTTTATTGAATGTTGGTTACATATAAATACACCGGAAAAGCAGGTAAGCAACAAAACAAAATTATTGTGGTACGCTTGTTAAGCACTTTATAAAATTCATCAGTGCCTGATGCACCTCACACATTTCAGATGAAGAAGAAGAGTTTGGATTTGATATCCCGCTTTTCACTCCCTTTAAGGAGTCTCAAAGCGGCTAACATTCTCCTTTCCCTTCCTCGCCCACAACAAACACTCTGTGAGGTGAGTGGGGCTGAGAGACTTCAGAGAAGTGTGACTGGCCCAAGGTTACCCAGCAGCTGCAGGTGGAGGAGCGGGGAATCAAACCCGGTTCCCCAGATTACGAGACTACCGCTCTTAACCACTACCCCACACTGGCACTGTGTCTACTGAGAAGCTCCTTCCACATCACACTGGTTACTTACAGAACCTCACCTTCCTCTTTCGCGTCTGCTGCCGTGAGAAGCAACCATTGTGCTGCATGTGATGAGATTCCCAAATGCCAGCTGTGTGACATGAGTGGGGAGTTTTTTAGGAGTGCTAAAAAACAAATTGTGCTTTCCCCGCATTCGTATCCACCAGCGTTAACTATAAGCCTCTCAAATTCATGCCCTTTGTATCCTTCCTAGGATGGATGACTTCTACGGCACAGGAAAACATGAATGCAAGATGTGTGGAAGAGTTGGCACTGAAGCACACGACTCTGCTCTTAGGTCTTTAGTGAAACTTAACGAAAGCGACCTTCTTACCTCAGCTGCATCTCAGCCTTGCTATGTCTGCTAGTGACATGTACTGATTCAGGAGAAATACTGAAACTTCTGCTGACTACTTAGAGAGAGTTCAGTATAATGACTTTCTCATTGTCGCTACGTATTATTAGTAATGGGATACATGCCAAAGTGGGTGTGCCCAAAATGCAGTGACTTTCAGGTACCTACATGGAATTACGAACTTACGCTTATTTTGCCTGCTACTCCAGTTCAGATTCTGGCAAATAAATTCTGAATATGGAGTAACTATATAACAGATCAAAAAGAAACTGGCAGCTGTTGTACACTGATGTATAAGGGGATCAATTTATGAACTTGGGAAGTATGATTAAAATAGCTCTCTGTAAATAATGGGAATAAATGTATAATTTTGAAACTTAATATATCCTTGCTTATGTAAAATGTCATCTTTCTTTTGTATATTTTGCTACAATCGCATGAAACTTCTGCAAGGCAACTAAATTTCAACTGGGGCATATTTATATCTGTATTCTCCCTTAGCAATCAGTGGGTATGATCCACTTTTAAGTTAAGCATTATTAAAGCTTGTTGATATTGATGTGAGAGGTGATTTGCATTTAAATCAGTAGGACTGGAACGTGTCTCTTTCTGATAGATGTAGATTAAGTGTCAGTGCAAAAAGAAATAGTTGCTATCAAAAAAGTCATGCATCTCGCTCTTGCTTCTCACCTACTTTTGTAAAGCACTAGGCTTCTCTGTTTGTTTTCTTAGCTGTGAACAGCAACAGCAATAGAAAAGTTGGATTCCAATCAGGAACATTTTCAGTTTCCTACATGCTGGCATACCATTAAACTGATGTCATTTTCCTTGCAGCTACAAAAAAAAACCCCTATTATCTGTTTGACTTATAGTGAACAAAGAATTCTTCCACATATTTAAATTAGACTCTGCATACTTCAATGTCCTATTCCAGTGGGATGCAACTATAATTGTGGAAAAACTGCAGCTGAAATATATTTCATCAGAGTGCTGTGTACTGAAGTCTTTTTAACCAGAGCATCATTTTAAACAGGTAACTGTTTTTCTATATAAGCCCAGTGGGTGGTACCCAACTATGTCATGGTCTACCTAAGCCCATTACTTCATACTCAAGAGTAGCCCCACTGAAATTAGTCACATACTATGCAACAGGATTAAAATATGTGTGGGATTCAGATCTAGAAAGCGGAGGAGTGCAAAATATTGTTCAGGGTACTTCAAAGGGATGGGGGGCTTCTTCAAGGTTAACATGAATCAAAGTGGGAATGCCAGTCTTGTCTGGCTCAGAAATCCAGACATTTAAAAAAAGCTGGAGAAAAGTGAAACTGCGTCTCTAAGTTTAACCAGGATGGAGGAGGGGGGAGGGAACAACATTGAAAAATTGCAACTTAAGACTCTAGCTTAAGCGCCAGCAGCTGAAGAGGGGGCAGAGGTGGCTGGACTGGAAGGTAGAGAGGAGAACCGTAGCTGAAGTCAGGGACATTGACAGGCGACTGATGCGACTTTCTCCCCCACCTCCTTCCTCCTGAGGTCTAAAATGCCAACCCTGAGGCTCGGGGAGGAAGCTGACAGCCATGTCACATTCTGGATTGGTTGTCTGTAAGAAGACAGGCAGGCAGGGCTGGCTGAGGGCAGATTGAAGTTGGGGAGGGGGCCAGTGCCTCATTTTGGGGATCTCCTTAATGGCTGACAGGTTTAGTCTGTAATTGACAACACACTCTAATCTTTGTGGCTTATGGCCCTCATATTTACGGGACCGCCTCTCCTGGTATGCCCTGCAGAGGACCTTAAGGTCCTTGAGTAATCATAGTTTAGAGGTCCCAGGCCCTAAGGAAGTCAGATTATCATCCACCAGGGCCAGGGCCTTCTCAGTGATGGCTCCGACCTGGTGGAATGCTCTGTCCCATGAGACCAGGTCCCTGCAGGATTTAACTTCCTTCCGCAGAGCTATTCTGCCTGGCTTTCAATTTGAACTTAGCCTGATCTTTTATTCTCCTTCCTTTCCCCCCTCCCCTTTTTATGAAGATTACCCGCTCTGGGATCCCATAGCTAATTCTCTGGTCTCCTCGCTGGCCCAAATAGGACTAATTTAGCTAGCTAGCCTGGTGATCATCTAATGTTTATTGGATGGATTTTCCCCTAAATTGATTTTTGAATTCTGAATTTTTTGTTATTCATGTTTTATACTGTATTTTATGCTGTTTTTTTCTTGCATCAATTAAGTGTTTTAAATTTGTTGTTAGCCACCCTGAGCCCGGTTTTCTGAACCAGGAAGGTCGGGGTATAAATAAAAATTTATTATTATTATTATTATTATTATTATTATTATTATCCTGCTCTCAGCAGGATGCAAGTTTTCAAGAGCAATAGCTTGTCTCTTCCAAGCTTGAAGATAATGCCAGGATGGGGAGAGGAAAGCGGGAGCCATGCATTGTGACTTGACAGGTCAAGCTTTTAAGTGTCCAGCACAGGAGTGTCTCACCTTACTTGTCTACACAAATCAGCAGCTTTGTTACTCGGGCAGGGACACCTCTGTCATGTCTGCAATCTTCAAAACATGTCTGCTGGCATAACATTTGGGGGGGGGGGGTTAAGTGAAATCTTTTTAAAACCACCCCCAAAATAGTGAATGGGGGAAGGTAAATGAAGTAGACAATAAATTGCCTCCAACTAAGGTAGTTTGCTTTATAAAGTGCCAAACAGATTATTGTGGTTGGTGCACACCCTCACTAGAAAACATACCGGTTTTTGTTTATCTAAGTGCCAGAATTTACTCCTTTCCTATTTTTGTGGTAATGCTTCCTTGCTACTATAATGCAGATATCTAAAGTTACCAAACCATCTTCTTTGCCTTTTAAGAGGAAGGAATGTAATCACAAATTTAAATAAGCACAAACACCTCATTTTATTTCACAGTTACTTTTATTTGTGCATTGAAAGAGTACTTCATACATCTGCAGAAAACAAGAAGGCACAGATAGTAAATGTTAATAACTGATTGGTAGCTTTATCTCCCGTACTTTATACAAACTACTTGGCAGCCTCCAAACATTTCAAAATACTGCCTTAAATGTTTGGAAACTAACTGCATAAAGGTAATAGGATTGTACTGATGATGATCTATGTCTAATTTACTACTTGTCATAATATAGATTACTACTTGCAAAAATATAGATTTTTTTTGCAACACAAATATATGGGGAAATCTGCTTTATAGTTTTTAAATAAAAAATACTTAAGAGGGTACAATTTGCCAACCCTTACTATACAACACCATTCATTTCATTAAGTGTTGTGTGACACTGGGGAATGTTTGTCAACAACACTGTGTGATCTGTTATGCCCTAGTAATGACATTGTAGGGAGTTCTGACTCTGAACATAAGAGTAGGCCCTGAATTATAACTTCTGCAAGGTTCTGTCTCTTTAGACTTCAATTGGCTTTACAATCGGCTTCCTTATATGCCTCATATTTGCACTAGGCTCGCCTGGTTTGAAAGGAGCCAGTGCCCCATAGGGCCGTGGCAGAGGGAGAACATTTTCATCATCTGGGATGTAGGCATTGGGACGTTGCTCAGCTGTGGTGAATACAGAAGTTGGTAAGGAATATTGTTCCTCTTCTGTAGCACGCTGTAAAAACAGAATTTTTAACTGGTTAAATGCAGGGTATTAATCAAAACAGCTGTTATGAGTGCTATATGTTTCAAAAGAACCAGGACATTAGTGTGCACCAGGGATAAGCAAACCTGTCATTTTTCGGTTTCTCATTTTTCCCATCTGAAGTTCAGTTCTCCACAATTCCACATCATTTTTTGTTGTTTCTTAATCAAGGTCCTTATGCAAATTAATCAGCATTTAAGTGCAAATCCCCCCCCCCAACATACACATTTGACCAAGCTATTTCCCCTAATGTATTTTCATACACGTTACTTGGCTGAATTGCAAAATTTGGAGAAGTGTGAATTTTGGGAGGATTTCTGTGTTTTGGTTCACATGCAATAAAATTTTGCACTTTAGTGTGCTTCAATAGTAGAATTATTGTAGACAAGAGCACAGACAGGTAAGATATCAAGGATATCAAGAGGTTGTACTATTGTGCATTTTTTTCATTGTTTTGGCTGCTGAATTGAATGGGGAGGGGAAAGCTTAGCCCTTTCCCACTGCATTGTTTTCGCCAACCTAATTTGTCACCTTCCTCTAAGCTACTGTTAGTACTGCAGAGGAAAAAGATTGTCAATATAGTACCTGTCCATATCACAAATCTTCTACATAATGTCTAGCTTGCCCCAGGCTTCAGTAAAGGAGCCTGTCTAGTGCCACGGCTCTGATATCTGGGTTGAGCAATGATAATAATATGAATAAGTTAAGTTCTACAGCTGCCTTCCATGACTGTCCTAGCAGAGACTGATGGGAGTAGAAATTCTAAAATCTAGATGCCACCAGACTACAGGAGCCTGTTCTTCCGAGACAATATATCTGGCTGTAGTCTCACTCCACAACTTATACTTTGAGTTCCCAGCTTCGACAGCACTTGAGCTCTCTCCCCGCTATTCTCTTAGTACTGATATGCTATAACCAGAGCATTTTTTCAGCCTGAACGCTCCAGATCTTAGCGTCTGCCGGAACGCTCTGGAGAGATGCCAGAACTATCTGTGTCCATCATCATCCTGGTGTTGTGGGTAGAAAGCACGTTTTCTGGGTGGAGGAATTGGGATGGATTGGGAGTTGGCGTGTTGCACGTTTTCAGCGCTTTGCTTCTCTTCCAAAAGAAGCTCATTAAAGGAGGCAACGTGCCGCATGTTTTCGGAAGCTCCCTAGAAAAAGTTCAACAACTTTTGTGTCCTCCTGAAAGAAGCTCAACAACTTAGGGTTGTCAGTCAAAAAAAGTTGGGAGTTCCTGCACCTCCTGCACTGTCTAGAACAATTACTTTAAATGATAAACCTGAGCTGTAGCAACATCAAACGATCTCTTAGGTACCTTGCCTAAAGTGGGATACCCTTGGGCAGACCCGCTCTGAAGAGCTGCTTAAGGATCTGAAGGGCTACAAGATGCAGCCAAGTAGAGATTCTGTCAGAATGGTGCTACCAATGCAACATAGGCCTTTCTGACTACCACCATGTCAAAGAGTTACCGAAACCTCTTCTTAAATCCACATTGGAGAAAACACAAAATGAGCTTGCAAAGAGCAGTATCCCGGCAGAAACTCACTTTTGCTTTGGCTTCCATTGCTGCTTTATAGACTTCTTCATCACGCAACACCTTTAACCACTCAGTCTCTACATCCTTAGGAAGTGGGAGACCTTTTTCCAACCTGGAGGTGATGGTCATTAAAAACTGTTCTTTGTCTCTCATTTCTTGCTGTAGCTTAATGGCATGTGCTTGTTTCATAGACAGCTCTGCAATAAGAGCCATCATTTTTTGGGTTGTACTTTTTATTTTCTCTTGTAGTCCATTCATCTGAAATGAGCAGCAAAAGCACAATGATATGCCCAGTTCCCCAAAGCAGCCAGGAAGCTCTGCTCCAGTCTCATCTGAAGCACCTGAAAATGATCCATCTTGAGAGCATGTCAGACAGCTGCAGGGTCCAAAGGTCCCCAGCTACTCTAACATGTCCCCAGGAAGGCCAACAAGCTGCGTCAACCCTCGAGTCGCATACTTTATTTCCCCTCCTATAAAAACATTAAAAACAACAATGGCTGACCAGGGAAGGGGCCTGGAAAGTCTGTCACTCCAACTTTCTGTCCTGGCAAAAAAAAAAAAAAGGAAAAAAAGCCACTCCACGTTTCCACCTTCTGTGTACATAAAAATTGCTTCGTTAATCCTTCTGTGTGCTTAGGCACAATCTGGTAAAAAATAATATCAGGCCACACTTCTCTCTAGAGAAATAATTTTATACTAGGACTCCTTTACAACTCAAGGTATTTACGCAAATCTAGCTGCATCAGAATGTGGACAAGGATGTGGATTTGAATTCTGTTCGTATTACAACTGGATGTGAATTAATGTTGCAATTTCAATCTCAATCTATTGAAATCAATATATGCAGCTCACAATTCTGTGTTCATAGAATTTCTTAGGAATAAGCTAGAAGTCATTGGAGGTTAAATCACGTGGATTTTGGAATAAGAAAATGTAACCACTCCCATTTAAACAACCAACAGATATGTTGAAGGCTGTTGAAATGTGTGGATATCTGTATCTGAACTGGATAGTGGATGTCTTTACCTTTTTTGCCAGTATTAATGTGTCCTCCTTGCCGTTTACAGCCTTGGCCTGTATTTTGTCTGTCAGCCGGGCAACTTGCTCAAAGATAAAGTCCTTCTCAAGCAATTTCTCTTCTTTTTGTGTCAACTTTATTTCTAACTATAGTGCAAACAGATTCATTAATGTATACAATTAATCATTAGGGACGAAGTCTACAAAAATCCATTTTATAAAGTTGATTATGCATTGTATATTCTAAAATAAAAGAGTGTTTCAGGGTTGGTTGGCAGTGGTTCAGGAGAATTTCATGGGTTTGAATTATCTGAATTAAAAATTAAATTTGCTCTTCTGACTGTAAACTCCCTGTGATACTTGGATGAAAGGTGGTGTCAGGGGCTCAGGAGCAGAGGCAAAGGGAAGAGAAGAAATGAAGAGCGAAGGGGAAGAATCCGAGGGGAGCGTAGGAGAAGAGGACAGTGGCCCGAGGGATTCCATGAGCCTCTCCAGCGAATCGGAAGATTCACAGAAGGGGGCGCCAGTGGCCAGGGGTAGGGGGTTCCCAAGGGGAACGCCCCAGGAGCAAGGGGGCAGCAGGGACTCCCAGAGCAGTAGTTGGAAATCAGGACCAGCTTCCCCACCAGAGCAGAGTGGGGGGGAAGAGTCCCAAGTATCGGGGCCAGTGCATTCCCCACCAGGGAGAGAAGACGAGGCAGGGCTGACCACGCCTCCATCGGAGAGTCGGACAACGGAGGGGAGGTCAGATCCGGCCAGTATCCCGGAAGAGGGAAGCAGTGACAGAAGTAGTGTAACGGTTAGGAGAAAGGTCACTGGGTTGGCGCGAGAGGTAAGTTCAAATGTACAGGAGCGGAGCGCGGGACAGCAGAGAATGAGGATTGGGAACCGGGTCCTAAAGCCCGCCGGAGGCAGGGGGAGGAGCTAAGCGACTCAGCGTCGGAAGAGTCCAGAAAGGGCAATGCCCCAGCGGGCAGGAGGACCCAGAGGAGGAGGGAGCAGCGGAAAAGGTGGAGCAGGGCTAGGATCTTAAACTGGTGTCAGAGGGGAGGAGACTCAGACGGGACTTCGCCGATCTAGGGGTTAAGACGTAGGGCTGCACGCTGTGGCTTTGAAATGGAGACTGAACTTCAATAAAGACTTTTGTACATTACGACAGCCTAGTGTTGGTCCTCTGTGAGCTGGGACCTAGAGGCAGCTCTGACAGGTGGTATATAAATTTAATCAAATAACCAGTTATTGTGAAGGACATCCCATTGAAACAACATCCTTCAGCGAGTTCTTGCCTCTACCCTCCACAATATGTAGTATGACTTATTCCATGTCACTTGGCATAAGTGATGCTGCACATTTCTCCATTGGTGTTCAACATCACTGGGTGGTAGGGTGGGGGAAAGGACTTGTGACAATTTCAGGACATAGAATAAAGTGTTTTTACATAGAGCGCACTGGGGAGATGGCAACATTAGGATGCTGTTTTTAGCAGAAACCTGTTTTTCACATTGTCTGGTTCTGCTCAAAGATGTCCCTTCTCAATCAACTTCAAGTTAACAGTGAAACATGGTCACTTGTCCGCAATAGTCTCATGGACATACAAATGATGTGATTACCTCATCTATTTTATGGTACAACTCTTCTAGAGTGAGGTCCTTCCCTGGTAGTGCTCTTGTTCTGTTTTGTCCACTGGGGTCTATAAACAGTTTTTCCAGGCTTTTAATCTTATCCTTGCATTGTGAAAACTGAGAGAGAAAGAGAGAAGAGTGACAAATAGGTTTGGTAACTCTCCCATAATTGTTATCTATCTAGCTATCTAGCTATCTAGCTATCTATCATCTATCTCTATTCCAGGGAAACCAAACTCAGCACTGTTACACTTCCATTTCCACACACACACACAAAAGCCCCTATTCTGTGGAATAGAAACATCTGCTGATCTGAAATGGACAATCAGCAGGTGATTCACTCTGTGGAGTTCTTTTTTCCTCCTCTTACAAAGCTGAACCATACAGTCCTTCCTGTTCTCAGAAGTCAAGTTGCATCACAGGAAAAAGGAAGGTTTTGGTTTCTTTAATACACTAAAAGAACTTTTAAAAGGGGTGGGGGCACTTTGATGCACAAAAGCAAGGTAAAGCTGCCCCCCCCCATTACACATTCTTGAACACGTAATTTAACATATTAAATCTTGGGTTACATTGTGAAATTTCTGGAAACTGATAAATGCTTGTTAATCAACACTAGAACATCAGCGTGTGTGCTCTGAAATGAAAATATTTTTTTAAACAAAACCACCACCGTACCTCATAAATAACAGGATGCAGGGAGTGTTCCCTTGAGCAGTCATGTAGGCAGCTCAGCACTATACAAAATGTACCCCTTTCTTTATATGATCTACCATGAGCCATTGCTGTACAAGTAGGGATGAGGGATGGACAAATCCCACCATTTTGGTTTCTCTTGGTTTCTAGTTTTTCCACTCTTAAATTCAGTTCTCCACGTTCCCACATCAGTTAGCAATTTATTTTTTAAAGCCCAGCATTTTAATGCAAATTTATCTTAAAAGGCACATTTTTGCAAAGCAATTTCCCCTGATATAATGCATTTTTGTAGGTTACTTTCACTACTGTATAGAGCTTTATGCACCATTACTTTGCATTGCAAAATTCAGAGAAATGTGAATTTCAAATGATGGCTGTGATTTGGTTTGTGTATTATTTTGTAAAGTGTGAATTTAGAATTTAGGTGCTCCCCCTTCTGGTGGTTCCTTGCTGCAGTGCTGGCTAATTTTACACTAGCCTTGGTCTATATGTGGACAAGCTATTGAGTATTCATGACAGCACCACTCTGAGGATGTAGGGCAGGACTCTGCAGAGCCCACAACACCCCTTGGCATGACACTTATACGGGCCTCCTGCCATTTTGTAATAGGAGAACTTTCCGTGATAGTCTTCAGCAAGTCTTCTCCGAACGATTTATGCTGGTCACTTGTTTGCTCTCTTAAATGTCCAGAGAAGTAGCATGAAATGTGCTAGTTGCTTGTTTTGTCCCTTTGGCTGTTATTAAATGCTAGTCGCAAGCCTGGGCTTGGTTGTGGTGCTGTATATGAAGTAATCGTCTTTATACTAAAGACTCAAAAAGACTCCTCTCTACTGTGGTTGATGAGAGCGGAAACTCACCAGTTCCACAACAAGTTATAGCACAGTACAGGAAAACCACAATGCATTGTGCAAAGGCTTTATCAAAATGCCATCTAACCCTGAAGATGTTTTTCACTATCCGTAGCGACCATATTGTTGTACTGACTTTGTAAACACATACTGTGTATCTTTCAGCAGGAAGTCCTGCTGTGTTCAGTGTGACTGACCTACGTTGTGTTTAAAGTTATGGCCTTGCTCTGTAACCATACTTACAAATGTAGCTAGAAACTGCAACCAAATACTTAGCTTTTGAATCAACATATGAATTTCAGCCATTCACCCCTCTTGCCAACAACACAGCCTCTCCTGACCCTGAGACATGTTTGTCTCCAGTCTACCCTGCCTTCTCAGCTGTCCTGCTGATTGGCTTATCAAATTTCTAGCCCACCTTTTCTCCTAAAAGAAACAATGCAAACAATGGACGAGCAAAATAAGACAAATTTGGTCCTTTAGCCACCTGCCTCCCAGAGCTTCCTGAAATATGCAGCTGGTCCTGATCCTGCTAGTTCTGCTGCCCTCGCAGAAGCTGCCTTGATTCCATGACAGGAATGAACGTCCCCAACAGAGCAACTATCCTGCCATTTACCCTACCTAGCTCATGCAAATCTGTTCATCTGGGTATCCAAATTGTTGAGTGCGATTCTTCCCCCTCCAACCAGCCTATTTTTTTCAGTCATTTTTCTGGCTGTCCAAATTGTTTATGCATTCCTCGGGGGATGTGGAGAAAGTATTTTCTCAAAATGAGTGGAGCCCAGAGCTGTAACTCAGTGTTATTCTACTGTGAACACAATAGCAGCCACATGTCAAAAGTGAAAATGTCCAAATAAGAATGAACAGAAACTGTTATGAGGGCGGGGGATGCTGTTTGCTCTTAAAATCAAAAGTTAAGTTATCTCAGGAAGAAAGGACATAATATCCCTAAGAGTAAAGGAACCTTCCTCATATTATCTCCTGTCACTTTATGACAACTGTGCATCTCCACTTCTTATCTGAGGCTTATAACCACAGGTGAGTGTCTTTGGATAGTAGCTGTTAGCACCTGCTCAGCACATAGCAGGGGCTTCTGTAGTCATCTTAAAATATTGTATATTGCTATTTCCAGCACTGAAATTAATAAGCCTAGACATAAAGGGAAGGATGTTCCGGTTCTTGCAATGAAAGAGTGGCTAACAGTTGACCCATCGACCTGCTTCTTAAAGCAAGGGAGGGGAGCAAGGGTGGTCTGGTGGTGGTGGGAGATCTCAACAAGTCCTTCCTTGTTATGGCACCACCAAAGCCCCAAGAGGTGCTTCACCCACTCCTATTTGCCTTGGTCTCTTCCTTTCCCGGGACACTGCATATGCCCATGAGTCCATAGGGGTAGCCATTTTATCCCCCGGAATAAATGGAAGCAGCCACACATCATCATGGAACATATTTTCCCCATAGCAGACTTGGGGCTTTAATCTGTATAACAGCAGCAGGCCAGCAGTGCAGCAGGTGGTCCATTGCTAGATAACCCCATTCTACACACTGGCATAGCTGTCATCATGCGCCATCGCTTCCAGGTGTGCTAAATTGTATTGCCAGGTGCCTGGTCCTGTCTCCCAGCTTACCGCTTGAGCATCCTAAGACCTTATTTTGCAGGCCCAGGAACCTCCTGCATCAGGTCTAATGCCATTTAGGAGTATTGTAAAATGGAAAGTTCTCTACTACAGGCCAACTACAAGTGCCTGCAGTGACTTCACATCTCCATAGTCCTGGCTTTCTTTCCTCTCTCCTTAAAATAAGAAATCCGGTTATGGAAACCGCACCTACCTGAATCTGCAGGACGACCAGATCTGCATCCAGACCTCTTTTCAGAGGCAATGTTCTCAGGGACAACTCAATCTGCCTCTTTTTCTCTGTGAGCTTCAGCTTTAGAAAGCGGATCTTTTCATCCATCACATTAATCTCAGTATCACCATTTCGACTCATCATTTCCTGAATATTTATTTTTTCGTAAAAAATGCACACTTCTTCTTCACGCTCTATGAGCAGAACTCCACTACAAGGAAACCAAAGTGAAGACTTAATAGGCAGGTTGTACATAATTTATTCACCTGTCCATCCAGGAAGCATGGTGTTTGTTACAGATTTGGGGGGGGGGACCCCTAAACCCTAGATGTTAATAAATGGTTGGATCTTGATTATTTGGGTTATTGGAGGGAACATTGGAGGTCATTGGAAAAGTACAGGCTAGCTAAGCTTCCTTTCCAAGCCTATGCCTCACCTGCTAGCATGACAAAAGGGGTTGATGGCCCATCTAAGAGGAATTTTGGGCCTGGGCAGACAGAAGGTTGCCAGGGTAACTGGGTGTGAGGTGACAGGAAAAGAGTGTCTTGAGCAAGGTGTGCTGGGAAGAAGATGGGAGAGAGAAAAGGACTGAGGCCTAAACTAGGTTAGTGATAAGAAGGAAGAGGAAGGAGGATACTAATTTCAGCTTATTATTTTTGAGTATCTGTCTTGGTTTGGCGCTCCATAATGACTGCCTCAGTAGTTTTAGCAATATAGTCAAATGACAATTCAAAATGTTAGTCTTACAAGCAAAATAAGAAGGCAAACTAATTAGGAACAGAGGACTGAGAAATGAACAAATTACACTTCCAGCAACCTGCGAGTTGTTAAGTATAACTGTTTAATTGTACATTGAAATAGAAAATAGCTCTGTATGTGTATTCCAAGGTTTAACATTGGAAAATTCCACTGAAGCCAAGTAAGCTCTCTGAGTGCCTAACAAGTTAATTATTAGCTGTTGATGTATCTCTGCAGCTGTCATGTTTTTAACATAGATCACATGAGAAGGGTATTCAGTTGCAAATCTCTATTTTGCTGAAAGAAAGATGGATGTGTGCTAATTATTCTCTTTCTACGATAATACAGCCTCAGGCTGGAATGCAGGCTGTGGGAGAGAAAGAGCTGCTTTCAGCTCTAATTTAGCATAGTTATATATTTCTAAGATGCTGTACCTGTGCTTGGACAATCCCATGATATTTGGATGTAGTATTATCGTTTTGAGTTTCTGTTTTAGAACAAGTTCTGTTAGTAAAGCTTTTGAACCATATTTTTGGAGTGGACAATTTTTATTTCAAGAGTCAGTTTTTAATTATCTGTTTGCTTCCATATCCACAATATTAATAACCACAAAAGAAGTTATCATTCAAATGAAATACTAGCAAACCTACAAAGTGTTTGAAGTTTGCTGTGCTCCCTACCTCTCATTTCGAAGCTGGACGGCCTTTTCATATTTCTTTCGCAACTGAACCATTTCATCCTCGATACGAGTGAGCAAGTTGGTGAGTCTTTCAACATCCATTAGCTGTTGCTCTCGTTTTTCTTTCATCTCCACGAGTGTTTGATGAACTTTGCAAACATCACACTGTATGCTGTCTTTGACTGAAATGTTACTTGCATGTTTCATTTGGTATTTTTGCAGTTTTCTGAATGGAAGGAAAATAAATGAAGATAAAATGGAGAATGAATCAGAGTTACATTTTTAGATGACCTTAGACAGCACAATCAGTCCTGATTCCTTGAGGATTACTTATGTAGCATATGTGAAAGACTGAAGAATATTATATTAATATTAAGCATTATTATTCTTTTTAGTAGTATTTCTCTGAAATTTCTACAAACTCATCTTTCCTATCAATAGACGATTGGGAAATGAAATATGTAGAAATAAAATAAATATGTATAATGAATAATAGTCAGCTAATCTGAGAGAAGATGAATTGTATTTGTTGCGTTTATTTATGGGTTATTAATCAGAGGCTTACACGCAGCATAAAAAGCATGAGGTTGAATCCAGACTTAGGCAACTCCCAGACTGGCTGGCTTAGGCAGGAAGGCACAAAGCTCACACACACAATGCCAGGGCATCATGACATTGCCGCCCCCAATGACCTTCGCAAGCTGGCACTTCTGGCCCTAATTGTTTCCTACGAAAAATTCACCACACGCCATTTAAAAGTGTATGGTTTGTGCCTGCAGCACTAATCCAGCAATTGACACATGCACGTAATTTTGTTTCTGTATGACATCAAGAATGAAATAAGGTAACAAATATAAAAAGAGAAATGATAATTTGCCACATAGTGAGAAAATAAAAGCCAGTTCTAGAGCACAACAAGGATGATTGTCCTACAGATAAATTATTAAGTGGGTGCTCACCTCTCTTTAATCACAGCATTGGTCCTTAAGATTTCCTTTTCATTATCTAGCATTTTGACTCTCTCTTTAATTTCATTTGTCTTTTGGCGAGCACAATGCAAAAGGTTGACCAGTTTGTTTCTCTCATGTCGCACAATGTCATACATTTTAGCAAATTCTTTCATTCTACAAACCAAAAATATTACAGGGAAAAATGTTACTTGTTTTAATGCATTAACTATCTCCTGCTATAAAAGGCGCTTCATCAAATCCTTTGCCAAAATTTCCTTACTGTCTCTGAATTGCTTTTTGCTTTTTCATATGTTCCCTTACTTCAAAGTCTTTTGTTTTTATATCTGCTTTAACATTATGCAGCCGTACCTGCAACAGAAATAGTAGTGAACAGACTGGTAATTGGAAGCGTTGCAAAGGCATTTCTGAAAAGAACACTTAGACAAAGAATACTCATAAGCATGCCATTTCTTCAAAAAGGTATTTCCAACCCACAAAGTGTAAACCCCACTAATAAATAACACCCATTCAAACCAGCAACATCTTGGTAGGAGCAGGCACTGGAAGAAAAATCAACTTACCCAGGTTCACAACGCAGTCCTAATTCTTGTGACTTCCCATGGGATGTGGGTGCAGAAGGGGAAGAAGAATAATTGTATCACAGGTAAATATAGCCTTGCCAGAGGTTCGGATTTGAAAGTGTGTTTTGTGCCATTTTCTAATTCTTCAAGTATTGACGCTAGAAGCGGCAAATAAAAGCTGACGACCACAGGCCCCTAGCAATTCCAGGCAAGTACTAATATTGGATATATCAAACTAGTCATCTGTTGGATTCCTCTTACCTGGGATTTTAAAAAATCCTTTGATTTTTGCTCCCTCTCATCAGCCTTGATCTGAGTCAAACGTATCAAGTTGTCTACTTCCTCTCGGTAGTGTTCCTGGGCCTTAAATAGTTGGTCTTCTTCAGCAATACACTGCTCAAGCATTCGTACTTCAGCATCTGTTGATGTTTTCTAGATTGAAAACACCAAAGGCCATTTTAATGTTATGGGGGATGGGGACATCGGGTGTGGGGCAGGTCTAGGAGGCAACTCCTAGGGGCTGGGGTCCTTTTGGCCCCCCCCAATAAAATATTTGAGGGGGCTGCCCCCCCAAGTTGATGGGCATTGTCATTAAAGTGGTGTGCATGTGCTGTTTTGTGATCAATTTTGTGGGACGGCGCTTATTTAGGCCCCCCAATATTTTATTCAAGTTGGCACCCCTGGGGGCAGGTAAGCACTTTGATGGAAGTGGCTGAGCTAGTGCCATGGCGCTGTCGGGCAAGGAATGGCCAGAGTGAGGAATTGAGTCTTTATTGTCAAAAGTACACTTACAAGTTAGGAAAAGCTAACCCTTGAGCAGCCTGACCTCTCTCTCTCACTCCTCCTGCACTTGTTCTTCCCTCTCCAGTCCTGACTGACTCTGACTCCAGTCCTGGCTCCCCCAGATCACTGATCCCTTATTACAAGTCTGCCTCCAACCCTGCCCCCTTCTCCTACTGCCCACGCCTCAGGATCCAGCCACAACTCCTCAGTGTCCAGCCAGTTCCGACAGCTGGTGCAGCTGACAGGCGCTGAGAGGAAACACCTTTGAAGTCCAATGCATGCTTTCATCACAAACTGGAAAATCTATCTACTGAAAAACAGGTATCTATCTAGACAGTTGGCACCACTTGAGCAATTAATATTGGAAGGATCAGACTCCGTAAATGAGCCTCCCTGATCTGAAATTCTATCCAATACAGTGGATGCTCAGGTGGCGATTGTGATCCGTGTGGGATGCACGTTTGTAACCCACAGCATTCGCAAACTGCAGCGGTGTGTCTGCGCATGGGCAGTTGCGATTTGGCACTTCTGCACATGTGCAAAGCGTGATCTAGTGCTTCCGTGCATGCACAACCGCCAAAACCCGGAAGTAACCTGTTCCGGTACTTCTGGGTTTCGGCGGTCCGCAACCTGAAAAAACTCAACTGGAAGCATCTGTAACCTGAGGTATGAGTGTACACCACACTGAATCTTACTTTTGCAACTAGTACAACATTTAACCTAATAACCAGTAAACAAACTTTTTTTTACAAAGAAATGATGCTCGGAGAGAGGTTTTCAAATCTAGGACTCAACACCAAAAAGCAACCACTACACCTGCCCTATTTGCTCTTTTAAGCAGCTATGCCAATTGTAAGCTGCCCCCTTGTACTCCTGAACAGCAATCCTGCCAGTTCTGATAAACTTCGTTTTACTCCTATACCCACTCTGGCTAGCATCCTCCTCTAAAGAGTGTAAGGAAACCCTGGCAGTCTGTGTTCTCTTCAAATCTCCTTCGAGAGGGTAAAGAAATTGCACCGGTCGTAGATGTCAATGGAGAAAGCTGCAACTATTCCACCAGCTCAGTGAGGAGATGTTTGGAAATTAAAAAGGTAAAGGTAAAGGTACCCCTGCCCGTACGGGCCAGTCTTGACAGACTCTGGGGTTGTGCGCCCATCTCACTCAAGAGGCCAGGGGCCAGCGCTGTCCGGAGACACTTCCGGGTCACGTGGCCAGCGTGACATCGCTGCTCTGGCGAGCCAGAGCCGCACACGGAAACGCCGTTTACCTTCCCGCTGGTAAGCGGTCCCTATTTATCTACTTGCACCCGGAGGTGCTTTCGAACTGCTAGGTTGGCAGGCGCTGGGACCGAGCAGTGGGAGCGCACCCCGCCGCAGGGATTCAAACCGCCGACCTTTCGATCGGCAAGTCCTAGGCGCTGAGGCTTTAACCCACAGCGCCACCTGCGTCCCAACCCTGCGTCCCAACCCTTTATTACATAAGCATAAAATTTACAAACTCCATGTTTATTAATGGTGCAATGCTCCTGTTACTCTATATTTCATTTTTATAAGTTTTTCCCCCTACAGCATTGTATTGTAAAGCATTGTGCACTTGCAGGTAAAATGAACTGCATAAAAACTCATCCAAACTCAGGAATACACAGATTTAAACTACAACACTCCACAGGCTGGAAGCAGAGTGGGTGAATGGCTAAAACTGTAGAATTGTTGAAGGTTGCTTGACTAGATTCCTTATACAAGTATGAAGATTTAACTGAATAAAAGGGTTTTTCCCCCCTTCATTTCAATAGTTTCCCTCTATATCTCATTTATCACAAAGATGCCAAAAAGAGATCACTGGAGTCTGATACAATGTCTGAACTACAACTGTTTGTGACGGCATGGCACACACAATGACTACACATACAGTACAACATTCTTTTGATGATCACACATTTGGTGCAATGTGACCTCAGCAATCTGTGTACTAAAACATTTTCACCCATTTCATGGCGATTTATGACAGTATTAGAGCTTTTAAACCACGGGTAGTCAACCTTTTTATACCTACCACCTACTAATGCATCTTTCTTGATGGTAAAATAGAAGGAGGATTCAGCTTGTGCCATAGAACCACCCATCTAGAATCCTGAAATGCCCACTAGTGGGCTGTAGGGACCAGATTGACAACCCCTGTTTTAAACGGACACAGAGTTTTGCAGGACTTGTATCTTAAATCTTGTAGAATGGAAAAGAACTAGAAAAACATAAAATAAGGGTCATGGTAATAACCTACCTCTTGGGCCAGATTTCTCTTAATCATTTCTACTTCCCTCTGGAGCTCCCTTCGTCTTTCTAGTAGTGTCCCATCATCTTTTGGAATAGCATCTAGCTAAAAAAGGGAAACCTGAGACAGTTAACATATGCAAAAGAAGGAAAAGGGGTATTTTAACATAGACAGTACTTAGCATCTTCCTTAAATGTTAACTGAATTAAAGATTAAGATTTAGGAATGTAGGTACACATTCCAACTGCAGAACATGGGTGTTTTTTTTTAAGTTTGTTAAATGGCTTGCTAAATGATAATGCTAGAAAAACAACCATCACAGCAGTTGATGTAGGTATTACAGCTGCAACCTGGAACCATGTACAGTGGTACCTCTGGTTAAGAACGTAATTTATTCTGGAGGTCCGTTCTTAACCTGAAACTCTTCTTCACCTGAGGTACCACTTTAGCTAATGGGGCCTCCTGCTGCTGCTGCTGCTGCAGCACCATCACTGAACGATTTCTGTTCTCATCCTGAAGCAAAGTTCTTAACCCGAGTTACTATTTCTGGGTTAGCGGAGTCTGTAACCTGAAGTGTCTGTAACCTGAAGCGTCTGTAACCCGAGGTACCACTGTAGACATGTTAAGGTCAGTGGGATTCTAGGGCTCTAAATATCGAGACACACAAGACAAGCACCAACTGATCTATAATAATCACAGTGCTGACATATTATCTATAATGATGGTAGGCTGCTATTTTAAGCAAACTTAGTCATGCAGATGTGTCTTGGCATAATTTGTATAGTGGTGGCTGAAATACCTTTGACGTGGGTTCTAGGTGTCCTAAACATGCCACACCCTTTCTCTGCCTATTTCTGTTTTGTGTATCAGTTTCGGGTGCTGCTGCCAGACTAGCATTTTCATGTGATGGTGATGCCAACTCATCAACTTGCAACATCACGACATCATTGTACCCCATCACTTAAGGCACTTAAAAAAATATGATTGCCCTAATATGTATTTTTTGGAACTTGCTATCTATGAATGCCCATCGGTTTGCATGCACAGATATATTTACAGATGGGCAATTTTCCTAACAACTTCAGACCGTTAGACAGTTAAGCAAAGCTTTCCAGTATAATTTTAAAATGCCTGGCAGCTCCTGGGTTACTTTACACAACTGAGCGGAAGGCATGATAGAAGAAATATGGAGGTCTTGTAAAAGCTACTATTTCAACACTCCTCTGTTATTCCATGTCTACTGATAATGTTGCAGTTGGTTCTTTTAGCTTAACTGCAGCAGGATCTTATATCCCAAAATGTTACTGACACACACAATACAGTGGTGCCCCGCAAGACGAACGCCTCGCAAGACGGAAAACCCGCTAGACGAAAGGGTTTTCCGTTTTGGAGGCGCTTCGCAAAACGAATTTCCCTATGGGCTTGCTTCGCAAGACGAAAATGTCTTGCGAATTCCTGCGGGTCCCCCCCCTTTCCCCCCTTTTCCTAAGCCGCTAAGCCGCTTATCAGCTGATCCGCTGATAAGCCGCTTAACAGCTGATCGCTAAAAGTCGCTAAACCGCTAATAGCGCTAATCCGCTAAGCTGTCAATGGGCTTGCTTCGCAAGACGAAAAAACCGCTAGACGAAGAGCCTCACGGAATGGATTAATTTCGTCTTGCAAGGCACCACTGTACACGTTACCCCTGTTGCCCTGCCTTGGATTGACATGTTGCTGGGAAAAGGCACAACTGCACAGTAAGCAGTTTCACAAGGGAATCTGGCACGATGTTCTTGTGAAATAACTGGTTTGTAGGAAGTGCTTCTGTCACAACCTGTTTCCTGATTCTGTGAATGCTTATTCATACAATACTTCCCACAAAATTATATGCAATTGGGTAAAACATTGCCATAGCATCGAAGGGATTGGGGGGAGGGGCGAAGCA
Source organism: Podarcis gaigeae (assembly GCF_964106915.1). NCBI lineage: Eukaryota > Metazoa > Chordata > Lepidosauria > Squamata > Lacertidae > Podarcis > Podarcis gaigeae. Next base: position 70,096,767 of record NC_139686.1, on the reverse strand, counting down.
TTTTCATATGCTTTGTTAGAGTTCCTTTAAAAAAGAACAATCTAGTGATGCAGTTGTAACATTACTGTAAGAATTAATCAGCAAAGCCGTCAGTTTTGTGAAGTTTCTTATATGTTACCCTCACAATAAGGCCTGGCTCTTTCCCCTCTGCATTTCACCCTCTTGGCTTCTCGGTTAAGCCGAGCCTCCATAAATATCTGGAGTTATCTGGTTAGACTACATAAAAAAGTTATACATTATAACTCTATTCTTCCAGGCCTAACATATGGATTAACATTTAGAGTGTTTAATGTGCACCAGTCCTTGTTAGCATGGATACTTTCGTTAGCTTGGCATCTCTAAAGTTTTCAGGTTATTGATTTGCCCATGTCACTAGCGAAGATAGTAACTCTTTTCTCAATTATGTAGGCTTTTCTAACTATTAAACAGTAGATCTCAAGTTTCCTGGGAAGTCCAGGTTCCTACCTCCCCAACATACTTATTGAGAAATCCGCTCCACTTCCCAGTGGGGAGGAGTTGCGGTGGACCGCGTGGCCACCCACTCCCCACCGGGGGCGGGGGACTTGGACCCCCGTTGCCTGGGGGATCCCAGCCATGTCAGAGCCCGGCCAGCCAATCCGCTGGCCGGGGGGCGTGGCCGGGAACCTTTAAACCACGGAGCGAGCCGGAGGACTTCCTCTTTGGCTCGCTTCCTCAATCACCCTCCCTCCCTCCCTATTTTGCAGGTTAGGCAATGGCCTTGCTATGGACCTCAGTTGGTCACCTTGGTTGTCCAAGGGGCCTGGTAGGAATTTTTCCACTTGGCAAATTGGCACTGGCCACTTGGTTTTCACCTACCTTGTAGCAATCGTCACAACTTTGTTAGGGTTGCGGTTAGGCATTGTTTGACCTTGTGGGGGGGGGAGGTGTGGCCGTCACCTGCCCCTCCATGCTTAAGGGTATTCTGTTAAAGGAATCTGGGGGTATTGCTCTTGTCTGAAGCCCGGTCGGGGGCTAGGGCCATAACACGACCCCAACAGGAACACCAGGGGGAGTTTGATTTGGTTCTCATCGACAGGGCTCCCCCTACTGGTGGTTTACCCTTACCGGACTTCCTGTGCAGCGGGCAGGAGTCAGATATAGTCGGGTCCAATCAATGCCTAAGCCAATACCACTCACATTCTGCAATTCAATAAAGTTGTGGCCAAATTTGCCCAATAACATAAACCTAATATCCGTGTCCTTGTGTGAGTTATTTCCCAATGAGGGGGTGGCTGTGGGGTCTCGACACGCAAGTCACAATTTGAAGTAGCAAGCAGTGTGGGGTGGGACAGAACATCTCTCTATGCAGCCAGGCACACAAAAGAACACTTGGGCCAATTGCCAGGGGTTGGGGGCTCCTCTGTGTATTCTGGCTCCTCTGTGAGGGGTCTGGGGCAGACCCCTGACTGAAGGCTTCATGGGTCGGGTTGACTCCCAGGGTATAAAGGGAGGCTTATGTTTCCTTCCAGTCTGGTGTGCATCAGCCTTTAGGAATTTGCACGGTTGCAGCATCAAAGTACAGTACAATCTAGGCTGGGTGGAGTGTGTGACACAGTCTGAAACTGTGAAAAGCAGAATCTACAAATTTATCACGGGGTGTTTTATTTCTTTCGAAAGGAACATATCCTTTCTCTAAATACAGCATTCAGTAACCTTCAAAGGCAAACATAGCCAGATTCTCAGTTACCCGAGTTTTAGTTTTTACTGCCATAGCTTGCTGATATATTTTTTTTGCTTTTCTGCCATAGCTTGCTGATACAAATATTTTTGCTTTTTTGGTCTCCTGTTGCTGCTTGTTATTCTTTAGAATAGCAATCCCTTGGTTGTTGTGGCTGCCTTTGTGCTGGAATTCCATGTCACCTGGCAAAAGCTGGATGTGTTAATGATTGTAGTATTCCAACGCTGCCACAACACTATGCACACACAATCCTGTGTGTAGAAACATTTTCTCTTTTTTGTAATATATATTTTTTTCTATATAGAGTTACATTTGTGACTCAACAATTATATTCCAATTCAACAAAACAAGTGACTTATTGCTCACCCATCACCCATGTTTATAACTCAAATTACATACAATTTAAGGTTCTGTCTTATCTGATTTCATCCTCTCTAACATGTTTCTTAATATATTTTGCTGTTTTCTTACATTTCAAACCTAGCTGGGATCTTCACATATGGGAAATAACTTTTTATTTAGACTAGAAATGGTTTCCAGAGCTCTTTAAAAGGTTCTAAATTTATATCTTTTATCAGTGCTTGCAGCTGTAGTCACGTACAAGTACCATTAAGGCTTTCTTTGGGATTTCACTGTCTAGTTTCCCCAGCAGGGAGGATTGTAGTCTCTTGGGAAAAGTCACTTTAAATCTTTTATTAATTTCATTCTATATCATGTCCCAAAAGACCTTTCGCCTTCCTGCAGGCTCACCACGTATGATAGAATGACCCCTAACAAACTTTACATTTCCAACATTTGTTTAATACATTTTTGTACTTTTGAGCTAGCTTCTTTGGGATTAGATCTACACATCATCTTGTAATAGTTTTCTTTTAGGCCATAACGTGCTGTAAATTTCATTCCTGTTTTCCAAAGCTTTTCCCAGGCAGCCATATCTATATTATGTCCAACCTCTTTAGCAAATCCATTATTTAAATCTTTTTTTATAGATGTTGTTTAACTGATGATACTGGAACCAATTACCCACTAAGTTTTGTATTTTGTCGAATTTTTAAAGCTTACATCCTGAAAGCTCAATAAATCTCTATATAAAGCCCATTCGGGTTACATATTTGTTGATTTATGTGCACAGGCCTCCATTGGTGATAACCATAAGGGAGTTTTATGTTCCAGAAGGCTTTTAGTTCTCCTTCACACCTCCATCAGACCCCTACTTATATAATGATTAAGAAAATCTTTATTTTTATTGACTTTGTCATACCACAGATATGAATGCCATCCATATCTTGTGTCAAATTGTTCCAAGTCTAATAATCTAGTATTTTTTAATGTTATCCACTCTTTTAAGCAAGTTAAACATGCTGCTTCATGATACAGTTTGAAATTAGGTAATGCCAAACCTCCTCTTTCTTAAGCATCTGTTAAATTCTTTAAGTTTATTCTTGGTCTCTTTCCCTGCCAAATAAATATAGTTATGTCTCTTTGCCAATGTTTAAAACAGGTAACCGAATTAATTACTGGCACAGTCTAAAAGAGAAAACAGCATTGTGGAAACATTTTCAAGCTAATTTTAACCAGGAAAAATATCTCTAATCAAACTTATTCATACAAACCTCTAATTGGATTCTCTCGTGATAGGATCTGATTTGCTCCAAGCCCTCCTGAGCTATCTTCAATTGCATCTCCATCTTTTTAAAATTCCTGAAATCTTTCTCTCTCTCTCTTTGCATCCGACTCAAAGTGTCTTGCAGTTTTTGCTTTGTCGCAATATAGTTACGAGAACCCATTTCTAAGATAGCCCTACAGAAGTGTACAGAAAGGAAACAAAATGTACAAAAGAAAGGGAAAGTAAAAGTGGGCAAGGAATAGGTATAAACAAAATCAATGAATTCCTGTTATTTATAATGCTGTGATTTGTTTTGTTATTTTTTTTGCGAAGTATTTTAAACTCTTGTGAGCTGCCCTGAGTGCATCTTGATGTACCATTTATAGGAATAAACAAAAATACAGTTAGGAAGAGTGGGAGAAAAAACTATTGTTGGGCAGCAGTCAAAATATGAAACCAGCAATCACTTTCAAGGACACTGATTCAACTTTACCAGCGTTACAGCATTTTTTGTTCCACAAAAGAAGCTATGTCAGTCTGTTGCAACAAAACCAAAAGCTTTATGGAGATTAATGTTTTCCAACCATGCCACGTGATCCCTTGGGATTCCGAAGGAGTGTCTCAATGCGAAGATCATCCATGGCAGACAGGATACGTGAAAGGCAACTTGCCCATCATTGCCACTTTTTCTTCGCAATGTGGTGCATTGTAGAGCATATTACCAGTTTTCCAAGAATGTCAGTTAAGCCCGCACAGACCTAGTCACTGCTCTGTATTTACTGAGAGCTTGTGGCCTAGAAACAGTCTTGAGATCCTCTTCAACGCAGAGGGATTGTATAGTAGATCTGCAATGGGAAACTGTTTCCTGAAGGTAAACTAAGGTAAAGGGACCCCTGACCATTAGGTCCAGTCGCGGACGACTCCGGGGTTGCAGCGCTCATCTAGCTTTCTTGGCCGAGGGAGCCAGCGTACAGCTTCCGGGTCATGTGGCCAGCATGACTAAGCTGCAACCAGAGCAGTGCACGGAAACACCGTTTACCTTCCCACTGGAGCGGTACCTATTTATCTACTTGCACTTTGACATGCTTTTGAACTGCTAGGTTGGCAGGAGCAGGGACCGAGCAACAGGAGCTCACCCCGTTGCAGGGATCCAAACTGCGACCTTTCGATTGGCAAGCCCTAGGCTCTGTGAATTAACCCACAGCAAGTTTGAAAATCACTGGGCTTGAGGTCACTTCACCAGATGCACTAATTTTTTTTGAAAATTGGTAGGCTCATCTCACCGTATCTACTAGTTTGCTTGACTGTATTATCATCTGACAAAGAAGCTGATCTGCTGATTTATGAGTCACTGAGAAGTTTCTGAAGATCCACAGGGCTCCCTGTAGCTGCTTGTTACAGCAATAAGCTGGAAAAACAGTATTCACTCCCTTTTTGTTTCCAGGCCCAATTCAAAGGTGCGGGATGAGATATTTAAAATGATGTACAGTTTAGTACTGGAATATCTGAACAGGAGTCTTCTCCCATATACGCATCTTGGAAACACAACCTAGCAACCCAGTGGAATTTAGCTAGCAAAACAGGTGGTGAAAGACAAATTCCTCCTTACCTTTCTGCTATGGCACTTCCTTCATTCTCTTTGTTCATTTCATGCATTTTAGTAAGAGAGATAAATTCACGCTCCTTGCTTTCCAGCAAAGCCTTTTTCCCCTCCACCTCTTTCATCACATCATCCTTTTCTTCTAGCGCCTCGTCATTTTTAGCCTCTATTTTTCTTAAGGACTCAAATATCTCTCGTGCTTCTTCTTGCATTGCCTTTCTCCTTTTCTCCGTTTCTCTGTAGACAATTGCAGGTGTTTATATTAGTAACGAAACAGGTCTCTGCTCACATCCTGCCATTATACCTGTTGTACTCCAGTAAAAACACAATAAAAATTAATGTAAGACTTAGACCCAAATTCCTTTTCCAAAACCATGAGACCATGTTGAAGCAATTAAAGGTCCATAATGCACTGCCTGCTTTCATGTGACAGGGGGCAGGGAGTAGTAAATATTCCAAATAAATAAACATATATAGCTAACAGGGAACTGGTCTAAAATTTCGAGTAGATCTGGTGACAGAACAGTAATGAGACTTGGGTAGACCTGTCTCTGAGAATCTAGTTCTAGGAATATCCCTGTGTTGTTTTTCACTGGTGTTCATCTACAGACAGACCTGGCATCCCTACTGTGTCTTTCCACCCTCAGCTGGAACCTTCAGTGTTTTTTCTGGACCCCTTAAGTCTTTAATTAATTGCACTGCTACTACAATTAACTTAACAGGCCTGTTTAGGGAAGTTTTTTAATGACTGATGTTTTAATGTATTTTTAATCTCCTGTTGGAAGCCGCCCAGAGTGGTTGGGGAAACCCAGCCAGATGGGCAGGGTATAAGTAATCAATATTATTATTATTATTATTATTATTATTATTATTATTATTATTATTTGCAGCTACCCCCTCCACATTCATTCACTAAAAAAAGAAGTCCCAGGATAAACACTAGAGTACCTTTCAGGGTTGGCATTACATTACTCTTAACTCCCACTCTTAAAAATGGAAATAACCCTGTGTATAGAGCCAGTGTAATCCATGCTCTCTCAGACACAGACACTGCAATAACTGCATTGGCAGGGCAACTTATTTAATTTTTACAAGCTCAGTTATAACTTTGGGGGCTACGCAATAATATCTGAGTTAGAAAGATCCAAAAAGTCCCATTTTTGCTGCAATGTTTTGTTTTGTTTTTTTGTAACTTTTGCCTAATCATAACTACACTAAAATCACGGATGCCTGAATTGTTTCCTATGGGGCGATGAGCACTTCGCCAGGGAAAGCTTTAAAATGAGCCTAGTTCAATCTGTAGAAAATGGGTGTGTCACTCTAGACTTCTCATTATCTGAGTGGTTAGATTTGTTTTCATAAATGTCAATCAATGTTGTGATATCATTCATTGGCTAAAAACACTGAAAGGTGGGAGCAGGCTAGGTAAAGGGAGCCCTGATCATTAGGTCCAGTTGTGGCCGACTCTGGGGTTGCGGCGCTCATCTCGCCTTATTGGCCGAGGGAGCCGGCGTACAGCTTCTGGGTCATGTGGCCAGCATGACTAGGCCGCTTCTGGCGAACCAGAGCAGCGCACGGAAACGCCGTTTACCTTCCTGCCGGAGCAGTACCTATTTATCAACTTGCACTTTGACGTGCTTTTGAACTGCTAGGTTGGCAGGAGCAGGGACCGAAGAATGGGAGCTCACCCCGTCGCGGGGATTTGAACCGCCGACCTTCTGATCGGCAAGTCCTAGGCTCTGTGTTTCTTACAAAACAAATTAACAGAATAGTGCCTCCACATTTGACATCATATATTAGTTTTCACAAGGGCTAGAGATGTAACTACTTTTAAAACAAACACTAGGAACCCACAGACTATGCCTAAGCACCACACTCCTTGTGCCTGCCCCCAAAGATGCTCATGTCCCCCTCACAAGCGTCCCCTGGAAGTCTGAACAGCTCCATGTTGTTACTCATCTGTGCTCTGATAAAATCAGGAGCAAAGTCTTGATGGCCTTACATTTTCTACCCAGGTGCTGATAAAACACTTACACTTTTAATCCAATTGATTACTTTTTTACTATGAAAAGGTGTACCTAATATGGCAGGTGGAAAGGATTTTTTTATTATAAAAACCCCTTTTCAATAAGAACTCAGCTCCTCACTTTTAGAAACTGATTAAAAAAATTATACATTCCAAGGGTCATTTAGTCCAATCCCTGCAATGCAAGAATCTTAGCTAAAGCATCCATGACAGATGACCATCCAACCTCCGCTTAAAAATCTCCAAGGAAGGAGAGTCCACAATCTCATGAGGGAGACTCCTTTCTTGAAACTTGTAGCCATGGCTTCAAGTCCTACCCTCCAGGGCAGGAGAAAACAAGTCTGCTTCATCTTCCTTTGATGTTGTAGTTGACATCATATGTTTAGATGGCTGTGCATCAGTTTAGCTTTACAGGACCCTGAGGACCTTTTGTCCACCTCAAAAGTTCTGATGGAGATCCACAAAATACTAGCCTTTAAGGGCTTTGAGGCTTGATAAGCCAATGGCAAGAAGGGCCAAAGAACTATAAAGTAGCAGGAAAATAAAATGCAATCTCAAATAATCACGTTCCTGAAATATCAGAATTTCTATGTTATTTCTGTAGCTTTTAAAAGTATGATTTAAAGCTGTTCACCATCTAACTGCAGAGTCACAACGTAATAACAGCACCAAATAAAACAAGCCATGCCTTCAGAAAAAAGAAAAAGAAAAAGAAAAAAAGAAAGAAACATTTTTCATAGCAGCAGGAGGCTGTAATGCAGCACAGCATAGCTATACAGGTGCTTGTAGTGAGCACCCGTGTAATATGTTACATTATCAATTTGATGGAGATGAATATCTCTGCTATCACTAAAACAAGAGCTTCAGTCTAGGGCAGGTATGAAGAACCTGTGGCCACCTAGAGATTGTTGGGTTATAATACCCATCATACCAAGCCACTGGCCATGCTGGCAGGAACTAATGGGAGTTAAGGTCCAACAACAGCTGAAGGGTCATATGTTCCCCATTGCCTGTGTTGTGGAAGCCAGAAGAAGAGGACCCAGTTCAACAAACCAATGTGAAAGATGGGAAGAACCTACTGCTGTGTAACCACAGCATCACAAACCATGATGTCATGCTTGTCACACCAGCAAACAGACCAACACAAATATTTAGGATCAACGTCTAAGTGCCAGGTGGCTTAAATTCAAGAAAACGGCAGTGGGCTTAATAGGACTATCCACTGGGCTGCTAGCAATATAGGCTCCTTTGGGAGGAAGGGTAGAAAGTCAATAAATATACATAATACTGGGCAAACAAAAAACATTAAGGAAAGAAACCCATACTGCATTCTGCGGTTTATTTTGTCCATATCCTTTCCGAGCTGAAGAGGAATGGCTTGAAGACGGACAAGGTCATCCTAGTGATAAAAATATAAACATTAGTCTACACAGACTGAGGTTTTATGGAAAGCTACAGAACTAATATTCAAGTTGTATCAATTGGGAGCACACAGTGGAGCACAGCTACACAGAATAATGAATTTATTATTGAATTACTTTTATTTCTTCTTGCTTCCGAAATAGTTCCTCAAGTTCTTTCTGATCCTTAGTAAGGCGCTTGTGTCTTAAAGAAAGATCATCTTTCAGTGCTCTGATTTCTTGCCGCCTGTGTGTAGTTTCTTTACGAAGCTCTTCACAGCTTTCCCTCAGAGCCTTCATCCTCTTATCTGCATCCTTTAAAAAGCAAAAATTAGTCACTTCATGTTTGGAAAGTGGAATGCACGATTTAGGAAAACATTAAAACATGGTTATTCTAGAATGCATGTTAAAATAGTATTTTAGGGGCATGTATGTTATTTGACCTGCAATATTACTGCCCATTTAGCTTCCCTATTACAAAATCTCTCAGTTGTGTTGTAGATTTGTTTTGTGGCATTAGGGTCAGGAATAAAAAGGGAGGGGACTGCGCCTGCCTCCCAGAGTTCTTTGCTCTCATACCTCCATCCTGTCGGTCATAACCCAACCCATTCAGTTCATCAGCAATCGCCTTAAATTGGATGGGATTGGTAGATCTCCACCTCTGGGTTTCTAGGTATATTTTTTAGGATTAAGGACATATGGAGCAGGTCTCCTGAAGCCTAAGGCACAGGCAGTAGCAAAGAAGTCAGTGACTGCTGCTACTGTTAGGTGCTACTGGGTTTTGGGGGGAAGGGGACAAAACATTTGAAATGAAACTTGTCACAAACTATAACTTTGGTGGTATTTGGCTGGATTATTTTGAAGATCATATAACTGCTTTTGCTCTTCCCGAAGCTTAGCTTTGTAGTTTTCTTTCACTTTCAAAACTGTTTGCCCTGCCGTGCCTTGTTTTCTCACTGAAAAAGCCAAATGCAAATGAATAGAAGCAATGCAAGCTTAGTTTAGTGTGGCATGGCAGCAAAAAGGACCAGGGGATGCACAAAGTGGTATAAGCGCCTCTCCAGAAGCTAACAAGCTTGTGTGGTTTGGCTCAGCATGCCTACAGCTCCCTGTAATCTGCAAAGTGCAAATAAGGTCTGTACACCCTGGTTTCAAACGCTGGTTAACCTTGGTACACATCTAATGCTAAACATGGTTAAGAATTTTACATCTCGAAACAATAAGAAATGTCAAGGAAAGTGGTAAGCATATCTATCAAAACTATCCCAGACAAATATGGAAATGGAGATAGGATAAAGTGCCATATTTTACATGATGTATGAACTTAAAATATTTTTCTCCCTTAACTACTCACAAGATGGTGGCTCAAACTAAAAGGACTGAACAATATATAGCCTAATTTACACAGCAAATGTTGGTGGTCATCTTTAAGGTGCCACATTATGCTTTGTTGTTTTTATCCAGCCAAATGGCACAACACTAGGCGCCACAGGTAACATGAACATCTTACTTACAGTAGCTTTTGGCATTCTTTTATACTCCCTTTCGATGAGATTCTTGTCTTCTCGTAAACTAAAGGAAAACAGCATAAAAGATCATTCAACTCATAATCTCAATAAGGTGATTTAAATATCAATTATTTGCAAGCACATACCCTTGAAATGCTTCAATATACAGCTAAGGAAAACAAAAGGGGCCAAAATGAAAGGCTAAGTATTGGTTTTGTTAAAATAATTTAATAATACTGAAGTGTCACAATTTTGGATTTACTCACTCGTAAGATTCGTATCTGCAACAACTAGTTTCCAACATTTTGTCTCTGGGATGGGGAACCCGGGCTCTTCAATCAGTTGCTAGACTCCAACTCCCATCAGATGTCTCAGGGCAAAATTATACATTACACTTAATACGCATGTCTCCCCCACCTCTTTAATCAGCTGCAAATGTGGGGGGCAAATGTTATTGGGACTCTGGTGCATAGGGAAGGGAGTTACATCCCTTCTGCCCAGGTCATGCTCCCACAAAAAAACCCGCTTCCTTTATGGCTACAAGGCTTAGAAAAAAGTTTCCAGTAGCCCCCATGCAAACATTTTTCCTAAACCTCACAGCCATGCAGGGGATGGGTATGGAATTTATCCCAGTAACAATTACCCTCCACACCTGTAATTAATTTAAGGAAAACATGAGACATATCTGCATGCTACATACAGTGGTGCCCCGCAAGACGAATGCCTCGCTAAACGAAAAACCCGCAAGGCGAAAGGGTTTTCCGATTTTTTAGCGGCTTCGCAAGACGAATTTCCCTATGGGCTTGCTTCGCAAGACGAAAGCCCATAGGGAAATCTCCGGGGACAGCGGGGAAGCGCAGCGCGCCTTCTCCTCTGTTCCCGGACCTGTCCTAAGGCTTGCGGTGGGAGGTCCGGGAACAGAGGACAAGGCGCGAAGGGCTTCTCCTCTGTTCCCGGGGCTTGCGGTGGGAGGAGGGTTTTTCCTCCCCACCACCAACATTCAGAACAGCATTCTGAATGTTGACGGTGGGGAGGAAAGCCCTCCTCCCACCGCAAGCCTTCAGGACAGGTCCGGGAACAGAGGGGAAGGTGCGCAGCGCTATCCGCAGCTTGGAGAGCCCTTTGCCCCCCCCCCCGCCTTCAAAAGCCGTCCGGGAGCATTTTAAAATCGCCCCGGGACAGCGGATGAATTCTCCGCTGTCCCGGGGCGATTTAAAAGCCCCCGGGAAGGCAGGCAGGGGGGACAAAGACTTTTGCCCCCCGCCAGCCTTCAGAAGAGGTCCTGGACCTCTTGCGAGGCACCACTGTACTAAGTGTAACATGTAGTTTAGCCCTAACTTCAGCTGACTGCCTTATCTGATGCATCCACTTTTTGTGTCCTCACCAGGCAGTTAAAGCCCAGTGGCTCCATGCAGCTCCACTCTCCCTGTCCTAGCCTACGCAAACCAAGGGTTCCCCATTTGTCAATCAACTGGATAAGTGACAGTCATTACTCCTTGGTACATAGTTTGTATTGCAGATAGCCACTCCAATATTATCTACCTGTTCAACTTGTACTGAATTTCATACTCCCTTTCCTGAATCGCATTGTATTCATTGACATATCTCAGGTACTGCTGTCTCAGTTTGGTGACCTCTGAAGAATATCCCTCTGGAAACTGATCAGTAGTTTCTAGTATCTGCTCTTGCTGTTCTATTTCGACCGTGAAACGTTTGGCATCCTGTAGCAGCTGAATCTCTGCTTCCTGTAAGCTGAAGCAAAACAGCAATGTTGGGATAAAACACATATTTAGGAAACAAACTTTCAACTACTATAATGGAAAGTTATTGCAAATCACAAATATTATTTCATATCTTCGGAGCACCATATATCTAAGTGACAAAGGCAAAGAAGTCAGATTAGATTATTGCTCTATTCATCTAAGAATGTAAGTTTTGACAGTAGGGAAAGACAACCAATAGGGGAAAAGGAGGAACAGATTTCTTATTATTTACTAAATGGGCAAAATCAAATGCTGACATAAATCTTTGCTTTGTACTCTTTCTCCTGTGTACGCATTCAATAGAGTATTATTTCCATGCTTACAATATTAAAATTTTAATGAAATAATATCTGAAAGCCGAAAACTCTTGTCTGGCTGTCTTTTAGAACCTTGAGGTCAATGATTCAACAAAACTAGTGCTTGGGTGAAAGAAATAATCTTCAATGCTGTTCAAATATTTACATAAATATATATGGAGCATTTCTGTAAGAATTCGACATTCATGCAGAACAGTTTAATAACCGGGCACAACCACCAAACACGGTGTTTCCCAGCTTTTCCAGAAGTCCTAACTTTGGAATGATGCTAGATATAGTGAACAGAAACACACTCTTTGTTCCCCTCTCCCATCTTTTAATTTGAACAAATTTTCTCAGTATATTTTATTTTATTTTTCTTGCTGAGTTACAAACACATAATTAGCACAAATATTTAATCACTAGAAATAAGTACTCACATTACATACAGAAAGGTCTAGAAAGCCTACCTTACTAGGGTATCATGCAGAACAGTATACTTTGCCTTCAGTTCAGCCATTCTGGTTCCAGGGATTTTTCCATCATAAAACAACTAAGAAATGTAAGAGTGACAATAATGAATTTACTTGAATAATTATTATGAAAAGAATCAGGCAACACTTTTATCTAACGTGAAAACAAATTGAAACTTTTCACTGTATCAAGCAATACCCAGGAATGATTAAATGCCTGGGGTGATTTGTTTCACAACTTGTGGTATAAAGCTTCAGTATATAAAAAATTAGGTTCTCTTTGCTGAGATCTCAATATTGAGCTAATCCTCTTGGAAGGAATTTTATATCGTTTCCAGCACTCAAGTACTATTAGCTACCATTTTAAAATACAAAATTCTTAAACTTCAATTCCAGCGTAGTTTCCCCCTGGTCATGGAAGCGTGTGAGAATTTGCTCTTCCATTTGTGAAATTTATTTCCAAGATATTCAAATTAGACCAGTATGTAATTTCTCGGATCCGCTTTGAATTTCATTTTTAAAATTGATGTAATATTGGCTGCTTTCCTGTTTTCAAGCCTGGTGGCTGATCTTAGGCACAAGTTACATATTTCTGATAGAAGATCAGCAATTTCATATTGGAATTCTTTAAGATCTTCCAGGTCAATCTCATCCAGACATGGCAAGTTTTCATTTTTCATTTTGTCAATAAGAACTTCAACTCATGCTACCACTATTTGTCTCTGTTCCTCATTCTTCCAGTGGAAAACCTTCTGCTTTCTAAAGAAAACCTTACTGACTCCAATAGCTGTTTAGATTCTGCTCATTTCCACATTTGCATCCTCATGACCCTAGTTTTACCCTTCCTGATCTGTGACACACATTCTAGCAGAGCTTCTAATATTGTGGTTTTAAACAACTTTTAAGCCTTTAGGAGAGATTTTACCTTCCTGACTTTTCCTTTCAACTTCCCTTTTAACTACCGTATTTTTCCCTCTATAACACGCACCCAACCATAACACGCACATAGTTTTTAGAGAAGGAAAACAAGAAAAAAAATATTCTAAATGAAACAGCGGATGTATGATTTTTGTGGTTCATGCTGTGGCCACAGACATGTGATCTGAAGGTGAGTTTGGGGTAGCCCAATGCATAAATCCTGAGGATCCATGTGGATCTGTGCTTTGTAACCACGTTTTAAGTGGGGAGGGAAGGAAAAGCACTCAAGGGACAAGGAACATGTGTGGGGTGGGTGGAGAAGGATGCTGTTAATAATGCAGAAGAGGGGTATAAGAGGAGAAGGCTCCTCTCCTCTCCCGCTTTGCTCCTTTAAAGCAAGCAGGCTCTCTGTCCCTCTCTCCTCCTCACTCAGCGGCTCTTCTCCCACTTTGCTGTTTCAAAGCAAGCCACGGAGGAGGGAAGGAAGGGGAACCATGGATCCTCTGCTCACGACTGCAGCAGATCCCCCCGCCATCCGTAGGCATTCGCTCCATAACACGCACAGACATTTCCCCTACTTTCTAGGAGGAAAAAAGTGAGTGTTGTGGTGCAAAAAATACGGCAATTTCCTCAACTTTGGGAAGTTTCCTCTTTTGAAGTCAAATGTGATGGGGTTGGATTTTCTTGGCAATTGTCTATTTACATATATATTGAATTTGATAGCGCTGTGGTCACCGTTCCAAATCAGTTAATAAACTTTTACATCTTGCACCAGTTCATTGGCACCATTTAAGTTCAGTGTCACTGTCCCTTGGGTCAGCTCCATGACAAACTGATCTAGAGTATCTAGGGTAACTCTTTAGGGTTTCTAGAAATTGTACTTCTTTGTTGTGACTGGGACACAGAATCATAGACTCACAGAACATAGATGTACCCAGTCTATGTGAGGGTAACTGAAGTCACCTACATCACACCCTCTTTTTGGATGCCTCCTTGAATTCATTCTCAATCTAAGGGAACATTTCCTCCTTCCTTAGACTGTTGCCTTGGGAACAGGAGAGCTGTCAACCTGAGAGTGGGATGTAGTTATCATATCCACCAGCCAATCTTATCTCAGCTTCTCTAGGTCAGCCACTTTGGCCTCAAAGGAATTAACTTGTTCTCTGATGCTATATGTATATGTGGCATTCTATGCAATAAACTGGAAAGCCACCCCACCCCAGATGGTTTTCTACGTGAATAATTATTTTATTTCCTTCTTACCCAACATAAACCAGCACTGCTAACAAATAAACATACCGTAGTTACAGGAAAGTTTAAACTGGCACCAGAACTTAGCTAGCAGTTTTAATAGAGGTTAACAGTTTGACAATTCTCATGCATTACCAGCCAAAACAAGCACAAATAAGTACTGTATCACTTTGATTTTTATTCAGATTTGCAGTAACTACTGTGCAAAATATGCATGGCTGCATAAAGGTACATGGCAAAGGTACAGGAACCATTAAAATGATGATCAATTCCCGTTTGAGTATGAAATGCAGAACGTGGCCTTTTGTCAGGAATGTATAGTTTTGCAATACAAAAGTTTTAAAACATGCATTGCAACACTACATACCAGGGACATAAGTCACTATCACAAGATACCCAAAGCTTGTAATGTGCCATTTTCCAAAATGTGTGCCATCTGACCAGCTGTATTGGGATGGACACACACACACACACACACACTGAATCTGAGTCTGACTCACTTGTTTTCCTTTTTAAGAAAACTAGACAAAAGTACCATTTTCTTTACATAGGTTCGAGTAGTAACTCAATCTACCGTAAATGCCGTGAAATTTGGGTTTTACAATATCCTGTGGCACTACTGATTCAGGGAACTATGCTGCACTGTGTGAACTGAACTGGAATTGCCTAAAAACGATGTAAGGTGAAAACTAAGAAGATTGTAATACAGTTGCAAAAAGAGAATAACTTATCCTCTCCTTGACTTATCCTCTCGTTAGTTTTGACTCTCTTCTCTTCACAAATGAACTCAATCCCCAGGTTTTGTATTTAGCAATACATTGTATCACACATTGTATCAAAGGCAACTCAGGTGTTCTCTAAATAATAACACAGAGAACACCTGAGTTGCCTTTGATACAATGTGCGTTTGGCAAAAAAACACAACAAATTGCAGTTCTGACATTATCTTTGAAAGAATTACAAAATATGATTCAAATATGCCTCTCTGGATGACACCTTTGTATTTTTATTTATTAATTAAAAAATAAGCTTTCATTTCATCACCTTTCTCCACCACACAGCCTGCATACCTTCCAAAGTTTAACAAATGAAAAATAGGAAGACTCTTCTTGCCCTCCACCCTCATTCCTGCAAATTTCAGCCAAACTTTCCTTTCCTTGAACCTGCCAGATTTTTTCTCATTCTCTGTCCCCCACTTTCTTGTTGTCTCCATTCAGAGGCCATCCTTCAGGCAGCCCAATGGAGGTCGGGGTAAAGGATGAAGGCAGGAATTTGTATCTGAGGAGTACAGCCAGTGGCGGAGCTACATTTTCGCAACCAGCAACAAGACCTGGGTTGCCACACTGCTTCAGTGAAGTTGTTCCACGACAGATCACCACACCTTTACAACATCTGTGCTACTGTTGGTATTCTTTAAATACAGACAATAACAAAAAAATATCAAATTGACTCATGCAAATCAAATTGGGTCTCCTAGACCCAACATTTTAAAGCAATGTGAACTAAAGTTGCTTCTGGGGGCCCTCCAGGATTATGGACCCTAAAGATTAAGCTTTATTAGTTTCATAGTAGATCCGCCCCGGGGTATAGCAAGAATCGTGATGGGCACCATTTGAACTCCACTTTTGACTGAAAAATGTATTGGGCTGACACTTTCTCCAGTAAAAAAATAATAAAAAAATAATCAGTGATCAAGGATCAAGGATAAGCAAAGAGAGGTAGCCAACAGAAAAGCATCTAATTATCACTTAGTACTGAGGCCTTGGAGATAAAATGTAGTTGGCAGTGAGCAGGAAATAGCCATCGCACTTGAAAACACATTTTATTGCAGTACTTTGCTTGCCTCAGTGAAAAAATATAATTACATAAGTAACAATAACAGCCTTTGACATCACCATATGGTAAGATAAGGAAAAATAAGATATTTATATCAAACTTACACAGACATTACAATGTCTAGGTCTCTGGGCTTCCGCCTTGGACTGCAATTCTATGCATGTTAACCCTGCAGTAAAAACCCTCAGTAAAAACATGATGACTTACTTCTGAGTAAATATGCATGGGATTACACGGCCATGGGTGTGTTAATTTTGCAAATGGAAAAGGGACGTGTTGATTCCTTGTTAAGATATAACAAGAATTCCAAAACCTCTATTGTACTAAATGTCAGACACTATTTTTTTGATTCAGCAATGGACTTATGACAATAAAAATACAGGATGCAGGTATTGTGGAAAGGTTCTGGTAACACAAGAACAACATTTCTGGGGGAAACAGAAGAGGCAAAGTGTATTTCCAGGTGGGTGAGAAAGAAAAATAACAGCAAATATTAAGAACAAGAGTTCAGAAATGGGGGGTGAGTGAGGGGCAAGCCCCTTGTTTGAGGGGCTGCTTGCCCTCCCTCTGGTGCCAGCTATGTGTGATAAAGTTCTCCTGATCACATGTTTTGGTGTTACACATTGTTCATTGTGTCTAACACTATATTGTTCTTAATAAACATCAGATGATTCAGTAATAGAGTTTTTCAGCCTCTGAGAGGTGTCAGCAAACCAAACAAATATTGAACTAAGAAAAAAAAAGCCAACCCTTGAATATTTTTCCAAGATAGTAAATTAAGTTTTACAATCCCTGTCCCCAGTTCATGAGAAAACAATTCAATGTAGTCCCTTCCGTAGTTTTCAGGTCAGAATTTAATTTTCACATTTTATTTTTATGATTGAATAGGCAATAAATCCAGGGATCTAAGATTGAAATCTGTTTCTGCCCTTCTGATAGGAAAGTGTATCTAAGGAAACTGGAAGGAAGAAGTTCCTTAACCAAAGATTGCAGGGCAGGAAGAACTTAGGAGACAGGGAACGTCTGTTCTAGATGGTCATTCAGAGAGGCCAATAATTTTTTCCACTGTCAAAAGAACAGGAGACAGTATCCTCTTTGTGAACAGCACACTTTACAGTAAGATTCGGCAGCAATCACCATTTTTGAAGAATCAGTTGGTCTGAGGTAGGAAGACTCATAAAATAAAAGTAGGAACGATTTGTATCTTTACATTGATGAAATGAGGCATGGAGGGTACATAGACAAACAACACGTAACATTTTCACAATATTTCCTGAAATGTTGCTTCACAGGGGGAAGTGAACGACCTCCACAATGATGGAGGAGGAGGAAATATTATTCACTGTGAGAAGCTCTCAAAAGGCTACTTCTAACGTTGATAGTTTTAGCGGGGAAAGATTAAAGACCTACGTAATGGATTCATTCCACAAGTCATATGCCCATAGAATATCCTATAGAGCGACAGAATTGTAGAGTTGGAAGGGAGCCCAAGGATCATCTAGTCCAGGCTTCCTCAACCTCGGCCCTCCAGATGTTTTGAAACTACAATTCCCATCATCCCAGACCACTGGTCCTGCTAGCTAGGGATCATGGGAGTTGTAGGCCAAAAACATCTGGAGGGCTGAGGCTGGCAAGAGTTTTGATCGCAGCAAAATGGAAGAGTAATGAAATCCCCTCTATACAAGATTGGATCCAAAAGCTGACAGAATATGCCGAATTAGATGGTTTATCAGAAAAAATAAAGAATAAATCAAAACAGGAATTTGTTTCTAAATGGGAGGTTTTCAAAGAATATCTGAAAAATAAATATAGTAGTTTAAATTCTGTTGCAGCATTCGAGGAACTTCAGTAATAGTTGCTAGGTAGATAGAAGAAATTAGATTTATTGAGAATAAGTTTAATTATGAAAAAAATTATTGGCAATAAGTAATATGAATTTGAAATATGGAATAGACGGGAAGTTGGGTCTTTAGTGTTAGGACCAATAGATGTTTTATTGTTTGCCAAGAAAATTATGTGTCTATGGTTATTTTTGTAATTTGTGTGTAATTTGGTACTTGTGTTTTTTTGTGTGTTTTTTTCCTTGTTGTATAAATAAATAAAATTTAAAAAAAAATGGAAGGCTGAGGCTGAGAAAGCCTGATCTAGTCCAACCCCTGCCATGCAGGAATAAGCAGCTGTCCCATATGGGGATTTAACCTGCAACCTTGCTGTTATCAGCACCACATGCTAACCAACTGAGCTACCCATATGTGTAACTAGTCAAATCCTCCAGATTTTGCATGCATACAAAAAGGGCCAGTGATACAAAGATTCTATACCTATAATGTGTGAAATGATCCCGTGGTTGCAACCCTGAACATGCTTACTTGGAAACAGGTTCAACTCAAATAAAAAACATTTACTTCAAGTCAGTCTTATGTGATATGGATACAAACTTTATGGGGAGGGGGACGCACAGGGGTGGTGTCACTCTGTATGTCAAAAATGGCATGTAGCAGTCTTTCCCAACCTACTCTCATCAGCCCCAGCAAACATGGCCAATTCTCAGGGAAGTAGTTCAAAATATATGGGGGGCATCATCAGTTTGTGGAAAGTTGGCACAACCTCAAACACAAAAGGGGCAGACACCTCTGCAAAATCACTGTGGGTGTCAGTACCAGACTCCCAAAATAATTCGGTATAGAGGACATACCAGTTTCCCCCTGATCAAAATATGGTAGTTTTGAGAATGCTCAAAGAAGACTTTCTACATCATTTTATTTGCTAGAAAATCTTGCACATTTCTCCCAGAATTCACTGCAGAGGATTCCCCGGACTGTTCCAGAGTGCAGCCTTGGTTCATGCGGAGTGTTAGGTCAGGCTTCTTGAGCATAACCTCACATGAATGCATCACAGAATACACCAAACTTTCACACATAGCTTTGCATGACAGGAGACTGACAGTGGACAAGCTGCCATTACAAAATTTCTTGCAGAAGAACTTATGCTGAGCTTCCAAGAAACCCTAATGTTGTCCACTAAGCACACCCTGAGACTGTTGGCTGAAGTCTACCCTAATACTGTTTATATGCTAACAATGAACACATACAATGTCATTGCTAGTTGGGTTTTTTTTAATGAAAAGCATACCAAAGCAAACACTAGCGTGTTAAAAAGCATACATTTGTTTTTGAAATGTTGTATTTGTTGTGTTGTGTATATATTTATTATTCTAAAATGAATACCTGGGTATAAGTACCTCTGTGTTTGATTATGCAGACAGGTGCCGGAGATAACATTTTGTAATGTGCAAGTCTGAGTAATTTCCCCATAGCTACCTACTTTACTCTTCTATTAATATCACTGCAGCTTGCTGTGATGCAACCAACTCCCACCCTTTTCCGAGAACAGTGCAGGCAGCCTCTCTGATAAGTCAGAGGCAGCAGTTAGCTGCTCTTTATAAAAGTCACTGAAACTTTGCACACTTCCTCACTGGGCTAGCTCCTCAGAAACGATGAAGCTCGTTTACAGGATTTTGCTCCAGACAGCTCTACTGCTATTTACAAATGGCTCTGCAGCGACAGAGGATAGGACAGACAGCGCCAGAGAAGAAGAACTGATTGGTGCTTGTCCAATAAAGCTCAAAAGCAGCGGGGAATGTGATGGAGAGGAATGCCCGTATCGGATAACCTTGCCTCCAATGACCATCCAGCTGCCCAAGCAGTTTCGGCTGATTGAGAAAACGCTCAAAGAAGTGCAAAACCTGAAGGAAGTTGTAAACAAGATGAAGAAGTCCTGTGAAGACTGCAAGCTGCAGGCAGATGAGAATCTAGAAAAAGACAGCAACGAATTCCTGCCACCTGGCACAGACGCTCCAGTCGACAACAGCAAAATACAAGATAACAGAGTAAAAGAATTGCAGAACAAGGTTTCCAGGCTGTCAGCCAGTCTGAAGAATGCAAAGAACCAAATCCATTCTTTACAGAATCAGCTGGAGCACATGAACCTCATAAACATGAACAACGTGGAAAGCTATGTGGACAGCAAAGTAGCCAACCTGACATTTGCTGTGAACAATCTGGATAATAAATGCTCTTCAAATTGCCCAGCCACACAACCACAACCAGGTAGGTCAGCTTTTACTATTTTACTAAAAGGATCAGAACAGCAATGCATACATCTATTAACTTTTTGCCACCTACCAAAAAAGTAAAAGCAAATACTAGGCGTTACTTGATCCATATTACTTTACAATTCGAACATATCTGGATATTAGGGGGAAAATAGTAGATAAAAGTAGGATTCAGTGTGTTAGGATTCAATAGTAGGATTCAAAAGTAGGACTCAATAATGCTGTACTGTGTTGTGTTTTTAATATTTGGTTGGGAGATGCCCAGGGTGGCTGGGGAAACCCAGCCAGATGGGCGGGGTATAAATAATAAATAATAAATTATTAGTAGTATTATTAATACTAATAAATTATTAGTATTAAGGGGCCGCGGGTGGCGCTGTGGGTAAAACCTCAGCGCCTAGGACTTGCCGATCGCATGGTCGGCGGTTCGAATCCCCGCGGCGGGGGTGCGCTCAGTGGGTTGGCTGGCTGCATCCTTTGAGGTGCAGTGGGATGTGTGTCCCTCTTTGTAGCTACCAGTTGTTATGCACAACTATTTTGCCACTGGACAGACCTGGCTTCAGGCCAGAATCTTTAAGGATTTGGCTCTGTTAAAGTACAGAAAAATCAGGCTGTTAAGGGGCATTTTCCAATGTTACACGTGGGTAGCTGTCCAAATTCAGAGAAGCTTGCACTGGTGAAATATGGACGCCCTTTTACTTTTATCACTTCTGTTCAGGTAGAAAGAATGGAAGAAATTGATTTCTCATACAGGACCAAGGAAGTAATGGTTATATTGAGATTTTTAAAAATGAATTCCATTTATCCTGGAGTGTGGACATCTGGACAATGTTTTGTCTGCATTTTGTTACTGCTGTGTGCTTAGCTTTTCTTCATAACACTTCCTATTGGAAGCATCAATTGTTTTATATTGGTGTGACTTGAAGCTTACAGTTACATAAATTTTAAACACAAAAACGAAGAAACTCAAAAATCTTCCTTTGAATATTATTTTGAATTACACTTCAAAATGTTAATAAATAACTTGCCATATTACATACATTTGGGAACACAGAGGAAGGTGTAGTCTTACAGATGGATGACACAAATGATTATGTTTTACAGCTGCACATGTGCAAATCTGAGCAATACTAATATATCCCAAATGAACAGCATGTGATATCTTTAGAGTGGAATCTTGGCAATGTTACATGAAATAAACAATGTTACATTAAATATCATTTTGACTATTACTTTTCCCAACCCATCTATTTTTAGTGGTTGCACTTAAAAGAACATTATCCTGTTACAATAACAAGAAATAATTTTGTAATTCATAGCTCTTGCTAGAAAACAGTGCTTGGAATCAGTTCTTTAAAAAAAAAGTTCTCTGAAGTCATTCAACATTCTCTGAACTGCACTTAAAAGTAGTTCCCATAATTGCTGAGTGAACTGAATGTGAATTAAGTTCATTGTGAAGTAGAATTTCGAATGATGCCTACTTCACCTTCAAGTTCATTCTGGTACGTGACTCCTTTGGGCCTTGAAGCTTAATGGTTATATTTTGGGAGGAAATAAATCAAAACTGTTCACATTCCACAGTGTGTGTTTTGATGTTTCCTTAGCCTTCTTAAGCATATTTATCCCTCAGCACAGCAGTCTGTAACATTCTGAATGTTGAAAAAAGAATGCTGAGGCTCATTTGGATAAACTTCAGCAGTGAGTGGAACATACATAATCTCTCTTCCTGAACAGGATATTTTAAATCTATATCCCTGAATAGAAGGGACACGGGTGGTGCTGTGGTCTAAACCACTGAGCCTTGTGAGCTCTCATTGCTCAGTCTCTGATCCTGCCAACCTAGCAGTTCAAAAGCACACCAAAAAAAAGTGCAAGTAGATAAATAGATACCGCTCCGGCGGGAAGATAAACGGCATTTCTGTGCACTGCTCTGGTTTCGCCAGAAGCGGCTTAGTCATGCTGGCCACATGACCCGGAAAAACTGTGGACAAACGTTGGCTCCCTTGGCCTGTAAAGCGAGATGAGGGCGCAACCCCAGAGTTGTCTGCGACTGGACTTAACCATCAAGGGTCCTTTACCTTTTTATCCCTGAATAGTCTTGCAGCAGCAGGGGGAGGCAGCCTGCCTGATCTCTGCCTCTTGGCTCCCCTCCCCTCCAGCCTCCACTTCTCCCTCTTTGACTCTGAACTGCTCTCTGCCGCCACCTCTTTCCGCTCACTAAATCTTGTTATCCTTCAGCTTTTGACACCTCCTCCTCCCAGTCCTTTCTCTCTTCTCCCTCTGACTACTCATCATCATCCTATCACTTCTCCCCAGGCTCTGAGCCTTCTTCCCTCGGGGTTTCCCCAGCTGGTGCCTTCCACCACTCCTCTGCATCCAGCCAGTCCGTGACAACGGACAACGTGTCGTAGTCTTGAATTGCTTGAGAAGGACCCAAAGCAATATGGATTGCCAGAGAAGCAACAATAAACAATGATGGGCTGTATCCAACAAGTCGTCCCATTAGTGCGAGGACTTCCTCTCCCCTTCCTGTTTCTGCAGAACCCCCATAACAGGTTGGGTGGGAGATGTAGGAAACACACAGAGAGAAGAGAGGGAGAGAAAGTATTGCTGTATGGTCAAAAGTCCTTGCACTAATGGGACAACTGTGTTAGATACAGCACAGTCTTCCCCAGTGGGTGATCCGTACACACTACTGAATCTGTTATGACTTCTCCTAGCACCCACATCAGGTGGAGCTGGATCATGAGTGTATGTGAAAGTACATTAAAATTCACTACATTCTAATACAGTTGTACCTTGGTTGTCAAACGCCTTGGTACTCGTATGTTTCGGCTCCCAAATAATTGAAACCCAGAAGTGAGTGTTCCGGTTTTCTAACTTTTTTTGGAAGCCGAATGTCTGATGTGGCTTCTACTATTGTTTCTGACGTGCCTGCGCAATTGGAAGCCTTAGTTTCCAAACGTTCCAGAAGTCAAATGGACTTCCGGAACGCATTCTGTTCGAAAACCAAGGTATGACTGTATTCAGCATAATTAAAACAATTTCTAGACGAATTGTCTCTGAAAAGTAATCAAACAGCATATGTATTGCTGGCTACACTTCTCTAAAGCAACAACAGTATAAATGAATCAGAGTACGTTGTATCTATTAGATGTATTAGAATGATAGTTTACACATATTCATATGGGGGTGGGTACAATGAGCAGACCTATTGGGAGCATTTATGCACCTCTTAAAGTAAACTTGAGTCCTCTTCCTTCATGAAAGACTGCATCACTGCCCAAAAATCAATACTGATGCCTGATTATGAAAACTTCAAACTCTCTCAATAGCTTCACTTGTCTCTTTGCTGCCCTCCAACATATTTGGGTGACAAATATTTCCCCTCCCAAAATATTTTATAATAAGAATCAACATAACTCAGAAAACTTATTTCCTCAGTCCAAATGATATTAATTGAATGCTGCTGCGTCAATAATTTCATGGAAAAAAATGTAAGAGCATTTCATTTGTAAAGTTTGTTAGGCTTCTATTAAATAAAATAAATAAAATGGGAAATAAAATGGGCTTGGGAAATAAAATGGGCCATAATCTTCAGGAAACACCTGGAAGAAATACTTTATATCATAAAGTGTTGCATTCCTGCTTAGTATACTGTCCAAATTCATTTCCACTCTAAATTCCAGAGGTTACATAATAACACGTTTACAGGAAACCACCGTCATGCTCTTAAACGACATCTTTCTGAGTGTCAGTGTCAATTGTACACGATAGCCTGCAAATAGCTAGGAAAAAACAACAGGTGACACCAGCACTTTAGGCCAATCTTGTAAAGAAATAAAATTATCCTGCTCTCCATAAGTGTAAAAAGACAGTGGTTAATGCAAAAGTTAACAAATGTCAAGTGGGGACTCGGCATTTGACCACAGGTCAAATTGTCAACTGTCTCAAGATAATTGTTAGGCAAAAATTATGTGGATAGTTCTATTGCACATTGAGGATTCCCAGGTAAGATCCTCCCTCTATTGTGTGGGCAGGTAATCCCTCCCCTACCTGGTCTGATCTCCTTGGCAACGCTTCCCCCAGGTGGGATTGGACAACTGACTGGGGTAGGCGGAGACCTCCTGGTATCCCACCTGAGGGAAGGCAAAGCCAAGCCTATGCTGATGGAGCCGCTACAGATCCAGGGGCTGCCTGTGTCCACGCAAAGGTCGCCCCCCCCCCCCCGTTTTATGCGGGGAGCGGTCATTGCACATTGAGGAGCACAACATAAAACATTTGGTGAAAAAAAGATGAGAGTTCTCACACAAAGCAATGAAATAATATAAAAGCTATGCCTCTGATGATCCTCTAAGTTAGTTCATTAAATGGAGGTTTCTTTGTCTGGAGCCCCCCCCCCATTGCTTCCCCCTCCCCTTTGACCTGAACAGGCTTGTGACCCCACAAGGATCAGTTGTGTACATGATATGAAATGATAGCTCATGTGGGAACAAGCAAACAAAATTCCAAGCAAGTTGTGGGCAACAGCAGAAGACACAACATACCCTTGTCGAGAAATTACTATTCCCAGTCCTCCCCCTGCCCAAATAAGGAGAGGCTGAGGCAGAAATTTACCTCAGCGAAAAGTCTTCTATAAGAAATAGAACTGGAGTTGCAAAAGTTATCAAGTGTCATCAAATCCAGCTCTAACCACATATTAAATTTAAACTAGTGCCAGTAGATGCTTCCCCGGTTTTCATCTAGGCTCATTTCCTACATTACTGATATTATTATTATTATTACAAATGGAAAGGTGACTAAAAGTGTATATTCCATTATGGATTCAGATTGCTTTCTATTATGCTATACAAGTTAAAAATGGGTTGTAAATAACGCGGCTAACTTCATCAACCCCCTTTCTCTGTCCAGTTATACAGATTCTGCAAGGAGACTGCTCCAATTATTACGCAGCAGGCAAACTGCGTAATGGAATCTACAGAATTACTCCTGATCCAAGACATGACAGCTTTGATGTTTACTGTGAGATGGAATCTATGGGAGGCGGCTGGACAGTGTTCCAAATGCGTCAGGATGGCAGCACCAGCTTCAACAGAACATGGAAAGAATACAAGCATGGCTTCGGAAACCTGAGTAGAGAATTCTGGCTAGGGAATGACAAAATTCACCTCCTGACCAAAAGCAAGGAGATGCAGCTCAGGATTGAACTTGAGGATTTCAACGGAGTCAAAGAATATGCAAAATACGAACAATTTTATGTGACCAATGAATTTCTCAAATACCGCTTAAGTATTGGCAGCTACAGTGGTACAGCTGGGAACGCCCTGCAATTCGCCAAACATTATAACCATGACCAAAGGTTCTTCACTACCCCAGATAGAGACAACGACAGGTATCCATCAGGAAACTGTGGAGCGTACTATAGCTCTGGGTGGTGGTTTGACGCATGCTTGGCGGCTAATCTCAATGGCATATATTATCACAAAAAATACAAAGGTGTTCGCAATGGGATTTTCTGGGGCACCTGGCCTACAGCTTCGGATAATAGTCTAAATGGTTACAGACAACCTTTCAAAAAGGTCAGAATGATGATGAGACCCAAAGTCTTTGTGCCATGAATTAGTAACGTCTCAATATTGACACTTTTCTCCAGTATCTGAGTGCAATTAAAAACAAACAAACTGTTATGTCTCTAGAGAAACGCCTCTTCCAAAGGCACCCAAATGTATCTCTCCTGATAAATTCTAAATGTACAGGGAACAATTCAATTTTTTGATAGCAAATAATGTGTCGGCCTCATCCATTAACTTATGTTAGGTCAGAAGCTGAGTGTAAGCTTATTTTGCCAAATTGACTTCAAAGGCATTCCGCTATTGCAGTATCACAAACAGTGGCGTAGCGTGGGTTGTCAGCACCCGGGGCAAGGCAAGTAATTTGCGCCCCCTAACCCTAACCCCCAGATGTTGCGCCCGGTGTGGCCAGCCCCCTTTGCACCCTCCACGCTACGCCGCTGATCACAAAACAATGCCTTAGCCACCCACAGGCCAAAGCCAGATTTGTAGAGTTGGAGAGCAACAGTTTCAGACCCTTAATGTACTGCTTCCTCATCATATTCCATAAATATCTCTGCAGAACCACCAACCTGCTGCAAAGCTAGTGAGCCCAAACTGGCTTAAACTCAAGTATTCCAAGACAACTATATTTTTTCAATGTAAATAATAGATTCAATATGTTATAGTTTAATAATTCATTGCCACTGTCAACTAGCTTTTTTTTTTACTATGTGACTGTACCAGAACAAAAACAATGTATCATAATCTAAAGGCTAATAAATGCTGTTAAGGGAGCATTTCTAATGATCTTGCTATTTTTATATATGACCAAACATTGCAATACTAAATCTCTAAAAATATTAATGAACATAATGTGGTGGTTTATTTATGTGCAACTAATTTTGTCTGGATTCAACCAATATTTTCAGACCTCATTAGAAAATGTTGTCTCAAGAGACGAATAACTGAAAAATTATATATAAAGGCTTCAAGTTTACAGGGGGAACTCTGGGCCTTATAGTACAGTCGAATGATCCACTTATGCCAGCAGCCCCTACATCAGGGTTACAGCTGGTGCGACAGTCGCAATCCTACGTAATCCTATCAGCATAAGAATAGATATCGAAATGGGAGACGATATAGCAATGCCAAAAGACACATCTGCAACATCCCTGGCAACTATGCTACTACTAATCTAATAAGATTTAACGCTGCTGACATCTGCACATTATTAGGGCATGGAAGGCATTTTTGATGGAATGTCATGGGAGAAGGTAACATGTGACATTTTTCTCAAACAGATTTCTGGTATATTGTTGGAAATATTATTTTTAAAGAGCTACTTTAGGCAATTATGATCTAAGTGATATTGCCTCTTCAGTAGGCATTTCCAAATATGGCTAATATAGGTGTATATATCTGTATATGCAACAGAAGGAACTTATAGGAGAGGCATCCTTACAATGCCTTATATTTGTGAACTGTAAAGAGAGAAATACATTTAGAATTTTCATTGGGTATTGTTGCTAATGACCAAAGTATGTGGATTTACACGTGTGTGTGTGTGTATGTGTATGTGTGTGTGTTTTGTTACAGGGACTTTGCTAGATGGAATTATGCCCAATTGTGCCATGCAATTTGGCTATTTTTCTTCATTGTAAATGTCTCTTAACTGGTGAGGGAAACCAAATCTAATACTGAGAGATTCTATCACCTTCCCTACAAAATGTTACGTATCATCGTTAGAGGTTGTTGCTAGTGAGTTTTCTAGATGAAAAGATCCTTAAGGATTGGATCCAGTGTGTCCCATCTGAAAATGGAAGGGTTCCTTCTGTTCACTGTTCACTTTTCAGCTAATCCCCCTTCCAGGCTCCCATTTCACCTCTCATACTTCTCCGGGGTTTCTTCAGTTATCTGGAGCAGTTTTACAGAAGGCTTCAGGGGAAAATAGATTCCTGGGGAACATCCTGTGAGTGAGTTCGAACACAGGATTCAACCCAAAATGTAGAAATAAATGTAATCACTTGTTATGATGTGCAGTAAAAGATTTCCTCCAAACCATGTTGAAGTCAATAGAAGATAAGTATCTACTGTAATTTTGATTGGTTTTGGTTATTGCATTTACATACTGTACAGTGCTTCAAGATCTGCACAACAGACTACTAGTTTGCTTCTGGGCACAATTCTAATTGCTGAGGTTTTTTGGCCACTCAACTGTAGGTCTGGGATGAGGTGTATGAAACTCCCCATGAACTTGCCTAGGTGCAGAGATTCTTGGCTTAGGCCCTGCTCCAAATACCTCTCCGCTTCTTCAGAGATGTGATGGGTGGCTTCTGGGGACAGTTCCTTTTCTGTGGTGGCACCCAGACTTAGAACTCCCTTCCCAAGCACAGTTCCAAAGCTTATATCACTATCTTTTAGGCAACAATAAAACCTTTGTAATTTGCCTGAATGTCTGGCAGCACCTTATTTGCAATGCTTTTTATTCATAATTTATTTGCTCATTTATTACTTTCATTTCATTGTTATGTATTAGGGATGGGAGACCTTTTCTTTTTAGTCTGAGGGTCACAAACGCCTCATGGGGGACTTTCCAAGGATGACATGCCAGGGGTGAGGGCAGCAGGTGCAAAAGTGCGTTGAGCTATAGAAGCAACGTTTTTAACTTGGCACACAACAGTTACAGCTTCCTGCGTGCAACCACATACACACCTCTCTATCTAGGCATTATTACCATTCACAGACCTATCCTAGCCAAGTAGGGCTGTTCAACAGAAGGCAGAGTAATTCACAACTAAAAGTATAGTTAGATGAATCAGAAGAATACAAACATAGTTGCTAAGCTAGTTTTCTGTATACAGTCATACCTTGGGTTGAAGTTGCTTCAGCAATGGAACACGTTACTTCCAGGCGGTCATGCGCAGAAGCGGCGGATTGCGACCCGCACAGACGCAGGTTGCGTTCGCTTCAGGATGCAAACGGGGCTCCGGAACGGATCCCATTCATATCCAGAGGTACCACTGTACTGCATTAAATTGTGTTGTTTTCAGTTCAGATCTTTGTGTAGATGTGCCCAACAATTTAAAACTTGTTTACCTACCACAGCTTCATTCAAACTATCAAGGTGCTATAACTTTGTGAGTGTCCACACAATTTCTTGCCCATCACAGAATTAAAACTCTCAGTGTTCCCTAGATTAGACCACAGATACGCATTTTGTCCAAGACCACACACTTAAGTCCAAAATTAATCCTGGCTGTGAAGCTACCAGCTTTTTATTTATTTGAAATCCTTCCAATAAATAATGAAATTTTGCCATAGAAGGTGAACACCAGGTTTTGAAACAATTACCAATACTGTTCTTATTCGCTAAATGCTTTTATACAAATGAAACTGTCATATATCCTTTCCACAAAGATTGGTTAAGTTGTATCTTTTCTTCTCCCTCCTCTTGAACCAAAAGCTGTTGGTTTGCAGAACTTTTGTAAATTAAGAATGATTACATCAGATCTTCCTGCAAATTCCCAATGGGTACACTCAGGACAAAATACACACTTGCCTGTTCAAAGTGCTCATCCAAGCACACCCCGATCTCTTGGCATAAGTTGAACACACTCAAGGAAACTGCTACAAAGCAAAAGCTGGTGGCCCAGTGATTGACCTGCAGGGCTCCTGCCTGACAGCTGTTCACAACAGAGAAGTTTGGGGGGAGGTCGACTGCTCAGTGGAGAAAAGTCTGCATTCTGCAAGGAGAAAGTGCAAGTCCAGTCCCTAGCATATCCATTTAAAAGGCTCTCTGGTACCAAGGAAGGGAGGCCACTCTGACTTGGATAGAGCAGAGTAGACCATCAGCTGTCAGTCAGGAATAGACAGCCCTGGCTCTATCTCCATTTTAAATGCTTCAAAAGGACTGTAAAGAAAATGGGAGGAGGTGGGACTCAACAGCAGTCTTTAGGAAATCTAAAGAGAGCTTTCTCCACACTGTCAGAAGCCATGCCTTTGTAAGATTCCTGAGCACATGGAGAGCATCTTCTCTGGGTACAGTTGAGCAAGGAGGGCATTGATAGGGGAAAGGGTCTGTCACATTTCAGGTGCATTAATTATCCACACTTTTCTACTTCTAGAAAAGGGCTTGGATAAGGCAGTTTAATGTGGACATATATTCTAAGCCTTATTAGTTTTGGATAGGCAATACTGTATTAACATATGTATTATGGCAGAGAGAGTTTTGTTCAACAGGGGCACTATAATCAAAGAAGCTGGGGCCTTTTACAATTTCTTAAGAATTATCCTTAAGATGCAAAGCATTTCCTTCTGTTAGAAGTGGGCTGCCTCTTCTGTGGAAAAGTACAGCTTCATGCATCTGCTACACTGCAAAGCAAGTTAAAATGTGATAACACTATTTGCAATAAAGCCACGCCTAGAACAATATGTTTTGGATTAATGGCTTTAAATCCTTTTAAAAATGAAGGCATTTAATAAGTATTATAGTCATGAAACCCATGTCTAACTCTATAAAGGCAAGCAGTAAATAGTAAATTTAAAATTTAGAAAACCCAAATATTGAAAAACAGCTTGACATTTCAAAATGAGAAATTCATCAAAGTGAGTTCCTGTAACCCTAAAAGAGTAGAAGAAGTTTATCAACAGGGAATACAGCATGGTGATTTGCACATTACTGAAGCTGTTGGTTCTTTCTACTACATTAGAGACCTACCTCGAAGTCTATGGATGAAATAGATTTTAAAAACCCAGCGTTGGGTACAAAGCAAGGGATCTAAGCAGACACCAAAGGTCAGGGGGTCGGTGGCAAGAACAGCAGGCTTCTATCTCCAGAGTGTTATTAGTGAAAGGAAATTTTAGAATCTTGACAACAGAGAACTCCACATAAGCACATTCAGTACAGTATGATATCCAGAATAATGAAAGTATCCCACTGGAATCAAAGATGTTTTTATTTAATCCAGCAGTTTTAAATGCCTGCCATTTAAAAAAAAAAATCCCAGCAGATTAATTAAGCACTTCCCTCTGACCTTGAAACCCTCATTTCTTATTTCCTCTATTTGACCCCTGATTTAAGAAAGGTAGGAAAATAAGGATAGTTATTTTAACACCCGCAATTATTCCAATCGTATTCTGAAATGCATACAAAAGGCAAAAACATTTATATCCTTCTTACTGCCATAGTTAAATGCTGAACATAGTTTAACACTGAGGATTTGTCATTTAGAAAGTTAATAAAACTTCGTACAACAAAAGGGCTCATCCACACCTACCCTTTGCCCTGCACTTTCAAGACACAGCTCCATACTTTAAAGCGCTGTGTCCAAGCAACCCCCTTCTTCTTTTTGCCACGGTGCTTTCCCTGCGGAAATCGGTACTTTAACACTGAATCAGGACAAAAGGCAAGAAGGGGTTTTCTGTGGATTGCTCTGATTCAGCAGTAAAAGCAGAGGGTGGGAGGATGCTAGGACACAGCACTTTAAAGTGCGGACCTGTGCCTAGAAGCATGGCACAAAAGGAAGTCTGGAGAAGCCCTCTGTGTCACATTTGGAACAACAGAACGTTTACTCACATTGACATAAATAAGGTGTCAGCTAAGATGGCAAGCGTGTGAGCAGCAAGGTCTTCAAATGGTGTCAGATAATATGCATGTGGACTATGCTCTGTTAGGCATATTTTCTCCATATTTGAAAATGCTACATTTATATTCATGCCCAGATAATAGCTGAATAAATAATCTACTCAAGACATATACACTTGAGGGGAAGCATCTTTAACACAAAGAAATTTACTTTTGCTAAAGTCGACTTCAAGTGCATTAGTATCAGTGTATCTTACTGGGGGGGGGGAGGAAGGGGGGTGCGGTGGAGGTGGTCCGCACCGGGTGTCACCACTGAGGGCGGTGGCAAAATGCCGGCTGGCACTCACCACAGGACCTGCAGTGCGCCTGAGCCACACGTCTCTCCTGTGAGGGACGCGGTAGTTTGGGCCTTGCGCTGCCCAAATGGTCTGCCCGCCACCTCCCCCTCAGCTGCAGGGCGGCTGAGTGGGAGAAGGCAGGCAGACCCCTCAGAGAGCGTCCTGCCACGGCTGGTATCACCCCCGCGGGCAGCTGGTCCCGCCCCTGGGCGCAGGGCATGCGTGCTGTCCCAGGTGCCCAATCAGCTTGCTCCGCCGCTAATCTTACCATGCACCAAAATGAATTTTCCGCCCTGCTGTTGGCCTCATCAGAAGCTATCAGCATGTACTTTAACAGTTCCAGAACTTTTTGGATACGTACACCTAGGTATTATATATCTTTCCCGGACTGACCATGTCAATGTTGGCAGACATACCTTCATTGTATCGCTGATTCCACATGCCTACTAGCAGGTTCTGTAATAAACACTGGCATTCACAATGAAAGTCACATTATCACCACTGTCAATGATTTCCCCAGTGATAAGTCTGACAGGATAGAAATGGTTTGCCTAATTGCTGTTAAGAGCCTTTTGGCTGGAGGTGAAGGCAACATCTGTCTTATTTTTTATGCCAATGTAGTTATAGGGCTTTAATGTTGCTCCAAAAGCTTTGCAAGGTTTAGATTTAGTAAGGTTTGGAATGCGCCACAATGTTTGCATAAGTAAATGCCTGAAAGTGTTTTCAAAACTGTTGCTGGGTGAACATTTTTATAGCTAAAGTTAGAAGTTTCACAAATTAAGTGCACTTGGTATATGGGGGGGGGGGATACCTTAAAAAAGAGGCCAGTGAGCACATGTTTATAATTGGCACAGCAGTAGCTGTGAGAAAGGCAACTGAATCTGGAATACTTAGTGCAGTTCTGGTCGCCTCACTTAAAAAAGGTTATTTTAGTTTTGGAAAATGCTCAGAAAAGGGCAACCAAAAATGATAAATGGGATGGAGCAGGGGCAAAACGAGGCTTTCTTTCACCCAGGTCAAAGACTCTGTTTGGCACCCACCCCACATGCACTTACCCATTGACACCCCCCCCCTCAACACATTTGTTTGTAAAGGGCATCAAAAGTCCAACAAAACTCTGAGTCATAGAATTGTAGAGTTGGAAGAGACCCCAATGGTCATCTATTCCAACCCCCTGCAATGCAGATATCTCAACTACCGTATGTTCCGGTGTACAAGATGACTTTTTCTCCCTGGAAAATCACCCCAAAAGTCAGGGGTTGTCTTATATATACGTGTTGGGAAGGAGGAGAGGGAGCCGGTGAGCAGAGGCGCCCTTCTGCCGTCGCTCCTCCTCCCTTCCCACAGAAGGGGACCGGAAAGTCCTTCTGAGCACGGCACTCACCCACCAAACGCCTCGCCTCAGGCTGCTGCGACAGCAGAGGCAGAGGAGGGGTGCGGGCTCTGCCCTGGCGGCGCTCAAACTCTGTAACTCTAAAACTGAACAGCAAAAGTTGGGGGTTGTCTTATACTCCCAGTCGCCTAATACGCCAGAATCTACAGTAGATCAAACATGACAGGTGGCCATCCAAGCTCTGCTTACAAACCTCCAATGAAGGAGAGTCCACAACCTTGACTCGGTACCTCTGGTTCCTCCTAAGCAAGATTTCTAAAGAGAAAGGGAATTTGGGGAGTGGACACACGCGCAAGGTCGCCCACCCCTCATAGCAACCTGCAACTCATTTCCCCTAAGGTAATGCATTTCTGTATGCTCTTTTCATTAATCAATGCATTTATATGCAGACTTTAATGTAGTATATACATTTTTGTACACATTACTTGGCTGGAGCACTGCACTGCAAAATTCAGAGAAGTAGAAAAGTTGCATGGTGGCTGTGTTTTGGCTTGCGAATTGTTTTGGAAAGTGCAGATTAGGTAAATTTGCCTTTTAATGTGAACTGAATCAAAATTCTCCCCATACTTACATTTTGCACCATATCTTAGGTCACTCTGAATGGTGCTATCTGGCTTTTGGGAGAAAAAAAGACTTACAAAGCCTATTACACATGGAGAAATTTGGGATTGCTTACCCGATATCTATTAACATAATCCAAGGAAAATGAATGACCTATGAAGAGAGAGAGATTGTATCCTACATAGGAGAAATGGACTCAGAAAAGAACACTCAGGGCATCCACAAACAACTTCTCTTGAATAGTTTACTAAATCTACT
Source organism: Podarcis gaigeae (assembly GCF_964106915.1). Taxonomy (NCBI): domain Eukaryota; kingdom Metazoa; phylum Chordata; class Lepidosauria; order Squamata; family Lacertidae; genus Podarcis; species Podarcis gaigeae. The sequence goes on along the minus strand of NC_139686.1, from coordinate 70,062,591 downwards.
TCAGATTAACAGACTAACATATTCCAGTGCTGTTCTCGCGCCAAAAAGGTTACAAGCCTGTCTGAAGGAAGAAGCAATTGCCCCTCTGATGGATCTCAAGAAATAATGCTCAGCTCTATTGATTAGTGATCATTATTCATTTATTTTGTATCCCGCATTCATTTATTTCAATAAGCAATTCCACCTTCCAATTGCCTTTTGGCCTACTGAAGTATAGAGAGTATATGTGCTTTTACTATATCAATACAAATACATTGCAGCTTCATGTCACACCTTGAGACTCTCAACATAATTCTTTAAAACCTGGCTACAAATTCCTTCTAAAATAGGCATAGGCAAACTCGGCCCTCCAGATGTTTTGAGACTACAACTCCCATCATCCCTGACCATTGGTCCTGTTAGCTAGGGATCCTAGAAGTTGTAGTCCCAAAACATCTGGAGGGCCAAGTTTGCTAATGCCTGTCCTAAAATCTGCATATATCACAGAATATGTACTTAGTCACATGAAAAACAAACTGTGAAAGAACAGGAACACAACTACATATTTTGCCTTAATGAGTACAATGTTGACAGCTTTACAGCAGTTAGGAAAGTGACATATTGCAAAATTGGCTTTGTCAACATTCCAGGATCTGTGGCATAAAAACAAAAAGCAAAACACAGAGATGGGTTGGGCTTCTGAAAAACAAGGTAATAGTCCAATACTGACTTCCACTTGCAATCACTTCCAAGCTACCCTTGCACAGGTGGAGTCGACCACGGACAGAACCTTTATGACAGAGGAATCCCAGCCAATCTTGCAGAATCAGAGAGGGGGCATATGCAGTAGAACCAACTGTCGTAAAACAAATGCGGCAATACTGCAATGAAGATGTAATGAGGTGAAAGATGCATGTATGACTCCTCTGTCTGATATGCAGCTCCCTAAAGCTCAAGGGCCCTTCAAGAGCAAAAAGCTGGCAATCCCATTCCCCTGCGATGCTTTCCGAACTCAGGCCACCACTGAGAGTGCTCAATAATTTTATTATTGCTTCATACATTATTCCTTTCTAAGGCTACTTAGCAGCAGGTGTGCCCACAGGAATTGAGGGGGGTGGGGGTGGGAAGTAATAATAACAACTAAGAAGACATAAATAGCATCAAAGAACAGGTCTTTCACGATAGATCTGGGGACTGAATGGCCAGCATGACTAAGCCGCTTCTGGCAAACCAGAGCAGCGCACGGAAATGCCGTTTACCTTCCTGCCAGAGCGGTACCTATTTATCTGCTTGCACTTTGACGTGCTTTTGAACTGCTAGGTTGGCAGGAGCAGGGACCGAGCAACGGGAGCTCACCCTATCGCGGGGATTCGAACCACCAACCTTCTGATCGGCAAGTCCTAGGCTCAGTGGTTTAACCCACAGTACCACCCGCGTCGTCTATTGCTTTATTGTTTCTCTTTGAGTTGTCTCCCTTCACCCCATCCAACCCTTAGTTATTGCTATAATCAACCTCCTAGCCCCTCCCTGAGGTTCCCTGCAAAAAAAACCTCCATCACACCAGGATAATTGCATGGTTGTCATACACTACTCTAATTTTCCCTCTCTTGCAAACTACTCCTCTGTCTTCCTAAATGTTTGTCCTCTTCCCAATACAAAACATGCTGCATGCAACACTCACATGTGTTGAAGCTTTGATCCTACAGCAGCTATCAAGCCATCCTAATGGGAGACAAGTTTCCTATCATTCCTACCCACTAAGTTATGGAGTATCCTAAGTGGAATAGCAGCCTCTCCTTTCCCAACTGACCCTAGACTTTTCCTCCACCAAGCACTTAAGAAACAGTATTTAAGTAATATTTATGAATTACTGAAAAGAATTTTTGGACATCTGTCGGAATCTGATGGACAACAGATCTTGCCACTGCATGCCCTGATGACCTTTAGTGTCTCTGACAAATCAACGTATCATTGGTTTCCATTGTCTCTTGTATTGCAACAAGTGCTTAGCAATTGTGTTAGGTTTAGCACACTGATTCATGGGCTCAACTACATAACACTCTGTGAAAACGTTTGGTTTTGCACCTTTCCCAACAATTGCCACTGCATCTCCCAAAGACTTTTTATTTTTAGATATGCAGTAGCATGGTGCAGGATAGCTTAATTGCTAAATACCATGATGAAACTTTACAAGACATCTAAACAATATATCTATAAAGAACTCACAGAATACTGCTGAAACCCTGAGGTTCACTGTCCATAATCAGTTTATATCTAGAGCACAAGAAACAATTTGTGGTGTGGAATCCCAATATCCTCTCAAGGCAGTATTCCTGTAGCAGGGATGTCAGATTCCCAGCAGAATTCAAACCACATTATTTTGTTGCATGGGAAGTATTTTTTCTCCCCCAATTAGTACCTGCACTATTCAGAGTGGTGCAAGAAATATGGTTGTCAAGTGTACCTACTGGACAATGTAATATCACCATTGATAAGCAGTAACCACCCCTACCACTTCAATGTCTATGTAATTTGGGATTTATTTATTTTTCTAATATGAATCTTAACTTTTAAGATATCCACAGTGGTTGTCTAGCCCCCAAACACCCTGGAGCAGGGTTGCAGCACTCATCTGGTGCAAAGTTTCTGTTGTTTGTTTTTAAAGGTCAAAATGGTGCAACATTACGCTCCCCTTCCAGAATTTGCTCATGTCCTTAGTCCAATAGACAGTGGAAATGTTGAAGTATCTGATAGCTCAGCGGGAGGGAGACAGAGACACAAACAACATGTCTTTACCCCACTTGCAACAATGCTATTTCTCAACAATTGCATAGGGATAAGATACTGAGGCACCAGACCTAGACTGGTTCTTTTATAATCCCGTAAGTAAAATACTGAGCAGTACTCAACTAATCCATGCCAGCAGCAAAAGGATTTCCACTTGCACAATCCCTTTGCTATCCCAGCCACCCTCCTCAAATCAGCTGCAGAGGGGTAGCGGAATATTCATGTACAATTATGCTGTATTCCACCCATTGTCTGGAGAAGTTATAAGAAGTCACACTGACTTCACTGGAAACAATCGTAAGTGGAGACTTCAAGAGGGTAGCTACAAAAAGAAGCGGCTGATTAATAAAAACCACGGTATTTAAACAGATCTCTGTTAAGAAGAGTATTTTATTCCAACCAAGGAATGAAATCAATGAAACAGTCTGTTACACGTTGCTAAATTGACATGGAAATGTTTAGCCAAATTGAGGTCATTATGGAAATAACGACACGCTGAAATGGACCAGGACTAAGCGATCCTTATTCATTACTTCTACGTTTCTAAAGTTCCCAGCCTTTCCCTATAATGCTATATTGTTTTAGAAAAATAAGACATTTTGTGTAAGAGATGATCCGTACGTCTATTATTTTCTTGCGAGAAGTCTGAAGGAGCTGAATGGTGACTATCAAACAAACAAATCCCAAATAAAAATGTTACTAGCATAAATTCTTACCAATATGGAATTATCTACTAGTACAACACAATGCTCAATTCAACAGGATTCTAGCTGAAGATGTAAACACTTTGAGAAACAGAAATGGATCATTGGTTCCAGCTTAAATGAAAATTGAATACCATTGTTTTTCATTGTACATTTTGTGTACCACATTGGACAATTAATTGGAATGTGGCATGAACCGAATATGTACATAATTGAGACAATAGTTCTATTCACCTATTATGAAAATTGTGTTGAATGAACACAAGGTGGAGAAACAGGAAAGCTGGAAGCTTGCTTCCATTAAGTGGAACAGGATATAAAGGTGCATACATGTAAAAAGCCAAATGAAGGCGGTTCTGATCACCCTGGATCAATATCTAGCAAAACTAATGAAACAGCAAGAAACACCAGTTATCAGGCTTTGCAACAGTTATGCAGTAGACTAGGTCTGAAGAGAATGTTTTGGACCTATACAGTTTGCCCAGTGTGTATGTAATGTATGGAAAGAATAAACTTGCACATATCTTCAGGAATTCTTGGCATATGAGACAACACATATCACTTCAGGAATGCCTAGCTAAGTAATGCTCTCCAGGGCTACTTTGGTCTTATGGCACACTAAAGTAAAGGGGATGCAAGCATGCCTGAGCTTCTACTGGACTGTGAGAACTAGCTTTTGTCATGCCAGGGGTTCTATATAGCATGCAAGGGTCTCACAGTCTCTCTCCCTTTCTTTTTCCCTGGATGCACTGGGAATTAGTTAATGCTGTGCATTTATTCAATCAGCAACATCTGCAAAAAGGGTAAAGGAGAATGCCAATCACCCTCCAGGGTCTACTCCAGAGGTGACAAGGCCTCTTTGCAAAGGCTGTGTTCTTTGGCCCCAACAGTGCTGAACATGTCAATTTCCAGGATGTTGCTGGACAGAGATGGCAGCTGTGGGCAGTCAATAAGCTTGTTAAATTCTTGTTTTTAAGAGGCAACAATGGTGGTAAACCTTCCCATGACACTGGGGCCTTGGCAGCTGCCCAGGGTTTTCAGGTACTGATGCTGGGCATGCTAGCCTTGGTAAAAATCCGTATCAGAGAAGGTCAGTTATACAGTGGTAGCTGTTTGGGGCTAGTTTACAGCAGTCTTTGCTATCAGCACTGCCCAAAGGAAATAATGTTTTGTTAACATTTCATATGGTTGTTACGGTCAATCTAAAAAAGCTTCATGTTAACGAAGTCCAATAATGTAGGACGCGTTTTGTTAGGGACTTACTCTCATGGAAGTTTATGTGGCAAATCATGCCATAGATTTCCAATATAAAATTTATTTTCCCCTTGTGGTTGTTTTTTTAGCTATCTGTGCACATGCACTAAGAGTATTGCACAGTACAACAGCACAGCACATCATTTCTTTCTTTCTCTTTTTTAAAAAAACAAAAACTAACAGTTAATTTAAAGCACTGTGCCTGTGTTATAGAATGATCTTATTACATAAAGCCAGCGGCATATGTACCTAACTTGATAAATGAATATCTGAGAATGTTGGCATGGCTGAAATTTCCCACTGGGTCTTAGGAACAGAGCCAATCATAAGCACAGGTCTTTGGGCACTTGTTCCAACACTACGATTTAGCTTGCAACACACAGTGCTTTACATTTGTGTCTGCACCTTGCTAGTTTTGATTTGAGTTGGCTTCTGTGCAATGGAAGCCAACAAGGTTTTATATTATAGTCTCTCGTGTTTTAGTTTGGTGCCATTCTTAGTGCAATCCAGAGAAAGTTTTGTTTCAACTCTTTCTCAAGAGTGTTAGGAAACTATTTTCTTCTTTGGCTAGGCCTTGGTGTGTTTGAACAGAAAATGCTTCATAAATTTTATTTAAAAAAATAATTTAGGGAACATACTAATTTTACTTCACTGTTTCCTGTCAGACAAAACTAAAGACCAAATCCACAGGAGAAACAAATCCACATGAAAAACAGAGGGGAAATATCTGAAAAGGTGCTGAAGAAAACAGGGGTATATGTTTTTTAATTGCCCGATGCAGTTTGAACTTGCCATGCTCTCCTAAGGCTGTTCTCGTTCCCCCCTCAGAAAACTCTTTTTATGACAAAAAAAAGATAGTTTTACAAATTAAAGTCACCAAGCAAACTTTTAATGCGTACTTCATAATGCTGGGTAGCTGCCAAAACAGTTTGACAATGATTCTTGATATTGGCATGTTTTGTGTATATTATTGCCCAATCCTTAAAGAGATTTATTCGGTATCTTAAGGAAAGCAGCAGCCAAAACAATAGTGAGGGAATAAGACTTGTTAGCATGGTCTTTCTGCTGCACAAAAACTTCATTTCACCCCACCACACATCTCTTTTTCCAAAGTTATGTCAACAGCGTCTCCTTTGAGTGGCCCAGGGGTAGCCAACATGGCACCCTCCAGAAATTGTTGAGCTACAACTCCCATCAGTCCAAGCCACCATGGACAATGGCCAGGAATTATGGGAACTGTAGTCCAGAAATATTTCAAAGGCACCAAGCTGACTACCCCTAGAACAGATCACTATAAAATAGAGCAACCGTGTCAGCTCTGCAAAAGGAACAGTTTTTTACATTTGGCACATATTCTATGCCATTGCTGTTTCTTATGCAAAGCCTTGAAAGGAACTCTTAGGAATTCTGTTTAACATATTTGTGGAAACGAGATAATGAACATTCCACCAAAGTCAAGAACATTACCCCAATAAGGCAAAGTGGTGTGCTTGGATAACAGTGCAGAGTTTTTCATTTGTTTTATTTCAGTTTGCATTCTTTTTGACAAGATGGTTTCCTGTATCTTGTTTTCAGTTGCTGTTGTGATAGATCAATGCTATTTTCACAATAGGTACTTAAAAGTTGCTTTGTTTTTAATTTCCTACAGAGGCAATTCAACTGAAAATAGTATCCATCATGCTGACATAAAGGAAACTAAGAGTACACTACCTCATCAAGGCACTCAAATGCAGGACATGTGTGCACGTCAATGGAACCTTCATCCCGAATATTAACTGTTGGAGCTGTGGCATGAATAGGATCTTCAGGATCCTCTGGTTCCAATTCTGGTTCAGATTGTTCTTCTGACTCACTGGAAACATACTCTTCTTCTTCTTCAGAATCATCCCTTTTCCAAACATCTGCAAAAAGTACCAAAATCCACATATCAAATTTTGATCGTTATGCAAAATAAATTAGAAGCATAGCTGTCAACTTACAGATTTGAAAACAAGAGACCAGCAGCCTCAAAAATAAGGGATCAGCAGCCACAATAAGGGATCAACAATTACTTTTATAAAATACATATTTTGTTGCGTGCAAATGGCTTTAGATACCTATTAGGTATATAAATTACCATATAGCATATATTCAACACAAAAAAAGCAGCAACAATTTGTTGTTGACAAAGCAAGCTGGACATATCAAGGGCCCCATTACCTTCAGTAGCTTATTTAAGAGACATCATCAATAAGGGACAGCAGCGGGACATGGCGCTGGAATAAGGGACTGTCCCGCCAAATAAGGGACGCTTGACAGCTATGATTAGAAGATAAGAGCTGGAGATAAATCATGGGATGAGGTTACACATATCAATAATGGGGAACTCCAGAAGAAAGGGGAGGGGAAAGGGTGAGGGATAGCTGAATATAGTCAATAGCTGTGCATAGCTGGGAAGGTTTTGTTAACGAATTGACAACTGAAATGCTTTGACTGTGCACTAGTAATACTAATAAAAGCAATAATTAGGAAAACAAGGAATAACTCTACTAAGTGTCTGTCTTCAAAGACAGTCCTCAGAAGTATTCAGAGACTGCCATAGTGAAGTCACTAACCCACGTCCCTATCCACAACTTCCAGGAATATCAATGCAGTTAGATACATCCTTATAAATATTGCCATATGCAAGTCTAGCGCTGACCCAATTCAAGAAATCAAGGCAGATCTTAAACTCCTAGTACCTTCCAGTTGTCAGGGATCAGGACTATGTTATGTGGAATCTACAATGCATCACACACTAAATAATTTGTGTTAGCCAATAACTAGGTGGCATAGTAATTACCTTCAGAGCTCATTTTCCTTGCCTAAACAATTGCAGTCACTAGGACTGTGGAGTTCCAAACTGATCTGAAATTAAATCAAAGAATTTACCATTATACTCTTCCAAGTATATTTAAATTGGAATGCAGATGAATCAAAGCAGCATACATTAGTTAATTTACAAAGCATACCCCAGCAATTTAGCATTAGGATGCAACCTTGCTACATCTGTGTGTGTTTTCTTTTTCAAAGAACACCACGGTCTATGGGTCAGCAAAATCTTTGAAGGCTACAAGTGTAAGCTGGCCTCTAGTGCTATTTGGATTTTCTTCAAGGACATTCTGCTTTACAGAGAAATTTCAGCAGCTGCAAAACAAAACAAAACAAAATCTAACCCTGATGATGCCTCCTACAGAAATCAAAACATTATGTAATCAGCTGCAATCAGCATAAATTTAATATATTACATAAAAATGGGCATATAGTAATCAAAAAAAGATTTGAATACACATGAGTTATAGTTACTAAATATTTATTTCAATTGTACCTCTATGGACATGTCGGTAAGCTTCATAGGTTCATGAAAAGATTTGTATCAAAACACACCCCACTTGTCTATTGAACTTTTGGGGAATATCCAACAAAGTAGTTCCATTAGTGGATGGATTTCTGTTTGTGCAACAGAACTTTGCCTCCTTCTCTCCCCATGTGCACCCCATACTTTCTCCAAATCTGCTCCACTGCACTGAGGAGGGAAACCCAAAACAGATTTAGGGGGCACACAGGGCAAGAAGATAGAGGGGAAGTTCAATTGTCCAAAGAGAAATTGTTGCGCCAACCCAACTTTGTTGGATACCACCCTTCATGTCCAAGGTGTGGGTTCAATGCATGGCATGAGCAGCATGGGATTGGGGAATGCCTGGATAAGAAAATGTCCTCCCATAACCTGCACAAAAAAGTATAATTAGTTTATTGAAAAGCAAATTTTATTTATCACTTAACTGGAATAAATTTGAAGACCCTTTTCTTCAACTGAACAATGTATTTTAAACATTCAACAGCAATATGAAGAATACATTTCATTTTCAATTAATTCACATTACATGTTAATTGCCATACACCTTCATCATTGTACATAACATGAATATATTATTTCTGCAAATTCCCCACATCTAACCCTGCAACCACCTCCACTTATACACAAATGTCTGTGTGACTTCCTTCACCCATATGAGTGATATCCAACTTATTACTTAATAGAAACCTCTAACATTGTGTTCATTTTTATTCATTACAATAGTCATTCATCTATTAAAAAAGAGAAAAAGAGAGGAAAGCATAACTTCTTAACTTAATGGGTTCAGTCTATACTTATCCAGAGATTTCTAATAGAATGATTTTGTACAGTATATTCTTCAACACATTTCCATTCCTTTAATTTTTGTTTTGATTGCAATCTGATTGATGCAAGATCTGATTGATCTTGGCTAGTTCAATATATTCACAAAATTTAATTTGCCACTCTGAGATTGAAGGAGTCTCCTCGCTCTTCCAATTTTTGGCCACCAGTATTCTAGCGGCTGCTGTAGCATACAAAAAAACTCTAAACTTATCCTTGGGAATGTCTTCTGAGACTAGTCCAAGAAGAAACGCCTCAGATCTTTTTTGGAAGGTTATTTTAAAGATTTTTTTCCAATTCATCGTAAATATTGTTCCAGAAGGACATAATCTTGACACAATTCCACCAAATGTGGTATAGCGAGCCTTCAACCTTTTTACATCTCCAGCATAGATTTGAAGGTAATTTATAAATTTTTGCTCATTTAACTGGGGTCATGTACCACCTACAACAAATCTTCGTGATATTTTCTTTAATAAAAAATAAAAAGAATATACTTCATTCTTTTTTCTTTCTCTTTGATCTAATTGTAGAAATGCCAAAATAAAACTGACTACTTTCAATTTAAAAAAACCCTTAATCTTACATGCCAGCGCTCTTCTGCCATTATGTAAAAGGAAGTCCCTTTACACACTTTAGTGGGTTTGAGAGCAGAATGATAGTTTCAGCTGGGGAGGGTTAGCATTCTACTTGTCATTTCACTGGGGGTGGGGAGCCTGTTTATGAATTCAACAGGCATCCCAGGTTACGCATTTTAGCCCGCAATTGATACCTAGCAATATTCTGTAACCATTTCATAGAAATCTAGTTATGTTATCAAATATTGTGAGGTGGTATGCTACTGATGAATCAAGAGTAACCAATGAAGGCCTTACCTGGGTTGTCTCTCACCGCCCTGAAATTAAGTTTGAAAAAAGCATTATATTGTAGCCAATATAGTAAGCTGCAGCATGTGCTAGGTTGCAGTCCTATTTTATACTCAGTTACAGAATGTATTGTATTTCTCCCTGTGTAAAAGTATGTCCATCTTACAGTCAAGCAGCTTCCTCATCACATTCTAGGTATACAGTATTTATAATTCATATCTGAACAAAAAGTTAAGTGCTTTTCATATCATAAGTATACCAAACAGAATTTTATATGCTCATTGCTAAGTAAGAGCATACCCACACCCACTACAAACTATTTTTATTCCACTCTGGCAACTCTCAGAACTGTTCTGCAATGGGGCAGGGAATCTGTAGCAGAAATGTTGCCCAACTACAAAGTCTGCAAGCCTATATTAGTCTACTCAGAAGTAAGTCCTGCTGAATTCACTGGGACTTACTCCCAACTAAAGTTGCAGTTGTATGCATGGTTACTTGGGAACACATTTCATTGAACTGAATGGACCTTCCTTTTGAGTAGACACATATAGGATTGAGCTATTAAAGTAAAAATAACATATAGGTTAGATATGTAACTATTGCATATATTTCATTTTTTTTCTGGGGGAAAAATCTAGAAGATGTTGCATCTCTATATTTGAATAGTAATAATGGATATTTATTTAACTTCATTAGTATATTGTTCCTCCAGGTTCAGCAATTGTAATCTGTGAGTGAAAAACGGTTTTAAAAGGTCCTTCTGAATGTGAGCCCTAGAGGGTGCCACATGGATGAAAAGTTCTGAGTTTAGTAATCTGAACTTGGTTTTAAAAATAAATATAAATCCATCCTACCCTCAGGACCACAAAAAGCATGCAGTGATTTGACAGTGTTGCTTATTAAAAGGAGTCAAATTATGCCCCTTCCTACACACATACACAAAATGTTACCAAAATAACTGGAAACTGAAAATGGTGATGGGGAGTGTTGAACTTTATGGGGCTCATGTTACATTTTTAAGCTTTATGTTTAGAAACTCAACTACAGAAAAATGTAAATGAATCATGACACTTTTCCATACTATTAATGGAAAAAGTACTGTTGTCTTCTTTTTTTCTCAAATTGTAGCTCCTTAAGTTCAGCCTGACTTTGTTCATAAAAGTCTGCTGTAATTCTTCATCTTTTCTGAAATGGTTGCCAAAGAAAATAAAAAAAAACCCTCAGGTTCCTCTAAATATTTAATGAAACATCACTCTCATACTGAAAGCAAAAGAATGCTAGATTCCAAACACACTACATTAAATAAAGATGTTCTTTTCTTTTTTATGAACTTAACCTTGAATTAAAACATGCCTCCAAGTTATTTACATATGAAAAGAAAGGGAAGGTTGGAGCAGCCTAAACCTGACTTCGCTGGTAAGGTTTCTAATTTGCTTCAAATAATTGTGCAAGAACTATTCAGTACAATGAATCTGAAAGTCACAAAAACTTAAAAGTGTTGAACAAAAGTGTTGACAGTCTAATTTAGTCTTCTTTTTCCAGCAGCAGCCAGGAGGATCATCTGGGAAGTACAAGGGGGTTTGAAGGTGATAGCCCCTCCTGTTGTTAGTCCAGCATCTTCCCATCTCCATCAGCATGTAAACAATGTTTTCATGTGCTCTGGTTTCTGTCAGAAGTGCCAGAAGTGGTTTAGTCCTGCTAGCCACATGACCCGGAAAGCTGTCTGTGGACAAATGCTGGCTCCCTCGGACTGAAAGCGAGATGAGCGCCGCAACCCCATAGTTGCCTTTGACTGGACTTAACCGTCCAGGGATCCTTTACCTTTTTTAACCTTTTATTACCTATGAACATGGAGGTTTCATTTATCTATAATAGCCAATACAGGTTAAGTCACTTCCCTGTTACTGGCCCAAAATTCTGGAATATAAAGGAAGATTGTATGCCTGTAAGATTGGAGTACACACTTACACCCGCCTGGCTGATGTGATGGAGTAACACAGAGAGAAATTAGAAAGAAATTACACTCCATTTCCTGTTAAAGCCTGCTTGCATTCCCTGATAGCAACTAAAGTGTGCTTACTAAGAAAATAGAAACTGGACACAACTACATCAGTGAAACAACAGTTCAAACAAATGAGGAGACATGAAGTACACTCCTATACAAAGTAAAGGTAAAGGGACCCCTGGCCGTTAGTCCAGTTGCGGACGACTCTGGGGTTGCATGCTCATCTTGCTTTACTGGCCGGAGGAGCTGGTGTTTGTCCACAGACAGCTTCCGAGTCATGTGGCCAGCATGACTAAGCCACTTCTGGCGAACCAAAGCAGTGCATGGAAACACCGTTTACCTTCCCGCCAGAGCAGTACCTATTTATCTACTTGCACTTTTTTGTGTGCTTTTGAATGGCTAGGTGGGCAGGAGCTGGGACCGAACAATGGGAGCTCACCCCGTTGCAGGGATTCGAACTGCCGACCTTCTGATCGGCAAGCCCTAGGCTCAGTGGTTTACACCACAGCGCCACCCACGTCCTATACAAAGTGAGCCACACTATATTCAGTGAGACTTACCATACTCCAATATAATAGCACTGCAGCCTTGATATGACAATGCAAAAGCTCAACTACTAGTATCGGAAAGCAAGGGGAATAGATCAACAACACTTTATTTGCAACCCAAGATACAAATATTTCTTACTTGGTCAACAATTTTTAAACAGCGAGAGCACATTAGGGTGGCCAGGTGAAAAAGAGGTCAGGGCTCTTGTACCTTTAAAAGTTGTGTAGGAGGACAATTGGAAATTGCAGAGTTTGGAGAAAATGAAGGATAAAGTGCGAGACTGGTTACATTATGCTCAGATTAAAGAAGTCTTTAAAAACGACAAAAAGCTAGGGTTCCAGGTGGAGAAATCGAAGTTGGAAACAGAATTGTTAGAACCAAAGACTAAGGTACTCTCAAGAATGTATAACTTGCTGTTAAAATGGAACACACAAGATGAAATGGTTAAATCAGCTATGATAAAGTGGGCACAGGACATTGGGTATAATATCATGTTCGAGGACTGGGAAAGGTTGTGGACCACTGGGTTGAACTTCACTGCATGTAATGCTTTGAAGGAAAATGTAATGAAAATGATATATAGATGGTACATGACCCCAGTTAAACTTGCCAAGATATACCATTTGTCTGATAATAAATGTTGGAAATGTAAAGAAAATGAAGGAACATTCTTTCACCTCTGGTGGACCTGCCCTAGGGTGAAGGCCTTCTGGGAAATGATATATAATGAGCTGAAAAAGGTATTTAAGTATACCTTCACTAAGAAACCAGAGGCCTTCCTTTTGGGCATTGTCGGTCAGAAGGTGTTAAAGAAGGACCGAACATTCTTCATGTACGCAACAACGGCAGCAAGGATACTCATCGCTAAGAATTGGAAAACTCAAGATCTACCCACGCTGGAAGAGTGGCAGATGCAACTGATGGACTATATGGAACTAGCTGAGATGACTGGCAGAATCCGAGACCTGGGAGAGGAGAGGGTCGAAGAAGATTGGAAGAAATTCAAGACTTATTTAAAAAAACATTGTAATTTGGTTGAATGTTAAGAAAGGATGCTAGATCATAAATAATTGTGCACCACTAAATTAGATGGAATTAAGATGATAAGTAAGTTTGAGGAAAAATTATAAACATATTAGAGAATTAACAGATTATATTTAAATGAACCTGACACAAGAGTGTAAACAAGATGATAAATTGCGGGCAAGAATTGACAACGATGCAAATGGGAGCGGGAGGTGTGAGGGAGTCCAAAGATGTTAAGAAAGTATGTTATGATATATGTTATTCTGTTTCTTTATCTTTGCATTTTTATTCAAAAATCTTAATAAAATATTCATTAAAAAAAATAAAAGTTGTGTAGGAGAGGAAATTGAATTTGCTATCATTTGTCCCTTTTCCCATCTGGCCACCCAACTGCAAGTGCAGTCTTTGAGACTTCTATTTCCACTTTGTTTCCAAATGTTGCGGGGAGGGGGGAGCTGCGAGAAAGGATGGAAACCCAAAGGAAGTTATAGAAGAACCAGTCCACACAGCCATCTTGCAACTACTTCAGCATGCTAAAGTCAGTTAGCTTCACTATGTGATAATTATAGACTCCTGACACATGGAGCAGCCTCTTTTGGCTAACACATAGGCAGACCTGGGAACTATACCCCCACCCACTAAAACCACTTTCTGCATTAGCGGCAGAAGAGCTTTATTTAACTATTTTGGAGTTGGAGCCTATGGGTCTGATGGGACACCCACTCTCTGTACTCAGAACAGTTGGCCAGGTGGGGGTAGCACTTTGTTTCAGATGGTGGCATGGGAGCCAATTCCAAGGGGCTGAGGTTCCTTCACCCCCCCTTAAAATATTTGAGGGGGCTGTACCCCCCCCCAAGTTGATGAGCACTGCCATTCAAATGGGGCATGTGTGTGTGCTGCATGTTGTGATTATGTGGGGCAGGGCTTACCTGGGCCACCCCCAATATTTTATTCAAGCTGCCCCCCCCCTTGGATGGGGGGTGGCCAGTGTTCTGACTAGTGAGGTATACTCAGGGTGGTCTATATGCGGCTCCCAGCTAGTTCCCTGTTCAGCCCCCCCCCCCCAGGCATGTTTAGCTTCTCCGAGGTTTGGCCGCCTCCTCCAGACCCCCCACCCTGGGAGGAAGTGCTTTGGGAAGGAGGGGGATGAGGTGGAGCTCAGCAAAATTATAGTATATTAAGATAAATTATTAAGATAAAAACAAAGGGAAAGGATTTGCTGAAATATCTAATTGAACTAGAATACAAAAAAGGGAGGTGTGAGGAGGTCAAGGAAGTAAGTGAATGAAAATAATGTCACGTTAGGTTTGACTTGGGTTTTTTCTTGTTTTTTCTGTTTTTTGATGATGTTTGTTCCTTATGTATTTTTTGTTGTTGTTTTGTTTTTTATGATTGTTACTTATATCTTTCTCCCCCCCTCTTTTTTTAACCTTTAAAATCTTAATAAAAATCTATTAAAAAAAAAAGAGGTGGAACTCGGTTCTCTGGACTGCTTGTGCCCTTGAAGCACATTCTGGGGTGGGCGGGGTGTGTGTGGCTCCGCTTCCTTCTCCCGCGTCATTGCACTGAAGGGGGTCGGTCTAGATGACCCTCAGGGGTCCCTTCCATCTCCTCTTCAAATCCCACGACTCCTCCCCTCGCGCCCAGAGCAGGCTTCCTTCCCTCCTTTTACAACCGGGTCGCGCCTGCTCCTTTACCTTCCCCGCGCGGCCCCGCTCCCTCCGGGGAAACCTCGACGCCGCCGCCGCCACCGGAGAGGCTGGAGCCCCGTCAGCGCGCTGCGTTGCCATGGAGACCGGCTCTCCTCTCCCAGTCCCGCCCTCCGCGCTTCCTATTGGGCAGCCGCAAGGTTCCATCCTGTCCTGAGGGAGGCAGCGAGACATCCGCCTCCCCCAGACGCTCATGGGCCAAAGCTTCCCCGGGAGGCGCTCAGCTTCCCGGGACTTGTAGTTCGGCCTTCGGGCTCCTTCATCGCGCCGACGTCAGCAAAGAACCACAATTCCCAGCAGCCACCGCGGCGCGACTGGACTGGCCAATCGCTGCTAGTACAGCTCACCGGTTCTGCGCCTGTTGTTTTGAAACTTCCAGGATGGGTTTGTAAGTGGGGAGAGGAGGGTCCCCCTAATGCAGATGCCTCTGCCCTAAAGGGTCTTAGGGAGGGGGTGGGAGGGGGTGTCCCATGCCCAGCCCAGAGCCTGGAGCGCAAGTTCTCCCTTTGCACTTTGATTTTCTTCTTTGCAGGGCTGGGTTGTTGCGTGTCAGAAGGATCCCCTGAAGCAGCTTCAAGGCAGTGCAGGATGCGGCCTCTGCCCCCACGAGGCTGGTGCACGGCAGCGAGGACAGTGGCCGGGAGCTGGCATCGGCTGTTGAAGGGCGGAGGCGTCACTGGGCGAAGGTCGTGGACTGGCAGCTGCCAGCAGCCTCGTTGGTTTGCTGCCAGTCCTTGTCGCTGCAGCAAGTCCGAAGCGAGCAAGCGGAAGGGCAGCAAGCCTCTCAAGGAGTGGACCCTGGTTGTCGGCCCCTACGGCCTCCTGAAGGCACGGCTCCCTTGCCACGTCTCTGTGCAGTCTTTGGACCCACACAAGTACCCCCAAGCGGACAGGGTGTTCGTGACGGTGCGGGGGGCGACCACCAGCCCCGCGCACGGTGCAGATTTGGATAGTTTGCATGTGAAGTATGATGAGGTGCTAAAGGAGATTACGATTATCTCGGAAGACATGGACGGCGCAGCCTCTGTGGATGTGAGGACCCCCGTAAAATTTGGTATGTGCAGCAACTGGTCAAAAAGAGGCACTGCTGTGACATTTAACTGAAGTGCCCCATGGTCTGTGGTGAGCAGCTAGGATGGCCATTTTTTCAGCTGTGAATCTCAGTTTGGCATGCCATAGTAGATAATGTGGCCCATTCAAGTTGCTACTTCCCAGCTTTTGCAGATACAGTGGTACCTTGGGTTAAGAACTTAATTCGTTCTGGAGGTCTGTTCTTAACCTGTAACTGTTCTTAACGTGAGGCACCACTTTAGCTAATGGGGCCTCCTGCTGCCACCATGCGATTTCTGTTCTCATCCTGAAGCAAAGTTCTTAACCCGAGGTACTATTTCTGGGTTAGCGGAGTCTGTAACCTGAAGTGTCTGTAACCCGAGGTACCACTGTACACCGACCCAATGTTGCTATTGACAGGAGTCATAATGTTCACTACTGCAGCTCAAAGGCTTCTGCTGCAAGACCAGAGTTCAGGAAGACGCCTTGGGAAAATTAGGAACACTGTCTAAATCCCAGCTGTTTAGTCAGCTCAGCTTTTCTCTTGCCTGCTACTATCACCAGGCCAAACCCAGAAAGCATCTTTTCCTTTCTTTGACAGTTATTATGGTGAAGTCACTTGGTAGGTAGTCTGTTGGACTTGGATTGGGGAAACTTGCATTCCAATCCTGCCATTCGCAAAGCTCAACACGGAACCTTGGACCAGTCACAGTCTTTATTAGTCTCACAGGGTTATTGTCAATAAAATAAAATAATTAGATAAGCTCCATATATGCGGGTGGCGCTGTGGGTAAAACTTCAGTGCCTAGGACTTGCTGATCGTATGGTCGGCGGCGGGGTGAGCTCCCGTCGTTCGGTCCCAGCTCCTGCCCACCTAGCATTTCGAAAGCACTCTTAAGTGCAAGTAGATAAATAGGTACCGCTTTATAGCGGGAAGGTAAACGGCGTTTTCGTGTGCTGCGCTGGTGCTGGCTCGCCAGAGCAGCTTCGTCACGCTGGCCACGTGACCCGGAAGTGTCTTCGGACGGCGCCGGCTCACAGCCTCTAGAGCGAGATGAGCATGCAACCCTAGAGTCAGACACGACTGGCCCGCACGGGCGGGGGTACCTTTACCTTCACCTATGCTGTCCTTGGAGGAAGAGTAGCGTACACATGCCATAACAATAATCATAACTGGTAATAATGTGGCTCACTAACCTGGGTATATTTTAAATATATTCCTTGTTCTTCGTACACATCACTGTAATATGTATTTTTTTCTTAACACTCCAGATGCTGACATGTGACACTAATTGTTTGTTTGGGGGACTCAGGACATGCTTTGAAAGTGGGATGCTTTTTCCACTCTGTTACATTGTTTTGCTAAAGGAAATCAAAATTTTAGATTGATTTGCATTGAATTTTTTTGTTTCTATTTATCTCCACTATTTAAAATTGATTTTAGACTTGGATATCAAGACAACAGGGAATGGCTGTGTGAAGACTGAGAAAATTGAATGTAACAGCTGCAGAATAGAGACAGAAAAGGGAACAAGCATCTTGCGGTCAATAAAGGTACCAGTATAGATATAAGAGTACAAGACTTGTGTTTTCTATCCTCTTGTATATATTTTTTGCAAGTCTTTTCCTGGGACCTCTCCTGCAACTGCATAACAAGCAGAAATTCAGAGCTGGAACTCTTTCAGCCATGCAGATATAATTGTGGGACCTGCAAGAATTAATTGATGTATCATTTTCCATAATAACAACCGAGAGATGCAGGTGAAATCCTAGTTAGGGCCCATCATAACTATCTTCAAAAAAATAAGAACGGAACTCTTTTAACATGTATACAATTCTGTTTCAGAGTCAGAAAATTGACATTCAAGCTAAAGGAGGGAAAGTTATCTGCCTGGGAACTCTTCAAGGAAATGCTGATATTCATGTGTCACAAGAAAGTGTAAGCATTTTTAAAATGTATGGGCTACAATTATTTGGGTCACCTATAAAATACATTGAAGAACTACATTACAAAAATAGCATTATGGGCTTTTAAAATCTTCGTGAGAATATGTGTCTTCACTTTTTCAAGTTCTGTGACTATTGCAGGTTTTTTTTTTTTTCAAACAGAGGCTCTGTGTCTTTGACAGCTGTGGGGCAGGCAAAAATTCAGCAAGTACAGTGCTCCTGTCTGGGCTGGGAAAACTGCACCTGCTTGCGTTGAAGTTAAAGTTATAGAGCCTACATTGGATAGATCAGGGTGTGGAGTGGAAAACCTATTTGTAGAAACTAGCAGTGCCTATTATAAAGCAAATATTATTACATTTAGCATCAAGGCCGACCCTACTGTGAGACAGAATGAGGCAGCTACCTCAGGTGGCAGATGCTGAGGGGTGTGGAGTGGACAGAACTGTGTGTGCTCTTCATGTCCTTCTCCACACCCCTTAAGATACTCTGTTGTCTTCAGATTCATTGGTGGAATTTCCAATGTTGAACTAAGGTCCCATCTGTGCCATACATTTAAAGCAGTATCATACCACTGTAAATGGTAATGGCTTTCCCTTCAAAATCCTGGAAATTTTAGTTTGAGGGTGTTGAGAGATGTAAGGAGACCATTATTCCCCTCACAGAACTGCAGTTCTCAGAGTCGTTTAACAATCCTTCTTCCCAGGAAACCCCGGGATCTGTAGTTCTGAGAGGGGAATGTTGTTGTTTAGTTGTTTAGTCGTGTCCGACTCTTTGTGACCCCATGGACCAGAGCATGCCAGGCACTCCTGTCTTCCACTGCCTCCCACAGTTTGGTCAGACTCATGTTTGTAGCTTCGAGAACACTGTCCCACCATCTCGTCCTCTGTCATCCCCTTCTCCTTGTTTCCTCCATCTTTCCCAACATCAGGGTCTTTTCCAGGGAGTCTTCTCTTCTCATGAGGTGGCCAAAGTCTTGGAGCCTCAGCTTCAGGATCTGTCCTTCCAGTGAGCACTCAGGGCTGATTTCCTTAAGAATGGATAGGTTTGATCTTGCAGTCCATGGGACTCTCCAAAGTCTCCTCCAGCACCATAATTCAAAAGCATCCATTATTCGGCGATCAGCCTTCTTTATGGTCCAGCTCTCACTTCTGTACATCACTACTGGGAAAACCAGAGCTTTAACTATACGGACCTTTGTTGGCAAGGGAATAGGGGTCTCTTAACAACTCTTTTTTTTATAGAATATTTATTAAAGGTTTTCAAGAAATTATATAGCATAAAAACAAAAAAAGAGGAAAAAACAACAACAGAAATGACAATAAAACAAACATACATACAAAACGAATACAATAACACATATAATTTCAATCCCTTATAGTCATATAACTTACTTTCCCGACCTCCTCATACCTCCCCTCTCTGTATTCCAATCTCTAATCAAGCCAGTTCAGCAAATCCTTCCCCTAATTCCTGTTTAATTATGATCTTTCTTTTCTTAATTACATAATTATTACAGCTAGAAACCCCTTAATTTCTAAATCAACATCGTTCTAACATTCAATAATCTTACAATGTTTCTTAAGATAGTCCTTAAATTTCTTCCAATCTTCTTCCGCCGTCTCTTTTCCCTGGTCTCGGATTCTGCCGGTCATTTCTGCCAATCCCATATAGTCTATAACCTTCACCTGCCATTCTTCCACGGTGGGTTGTTCTTGTGTCTCAGCACCCTTAACAAACTACAATTTCCAAGGATTATTTGGGTGGAAAGCCAGGACTGATAAAAGTGTTTTGATACTGCTTTAAATTGCGTGGTGCAGATGAGGCCAAAAATTCAACATCCAGTCTGGGCAGCTTTTCTAAATGGAATGGTGTGTGTTTGTGTGCATTGGACACAATCTTTCCTTTTGCCTCAGGCAGCAAAATGTCTTGGGCAAGCCTCATTTATCATACTGCAACAACAAGTTGACTCTGTGAAAAGTGATTGCGATTCCAGCAACTGAATTTGAGCTGAACGTGTTTCTATTATAGGTCTCTGAAAGTAGACACATACATTATGCTGTTGCTTCCTTTTTCTCTACAAATGTCAAATTGCTTTCAGTATAACCTCTTCGGCAGGTGGAAGTTAAACCCTGCAGAGTGAATCAGCTTTTAGATTTGGATTTAATATCCCAGTCGTAGGCAAGCTATTCTCAAAATGTTGGGCCATAATTTTTAAATGGGCACATGGCTGAGATGGCATTCAATTAGGTAAAGGTAAAGGGACCCCTGACCATTAGGTCCAGTCGTGGCCGACTCTGGGATCACCTGTCGCCGGCATTCAATTAATGCCCCCTAATTATCCCAAGGCAACAGTATTGTAAACACAACTGAAATTCACGTCTTCTGTGGAAATGCAGGTGAGGTGTTGAAACTTCAATTAGTACCGGGTATTTTCCAGAAGATGGCACCCTTGGCTTGTTTGCTTTGTTATTGGGAAGTGTTATTGTTCTTGGAGATGTGTATAATGTGACCCTGACTTGAGCAGCACCGAGGGGTAAATAAATAAATATCTCATAGGTAGATAGCAGAGAATTTTCCCATCCATTCAAGGCCTGCAAGAAAAGAGCGATACCTCAAGTGTGCTTAGTTTATTGCTGGAATTGCTTGTAGGAATAATAATTCCAGCTAGTTCCTTGGAAATAATTTAAAGTGAATTTGTAAGAGCATAGAGATTATTTGCAACCTCCTTTGGCTTACCTCAGCCGAGATGAATTGATTAGAGAGACTAAGGCTGCAATCCTAACTGCATTTACAAGGGAGTAAGCCCTGGCTATAGGACTTTTGCTTCATCTTACTTTGTTTAGAATACAGTGGAACCTCTACTTACAACCATGATCTGTTCCAGAGGTCCTGCCATAACTAGAAACATACATAAGTAGAGGCATGCTTTTCCATAGAAAGTAAAGGAAAAGTGAATTGATCCGTTCTAGATGATGGAAAATCACCCCCTAAAACAGCAATTTAACACTGATTTTACTTTCTAACGAGACCATAGATCCATAAAATAAAGGCAATAATCAATGTACTGTGCTATAAAATAAATAAGACAGTATTGTAGATGAAAAAACAACAACATTAATTTTTTGTCTTACTGAGGGTAGGCGGGCTTATCTGGCTACAAGCTGGGGGTGGGGCAAGGGTCAGTAAGGACCTGGTTCACTTTGGCCAGGGTCAGTTTTTTTCCCTTGCCAGGCCAGGTTCTTCTCTGGACTTTCTCAGGTTAGTTCCTCAGCGGGGTTTGGGGCTGCAGTGCGCCCTGCTGTGCCTCTTGCAGGCGGCACCTCTTCCACAACTTCGTGGGTGGGATGGGGGGTCCTCTCCCCTGCAACAGAGGCCTAGCACTGCTCAGCAGCCGGCGGGGTGAGCTCCGGAAAACCGGAGGCCTGTCCCGGGCGGCGGAGGCCCCAGAACTGCCCCACAGCCGGCCAGGCAAGCTCCAGGCTGCTGGCAAGGCCTCTGTTTGTATCTAGAGGAAATTTCATAAGTCGAAGCACCTACTGAAGGTCATAACTGGAATCGTACGTAAGTAGAGCTGTACATAAGTCGAGGTTCCACTATACACTGGATGAAGAACTCACTGTTGTGTTAACATACAGCTGTTTTAAAAGACAGCCGGGATTTGTATTTCAGGATGTGTAATAATCTCTGATAAAGCAAGAAAGTACGATAAGTGGGGTTATTGTGGTAGCCATAAGAATCTTAATGGATAGTATAGGAAAATACACACTTCCAGTTCTGGCTGGGAGATACTAAAGTAGGGTTGCTATATTTCAGGAAGTGGAAATCAGGAAACAAAAGTGAATGGCGTGAAAAAATTCACATATCAAACTGGAAATGTCTAGAAAATAAGAATTGGACATGATCCGTAGATAATTGCAAGCTGAAACATTGACCCGGCTAGGGAGTCATATTGAAATGCTATACATTTATGCTCAGAACGAAACCCCATTGAGTTCCTTTACTCCCAAGTAACTGCCCACTGCAGAAGCCTTTCCCAACATGGTGCCTCCCAGATATTTCGAAGTACAATTCCCATCAACTTTTACTTTGTCTAAACTGGTTGGAGCTGGTGGAGCCGCGGTCCCAGGATGGAGATGTCTGGTGTATCAGATTGCTGCCTAAGTCCTTTTTGAACTCAGTGTGACTTAATTTTAGTAAACTTGCTTAAGTTGTATAAATATATATTAGTATACAAAGCAGTTTTAGCAGTGTTTGTAAGGCAATGTCGTAGAATCATAGAAGTGTTGAGTTGGAAGGGACCCCAAAGCTCATCTATTCCAACCCCCTGCAGTTAAGGAGGTTGGCTTGTCAGGTCTTGGGTCCAAGCAGATATTCAGAGCTGATTTGCCTGCCCCCACTAGTCACTTCTGCTGCTGCCAGCGACATCATGTCAGCACTTAGCAGGCTCCGTGAGTGGCGCTAGACCAACCCTCCTCAACCTGGTGCCCTCAAGACGCTTTGGACTACAATGCCCATCATCCCAAGTCAAGCATGAGCAATGGCTGGGGATTATGGGTGTTGTGGTAAAGAACATCTGAAGGGAACCGGATTGGGGAAGGCTCAGCTTGACTGGGGGCCATTGCCAAACATTTGGCCCCATGGCATTTAGGCTCGTTTACCCTCCCTTACCAAGAATGCGGGTTGTGCTGTGGGTTAAACCACAGAGCCTAAGGCTTGCCAATCAGAAGGTTGGCGGTTCGAATCCCCACGACGGGGTGAGCTCCCATTGCTCAGTCCCTGCTCCTGCCAACCTAGCAGTTCGAAAGCATGTCAAAGTGCAAGTAGATAAATAGGTACCACTCTGGCAGAAAGGTAAACGGTGCTTCTGTCTGCTGCTCTGGTTCGCCAGGAGTGGCTTAGTCATGCTGGCCACATGATCTGGAAAGCTGTATACTGGCTCCCTTGGCCAATAAAGCGAGATGAGCGCCGCAACCCCAGAGTCTGTGACTGGACCTAATGGTCAGGGGTCCCTTTACCTTTACCTTTACCCTTCCTCACCAGTGATATGTTCAAACATGAGTAATTCAATGACAATGTAGCTAACATTGTAGGAGGAAAGAGGAAGAAATTGACAAAGGATTGCATTTTGTGCAGTAATCCTTCACTGAGTGTATTCTCACCCTTTGTTTACAGACCTGATTTGTATGCTAGTGATTAACTTCACATGTTCTTTTGAAGATTTTTTTTATCCAGATGAGAAACATAGAATTTATAATATACTAATTTATCTTGCTGTGACCATATAATGTTCTGTGGTGTGTGTCTCTGTGTGTAAACCCTACATTTAAACCAGCAAAATCACAGCTGTAGAATTAAGCGTCAAAACTGACATGTATAACACTTATCTTCCAAGCACAATAGCAGAGCAGCCAACTTTTTGGAGGAAGAAGTTTGGCTTGCTTTCTCGAAGAGCCATTTCTGTTAGCAATCAGCCTGTATTTTATCTGCCATGTGGGCTTTTATGACAATTTTGTTCCATCGACTACAGTCATCATTATGTAGCTAGGGCTCTGTCAGCGTTTCCAGTGTAAACCAAGACTGTCAGAGGTTTGTAGCTGTGCATTAAAATTCCCCTGGCAATGAAACTGGACACTTTCTACTTCAGTCACTGGGGCAAATGCTTAAAACATTGAGAGAGAGATTGGGATGAACATTTAAAAACCTGCAGATTAATTCAAATGCTTTGTTTTTAATTTTAACAAATAAAATGGGGTTAACCCAAGTAGCAGCTAGAAACAAGCAGCAACTGTTTCCTGGAGTTACCTCTCTCCACAGAGAGGATACCCAGGCTTCCTCAACCTCGGCCCTCCAGATGTTTTTGGCCTACAACTCCCATGATCCCTAGCTAGCAGGACCAGTGGTCAGGGGTGATGGGAATTGTAGTCTCAAAACATCTGGAGGGCCAAGGTTGAGGAAGCCTGGGCTAGCCTAAAATTCCATTGCAGATGTGGTTCCTCACCCAATTCTCCTTATCACATCGTACCTACTGGTGTATGTACCCAACTGACCAAGTGATGGAAGCACTAAACTGCCTTGTGGACAGACAGTAATTGCATGATTTTTCAGTGCTGATGTCTGACCCCAGTTATCTGGCGTACGTACACATAAGCAGGCTGACATGGGGTCAAATTGATACCCGAGTTTTGCTTAACAGTGGTTGAAAGTAAGAGATACTGTGTTCCGTAGAGAGGTGTGATGCCTTGCTGAGCATCTCGTCGAGAGACTTCTTTGTTTCGGGGGAATTGTCAGCAGCTTGACTACATCATACAGTTCTTTATTTTATAAGGCTGTGATAGATCGTGCTGAAATGCTAGAGCAGATTTTAAGCCAAATTAATACACAGCTTTAAATCAGATAGGCATGCTGGGTCACAAAATTGCATACGAGACAGGACTGAACCGGAAAATTAAAAGCATCTGAATGTTTTATTGCAGCATAAGTCAAACCGAGCTTGGTAGAACACAATTAAATTTGATAAGGTATTAGTATCTATTATAGTCTTCGTGTTTACAATAGTTCCAATGTGAGTGTAGAAACTGTTCGTTTGGTAAAACATCTTTAGACTTTTATTACCCTGGCTCTTGCTCTGGCTGCCTGCTGCATCCTTCTTCGTCTCTTAAAAAACGAAGAATTTATCAGCTGATTCCATCCACATCTGTCTTGAGCCACCATTTGATCCTGCTGGGAGACTGGTGTTAATCTACTGGCCTCTTCTCCAATACTGGCAGCCTTCTACAGAGCATCAGTTTTAGGGAAACCCTAACATCACAAATGAGTGGGAGGGCTGAAATCATATGGTCATGATTTCAGATATTATGTAGATGTTATTGTTCCTTTGCTTTTCCAGCCTTATTACACTTATGCAACAATCAGGCATAATATATGTCTTCTTGTCAGGCACACTGACAAACCCTGCTGTGGGCCAGAGCGAAATCAAAACCAGATGGTGTGCCCAAGCGCATCCAGCAGCCTTGCAGAGTGATCCTTTTGCCAGGGGATAAGCCAGTGCCAGACCATTTCTTGAATATAGCCCTTGTTCTCCAGCACAAGCAAACAAGCTAGGCAGAATACCAACCAGGTTAGGAAGACAGTCCTGAGTACAGCCATGAACTGCCAAGCAGGAAGACCAAAGACCTAAACTAACAGCTCCAGTGTTGAGGCGATTGAATTTTTGATGTAAATTGTGCTGATTTCCCAAGAGCTTGCTAATTTATTCCAGCTGCAGCCAATGAGGCAACTGGGGCTGAGCCATTAGTTCGGGCTTCCTCAACCTCGGCCCTCCAGATGTTTTGAGACTACAAGTCCCATCATCCCTGACCACTGGTCCTGCTGGCGAGGGATCATGGGAGTTGTAGGCCAAAAACATCTGGAGGGCCGAAGTTGAGGAAGCCTGCATTAGTTTCTTTCCTCCATTTTAGCAGCAGTTTCAATGCAAACCGCTTGTTGCTGCAGGAGCAGCAAAGCCCCTTTCTCTGCAGTTAGCACCCAAAAACCAGGTGGCTGTTGGACTCTTGGGAAGTGCTGCACCATGGACTGACAAGTAAGCTGTCCCAAGCTGTCCCAAGCTTTTGACCTTTAAAGCCCTTCACGGCCTAGGACCCTCGTACCTCTGGGACCACCTCTTCTGGTATGCCCCATGGAGAGCCTCAAGGTCCATAAATAGCAACACCCTAGAGGTCCTGGGCCCTAAGGAAGTCAGATTAGCCTAAACCAGAGCCAGGGCCTTTTCAACTCTGGCTACGGCCTGGTGGAACCCTCTGTCTCATGAGACCAGGGCCCTCCCTGCAGGATCTGATTTCTTTCCGCAGGGCCTGTAAGACAGAGTTGTTCCGCCTGGCCTTTGGCTTAGAATCAGTTTGATTCCCTCCTCCTCTTTCTTTTTTCCTTTCTCCTCCTGTGAAGAGGCTGCACCTTAATGTTTTAATGTTGTATTTTAATCTTGTTTTTTAAGTTGTATTTTAATCAACTTGTTTTTATTATTGGTTGTTAGCCACCCTGAGCCCGGTCTTGGCTGGGGAGGGCGGGGTATAAATAAAATTTATTATTATTATTATTATTATTATTATTATTATTATTATTATTAAGTGAGGCAACTCACCTGTCAGTCATCTGATACCACAGTGAAGCTATGTGGTTGGCAGGTGGGTTATCCCACCCACCTGTTGAAATTGGGCCACAGGAGAATCTGGCTTACTGGGCCAAAAATACTCCCCACCACTGCACTAGAAACAGAAATCCACACACCTGGGCCTTGATGGTGACACTGGGCTTTAGCTATCATTAAAGCTGTACAGTGGTACCTCTGCTTACAAATGCTTCAGGTTACATATGCTTCAGGTTACAGACTCCGCTAACCCAGAAATAGTGCTTCAGGTTAAGAACTTTGCTTCAGGGTGAGAACAGAATTCGTGCTCTGGCAGCGCGGCGGCAGCAGGAGGCCCCATTAGCTAAAGTGGTGCTTCAGGTTAAGAACAGTTTCAGGTTAAGAACGGACCTCCAGAACGAATTAAGTACTTAACCCGAGGTACCACTGTAGTTCCAGTCAAATACTCGGCTGCAGGCAATGAGTTTTTCACTTTTTGCGACCAACTGTTACATTAAAGTGGCAGACTCTTCAAAATAGTATATGTTGCCTAACCTGTTTACTTGGCAGTGCCATATATCTTTTAGCTTCTTACTCTCCTCTGTATACATTATCCATGTCCACAACCACAAATCTGGCCATTTGTCCCACCATCAAGGTAGTACTTCAACCTCTAGAGCTAATTCAGTGTTATGAAATTTCACGGATTGTCATTTTGCAAATCAATGCAACTGTTTTCCGGTGCATAACTTTTAGCTGTAAGCTTTCTCTTTCTTTGTTGACAACGTGAAGAGAACCATAGGTATCAACTCCGGTAGCCAATTAAGTTTTACGCAGAGTAGATCCATTGAAATTAGTGAACATGATGAAGTTAGAGCCATTAATTTGACTGAATCTATGCTGAGTAAAATTTAGTTGACTACGATCCCAGGTTTCCACATGGACAAGCCACATGGGACTGGTGCAGAGAGTCACGTCTCTCCCAAGAGATTGGGAGCCAGAGACAGATTCTCATGCTGTCTTCACCCTTCCCCTCAGCTTAGGTACAACTTCACTGCTCCTCAGTCATTGGCACTGACATTATCAGACATTTGCTTGTATATTGTGTATTTGATGTTTCTTTGTCACCACTTTCTGAACTTCTGTGGTGGAAAAGTGACTGGATAACCTTCTTTCCTCCCTCTGCTTCAGTTTTCTGCTTGAACAATAATTTCAACCTTTTATAGTTAATATCTTCTATGGGCTTCTCCAGACAATCTAGTTATTGAGCATTCATTCTGATTTGCTTGCACAAGAGTTACATGGTTAGATAATATTCCATCTTTATTGAACAGTTATTCTGATTTGTTTGTGGGGCAGTTATATGACAATGAGCATTCACTCTGCATTTCCTGATTTGCTAGTGGGGTGGGGTGTTTTTACGTCCTCTTGTTACTCGTTTATTCATTCTAAACTTTTCAATGCATTTCCCCTTTCACTTTCCAACCTGCAAAAAGTCCAGTTCTTTTTCTAAAGTGGATTTGTGACAGAGTGCTTTAATTTTATGGCTACATTTATAGAATGGGCCTGAATCCTACCTGCAAAATAAAACCTATTGGAGACATCCCATACCATCCTTGGATGAATATGCATCCCCACCTCCCGTCTATTCTGAAGATTCTAGCTAGCAGATATCTGGAGCTCTATGAACATGTCTATGTGAAAGATGTAGCTTAATATATCATCAAGATGAACTGATGTTTGTCTGTTTCTTGGCTGTAGTGCTGTTATATTAATTTATTCATTTCCCCCCTTTTACAGAGTGTGAATATAGAAAAGCTACAAGGGTCATCTATTCACATTTCCACCAAAAATGGCTTATTAAAAGCCAAATATCTTTATGCAGAATCTTCATTGCTCTCTTCAACAGCTGGTGACATTCTGCTGGGGAATGTTCATGGTAAGATAGCAAATTGGTCTACAATTAGAGCTACATTTTGTTTAGCAAATGCCTTTTTAAATGTCTGTGATAGAAGGTCATCAATTTCACATTAAGGCCTGGAACTTTGTGTCTTGCCACCACTATCAGCCTCAGTTCCTCAGACTCCCTTCCTGCAAAAGCACCAGGATCTGCCCTTTATCTCCCACTATGAAGACAAACACACACAAAAATTCACTTTCTGTGCAATCGCTTTATCCTCCTTTTCCACACCTCGGATTCCTTTATCATCCAAGGGCCAAACTGCTTCCCTAGCAGATGTCCTGTAGTTGAAGAAATTCTTGTTGTTGGTTTTAGTATTTTTAGCAACGTGCTTCTCAAATTATTTTTAGCAATCTTTATTGTCTGCTTGCATTTCTTTTGCCAAAGCTTGTGTTCCTTTTGTTCTCTTTGTTTGGACAAGACTTCTGTTTTTTTAAAGGAGGCCTTTAAAAAGCCTGTGATAGCTTCTTTGGTTCTGCTTGTTAAGCATGCTGGCATCTTCTTGGCCAGGGTGATACCACTTCTGATCTGTGATAAACAGCCAGTGGAACTCCCAGCTAAGTGTATATAGGATTGCGGCCATACCTCATTCCAGGCATGGCAGATTAATAAACCATAATCAAAACTATAAACTATTACACTGGCAGTCACTGTTAGCAAGCTATAGCTTTTTGTCTAAACGATTGCATTAAAATATTATACAGATAAAGTGGTATCTTAAGCGAAGTACCCTATAACTACACCAACAATAGGTGGAAAACACAATATTTGTAGCTAGAGGAATTCCACTGGCATAATAATATTTTCTTCAGAAACAGGATCTGTTCCTTCGTTACTGTAATTATATGTGAATGCTGCTTCAGTGCGGCCATTCTAGCAACGACAGGCAGTGGAAATATGAGGGCTAGGAAAATGTCAGGCTTCTTTCTTGTGCCAGAGTTGCCCTTCCTGGGGCCATGTATATTCCCAGTTTGGGAAGGAACTTGGGAGCTCCCCCTTATGAACTGGATCTAAATCTTTGCAGAAATCAGCGGGGTTAGGGTCTCTTGATACAAATTGGTGTCACGATGACTTGTGTTTGTGCTGATTTGTTGGAAACATTTCTCTGGGTGTTTGGGCTGGCATGGTGCACTCCAAGCAAGTCACTGCCAATTCCATTCTTGGTCAAGAGCATCCTATGTCTTGGTCCAGCGGTTCTCATCTGTTCTTGGGCAGATGACTAATCTGTGTATCCTTCATGTTGCTTAGGTTGGTGGTCAGAGTGTGGGTGTGCAGTTCCTCTAGTCATAATTTACCACTCCTGGTGTGCAGACTTTCCATGTGCTTGAAGTATTCAGCCTTGGTGATTCAGAAGCTTATACTGAATCTGAAAACTACCCATCTTTATAAGGCCCCAGAAGTTCAGCACTATGGCACCAAGCTGTCATCTCCCAACAAGTGTCCATCTTGCTTCAAATGCCATTAGTCCTTTCTGCCCCACCCACCCCAGTCCGTAGATGTATGCCTCTCTTTATTTTTTCATAGTGAATTGGCTGCTAACTTAAACTCCTGGCTGTCATCCCAGCCTTCAGAATAGAGCCAGGCTGACTGGGCACACGCAGTCTTGAATAAATAAATACAACTTGATTTTAAAAATTATGGAAGTATGAACTATATTTAGCCGCCATGTAGTACACTGATGTAAATTTGGCAGTGTCCAATTCGAAGCTCCTAACTAATAGGTTCTTAATTTGTTCACAAAGGCCTATTATGGATGTTTTAAACTTAGTTCGTACTTGTGTTGTGTGAGTTTTAGGCTACTTTTACAACACTTCCTATAAAAATATGTTGTATTTTTCTTCCAGGGTGCAGTAAAAAGGCAAACAGAGTTGTATCCAGTTTAAACAAGATAACCTTAACATTGCTTCATGCTTATTTTCAGAATGCTGTTAATGAAATGTTATTGGGACGTTCTGTTATTTTAAACAAGTGTTCTTTCTATAAAAAGTTTTAGAGTCATCAGAAGTGAAACATACTTCTGACAGTACAATCTTATACATGCCTACTCAGAAGTAAGTGATATTGAAGTTGCAGTCATATACACCTCACTGAGAATACACTCCACTAAATGGAGTAGGACTTACTTCAGAGTTAATGTGCCAAGGAATGCACTGTGAATGTGTTTATTATACTGTATTCATATTTTATGGGAAATTAAAATGCTGTAGAAAAAGCAAATAGAAAATGAATGAGTTTTGCAGTGAGTGGTGATTCTTTCCAGATGGTGTCATGGGGCCTCTAATGGGCCACCCTAAATCTTTCTGGAAGTATCAACCAGTTTAGGCATATATTTTGGGGGTGGAGTAGGACAGGTATCTGGTAGCCACAGACCCATCTACATAGAACTGGGGGTGGGCAGGAACAACACCAACAAGCTCAAAGTCATCTCTCTGTGCAGTGCTTGCAACACAAATGGAAGAACCCCTAAGTATTTTCAGATGTCTCTGTTTTTGCTCATTAGTAGATATCTGTGGCTTCTCACATCAGGGCTAAAAGCAAGATGGATTATTGAGCTTGTATCTTGGAGCCTTCCTCTGTATTTAATCTTGCATCTGATGATGATCCTAAGTCAGAAACTCAAAGAATACAGTGGTACCTTGGAAGTAGAACGGAATCCGTTTGACTTCCAAAATGTTCGGAAACCAAGGTGTGGCTTCTAATTGGCTGCAGGAAGCTCCTGCAGCCAATCAGAAGCCATGGAATCCACATCAGACATTCGGGTTCCAAAGAATGTTTGCAAACCGGAACACTCACTTCTGGGTTTGTGGCGTTTGGGAGCCAAAACGTTTGACTTGCAAGGTGTTCAGGATCCAAGGTACGACTAGATAGCACAGCAGAGACATAGTCATCAGGTTCTGGAACCAACATTGTCTCAGCCCGATCCTGAAACTTAGACTTGTATCTTACTATGTAGAGATAAACAAAATGTGGACTTTATAAAAATGCTTCCAGTTTTCATAAAGAGCAAAAATGAAGAAAGCTTGAATTGCTTTTATCAATGATACATTGCCCAACCTCTGTAATTCATGGATGTCAGCACTAGTTCAGAATAAACAATTTGGCTAGAATTTGACTTTTTCCTCTCCCCAGAATATCTCGATTTGAGGGTTGGTTAGCATAAAAATTATAGGCTTCATTAAGCACTGGCATTGGTGGAACAATTATATGACCACACAATTCTTGCAGAAGCTCATCCTTCCAAAGCAGCATATTGAACTTGCTTCAGATAATGTGATTTGCGAGACCTTTGTTGATCTTAAAATGTTTCTCATTCTTTATGGGTATCTTTAGAAAGTCCATAAACCAAATGAGGTGGTAAATCTTATTTGAGAAGATCTGATTTTTTTTTTACAAAACAATGTGGTTTTTGAAAGTGGAGAACAGAATACATGCCATTCTAAAAAACTGTCAGCAAATGGTCTGGCTTTGGGAATGAGCTGTAGGCGTCAGCCTGAGATGAGCTGGGAGATGTGCTGGGGAACTGGAGCTGAAGAGCAAGGCAGGAATCAGAGAAGAGCAATTATCAGAAACCAAAATCAAGGAGTAAGAGCTGAAGGGTGAAGCCAGAAGTCAGGCCCAAAGAGGAAAGAGGGACAAATGAGTAGGCAGGCCCAAGGAGTAAGAATCAAGAGTCCGAATCGAAAGGTCACACAGTAATGCTTCACTGCCCTGGAGGCTAGGACCCGAATCAGTGGATTCAAGTCAAGAAAGGAGATCCCAACTAAACATCAGGAAGAACTTTTCTGACAGTAAGAGCTGTTTGACAGTGGAACAGACTCCCACAAGAGGTGTGGGGGGGAACTCTCCTTCCTCAGAGGTTCCTAAGCAGAAGTTGAATGGCCACCTGTCATGTATGATCTGGTTTAGATTCCTGCAATCCAAGGGTTGGACTAGATGACCCCTGAGGCCCCTTCCAACTCTACTATTCTGCGATTCTATGAAACAGGAAGTCCTTCCTGTCTGGGAGAGTCCATTGGCCAGCCAGGATAGGCAGGGCCAGACTTGAGGATACTTGCTTCTTAGGCAGATGCTGTAACTTGTAGTTCTGTGGCAGCTTAAATGAATCCGAAGGTCCTCTTATTTGAGCTCCTGACAGGGGCACAGTCTGCTTTGGGATCACAGTCTGAATCTGAGACCTACATACAGGATGGGATCAGAAACTGAACTAATGTTCAGAAGAAACTAAAATGTTACATCCTACTCAAAACACTTCTGTGAAATAACTGTCCATGAAGAGATTGTGAGGTCTTCTCAGTAGATGAAAGGCCCTGAATACAGAGCATCTCCATACAAGTGCCAATGTATGCATCTATGTGTAGACCCTCCATGTGATCACACTTCAAAACGACCTTGACAGATTAGAGAACTGGGCCAAAACAAACAAGATGAACTTTAACAGGGAGAAATGTAAAGTATTGCACTTGGGCAAAAAAAATGAGAGGCACAAATACAAGATGGGTGACACCTGGCTTGAGAGCAGTACATGTGAAAAGGATCTAGGAGTCTTGGTTGACAACAAACTTGACATGAGCCAACAGTGTGACGCGGCAGCTAAAAAAGCCAATGCAATTCTGGGCTGCATCAATAGGAGTATAGCATCTAGATCAAGGGAAGTAATAGTGCCACTGTATTCTGCTCTGGTCAGACCTCACCTGGAGTACTGTGTCCAGTTCTGGGCACCACAGTTCAAGAAGGACACTGACAAACTGGAACGTGTCCAGAGGAGGGCAACCAAAATGGTCAAAGGCCTGGAAACGATGCCTTATGAGGAACGGCTAAGGGAGCTGGGCATGTTTAGCCTGGAGAAGAGGAGGTTAAGGGGTGGTATGATAGCCATGTTCAAATATATAAAAGGATGTCACATCGAGGAGGGAGAAAGGTTGTTTTCTGCTGCTCCAGAGAAGCGGACACGGAGCAATGGATCCAAACTACAAGAAAGAAGATTCCACCTAAACATTAGGAAGAACTTCCTGACAGTAAGAGCTGTTCGACAGTGGAATTTGTTGCCAAGGAGTGTGGTGGAGTCTCCTTCTTTGGAGGTCTTTAAGCAGAGGCTTGACAACCATATGTCAGGAGTGCTCTGATGGTGTTTCCTGCTTGGCAGGGGGTTGGACTCGATGGCCCTTGTGGTCTCTTCCAACTCTATGATTCTATGATCAGGAACATTTGTGTCATGACCCTAGTTTCAAGTAGTGACTAGAGCATGGACTGGGATGGAGGTTTCTAAAAGTCTCAGGGAGTGGACCTTGAGGCAAGGACTTCAGAGCTGTTGGGTAAAGGCCTTGACCCCTGTACAGGATCTAATCACCTGACTTCCTGAGACAGCCCCCACCCTGCAAGATATAATTCCCTCTCCCCAAAGAGTGACTGTCGTTATCCCCAAGGACCTCATAAACTGTGCTCCATCCTGGCCACAACTTGAATGCATATGGTTAGACTTAGCAGAGGAGTGGAGGAGTATGAATCTCTAGGCCTCTAAAGCTTTCCAC
This sequence comes from Podarcis gaigeae, assembly GCF_964106915.1. Taxonomy (NCBI): domain Eukaryota; kingdom Metazoa; phylum Chordata; class Lepidosauria; order Squamata; family Lacertidae; genus Podarcis; species Podarcis gaigeae. Next base: position 70,028,907 of record NC_139686.1, on the reverse strand, counting down.
ATGGCATAGATAGCCAGGCATAGCCGATGGGATATCCTCCATATGTTGCCACACTACACCTCCCATCATCTGTTATCATTGGCCATGCTGGTTGAGGCTGATGGGAGTTGGAGTCCAATAACATTTGGAAGGCACCAAGTTTGCTACTCCGGAGGAGTTAGTTGGGCACCAGACCTTATTGGAGGAGGTTGCAAACTTAGGGGTGGTTGGTATCCTGGCACTCCACTCCCACCAGCTACTCTGCCTGGCTGATTCAGGATTCTCATTCTCAGGATTCTCATTTCCATACCCAAGGTTGTTTGCACCTCCCTGGGCAGGGCACCACGCATGGGAGGCATATTTGAATGCTTGTGACCCCAAGGTTGCACAATGTCACACAAAAACATCCCTTCCCCCCCACCCTAAGCAGCTTCCAAGTGGGGAGTGTTAAGCCATAGGACAGATTAAAAAACACATGACAAAACCTTTTAAAATACTTTAGGAGGGCTCAAAACCACTGCTAGACCTTCAAAGTACAGGGTTACAAGAAGCCTTGAAATATTAAATGCATCACATCTTGGAAGTCTCTGGAAGGGGGGCGAATTGTGCCTTAAATTATGAAACCTAGTTGGAGGCTGGGATAGATCACAGTGTAATAACATAGCGAGAAAGTTTCGCAATAAGGAAGAACACAGGTGGGATCATAAATCAAGGAAGTAGAAGTGGAATTGGAAGCCAGATCAACATATTAGGGTCATTGGTGCAATCAGGAATCCTGCAGAAGTACAGCACTTCATTTTCTGCCTATAATAGGTAGATTTCTGCTAAGAGCTTTTCCACGCTCCCTCCCTTTTATTTACAAGAAATCTCTGCAAACCAGAAGACAGGAGGAGATGGACTCTCTGCTGAACGCACATAACCCTATCTCCTGTTTCCCAGAATCCGTTTATGTCCCAGAGCAGCTGTCAGACACCACTTTGTACCATGAAAGCAGAATACAGATTTGGCCAGCTCAGTGATACAAATCCATTAGCTCTGCTCCTGGTAAGACAAGATTCTGGACAGAATTGCAGATGAGCTAGTTCCATGCCAAGTGAAGGCAGCTTTCAGTTCCACTGGTTTTAATTGCTTGCTATTTTGAAGCATGAAATCTTGCCAGGATGATTAAAACTGATGATTTATAGCCATCTCACCAGATATCTGATGCTGGTAACATCCAGCATTTACTTGGCACACGTAAGCATTGCACTGAATTAATAGGAGTCATGTGGTCACCACAAACAGGCAAGGCTCAGGGGCACAGCTGTGACTTATTTGGTTGATTCTAGAGACATCACCTTGCCAACAAAGGTCCGTATAGTAAAAGCTATGGTTTTCCCAGTAGTGATGTACAGAAGTGAGAGCTGGACCATAAAGAAGGCTGATCACTGAAGAATTGATGCTTTTGAATTCTGGTGCTGGAGGAGACTCTTGAGAGTCCCATGGACTGCAAGAAGGTCAAACCTATCCATTCTGAAGGGAATCAGCCCTGAGTGCTCGCTGGAAGGACAGATCCTGAAGCTGAGGCTCCAATACTTTGGCCACCTCATGAGAAGAGAAGATTCCCTGGAAAAGACCCTGATGTTGGGAAAGATGGAGGGCACAAGGAGAAGGGGACGACAGAGGACGAGATGGTTGGACAGTGTTCTCGAAGCTACCAGCATGAGTTTGACCAAACTGTGGGAGGCAGTGGAAGACAGGAGTGCCTGGCGTGCTCTGGTCCATGGGGTCACAAAGAGTCGGACACGACTAAACGACTAAACAACAACAACAAAGGCTGCAGCTCTGGGCCTGCTCTCCCATTGCTTCATTCTAGGTGTCATAGTTTCATTTTAGGCTATTTGTCTTGGTTGCAGTCGAGTTTTCTATACCATGCAGAGCTCCATACTACAGTGGCACCTTGGAGATATTGTGGGCAAGGATGCCCAGACTCCATTTCTCTCTGTCACTAGCCAAGAATATCAGAATAATTTCTACCCAGGATCTGCCAGGCAAATTGCAGAACTGTGATTAATCTTCAGATGGAAAGTTACGCAAAATGCAATTCTGCAGAATAACATGAAGGGACACAGATTGAGGTGGGGGGAGTGGGAAAATGTCACCAACTCTGCATGTTCGCAATCTGGAAATTATTTTCCATTATTTGCTGAGAGATGTATTTCTGGTAACTTGCTAGTAATCTCTTGTGTATACTGTTTGGGACTGTCCATAAAAAGGGTGATGTTGAAGTCATTCCAATCACTATTCCCCTTCCATGTAAAACAATTGGGCAGAGGTGGGTGGGTTGGTCCAAAATGAAATAGTTATCAGCTCTGGATATTTTGGGGAACAGTATTGTTTGCTCATTTTTTTCATATAAACCACCTCTGTAAACTGTTTAAAAAGACAGACTATAGATGGCATTAATTTCTGCTTTGGGTGTGTCAGCACATTGCAAATAAGAGGCGATTTATAGTTAGCAGGGCCGGCCCAAGACATTTTAGCACCTGAGGAAAAATGGCGCCTCCTTCCCCACCAGGCAAGAAGGAGTGAGTGAAGATTTGCAACAGCGACAAGGGGGCAATAAAGATCTGCTTCAGGATCTACTGCCTCGGTGGATCCTGTCACCTGAGGCAGTCGCCTCACCTTGCCTCATGGATGGGCTGGCCCTGATAATTGGCCTCAGGACCACTCAACATCTTGCTGATTTACTGTGTGAATTAAAACCATCGTACATCAAGCTTCAAACTACTGTTTTAATTTTTTTGCAGGAGACACAACCCTTAAAACAAAAACAGGAAACATCACAGTAGGTAAGTTGAAGGGTGTTCGTTTGTTCTTACCTGTGCAGATGTCACGTGTGGGCAGCTTTTCAGCCCCTGGGCAACTTTTAATTGTGTAGCTGCTGAACTATTATTATTATTATTATTATTATTATTATTATTATTATTTCATAAACGGCATAAGGTATGGAGCAGGTAAAAACCCAGCTCAGCCAAAAGCGTGTTTGCAGACATTGTTGATCAGGGGAGCCTGAAAAGCTCCTTCAAAACTCTTCCTCTGAAGCCTTCCTCCGCTCACCTTAGACGTTCCCGAGGTCCACTGAAATCAGTGGTGCTAAAGAGAGTTAGATATTTAAGTTCCTTAGATTTCAGCATGACTGACTCCTGCTGTGTTGTGTCTGTTAACTCTTTAACACTGTGGTCTGGAACTCTATTGGAACAGCCGTGAACTTATATAAATTGTCTTAGCGGGGGAATAAGATACAGCATAAATTAAAAGTTTAAGAACATCTCATAAAAGGAGATGTACTTAAATGAATACATTTTTGTCTTGGGATGTAGCGACCATATATGCATCTAAAGAGTGTAATCAATAGGAAGACAAAGCATTGCGACTCAAGAGTCTAAAAATGAAAGACAATCCTTGTGTAATATACATTCCAGACATCTGGTGTGTAACAAGACACTCAACGATAATTCTATCCAGATTGTTCAACCTCATGCAGGCAATAATTTCCATTCAGCTGGGCTATCAAAATGAATTTGTAATACTTTTTCCAGCCCTGATGGCATGTATTTCATTCAGCATCAATGTCTGCTATTTTTACCCAGGACACCTAATGAGTAGGAACCTTGAATTTGTGCTTTGCATCCTGGCCACCAACAAAATGTATATGCTGCCCCTGGCAAGATTTGCCCTAAATTCAGATTCAATAATTTATAAAACCTGCATGGTAACCCCACTGAAATGAGTAAAGTCTTGGGAGGCTGGAAATCCATAATTTTCCTTATTTTAATGATCATTAAAATGGGGTGGGGAAGGTTCTCTCTGATTACACCAGAAGTTGGCTGTAGAATGTACTGATTGGCTGGGGGTTATGACATCACAATGAAGTAAGTTAGACCCATTAAAACTTAGTTGATTACCATCTTGAAAGACCCAATATTTGTTGAAGGTAGGTAGAAGCTGGACTTGCTTGGGGTGGGAAAAATACCACACACACACACAGCGTAGTCATTTTTTAAAGGCATGTATGAAGACGCTGTTGTTTGTGGTGCTTCATTCTTGTGTCTGCTTCTTGTATTAATTGAGATCCATATGATGTCTCATCGCTCCCTTAGCAGAGAGATTATCTCTTCACTCGTAGGAGGTGCACAATTGTGCCATATCTTCTTTGGGCACACAATTGTATAAAGGTAAAGGTAAAGCGACACCTGACCATTAGGTCCAGTCGTGGCCGACTCTGGGGTTGCGGCACTCATCTCACTTTATTGGCCAAGGGAGCCGGCGTATAGTTTCCAGGTCATGTGGCCAGCAGGACTAAGCCGCTTCTGGCGAACCAGAGCAGCGCACGGAAACGTCCTTTACCTTCCTGCCAGAGCGGTACCTATTTATCTACTTGCACTTTGACATGCTTTTGAACTGCTAGGCTGGCAGGAGCTGGGACCGAGCTCACCCAATTGCAGGGATTTGAACCGCCAACCTTCTGATTGGCAAGTCCTAGGCTCTGTGGTTTAACCCACAGTGCCACCTGCGTCCCTCACAATTCTATATAGGCATTTAAAAAGAAGAAGGCAGTAGAGGAGTTTCCCAGGAACAACTCTTTCCCCTGGGCCCTTCCGTACAACCACTCAAAACAGCCACTGAAGCAATAACATTTGATGCTTGGGGCATTTTCTCCTCAAAAAAGCTTCTCTTTTACTTCATCTCCTATATCAGCTTTGATTGTGAATATCAGAAATCAGACTGGGGAAATGAGTTCTTGAAAGAGGTAGAAAACTTCCCACTCCCTGGTAAATATTCTGCTTTAAAGACCAAACACAATTTCTTGTAACATTTTCTTGGCAGAAATGGTGTATCTGGTGGTGGTGGGGAATTGATTGTCAGTACTGTATATTCCCTCCTGAGATGCAAAACATTCCAAATTTTCATAAAGCGTTTCATTCTGTGCTGACTTCATGGCTGTGGTTTATATTCTGTTCTTGTATCAGTTTCCCAGACTTAGTGAGGTTCATATGGCTCACTGCTCTGTAGAATATTTGCCAAGCTTCAAATAATGTGATCCAGAAGGACGCTCCCGTCAGTTTGACTCTCCCCCCTACACGCACGTTCAGCAACTTCCTCTCAGTTTGTGAACCCAGAATCTCCAGAGTTTTTGGGGGGTTTTTTTTAAGCAGATCAGTGTGGTTGTTGGGTGTCTTGGCAGTGACTGAAAGCGAAATGGAAAACTTTGGCACAAAAATAATGCTAAGAAGAAAGCCCAAAGTGTGTTTTGTGTTATGATTTATGGATCCTGCTGCCTTTAAAAAAATATATTCTGGGTGATAAACCTGTGAGTGAGCAATTAGTGGTGAATAGTGAGATAGCCAAATTTGCTGCTGACACCATTTTTTTTCAGGACAAGAACAAAAAAAGATTGCAAAGAGCTCTAAAAGCCTCACTCCAAACTCAGTGAATGGGCATTAGATGTGATTCAGTGTAAGCAAGTGTAAAGGAATGCACATTGGGACAAAACCCTGAACTTCACTTATGTGCTAATGGGATCTGAACTGGTGATGGAGCCTGGGGAAGCTCAGTTGGCATGAGACTCTTAATCTCGGGCCACCCGCTGGGCAAAAGATTCATGCATTGCAGGGGATTGGACTAGATGACTCTGGGGGTCCCTTCCAACTTTACAATTCTATGAAATAAAAAAGGAATTCGATGAATTTGCACGGACAGAAACAGGGTCCAATCATGTGGGTCAGGAAAGGTCTGGGCAAAAAGATAAAGTCTTTATAAGATGTCTGATGCAGCTGATGAATGCCATTTATCGTAGAGGGAAGGGCATCCCATAACAGAGGAGTGAGAGCAGGAAATGTCTGTTTTATGGTCACTGCTCTATAACAGTTTGTAAGATACAGCACTATAAGTAGAATTTCTGCAGATGTTCTTAGTGATCTTACAGGCAGTAGAGAGGTAAAGGTAAAGGGACCCCTGACTGTTAGGTCCAGTCGTGACTGACTCTGGGGTTGTGGCGCTCATCTCGTTTTATTGGCCAAGGGGGCCGGCGTACAGCTTTCGGGTTATGTGGCCAGCAGGACTAAGCCACTCCTGGCAAACCAGAGCAGCACACGGAAATGCCGTTTACCTTCCCGCCGGAGCGGTACCTATTTATCTACTTGCACTTTGACGTGCTTTCATACTGCTAGGTTGGCAGGAGCAGGGACCGAGCTACGGGAGCTCACCCCGTCGCAGGGATTTGAACCGCCGACCTTCTGATTGGCAAGCCCTAGGCTCAGTAGTTTAACCCACAGCGCCTACGTCCCCGCGGTAGAGAGAGGGGCAGGCAAAATGCAACTCTTTGGAGGAACATCTGGATCCCAATGCAAGTCAGAACTAAAACACAGACTCCATTAGCATACTCCAGCTGCAATTTCCAGCATGGCTTACTTCCTTGAGACTCTTTTGTAAACCTGCTCTTGCCCACAGGTAGAAGTGAGGGGCCACATGGGGTGGGGGCGGCAAGAGTTACTGGAAACACGAAACTGTTATAGCCCAGTTCTCAAGAGTAGCAACAGCTTTTCAGATTCCTAGATCCTGGAACTCATATCTTTATTACCTCACAGTGTGATTCAGTAAGTCCCAGTGCTGTTTCTGACCACTAATGTGCCCAGTTACCAGCATTGTTGTCCCCGCCCCCTGGCCAAACTAAATCAGTTCAACAGCTGTGGCTGTTAAAACAAAAAACAAAAACCCTGCTCTCGCCAAAGGTTTGCAAGATCATGCTGAGAAACTCTGGTCATATTAAACTGATTTGCTACACTTGATTTCCTCTTAATTCGATGACTGCTGCAATCTGATGTGTCTCACCAGTGGAAATAGGGAAGCAGGAAGAAACAGATAAACTGGAATCCTTTTATTTATGATTGGGAAATGAGTCCTCTTTCTCATTATTCTAAGTGCCCAATTCACTCTCGTTAGTTCATACATTGGTCTCTCTCCTTAGCATATCAAACCCTAAATAGCTCTTGATCAGAGAACCCTAAGCTTCCTTACCAACTTAAATTTAATTCATTTTAAAGGCTGCTGCGATTAAAAATCCAAAAACAACCGCTGCAAGTGGTCTGCAGATTATTTCCCCCTTTTCTCCATAAACCTTAGCTTCCTTTGTTACAACTTAGAAAGCTGAACAAAAATGGGCTTTGCGTCAGTTGTGTGTTTAGCCCCAGAAATCTGTCTTTCATAAACTGAAGCAAATCTATCAAAACTGTTCCTTCCACTTCATCTTCTGTGCTCGTCAAAACCAAGTTTGCTGAAATATCTCAGGAACACATTGTTTATCACAGCCATCTGTACCTTTTAATTTTGCTCCCTGCCTTCCCTAGAGGGCCGCCCTAAAAATGGTTGAATTTAAGCTCGTCTTATTTTATTCACAATCAATGCAATGCAGCTAAGCTTAGTTGCAAGTTAGACTCATGGAAAGGTATGGAACCAGGACGGTGATTAAGTTCTTTTGATTCCAGTGGAAATTAACTAACCTTTTGGCTAGATTGTGCCCAGTGTCCTCTATTTGCACCTACAGTTTCAAGGTTGACATGCAAACATAGTATATATCCCCTCCAACATGAGGCCGCAGTTCCAGAGCTCTTTTTTTGGACAAAAGGCACTTAAATCCTACCGGGCTCTTCAACAGGAAAGAAGAGGGCCAATCCTCTTTGGGGGGTCAAAATAATGTTAGATCTTTGTTTTTGAAAATTGAACAGCTCCGTGTGTACAGCCCTAACTGTTGGATTGGGGAGAGGAACAAGGCATGCCCTCCCCATGTAGCAGAGCAATTCTGAGGCTTTGCAGAGGTGTGGAGTTGTAAGTGCATCCCTAGCCCAGAAGCGGGGGGGGGGGGGGAGAGAAGATTGGGCCTGATCCCTGTGCCTTCTTTAGGCTTCTGGAGCAGTTGGGCCTGGATCAGGGCTTCTGCTGGCTGACACCAGCAGCGAGAGCAGCTTGGAATCTAGCTGATCCCAGGCCAGGTCAGAATGCCCTGTTTCTGGGCCTTCTGTTAGGCTCCACTGGTGGGGATATGGCGGCAAGCTCCATACCTGCAGTTTCAACAGGTGGATGGGGAAGGCTTGTGCCAGCAAGGTGATATGAGCATCACTGTGGCAGCTGGTGAGAGGCTGCAGCCCACATAAGGCAGTGTGGCTGAAACTGTGGATGTAAAACTTCCACATGCGTTGTCCCAGGACTGGGTTGATAGTATCTTTGATCTTTCGAATATATTGGATCCTCTGTGTCCACAATGAATCTCCGGGACACGACAAGGAAAGGAAACCGAGAAAGCATATTTCCCGTCCCTCTTTTGTTCCGGGTTCTCTGATAACACCTATAAGAAGCTGTACATCCCAAATGCTGACTTTATAAATGTATTCTAATTTAAATTCCTGTCCTGGAAATGTAGTTGGCCAGCTTTAGGAAACGCTCCCAACAGCATTCCAGATGGGAGACGCCCTATTAATCTGAAGACTGGGAACGCAGTCATTTTCTGACTTAATTCATCATTTATCATGGCCTGAGCGTATTTCAAAGTTTTGCACAGCAACAACCACCTTCAGTAATCTGGCTACTCCATTTAAGCTCCTTCTATATTTTCTACAGATACTGACTAAAAAACCCCAACCCCAAATCCCGTTGTTTTTTTTCAACCGATGAAACAGAGTGGTTGCGTTCCAGTCTCTCTCACAGGCTGACGTATCAAAACTCCTTTTGGGCTGGGTGGGACAAGGCCACGCTTGAAGCTGTCTTCTCATCATTGGTTGTTTACCATTTTTCAAAGCCAAAAAGATGCTGTCACTTTTTCAAATGACCTGAGTTGGCAGCTCTGTTTTTCTTCTCAGGAAGAGATTGTGTTCCCTTATTTCATTCACATTCCTTGGCATATTATCCAGCTGTGTTGTCATGTACCCCTGGAACTGAAAGCGCATGAAATTGTGTGAGCAACTTCCAGTGCATCAGTTAAGAACAGAGTGCCTTTCTGAATGCATTCAAGGCTGCAGTTCTACATGGAACCCTGACACTTTTATAGGATCTTTCAACACGGAGAGCTGACCACACTCCAAGAGTAAACTATGACATCAAAGGTAATTCTAATATATCAAAAGGGAATTAGCATACATATTGAATATATGTGAAGAGATGTGAATTGACACAGACCTTCCTAAACTGTACACTAACAACAGGTTAATAGAATTGTAGAGTTGGAAGGGACCCCAAGGGACATCTAGTTCAAACTCTTGTAATGCAAGAATCTCACCTAAAGCATCCATGACAGATGACCATCCAACCTCTGCTTAGAAACCTCCAAGGAAGGAGAGTCCACTACTCCAAGGAAGTCTGTTCCACTGTCGAACAGCTCTTACTTTCAGAAAATTCTTCCTGATGTTTGGTCGGAATCTCTTGTAACTTGAAGCCAAAAGAGCTAACAGTGAATAAGCAAGTTAAAACTAATTATCTGAGCTTGCGGTTCTAAAGCATGCCTGAAAACACACGGAAGAACTAGGATGCAGTAAAACTGGGCAGGGAAACGAGAGAGTGACAAGTGTTGGCTGAAGGGGTAAAGGTGGTAAAACAAGGAGGCTTGGACCACTTGATTTAGAGAGAAAAGGACAAGATCAGAGGTGGAAGGGAGCTTGCATGGTGTCAGGAGCTGGAGTCAGCAATAAAACAATCAAGCACCCAATGGCAGTGAAGTTAATTCTTTATTCAAAGAATGAAACAGCTCAGTCATAGTTATCCCAGCAACTCTGTCCACAAGGCAGTTGCAAGAACTGAAGGTCCTTTCCTTCCCACCGCTCTCCTTCCCCAGCAGCCTGAGGCTTCATCATCTTGCCTCTTGTTGTTTCTCCCTCTTCATTTCTCTGCGTGTTCTGGGAGACCAGGGAGAGGGGAGCTGGTCGCAGCAAGAGGGAGAGACTCCCTGGATTCTTCAGCAGCTTGCCTCTTCTCTGCCTCCTGTAACTTCTTCATTAGGCATTTAGGGAAGAAGCAAGGAGTGACACATTGGGTGATCACATGTTGGCTTAATGCTTCCAGAAGGAGTCTGATGCTCTATTGAACCCTGAGGAACCCCAAGCATCACCCTGGAAATGACAAGGATCAGAACCACCACAAAGCGGTGCTACCCACTCCCAACTTGGATATGCTCCAGAAGGATATCATGGTCGATGGTATCTCAAACCACTGAGAGGTCAAGAAGGATTAACAGGGATACATTGCCCAACACAGGATTAACAGGGATACATTACATCTCTCTCCCGAGGCAACCAGGGCAGTTTCTGTGCCAAAAACTGGGCCTAAACTCCACTTGGATCAGTTTCCTCCATGTGCACCTGGATGTGGTCCACACTGATATATGTGCAGCAAACACAGGCTATAATAGCACATTCTTGCTCTTTTTCTGGGAGGGGTGATCTGTCACATACATGGCCCAAGAGCTTTGTTAAAAGAAAAACTATGAACAAGTTAAATGCATTTATCATTGCTACAGGACAAACCCTGGAAACCCTAGGAACAAACCTGAATCAAGCTTTTGGTTTCCACTAGTTAAAAAACTCTTTCAAATAGCTCTTCCTTTTTTTGTCTAGTTGTGTGGTTATCTCTGAGATTTAGCTTTCAAACCACCATGACTTTTTCTGTTCCTTGTTAATAAATCCTTTGGATAAAATAAGTACATGTTGGGGGGAAATACTGGCAATTCAGCCTTAATAAGCAAAGATTTTTAGAGCATTTCCTGTTGTTTAGCTTCTGGGTTCAGCTTCAGATGTATTCTGAAACTCTCTTAATATCATAGTGTGGGGGTTTAGAATTTTTTTACAAAAAATAACAAGCAACTTTTGTTCCCTAGAGTTTGTGCAAATTAGCTTTTGAACAACTTTTAAATGCAAGCTTTTCTTTCAGTGTATGTATGTAGGGGGAAACATTCATCAAAAGCCTGGATAGCATGCAGAGACAGTTTAGAAAACAATGTTAGGTTTGTTATCTTTGTACCCTTCGAAAACATGCTCCTTTTAGAATCACCCATACATCATTTTGCTTTTGGTGAACCCTTCTTCCTGTTTTCCTAGAGGAGGAAAAATGAAAATGTCTGATGAAAAATATCTACGTGGTTATCATGAACATTTTGAGAAGAACTAAGCTGTGTTACCATCTCTGAACAACTGCAGATGTTCTTTCTATGTTAGATGTTCAGTGAGTCTCAAACTATCTATTAAAAGTTTAAATATAGAGAGAACATTGTGTCCCTTCTTCTCTCTTCCCCCACAAAAACTCCACGGCACTGCTTTCGCCCTAGGAGCAAACATTTCAGAAACAGTCTTTTAATATGGGACTCACAAAATATACATACTATTTCATTGGAACCCACACGGCTCAAAATATTTTCATTCTTTTGTTCTTCAGATTCCTCCGAAGGATTCCTGAAAGCTTATACACATCATGGGGAGATAGATGTTTACATTATCAACCAAAAGGGGGAAGTGGATCTGAAATCTCAGGAAGGTTAGTAAATAGTAATTTTGTATGTGAAGCTTTTACAGCTGAAGCACTTTTACTCAACAGCAAGTTCCTCTGATTTCAATGGGATTTGGCTCCAAACTAAATGTAGCATTATGTGTAAATAACCAATATGCAAAGTTCTTGAAATTTGCACTTCAACTTTGTGGCTCTGTGGAAAATATGATTTCTGCTCTCTCTCGTTCTTTTTTTACATTTGTCCTGAGTGAGTCACTTAAATTACTATGGCAGAAATGAAGTTAACCTCCCTCTCAAACTGTAGAGCTCAATCAGGGCTTCCTGATAAAGTATGAAGAGAGTAACCCTTTCCAACAAGAAAAAGCAGAGGTGGCATGAGGATCATCATCCTGATAACTTCTTAGGTGTTCACTGCAACATCCAGACTTTGCACACACAAACCAGTATAGAGTCAAGATTTGTTGTCCAATATGGGCTGTGAGTCCTGGAAGACGTGATCCCTGCTTTAGTAGCCACTTTCCACCTGGCCTAGGAGGGTGGAGCTCTGCCCGCTTGCTTGCCTGACTCCAGCTACAAAAGCTGAGGCTGCTGAAGAGGCCTGGCACCATCTTGGCTGTGAGTCCTGGGGGGCCTGCTCACTGCCTTGCAGGCCTTTTCCCACCTGGCCTGGGAGGGAGGAGCCATGACTGACTCCAGCTACGAAAGCTGAGGATGTTGAACAGACTCTTGGGCAGGGGATTGCTTAGGGGGTCTTGTTGCTATTAATTATTTGCACCTTTAATTTTTAGATGTTATGATTTGCGTAGAAATGGTTCAGATTGTTCGTGTAGTTTTTGATGTGTTTTATTTCTTGTTTATGACTGTTTCGTTTTGTTGGTAATTACATGGTCAGACCTCACCTGGAGTACTGTGTTCAGTTCTGGGCACCACAGTTCAAGAAGGACACTGACAAACTGGAACGTGTCCAGAGGAGGGCAACCAAAATGGTCAAAGGCCTGGAAACGATGCCTTATGAGGAACGGCTAAGGGAGCTGGGCATGTTTAGCCTGGAGAAGAGGAGGTTAAGGGGTGATATGATAGCCATGTTCAAATATATAAAAGGATGTCACATAGAGGAGGGAGAAAGGTTGTTTTCTGCTGCTCCAGAGAAGCGGACACGGAGCAATGGATCCAAACTACAAGAAAGAAGATTCCACCTAAACATTAGGAAGAACGTCCTGACAGTAAGAGCTGTTCGACAGTGGAATTTGCTGCCCAGGAGTGTGGTGGAGTCTCCTTCTTTGGAGGTCTTTAAGCAGAGGCTTGACAACCATATGTCAGGAGTGCTCTGATGGTGTTTCCTGCTTGGCAGGGGGTTGGACTCGATGGCCCTTGTGGTCTCTTCCAACTCTATGATTCTATGATTCTATACATAAAGATTTCCATGTTGTAAGCTGCCTTGAGCATGGTTTTAACTATGGAAAGGCAGCATACCAATATGTTGACAAAAGCAGCCAGCACATCGCTTTGGAAGAGGGGCATCCAATTTTGCCCTCCAGTTGTTGTGGACTCCAGCTCCCATCGTTCCTGACCATTGGCTATACTGGCTGGGGAAGATCCAAACAGGGCTCTGGAGTCCAAAAGATCTGGAGCTGCCATATTGCTTTCCTTTTGCTGGGTAAAAACAGCAAGCCCACATTTCTCATGGAACTCTGTTTAATTTTTTTTTTTGGGGGGGGTGTTTCTCTGACCCAAAGTGGCTTATGCCTGTCACCTTGAATTGTCTTAAGACAAATCCTTTTGTTCTTGTGTATAATAGGCTCCATTACTGTCAAGGTACCTGCAACTCTTCAAGCTTATCTGCAGTTATCTGGGAGCAAGGTTGAGGTGAGCCCAGAGATCCAGTTACAGGAGACTCAGAATGCCTTTAGGGAGGACCGCATTACAGTTACAGGTCAGTCTTGTCTTGTAGACGCTCTCCCCATAAAACTTTGCTTTTAGGTATGAATCAAATTACTCTGTTAATTAAGTGTATGCAGTCAGGTTTGCAACCCTTTCCATGGGTGCAAATTATGTTTGTACCAGATTTCTGCCCATCATTTTTAGCCTAAACTGTAGTTAACACCATTGCCTAGGCAATCCTTAAGTGGGGTTAACCTAGGAGGAAGGATGTGGTGGGGAGAAGCAATCTTGTTGTCCATGCTAGAGCTTTTAGTCATGGGATATCTTTACCGGGACTGTGATGGACTATTCTAAGTACAGAGAGCATAAATTCATGCTTGAACTGCACAAAACATCATGAGATTCAGTGGGGGGGGTGGAGCTACCCTACTTTGCTAAATGGAAAATTCTCACAGAGAGCTGTACATTGTCTCTATTTTAGTCTTCTGAACTAAGAGCTTGCTTCACAAATAAGCGGCTCCTTGGAGAATGGCTCAAATGATGTGTATCTTGGGGGTGATTGATTTTTTTCTGCTGGGAAGAAGGAAAGAATAGATAAGTTCTGGTTTAGACTTGCCAGATGTAATTACTGTAATACCCTTTGCTGATGTAGCACTTTAGAAACAAAAGGAATGCTAGCATAAATCCAAAGTTTGCCTTGCTTGCTATAGGCGAAGAATACATGGGAGACATGGAAGGTTGATTTACTTTTATAAACCTCAGTTATTTTCAGTCAAACACAATAAAATAATATTATATGCACCTTCAGTACAATGTTCAAGTCCTACGGACAAACATCCTTTTGATACTCTGGGTTTTTTCCCTTCAAATTACTGGTATAGGTTATTTCCTTTTGTTAGCAGTCCAATAACTTGTTCCCTGGCAAACTGCAGGAAAGAGTGATTTGTTACCATTGAGTCAAGAATGCTCGTTTGGGTTTTGCTTCGTCATATCCATGCACCACATCAAGGACCTTTATATATCCAAGGGCTGGCACCAGTTTTGCTTGGACAGTCAAAGCATAACAGAGGAGGCTGCTCCAAACTGCACTTCCAAGCTACGCACTTGTTTTGTTCCTCTAATTTAAACAGCCTTTGATGACACAGCCCAATACACAGACACAGCCCAATACACAATTATCTGAGCTCAGGCAAAGTCACAGGAGAGTCAGAAAGGATACCTGACGAAGAATCAATGTTAGGGAAGCCCACCTAGCCTGTTTTCTTCTTACATCATTGCCTCTCTCTCCTAGCCTATCAAAGACCTTCTTATTTAAGAAGCCATTTAGGTTGATGGAAGAGATTGAAACTAATTTTGTTGTTCTCGTCCAGGCTTTTCTCTGCTGCAAGTTAGAATAGATGTAATAAATGTATGCCCATGTTTGTAACTTTTCATCGAAACACAAATTTGCTTGCTTCATTGGTTCAGAAGCAAGCCATGCTCTTCTTAACTACATAAGATAATCCCAGTATGTGGGAAGGAGAATTGAAGTAAAAATAAAACTTGCAGAACTTTTTAGGGAATACATTTTAGTGGCTCACCAGTTGGAAACTGAGTCAATGAACTGTACGTAGTGGAATACTACAAATTGTGAACTATGTGAAACAGTTGTCTTCTGTGAAACTACTGGAGGCCCCCAAAACAGGGTGAAACAATGGTGGTAGCAGCCAAGAATCTGCTGGATTTTAAATTAATTTTAATTTAATTTAATTTAATTTAATTAATTCTTCATCATCCTTTACTATATTTAGTGAGCAAGCCAGGAATATAAACCACGATTGATCTCTCTTTCTTTGAATGGACAACAGTTTAAGCTATCCAGCATTTGCTGCGTTCAGATGTAACAGGGAACTTTGGTTAATTTAAAACTGGAAGTAGTAGCTTTCAGTCTCCTGTGGCATGTGAAAGGGAATGGGGAAGTGTGGGAGCCCATGGCTTGCTGTGGGTTGTCTACACAGCACTGAACTATGACTTAGAGTTGCATATGAAGTGGTCTATAGAGACAGCATTTTAATATTTCAGGCAATGTCATTTCAGGCAAAATCATTCTCATTGTATTATTAACTTGTTGGATCAAAGGTTGATCACTTAATACATCTGATATATTTATCTAATTGAATAAAAGAAAAAGCATGTTTATGTCAAGGCAAGTCTTCAGCAGCTCTTACATGACTCAGCTATTTCCCACCAGCCTTTAACTTCTATATGTATTATGTTTTCCAGGCAAGTAATTTTGCTTCCATATTAACGCAAGCTCCTGTGGGATTTTCCTCCCAATTTCATTTAAAGGGTCGTGGAGTGAGTTCTCCACCTCTGGTGTTTCTCATGAAGCCCATTATAGTTGCACAAGTTGTGTTGATTAAAATATCTTGAGCCTTTGTGTCACTGAGAAGGAATGTCCCTGTTAAGAGCAAGGGAGCAACTTTGCCTACTCTTGGTTTTGGAAGGATGGCCCTGAAGTGCAGCTAAGTATTCTGCAGCCTTCATATCAACAAAGAAAAACTTTGTTTTGGAAAATGAACGTAGCAAACGTAAAAATAAACCAGCCGCAGGAGAAGACCCTTAGGACAGTTGAGCAAAGAGGCTTCCCAGACGCAACTGCAAGAAGCTAGCCAGGGCAAGCAGCATTCTTCCCCTCAAAAGATCTGGGGCAAAGATGCTATATATCTTAGACTCCATTTATTAATATGGAGTCAGGCTGTGTAAATTACAAGCTTGGCAGCTACATTTGGAGTGGGCAGAACAAGCAAAGGAGCAATATACAACATTTTTAATGCTCCCCTATAAATCTCTGTGCTGTAGTAACTGCAAATTAAAAAAAATAGATTCCCCCATCTATATTTAGCACCCTGCTCATATATTCCAAAGAAAACAGGAGGTGAGCCAAGGCATTTTCAAAGATGGAGAGTCTAGCCAGTCTATCATCAGAACCCAGCAAGCATGCAGCAGCCATATTGCTAAATAGTTTGTTTTGCAAAATGACTCACATTTTAGTCGTGTTAGAAATGGACCTTTAAACTCCACTAGTTGTATAAACATCCCATAGTATGATCTGCTGTACCTGTTTCAGGCATTTCACAGACCCATTGCAGTGGGAATGTTTTCCAACCCTAGGATTTTTTGGCCATCAGTATTGATCAAAGCATGGTGAGATTTCCACACACAACCCACCGCGGTGTGGATTCTAATGCTTGCTAAAGGCTGGGTGGTTTATCAGGTGATAAGGCCTTTTAATAAGGTATTTTAATATATAACATTCATGATTTTTATTCCATACTAAGATGGTCATTTACTGTTTGAATACACTGGGCAGAAATAGAGAAAGAAAAAAGTGTGGGGTCTTGTTCCAGCTCACAGTGATAGAAGGGTACCATGTTGGTCAGATTACTGTAGTGTGCTTTAGGGTTTTAAAAATTATTATTGAGAAAATGTAGCCATACCTTGGCGATGAGGGGCTAGGTGAGGTGTGAGCATTATAGATCTTACTGGCATCAAAGACCTAAAGGCACTTTTTGAAACAGGTAGATGTTTTTCCTAAGAAAAAGAGAATAAATTCAAAGAAAGTAGGAAATGTTTTATAGACTTCTTTAAATAAACTTTTAAGACTGTGAGAACAGATGAATCATTTATTCCTCCAAATGAGAAAGCAAAATAACACTTCAGCAGTGTACAGTGGTACCTCGCAAGACGAAATTAATTCGTCCTGTGAGTTTTTTCGTTTTGCGAATTTTTCGTCTTGCGAAGCACGGATTCGCATAGGAATGCATTGAAAATCAATTAATGCGTTCCTATGGTCAAAAAAAGTTTAAAAATCACCAAAGTGTACAGTACTGTACCTACATTTTCTAAGACTCTGGGGGACCACTCGAAGAAGGTTCCTCTTCCACTCTTTGCTTCTTGCTGAAGAACCTGTCCATGGTCTGCTGCTTCATCCGCCTTTTCAGCACCTCCCTGAAAGACGACATGACCCTCGTATCAAAAGTGTTCGCAAGGTCACGTGTCAGGTCCTTGTCAGGGTGGTGCCGCTGTGCAAAACCCTGCACATCTTTACACTTCTGGCAAATGTCCCTCAGTTCTTTCTTCTCCTTCTTCCTCTCGCCGGCCTCTGCAGCAGCAGTCTTCTTGGGCCCCATGGCAGCACAGTTCCTACCTTCGCAACCCCCCCCCCAAAAAAATCAGTGCTTCACATCCAAAAAATTCAAAAGCACCAAACCTCCTAGAAAACACCCTAACCCAAAATCCAAAAACCCCAAAAAAAGTTTTAAAAGTTTAACTTACGAAATGGCTGCAAAAGAAGTTTTGGAAAAGCTTCAGAAATCACCAAAGTCTTCAAAAACCTCAAAAAAGGCTACCACACCATGTGCTATGAGTTGCTCCTCGAAGTCAAGTCGCAACTGCACCTCTTCAAGCAATGCACCCTGGGTATTAACGGTTTTAAGAAAAAGGAAACAAACTTGCAAGACATTTTCGTCTTGTGAAGCAAGCCCATAGGGAAATTCGTCTTGCGAAGCAACTCAAGAAACGAAAAACTCTTTCGTCTTGCGAGTTTTTCGTCTTACGAGGCATTCGTCTTGCGAGGTACCACTGTATTGAGGAAGAGGTCTTCCTTCAGTAACAGCCGAGTGACTAGGAGTGAAGCAACAACATTAGAATAGAAATAATCTGGCCACAGTGGTCTGTATGGATGCACTTTGCCACACTTGATAGCACACATTTAAGAAGCAAGCAAACTTTCACACATTAATCACTTGATAAGCTGGTGATTTATATTCACCCATTATATGGCTGGTGCCAGTCTTAGTGCCATATCTAGCACAAAATTTGGCACTACGGGACACAGAGATACAAAATATGGCAACTGTGTGCTTATAGCATAGATGACTGAATAAGGGGTCCAGATGTTGGTTTTGGTATCACCAGGATTCTAGTGCTCTTGAAGGGCAACAGCGCTTGAAATGTGTATGTAATAGTAGCTCAGCTTCTTCAGAGATCTTACATGCAGTAGATCTCTTTACACATTTATACCTGGGGTAGTACTAGCCAGTGTGGGTGCCTTCCAGATGTTACTGGACTCCCAATCTCATTAGCACCAGCTAGCATGGCAAATGGAGATGCATCATGGGAGTTGTAGTTCAGCTCATCTGGAGGCTACCACTACTCGACCTGGAGCATGATCCTGCTCCACCACAGAGGGATTGGCATTGGAGCTCAGTAGAGTCC
Source organism: Podarcis gaigeae (assembly GCF_964106915.1). NCBI lineage: Eukaryota > Metazoa > Chordata > Lepidosauria > Squamata > Lacertidae > Podarcis > Podarcis gaigeae. The sequence continues at coordinate 70,010,262 of NC_139686.1, read as the reverse complement.
CTGTGCACTTTCCTGTCGTCTTCTTCTTGCTCTCCTCTGCATCCAAGTGCAAATTAATGGCACTCTGAACCCAGCATGAAAATGATGTGGTATTAATGTAACATAAAGGAGGCAATAATACGTTACCACTTAAGAAGGGTTTCAGTCTTCACCAGAGCCTGTTGCCTTTTCTCTTGTGGATTAAATTCTTGAAGTGACTCCAAAACATGTAGAATCTAATAACTCAAGTGTAGATGCTAAACGGCCACAGCTGAAAGAAGGCCTTTCTAGAAAGCTATGCGTTTTTCATTTACCGTGTGTTTTGGATGGAGAGAGCCAGGTTCTGAGTACATAAATTGTGTTGAATGTTAAAGAGGAAATAGACCTTCAGGTGTAAAAATAGAACAAACAGTCATGAGTTTGAGAAGTGTTCTGTACACTATGAGACTCTGTCACTGGCACCTGGTTTATTTAGCGGCAGAGAAAACCTTAAATCCATCAGGAAAAAGATCAGTATTGCTTCAAATATAGTAGGCATCCTTATACTGTTTTTAGTTGTACATTTTGTGACTTAAGTAAATAATTTTGGCCATTTTTCCTGTGAGAGGTATGCTAACTTTTACTTCCTCCAAGGACAGTCCACTGTAGTTTGCACTTATGAAATATGACTAATTTCAACAGAATATTCTTAGGGGAAGGAACAGATGCCTAAACTAAATGCTTTCCCATAAATCATTTGAGTTCAAACAAAGGCACTAAATTGTTTTATGCACATAATACCCTTCCAACTTAGCTACTCGTTCATTTTCATCTTTTGGAGGCTTACCCAGGTTACCTCTGGAATACAGTTCTGCTTTGTTTTCTAAATCCAGAGGCTTAAAATAGATTTTGGAGCATAGCTTAGCCTTGGAAGATAAGATTAAAGCATAGACGTCCATGGATTCTAGTTTGCATGGAGTGGCAAGAAAGTGATTCATTCAGCCTGCTGCAGCTGTACTCAGCTTATGGCCAGCAACAGAGACTAGGAATTGTGACAACCTGAATTTAAGAGCTAGCTTTCTGCATCCACAGGGTTTGCATTGGGAAAACGTGTTTTTATAATCATGGACTATCGGTAGGCTTGATTTAAAATCAGCATAATGCAAAAACACATTATTCTTCCCCAAATCTATTCTGCTGAGACTTTGCTGCGATGAGTCATGGTATGATGTCAAGGAAGAAACCAAGCAGCAGGACATGCCATGATTTATTCCAGTAAAAATTTCCATGAAGGTAACAATGAATCTGCTTAGAAAAAGGTCCCAGAATCAATCTGTGAAATTAACTACCATAATTTTTCTTTTGTCCATTTAGGCCATATGAATCAACAGGATAAACAAGGAAAACATATTAAAGCAGAGACAGAAAATGGCACAGTTCATCTCAAAAGTCAAACCTGGTTCCAGTCCGTGAAACTGAAGGCCTCATGATGGAGTGAATAATCTTTACTTAATCAAGAAACAATGCAGAAAGATTACTCTAAATCTTGCCCACTGTTTGCATATAAAATGCACTGAGGCATGTTTTAGTGTTTCTGGTGTCTTTGGCTTCAAATGCTCAGAAATCAATTGAAACAACCTCCCCCCCCCCCAACTTGTTTATTGATCACTTTAAGCAGCCAAGCTTTCAATAAATACCCTGAATATTAAAATGCTTAAACCTGAGGGCTGTTTTTTTGCTTTCCTCCACCTTTCTTCTAGGCCGTTAGCCCCAATTCTCTCCCTCACTGCTTCTGGCACCATGGTGGAGGAAGATCTCTCCCCACACTGGTCCCCCACCTTTTTATAGGGATATTGGATAGCAAGTCACTGAGGACGATGCAGTGCAAGAAAACCTCCATTCAATGCAGGTTTGAGTAGAGCAGTGTTTCCCAACCTTGGGTCTCCAGCTGCTGTTGGACTACAATTCCCATCATCCCTGACCATTGGTCTTGCTAGCAAGGGATGATGGGAGTTGTAGTCCAAAAGCAGCTGGAGACCCAAGGTTGGGAAACACTGGAGTAGAGCCAGAATAACGCAGTGGAGGCCAGAGGTGCTCCCAGCAGACCTTGGGAGTCATCGCCACCTCTCCTCACCCATAGGACAGACGGTTGGCGTTAGATCAGATCTCCCCAGTGTGCACTCACACCCACAGTGGTAACCCATTAGCATTTCTGAGGCCTCTGCAAGTGACAGAAAGAAAGCAGGCCCACGTTTGCCAGCCTACGATGATGGCCTCGGTCATCTGGGGGGGGGGGGTGAATCAAGCAGCTCCCAATCTGCTGTGAGGGTCTCCTAAATCTCCAGAGCAGATTTTGGTGGCTCACAGGAGGAAAAGAAGGCCCAGTTGCCCAAGCAATAGTCTGTTGCACTCATGCACCAACTCCCTCAATTATTTATTTACTAAAAATACTGATATATCCCTTTGTAGCCCCCCCCCCATTCTCTAAAAATAGCTTTAAAAAGCTTTGTACGATACAATCACATAAACGATGGTATCAGAACGAGTGAAGCAAGACTATCATTTCCAAAGTTGCATGGCATAAGGCACATGATACAGCCAAGCAGCTCTGCCTTTAGTCAGTGAATGTGAAATACTACCATGTTGGGTTCCATTACTGAAGAAAGGCAGGACACCTATGTAATAAGTAAACAATAAAGAATGTTTATTATTTGAGGGATGTGTGTTTCACATGCGCATTTTAGGTAACGTGTGGGTGAAACTGATTGGCATACAAACTATCTCAACACAAGATACACTTAGTACTCCATAGATAAAATGCTGTGCTGCACCTTTTTTTCCTTTTTAAGGCCTCCTTAGTTGGAATGACAGCTGGAGAATTCTGAGCTTACTAAGGGGCAAAATGCTGTCTTCAACAACTGGAGAAATGCCAACTTAATTTTCCTAAATGTACATAGCACTAAACTGTACACAAGTTATGTTAATTATTTGTAGAGAAAACTAAGCTCTTTGTTGACTGGTGTTCAAAGAAGAACTGAACAAAATAATAACATTTATTTGACTGAACTAATTAGGAAAGACAGTAACCATGTTTTCTAGTATGACTTGTACGAGCTATCAAACTAAAAACAATCTTAAGACAATGTATCATTATCTTCTTAAACAAAACAAAAATGAGTTTCCATTTCAATTCTTTGTACTTAAGGCTATTAGACATATATGATTACCAGTATTCTGTAGAGGTTCTATTGTGGGGAGAGACTGAATTCCACACTTTTTTCTGCTGAAGGGGATAGCATGGAGGGTGTACTGGACTCTATACTTGGTTCTATGCTTGGCCGAGGTTTTTTATGTTTCTTTGGAATGGGTGTGTCATCCTTGGTATCATAACCAAACCACTGAGGAGGTTCTTCATCGTTGTATTCGTATTTCTGGAGCCTTGGTGCAAATTTTGAAACTGCTTGTCTGAAATAGATAGATGGACAGACACTATTAATGTACATACAGTGGTACCTCAGGTTAAGTACTTAATTCATTCCGGAGGTCCGTTCTTAACCTGAAACTGTTCTTAACCTGAAGTACCACTTTAGCTAATGGGGCCTCCTGCTGCTGCCGCGCTGCCGGAGCACGGTTTCTGTTCTCATCCTGAAGCAAAGTTCTTAACCTGAAGCACTATTTCTGGGTTAGTGGAGTCTGTAACCTGAAGCGTATGCAACCTGAAGCCTATGTAACCCAAGGTACCACTGTATAAGTCTTTCCTCTGAAGGAATCTCTTGTGTAAAACATAAATATAGCAAAAAACTAGAGGACCCTAAAACCAGCTGTGTGCTTGAGCTTCTAACCCACTTTCAGGATTCTGTCACAGAATATTCACAAACACTAATTGCTCATAGTGACTATGATAGCAGCAATAATTTAGAAAAATTGTATAGGTTCGGAGGGCCAGACAACTTGACACTGATTCAATGAATACAATTTAACATACACTAATACTTGTAATACAACTTCCAGGTGGTATGCTTCTTGAAGAGGTCAACAAAAATAATGAAACCATTACATATACACATACTTGAAGTTGGCCATTAGAGTAAATAACAGGTTTTTAAAGAACACCACCATCGTTAAGTATTACAGATGCAAAATGGCAAGATCCAGCAACAACTCCAGCAAAGCTGGTGCGAAACCTATTGGTCCGCTTTCCTTTGGATCGCATCAGCGAGGTTGAGGTTCGGGAGTGGGGTCCTCACAACTATGGAACACCCTCCCATCAGATATCAAGGAAATAAGCAACTATCTGACTTTTAGAAGACATCTGAAGGCAGCCCTGTTTAGGGAAGTTTTTAATGTTTGATGTTTTAATTTGTTGGAAGCCGCCCAGAGTGGCTGGGCAACCCAGTCAGATGGGTAGCATGTAAAGAATATTATTATCATTATTATTATTATTATTATTATTATTATTATTATTATTATTATTCACACTGCCTGGGCATGCACCCCAGGGTCGTCACTGGTGCACCACCCCCGGAGGCACACTCCACTGTCTCTCGAGACGGAAGGATGCCCACAAGTGGAAAGAGGTATGTGGTTTTGTTATGGAAATATGTATTTTTTTGTAAATAGCCCCAGGGAAGCTGAAGCATCCACCAGACCATAGTCAGAACAACAAAAATCCTCTCCAAATATGCTACTTGCTTTCCAAGGGAACTTACTATTTGTCCTGATGGAAGCATCCCATGAAATGTAAATAGTGTGCCAGGAGAGGCAATTTTAGCTGAGACTTTGGCAGTGAAAGAAAGACTTGCATTTCTCCTTCACCCCATGTCCCTGAGCAACTCAAGCTTTAGGTCCGGAGGGAGTGGGATTAATATAACAAAACATGCATATTATGGCAAGAACAATTTGGCCGGAGAGGACATTAAAAGCTGGGCTATACAATATGCTGTTCATATAAATTGCATCTGAGAAAGCAAATAGCACTAATGGGTGCTTGTGGTTCTTACCTTTCAGCCCTGCTGAACTCAGAAGGTACAGCCCTGGGAACATCATATGCACAATCTTCATTCATTTTAATAAGATTTAGTTAGAAGTAGTTCTTCACAGAATGTAGCTTTGTTTCCCCCCAATAAGATGGATGTGTCTATGAAGCCCTAGTGGTCAGGGTCTGACACTGTGTTCGATGGGACTTAATTCCCAGAAAAGTGTGTATAGGTTTGCACCTAAGTTTGGTTGGTTGACACCTGTCTGTCTTGGGAGACAATGGAAGAGTGTGCCTTCAGGGGTAAAATCAAACCCCTGGAAATCAAACCCCTGGAGAGTTGCTGCGGCTATAGAAACATGTTTTGTTGCAGCTGGGGTAGATGAAGGCCAATCATGATGAAGGTTGATCATTGGGACTATTTTGTTAGCAAGAATGTTATTGCGATTACTCTTTTGGTACATGATGTATACATTTATTAAGTAGCTTATGTGGTGATCTGCAAACAGATTAGTCCACAAGAAGACCAAGCTCATCCACAACTTGATTGTTGACATGAATCAGACACCTTCACTGTACACTAAAAACATGTTTGTTTAGGGAAGCCTATTCAGACTTGTAGAATGTTGACATGTTTTACAATCTGTTTTTACAATCTGTTATCATTGATTTTAATTAACTTTGAATGATTTAAATAGTAGTTTTTAACTGGGTTGGGGTTTTTTTACTAATAATTTTATTCTTTTTGTACACCACCTTGAGGTTTTTATTACAATCAAGGGGTATATAAATATTGTGAAATAAATAAAAACTGGACTTCTAGAGCAGTGTTTCCCAACCTTTGGTCTCCAGCTGTTTATGGACTACAATTCCCATCATCCCTGACCACTGGGTCTTGCTAGCTAGGGATGATGGGAGTTGTAGTCCAAAAACAGCTAAAGGCCAAAGATTGGGAAACATTGTTCTAGAGAACAACTTACCTGGTAATATTTGGGCAGTACAGCATCTTAAGAATTCGAAGCTGAAGGCAACCTTTCCACAGACACTTAAGTGTTCTGTCAGTAATACACAAGCAGCCTGAAATATCTAAATAGTGCAGAAAAGGGCATTCTGCAGCCACAAACTGAATGCCGGTATCAGTGACCTGTCAATGAAGCAAAAAAAGATACACTTTGGATGGAAATAAGGAATTATTAGCGACAGCTAAGAGAAGAAAAGTTTTAGTAAGCTCATAAAATATTTAAGGTCTATTTAAGGCATTACCACCAAAGCCTTTAGCACTCATACAAGCAACACTGACAATGATTTTAACAGAACAAAGTCTCTATGTTCAGTAACAGAGTTTCTAGTACTAGTTGTCTTTCTTTTCATACATACCTTGGGACAACCAGTCACACTTAGAATTGTAATTCTGTGGCAGTTGAATGCCAAATTTTTTAATGAATTATTTGTTAACTGCTGGTTATAAGATAAATCAACGTGGTCTAGGCGTTTTAAATCAAGGCAGAATCTCTGGAACAGAAGTCACAAATCAATCAATCAATCATTCTCAAATTTACCCAGAACACTTAGATTTAAGGTTTCACAATGCACTCATGCTGAATATAATCTGCTAATCTTCTCCAAATACTTGATATACTTTTTCTCTCATCAAATGGCTGGAAAAAATATTAAAGGAACATAGGAAGCTGCCTTATACGGAGCTAGACCATAGGCCCAGTGCTATTTTTCTAGAAAAAGAGGTGCTGGAACTCACCATGAACACCTCCCTCTTCTCTTAGAATGGCAATAGCGCCTACCTGAGAGGTACTAAAACTGCCAGAACCCACCTGAGAGGTGCTGGAACTGAGTTCCTGTGAGTCCCCCTTAAAAAGCCCTGCATCTAGCCCAGCTATCATTGGCATGGATGGACAGTGGCTCTCCAGGGTTTCAGATATGAGTTTTTTTCTAATCGCACCTGGGACATTCTGCTTGCAAAGTATGAGCTGTGGAACTGAGCTACTTCCCTCCCCAGTAGTTATCTACTGACTGCAGTCAAGAAAAGCTCATTTGAATGATCTGTACATGCTTCTGTGCTCTTTCAAGCCTCCAAACTGCTCTGGGATTTGATTTATTAGTTTTTCATAGTGGTAAGAACAAAAAGGGACTGCAAGGAAAGAAAGAATTGCTTCAAGCTTGGTGAAGGCATAAAATGTGATTCAGTGTAAACAAGTGTAAGGTGATGCACATAAGGGCAAAAAAATATACGATAACAGGGTCTGAACTTGGTGGTGTCTGACCAGAGAAAGAACTTAGTGGGCTGATCAAGTATAAAATGAAAGGGATGTGTGCAAATCTGAATAAAATCTGAATCTAAATTTCTAAATCTCCCTGATAAGACACAACATTCTCTCTCAAGAAATTACTCCTCTCATCAGATACTGCAGATAGAAAATGTGCAGACTTCACAACTGTATTTTTATCTTGTCCACCCAGTATGTGTAAATTAGTAAATAAATTTCAATATTGCAAATTGACATAAGTTTCCAGAGATCCTTTCTTCCAAAGGAACCCAAACGCTGTGAAGCACTAGACCCCTGGAATGTCTCACTGCTTGAGAAAAAGGTGCTCAGTTGAGACTCTTAAACTTACTAAACTGATAATGAACAGTTTTAAACCTCAAAGGATCATATCCGTACTTCTTCCTGCTTTCAAAAAGTACTTGTGCTAATTAACCACATTGTCTCAAACTTGCATTTTTATAGCTGATCAGTTTGTAGAGGGAAAATAATTCAACGAAACTGCCTTGGCAACACTGGTGAACCAAACATAATCTGGCAATCTTAACACATAAAAGTGATAGAAAACAGCTGTTGTATACTTTTTTCAAATAACACTCTTATTTAGTAAGCTGGTTATTTATAGAATATACTCTAGACAAGGCTTCAAAGCCCATCTCACAATGTAGGAGCTAATTCAGACTGGAAATATAGGTCCAAACTAGACGACCAGATTTCCCTTCTTTTTAAAGCATCCCTGAATTGAGTTGGGACAACTACTCTGGAAGAGAAGTGTTAACCTTATCTTAGCCACCAGCTCCTTCAAGTTTCTATTTGCTCAATTAACAGAGGCATACAAAAATAGGGGTTTTTTTCATTCTTGTTTATTTAAGTGGAACGTATCCTCCAATAATGAACAAGAAGAAAGAATTAAAATTACACACACAAAAATACAATCCCTGGAAAAAATAATGATGATTATTGGTGTTGGGAGGTAGTAATTTTCTAAAGAAGATTTGGTTTATTTATAAATATCAGGATATTCTTGGAGCGAGGACTTATCTCTTTGAGAAGGATTTGAGAAAGAGAAACTCAGCACATGGTTTTGGTGTGTTCCCCACAAAATTTTAAAACATCTGATAGTGCAAGTGGCCCTCAACATCTAGTGCTGAAAGAAGAGAACTGGGAGAGATTAAAGCCCATGGTCTAACTACAATCTGTTGTATGACGTTAGGAGTCAAGAATCTCCATCTATGTCATCATCGCATTGGCTCACATGGCCCCTAGCAGATGGATCCAAGTTGCATCCTATATGATGTTACACCACTTATAAAGAAGTGATTAAAGTCAGTGTAGCAAGCAAAAAAGACATGTTCCTTGGAAATTTTGATTAGCTTTAATGAATTGACTTTGTGGAAGAGAAATTGTTAATCCCATTTAAATAAAGTTTCAGTTCCACGCAGCTTTCTCTAAATGCTTTTCCTGATGTCTGTATGAAAGCCCAGATGACTACATAATGGCTTTCCATAAATTAGACAGGATATCTGTACTTTTAACACAGTTGCTCTTTACATTACAATAAACTAGGAACATGGAGGCACACTGGAAACTCCATTCATAACTATTCTCCAAAGAATAAATTATTCTGTCAAATGTGTGCTTGTGCATTATCACATGCATACAGAGCAGCAAAATTCAAACCAGCTCTGTGTAGCTGTAGATAATGAATCCAACAATAGATTGATGGATGCTTGAATTTTATGGCAGAAAGGTACTAATTCATAGGATAGAATAGTCATTATTTTCATAGTCGTTACTTGATAAAATGTGATGATCACTGTGATTTCTGTGCAAGATTTTTCGGAATATAGATTAAAACATAGCAACTGTATAAAAAACCATGTTATTTCTAATGCAGGGTTAATATTTTGCTAGATTAATTCACCAAAGAGTCTCTTTCTATGCTTGCACAAGTCTTTCTCCTCAACTACTAACATTATAGGTGTTCAAGATTTCCTCCTGTTCTTGAAATAGTTACTTCCTTCATGATGGCCGTTTCAGCTTCCTTCTGCTGAGTTCTCCCCAGGAATCTGTCCTCAGTCCTTTCTCTCTCTTTTTAGCACACACCAGACACAAATGATGGGACACCATTTTTATTGCAAAGCTGCAATTTTCTATCCACGATCTGTTTTATGTCTCAGCCATCTTATCAGAATCCCATGAGGGCTGCATAGCAGCCACTGCCAAAAACACATCCTGTTTTAAATAAGCCCTGCTAAAAAGTAAATGCAAAACTGCCATTGGTTGCTGTGCAGAGACATTTTTCACTTCTTAAAATGTTCTACTTAAATCTCCCTTCGTGGGGTGAATATTATCTCTTTCCACATTCCAAAACTCTCAGTCACTGTAGTTTCACTTCCCCACATTTGCATCTATAAGTCTCAGGAGTTCAGAGCAAGAGCAGCACAGTGGTTAACAATATGAGCTAAGAAACTGAAACCGCCAATTCAAATCTCAACTCATCTTTAAGTTTCCTGGAACACTCGACACAAGCCACTATTTATTTATGTAAAGTGGTTTTACAGCCCTTCAATTATATTTCCAGGGCAGTTTACAAAAAGAATAAAACCATGAAAATGTAAATACACGATATATCATAAGCTAAAAGCTATAAAAATCATAAAAGCAGCACACAATAATGTGCAATATAAAAAAGTGTTGTAAAATAAAAAGGTCATAATGGTCTGGAGCTGAAAGGACAATTAAACAGCCCATGCTGGCATGTAAAGGAAACCAGCCATGGCTTGAGTACATTTTCCTAATGGCAACATGTTTCAACAGTTTTAAGAAAAAAACCTCAACATATTTACTATTTCATTGTAAATCAGACGTGTTCAAGAGTGACATACATGTACTGATGCTTGTAACATACATAACATAGGATCTTATTTTACCTTAATTCCTGTATCAGTTAACAGCCTGCATTCTGATATAATAATCTCCTTTATTTTCCAGAGTTTGCCAAGAGCATCCAAAGCCTAAAAATGTTTTAGACAAATATTAGCTTATTGGCACACGTATGTAAAAAACCTGTTATACTACATAATGTATTTATTTTGCTTTGCTGTTATTCAGTGCTGTAGGTCCCCCCCCCCGTACCTTTTCAAACATGCGTTCTTTTACCAAAACAAAACATAGTTGGAAACTTAGGAACAAGCCATGGATTTGTGCACTCGCTTGTTTGTATGTCCTTCCCTCTACAATCTGCATAATCCTAGTATGCTATAACTGCCCCAGTGGAAACAAAATGTAATGAAAACATCACAAAACACCACAGGAGGAGTTCAGCAAAACCAGATCATGTGTGGTCAGGGGCGTAGGAAAGGGGGGCAGGGGGGGCGGTCCGCCCTGGGTGTCTTCCCTGAGGGGAGGTGACAAAAAGGCACACCGCAGGGGGCTCACCCAGCTGTCCCTGTGCATGGCAGATCGTGCCACCTTCACGCGCAGAGGATTACCCCGCCGCCGCAGCGGATCTTGTTGCCCCCCTGTGCAGCTTCCCCCTGAGTGCACGGCATGGAATCTGGGCACCCATGCAGCTAACTCCGCCACTTTCCCTGCCTTAGCTGGAGACTGACAAGAGGGGGAGAACAGGACCCTTTGGTTTGATCAGGCAAGGCTATTCTTACGTAGCAGGGATATTTACAATAAAGCTACCAAGACACAAAGCCCCCCCCCCCCCGCTTTTCTATGTCCATTTGATTATTGTGATCCATGTGTGCTAGGTATTCAGCAACTAATAATAAAAATAATAAACAAACATGTCTTTCAAACACAGAAGCTGGATGATGCGTTCTCAGTTTGATTCAGCCCAGAGATACATCAGTGCCTCCTAACACCCCAAAGAAACACAAGTTAAGATCCATACATCACCATTTCAGGAGAGAATTAATATGAGAATATATTCATGTTAGCATGAAAATTGTTTCTCGTTGTTCAGTGAGCTGCTGAGACGGTGCTTAAACAACTGTGCCCTCCTGTGCATGTCTACTTAGAAGTAAGCTGCACTGAGTTCCATGGAAATTCATCCCAGGAAAGGAGGTGTAGAACTGCAGCCTAAGAACATCTGTTTCTATTTGAAATGGTACGTTTAATTAAAACGAAAACAACAGCCCAACAGCCCAATAGTTGAAGTTGAACAATACTTTATTAGGACTAACTCAAATGTCTCAAAAGAATGAGCAAGCGTTTGAGTTGCAGAGTTGCTCAGGGCAGATACTAAGAAAAAACACAATAGGAGGAGAGGAAAATGGCCCCTTGAAAGGGATTTGTGCTTCTGATATGGTGCATTACACGGTCAGCTTTAAAACAGGGGGCTAGGGGGCTAGTCTGTGTCCCGCCAGATGTTGCTAGACTAGGTCCCCCACTGGTCCCAGCTAGTATGGCCAATAGGAATGATGGGAGTTGTAGTCCAGCAACACCTGGAGGGACACAGATTAGCCACCTGTTTTAAAAGGCATTGTAAAAGTAAAGGGAGCTGCACCGAATCGTAAGGAAAAAACATATCCTTATTAGGGCAATTCTGTTATTAGGCCTACCTATTGCAAAATAGTGTGCAAGGTTCAAGTTCTGCCATCAGGCCAGTGAACAGAGCAATGGGGTGGTGGGTTAGAAGACATTTGTTTCTGGCTGATATTGAAGCCACAGAGTCTGCAGGGGTTTTAAGAGCTTACACTCACAATGTTAACTAAATAAACTAGAAAATAACACTTGCAATTGTATCTTATTTTTCCTTCTTTTAATAATTTCAAATGGGGGGGGTGACAAAAAAAAATCCGCAACGGGTACCACCTGAGCTTGCTACGCCTCTGTCCGTGGTTACATAGTTCCTAAACTTGTCAAGCATGATTGAAATATACTCAGAGTCGAGAGTGGATTTCATGCTCTTTATTCAGCTCATAGTGGTGAGGAGGGAATGAAAGTCCCCTCAAAGTATCTGCTTTATATACATTATTTACACAATGGGCTGCACGTGATTGGCTAATTCCGGAATTCTCCTGTAGGCCAATCAGGTTGTGGATTCACTTCCATCTGGAGCCGGATTGGGTGGTTCCTGCCAACCAATCATACTGCTGCATTGTTCTAGGACCAATTAGACTGCTGCATTCTGAATCCTATTGTTCTAGGACCAATCAGACTGCTGCGTTTTGGATCCTATTGTTCTAGGACCAATCAGACTGCTGCAGTTTGGATCCTATTCAACACAGTACATAACAATGATACTTTGTGAATTGCCTGCCTTAAACCGCCATTCATATTCAGAAACATTTTATTTACCTCTCCAGCCATTTTAACTACCCGTCTCCTTCTCCCTCCCAGATATATTCTTCTTGGTCTTGCTCCAATTCCGCTGCTTGGCAGTTCCTATCTTCTACTGACAAGCAACCCCCTGACACATTCATAGCCCGTTGAGTAGTTTCCAACTTTCCTGGCTACTGACTTCGGAGGTGGCTGCTGGGGTGAAATATGAGCAAAACACAACTCTCCTGCCCACCTTCTGGTTCACTGTATCATTTGACATGAGTTTCATTCATAAAACACGGTTTTCCATTCACAAAACATAGTTATGAAGTTATCCTTTCCAGGCAGTGTGTGTGTAAGACACGTGTATGGTGCATGCCCTCAATTTACAGCAGAACCCATTAATCTGCCTGGCATGGGCCTGATGGGAGGCACTGAATTAGGTCTCTGCATGGCTCTGCAAGGCGCTCACTATTGCAAGGAAGAGGTTGCTGTAAAATAACAACAACAACAACAACAACAACAACAATAATAATAATAATAATAATTTATTTATACCCCGCCCATCTGGCTGAGTTACCCCAGCCACTCTGGGCTTCCAATCAAGTGTTAAAAACAATACAGCGTTACATATTAAAAACTTCCCTGAACAGGGCTGCCTTAAGATGTCTTCTGAATGTCAGGTAGTTGTTTATCTCTTTGACATCTGATGGGAGGGCGTTCCACAGGGCAGGCACCACTACCGAGAAGGCCCTCTGTCTGGTTCCCTGTAGCCTCACTTCTCATAGAAGGGAAAGGCGCTAGTTTGTAAAGGGAAAAAGTGGGTTTTTCAAGGGACGCCTATGTCTCTGAACTCCTGCTACAATTTCTGTGACACTTATCTTCAACAGAGAGGAAGCTACTACATTATCAGCGAGTTAAATTGTGAATTCCAAGTATATCTGTAAACACCCACTCACATCTGTAAATAAGCAAGCGTATTGCTTTTGTACTAATTCCTTGAATCCAACCAAGAGAGAAAAACGTGTTGTGAAAATGCTCATGAAATGGTTAGCTGAAAGAACAAAATGTAGTGCATGTTAATAACATTATTACGTGGAAAAAGTAGGACATGTTCATGGTATATGTGTAAAATTTTACTGCATAATAAAAGGTCTTTTGACAGCTTTTCATGTTTGAAGGAAACAAAGTCTGAAGGAAAAAGCAGAAGGAAACAACCTGTTTTCATAATTCAATCCATAAACATAAACACACACACACACTGGATAAGGACTCCCTACTTACTACCAACTTCTGTAGAATACATAACTATTAAACCTTGACTAAATCATTTGGGATACAGGGCAAATAGCCTTATGTCAAAGGAATCCTTGGACTTTCAGTTATGGCAGTTTTCACCATTTCGGAGTGTGGAGAGAGTAAAATAATTTATGCATTCTCCACTAAAAAGGCCAATGCCAAATCTGTACTGGTTTACTGTTTACTTCCACTTTGCCAAACCTTTATTAGGCATTACAGATATAAGGTAAAGGTAAAGGTACCCCTGCCCGTAAGGGCCAGTCTTGCCAGACTCTGGGGTTGGTGCGCCCATCTCACTCAAGAGGCCAGGGGCCAGCGCTGTCCGGAGACACTTCCGGGTCACGTGGCCAGCGTGACATCGCTGCTCTGGCGAGCCAGAGCCGCACACGGAAACGCCGTTTACCTTCCCGCTGGTAAGCGGTCCCTATTTATCTACTTGCACCCGGAGGTGCTTTCGAACTGCTAGGTTGGCAGGCGCTGGGACCGAGCAGCGGGAGCGCACCCCGCCGCAGGGATTCGAACCGCCGACCTTTCGATCGGCAAGTCCTAGGCGCTGAGGCTTTAACCCACAGCGCCACCTGCGTCCCTTATTACAGATATAGGCCATCATAAAACATCCATATATAAAATTTAAAAATCTATACAACTAAACAGCCACGTAAATATATGTAATAGCAAGGATTTTCATTCAAGTTTCTTCCTGCTAAACAGTGCCATTCACCACTCTAAGAGATACTATTGATAAAAACTCAGCCACCCTTACAGTTAGGTTTACTGTATGTTTGAGATAAGCATACCCTCCAGCATGCCACAAATGACATTAGGGACATGCTTCTAATGCTTACGGTACTGAATATTACCGTACTCCTCCTCAAACATTACACTTTGCTTAAGGGAGGGGTGGCTAACACCCCAGAGGACAGGATCACACTTCAAAACGACCTTGACAGATTAGAGAACTGGGCCAAAACAAACAAGATGAATTTTAACAGGGAGAAATGTAAAGTATTGCACTTGGGCAAAAAAAAAAATGAGAGGCACAAATACAAGATGGGTGACACCTGGCTTGAGAGCAGTACATGTGAAAAGGATCTAGGAGTCTTGGTTGACCACAAACTTGACATGAGCCAACAGTGTGACGCGGCAGCTAAAAAAGCCAATGCAATTCTGGGCTGCATCAATAGGAGTATAGCATCTAGATCAAGGGAAGTAATAGTGCCACTGTATTCTGCTCTGGTCAGACCTCACCTGGAGTACTGTGTCCAGTTCTGGGCACCACAGTTCAAGAAGGACACTGACAAACTAGAACGTGTCCAGAAGAGGGCAACCAAAATGGTCAAAGGCCTGGAAACGATGCCTTATGAGGAATGGCTAAGGGAGCTGGGCATGTTTAACCTGGAGAAGAGGAGGTTAAGGGGTGATATGATAGCCATGTTCAAATATATAAAAGGATGTCACATAGAGGAGGGAGAAAGGTTGTTTTCTGCTGCTCCAGAGAAGCGGACACGGAGCAATGGATCCAAACTACAAGAAAGAAGATTCCACCTAAACATTAGGAAGAACTTCCTGACAGTAAGAGCGGTTCGACAGTGGAATTTGCTGCCAAGGAGTGTGGTGGAGTCTCCTTCTTTGGAGGTCTTTAAGCAGAGGCTTGACAACCATATGTCAGGAGTGCTCTGATGGTGTTTCCTGCTTGGCAGGGGGTTGGATTCGATGGCCCTTGTGGTCTCTTCCAACTCTATGATTCTATGATTCTACTGTGTTTTATGTGCTTTTCAATAGCCAGTCTATTTAAAAGTCAATATGGTATTTGTTCTTTAACCAAAAGAACAAGCTTGGTCCTGCCTTTTAAATTAGAAAACATAAATGAAATGACTGGCATGTGGAGAGGAAGCAGATCTGGAAGAAAGACAAGTCTCACAATTCACACTTGTTGTTGGCATCCATTTGTCTTGAGAGACAATGGAGTGCGCCTCCAGGGTGCATCAGCAGCACCCTGGGGTGCAAGCCTGGGCAGTGTATATGGAGGTTCTGGGATGCCCAGATGACAAGACACACACCCTGCCATGTTGATGTGGTCCAAAGGAAAGCAGAGTAATACATTTGACACCAGCTTGGCTGCAGGAGTTGCCAGAAGAAGGGGTCCAAGGACCCATACAACCATCTTAGGGACTCTACTCCGAAGTTGTGTAGGCTTTCCTTCTTAGGCTTTTCTTCTCCAAAATATGTCCCACAAGGCTATGTGAGTCCCCTTACTTGTATTACATATCTTTACTTTATTGCCTTGGGCAACAATGAGTCTCCAAATTTGATTCAGATGTTGTGCTTTATTAAAATTAGCAGCTCAGTTTTTCACAGGATATAAGATCAAAGGAAAGCTTATGTGTTCAGTACATCTGGACGTCAATCCCTATGTTTTGATACATCAGTACAAGTTTAGATGCCTAAAGATAGGGCATTCAGGTTAAAAATACTGACCACTATGATTTCTCTCAACTCAGAAAGGAAATTAAAGCCACAGTCAGGAAGAAAATGTACAGTTTCACACACACTCCAAATAATTGGTTTGAAGTAAATAATTAAAATGATACTCTCAGGCAATCACTTCAGCAGTCACACAGTGCACAAAGGTAATTGAAAATATGATAGAGGGAAATTAATGAAATTATTGACTAGAATGCAGATCGCGAGAGCTGGGCTAATGCTTTGTCAAACTGGGTAGGAAAAATGAACTGTCACTCCAAGGGAGGGGGCAAACAGATTCCATTGGAGTGGTGACATTTTCCTGCCTTGCGAAATGGGAGGAACTTAATATTCCATTTGGGGATGTCCTACTGTCCACTGGAGAATGTGTAATATAAATATAAAGAGATCCTGTGATGAAATTGGGCAACCAAACTTTCCAAGCAATGGTCCTATCAGAGTGCCTCTGAAGATAAGAGATTCTGAGAATCTTTGGGACCTTTGGGAGGGCCATCTTGACAAGTGTGTTCCTAAATACTGTATATTGTTAAGAATTTTTTTAAAGACATATGAAAAAGAAAAAGGTCACCAGTGTTGGAAGACTAGCCAGTTGAAAATGATTAGGGGAAGGGTAGATTTTGAATACGGCTGGATAATTAATTTTTCCAAAGGCAAACAATATTGCGATATGATTGTGTTAAAATATATAACCTCCACTGTAACAATTACAACAATCACATCCACTCTGAGCCCTTTGCTTTTAGTAATGTATCAGTTCTTGTATTTCACTGTGTCTTTGATTATAAGCCAAAATAAAAGTGCAGTAAACATTGAATGAATGTACAGTAGTACAGCTATTTTTTCAAGAAAAAGGGTCACGGCAAAATATTAATTTCCACATAGCAAGAATATTTCTCATCTTTAGTATCTCATATGTTGCATATTATTCAAATTATAAACATTGTTTCTTGTTTAAGCCAACAAAGTATGCTAGAGAGTTATTAGGATGTAGGATGTATTTTTTTCCAAAACTTATTTTTAGATGTTTATGCTCCCAGAGCCCTCAGGACGATATCTTTCTGAACTGAAGCAGGCTTGCCACTAGAAAGATCAAACATCCTTACATCCATTTTAATGAAAAACGTAAGGCACAAGAATGTTAGAATAGAGCTTACATGACCTTTGCACGACAGGTATAAAAAGACACCCTAAATGCAATACAGCTTTCCATCTTCCACAAGGGAAAGAGAAAACTAACAGAAATGGCTGAATTTACATTTTAAAAGTAAAACAGACTTGTTCTAAAAACACAGAAAATGATAGATAGATAGATAGATAGATAGATAGATAGATAGATAGATAGATGATAGATAGATGATAGAGACAGACAGACAGATAAAGTGCTTCATTGAGCTGGTTCATACATCACAATAAGGAATGGTTTATGGCTTACTATGATTGAACAGATTTGTTCTTGGCTCACTGCTCAAGGTTTGTCTGGGAAGAGACCAATCACAAGTGGTGGTTTGCACATAACACTAGAATGAATCACACCCTCCATTTATTAACTGCAACTAAATCTGTGATTGCAAAAGTGGGGGGGGGAGAAAACTTTAGATGCAAATCTTTTTGAAGCCTGGATTTTGCAAGTATGGGGCATCATGCTTATGGACAAAGTAGCCATTTCATAAAAGGGTACCAGAGCATCTAGCTACGCCCCTGGACTTACCCCTTCTATACGACATGGTGTCATTTTATCAACTTTGTTCAGACAATTGAACATGGTTTCCCATATATCCAGTTAACATATAAGGGTTTTTTCATGTAAACAGCTTGGTGTACATCAGACCCTCAGGTGGTGGGGAGGACAGTAACCAAAAATAAACTCCCCTCTGAATGCAAATAGCAATTTCGAAAGGGAGGGTGTTTCACAGGAGAAGGAGAAAACACCTACCTCCTACAGTCCCAATCCTACTCAGGACACCTCATGACTGTAATCTATATTTTAAAATATGTTCACATTGTTGCATTCATACAATTAACATCACATCTAGTTTAGCCATTGACTGTACTTCCTTGTCGCCATATGCTGCTATCTGTACTTTCAATAGTTTCTCGAACATTTATAAGCTTTAAAATGGCTGTATTAAGCCTCTGGGGTAACAGATATCAATATTTCAATACTGTAAGTCATGAACTAGTCTTAGTTCCATGATCTTCCACGCCTTGCACTTCCAAGAGACTCTGTTTTGCTACTGCTGTGTATACTTGGTCTCAAACCTTTATAAGTCAACAGTGAACATGTAAGAAAGATTGGTTGTGTTAACTGAAGAACCTTAGCATGAACACTATTAGATTAATAAAAAACAATTTTTCCAGTTATCTCATGTTTCAATAACCCAACCCACAAACTTTAAAGTTTATACTATTTAGCTCATATCTTGCTGCAATGCCTTATTTTTGAATGCTGTTCTATTTCTTGTTCCTTCCAATGTGCTACAGTGACCAAAAGGCAAAGAGGATGTTAAGAATTAAGAAAAGAAATTGAGAATAATACAGAAAATATCACTGTGACTCACAGAAAGTGCTGGCACAGCAATACTAAGAGCATACAGGAACACATTGCCATGCCTTTGTGCTTTCATTTTTACCTGGTCTGTGACATTAATTCCAGAAATATTAAGATATGCAAGCGAGGAGATCTGTGCTAAAGCATCAATTCCAGCATCAGTCACAGATTGACAATAACGCAGATTCAGATAAATCAGATTGTGGCACCTTAAAAAACAATAGATCTTGTTATTTCTTTTCTTATTATGCCATACCTGTGCAACTTTTGGCTTAGGTTTTCAGAGGACACTTCAAAAATTACAATAAAAATGTTCATTTACCTGCTCACAAAACAGGATACCCTAAGATACTATCTAAGACCATGCTATAAATATTGTTTTAAATTAGTTATTGGGCACTTCAGTGTTAAGCTGTATTGTAGCCTGCCTCACTATTCCTGTTCAGTATTTTAAAAACACGTAAAATGTTTTTTTCAAGCTTTTCTCATTTCCTCTTTTGACAGTTTTGTTCATTCTCAGCTTCAGAATAAAATATGGAACATTCGCATGAGCAAATTAGCCAGAGGAGACCAATAAGTAGATCCTTTTTCAATAAATGGAAACTGTCGTTATTATTAGGTACTAGAACACAGACACTGATTGTAAAAAAGCAACTTCAGGTATGCTTGGGACTTGCATATACCCAGTGGAATTTTTCCCTTTTCCCTTTGAGTAACAACCCCCACTCCCACCCCACCTGCCCTTTCAACAGTTTTGAGACTTTCTCAGAGTTTCAAAAGTAGTTTGCCATGTATACTCAAAGAACATAAGCCCAAAGCCTATTTGATACATAGAACTTATATGGCCTTTTGGATCCCCAAAACAAAACTGCTGTGTTTTGATTATCTGATAATTATAACGAAAAACAAATAATGCATAAATATAGGTACACACACACACAGCCATATAAAAACCAGCAATAAATAAAATTATCTACAGGTATTAGGGAAGAAAAATAATTTTCTAAACACTCGCAGAATATCAGAAATTTTGAACACTGAATCCTATGAATCATTTTTAATTTGTCAGTTTTGCAAAAAGTGACAAAACAGAAAAAAAATAGCTGAGACATTAATGGGTGTTATGGGATAAGGGGGGCTACTCGTGCATAAGCATTTAAGCCCTCCAGGCTCTGCAAATCAGTTTCTAAACTCTCCCAGTCCGAGGAGCCATGGGTGCGTGGCTACCTCAATCGCTGGCAGAATCCGTCAGTGGGTTCCTTAACGGGAACTCTCCGTCTGGATTCTCTGCGTGACAGTTTCCTGCGCGGAGTAGGCGTCCCCAGCGGAGGTCCTGAGCCCTCCCCGCTGTTCTCACTGGAAGCATCTTGGAGCCATCCCTCCGCCTGAGTTTCTGCAGGAACTCTCCCCCTCCCCCTGCTGGTTCCTTCCTCAGCATCTGAGGGTCTCTTAGCCTCCTTGAGCCCTTCCACCACCTGACTCTCTGATGGCAGTTCCCTGACATCCACTCCCCTCCAGGACCCCCCTCACCCCCCGTTTCCCCCTCCTCTCTGGTTGGTGAGGTTGGGAACCCCCGGAAAGAATCCTCCTCATCTTCGGATGACTCGAAAACCGCTCTCCATCTACTACTGTCCCTTCTGCCCGAATACTCTTCCACATCTGATTCTTCTTCCTCTTCCTGTCCTGATTCTGGGAACCCCTCAAACTCCTCTTCCTCGTCAGTGGTTCCGAAGTGTTTCTCCCAGAACCTAGCCAAAGGCTGAGGCTTCCTTGGGAACCGGCGATGAAACGTTTCTACTAATACCTCATCGTTGACCGTTTCTGCCGGTACCCAGGTATTTTCAGACTCCGGTTCCCCTTCCCATTCTACTAAGTACTCCACCTGTTTACCCTTCCACCGAGAGTCGAGTATTTCTGCTACATGACTGCTGCGTTCCCTCTCTTCCACATGCGGTGCCGCGGGAACCTCACTTTCCCGTCCCAAAATTTCCCGCCCCTCCCGGTATGGTGACAGTAATGACCTATGGAATACTGGATGCAGTTTCATGTTGTCGGGCAGCCTGAGCTTAAAGGCTACCGGATTGACCTGCTGTATAACCTCAAAAGGTCCCAGTCGTTTCGGTCTCAATTTCTTGCAACCCCCCTTGAATGGCAACCCTTGTGTGGACAACCACACCCGGTTCCCCACCCTTATGGTCTCTCCTTCCCTTCTGCTCTTATCTGCCTGCCTCTTGTATTCTTCCTTAGCCCTATCTAAACTCAATTTCAGCTGTTGATGTATTGCTTCCATTTCTTCCACAAAATGTTCCGCTGCCGGTACGCTCCATCTTTCCCCTCCTTCCCCCGGAAAGGCCCTGGGGTGACACCCATAATTGGCCATGAATGGACTCATGCCGGTGGACACATTTTCTGCGTTATTGTAGGCGAATTCGGCCAGGGCCAATTTCTCTACCCAATCATTCTCTCTGTCATTTACATAACACCTCAGATATTGTTGCAGAATACCGTTTGCCCTTTCCGCCAGCCCATTTGTTTCTGGGTGTCTGGCGGTCGAGAAATTGACCTCTACGTGCAGTAAGCTCATGAGCTTCCTCCAGAACCTGGACGTAAATTGTTTCCCTCTGTCTGAGACCACCCTCAAGGGGGCGCCATGCAACCTAAAAATGTGTTCTACAAACAACCTGGCGGTTTCTTCCGCCGTGACCGCATGTGAGCAAGCAATAAAGTGGCACATCTTGGTTAACAGGTCCACCACTACCATTACCGCAGTTTTCCCCTTGGATTTTGGCAAATCCGTCATAAAATCTATGGACACTGCCTCCCATGGCCATTCGGGTGTGGGCAATGGTTCCAGCAACCCCGCCGGTGCCGCCCTCTCCCCCTTTGCTCACTGGCAGCGGTCGCACCCCCTTACATATTCTCGTACCTCTTCCCTCACCTTGGGCCACCAGAACTGCCTGGTAACTAACCACATGGTTTTGTGTTGCCCAAAGTGCCCCGCGGTGGGGCTGTCATGCAGTTGTTTGAGTACCCTACTCCTCAATTCCCCCTCTGGTATGTACAATGCACCCCTGTAATACAACGCCCCGTTCCTTTCTTCAAAACCCCCTGTGTTCTCCCCAGCTCTCCTGAGCTCTCTGAGCTTGTTTTGGGCGTATTCATTGCTTTCTGTCCCTTCTACCAGTTCTCTTTGCCCCACCAATGCTGCTCCACACACCCAGTGGTCCTCTGGGATGATATGCCTTTCTTCGGGCGCCCCCTCCCCCTCCATATACTCTGGCTTTCGGGATAGAGCATCCGCTCTTACGTTCTCCGGCCCCGGTACGTAGTGAATCTCAAAATGGAATTTGGAAAATTCCTGGGCCCATCGCACTTGTCTTTGGTTCAGGACCCGGGCCGTTCTCCAATATTCCAGGTTCTTGTGGTCGGTGCACACCTGGACCTTGTGTTGCGCTCCAATTAGCAGGTGCCGCCATCGTCGAAACACTTCATAAATGGCGAGCAGTTCTCTGTCGTACACGGTGTAGTTCCTTTCAGACTTATTCAACTTCCGCAAGAAGAAGGCACACGGTCTCCAGTCCGACGCATCCTTCCCCAGTTGGAGCAGGACCGCTGCTACCGCTCGATCTGATGCGTCTGTTTCCACCCTCATTGGTTTCTGTAGGTCTACGTGCAAGAGCTGTTCTTCCGAAGCGAACGCTTTCTTTAGCCGTTCAAACGCTCGCTGCGCCTCTTCCGTCCATGCGAATTTCTTCTTACTACTGAGACAATCGGTGATGGGCGCCGTCAAGTGGGCAAAGTTTTTGATGAACTTCCGATAGAAGTTTCCAAACCCCAGGAACCTCTGCACGTCCTTCCTGGTTCTGGGTGTCTTCCATTCCAGTACCGCTTGGACCTTGCTGGGATCCATGGACAATCCCTTGTCTGACAAACGGTACCCCAGGAATTCCACCTCTCTGGTATGGAACTGGCACTTCTCCAATTTTACCCACAGCTGGTTTGCTTGCAGCCTGCGTAGGACATCCCGGACATCTCGGACATGCTGCTCCTCGTCCTCTGAGTAGACCAACACGTCATCTAAGAAGGCCACACAGTTCTTATAGAGCAAAGGTCCCAGGACGTGATGCATGAAGGATTGGAAACAGGCTGAGCCCCCCTGTAGTCCGAAGGGCATAACGAGATACTCAAAGGCCCCCAAGGGGGTGAACCTGGTGGTCTTCCATTCATCCCCCTTCCTCATTCGTATCAGGTTATACGCTCCCCTCAGGTCCAGCTTGGTAAAAATCTTTCCCTTCCTCACCCTGGTCAGGATGTCGTCAATCCTGGGCATGCGAAAGGCCACTGGTTCTGACACCGAATTGACGGCCCGGAAGTCCACGACCAACCTGGGTTTACTAGAGTCTTTTTTGTCCACAAAAAACACTGGGCTGCCCCCCACCGCTCTTGACTCCCTGATGAACCCTCTTTTCAGGTTCTTGTCTATGAACTCCCTTAACTCCTGCATCTCCCTGTCCGACATGGCGTAGTTTGCCCACTGGTAGCTGGGCTCCCGGGAGTAAGTTAATTTGACAGTCAAAGGGTCTATGTGGGGGCAGTCTATCTGCTTCCTTCTCGCTAAAGACTTCGCTCAGGTCTGTGTATTGTCGTGGTATTTCACCCTCCTTCCCCATCGCCGTCCCGGCAAGGCTTGCCCTAGCCAGCCCCTGAAGTTCTCTTCCCTTGCAGTGCTCTAAGCAGTGAGCGGACCCAAAAGAGACTGTTCGCTGGTGCCATCCCACTAGCGGATCATGTAATGCCAGCCAGCTCATTCCCAATATGATGGGAGGCCCTGCCAGGGTGGCTACATGAAAAGCAATGACTTCCGTGTGCCTCGCCACCCTCATTGTCATGGGAACCGTCTGTTGGGTTACTTCTCCCCCAGGAGTTCCCTCCCATCAATCGTGGTCACCTGCAAGGAACTACCTAAGGGCAGCGTCTGTATCTGGTGCTCTGACGCAAACTCCTTACTCATAAAATTGCAGGAGCTGCCTGAGTCTAGCAGGGCTTTTATCATGAGTGGATGTCCGTTGGGCAGCTCTAGCAGGACCTCTATGGCAAGGGATGCTCGGGGGGGGGGGTTCAGGCTTGGGCACATTCACTGCTCCTTGGCCTGGCTGCTGTGCCCTGTCGCTGGCAGCCAGGCGTTGGCTTTTACCTGCTCCTTAACCTCCTCCTCCTCACTCCCAACAGCCCCCACCATTCCTTGCCATCCCTTCCTTTGTGGGCAGACCCTGGCAAAATGTCCGGGCTGTAGGCAGAGGAAACATTTTTTGGCGCTCTTTCCCTCCTTCTTCCGCCCTTCGTTGACGTTTGAAGTTCCGCGCGCGCGCGCACCCCCAATCTCCATCGGTTCCACTGGCGGGGAAGGTTGCTCCGGCATCTCAGGAATGCGGAAATCATTCCAACGCTCTCCTCTCCCTTCCCGCTTCTCCAGCGCCCTCGCCTCCTGGCGCGCTCCAATCGCAAGCGCTGCCTTAGTCAGCTGATCCATGGAGTCTGGACGGGGCGCGCGGGAAAGTTCGTCTTTCACCGCTGGGGCTAGGCCTTCTTCAAATAGCATTTGAATTGGCTCCGAAGATAGGTCCCACCCCAATTTATGTATAAGCATGGTAAATTGTGTCCAATACTCCCGGACGGATTGATTTCCCTGTTTGCACGCCATTAACTGCCTGCGTACCACCCCCTGTTCAATCTGGCTGGAAAACATCAAGTCCATCGCGATAAAGAATTTCCTCAAGTCCTTTAAGGCGTCATTATTTGCTGCCATCAGGGGCCTCACCCAGTCTCTCGCCCCCCCCCTCGAGGTGACCAATCACAAAAGCCGCTCTCGATTCCTCATCGGCAAAGTCATCAAACTGCAGATTCAGGGCGTACTGCATCTCTGTTTTAAAGGATTGGTAATTCCGTGGGTCACCCCCAAATTTCTGTACCAACCCCGGTACCTTCCTTGCGATGGGGGTGGGTGGGTTTTCCCTGCGCATCCTGAGCTCTCCTTTCCTTGAGCCGCGCCGTGAGCAGTGCCAGCTGGTGTTCCAAAGCCCTGTTTCTCTCCTCCAGAGTAGGACCCGCTCCAGCTCCTCCTCCTGCTCCTCCGGCTCCGTCCGGGTTGCTCATGATGCCTCTCCTTCGCACAAGTAGCGTCAAAGACTGACGGATTGCTGTTATGGGATAAGGGGGGCTACTCGTGCGTAAGCGTTTAAGCCCCCCAGGCTCTGCAAATCAGTTTCTAAACTCTCCCAGTCCGCGGAGCCATGGGTGCATGGCTACCTCAATCGCTGGCAGAATCCGTCAGTGGGCACTTCCGGAATTTACGCCAACATAAGAGTTCCTTAACGGGAACTCTCCGTCTGGATTCTCTGCGTGACAGTTTCCTGCGCGGAGTAGGCGTCCCCAGCGGAGGTCCTGAGCCCTCCCCGCTGTTCTCACTGGAAGCATCTTGGAGCCATCCCTCCGCCTGAGTTTCTGCAGGAACTCTCCCTCTCCCCCTGCTGGTTCCTTCCTCAGCATCTGAGGAAGCCTCCTTGAGCCCTTCCACCACCTGACTCTCCGATGGCAGTTCCCTGACAATGGGTGTGTGATTCACGGTTAAATTATTTATAGTCCTGTGCTTGTCTATTCAGAAGTCTATTCGCTGAGTTCAATGGGGCTTATTCACAGGTGATTATTGGATTCCAACCTAAATTCTATGAACAGTTCTTAAGAAGCTCCATTGAAATGACTCCTAAAACATTACAACTGAGCTGTGAATTCCATTGATTTCAACAGGGCTTAGTCACAACAACTCACTTTGCTGTATGTACTATGCACAACATCTTTTCCTAAGCTAGATATCAGAAACAAGATTGATTTTAACAAGAATTTTGAAGCAACATTCCTGAAACGTATCTGTTATGTTTCACCAAACAAATAATATATATGGCATTATGGTACCTGTGGGCTATTTTTGTGATAGCACTGTCAGTGATATAGGAACAATTGGCCAAGCTGAGTTCTCGTATATTTGAGCCTGAAGCACCATCAGTAAATGCTTTTAGTCCTCCATCACTGACTCTAAAACAAATAGAAAATAAGTTATCTGATATATGTCACAATTCTATTAATGCCCTAAAAACTAGCATCTGAATGCAATATCATCTATAACTAAACTATACAGCAGTCAATATTTGTCTGCAACTATTACAAAAGTGGGTACTACAATGCTAGTTTTTTCAGAACTACAAGCTAAACAATGAGATTTTTGAAACCTGTTTCCATCTGGTAGCTAAATGGCAATGTTCTCCGAGAAGGAAGTCTCATTAAAATGAATTGGACTTACTTCCAAAACTTGACTCTCACCAGGAATGCCAACTTGGCTCCATGACCATGGGTGCCTGGGGCAATGGGTGCCATGCAGCATGCATGGCCCTGGCACCGAAAGTTGTGGGTACTCAGGCACCCAGGCTCTGGGGAGTTGACACCTACTACTCTCACTGTGGGTAAGAGTCAATATAGTGTGAGCAGTAATCCATTCATTCAACAGGACTTCCATTTCCTCCCCACTGCCTCCCGCAGTCCCTCAACTCCATATGGTCAGAAGCACATAGGAGACTGAAAGAGAGAAGAGAATCCCAAAATCCCACTACACAAGTAGATTTCTATTGCAAACACAAGGATGGTATGTATGGAATAAGGTAAAGGTAAAGGGACCCCTGGCCATTAGGTCCAGTCGTGGCCGACTCCGGGGTTGCGGCGCTCATCTTGCTTTATTGGCCGAGGGAGCCGGCGTACAGCTTCCAGGTCATGTGGCCAGCATGACTAAGCCGCTTGTAGTGAACCAGAGCAGCGCATGGAAATGCTATTTACCTTCCCACCGGAGTGGTACCTATTTATCCAATTGCACTTTGATGTGCTTTTGAACTGCTAGGTTGGCAGGAGCAGGGACCGAGCAACGGGAGCTCACCCCGTCGCGGGAATTCGAACCGCCGACCTTCTGATCGGCAAGTCCTAGGCTCTGTGGTTTAACCCACAGCACCACCCGTGTCCCATGTATGGAATGTCACCCACTAAATTGAAATAATTTACTGAACAGTAGTCCACTAACTTCAGTAGGACTACACAAAAATAAGTGGTTCTTGTTGTATCACTCAAATGAGTAGCTTTATGATGCTTTTACTAGAGTGGCCCTGTAATGCATTTAACTGGTAGACACTTGCCCACCCCACCCCCAGTCTTGTTGTCTCTGCCATGTCCTCTGTTGCAGTCTACATTTTATCACTGTTGCTGCACTACATCTGGGGAAGGAAGCTGTTGATGTCCTGTTCTACAAATGTAATGTGCTGGTTGGTCTAGCACAGGGGTAGGCAACCTAAGGCCCGTGGGCCACAAGCGGCCCATGGGGGTCGTTTAACTGACCCACGAGCCGCCCCCAAACTGAGCCACCCACTCGGTGAGTCCCCGCATGCTGCGCTAAACCGGCGCAGTGTGGAGCGGGGACTCGCTTTTGTGGTGCCGGAAATCGTGTCTGCGCAGACGCCGGAAATCGCGGGCGCAATCCAGCCCACGGAGGGATCTCTGCTGGAGTGAACTGGTCCAGGCGAGGTAAACCTTGCCAACCCCTGGTCTAGCATATTGTGGTGTTACAGTGGGGCACAGACCTTTTCTCTGTTCTGTGTGCTTATTTGCAGGCATGGAGGCTAACACATTTTTTTGGTAATTTGCAATTTTGTTAAAATGAATAACCCACACAGTCATTTGAATGTAACGGAATACCTTATGCAATCTGATAATTTCAGTACAACAATATCAGGCAGCGGTGCAATCATCTTGAGACTCAAATCTGTTATCTTCTGGCAGTCAGACACACAAAGGTGTTTCATATGAGGCCAGGATTTGCTTATGAGTTTGAAAGTTAGGTCAGTAATCTGATTACTCCCTATTGAAATCACAAAACAACAATTAGGTTACATTTGGCCTGAAGTCAATAGCTTTTTCAGTCACAAAAAGCATGTCTACTTATGCACACGTCTATTTATGTCAAAGAGCCAACACCATGGTAAAAAGGTAGCACATACAACTATTTTGCAGGAACTATTATACTATGTCATCACTAACCTTGTATTTTCATCTTGACAAGTTTACATTTAGCAAGTGCTTTAAAAGCTGCATCAGAAACATGTGGGGATTCATTAAATTCAACAGACACAATCTGATGGCATTTTTCAGCTAAAGCCTTTAAGAGAAAATACACAGGTTTCAAATGCATTGTATTTTATGTGGAAAATATACATTTTATAATAACAAATGCTGGAGTTTCTATCCTCTCATATCCAACTGAATACTAATAACTGAAGAAGTAAAAATGGCACATCAATTCTGATATTGCTCTTAGTAGCTACTGTTGGTCTACTGAAGCAAAATCGAAACATCTCTCTGCATAAAGTTAAATGTTTGATAAAAATGACACACCCATTAGATTTTTTTTGGTTTTTATATTGTATTACTGGGTGCTTAACAATCTGATTCAAATTGGATTGTAGGTAAATTCATCTGAGCTCATCTTCTGATTAAATATGTACAGTACAGTAATGGGTTATCAGCTGCTATGGATTACTGGTGGATTGGACTCATACAATATACCATAATCTCATATCATTCAGTTGTCAAATATCTTGCTATCCAAGATAGCTGGGAGAGATGCCTTGGACTCCAGTGCTGCACTGGTGCAGGGAATAAGCCCTTCTTGAGATGACTATGCTGTAAGATCTGGACTCCCGCCATCTAAATTCAGGTGTAAATATGTGAATAAAACATATCTCTTAAAGCTACGACAGCCTCCACTGTGTCTTCATTGCTCCAAAGGAGCACAGACCTTGGTTGAGGGCAAAGACCCCTTTGGTTAGGATTGAGGGGGCCTGTAACAATACAGAAATCCCCTGTGTAAAATGAACATAGAGATAGAAATCTTTATCTGTTTATTTCATGAAAGGCTCCCCCCAAAAATGGAAGCAGTGCAGTCATCCTATGTAAAGGGGAGCACTTTTTTACATCTCCTTCCCAGCCAGATGAAGTAGGGGTGGAACAGTGATTTCAAAGAGTAAACTCAAGGTATCTACTGCCTGGCAAAAAAAGGTGATGGGGAATGGGAATTTTCCTTTCTTTCAGCAGGAAAATTAGACTGTATCGCCTGTACTACATAGCACACAGCATTCTAGTGGAGGGAAGAGGAACCTGATCCTCAGATGCTTCATTCTTTTCCAGGTGGTAGATGCAGAGTCCCGATATAATATGACACTTGTGGGACTGCTCAGTTGTGGGGCCATCCCAACAGAAGAACACTGTTACTTCACCAGTAAAAAGCCATTGTGGCTTCTATTGTTTTTTAATCTGACTGGGAACAAAACTAAGATAGAGCTAAGCTAACTTCTAGAATAGTTTTCTTTAGTTTTGCTGTAAAATGCCATATTTTTCATGTCTGGAAATTAACAGAATATATGTTTACAGAACAAATATATGACTGTTTCAGTTTCTTACCTGAATACATCTGTCTGATAGAGTGGGCATTTCATTAATGATCAAGTGTTTGATACCACTGCAGCTGTCAGCAATATTCCTGAAGCCTTCCACTGTGAGCTGATTTTTAAAAACATTTTTAATAGAAAACATGAACTGTAAGCCAGTATTGAAAATCATTATTAACACCTATATTATGAGAAAATTATTATACATTATTTTCAAGCTAGTAAAGGAAAACTACAAAATATATTATCTGGAACAAAAGAAGATTTGTTTCACGAGAATCTATAAGAAAACAGTCTGTCTGAAAATGTCGGATTCCAGATTCACAGCATTTCCCAGCTTCATAAATACTGGGTATGTGTGTACATGTCAAACGTGTTTTTCCATTTAAATATTAATTTTGGAAAGTTAATCCTATACACAGCAATGCCTTTATGAATCCATGCTATTTCTGGTTAAGAAGCCTAGGAAAATTAATAAAAATTTAAAGTTCAAGTGAAGCCTATGTTAAATAAATAGGTGCTATAGAGAATGCCCTTCTATGTTCTTCCCACTAAAGGCTCGTTCAGCTATAACACAAAATTATAGTTTGGAGCTAAATGAGTGGACCTTGGGCTTGCATGATCCCCTCCTCCCCAAACTCTCCCTGCCTTCCAATATCATGGGCAAGACATCGTCTGTTGCTACATGGGGAATCAGTAGCCCTTAGATGTTGCTGGAATACAACTCCCATCACCCATTGGCAATGCTGACTGGGGCTGATGTGACTGGAGTCCAATAACAAATGGAAAGCCATGGAAAGCTGTGAAGGTGTTGGAGCAGTGTTTAGAGGCAGAGAAGGGCTGGAAGGGGGCTAATCAACTGAGGCTGAGACCTGATAATCTGTAAGTGCTGTGAATGGGTGGTTCCCATACCCAGAAATTAGGTGTATGACATGTCCTGGGAGGGGTTGCACTCCTTCGGAAGGAACAGATTTGTAGTCTGGAAGGACTCTTGGATTCTGACTTATCCCTGGAGTGGCTTCTGTGGTTAAGAGCGTTTATGCTCAGCTAAGGCTGACGCAGGTGGCGCTGTGGGTTAAAGCCTCAGCGCCTAGGACTTGCCGATCGAAAGGTCGGCGGTTCGAATCCCTGCGGTGGGGTGCGCTCCCGCTGCTCGGTCCCAGCGCCTGCCAACCTAGCAGTTCGAAAGCACCTCCAGGTGCAAGTAGATAAATAGGGACCGCTTACCAGCGGGAAGGTAAACGGCGTTTCCGTGTGCGGCTCTGGCTCGCCAGAGCAGCGATGTCACGCTGGCCACGTGACCCGGAAGTGTCTCCAGACAGCGCTGGCCCCTGGCCTCTTGAGTGAGATGGGCGCACAACCCCAGAGTCTGTCAAGACTGGCCCGTACGGGCAGGGGTACCTTTACCTTTACCTTTAAGGCTGATTTGCCAGCTTTGACTGTTCCTAGATCAGTATGGCCTGGCCTCAGTTGTCCATGCACTGCTGCCCTCCCATCTGGACTACTGTAATGTGCTGTGTGTGAAGCAGCTCTTGAAGAGCACCAGAGAGCAATTAGTGCAGCATGCAGCAGCTACTAGGGCTAGTAAGTAAGTAGTGCAGCTGATAGGACCACTTGTCCTGAAAGCACTGCATTGGCTGCCAGTGAGCTACCAGGCCAAATTGCTCTTAATACTAGCATATAACTCTTTTAAAACTGTTTTTAGAATGTTTTATAACTGTTTTAAGATTAATATGATAAGTATGTTTGCTGCCCTGGGTTTCTTTGGAAGGAAGGGTAGGATGTAAATGACTAAAAAAAGGATATAATAATATGAATATTCAGTGGGACTTACTCACCGGTAAGCGTGCTTAGAAATGTAACTTTAGTATCACTGCAGCTGAGAAATAGATCACTTTCCTCCCAGCACCAATTTTTTAATTCAATTATTCTAGATCGGGCAGCACCAATACAATTCTTCCAAGTTTTTGAAGGTCTATAAGTCAACTTCATATATAACAACTGATAGACATAGGTGACTAGGAAGTCACTGCCAGTGAGCGAATGAAATTCCATGCTGGCAAGTGAGTAGGGCAGGTAGATAAGTAACAGGTGGGACTTTTTTCTCCTCTGCCAGCTCACTTGGCTTCTGAATTGGTCATGGAGAAGAATAAGCCCTTCTTCTGCAACCAACATGGAAACTAAGTAAGCATGTGGAGACGGAATGGGGTGGCCTGATACCTTCAATCAGCTTGGAAGAAGATGTTGTTGCTGCTGTTGTATTTCCATGCAGGCCACAAAGGAGGAGGGGAAGTGCCTTCTCTCCTTTGCTGCCTGAATGGACATTCAGGACACTAGCCTCTTAGCCAGCTACTAACATCTGTGGGCTTATTTACAATGCCAACATGAACACTAAAATAAGTATGCAAGGACTCCAAATTTTAAAAACAGCTTGGAAAGAAGAGTAAGCTAATGCCATAAGTAGAAGCTTACTTGAAAGTAGCCAGTAACACTGAATTTTAGAATTTATTTTAGACATGGGAGGAAGAAGTAAATTTAGAATGACAAATGTGGGGGACAGGCTAGAGAAAACACAAAAATATAAACTTATTTCAGGCACAAACTCCACAGTTCTTATTTTCAAATGACATATAGCAAATAAATATGTGATACCCATCGTTTTAACTTCTGCCTCTCTGCTTCCCCACCAATTGCTCAAGAATATCTATAGTATGCCCACAAAGATGCCTACATATCCAGCTTAAAAGGCTTCCATATAGCTTTGCTCTACTGTACTGAATTCACACTGCATACAAAATATCTTAGTTGCATGCATTTCTAATTTATGGACTATTAACAATAGCTAGTTTGCTTCCATAAATAACTTGCCTTAGGTAACACATTCTTTCTTGGTTCTGTTTTCTCTGGGCTGCCTGAATGATGCAAATCTAGTGGAATGTAAGCACCACTGCCAAATTGCAAATTTATTAAATAAAGATAACAGATAATCTTTCACATGGTATAAGAACTGGGTGCCAGCTTTTGTGCCATTTTCTATCTTGGCATAGAAAACAGTTCACAAGAGGACAGAAGGTCATGTTGAACAGTTCCCAGGGGGCGAATGCTCCTTGAGAAAGTACATTCAGATGTTATTAATTTAAACACAGCATTCCTAATTCATGCTGTGAAAAGATAACTAATCACTATAGGAAATGTATGAAGAACTGCAACAAGCTCCTCAAAATATCAGTTTCTGGACTTTTCCTGAAATGTAAGCTTAGAAACTCTTGGGGACTGGGAAAATCTGGAGCCATGTTTCCTTATCTTTCTTCCCTTTTAAATTGAAACTATTTCCAAGAAGTTGGCAAGAAACTAGTTGAAAATCTGATTATTGTTTTCTGATAAATTGTAATTATTACATTTTTTTCCTCTCACACACAAAAAGACCACTGTTCTAATTGGGAGATACTGGGAGTATTAACAATTTATTTTTTTCATGGCTGGAACTTCCCAATCCCAACCTATTTTATTGTTTTAGAAGGCACGTTTGACTTGATATTTACTGGTAACAACCATCCTTTAATTCATATTCATATTCTTTGAGAGTTGGCAATACACTGTATTGTAGCTGCTTTGGAACAAACAAAATCAATATAATTGTCACTTTCAATATTTGCTTTTTCAACAACTGTTCCCTGTACTATTTCATGAAGTACTTCTGAAACTCCACAGTATTCTAAAATCAGTTTGCTTTGTAGTATATGTGGGGTTGTGGTGGTAGTGGAAAAAACTCAAGTCCAAATCCCCTCTGGATATGTGGAACTAATTGGGCAATGTCTAGTCAGTTGGACTAAGACTGGTATCCTATCAACAGCTATTAACATATACAATGGATTTTGCTACAGAATTGTGTATATATCATGTGTGTATATCATGGGTATGCACAAATTGCAGCCCAGGTTGTACATTATAATACATCTTTTTGGCTTGAATAAAAATATTTCTGTTAAACATAAAATGGACCACATATTGGAATTATTGCCATTTAGGGCCTCCTAGCTTTGAACTAAAGCTCTGTATAGTTAAAGCTATGGTTTTCCCAGTAGTGATGTATGGAAGTGAGAGCTGGACCATGAAGAAGGCTGATCGCTGAAGAATTGATGCTTTTGAATTATGGTGCTGGAGGAGACACTTGAGAGTCCCATGGACTGCAAGAAGATCAAACCTATCCATTCTTAAGGAAATCAGCCCTGAGTGCTCACTGGAAGGACAGATCGTGAAGCTGAGGCTCCAATACTTTGGCCACCTCGTGAGAAGAGAAGACTCCCCGGAAAAGATCCTGATGTTGGGAAAGATTGAGGGCACAAGGAGAAGGGGACGACAGAGGACGAGATGGTGGGACAGTGTTCTCGAAGCTACCAGCATGAGTTTGACCAAACTGTGGGTGGCAGTGGAAGACAGGAGTGCCTGATGTGCTCTGGTCCATGAGGTCACGAAGAGTCAGACACAACTAAACAACAACAAAGCTTTGAACGCAGCTTAATTTGTAGATAAGAATAGGCAGAACACTCCATAATGTTACTCCTACTCCCCTACATAGATTTTCTAATTTTTGGATTAGTGCTGCTGGAAGAGCCATCATGCCAGCTGTTCAAATCAGTCTGGCAGATATGCCCGCAGAGGTATTGCTGTGATGACACTTTGCCTCCTACAGCCTCCAGGAAATGTGAGGTGGCCTGAACATTGCCAGCTGACTCTGTCTTGGGGGAATCCAACCCTATCTGCGAATAACAACTATATTCTGGAACATAGCACAGTATTAAGTCTCTCTCCAGGCTGCTTTGACCCTCGTTAAATCAGTAGGGTATTTTCCTCCTATGCTGGAAATAGATATATG
The DNA here is from genome assembly GCF_964106915.1 of Podarcis gaigeae. Lineage (NCBI taxonomy): Eukaryota > Metazoa > Chordata > Lepidosauria > Squamata > Lacertidae > Podarcis > Podarcis gaigeae. The sequence continues at coordinate 69,976,031 of NC_139686.1, read as the reverse complement.
GAAATTATAGTGTACAAAATTTTAGAAACTTATCAGCTGGGTTTTCAACTAGGCTGGAAACAATTTGCTTCCGTGATTACACTACGCCTAGTATTAGCAGCATCTCTCAGTTGCCCACAATTGTAGACTTGCTGGAGCTTTCTGTGGTTTGGCAGTAGAGCTGGGCAAACTAAAGGAGCTCCTGGCCTTCAGTGGTGCTTTTGCATCACTGAAGGATTTTAGGTTGAGAGTAAGGAGTGCTATTCTCCGGCAAACCCCTTCAGCAGTGCCATAGTGGTGGTTTTTGCCCCAGGTGAAGCCTCCAGAGGGGTGCCATTGAAGCTCTCAGCCTATGCGTGTATGTACAAAATCCTTGTGTGCCAAACTGGCTCCAGAGAGTCACCTTAAAGGGTCAGAGGCTTGGGGAAAATCAGCCTGCTTTGAAGATTAGTTGGAAACTGGGAGGAGGAAGAGGTGAATATGAGATTGACCTGTCATAAGACTGGTCACCTCAGCTCAAAAAGAGCTGGAAAAAAAGTTCAGAAAAGGGCAGCCAAAAAGATCAAGAGGTTGGAGCAACTACTCCAAGAGGAAAGGTTGCAATGTTTGGGGCTTTTTGGTTTAGAATAAAATAATAATAAGGGGGGGCATGACATACTTATATAAGATTATGCATGGTGTGGAGGAAGTGGACTGAGAGATGCTTTTCTCCTTCTCTAATACCAGAACCTGAGGGCATCCAATGAAGTGAAATGTTGCAAGATTCAGGACAGACTAAAGAAAGTACTTGTTCACACAGCACATAGTAACTATATAATTGGTTATCTGAAGTCGTAATGACAGCTGCCAACTTGGACGGCTTTCAAGAGATTTAGACAAATTCATGGAAGACAAGAGTGTAAGTGGCTACTAGCCATGATGGCTACATTCTACCTCCAGTGTTGGGGCACTGTGCCTCTGAATGCCAGTGGCCGGGAATCACAAGTAGGGAGAGTGCTGCTGCACTCAGGTCTGCATGGGGGCAACTGCTTGGTGATTATGAGAACAGGATGATGGACTGGATGGGTCTTTGGTCTGATCCAGTACAGCTCTTACATTAAGTCACCCCTTAATAGAGTTACCCAATCTGGGTGTTTCATTGCCCTGGTGACAAGCTGGCTGGCTATTCTGCCTGCAGTCAGATGGTCAGCAACAACTGCCTGTCTCCTGACCACTTTACACCAACTTTTGGAAGTTTTCACTTCAACAAAATTGTGTTTACAATGTAAATTATTACTCTATCTCCTGGGTTTTGTGTCTCACTGCAGGTCAATAAAATTTATTAGATTATTAAGCCATTCTTCACCCTAACTCTGAAATATGCCCATATTCTTGCTAAAAATCAATACAATGAGAGAGAAAGCAATCAGTTGCAAGTACACCCAACAAAATAAATCTGGAATGTGAAGCGAAAGCAGAGCTTTTTCTGTGACAGTCCAATACTCACTGGTACGGAGTACTGGCATCTCCCCCCCCCCTTTTTTTGCTGTCCATTTTGTGCTGGCACCCACAGCAGAGGGCCTTCTCGGTAGTGGTGCCTGCCCTGTGGAACGCCTTCCCATCAGATGTCAAGGAAATAAACAACAATCTGACTTTTAGAAGACATCTGAAGGCAGGACTGTTTAGGGAAGTTTTTAATGATTGATTTTTTATTGTGTTTTTAACATCCTATTGGATGATGATGATTATTATTATTATTACATTATCAATATATGAGTAACAGTACCTCATTTTTTATCCAAAAACACACTAACTAGAAATTAAAATAAGTGGGGCACAGTTACAACATGATGTTGCATTATAATGCAAAGTTCTTCTGTCTAAGACTTCAACCAGCTAGAAACAGGAACCCTGTACTGTTGTCTGGGATTTGCAGAGGGTGGGGGAAGTTTCAGTAAGAGGAAAAGGATACCTGTTTTCTTGCCCATCTTTCTGCAACCTTCTGCCATTGTGCTATATAGTTCTAAAGGGCCCAGAGGCATGCTAGAAGACAGTGCACTTCCCTCAGCACTGGTATTACAAGCCATGCCACCTCATTCTGAACTAGTTTCAGCTTCCAGACCCAGTGTAAGGGAAGTCCCTCATGGACTACGGTAGCTAAGCGGTCCCTGTTTAAAAATCACCATAGCTGGTAAAAACTGCTTATTCTACATTCAGATTCATGTGCTAATGGTGGAATATATGACCCTTGATGACGTAAATATGCACATGATTCTCTCCCCCCCCCCCCATAAAGAGAATACCCCTATGGAGAAAAGTGGCAAGTATGAAGTAGCCTTCAAACTTCTTAAGTGAATCCAGCGATACTGATTTAAGTGATCCATGTTGTCATGGTTAAGGAAGGGAGAATGCAATTAGGATAGACAGGATGGGTCTATCCAAGGAGTGTTCAACTCAAACTTCTATAAGGGTCAATGCTTCTTAACTGATAAGAACCACATATTGATTGCATTCATACGATGTGCATTTTAATTTTAAAATTATTACACTGAAATTATTTATGAGACAAATTAAGGGCCCTTGAAACTTCACAGATGGGGTTCATAGATGTTTTTCAAGCAGGATATTTTTTTAAGCTCTTTCCTCTACCATTACCTTCCTTGCTTTGGCCTTTCACCCAGTCTGTATCTCCATTTCCTAACTTCACTCAATTAACACCCTCATTCCTGCCCATTTACATTTCACCATAGCTTCTATAACCTGGTAAGCATGTAGGTTTTCTGCCTTTTACACCTTGTTTAGATTTGTTCTGTTTGTATTTTGCTGATTTATTGTATCCTGTTTCGGGTAGAAGAAAAATATTAACAAATAAATAACAGGAACAGGCTTGTTGCAAAAGCCTCAGTAGCAGATAGGAAACCAAGGAGGTCTCAGATCCTTCTCTTGGCTCTCAACTACTCCAGCAATCACTGAGGCTGTTTGAAATATACTCAGAGTTGCAAAGTGATTTCATGTTCTTTATTCAGCTCATAGTGGTGAGGAGGAATGAATGAAAGTTCCCTCAAAGTATCTGCTTTATATACATTATTTACACAATGTAAATAATTGCATATGATTGGCTAATTCAGGAATTCTACTGTAAGCCAATCAGGTTGTGGATTCACTTCTATCCGGAGCATGATTGGGTGGTTCCTGCCAACCAATCAGATTGCTGCATTGTTCTAGGACCAATCAGACTGCTGCAGTTTGGATCCTAGTCAACTCAGTACATAACACTGTTGCTTCAGTTTTAACACAGAGGCAAATTCTTTTGGAAAGGGTTGTTTGGTATGTGAACTTGTCAATGAAGTCTCACCTGATCCCAGATGAGGGACATGGAAATGGAAAGGAATGGCCTACCACTGATGATAGGACAGAGGGGGACACGGAAGGGTGTGCAGTAGGTCTCTATATCCTAAACAGGGTGGCTGGAAATTGGGAAATAACGTGCAAAGTGAGTGCATGGTTGGGCAGCTTTCATTCTTCTGTCGAGAACCTCAACTGCTTTTACTACTCGATTTATGTATTTTGCTAGCATATGTGGTGATAGTGGGAAGGGGTTGAATAAGGGAAAATCCAATGTTTATTTATTTATTAAATTTATTTCCCCCTCTTCTTCCCAAGGAATCCGATTTTCTGCGGTAACTCTTGAAATTCATTCCTAGATGCTTTTACATTTCACCTTTATGTCTGCACTAGTGAGAATGGAGCAAGGTTCAAAGTGTGCCTTTTGAAGTTATGTTACGATGGTACAGGATGTCCCCACTGTATAGATTCTTACACATACGACAGTGGGATGCCTAAACGAAGCAGTTCGAAAGAATAGCTGTACACCTCCCTGCAACAACAACAAAAAAGACTGTTGGGGGCTGGGGGCCAAGAGAGAGAGAAAGAGTGTGTAACACACTCTCTCTGTGTATTTCCCTCTCTCTCTCTTAGTGGAAGGGTGGTAGTATGTTACCATGCTACATTCTTACACTTTACAAAAGAAGGAACGTGATATTAGAAAGCTCACTGACAATCTGATTTCCTTTTCAGGAACTTTATTTCTGTTTGCTCAGCAGAGGACCCTTGAGTATTGTTAATGTCTGCAAATTGTACGTATGGAAGCAAAAGCACAAAGCAAGCATGTTTTAAGCCCACCTCCAACAGCAATGCATGCTTTCATTATGCAATAAGGACTGGCTGTTTATAGTTAAAGACGCCCACTGGACAAAAGCCAAAAGCCTATAGTGCTATTCCTCCGGAAAATTTAAGCAGCTGTGGTAATGTAATTTAAAACCTCTCAAAACTTTGCTGCAGTGCCTGTACTACTTGATTATACCATGAGTGCTTGGTGCCGTCAGTTCTCTAAAGGAATCGCTTCGCTACAATATGAAAAAGAAAACTGAAATGCAAACCTGGAGGCAGCCTGAAATATCCAAGTAGATGAGCTTGTGACACCCTCTTCCAGAGCCGAGGTACAGTAAGCCATTGTCTGTGAATTTTCTGCAATAAGCTAAACTTAAATACTGCAAATTGGGGCATCCCCTATGCCAGATAAAAGAAGAAGTCAGTTACTAAGATGTTGCATACAGATTTCTGGTGCAATTTGATACTGTAGCTAAAAAGCTTTCTAAGAACATGGGTGGATACTGGAATTTAATGGGAATATTCACTTTGCCTGAATACAAAAAAAGCTGTGTTTCACTTTTGTTTGTTGCATGTACTTTACACTGTTTAATAAGATTATTCACGAACCAAAGTCATCTTAAATGAAACCTGATTTTAAAATGATTTTCCTTGGTTGTAAACTCAAACGTTTGCACTAAATTAGAAATATATGACTCTCAAACATTTTAAGGACCAAGTTGTAACATTAACTTCACATTGTTTTTTAAGCTTTTTGTGTTCAAAATGAAAACCAGAACTCTATCAAAGGATATTAAAGGCATAAAAAATTAAACATAATGTTAAACCATCCCTGCTTGTGTAATTGTTTCCATTAAGGTTTGACACAGCTATTCTAACAAAACAAAAATACAAAATAGTTGTGTGCTCACATAACAACCTAAAGCTGTAATACTTTGCTATATCTGGAAGTAAGCCTCATTGAGCATGGTGACATTTTTTGAGTAAATATGCACGGGATTGCACTGTGTGACTTAATAAAAGGAAACGTTTATAACATATATCCAGTGACAGACAAAGGAAGTTGGTTAGACAATATGCACAGCAAATGAATACTCTGAAACTGTACTCTCTACAACTTCCTTTTTATAATACATATTTAGGCATTATCATACTGAAGAGTATTAATTTTATACAATTATATAGTAGTTGAACTAAAATAAGAGATGCAATGCCACAATTACCACAAATGAAAGATTGCAGAAGAAAAAATACACTGTATGATTAGGAGTAGACAACATGCTCTGCAAGAAATTTTAGTTCAGGAAAACATTTAAGGCAACTTCACAAGTCAGCAAAAGCTAAGCTGGGAACACCCACCATGATGAGTGTATGACATCATGACCACTGCTTGTAAGACTTGGACTTTTGTGTTCTTAATGAATAAGAGAGGGAAAACTTTGCAGATAATAAGGGTTAAATTTAAAGACATATGGAAAGAAATATAAACAGTAAATATTTATTTTTGTATTAAGACAAAAAGGCAGGTAAAGCATTCAGATAAACTTTTCTGTGAGAAGATAAACACCTAAGATCTTCCAGTAATAGCACATTAATTTTTAGGGGTACACACTGTGGATTATATTCTCAGTATGTACATCATTATGACATGTAACAATGAATGGTAACAGACTTCGTCTTCTCTCTCATCTTCTCGCGCCAAAGTTAAAATGCTTGTATTAGTCAGTATCTAATATTCTTTATGACAAGAATGGGAACCTGTGGTCGCACAGATGTTGCTGGACTCCCAACTCCCATCAGTCCCAGCCAAGCGCAGCCAATGGTCATAGATGATGGGAGTTGTACCACAGCAACATCTGGAGGGTCATAGGGCCAATCCCTGCAATGGGTTTTAATTAGACTTTGTTCTTCTAGATTTCAGGTGTCTGTTAATATAACAATGTACAGTGGTGCCTCGCAAGACGAAAAGAATCCGTTCCGCGATTCTCTTCATCTAGCGGTTTTTTCGTCTTGCGAAGCAAGCCCATTGATGGCTTAGCGGATTAGCGCTATTAGCGGTCTAGCGGCTTTTAGCGATCCGCTGTTAAGCGGCTTATCAGCGGATCAGCTGTTAAGCGGCTTATCAGCGGATCAGCTGTTAAGCGGCTTAGCAGCTTAGGAAAAGGGGGGAGAGCGGAAAAAAACCGCGGGAACTCGCAAGATTTTTTCATCTTGCAAAGCAACCCCATAGAGAAATTTGTTTAGTGAAGCGCCTCCAAAACGGAAAACCCTTTCGTCTAGCGGGTTTTCCGTCTTGCGAGGCGTTCGTCTTGCGGGGCACCACTATAATAAACAAATAAGTATTCAGAAGTCCCAAATGCATGGCTGATTTGAAACAAGCTTTTTACAACAATATATTTCTATGAAAATGTGTGTGTGCATACCTTTCAAAGAGAAGGGAGATTAGGTTACCTTTTATTTTATTTCCCTTGGAGGGATGTTCTATTAGATGTCTCAACATATGGGATGTATTGCATCCCCTATACTTGGCATTCACGTGGCAGTGCTTTTTGTGTCAATCTCTTCAAAGCCCTGACTGAGTGTAGCTAATCAGACCGACAGAAAAGGAGGGTTCAAAGTGGGGATAATGTTTATTAAGGAAGTGCAGGCTCACAATGAATGAGCTTTGTTTGGCCCAGCAACATCACCAACTGTATGATTTATAAATGTTACTGAAGAATTGTGTTAAAATATAACATAGTACGTAAGCTGCACCTAGTTGAGATTGCCAAGTTGAGATTGTGGGAGGGGTCTTAAAGGAAATTTCAAGCTGAACTGTTTGCTTGTTTTCTTTTTGTGGTTGCAGGAGATAATGTGATTAGGACAACATAGCTTGGCAGGCGATATAACTTCTGCAATGTTCAGATAGGAAAACTACAATATGGCACGCTGAGAACAGAAAGTTCATTCACACTGATCCAAACTGAGACAGAGAAGCAAAAGATGATTTAGCTATATTTAAATGGAATATTATTTTTGCAGGGGGAAATGTCAGCATTTGAAAAGGCTTTATGAACTTGGAGGCTGCTTTGAAAATACCACTAGACCACTAGAAAATGGCATAAGGGTATGAAAATATACAGATCAGACATTTATCTGATCATCATACTAGAGCTGATTCTAGCTCACAGCAAGAATTAACCCAGCTTTCATTTGCTGCTCTACACACAGGAACATGGGCACGAAGAACAGATTAGCTATTTAACAAACTGCCTATATAACATACAATGGTACCTCGGGTTAAGTACTTAATTCGTTCCGGAGGTCCGTTCTTAACCTGAAACTGTTCTTAACTTGAAGCACCACCACTCCTGCTGCTGCTACCGCTGCGCCGCTGCACGATTTCTGTTCTCATCCTGAAGCAAATTTCTTAACCCGGGTTAATATTTATGGGTTAGCGGAGTCTGTAACCTGAAGTGTATGTAACCTGAAGCGTATGTAACCTGAGGTACCACTGTACTTTATTTCATTCTAGCAAATTATGACCAGTTGAAGGAGGGAGTCCAGGCAAAACATACTGAAGGCTTAGTTTCCAGATGTTTGATCATATTGGTTGCCTCCTCTGCACACGTTCCAGCTTGTCAATATCTTTTTTAATTGTGATGCCCAGAAGTGAACACATTACTCCAGGTGTGGTCTGATCAAGGCAGAATAGAGCAGTACTATGACTTTCCCATGATTCGGACATTATATTTCTGTTGATGCAATCTAGAATAGCATTAGCTTCTTTGCTGCTACATTACACTGTTGACTGCTAAGCTTGTAGTCTACTAAAACCCCTAGACCTTTTCTCATGTGCTACACCCAGACCAGATGTCCCCCATCTTATATTTGTGCAGCTGGTTCTTCCTGTCTAAGTGTAGAACCTTACATTTATCCCTAATGAATTTCATTTTGGCAGTTTGGGCCCAGTTCTCCATTCTGTTAAGGTAATCTCCAATCCTGATTCTGTCTTCAATACTTCTACAGCATTAGATACCTCTCCCAGTTTGGTTGTCATGCGCAAATTTGATGATCATCTTCTCAGTTTCATTATCCAAGTTGTTTATAAAAATGTTTACCAACAAATGCCTCCCATTTTTCTTTCTTGTTAGAATCATCTGCATTTGTGCCTTCAATATTTCACCTTTAAGAAACTTCCATCCATCCTGGACTCCCTTCTCTTTGAGTATTTCTGACATACAGTGGTACCTCAGGTTAAGTACTTAATTTGTTCTGGAGGTCCATTCTTAACCTGAAACTGTTCTTAACCTGAAGCACCACTTTAGTTAATGGGGCCTCCTGCTGCTGCTGCTGCTGCCGCTGAGCCGCCAGAGCACGAATTCTGTTCTCATCCTGAAGCAAAGTTCTTAACCTGAAGCACTATTTCTGGGTTAGCGGAGTCTGTAACCTGAAGGGTATGTAACCTGAAGCGTATGTAACCTGAGGTACCACTGTACAGTGGGATCTCACACAGTAGTTCCTCAAGTTTGTTAAGGAAATCAGCCTTCTTAAAGTCCACAGTGCATGTCCAACGACACTCAAGTTTCCCTTGCCTCTGTCTAATGAAACCCAAGAGGACATTATTGTTTCCTCTCAATGTTCACTGTACTTCCACTTTGTTGATCTCTGGTGCTGGTGAGGCCTAGGTGCAAGATAGGTATGTGGAACTTGAATAGAAAACATGTGGCCCTCCATATGCTGTTATCAGCCCTAGTGAACATAGCCCATTATCAGAGATGATGGTCATCTCCAGGCTTGACTACTGTAATTCGCTCTATGCGGGGCTGCCCTTGAAGCTGTCCCAGAAACTCCAGCGGGTACAGAAGGCTGCAGCGAGGCTCCTCACGGGGTCTCTGCCATGGGAGCAGATTCACCCAGTGCTTTTCAAGCTGCACTGGCTCCCGGTGGAGTACAGGGTCAGATTTAAGGTGCTGCTTTTGACCTTTAAAGCCCTTCACGGACTAGGACCCTCGTACCTACGGGACCGCCTCTCCTGGTATGCCCCACGGAGAGCCTCAAGGTCCATAAATAACAACACCCTAGTGGTCCCAGGCCCTAAAGAAGTTAGATTGGCTTCAACCAGAGCCAGGGCCTTTTCAACTCTGGCTCCGGCCTGGTGGAACGCTCTGCCTCATGAGACCAGGGCCCTGCAGGATCTGATTTCTTTCCGCAGGGCCTGTAAGACAGAGTTGTTCCGCCTGGCCTTTGGCTTGGAGCCAATTTGATTCCCTCCCTCTCTCTCTCTTTCCCCCCCCCCTTTCTTTTCCTTCTCCTCCTGCGATGAGGCTACAATTTATATTTTAATGTTCCATTATTTTAATGTATTTTATTTTTGTTTTTAAGCTGTAACCATTCATCTTGTTTTTATTATTGCTTGTAAGCCGCTCTGAGCCTGGCCTTGGCTGGGGAGGGCGGGGTATAAATAAAAAATTATTATTATTATTATTATTATTAGTTATAATCCAACAACATCTGGAATGCTGCAAGTTCCCAATACAAGAAGTCTCATTGAACTCAGGGAGCCTTATGCTTCACAACTGGTAGGGAGCTTCAGACATAAGATTTAGACTAGCTTGTGTCGCGTCTATGATTCTTAAAGTATATGCATAGTACAGAAGGGAGCAGGGAAGCAGCTAGAAGATGTTTCACAAGGGTTGACTTGTCAGTATTTTTGAAATTCCTGCCAAGGACCTTTTAGAAGTCCAGTATCTCACACTTTCCTATTATAGCCTTCCCTCATCGTGTCTTACCATGCATCCACATATTAGGGGACTAATCAGACACATTGTGAGCTTCAGGGAAAGTAACAGAGAACCGGATTTAATGGCCTATTTTAATTAAATTCATTGCAGTTTACCTTTAGAAGATGTGAACTGCCTCCTTCAGTTTGATAACCCTGGTATATGATAAGCATTTAATTTGCCAGTATAGCCTTGCAACCACTGGAATAGAGGATTTGTTCTGCCCATCTCCTCCTGCATGGTCCTGTTTCCCTTGACCTCATTAGGTGACATCATTAGGTGAGGTGCTTTGATGTGCATCACCCCCATGCAATGCATGGTGAGAGGGCTTTCTCAACTACAGCAGCTACTTTACATTTGTCACAACCTCAGTAATTCTATACAGCTTCATCTCTACCTCCTGAAAACTTTTTCAGCAATTCTTTTTGCTGATTATCCACTTAAGTTTTTGTTTCGTTTTGTTTGTTTTAACTGTCCATCTTTTGTTGAATTTTAAAATGTTGTTGTTGTGGCTGTATTTTTAAATAGCTGTCTTTGTTAGCTGCCCTAACTGATTGAACTAGAAAGATGGGCTATAACTATTCCAAATAAATGAATAACTAACTAACTAAAACGTCTTGGGGTAAACTGCAGTAAAATCAAACATGCCATTAACACAGTTCTCTTTCATTGTCCAAATAGCTCCAAAGTGCCTAATCAAGATGCAAGTGTATAATAAGGTAATCATGGTGCTCTATTTAGCTCTAACCAAATTTATTTCATGGTCCTTTCCCAAGCTGTTGTTTAGAAGTACAAATAACTGAGGCTATACATACATACCTGGGAGGAAGTCAATAGGACTTATTTCTGAGTGTATCGATAGGATCGGGCTGTGAACCTGTCATTTTCAGCCCCCTTATCTGTCAGACTTAGAGAATATCTTGTGTTTGTGGGCACGAAGGGGAGATTAGCAACTGGCCGGTAATGACTTAGATTTCCTAAATCTAGGGAGGGTTTCATGAGGAGTGGTTTTACCACTGCCTCCTTCAAGAAGGAAGGACCACCCACTCTTGCAAGGAGGTAATAATAACCTCCCTGGCCCCTAGTTGTCCCCTCACCGCAAGTTTTTATCAGTCCATATTCTCAAGCCTTATTACTGTCAGTTCCACCACAGCCATGAAGTCCTCAGCCACCCCAGAGCCAGTTCCCTTGGCAGGGATGTTGAAGTCTCTCAAAACCAGTGGTCAATGTTTTATTGGAGAGAGGGTGCTGCCCTTGCTTTTTGATCACTGTTTTATTTGGGAGAGGGTTGTAGTAGTTTGCCTTTTTTTGGGGGGGGGGCTCAGCACTGCCAACTTTTCTGCTGTGAAATTGTTGTTGTTTTCTGGCACCCACAGCAGTTTCCTACAATTTCAAATATGTCTCTTGGTCCAAAAAGTTGGGGGACACTTGTTTCCACATTACAGTGATAGTCAGCGAGAGAGAGCAGCTGATCTTTATAAAGGTGGAATCTTTCTTCTATTGTTATACTAAAATTCAGAATTTATTTATAAAACAGATTGTTTTTTACCTTGACAGAAGTCTTAGTGTTCCATTTGTGATATCTGTGTGAGATAAATTTAAGTAAAGGATTGCTGGGCAACCTTCTGTTACAAGCCTTATTAGTTCATCCTGTTCAATAAAGAAAATCATAAATGAAATTGGCTTCATTTTTTAAAGTAAATAATATGTCTCTATATCAGATGCATTTTTTCAGTTCACACTATACTTCAATGGCATACCTAGACATCTGATAATAAATTGGACATGCAATAATAATATTTAGCATCATCTACTGTAACCACATTCTTAACATAATGCAACATATAAATGTAACTAAGATAACCAGAATCTTTAGGTGGAATAAATGACCTCTTTTGGTTTTCAAAGTGGCCTCCTTAAATTGTTGTTTCTGGTCCATATTTGGCCCATGGTCTGGAGGCTCCTCACACCAGTGTAGACTGAAGTTGGAAGTCTATACACTTTTCCTTGATTACAAACCATGAAATCATATGGGTTTCCTATTCAAACTTCATAATATTTGGACTTTAGCCATATTATGCTACATAAATAGAGCACAGCTTTTCATTTTAAAAATGTTGTGTCTTCTCTAGAAATCAAAATTAGAACTAAAATTTATTATATCTGAATTACATTAAGGCTATTTCGAATTTGTTGTATGAATACTTACATTTAACCCTTGGCATTCAGTGACATTTAAGTCTTGCAAATTCTTACAGTGAGCTAAAATAAATATAACACCAAATTAGTATCTTGCATTACTTGAAAACATCAGATCATATCTAGCAGTTTTCAGTAACATAAACCCAAAATCAGCAACGTAATGGGAAAGAATGAAATATATTTTACACCAATGGTCAGTAACACTGGAGATATGTCATTTCATTGGGATTACACAATGTTTTCATTGTTAAACAATAGTTTTGCTTTTTCCAGGGACACCCCCCTACACACACATCACCAAAGGAATGTAGTTATTGCCCCGGTAACACACATTCTCAAACAGTAAGATAAGCCACCCTGTTGAGGCTTGGACAAGATGCCTGTGACAGCATGTCACTCCTCTGACAGCTCCTAGACTTAATTGGGTCAAGAATGTAAACTTAATGAATGTTGATACTATGAGTGAACAGGGACATTACAAGCCTTTTTCTTAACTAAGGTTTTGTCCTGTGACATCTCAACTCATGCTATGGGTCCATCGTGTTTAATGGCCTCACTTTCCTATGATCCGCTTGCCTTCAGGATGAAAAGATAATACAGACCACTGGGCAAACCTCTTTGTCCATTTGGTTTTAGAACTAGATCACATTACTATAACACTGGAACCTAGAGGTGAATGGGGCTCGCTCCCAGGTAAATGTGTATAGGATTGCAGCCTACATGTACAGGACAGAGTGAATCAACATCTTATCCTGTACACCACAGATTAGAAACCTGTGACCTCCAGATACTGCTTGAACATGACTCCCATCACCTCTGACCATTGATGGTGTTAGCAGACACTGAAATGGAGTCCAATGACATCTGGAGGGCCACTTTCCCATCCATGCTATTAGGCTGCAATCCCAGACAGTATTTTCATGGAACATGGTATTGTACCAGAAAAGGCAGTAGAGCAAATATTTAGAAGCAGGCTAAGAAGAATCATAAGATCATGAGAGGGCAAAGCTCAGTGGTAGAACATCTGCTCTTCATGTGTACAGAAAGTCCCATGCCCAATCCCCTAGCAGATGAGCTAGGAGAAAATATGAAACCGTGGAGACTCTGAAACTCTGCTGTCAGTCAGTGTTAACCAGCGCTGGAAAACTTCTGGCCTATGGAAAGCCAGAGGTTCAAGAGCAGCATCGGCAGTGGACAGGCTGGGCAGGTCCATCTTCTATGTTCCAAGGGCGGACCAAACCTTCATAGTCTTTTCTCTGGTCTGCCCTGGAAGCCCTTCTCCCTGGGAGCCAGACAATATGACTCCCATCACCTCTGACCACTGATGGTGCTAGCTAACTCCAGTTCCACTGCCAGACTCCGCCCTCCTGCCCAGCCACATCAGGCAGATTCCTAATGCTTCCCACTCCTTACCCAACAGTCTTGTCAGGCCACAACGACCACCAGGTAAACCAGTAACAGGGTATTATTATCTTTAATGTGGAATTCACCTTTTTCAAAGGTGCCACACACTGGGTCAACATTTTAATCAAGCTATCCACAAAGACCCAAGGTCTCTTTCCTGTGTAGTCACTGCTACTTCAGACTATTAACATATACGGGAAGGTAGGATTTCTTTTCGCAGTGTCCATCACTTAACACTTGTTTAAAAGAACAAATGAAATTCAATGTAATTCCCATTCACTCGCTTTCATTTCAAGAAGAAATACAAGGCGGTTCACAAACAAGGTCAACAGCAAAATAACAAGAATAAACATATAGCTACCAAAAATAAAAAATGCACTGTAAAACAGCTACATTAAAATACCCATAATTAAAATATATAACAAACCCCTTAAAACAGCATAAGAGTTACAACAACAATTATTACCAAACACAACCAACCAAGCTTGGGAACCACTAACGTCTCACAATATCAATAAAAATAAATAAATACATACATACATACATACATACACACACACACAAAGGACCTACCCATGCGATGAGCTGTGAAAAAGACTATGAACTGACTTGGAGAAAACAGATGTACAGTTCCCTGTTTTTCCGTTTGCTTTGTACCACAACCCCCCCCCCCTAAAAACTAATAAAAAACCAAAAAAAACTGAGCCATCCTAAAAACAAAACAAATCGAATTACTACAAGAGATGAAAGGGAAATGCTTTATAAGCAGGTGTATCTTCAGGAGTCAATGGAATGCCAATACTGATGGGGCATTGCATATTTCAGCCAAGAAGGGCATTCCATAGTACTGCTGTCACTAATGAAAACGGCTGCTTCCATGTTTACTACAAGCCAATAATCATCAGACTATGGCAAAACTAATTGGGTTCCATTTGTTGGCCTAAATGCCCTTACAAATTCATTCCCTGTGTTCCCTGTGATACTGTATCAGGTATAATGGTATGTGACATCATCATCATTTGATAATAAATAAATAATTTATATCTCCATTTAGGAGGGAAGCTCACCATTATTATCACAGCCAAAATTATTTTCAATACACAATGTGCTGATTATTATGGAAAAGATATTGAAATGTCAGCTTTAATTCACTATAATTTAGGACACCAGTCATGAAAGACCTACACTGACTCCCAGTACAATTCTGAGCACAATTCAAAGTACTGGTGCTGAACTTTAAAGCCCTAAATGGCCTCAGCCCAGTATACCTGAAGGAGCATCTCCATCCCCATTGTTCCTCCTGGACACTGAGGTCCAGCTCCGAGGGCCTTCTGGCGGTTCCCTCACTGCGAGAAGCGAAGTTACAGGGAACCAGACAGAGTGCCTTCTCGGTAGCGGCAGCTGCCCTGTGGAATGCCCTCCCATTTTCCCATCAAGGAAATAAACAACTGACCTTTAGAAGACATCTGAAGGCAGCCCTGTATCAGGAAATTTTTAATGTCAGATGTTTTACAATTTTTTTATATATGCTGTAAGCCACCCAGAGTGGCTTGGGAAACCCAGCCAAATAGGCGGAGTATAAATAAAATTATTATTATTATTATTATTATTATTATTATTATTATTATTATTATTAATTCTAGGGTAATATCTCACTAATATTCTGTTTTTCTTCCAACAGAGCGATTCCTCAAACCCTTGCTGTGCCTCCTTGATTCAGAACCACGCTAGTTAAAGGCTTCCAAACTCAGATTTCAAAGGAATACTCTGACTGTTCCAGCTGTTGTACAAAATAATTGGGACCAGCTGGATGTCAGGATGCAAGTGGTTACAATTATAATACTACTTTTCTTTTGCAAAGCAGCTGACTTTAGGAAGACAAGAAATGGGAGTTCAAGAAACAAAGCAAATAATGGAAAGTCAAACGGCTTAAGAAGAGCATCCGGCACTGTCAAGCGCTACACCCCAGGCCTCCCATGTGATGTGTACACCTATCTTCATGACAAATACTTAGATTGCCAAGAAAGGAAACTGACATTTGTATTGTCTGATTGGCCTGAAGATTTAAAACACATGCTCCTAGCAAGAAATAGAATTCGCAAGCTGAAGAACAACATGTTTTCCAAGTTCACAAAATTAAAAAGTCTAGATTTACAACAGAATGAGATATCAAAAATTGAGGATGAAGCTTTTTTCGGTTTAAATAAACTCACTACACTTTTACTGCAGCACAATAAGTTGAAAATCCTGTCTGAGGAGGTGTTTATTTATATGCCTCTTTTAATTTATTTACGCCTGTATGATAATCCATGGGACTGCAACTGTCAGATAGAAACTCTTATAACGATGCTGCAGCTTCCAAGAAACAGGAACTTGGGAAATTATGCTAAATGTGTACACCCAACAAAACTAAAAGGTCAAAAGCTCAAGCAAGTAAATTCAGAGCAGCTGTGCATTGAAGGAGAAAGACCAGACCCTCCTATTCCAAAACCTAAACCCATCAGACCTGAATTTGACTCTTCTCTCTGCCACATCTACATGTTTCCTGTACAGACACTGGACTGCAGAAAAAAAGGTTTGTATAAGCCAAATACATGTTACTTTTTAGCTGCTCATTAATGACCATTAAAGTTATCATTATGAAACTTTACCCAAGGTAATGGAAAGGTGGGGTATATTTTTAAAAATATTTTAGGCTGTAAGCCTTTTGACTGTTACCTGAGAGTAAAACAAATAGAATTCAAGTAATTACTTGTCAGTAGACATGCAGAAGATTACAGTTGGTGGTTATCTAGCCCAATCGGTGGAATTTTTCACCTATCCATTATCCATTATTATTATTATTATCCATAATAATCAATAGACTTATGATAAAAAATAACAAAAGTGGGCATATGTGCCTTAAGTGTGTCAGATGCAAGCAGCCTGGAGGTAGGATGAGCATGTAGCCCTATAATAAATTTAGCATAAAAATATTAGTGGTTTAATCAAACAAATTGTGCCATCCTATAGGAGAAGCCTGCATCTACTTACCACCCATAACTACAAGAAAATTAATTTAGAATAAAAATAATTTAGAGTAATTTATCTTTCAAGCCCCATGTCTTGTAACTGACCCACGTCTACTCAGAAATAAACCTCATTGTATTCAATGATGGGCTCCAAGTAAGTGGAATTAGGACTGAGGCCTTAATTTGTTTCTACTTGAATTTTAAAAACCAATGAACTGTATTGTTCATTATTGCTATTTTCAAATGGAAAGTTTTCTCTTTTGTTACCTGTAGGCTTTATCTGTACTCCTCAGTTACATTCCAAAGCTCTTTAGCAAAGTAGGAAGAAACATGTGAATTCAACTGCTATTTTTTGGCTACCACCCATTCCCTAAATCAGAGGGTAGAGAACCTCTGGCCAGAGGTTTGGCTCATGGGATTAACATTTGGCTCATGAGATCATTTCCCCCATTTTTAATTCAATGGGACTTGCCTCTTAGCAGACAGGGTTAGAATTGCAGCCAGAGGTGTCTTTATGATGGGCCATTAGTCACTTAATTAACTTAGTCTTTAAATTGCCACAATATATTAATTTCTGCACGCTGCCTTTCTAGACATTCATTAACTTTGTAAAGAAACACACAGGGAAAGTAACTGATTTAGACATGCATGTCTATCATGTACAATGATAAATAAAAACGTTTAAAATATTTATATATTGGCATTAGCAGATTATTAAATGGAAAAAAGATTTGTGCAAAATAAACCAATGGCAGCAGAACATAAAATACTAGATGAAATTTTGATTGAATTTTGGATTGGATTTAGGGATGTTTGTAGACCCCTAGGTTCCCTGCCTAGACAAATTTAAAAACGAAATTAGGGAATAATATCTGGAAGGCATCAAAATATTAGCCACATTCAAACTCCTGCTCTAAAAGACCATTCATCCACCAACCTGTCAAACTGCAACCCCCACACCTGACAACCACACAAGCTATCTTCAAACTAAATAGCACCAGCTGAGTTTTAAAAAGTGACCCAAGCCACAAAGTGCAGAGGAAGACAAACTTCTCAATGTTGTGAATTGAGAATCAATAGCAACATCAGTGTGAACTGGTGAATCAATCGCAACATTCTTCATAAAATGTAATTCAATAAGGCAGCCAGAAAACAATGCTCTACATTGTCTACAACATGGAAATGACACTTTTTGGCACAATCTGTACTACTTGTAGATTTTTAAGATGGTTTCTTTAGCACCTCAGTTGGTTTACTTTGTTTCAAACTCTCAGTGGGTACACTGATTCTCTGAAGTTGGTGATACAAAAACTAAAGGAGTAATGGGCAATGTATTTGGGAATAGGATATGCACACGAGGCTACCACCTTACTGAAGCTAAGTAGGTGTGAGTCTGGTCAGTGTTGGATGAGAGACCATGTAGGAACCACATGTATGCTACCTGGGATTCCATAATGGAAGAAAGGTAGGGTATAAATAGAAGACAATAACTTTTAAAAGCAGTCTTAAAAACAAAAGAAGACTTAAGAATGCACATGAGTAGTCTATGTTGGTATATGGATAGATGGGAAACTATGTTGTGGCGGGGACTATGGCTTTCCATAATAATATTTTTATATATTTCTTCTTTCCTTCTCAAGAATTAAAGAAAGTTCCCGGTAACATCCCTCCAGATGTAGTTAAACTTGATCTATCCAACAATAAAATCAACCAGCTACGACCCAAGGAATTTGAAGACATGAATGACCTGAAGGTATTAAACCTCAGTAGTAATGGAATAGTTCACATAGACCCAGGTGAGTAAACTTTATTATGATATATCAAACTATAGTGAGTTTTAATAAATGCTTTCATGATACAAAAGGTGGCTCATTTCCTCAAAATGTCATTTTTAATAATTATGAAATAGTAAGAAATAGCAGTTGAATATCTATCAAATCTAAGAGAATTCCACCTACGGGAAGCAACAACAGTCACTGATTAATCAGATTGTTTTACAGTGAAATATTATGCATGTCTTCTCAGAAGCAAGCCCACTGAATTCAATACAACTTACTCCTAGATAAGTTTGCATAGGATTACACTGTTAAGCTCTATTTTGGGTCTGGTACAGAAGATTCACAATAATGTTCAGAACATTGTGCCTCTCTTGTTTCTTTAAAACACAACCACAGTGAATCTCAGCCAAGGTTTAATGGTACTAACACATATCTCTATGGTTGTTGTTATTTCTACGCAGTAGATATGTAATCCTAGTGTTTACATTTTTTGAACAGCTGCATTTGCAGGACTCATGAACCTGGAAGAATTGGATTTATCAAACAACTCCCTGCAAAATTTCGAATATGGAGTATTAGAAGATTTGTACTTTTTGAAAATACTGTGGCTTAGAGAAAATCCTTGGAGATGTGACTACAACATTCATTATCTTTTCTACTGGTTGAAGCACCACTACAGTGTTCACTACCATGGTTTAGAATGTAGAAAACCTGAGGAATTCAAAGGCTGGTTTGTTGGGAAATATGTCAGAAGCTATTATGAAGAGTGTCCCAAAGATAAGCTCCCTATTTACCCAGAAACATTTGAACAGGATACCGACGATGAAGAATGGGAAAAGCACAAAGAATATCCAGTTCAAACAGGAAAGAAACATGGGGTTATTGTCACTGTAATAGGTTAATTTGATCACTGCCACATTCAATCCTTTAATATTTTTGTAAGTAAAAATGGTAGTTTATATTTTTGTTAAATGCAGTGTATGTTCATGAGGGATTATCTGTTAAAATATTTTTGGTACTAATCACGTGATGACATTACCTGTTTCCTTATAAACTTACTCTTTTTAATCTGTTTTGCGTCATTTTTGCCGAATTGGTAACCATTTGCAAATTTTTAACGCAAAGGCATATGATTTATTGCAGTGTAATAAACTAAACCTTTTAGAGAGTTGGGCTTAAACATCCTAAAACTTGAAATCCGTGTTTAACCAGAAGTAAGTTGCACTATGTTCAATGGAGCCCACTCCCAGTTAAGTGTGCACAGAACTACTGTCATCCACTGCAATCTGTTGAATACTGTAACTGTAACAGAAGGCACACACACCCAACTTTCTAATGAGGCACAAAAAGGCAAACACCAATTTATCCTTCCTAAGTGCCTAGATCTGGACAAGGACAAAGTCATCTGAGTCAGGGGATAGGCAGCCAAAGTCCAATTTGTAATTACTGGATCCTTCCCAACTACTCTATTCTGAACTTAAAAATGGAAAGCATAATGCTGGTGGTCAGCAAAAGAGGTTTAAAGACTGTCTCAAGGCAAATCTAAAAAAATGCAGTATAATATAATATAATATAATATAATAATGTATAATATAATATAATATAATATAATATAATATAATATAATATAATATAATATAATATAATATAATATAATATAATATTATATTATATTATTATAATATTTGTAAATATATTTGTAAATATAATATAAATATAATATAAAAATATAAAAATATAATATAAAAATGTAGTATCAACAATTGGGAATCACTTGCCTGCGAGTGCTCCAGTTGGAGAACAGCCTTTACCAAAGGTGTCATGGGCTTTGAAGACACTCGAACTCAGGACGCAAGGGAGAAACATGCTAAGAGGAAGGCACGCTTGGCAAATCCACACCAGGATCAACTCCCACCCAGAAACCTATGTCCCCGCTGTGGAAGGACATGTGGATCCAGAATTGGCCTCCACAGTTACCGGTACTTACAGACTCATTGTTAAAACTGTGTTTATGGAAGACAATCTTACTCGGCTACGAGTGATCGCCAAAGAGAGATAGTAGAAGGGTTAAAGCAGATCAATGAGACCTGACTCTATTTAGACATAATACTACTCAGTTTTGGGTTTTGGGTTTTCAGAATGATTGGGTTCAGAAGGGGATAAACAATCACATAAAAAGAAAATAAATCAGATGTTCTACAGTCACTCACAAATGGAGTATCTTCAGCTGATGTGCTCCTAACATAGGACGTGTTTTGGCATGGAATGGCAGAGCTTCCCCAAGGTAATGAAAGATTGTGACAAAAAAAATCTCAATACCACCCTATTTGATGTAGGGTGTCCGAAGGGTGGAATCCAGAATAATCTGTATCATAGGGTTGTTGAGAGGTTAAAATAGAAAGGGGGATGATGCCACCTCGCAGTCTTTGGAAGAAAAGAGGGATATCAGTGTAATAAATAAATAAAAATTATTGACTTGTAAAAAGAAGGAAAATATTGAAACTCTATGTTCTCTGCAGAGGAAAAATGTACATCAGTATTGATCAGTCATGACATTTGTCCCACAGTACAAAACTGGTGACTGACAAACCAATGATGTAAATTCAGATTCAGGGAAAATCCACTATCTTTCCTACATCAACGAAACTATCAAGGCGTGAGCCAAGCATAGGATTAAGATCAACTTCAGCTTCAATCTGTAGCCTCATCATAGCTGCAAGAATGCTTTCAATTGAAAAAAGCTGCTTGTAAACTCTAGCAGAGCTTCTTCACAAACTGAAAATACTCCTCCAATAACTCTAAAGGTTCACATGTGTTATTTGGCTTGAAAATCATTTTCTGGAATCCAAAGAGCCTACATGAATTATACTCGGGGGCTGATTTATGCTATAGCCGCTGGAATATTGCTCTGGAGGATCCTCGGTCCTTCAGGAACACCTTCGGGTGGGGCACAAGGAGCCCTGGCAGGAAGAGGGAATAGCTAGCTAGGGTTGTGTGTGTAACACTTACATTCCCTCCCTCAGCGCTCCAAATTAAAATGAAATAGATGGAAAACTGGCAACTTACCTTTAAATTTTCTGTAAGGTTGTCCAGGAACACCTCCTGGTTTTTTTACTTTTATTCCTTTACACTGTAATCCTATACACATATACAGTGGTACCTTGGGTTAAGTACTTAATTCGTTCCGGAGGTCCGTTCTTAAACTGAAACTGTTCTTAACCTGAAGCACCACTTTAGCTAATGGGGCCTCCTGCTGCTGCCGCTGTGCTGCCGCTGCACGATTTCTGTTCTCTTCCTGAAGCAAAGTTCTTAACCCGAGGCACTATTTCTGGGTTAGCAGAGTCTGTAACCTGAAGCATATGTAACCTGAAGCGTATGTAACCTGAAGCGTATGTAACCCGAGGTACCACTGTATTCAGAAGTCCCCATGAGTTCAGTGGGGTATACTCCACTAACCCAGAAACAGTACCTCAGGTTAAGAACTTTGCTTCAGGATGAGAACAGAAATCACGTGACACCAGCAGGAGGCCCCATTAGCTAAAGTGGTGCTTCAGGTCAAGAACAGTTTCAGGTTAAGAACGGACCTGCAGAATGAATTAAGTACTTAACCCAAGGCACCACTGTACTCCTAGATATGTGGCACAGGATTGCAGCCACAGCATTATTTCCTACAGTGATCTCAAGTATTGAAGAACTGACTACTAAGAGGGAAATACATTCCTATGGGTCCAAAGTAAGATGCAGGTGTCTGGCTAAATTTTAAAAGTTGAAACTTACAAAATTCCTCACTTTAAATATCCGTAATGATTTACCCCCTCCCCCCAATGGTCTTAGTTATTCACAGTATAGAAAGACAGGAAAGGATGACAAGGCAGACATTGGACTCAGAATAACACAGCTGTTGTTGTTGGGGGTGGGCTGGATTTACAGGCAACTTGAAGCCAGTTGCTGCAGGAAGAGAGTATGCAACACTACGGAGTAAATGAAAAATGGGAGGGATCTAATGGTTGACATTTGAAGCTGCAACCCAAAAGCCAAACAAGTTCCAGGGGAATAAAGTGTTACTTCAGTGGCTAATAAAGTCTAAAACTGCTGAAATAGAAAAATGAGTGAATCCTGAATGGCCCCACAGAATTACTAGAACAGGAAATGGGAACCTAAAACAGGCTCAGTGATCTCCAGCAGTGCTGACCACAGCTAGTTTGGTTCCTTCTCCTTACCCCTTGCTAGTTACAAAAGGATAACCCTCATCTGGGAACTTCATTTGGGGCCTCAAAGTATGTGAATTTACATAACTGTAAACCTATTACAGTTAGCGGGTGGCGCTGTGGGTTAAACCACAGAGCCTAGGACTTGCTGATCAGAAGGTTGGCGGTTCGAATTCCCGGGACGGGGTGAGCTCCCGTTGCTCAGTCCCTGCTCCTGCCAACCTAGCAGTTCGAAAGCACGTCAAAGTGCAAGTAGATAAATAGCAGGAAGGTAAACGGCATTTCCGTGCGCTGCTCTGGTTCGCCAGAAGTGGCTTAGTCATGCTGGCCACATGACCCGGAAGCTCTACGCCGGCTCCGTTGGCCAATAAAGCGAGATGAGCGCTGCAACCCCAGAGTCGGTCACGACTGGACCTAATGGTCAGGGGTCCCTTTACCTTTAAACCTATTATACATTTTTCTGAATACAGTGGTTCCTCTGGATGCGAACGGGATCCATTCTGGAGCCCTCCTTGCATCCTGAAGTGAATGCAACCCGCATCCGTGGGTCTCAATTCGCCACTTCCGCACATCCGCATGATGTCATTTTGAGCATCTGCTCATGCCCAAGCAGCGAAACCCAGAAGTAATGCGTTCCACTACTTCCAGGTCGCTGCGGAGCGCAACCCAAAAATGCTCAACCTGAAACATATTCAACCCGAGGTATGACTGTATTTCAAAAAGATGGACACATAAACAGCAAGACAATTAAAAGAAATTAGAAATTTAATAAAATGCTTACCAATATTTTTAAAAGTAAACCAATAAAGAGTAGAACAACCACGAAGATTCAAATTCAGCACATTAGTATGCCACTTCAGCAAGATATTTCCAGCTATGTTATCTTTAATCTTCTCTTTTACTGCAGAAAAATTAATCTAAACAGAAAATATATTCCGATATAATTAACAACGAAGAGTTCTATGCATTACAAATGTTAAGGTTCATTAAATCTGTCATCCTAAAAATACAAACAATTGTTTCACTTCTGGAAGGTGAGTAGTTCAGGAGAATCAAATGAAAATACATTGAAGTCCAATGACAACAGGATATGGGTAGAGATGTACAGGACAATATCTATGCTAAATCTAGGAATCTTCCCAATACAGAGGCAGAAATTATGTGCTTCATATGCCAACAAATGCCTAGTACTGGGGTAAAGTTTCAGCCCGCAATATTGTGGCACATTGGGATAGTACTTATTTTTTTTGGGGGGGGGGTTAATCTTTCAATGAGATTGACACAAGATTTGATTTCTTCTTAATTTAAAACAAAGCTGAGTCACTACTCCAAGTCAGCTGCACTTGATGTCATTTCCATGAAACATTCTGGCCCCAATTTCCAAAGTGCTTGGCAGCCTAGCTACTGAGCACAGCTAAGCAGCCACTTGAAGAAACAGCTTAGCTTAGTTTTAAGCTTGGAGAAAGAAATTCTCCCAAACTTGTGAAAGATGATATTCTAGGGAAAGAGGTGGGGATTATGGAGAGCCCTTCAAATGTTCATTGTTAGGAATCATCCACATTTTCCATATTTACTATTCATAAATTATTCATCTGTCTTTCGCTGTTTTTCTATTCACTTTTGGTTTTTTTACAGTCTTCTACTGATTTAGTTGTGGGCCAGATTCAACTAATGAGTCCTACTATTACAACAATGTACTAGTCATAATGCTCTTTGCCTTCTTGGGCTTCCCGCAGCCAATTAGTAATGTTGAGGCTTGCTTTTGCACAGTGGTAGCATATTCCTCCTGCACAGCCAATGAATGCCGATTCCCACCCAGCAATCTTCAGCATCTGCTAAAGCAGCAGTGGTCCCCCCACCCCTTGACTGAGATCTAGGGTTCTGCACAAAATATTTTGGGCTCAGACCCCATGCTTTTCCTTGACACTCCTGTCTGAACAGCCCTGGAAAAGGCATGGGAAGCTGCATGGGGAAGGGAGAATTGGATAAAAATCTATCTCCAACCTCTGTTGGATTGAAGCCCTTTTTCAAGAACAAGGGGGCCCTTAGACTCTAAAACTTTGCCATCAATTTACATTAATCCCTCAAACATATGGGAAAGCCAGTTTTTGATTAATTGTAATTGGAATATTAGATAGCCAAATCAAAATTAGCTTATCTCTATCCAAAATGCGTATGTTTAAATAAGAGGCTATAAGAAAATTATGTCTGTGCAACAATTCTAGCCAAAGCAATCATTATATGATACATAACTATTCTCTGACAGCACTATTAAATTTGAAGGACAATAGGCCAATTTAACAAGGAGAACCATTATTTATTGGGATTTCTCTTCAATTCTTTTTTTTTTTAAATTGGTACTAAATCTTGGTTTCAAGCATCTGTACTTACATTACTCCATACTGAACCCATTTGTGTCATTGCTTTCCAATTTCGGTTAACCTGAGCACATCTTGCCAAATCAATTATAGTTAAATAATGGAAGACCTAATTTCAAAACACAAAAACACAGTAACATGCAAAGCATTACTTAAGCTTAAAACTTGTCCATTGTTGATCTTTAGCTTTTAGATTTCTCCTGGTTCAAAAAATATAGCTGCAGCATAGTGCTCTGCAATCCATGCCCATTTCCAATTGCTGCATGTAAAGTTTCTCCCACCACTGATATGTATTTTGGAACAGCACTGTATCCGAGTATTCCTTTTTCAGATGTCTCATCTCATCACTCTAAAGTGTGACTAGGATATCTAATCCTATGACATTTAGGGTAACTACTCGGAGTGATTCACCTCTTGTCATTTTACAGTGAATATCCCTCCCCCAACCACCCCAACTCACATTTTCTCCACAAGATCAACACTTGAAGGGATTCCTCTGTCTTAATGACCCCCCCCCCAACTTGAGCAGGGGGTCACTTTCACCTCTCCAACCTGGTGGGAGTGCACAGGGTGAATGCTTGCCATTGAGAAACCCAATGAACAGTAGGAAATATATATATGTTCATTTCACTCCCCACCCCACCCACTGCCTCTGCTGCTTTGGGATAAAGTATACATAAGTGGCAGCTTAGTACTGTTTAAAAACTTAATAATGCAGATAGAACATTCTAACTGGAGAATGTCCATAATGGATAAAAAGAACTATGTCTGAGGCTCCACTAGTTGGGACTCAAATGGCTCCAACAACTTGATCAAAGCTCCTGCCCTGCACTTTTCCAGGTTCTGGCAAACTTACTATATCTGCAGTGGGAAGTTGGTATCTGCTAGTCAATTTTGTGCCTTTTCCTGCCTTCAGGCTTCTCCCTTGTGGACATACCTGAGCCTTCAGAGAAGCTTGAATTAAACCTATTAAACTGTGCTTACTAACCTGGGCCACTGCTCTTTCTGGCAGTTTTGCCATATGATCTCTGCCTGATTTTATAGGTGGTGCTGATATATAATCTTCATGCCAATGTTTTAAAGAGTGACTTTTTTCTTTATCCTGTTTCTCATGCTTTTCATGTCTTTCACGTTTTTCACGTTTTTCACCATGATAGTCAACACTAAGAAAATCTTCAGAATCTTCTACTATTTGCTGCCAAATGTACACAAAAAGGACAACAAAGTTAAGTTATTCAAACTACAGTCTGGTTTTGACAAATGTAAGAAATCCGTTCTCAAACTACATGAGACTTTAAATGTGTCTTAGATACAAAGATTTTATTTTTAAAAAATATAAATTGCATCAGTTAAGGGAGGTGATAATTAATGGGCACAGAACAGGCCTCAAAGGGAAATGTAACTTTTCTTCCCTACCGTGGCCCTGAGAAAAATCGCTTTTTTGAAGCTGTCACTTCCACTACAGCTTGGATCCCATTAGTTGTCATATTTCTCAGCTAATACAATTTGCACTGAAAAAAAAGGCCTTCACATGAAAACACATGGGCACAGCAAACCCAAACTATTTTTTATTTACAACTTTGAAACTGTGAAGGGTTGGGATTAACCAACTTTTTAAGCCAAATTAAATCTTCCACCCTTCCAGTTTTGTAGACTAGTACAGAACCGAAGAGTAGTAAACCCTGCTGCATGGTCTTATATCAAAACAAAGTGGTTTCAGAATGAGATATCATGGTGGCCAATTTTTTTCTGTGTAAACTGCCCCATCTGTGCTGAACCTGTAAATCTCCTAATCTATGGACTACTGGGCAGTCATGAGGCACATAGTTTCTATGGAAATGAATCAGTATTTGCTCACTTGCATTTTTAATTACATACTTGCACCGTGCATACTCACTCAGATCAGAACAGCTGGCAAAATGTAGTAAATAGAAGGGGAAGAAATGGAGGCTGTAGTAAAGTTGGTACTGTTTAGAAATCATTCCTTGGTCAAGTAAGAAGAGTGAAGCCTTGTGGGAACGCCATCAGCCACAAGGACCCTGGGAAAGAAGTTGTGTCTCTTTAAACTCCAGACTAGCTGGCTCCTTGGCGTGAAAGGTTTATTGGAATCAAGGAAGCCTTGATTTAATGAAAGGCCTAACACCTGGGTCTGAGAGTGTGAACATCCCCCCCCCCCCCCATGATGCTATCTGTCCTTGAATTGCTTGGAAATGTGTATCTGGATAATTTCCACGGAAGGGAGGAAACCCTTTGATTTAAAGTTTGGATTCTAAATTGACCCAGCTGCCAAGGGGTAGATGGATTGACTCGGTCATTGGTGAATTTAAAAATTAATTAAGACTTATGATTGGCTTGAGAGTTATGACGCCAAGTGCGAATTGTGAATCAAAGATCAGGGAATTGTTTGAGAAGTTGCTCTCTGCCATTGCCCACTGCAATCTGCAAAGGTGCCCGTGGTGATGTCCCAAACTAATAGCCGTCGTTTCATCTTTTGAAATGGAGATCTTCAAAAGCCTTCAGTTTGCGGATTCTTAAAAGGACTTCAACTATCCTATTTGTGTTAGACTTTGTGAGTATGTAAAGTTAGCTATACTATGCAACATCTTTATTTTCTTATCTGTGACTTTCAAAAGAAGTGCCTGCTGTTTTAGCATGTTCCTTATGTTGTTTTAAAATAAACTTTTAAGAAAAGAAACTGTTTTAGTTTGTGTGCCTTCCCGGGGGAATAGCTAAGTCCTAGCCTTACGCTTGGTTACGCTCTACCGTAGAATTTCTGTCTGCAAGTCTGTGGAAACAACTTGTGGAGTGGGGGACAGCCAGGATAACGGGTCACAGCCTTCTCCCTGGGTTGTGATTCTGGGTCCCCTGGAATAGAGGGAGTGGTGGCAGCCCTACCGGGTGGAGTTTGTTCTGTTTTTGCAAAAAGTGACGTGCCTGCCAACCCTGCCCTAGGAGACCTGGTCTGGCCGGAGAGCAGAGACAGGTGAGGGAGGGGCAAGTGGCTGGGGGGTAACATTACTACATGGTGGCAGCGGTGGGATGCCGCTACACCTAGATTACTACAGAGGCAGTGAGAGATTTTACTTTATTGGGCTCCATGATCACTGCAGATGGTGACAGCAGTCACGAAATTAAAAGACGCCTGCTTCTTGGGAGAAAAGCAATGACAGACCTAGACAGCATCTTAAAAAGCAGAGACATCACCTTGCTGACGAAGGTCTGTATAGTTAAAGCTCTGGTTTTCCCAATACAGTCCTACCTCGGGTTACAGACACTTCAGGTTGCGTTTTTTCGGGTTATGGACCTGCTGAAAGCCCGGAAGTACCGGAACGGTTTACTTCCAGGTTTCGGTGGTCGCACATGCACAGAAGCACTAAATCATGCTTTGCACATGCGCAGAAGTGCCAAATCACAACCTGCGCATGCGCAGACGCGCTGCTGCAAGTTGCGAACGCTGCGAGTTGCGAATGTGTATCCCACACAGATCACATTCGCAACCTGTAGTGATGTATGGAAGTGAGAGCTGGACCATCAAGAAGGCTGGTCGCCGAAGAATTGATGCTTTTGAATTATGGTGCTGGAGGAGACTCTTGAGAGTCCCATGGATTGCAAGAAGATCAAACCTCTCCATTCTGAAGGAAATCAGCCCTGAGTGCTCACTGGAACGACAGATCCTGAAGCTGAGGCTCCAATACTTTGGCCACCTCATGAGAAGAGAAGACTCCCTGGAAAAGACCCTGATGTTGGGAAAGATGGAGGGCACAAGGAGAAGGGGACGACAGAGGACGAGATGGTTGGACAGTGTTCTCGAAGCTACTAATATGAGTTTGACCAAACTGTGGGAGGCAGTGGAAGACAGGAGGGCCTGGCGTGCTCTGGGCCATGGGGTCACAAAGAGTCAGACATGACTAAACAACAACAACAACAAAAAATGAATTTCTATAACATGTATTGGAAGAGCACAGAGGTAATCAAAACATCATAGAAAACATACCTCACTGTATTTTTTAGCCTTTTTAGTAAAACCAGTCTGTTTTCGCCAAGCCTTTAAGACAATCATCTGTAAAGAGCAATCAAAGATTCTCCCAAGCCTCCTTGCTGCTGCTGGATAAACAACATAAATGGAAAAGCAGAAACTTTATTAACAAGCAATAATTTCCATTACCTTTTGACTGAAGCAAGGAAGTTGGTTGACTCTCAAAGCTGGTTCAGATAGTGATCTGAACCAGCAGTCTCCAAACTTTTCGAGTTTGGGGGCTGTTGTGTGAATTATAAAATATCAGTTTCATTGACAAAAAAACTGGTGATGTTCAGAACCCATCTACTCACAAATAACCAGGTAAAAGACATAAATATACTCAGAAACAAATAAACGAAACCAAAAATAAGCAGCCCACGCCTCCCCCAAAAGCAGGCAACCCCCAACAAATAAACAGTCAAATAAACACATTAAATAATAATAATAGTAGTGGGGCCTTGGCAGGTACAAAGAGGAGAGGAGTCCAAGGGCACCATGGTGCACACAGGTATTCCATTAGGGACCCTGAGCAAACCACAGTTTTATCCTGGCCTGTTTTAACTAACTATAATAAAGATGGCTATCATATTTTTCGCTCTATAAGGCGCACTTTTCCCCTCCTAAAAATTAAGGGGAAATGTGTGTGCGTCTTATGGAGCGAATGCAGGTGGGAGGCTCTGCTCAGCACTCCCTTTAATGAGCCACGTGGAGCATGTGTGCGGCTCTTCGGGGCTTTTCCCCGAGGAGGGAGAAAGGCTGCCCTCTTCGGGGGAAAGCCCCCAAGAGCCGCACACACACTCTGTGCGCTCTTTAAGGGGAGTGCGGCTCTTAAGGGAGCCTTAGCCGCGCACAGCCTCTCCTGGGCAGGAGATGAAGGCTCCCACTGCCCGGGAGAGGCTTCGTGCGGCTATCCTATAAGCCAGGACAGCAAGTGCAGTGATCCCGCTTGCTGTCCTGGCTTGTGGGATTTCAGAATTCCCCCCCCCTTTTTTCCCTCTTCCAAAAACTAGGTGCGCCTTATGGTATGGCGCATCTTATGGAGCGACAAATACAGTAATTTGATCTTCTGAACCAGGCCTCAAAGGAAATTGATGAAAAACTGGGTTATTATTTCCTTCTTTTTTAACAAAATGAATTCAGATTTACAGTACTGTAATTTGCCTACTCATACTTGTAGATATGAAAGAAGGATTTATATCAGTGGATTTATATCTCATTCAACCAATGTTTTATCATATTTATCATATTGGTGAAGATGCTTGGAGACATGTTCTGTTGCATATGCTGTGTGTGTGTGGAATACACACACGCACACATATATATACATATCTATACAATATAAAAAACTGATGTCATTTGATAGAAACCTCATCTTTAACCTTTGCCTGATGTACAATGTAGGATAAGTAAACAGTTACTAGTAAAAGCAGCTAGATCTTGAAGGTCAAGTCACAGAAAGTTTTTCAGCCTAGTGAAGTAGATATAAGAACCATTGGGGGGGGGGGAGAGAATTATACTAATACATTTTTGAATAACCCTGGGCAAGCTGTAATGAATAAAAATGAAATATGCTTTTGGGACTTTGTAGCAGTCAAATAAAACCAATTATAGTGAGTCAAATTCCAATGTCAAAATGAATCTCACATTTTGAAAATACATTTAATGGTGCTGTTCAAGAGGCCCAAGCAGCACCTGTTGTGATCTATGAGATAGTAAATAGTTGTAACCAAATTGGCCACCTGTTAGTGCTAGACTTACTTTTGTGTTGTTCATGGCGAAACTTCACCCAATTGCTCCACTGCTGTAACTTTAACTTTAATTGTTTTTGTTCATAGAAGTGTTTTGCAAAAGCCATCTTTCTCTGAAAAATTTCCCTAGAAATTTTCCTCATAGAACAATACTCTATCCAGGCGCTGCAATTATTAAGCCACAATAAACAATATATTAATGAAGTTTTTACCTGAATGAAAGAAAATGGGAAAATGTAATTTCATAGAAAGTATATGGGGAATATATACATCTATCTATCTATCTATCTATCTATCTATCCAAACAAAATGTAAGGAGCAAATTGAAGCAACAATATATTTTTTCTAACATTTTTCTTAAAATGCCATGACTACCCAATATGTGACTTTGCACTAAATAGCCTATTTAGTATGTGATCATGTTGAATTGGAAATGAAGTACAGGTAATGTTTTTATATGCTAAAGGTAACCAAATACTTACTCAAAGCACATTCTCTTTAAGTTAATGCTGTAAAAGTCCCATGCTTTATCACATAAATCCTCAGTCATCTAAAATGTAAATGAATAAATAAAATTGCATCAAAATGGAGAATATGTACACAAATAAAACTTTCTATGTTGGTAATGCCATATAATTAATTGTAAAATGTAATTGTACATTTGTTGACAGTTATGTTAAGAGATTGAACACTAGATTCAGCCCCTCTCCAGATAATTATAACTAACTTCACTTCCATCGTCAGCTGTTACAATATTCTGATTGCATGAAATCAAACAATAATGCAACCAATGCAACTGAAATAGTTTAGATCAGGGGTGTCAAACTCAAATTCATTGGGGGCCGCATCAGCAGTTTGGTCACCCTCAAAGGGCTGGTTGTATCTGTAGGACTATGTGTCCACTCTTTATTATCATAAATTATTGTCACTGCATTCAATTATTACTGTTTTTTGTAATAGACGGTCCACTTTACATTTATTTTAAGGGTGTTTGGAGTGTGTGCGCGTGCCTCTCTTTCTCTCCCACTCACCCCCCCCCACCAGCCACCCCATGTTCCCAAAGAACAACTTGATCACGGGCATCGTCGGTCGTGGAAAGGCTGGCTGTGCAAAGATGGAGAGGGAGGCGAAATGAAGAGGAAGGGAAGCCCCGGGCTGGTGAAATCCAGCACGGAGGAGAAGATGATGCCTCCCGCAGGGCGAGTTTGCACGCCGGGAAGGATCGGGAAGCAATAGCAGGACGTGCGAGGAGAGAGGGGCTTTCGAAGCCACCCACCCTGGGAGCGGACTCTCCTTTAAAAATAAATAAATGATGATGATGGATTCTTAACATCTGGTGGGAATTTTATTTTCTCTCTCTTCCTGCTTTCTCCTGCTCCCGCCACCAAGTTCGCCGCCGCCGCCACCATCAGTATCTCTTTGCATTTGATGTGCGATTCTGGAAGGGGGGAATGCAGAGGAGTTGGAGGCAAGGCAAACGGATATAATAACGCGGAGAGTTTGGCGAGGAGAAGACGCGGATGCTCCGGATTGCTGGCTTGCTCCTGGCTGAAATCAGAAATCCGATTGCGCACTGGGTTGTGATTGGAAATCTAATCAGATCCTGGGATCGGCAAGGGGGGAGAGCGTGAGAGCAGCGGGAGGGGGGGCAGAGAGGGAGAGAAGAAAAGAAGAGCCCCAAAGTTGGCGTTTCTGAGAAAATAATTTCAGATGTTGCAAGGGGACGCGCCTCGGTGGAGGGCGGAGGGGGGGACACGGGAGACGCGGCCGTGGGAACCCCCGATGTAACGTGGACGCACATGGATCCGCTCGCAGAGAAGGAGCCGCTTGGCCGGAGCTGAGCAGACATAACAAAATCGTGTTAATAAACCAAACAGCAGCCGTTTCAGACAGACGGGGCTGCCGCTGTTGGTGGCGGCGGCAGCAAGGGAAACCTTTCGCAGAAGCCAAAAACGCTTCTCTCCCACCAAGAGGGATTCCAAGGTGGCTGAGGATTGGAAGAAAAGGGGAGTTTGGGGGGCGGGTGGGGAGGATCCAGCATCCCTGGAGAAGATCCAAGGCTGGAATAAAAAGGTTTCTCCGAGGAGAAAGACTCCCCCTCCGTGGCACGGAGAGACCTGACCTTCCGCTTGCTCTTTTTGAGCAGTGAGCGGGAGAGAGAAGCCAGCTGCCCGCCTTGCTTCGGCCCCCGACGACGAAGGCGCAAGTTGAGAGACACGGGGACATTTGAAGCAGCAGCCACGTCCTTAAGAGCGATGGGGGGAGGCGAGTAGGGAGCCGCACCATGTAAACTTTCTTGTGTCAAAAAAAAAAAGCGAGAATAAAAGGTGAAGGCTGGCGGCTGGCGGCGGCTACACGGGCCACATGACGAGGTCTGGCGGGCCGGATTCGGCCCGCGGGCCTTGTGTTTGACACCCGTGGTTTAGATTGTGAAGTAAAAGGAAATTCAACCATTGTTAAAGCAGTTCATTGTTTGAGGAAGTAAGTACAATACTCATGATCTTATGCATTTATAATAACAGCAATAACCACTGCTGCAGTTACTTCTTGTCCTTTTACACCAGGGTGGGCAGAAGATGGATCAGGATCTACTGGTAGATCTCTTGAGTAACTTGCAGTAGATCAGCAAGGATTCAGACTCCAAATTGCTTAACAAAAAGGCTTCCCTCCTCTAAATTAGGTGGTTGAGATGAAAAAGGCTTTGGGAGGGGTGGAACATAAATAGATTTTTGTGTGACAGGACTTTGAAGTTAGCTTTGGTATTGAAAATAAAATCCTGGACTAAGCTGAGAATGGGCTTGCTCAGAAACATCCTGCCTTTTAGTTCAAAGTATGCTTCCCTCTTTCCTGCCACTATTTTGCACTTTGCTCTGGTTGATGGATCTCAGAGTTATAGTAAAATAACTAGGTTGAACCCGAAAGTCTGATGTCTGCCCATGATTGTTTTACAAAAACAAAAAATAAAAGCCATCTGCCTCTATTCTCTTTTGGGCACACTTTCCCCTCCAATCACTTACTTCTAGCTGAGATTATGAAAGGGTTAAACTGCCCTCCACAATACTGATGTGCTCAAAAGGTCCATATGAGGCACCAAAAGAGGACCGGAAAGCCCAAATTATTGGCGGCACATTTTTGCCCATCAGGGGAACCATACTGGCCACATGACCCAGAAAGCTCTCTGCCGACAAACGTTGGCTCCTCAGCCTGAAGAAAGATGAGCGCTGCGCCCCATAGTCAGGTTTGACTGGACTTAACCGTCCAGGGGTCCTTTAGCTTTACTGTTCCAATTGCACAATCCATTTTCAGAACCTAAAATGAAAAGGATGCCAACAATCTGGAGGACCAACTGCAAGATTTAACTTGAAATTTTATTAAATTATTTCCTTATGCCATATTTTCTGGCAGCACAATCTTAATCATGTTTATCCAGATGTCCCTCTGAGTTTAATGGGTACAGAGTAGCAGTGTTAAGGACTGATGTTTTATATTATGAGGTCTTTGGGAGTAGGGATCTTTTTTTTCTCAATACTTTCAGACAAAGCAGAGTATGGATCCAAAAAAGTATAATTCTTTGTAAAATACATTTGAGGATAGCAACTGTTCTTACTCCACTCAGAGTTAGCCAAAAAGGTTTAGAAATACTTACCAGTTGATCATCATCCAGTCCCAAAAGGGTATGTAAATATGTATCTGAAATTGCTTTTAGTCTTAGACTTAGGTCTGGATCAATACACGTGTCCCTGGTGGGGGGTATAATAATATTACTTTTTGTATGCATCACATGATTACATAACAGTTTCCATTTTCCGTTAACACTAATAGCACCACTATTAAATTATATTAGTGAACCATAGTTTTAAAGGTGATTTCCAGATGATCTGTTTATTGAGCATTCACTCTGATTTGTTTGCAGGGAGACTAGATGATGTTATCCCACACTTTCCAGTGCATTTCCCCATGTCATTTTCCTTGCAAACAGTTTGAATGGGGGGGAAAGGGGAAGCAGATTTGTTGTGCAACTGAACCCAATCAATTTTGTGCAACCTAATTCTGCTAGTGTGTGACTGAATCCTAACCTAAAAGGGTGTGTTTCGAAGTGCCCAAAACAATTTTTGAGGTAACTAACACTTAATGTTGTGTTCAGAGACACTGGTCACATTTGTATGTAATTATAGGCCAAACTTTTGCTGTTTATCAGGAATAAGCAGCATGCTGGTGCATATCACCCTTGGTGTGAGTGGGATAGACAAACCTAAAAGCTTTGGTCTTCTGTTACATCCTAACCAGCCTGAAGCCCTGGAGCAACAAATAATGATGCTTCCTGGTTTGTTTGCTTGGACTCTTGCTAGAGGAGCAGCGAACAGGCAGCATTCACCAGCACACTGCTTATTCCTAATAAACTGCAATAAGCCAGAAAGTCTGGCATATCATTACACATGAATGCAGCCACTGTTAAATATTTATGGAATGAAATAAAAACAATAAATGTTACTACACCATGGGAAACACTGTTTTCCAAAAATCCAACTTTACTGCTGATATATTTTAAACAGTCCATTGTTTTGACAATTCTAATTCTTCTATGGTAATGTTGAAAAAAGTTTTTCGTATAGATAAGATGTAAAGCCTCTGTCTGCATATCATTGCCGGGGGGAGGAGGAATGAAGCAAATTGGACAGAACCATTCCAAATATTGCTCATTTCTGAGCAATTCTGAAACACATTCAAGCACCCTCCAAGAATAACTTGCAGAAATAACTTTTAAATTATCGCTTTTGTTGCTTGGCACAAAACCAATTACAAACTGAAACAATTCAGAAATTGAACCACAGTTCATCATTGCTATTTTCCCTATCTGGTTTCTTTCATCTTATCTCAGACTTTAACACATGGGCTGCGAACGTAGTGACTCAAAGTGTACATTTATTTTAGTTACTATTTTTAAGACATCTATATACTACTTAATTTGCATTTCTAAGCAGAAAATTCAGAAATAAAATGTGTCCTGGAGGGGCCTTCCCTGGCACCCACAAGATCCCATCTACATGGAAATTATGCTTAAACCAGCGGGTCAAGAACACTTCACGGGGGAGGTAGATGCCAAAATTCTAAACCTTACCTAGAAGTGATCCGATCATGACAATGATGGTCACAGAGATGCCCCCTACATTCAGACAACCATCTCACCATATAGAACAATGACATATGTTCTGTCTTGTATGTTGGGAGCACTGGCAACTAGAGACTGTCTTATGGTTGTCATGGAAGTAATGAGATTTGAAGTAGAACTAGAGGTGGTCTCACCATGGATGCTGAAGTTAACCAGAACTACTTTTCCCGGGTTCCTCCGACCCCAAACTCAAGGACTTGTTTTCAATTAGAGTGAAAAATGTAAGAAAAACATTAACACAAAACAGAAAGAACAGAAAAGCATTCCTCCGCCTTCACTTCATCTCTGCGGTGGAGTAGGATAAAGCTGTAGAACTTTTTTGTATTCCCACTCACTTCAGGATTGAACCCTAAATAACATTTCCCCATATTTCAGTATTCAACAGCTTGCCACACTATTTATAGTCTACAGACAAAATATCATACATACCATAAAATACTATATAGACCTTTTTCCATTACTTCTTTGAGCTTTTCTTCTAAAAACCTGAGTGGATCATCTGGACGCATAGCTAGCAGACCACACAACAGGGCCTGCAATGAAAAATCCACATTTGGAATTGTAATAAATATAACAAATACACTTGTATAAAAGTATAAGACAAACTTTTAAATATTATTACCTTTATACATTCTTCTGAAATCATTATGAGTGGCTGGGGCAACCCAATCAGATTGGTGGGGTACAAATAAAATAAAATAAAGACTGTAAATAAAATAAAATAAAATAAAAGTAAAATGATATAAAAATATTTTGTCCCTATTTAAATTGAATAGACAATATTTTTCCACGTCGTTTCATTTTGGTAAATAAATGGAAACATCTTTATTTTACAGTTGCTTTCTTCAGAATAGTTCCCTCATCCGGCTCCTCTCATCAAAGCTATCATACAAACTAAACCAGTTACACTATGATTTCAACTAACATGCAGCTCCATGATCCTCAGATGCCTGCTTCACCGATTTATAAAAGCTAGTCTGTAAATTGGGTTCTTTAATCATAACTTGATTTTTACTGGACATGTCCTTTTTGTGGGATCAATATCAGCCTCAAATAACCAGCATGCTTAGCTCTAGTTAATGGTTGAGGCCATGGAGTAAACAGTCCTCCCAGGCTTAGCTAGGTCCCACTGGCAGAAAAGGTTAGCAAAGCCTTTGTTCATTCTCTTCCAACATGTGAATCCAACCAGAAAGGGCACCTGGGCTGATCACTTCAAGCCCAGACCACACGACTTACGGTAAGCAAACCATATCTGTGTTTCTATCAAATAATTTAGAAACATTTAGCAATTTTGAAACTAAATTGTACCATGTGTTTCCTTGCTGCTCTTTGGAAAAACACATATATTTGACCTTTAAAGAGTTTGTAAGTAAACCAATTTTAATTTACCAAACTTGTAGTCTCTTTGACAGCTAAGGGCAAGGAAATTAGAAGGGGAAATAATAATAATAATAATAATAATAATAATAATAATAGGTTAAAAGGTCAAGCAGCATATATTTGTACATTTTATTTTGCTGCATGTTTTGTAATTATAAATCTCTACTGGGGCTCTTTCACCAAGAGTATTTGTCCCAAAACCTGAATCTAAGCATTCTGGGAATTCTTCTTTATTTTTATTTTTAACCAGTTACAAAAAATACATTTCAAAAAACCAACATTTAGCATATACCCTTTCTCACAAACTGAACATTTCAGTTACCAAAGAAAGGTATATTTTTCATTTTATGAAATGTTAAGCTATTTTTTTTTTTTAATTTAGAGCCAATATGAGGAATCCAATGCAAAATCACAAGCTTGTAAAAGGAGAGTAGCTACAGTAGTGGTGAGATTTTAAATGCTAGGAGGCTCTCTTCTTGGAGAGAGGCCAAATGCTGCACTCCAGGCCCCACTATCCAGCTTTTAGTTTCTTCCCCAGTCACATCTCCCACCAGCTCTGCTCTGCATCAGCCTCAAATGCTTCTGCCTGTTTGGAATGTGTCCTTGAAATGTGATAATGCCTCTTGCTTGTCTGCACCAACTATGGAGTATTGTGTGGGTAGAAACTTGTGATGTGTAACTGGAATGTAGCCTTCTGTCCAAAGGTAAGAGTCACATCCATTGAGCTACCTGCTTTTGTCTCTGGCCAAATCCACATGGCCTCACCTACTAATGGCTGGAAAGTTGCCTGTGAGGGAATGCTGGGGAAAGCCCCCATTCCTGATCTTTACCCATTGCCCCAGGCACAACATCAAGCTCGTAACTAAAACTCAGTCAAGTGCTCAACTAACTGTGTCCAAGATCATGTGGTCAAAAACTGAAAGGTGAGTTGAGAGCATTGTGTCTGTGTTATGCACTCCACATCTTAGTCAACCTTTGGGGAGACACACAGCAAGCTTACAACTTGGCTCTAAACTTCCATTCTGACAAAATAACAGATCCACCTATCAACCTTTGGAAGAGAGCATCTCTTATTCAATCAGAGCACATAACTCTTTAGTTATACTTTCCAGTTCCCCATCCCAGCATCTTTAAGCTAAAGTTTGACAACAATGTAGTCATCTAAGTCTGTAACTGCCACCTACTGCCTATATATCAAACTGCACTCTCTATTCTCTCCCTGACTACCCCTCAACAGGTGAACTCAATCCCAAATAGATAATTGGGTATCAAATAAGATTACCCCACTTGGGTTTGTATTGTATTCTTTTATTTTCATAAGAATATATGGCTGTTCACACACTTGGTATTCCAATTTTAACACTGAAGAGGCTTTTCAAGAGAGTAACTAAACAGTAAGCTGTTTTTTCTGATGGATTAAAAATACATGGTATTTCCAATTTAAAAGCAGAATGTAACATTAACATCTTCCTGTTTTGGCCCCAAGCCATATTACTTGAATTTCAAATTTCATTTGCATTAAATTAATTATTTTAGGCTTCCCAGATTCTGCCTATATATGCCAGTTTATTTGCCAGCACTACCGTGCCCATGGTGTGATAACAAAAATCCCTACTTGTATCACATGTACAAATACTATCTTCCCAACAATTCACTGGTACTTGACTTGGTCCAAATTAGTGCCCAATATTACTCTTAACACCTTAGAGAACATCTTTCAGAATTGTCCAGGAAAAGTTACTTCTGTTTGGCAGAATATGAATTGTACCTTTTATATAATAAAATAAAAGGCTTAGGAATACTTAGGAATTCAGAAATTGAAGAACTTCTTCCAGTCTAACCTGAATCTTATTTCAATATGAATATCTGAAATCTACCCAAAACACCCCTTTTGTGGGGGCAGATGCCCATAAAATGCTCCCAAACTCCAATGCTCCAAGGAAGCATAATCAAAATGCAAAGCAATTATTGACAAGTGTCTATCATAATTCCCTATCTCCCCTTGAGATTATATTTTCTCCAGGCATTAGTATGACATGATATGGTTGAAGCATTATGGAAAGGCAGTTGAGCGACACTTATAGAAGAACTAAGGAAAGAGCTTCCTTGAAAAGTTTAAGCCAGAGAATAAGCACTTTTCTAAAACCTAACTTACAACACAGTTCTAATAATGTCTACTCAGAAGTAATTCCTACTGAATTAAATGGGGCTTAGTCCCAGATAAGTGGTGTTAGGATTGCAGGCTTAATATCAGAGGGTGATATCCACCCTACATAAATCCGTGGATTTCAATGGGACTACTTTTTCAATGGGTCTATCCTTTAGGCAAACACTATACTGAACTGGTTTTCAAAAGACGGCTCATTTTGCCTCATTTCCGTGTAATCCTATGGATGCTGATCCAAAACTAAGCCCCAAAGGGCCTTACTCTAAATATGTTTGGGGTTCTAGCCTTTATCTTGAAAGCTTTCAATAGTAATATTTTAATGATGGTTTTATATTGCTTTTAGATGTATCTTTATGATGCAACCTGAAGCTCTGTGAGAGGGTGTGTGTGTGTGTGTGCTATATACTGTAATAAACAAACAGGCAGGCAGATTTTGTGACCTAAAAGAGGATTTAGTATAAATTGAATTAGCTGTTCTACCCTCCTTATTACAGTTTAAAATGATGCCACCCCCCCCCCAACACCCTAGTGAAAAGACAAATGAACATTTCCTGAACTGCAGTGCTTGCCCTGAAACTAAATTCTCTATATATTCTATATCTTGCCAGTTTTCTGCAACGGAAGCATTTTTATGACACGGGTTCGTTCCTCTTCTCTCGTTCCATTTTTGTTCTTCTTAAGGGTCCCTGGACGACGTGTGCACCGAAACTCAGGTCGATTAGACAGACGGGATGAGACAGGGAGTATCACTAGCGTATAACGGAATCAGAAGCGAGTAATTCAGAGCAGAGCAGGAGGCAGAGGGCCAGTCCCCCTCGCAAACCCCCATTCACACGCACACCCGTGTTCACCGCCACTGTGACCCAACGACCCTTCGGCGGGGCCTTTACCTCATAGATGTCGGGTATGGAGTGTTTCTTGAAATAGGCCCTAAGCGAGGGGTCCACGCTCTGAAACACCGCCGTGGTCTTAATCGCCTCCATGGTGGGAAAGGGGGCCTCCAGACACGCGCCCCGTCCAACGGCCGCTCTCCGGACCCCGGCAGTGACCGCTTGGCGGTTGCCTAGCGACCGGGCTACCACTGCCCCCCGGACAGGCCGGCACGCGGTCAGCGCGCGCTCTCTGGCCAACGGCCGCCTCTGGGACGCGGGCGGGAAGGAGAACATTCGCCTCAGCTCGCCAACGGCCAGCGGCTGAAGGAAGGCCCCGCGTCCCCTCCATTAACGGGCAGCTCGCCCCACAACCCACGCGCGGCAGCCCAGCCGACCTCGTGCGCCTTCGCCTCTGGTCGGTGGCAAAAATGAGCGGCCGAGTTGCGCCTGCCGAGTTTGGCGGGCTGCCTTCCCCCTGAGGGCAAACTGAGGGGCGAAGCGTCTTCTTCAGCATCTAGGCCGCAGCGCGCCTTCTTCGTGGGCTGCGGAGTCGCGTGGAGAAGGCCTGGGCGAAGGCTGTCTCCCCCCCCCCCCACACACACCTGTTTTGTTCATTGTAGAGCGGGAAGGGGGACGCGAGGGTCATCTAGTCCAGAGTTCCCCAACCTTGGGTCTCCAGCTGTCTTTGGACTACAATTCCCATCACCACTGACCACTGGTCCTGCTAGCTGGGGATGATGGGAGTTGTAGTCCAAAGGCAGCTGGAGACCCAACCCCTAGCAATGCAATCAATCAATCAATCAAAATGTTTATTCGGCTTTACGCCCATCATGAAACACAACACAACAAAACAAATCAAATAAAACTGCGGACTCGTACAAACCACAAGTAGTATAACACAGTTCACAACTCACAAGGACAGATATTAGCCATTCATAAGAAAAAATTAAGATTAGGATTAAAAAATTTAGGCACTACACTAAAATCGATATCTGATGTCATTATAGAAAATTCTTATAACTATCAATAATCAGCTAACATTCCATTCCGTCTCTTGTACGAGAGGACGGCTGTTAGGAATTTAGCAACCTGTAGGGTAATATAAGGTTCCACGTCTTGAAGAACCCAGGCAAGCTGTAGGTCTACTAGTTTGTCAGCCATAGGCTGGATTATGGAGTTTAGTATACTGGCACGGACTGAACTGTACAAAGGGCAGATAAACATAACATGATGTAGAGATTCAGATGTTTTCATTTCACACGCACACATTGAAGGGACTTGGCCCTTAGTGAATCTATGTCTCAGCACGTTTGTTGGAAAGACATTGAACCTAGCTCTAATGAAGGCATATCGGTGAGACGCGGCCATAAGCGATGTTAAGTAGGACGGAGCGCGGTAGATAGGGGTTATGCCGAAATTTAACGGCGAGCAGGCTCCACCACCAGCTACGAAATTTTGGAATAGCTCCGCATCATTCAGCCTTTGATTTATACACTTTTTGCCACATTTAGATCCAGTTTGAGCAATTCCATGGGTTAGATCTCATAGGACAGCAATTTGGCATGGATTTTTCCTGCCCACAAATTTGTGAAGTCATCTCGGAGCAATGGAAAGAATCTCTTGCCCAGGGTGGGGCAGCTCGACCCACAACCCTCAGATCGAGAGTCTCCAGTGCTCTGCCCGGTCTTGCACAGCTGGCTCCGGAACCCTAAACGCCGGGAAAGGCAAAGTAAGAAATGTTGGCTCTGCTGTTCCGATGCTTCTCTCCTAACTGGCGCACTGAGTTTTGCTCACCTTCCTCCATCTGCTCACCCCCTTTTCGGACAGGGCAAGCCTAATTCCCTTGATCTGCCAGGGACAAGGCGCAGATGATTCCGCGAAGGGCCGATCCTCAAGAGATTCCCGCCCGGCCTGTGCCCCGTCCCACCGGCTCACCTTCTTCCGAGACACCAGGGTCACCCGGGTCATGGCGGGCTCTGGAGAGCCAGACTCCTCCACCTGGCCTAGCAGACCTTAAACTTAACACTCCTCCTTAAATTTAGGAAAGTCAAAAGTGTCTAAATAAATGGTTGAAACCTAGCTCCTGTCATCTGAAGTTGGTTGAAAGGACATCCTGTTGTGTTGTTTATTAAGAGATGGATACAAAGAGTATTATCAGCCCAAGTGATGCAGCCTTGGCAACTCTGAGCGAGGTTAACCTTTCCAGATCCTTTATTTCCCTGGTACTTTGGGTAGAAATGCCCTTATGGAAACTAGCATTATATGGCACAGCTCTGTGATCTGAAGTTGGTTGAAAGGACCTTTCTTTCTTCAACTTCATACCTTAAGGTTTATAATGAAGCTACCAGGTGAGAACAGTCCTGGTATAACTCTTTCCATTGAAATACCTCACAGTAAATGGAGGTGCAACATGTAAAGATGCAGCAATGAATCATAGAATTGTAGAATTGGAAGGGATCCCATGGTTATCTAGTCCAACCCCCTGCAATGCAGGAATATATGGCTGTCCCATTCGGGGATCAAACCTGCCACCTTGGCGTTATCAGCACTAACCAACTGAGCTAAGCTGTTGAAGAACTTCTTGGATCTGACCAACGGACCATGTACTCCAGCATCCTGTTCTCACAGCGGCCAACCAAATGCCTGTGGGAAAGCCACAAGTAGGATTCGAACACAGGAGCCCTAAGGCATTTTTCAGAAATCTATAACAGCTATAACAGAACAGAATAACCACAGAAATTGCAA
Source organism: Podarcis gaigeae (assembly GCF_964106915.1). NCBI lineage: Eukaryota > Metazoa > Chordata > Lepidosauria > Squamata > Lacertidae > Podarcis > Podarcis gaigeae. Next base: position 69,933,060 of record NC_139686.1, on the reverse strand, counting down.
TAAGCATCTCTTTTTATTTACAGCCGTAAGTTTCACACAACTTCTTCTTGATAGTCACAAGACCAAAAATGTCCTATTAATGTTTTTTTAATTTTTTAGGAATGCAGATATATGGAAGCATGGATAGAACAAGTTTACTCTGTAGCATTTGTAAGTCTTCCTAAAACAAAGTTGAACCTGTAAAAATAGAAAAGAAATTATTAGTTTCTTCAACTTCATTTTATAAATGCTGACACTGATGTAACTTAAATTTAATTATTTTTATAGAACAGGGTGGGGAGGCGATGTGGAGATGATTGATGAGAGTCAGTCACATATGGAAAGTGGAAATGGGAGAGGTGTTCATTAGCAGCCTTCACTTCTAGACAAAAATTATAAAACTTTATATTTATATTCAGGTAGGTAGCCGTTATATTTATATAACTGGGTTAACAGAAGGAGGAACTGCTAATCCCTGAGATCTAAGGAATAAAGGGTGGTCTAAAAATTTAAAAGGAAGAAAATGGTTTTAACTTGCTGTATAAAGGAAAATACAATTAATTTATTTGAAAAGGGTACATACAGATATGCTTTCTTTATTATAGTCGTACCTTGGTTGTCGAACTTAACCTGTTCTGGGAGTTCGTTCGACTCCTGGAACCGTTCGAAAACCAAGGCGTGGCTTCTGATTGGCTGTAGGAGCTTTCTGCACTCAAGTGGAAGCCGCGTCGGACGTTCGACTTCCAAAAAATGTTCGAAAACTGGAACGCTCATTCCGGGTTTTTGACTTCGTGAGCTGAAACATTCGGCAGCTAAGCCATTCAGCATCCAAGGTACCACTGTATATGTAGGTTTTCATGTGTTTTTTTTCTTCTAAGTGGTCCAAGAACCTGGTTATATAAATATTTCAAATAATAAAAAGGAAAGGTCAGTAGTACAGCATCTGCTTGCATACGGAAACTCCCAGGTTCAGCCCCTGACCTCTCCAGATGGGAGAGAATCCTGCCTAGAACCATGGAAAGGGGCTGCCAACCAGTGCAGACAATACTGAGCTAGATGGACCAATGGTCTGACTTGGTACAAGGCAGCTTTTCATGTTCCTAACGTGAGAGCAGCTGTTCCCTTTTCTTTCAATGTCTCCCCATGTGCTTCTTATCAACCTTGGTTCCAGAAAGAAGGTGTCCTGCAGTCTGTTTAGCTGACATCTCAAAGTTCTGGTGCTAAATGGGGGGCATTGTCACTTTACCTCCAGTGCTTGTGGGAAACCATTCATTTATCTGAGCTGCAGTCCTGTTAGGCTCACTGAAGTTAGCCTGGTGTGCTGTGTTGTTTGCCCAGAGTGCAGCATGCTGAACAAACTGCAGAAAAAGATGCATTCCGGCTTTGGCTTGAGTTGGTCACTTTTCTGTACACAGGGTGCAGGAATTCTTGTACACCCTGATCTAAGAACAAAGTAATTTATTGGGGTTATCAATCTCTTAGACAAATTAGCCACACTTTCATAAATCAATGGGACTTAGCTAGCTGTGACTGATTTCAACAGAACCAAAGTGTGGCTAACTTTCAGGGCACACCAATACATGGCTCCATATGCATTCATGGAATCACTGAATTGTAGAGTTGGAAGGGACCCCAAGGGTCATCTAGTCCAACCCCCAAGGCACATTCTTTTCTTAAAGAATTCTGAGCACTGCATTTTGTTAAGTGTTGCTGGGAATGGCAACTCTGAGAAGTAAACTACAGAGCCCAGAATTCTTTGGGGGAAAGAATGTATGAATGAATGAATGAATGAATAGACTTTATTTGCATAGCTGACAGGCCATAGCATCACAGGACAAACACCAACAAAAATAAAACTTGGCAGAGGTAATAAAATAATAATAATAAAATGCAATAATAATAATAAGATCCTAGGCGAGGAATCCGGGTGACGACACTGATGTCATTCAGATAGCAGCTCTCAGTCTCATTGCTCTCTTGATAAATTTGGCAACCTTCTCTGTTGTCGAGCTGTTCTGGTCACTAGGAGTGAGAAGGCCCTAATTAGCTCCGGCTCAGCCGGAGTGGAGATTAGACGCCTATTGTGGGTAGACGCCAAGCTTCCTGATTTACAGCAGAAGCATAGCATCAAAACACCAAAAGCTGCAGTGGCACTGCACGGGATAAAGAGAGGTCGTCTTGGCCCGGCATTTTGTCACCTCCTCCCCCGAACGAGGAAGAAAACAAGGAGCGGCTAAAACAGAAGGGAAAGAATGTACTTTAAAGGTGTAGCATGCACATGTAAAGCCCATTGAAGAACATGGAATGAAAGGGGGTTAACTCACAAGTACATCCCCCTTGTATGACTTGCTTTTGTTTTTATATGCTTTCCCCTCAGGACAGTCCAAGCTGTAAGGTGAAGTTCATGACCGAAAAGCTGTTTCTCCGAGGGTTGCCTTACCAGGAGTGCTGTATCCCAGAGCATGCTGCAGGTGGGCCAATGTGCTCCCTTGAGCCCCAAAGAAAAAGACACACTCACTGGGGAAATGGCAAGGTTGGTTCCATGATTGAGATCTGCCCAGCATTCGTAGAGAGCGAGGGCAAACTCCGTGTTCAGGTTCTGCGGTTCATGGTTGTGCTCGCAGTCCCCAATGTTCGAGGAACCAAGCAACAGAAGAAGGGTAGTGCTGGAAAATGACAGCATGAAGGCAGATCTGCTGAAATATGGCCTCAAACCTGCATAGCAACCAGCAGTGGGGAAAGTCAGTCACCAACACCAATGACAATTGAACCAAATACAAACACAGAGTTGTGAATAACCCGCAAAAGTTTTTTTAAAATTGCTTTATTGTTCATACTTACATCTGTACATCAAAGACATATCTTCCTTAGTTTTGTCAAAATAAAAATCCAAAAAAAGAATGTAAGTCCTTCTACAATATATTTAGTACATAAGTTTGACTTCCCATCCATTCCCAATTTTTCCACTCTGATAAACCTATATATAAATCTGTTTTCTCCCTTTTAATCTGTATTACAGAGATTACTCAAAGGCTGCTACTGATTTCAGATTGCAACAATTATCCTTCAAATATCTCCTTAGAAGTTCCCAGTTTGAAATGAACTCCTGTTTTGACTTATTTTTGATCTTTTCCGAGGGACTGTCTATTTCAGCATATTCTACCAGCTTTAGTAACCGTTCAGATTTAGTGGGAATTTTGTCACTCCCGATGTTTTGCTATAAATACCCTTGCTGCAGTGGTGGCATACAGAAAGACTTTTATCTTCCTAACAGTGTCTGGACCTGTAATGCCCAATAAAAATGATTCTGGTTTCTTCAGTAAAGATACATTTAACATTGTTTTGAGCTCTCTCTATATATCATTCCAAAAGATCTTAATATTTTTACACACCCACCACACGTGGAAGAGAGTTCCACCTGGTTCGCCACATCTCCAGCATGTTTTGGAACATTTTTGTACATTTTGGAAAGTTTACAGGGGGTTAAATACCATCAATATAGCATCTTTTGGAGCTTTTCCCTTAGTGTAAAACATGCTGTAAATTTCCAATTAACTTTCTATAGGTGTTCCCATTGGCTCATGTCTATGTTATGGCCCAAGTCCATTTAATCATTGCTGATTTGACCTCCTCTTCCTTGACTTCCCAGTCAAGGAGGAGTCTGTATGTTTTAGAAAGAGTTTTGGTCTTAGAGTTTACCAGGTCGGATTCAAATTTTGAAATCTCTGTCGCACATCCTTTCTTTTTATCATTTTTAAAATTTTCAAATTGGTAATATTGAAACCAATTCGACACCTGGTCTCTTATTTCTTCAAAAATTTTAACTTTTAACTGGTTTTCTTCTTCTTTTAATAATGATTTGTATACAGGCCAATTTCCACTTGTGTTCTTCCTTTTCACTGCAAGTACTTCAATTGGTGAGATCCACCAAGGCTCTTTTGGTTCAAAAAGGTCTTTGTATTTTCTCCAGACCATGTAGAGGGATTTTCTGATGATACAATTCAAAACGTTACTGTGAACTCTGACCTTCCCATAACCCAGGTAGGCATGCTAGCCATACCTGTTGTTATACCCTTCCAGATCTAACAATTCCGGTTTTTGAGTGTGCACCACTCCTTTAGCCAGGTGAGACAGCCACCTCATAATACAATCTTAAATCTGGCAGGGAAAAGCCTCCTCTATCCTTAATATCAGTTAAGATTTGATGTTTAATTTGAGGTCTCTTCCGTTGCCAGATAAATTTCAATATTCGTTGCTGCCATTCCTTGAGGCCGTCTGTCCTACCCAGTATTGGAATTGATTGAAATAAAAATAATTTGGGAAGCACACTCATTTTTATAATTGAGATCGTTTGTGAAAAGGATAAACTTAGCCTTTTCCAAATGTCAAGATTTCTTTTTCTCTCTTCTCAGGCTGTCAAGAAAAATATTGATAATCTTGGGAGATATCCAAATGCCCAGATATTTTGCTTTGTTACAAATTTTCAACCCAAATGTTTTCTCCAAGTCCTCCTTTTCTTTATTTGGTACATTTTTGGTCAGTAGTTTCATCTTTGACATGTTCAGTTTGAAACCTGCCACCTTGCCTAAGTTTTCTATTGCCTCAATTATTCTTTTCAGACCCTCTTTTGGATTCTCAGTCATTATGAGTAGGTCTTCCGTGAAGACTTTGAGTTTATATGTCCTGTCTCCCAGTTATTCCTTTGATCTCACTGTCCTCTCTTATTTTTTTGTTTAAAACTTCCAAAACCAAAATAAATATCAAAGGGGTAGTGGGCAGCCTTGAGGTGTTCTTTTGTTTATCATACATTATTCTGTTACGTTGCCATTTATAATTAATTTGGCTCGTTGCTCCGTGTAGATGGAATTAATCCCTTTACTAAAGGATTCTCCAAACTCGCATTTGGTTCAACAATTCCTTCATAAACTTCCACAATATATTATCAAACACTTTCTCAGCGTCGACTAACATGATAAGAGCAGATTTATCTATTTTATATTCTAAATATTCTAAGATATTAATGACACATCTGAGGTTATCTTGCATGTGGCGTCTAGGTAAGAATCCAGTTTGATCTTTATGAATTGTTTCTTGGATAATTATTTTAAGCCTAGAAGACAAGACACCAGTGAAGATTTTATAATCATTATTAAGCAGGGCAATAGGTCTATAATTGGCAATGTTTGTAAGATCTGAACCTTGTTTGAGAATGACTGTGATATAGCTTTCTTTCCAGGAAGATGGTAAAATCCTGTTGGTTAACAAATCATTCATAGTATCTTTTAGGGGTATGAATAATATCTCTTCCATCTTCTTATAATAAGTCGCAGGGTGCCCATCCAGCACAGGGGTATTTCCTATTCTTGCTCTTTGAATTGCTTGTTGTACCTCTAAAGGGGCAATGGGAGAGTTTAATATCCTGGATTTCTCTTTTGAGATCTTAGGCAGTCCATTCTTCAAATATTCTACAATTTTTTCACTTTTTTCAGGGCCTTCTTTGTATAACTCTGTAGTAATTGGCAAAACATCTACTGATTTCCTTTGGATCATCAGACCATTTATCATCCATTCTGATTTTATTAATCTTTCATCTCGTTTTTTTCTTTAGTTGCCAGGCCAAGAGTTTGCCCGGCTTATTTACAAATTAAAAATGTTTATATTTTAGCCATTTGATCTTCCATTCCAGCTCTTCATTTATTACCATTGAGAATTGTGTTTGAAGGATTTTTATATTCTGTTTAATGTTTTCATTGTCTGGTTTATTATGTAATTCTTTTTCATTTCTTTGTATTTCTTCCCAGATTTCCGTTTTTTCCCTTTCTTTCATTTTCCTTTTATGGGCATTTTCTTTTATGAAAAATCCTCTAATGAAAGGAAAATGAGAGGATTTTTCATAAAATAACCCACAAAAGTTACTAGCCTGCAAAAAGTCTTACTATCCTGTCAGGGGCTGGCAGTTGAAAGGTGGAGAGCTGTGTTTCTATGCTGGTTGGAGGGAGCATTCTTCCTCTTGCAGCCCACTTGAGAAGGGGCAACTGTTCCATCCCTTCTCCATCAGTCCGTTTTCTGTATGTCAATCAGACCGCCTACCACCAAGGTACAGCCCTTCTGCGAGTTCCAAGGAGTTCCATGGCCCCTAACCCCAAACCTTTACTATGAAGGATCATGAGATGAAAGTGGTTTACCTAAATTAGCATCCCTACTGCCATTCTTTGGCTCTGGCTAATTGTTTCTGAATTTTTTATTGGAAGAGAAGGAAGAGAGGATATCAGGGTGGCCAAATGGGGGGACAGATTTGCATATGCTAGTTTCAATGCACACATGCAAGTTTGGAAATAATTAGCATAATGGAAACGCAGTGCTTCTCACCCTAGCAGGGAAGACTTTGACTAGGTGTTTTAGAGACTTTCTTATATACACTGAACATATCCTTGGAAATAGACATCGCCTTCATGTTTTCCTGGGCATTTCTTGAGCTCCTTTGATGGAGGAGCTCTTCTGCCATCTTCTTCAAGAGCTGTCCTGCTGCTCACAGAAAATGGGTTCCTGCTCTCCCTCCAGGTCTTCAAGGGTTATGTCATCTAAATGGAAAAGAAGAGAAGGCTAGCAATTAGAACTGATTGGGGGACTTTCTTATATACACTGAACATATATTTGGAAATAGACATTAACATTACTTTTTCCTGGGCCATCCTCTTCTGACAGGAGGTATGCAGAGCCTACAGGGAAACAAAGAGCTACATGGGATATTTTTATTTTTCAGAACCTCGAAATAGGCCTCAGACAGTTACAGAGAGACCTTTCCTAAGAAACCTTAGGGACTAATATGACTATGGAAGCAACCGTGCTGGGCCCGGGGGTAACCCGTGAAGCACAGTCCAAGACTGGTCCAGAATCCGAAGGTTCTGCTAGGAGTTAGTCCGACAGGGCCGAGGCAGGAAACCAGGCAAGGACAGGTGCAGGATCTAGCATACAGCAGGGTCCGAGAGCCTTTTATCTTTATTGGAGTAGCGGCTAGTCCTGATCCCCCGGCGACTCACCTCCCTGTTTCGCCTGAAGGTGAGCACTCCTCCTGCGAGTACTCAGGTCTCTCCTTTTCTCAGACCTGAGTCTCTGCAACTTGGGAGATATTGGTGGGTTACTAGACCCAGAGGCCGCCTCAGCCTCTCCTGACCCAACCGGTAGTGGAGCAGCTGTAAGTGATTACCCAGCTGAAGGCAATGAGGTAATCCCCGCATCTGGAGCCAGGGCAGGCTCAGGCCCCTGACTCGGCCCAGCTGGTGTTTGTTGCAGGGGAACCTGTGCAGACTGGGACTCTTCAGGATTAGGCCCCAGACTTGGTTCAGATGATGCCTCAGTGCAGACTGAGTCTCCTCTGGTTCCGAGTCTGAGTCTGAGCCTGAGTCCCAGGCCATCACAGCAACATTTATACGCTGAAGGGTTTTACCTTTTCTGTCCTCTGAAAGAGGGGTACAGATGGGGAAGTTGTGGGTGAGAGGGAGGTCTCAGGGAGAGGCGAAATCTTACTTCACCTTCCCAATTGGGATAACACTTTCCTCAGCCTTGAAAGCCTAGAAAATAAAGAGCAAAATGTGAGAAATGTGGCTCACAGTACTCTCTTGTCCCTAAACTGGTTTTGACATTCACACATCTACACTCAAGAGGAATTCACTATCATCACAGAATTCAGATGCTGAGAGAAATCCTACTTACATTTCCATCTCCTTTTTCTCAAACAGACGAAATGATCCAACCATAGGAGCCCACCAGGTCTTTTAGCACTCTGGTGACCAGTGAGCCAGCAGAGGAAGGTGTCACAATGGCTTCTGTAAATCTGGGGCTGTCTCTTGAAAATAGGGACACTTGGCAGGTCTGCTGAGGTGCCCAGATGGGAGACCACCAGGGAACCCATGGTATGGTGCTTAGAATTATACAGACAAAAGTACTACGTAAATAAATATATATATATATAGACACACTGTCCTTTTTGTCTTTTCTCACGCAATAATATTTCACTAAGTCAGAAAGAGGCCTTCTGCTCATGAAAGGGCACCTGTGGACCTGAGCCTCCAAAACAGCTCTACTTGGGAGTAATTTTTTCTGACCCCAGTGGAAATTAGTTCCTAGTGAGCATGCTTGGGATTGTGATATAAGGAACACAACCTGACACTGCTGTCAAGAAAGGGGATAGCTAGCTTTATTCAAGTTTGCCATGTGTTGGGGGGCTCTAAGAAGAATCCCATGCTTGGGTGGTACATCAAGAAAGATTTCAAAAATGTGTGTGGCACGGTGAGGGAGAAGAAGAGAAGAGTTGTGTCATTCACACATCATTAAGAATTCACACATGAGCCCTTAGACACCTCTGGAAGTTGTGCACAATGGGTGCCACATCTTGCTGGGCTACACAGCTCCCACCAGTCCCAGCCAACATGGCCAACGGTCAGGGATGATGGGAGTTGTCCTCCATTAACATCTGGAGTGCACCACATTGGTTACCCCCCAAGCATTACGGTGTTTAAACCTTAATGTCTTAGAGTTCAGTCAAGATTTCCCACCCACCCCAGTGCATTTCACAGCTCTTTCCCACTAGCTTCACTTCAGCATGGTTTTCATAGTGTCAGCTACGTTTCTGTTTGTGCATGCACCAGGGGACATTAACAGGCCAGGGATGTCTTTGCCTTATGCAACTGGTGCTCACACCTTAGGTAAAGGTAAAGGGAACCCTGACCATTAGGTCCAGTCGTGACCGACTCTGGGGTTGTGGCGCTGATCTCGCTTTATTGGCTGAGGGAGCCGGCGTACATCTTCCGGGTCATGTGGCCAGCATGACTAAGCCGCTTCTGGCGAACCAGAGCAGCACACGGAAACACCGTTTACCTTCCCGCCAGAGTGGTACCTATTTATCTACTTATACTTTGATGTACTTTCGAACTGCTAGGTGGGCAGGAGAAGGGACTGAGCAACAGGAGCTCACCCCCTCGCAGGGATTCGAACCGCCGACCTTCTGATTGGCAAGCCCTAGGCTCTCTGAGAGGTTTAGACCACAGTGCCAAAAGTAGCAAGGATAAAAAAAAGTAGCAAGGATGCTCTCAGTGGACAGGATTTCCTGAATCGGCAAATCCAAGAACCGACTGCCCAAAAGGCAAAACAGCTGCTGTACTACAAAGCTGTGAGTATATCCCCAGATAGAACAGGCAGATTATGAGACCCAAACTAACCCCTGATCTGTCAAAGAAAGGTGCATTATTTTCAACCTTTGTGCATTAGCAGTGTATTGTGTGAAGCTCAAAGAAACAACACCCCAAGAGAGTTTGTTAACCTCTACACTACAAAACCTGTCTTAATGATAGACATCATGAAAACATAGCTTCTTCTTAATTAAAGCATTAGTGCATGACACAAAACTAGAATATGTCATTTGCAACTGAGCTTTTACACCTGTAACCGCTGCTAAAAACTGCCTATGCATTATTTTGAAATATTGTGCTCGTAGACACAAAATATATATTAGCCTGAGTAAGTGATGCGTTTCTTCCAATTCACAACACACCTCCGTGGCTAATACAGATTAAAGATAGAGGTTGGTTTTTGACAGGCTGAGGTAATAGACTAAAATAAGAAATCCAACCACAAGAATGAATTATTTTTCAGCAACCTTTCCAAATTAAAAGTTATATTTTAATGTCTCAGATGGCACGCTGCTTAGGAAGTTAATTTATAGATGCCTTTGGGAAAGTAATTAAATACATGAGAAGATTACAATGTTAACACCGCAATAATGATAGCACCTCCAAAATGTGTTCAGAAATTGTCACATTCCCAATCATTTTAATGATAACACAACTCAAGCACATTTGTTCACTGAAAAAAGACAGTGATATGCCAATTGAAACTATGCCTATAATTTTTTTTAAATTAAAAGGGGGGGGTACTCACTATATCGTACTGCACTTTTGACAGATTATTATCAAACAGCTGAGTGAGCACCATTGCCAGAATATTTTCAATTCAACTTCTATGCTGGAAAGGAACTTTGTCATTTTGGCTCAGATTAAAACACCTCATAGACCCCAGGGAGAGGCAGAACTTTATGGGGAAGGTTGAGGACTTTAAAGAGATCATAGGAGATAGTAAAACGAAGGGGTGGAGAGACCAGAGGCAAGGTGGAAGCATGCAGCAAGGCATTGGATGGAAAAAAGAGGAACCTGGGAAAACAGCTGGGAAGTGAGACTTGAGGAAAAGCATAGCACAGACAGAGAAACAGGCGAAGAAGGCACCAGTGAGAGAAGGAACTTTGAAGAACATGACAAGCTGCATTGCACCATACCATAGACAACATTTCAAGTTGCAATCTCCAAGTTTACACTTAGCTGACACATACATTTATCCTATGGGAGGGGGGAACAGGGTGCATAACAGAGTTCTGAAGAAACAATGATTGCTGGAGCTGGTGGACAAAGCGCAAATGGGACCAAACCTCACAGAACAACACAGGGGGCGGCAACCTGCGGCCCATGGGGGTCGTTTAAACAGCCCACGAGCCACCCCCGAAATGAGCCACACGCTTGTCGGGTCCCCGCACGCTGCGCTAAACTGGTGCAGTGAGGAGTGGGGACTCGCTTCTGCGGTGCCGGAAATCACGTCTGTGCATGTGCAGATGCTGGAAATCGCATCATCTGGCCCACGGAGCGATCTCTACAGAAGTGAACTGGCCCAGGTGAGGTAAACCTTGCTGACCCCTGGAATAGCAGGCTCATCAACATTGTAAGTAGATGCATGAAAGTTGTAATCTACTACTTATTTTAAAAGAACACTGTTGGAAGAGGGCGGTTTAAGTAGAGAATGAGCAGGAAAAGCCCCCCACCCTCCATGCCTTGCTTCTCCACTAAGAGATTCCTCCCTCTCAAGCTATTTCCAGTTTGTTTCCATACTCTACCCTCACAAAATGGGTTCAGCACCGCAGAGAGGGAGAAACAGTTGTGGGTAAATAGGAATGGAGAAGTGGCAGGCAGAGAAAGGCTAAAACAGCCCTCACACCGATACTTTTCCCTAAACTGGCCCCTCTCAAGCTGCTTTTTCATTTTAAAGAAAATGCTGCTTTTTATGTCTCCACATGCAATGGTAACTTAATCCTGACAAAAGAGGACAAGGAGCAGTTAGGCAGGTAAAGAAGTTTGCCTGTTGTGGCTTCTCCTGGGACTGTAGTACAGTGGTACCTCGGGTTACGTACTTAATTCGTTGCAGAGATCCGCTCTTAACCTGAAAATGTTCTTAACCAGAAGCACCACTTTAGTTGATGGAGCCTGCTGCCGCCGTGCGATTTCTGTTCTCATCCTGAGGTAAAGTTCTTAACCCGAGGTACTATTTCTGGGTTAGCGGAGTCTGTAACCTGAAGCGTATGTAACCCGAGGCACCACTGTACTCAGCAACCTAGAAGGGGCAACGCAGGTCAGCAGACAATGGGCGAAGGTGGTGAGATTAAATGTCCCTTGTGGGGATCTCCGTCCCCACCCGGGGCTTTTGAGTTGTATCCAGAACAGACTCAGGCAAAGTTACTGCTCCAAAATTTGCAGTTGCAAGGGGGACACGCTTGAGGATGAAGGTCAAGAGACAGCAGGTTGGGGGGGGGGCAAGCAGCAGAACAGACCCAATCCCTATGCCCGGGGGGAGTCACTGGCAGAGAGCCAAAGAGGACCCAAAGCAAGCTTTTTGAGCTTCTTGTCCATGGTCTCTGCTGGGGGGGGGGGGGCGCAATGCTGATCCAGCCACTCCATCCACAGAGCCTGGCCCCGGGGCATACCTAGAAGTTGGCCAGATTGGCTGAAATATACTCAGAGTCACAAAGTGATTTCATGCTCTTTATTCAGCTCATAGTGGTGAGGAGGAATGGAAGTTCCCCCAAAATATCTGCTTTATATACATTATTTACACAATGGGCTGCACATGATTGGCTAATTCCAGAATTCTACTGTAAGCCAATCAGGTTGTGGATTCACTTCTATCTGGAGCATAATTGGGTGGTTCCTGCCAACCAATCATACTGCTGCATTGTTCTAGGACCAATCAGACTGCTGCACTCTGAATCCTATTGTTCTAGGACCAATCAGACTGCTGCCTTTTGGATCCTATTGTTCTAGGACCAATCAGACTGCTGCAGTTTGGATCCTATTCAATTCAGTACATAACATTGGCCCTCGCCAACAGCACAGGACCAGGGGGCGCAAACATTGCGCCTCTCCCCTCTTGCTCAGAGTAGGCAAGAACCCGGGCAGAGGCGGACTTAGGGCGTCCCGATGTGATAGGAATTTTATGGTCTTAGATATATGGCAATGTTCATAACCACACGTACATAGATCAGCACAGGAAAGCCAACCTGGAACCATTTTGATTCCTAAACTGAGCAAATGTTTCTCTGCATGGTCAAAATGGAAAAGCCTCCCCATTGTCTCTTTCCTCACAAATCCTGTCTCAAGGATATGTCTGTTTGAATAAGGTGTGAGCCTGTGACCTGCCCCAGGAAATAAGTATTTATCACTACAAAAGAATGGCCAGGCTCCCCAGGCAATCCAATCAAGTAACTTGCCAGGCAGGAGATAAACTGTGACAAGAGAAAAACAACATTTAAATTTCTGTGATGTAGGTGGGATGTATCTGAGGGATGGTCTTAGGTTACACCCCTTCTGTGATGTATGCATAATGTTTCTGGGGGTGGTCTTGATCTACAGAATGGGAATTTCAAAAGTCTTTATAAACCCTTGCACAGCATTTTTGTGGGTCCTCTTCCTCTCCTGCGTGTGAGGGGAGCACCCTGTTGCAACAGATCAATAAAGATCAAGCTTACTAGCTGCTTTGCTTCTCAATATTCTCTGGTTGGCCTCTGTTATTTTCTCCTACCAATAGGGAACCTATGTAAGGACTCTATATGGGCTCTTGGATACCCCATAAGGGAAAAGGGCATATTTTTATTTACAACACCGACCAGGGCAGCTGCAAGGGGGCACCAAAGCAACGCTTGAGGATGGAGTGCGAGGGGCAAATGGAAGACTCCAGCCGTTGGTGGGGGCCGTTACAGGTGATCTTCTGGACCACCGCCTCGCAAACGTGGGGATACAGGGCATAGCCCGTAACTGGTTGTGCTCTTTTATCTATGGTCGGGGACAGAGGGTGGCACTAGGGAGGGAAATGTCGTCGCGCCACTCCTTGGTGTGTGGAGTGCCGCAGGGCGCAATTCTCTCCCCGATGCTTTTTAACATCTTTATGTGCCCCCTTGCCCAGATTATCCGGAGCTTTGGGCTGGGCTGTCACCAATATGCTGATGACACTCAGCTCTATCTGCTGATGGATGGCCACACCGACTCGGCCCCAAACACATTGACCAGATGCTTGGAAGCTGTGGCTGGATGGTTTCGTGGGAGCCGATTGAAACTAAATCCTTCGAAGACAGAGGTCCTATGGCTAGGTCGGGATGGCATGGGGATGAGGGACCAACTCCCTTCTCTTGCGGGGGCCCAATTAGTGCCATTGCCTTCCGTTAAGAGTTTGGGTGTAATCCTTGACGCCTCCCTTTCCATGGAGGCGCAGGTTACAGCAACAGCCAAGGCGACATTTTTCTACCTTTGCCGCATCAAGCAGTTGGTCCCTTACCTTTCCCGCCCTGACTTGGCCACAGTGATCCATGCGACGGTCATCTCCAGGCTTGACTACTGTAATTCGCTCTATGCGGGGCTGCCCTTGAAGCTGTCCCAGAAACTCCAGCGGGTACAGAATGCTGCAGCGAGGCTCCTCACGGGGTCTCTGCCATGGGAGCATATTCACCCAGTGCTTTTCAAGCTGCACTGGCTCCCGGTGGAGTACAGGGTCAGATTTAAGGTGCTGCTTTTGACCTTTAAAGCCCTTCACGGCCTAGGACCCTCGTACCTCCGGGACCGCCTCTCCTGGTATGCCCCAGGGAGAGCCTCAAGGTCCATAAATAACAATACCCTAGTGGTCCCGGGCCCTAAGGAAGTTAGACTGGCTTCGACCAGAGCCAGGGCCTTTTCAACTCTGGCTCCGGCCTGGTGGAACGCTCTGCCTCATGAGACCAGGGCCCTGCAGGATCTGATTTCTTTCCGCAGGGCCTGTAAGACAGAGTTGTTCCGCCTGGCCTTTGGCTTGGAGCCAGTTTGATTCCCTCCCTCCCCCCCCCTCTCTTTTTTCCCCTTCTTTTCCTTCTCCTCCTGCGATGAGGCTACATTTTAATATTTTAATGTTCCATTATTTTAATTGTTGTGTTTTATTTTTGTTTTTAAGTTTGTAATCATTCATCTTGTTTTTATTATTGCTTGTAAGCCACTCTGAGCCCGGCCTTGGCTGGGGAGGGCGGGGTATAAATAAAAAAATATTATTATTATTATTATTACAGCAGCCTGGGGGGGGCGCAGCCGAGCAGACCCGACCCCTCTGTGTGTGGGGGGGGGGGAGCCCAAGAGGACCCCGAGCCACCTTCTTGAGTGTCTTGTCCGTGGTCTCTGGGAGGGGGGGGCCAGACGATGCTACTCGCAGGTGTCCTGGCCAAGGCAGCCCTCCCTCCCCCGGCCGAGGCGCCCCTGGAACGGGCTGCCTCAGGAAGAGCCGCCGCCGCCGCCTCGGACCGAGGCAAGTGGTGCCCCAGCTGTTATGTACTGAAGTTCTCACCCTGGGCCAGCAGGGGGATACTGTAGATAGTTTTCACTCAGGTCCACGTCAGTTATTTTAGGTGGGGAAACCCTGGGTTGTTGTTGCTACAATGTTGATAGCTGGCTGCCTATAAATGCAGGCCGGCTGAGCTGTTTGCTGTTCAGTTTTCTGTTCCAGCTTACAAAATAAAGAGCTGCTTTGGAGAAATCGCTGTGTCGTCTGCCATGTCTACCCACTATTCCACACCAGCTGCGGCCATTCCGTCTCCCCGGGAGAGGCGCGCCCTGAGGCCCCTCTTTCTGGGTTTAGGATTGCGCTTTTAAGTACTTCTCGTCCTACGAACTGCACTAAAAAAAATGAAGAGCGATGTTAAAAGAGGCTCTGAAGGGAGAAAGCGAACGGATGTTTTACTCGTGATCCCGTCGCTTCGTCTAGTTATGAGGCTGCAGTGGGCGGTGAAATAAAAAAAAACTGGGGGGGGGGGGCGCGAGATCTCCTCAGCGCGCTTCCTGCGCACGGAGTTCTGGATGCGGAGGGCGCCGAGGCGCCGTTGCCCTTCCAGGCCGCCGAGCGAGGGAGGCGGAGCCCGCGCTCTCCACTGATGGCCGCTTCCTCCCGGCTCTCTCGGCGGATCTCTGAGGGGTGTCGAGAGAGACGGGACCATGAGGGAGAGCGGAGGGTCGTCTGTGAGGGTGCGGGCGGGGCTGGTGGCGGGGCTGGCGGTCGGGGCCGGCGTCTGCTACTGCGTTTACCGAGCGACCAGCCGGAGAAGGGGACGCGAGGGGGGAGCCGAAGCCGGGGCAAAGCGGGGAGATGTGCGTCGAGGGCACGAAGCGCCCGTCTCTGGGGGCGGGCAGGGGCAGCACCAGGCGGCCGCCCCCACATTGCTGCAGAAAGTGTCGGCGATGCCCGCGATTTCCAGCCGGAAGGGGCCGGAAAAGCTTCGGCAAGGTAAGAGCGCCGGGCGCTTTCTTTTGTTCTTAATGCGTTTTCCAGCTGCCGAGTTTGCGCTTTTCAAGATGACAGTGAGAAGTCCCAGGGCCGGATTTACGTTTAAGCTAAACAAGCTATAGCTTAGGGCTCCACTCTCTTGGGGGCCCCAAAAATTTTTAAGGGGGGGGGGAACTGGATGTACATTTCCAATATCAAAACAAAAAATTCCTTCCAGTAGCACCTTAAAGACCAACTAAGTTAGTTCTAGGTATGAGCTTTCGTGTGCATGCACACTTCTTCAGATACACTGAAGAAGTGTGCATGCACATGAAAGCTCATACCTAGAACTAACTTAGTTGGTCTTTAAGGTGCTACTGGAAGGAATTTTTTGTTTTGACTATGGCAGACCAACACGGCTACCTATCTGTAACATTTCCAATATGTTAAGTTAGAGCTTAATAATTATTTCACTATTAATATACTTCTTAATTGTATTTCAGTTCAACAATTACTTCGATAAAATACATATTTTGTTATGTGCAAATGGTTTTTAGATACCCATTAGGTCCATAAACTACCATATACAGTTAAGTTAGAGCTTAATAATTATTTCACTATTAATATACTTCTTCTTAATTGTACAGTGGTACCTTGGGTTACATACGCTTCAGGTTACATGCACTTCAGGTTACAGACTCCGCTAACCCAGAAATAGTGCTTCAGGTTAAGAACTTTGCTTCAGGATGAGAACAGAAATCGTGCTCCGGTGGCGCGGCAGCAACAGGAGGCCCCATTAGCTAAAGTGGTGCTTCAGGTTAAGAACAGTTTCAGGTTAAGTACGGATCTCCAGAACGAATTAAGTAAACTTAACCCGAGGTACCACTGTATTTTACTATTAATATATTTCTTCTTAATTGTATTTCAGTTCAAGAATTACTTCGATAAAATACATATTTTTTTTATGTGCAAATGGTTTTAGATACCCATTAGGTCCATAAACTACCATATACAGTCATAACTCGGGTTGAAGTTGCTTCAGGTTAAGCGTTTTCAGGTTGCGCTCCGCGGCGACCCAGAAGTAATAGAACACATTACTTCCGGGTTCCATGTGCAGATGCTCAAAATGATGTCATGCGCATGCACAGAAGTGGCGAATTGCGACCCGCGCATGTGCAGATGCAGGTTGCGTTCGCTTCAGGATGCGAACGGGGCTCTGGAACGGATCCTGTTCGCATCCAGAGGTACCACTGCAGCATATATTCAATACAAAAACGGCAACAATTTGTTGTTGACAGAGGACAGCTGGACATATAAAGGGCCCCAATACCTTCAGTAGCTTAGGGCCTCATCGAACCTAAATCCAGCCCTGAGTACGCCAGTGGCAAGTGCAGAGAAATACAGCTGTGTATTCCTTAGACCACCTCATGAGAAGAGAAGACTCCCTGGAAAAGACTCTGATGTTGGGAAAGATGGAGGGCACAAGGAGAAGGGGATGACAGAGGACGAGATGCTTGGGCAGTGTTCTCGAAGCTACGAACATGAGTCTGACCAAACTGCGGGAGGCAGTGGAAGACAGGAGTGCGTGGCATGCTCAGGTCCATGGGGTCACGAAGAGTCGGACACAACTAAATGACTAAACAACAATCCCTTAGACCAGAGCTGTTTAGGACTCCTCGATCACTTGTCAGAAGCACAGTTCAAGGGGTTCGCATGTTATTTATGTACATGCTATTAACATAACATTGCCAGGGCCTGTCACTAGGCAGTTTGGCCTGCAGTCTACTACTGATAATAGTAGACTGCAGTTGTGCAGTTCATCCCATGCTTTGCTGCTGATTAGCAATCCATTCTTAGATTGTTAGTTGTGCAAAATATTATGACTCATTAAAGGCAGGCAAGCCTCTCTGCAGTTAGCCTGATCAGAGGCTCTTCTTTCCCCTCTTGCCATTAGATACTTTTTCATTTATTAAAAAATGAACCTTTTTATTCAGGCATCCATTGCTAATTATTAGTGAATGAGGTTGTTGATTCTTACCTAGACTAACTGCTGATAAGATATAATAACCTCTTTCAAATATGTCTCTCCCTCCTCTTCTTTCCACACTGTTTCCGAGGTGGCTTGGAGCCAATTGGACAAATGCAGTTTTAAGTAAAGAAATAAGGAAGAACCCAAGCCCACTGTCCTAGGAGGGAGAATGGATAGGAAATTCATGGTTATTATTAGTTCCAAGATGAGATGAAATGTAGTGAAATGAAATGAAATGAAATGAAATGAAATGTAAAACACTGGTTCAGAACAGACATCCTCAGATGGAGGGAGAACAACATTCATTGCTTTATTCTGCTCCATAAAAATCGAGTTAAATAGGACTTTATTATCATAACCATCTTACTAATTGGTTATTGGAGCTGAGCTAGTGTCACCAAAATGTATCTCTGTTTTAACACAGCCTTTTATGTTCATGTCAAACTTTGTCATTGGGCTATAATAGTTCAGAGTGTAGCTACACAGGTTTGAAACGCAAAGAAATACCTAATGTAAAATAAAATAAAAAGTTGTAGTGCAACTGTTTTAACTAGTGCATATACACACATTAACCACTGTAGACTACTGCAGCCTTTCCAATATGCAATGTAGAGGCAGGTGTTAACACTCTATTCCAGGGATGGGGAGTTTCAGGCCCAGGCACCAAATGTGGCCCTGTAGCCCCCTCTGTCTGGCCCTTGGGACTCTCTCCAAGTCACACACGCCTCTCCCCAGACCATATCCCTCACTTCCCCTGCTTTACACTCTAACAGTTTGTGCATGGCTGGAATGTGTCCTTGATGTCTGGGTAGAGAGGATAGGGAGTGACGTGTGAGCCTATGTAGCAACTAGCCCATTGCATAAAAGACAAACTAAAATGTGTTGCTCCACCCACTTTTACCCCAGGCCCAATCCACCACTGACATGATGATGTTGCCCTGGGAAGGCTGCCCAGAAGGGATTGTGGCCTTGATCCACTCCTTCCTTTCCTCTCCCCCCCCCAACAATTATATTACTATTGTAGAAATTGTTTATGTTCTAAAATTTCTAAAATTAGAAAACATGGATCTTCCAAAATCATCCCATGATCTGGAGGCACACCATATACAGAATCTTATTCGTTTACTTGACTCTACGAAGGATCCCACAATTCAGGAGCAAGCCTTGATTACATTGAGCAACAGTGCTGCATTCTCTACAAATCAGGTAAGTATTGTTCTTTGCTTAAAAGAAAAGAAAATATATGAAAGACAATAAGATAAAGTAATAATCATGTAAAAACTAATTAAAACAATGTAATTTGTTTCCTTGGGATCAGGATCATATAATCTAAGAGTGGGGTATAAATCTTCAAAATGAAACCTACAAGAAGATCTTGGCTTCTATTTAGGTTAGTGGTTCTCAATTAGTGAAGTACTTCAGACCTTGTTTTTTGAAAGCCATGGCTTTTGAAAATATTTATATCTCTATGATAGTTTTTGGAATTGTGAATTGTGCCACGGACCCCCTGGGTGGATTACGCAGACCCCCGGGGGTCCATGGACCACCAATTGGGAACCACTGTGTTAGGTAACTATAATACTTAGCTGTGTGTTTTTGTAGGACTAATACTACTTCCACAGCTTAAGTGACAGAATTCTAAGCAGACCCATAGTGCCTTGTCCCATCTCAACGCTAGTGGTGCCTCCAGACTCTCATTATCATGGAGAGGGCCTCAAGAACACGAACTTTCAGATTGCGCAGTTAGGGCTCTGTTGCTGTAGCTCAACAAATCCACTTTTTAAAAAAAGAAAGACTTTGTGTAGTTTGGAAAGGGATGAGGAAATGCATTGAAAAGTGTGAAATAAATGGATGATTAATGGAAAGATATATGAATACCCTGCAAGAAAATCAGGATAAATTTTCATTGTAATAAACCGCCCTGCAGACTAATCAGAACAAATGATCAGTAGAGGCCAGATATCATTTATCCTCTACATAAGCTTTGTGCAAGTAAATCAGGCTGAATGCTCAGTAAACAGTTCATCTGGAGGAGCCCTTATAGAGGAAACAGGAGATTAAGTTGAGAGTACTACACTGTTCTGTACCTTACCTCAATGAGAAAAAGTAGAGATTTCATTAGTCGTTGGCAAAGATGATGCACAGAGCCCTTTGCACGAGCAAACCGCAGTTCCATGAACACTTGTGAGGAAGTAGGCACTTTCATCCCCCTTCCAACTCCTGCATAACTCTGTCCCACTTGAAGAGAGTGTCCTGGTGTGTTGGAGTAGTTTGGGAGAGGTGGGAAGAGGGGGGAAATGATTCCTTCGCAGTGTCTACCCACATGCTCCACCTTACAGTAAATGCTATGCCTAGAGTAGTTTTTACAGATTAGATAAAAATGAAATCCAATTCCTTCATTGTATTCTTTGTTGATTCAAGCAGAATTCATATAACAATTAAAACATATTTTGTTTGGCTCCCGGAATGAAATTAAGATAATTGTATATCACACATTTTTCTGTTTAACTCGTAGGATATCATTCGAAATTTAGGCGGGCTTATCATTGTTGGAAAAATGCTTTCAGTTCCTGACACTAAAGTTAAAGAAAAAGCACTGAATGCACTTAATAACTTGAGTATGAATATTAAAAATCAAGAAGAGATGAAGGTAAGTTTAAAAGCAACAAACACTACTACAGAAAACTCTGTGCATAAATAATGAGTTTATATGAAGAACTTTTTGTGCAATCCCATTTAGATTCAAAGCAATGAAAGCTTTCCCGTTGACTTCAATGTGATCTAAGCTTTCCCCTGTAATGTTGATTAGGTAAATACTTTTTATAATGATTAATTACAGCATTTTATATGCTGCCCTTCAGTTAAAACTCCCAGGACAGCTCTCAAAGTCATAAGCAACACCAAATTAATAACAAAGATTAGCATAAATATAACTCAAAGGGGCTTTCCATATGTGGGACACCACGGCTGAAAAGGCCCTCTCTCTGGTACTACCCACCTGACATAAGAAGGGAATGGCATTCAGAAGAGGACCACTAATGATGAACAAAAAATAGGATGACTTACTTCTCTTGTCACAGTCATCCAACCTACATTACTTTAAGTTCAGGTGCTGTTCAAACAAGTGTTGAAAATAAATATAACGACATGGCAATTTTAGTATTTGTATTCAGAGGGCAATGAATTGGTTCTTGAATTTGCATGATGAAACCTAAAACTGTAGGGATAGTTGGTGGTGTTGCCCCTCAATCTACCGTATATACTCGAGTATAAGCCGACTTTTTCAGCACATTTTTTATGCTGAAAAAGCCCCCCTCGGCTTATACTCGAGTGAGGGTCCCACTGACCTGTTCTCTGGTGCAGTGCGGATGACTTGCGAGCGGCAGAGGCTGTTACAGTGGTGCCTCGCAAGACGAAATTAATCCGTTCCGCGAGTCTCTTCGTCTTGCGGGTTTTTCATCTTGCGAAGCACGCCTATTAGCGGCTTAGCGGCTATTAACGGCTTAGCAGCTTAGCGGCTATTAGTGGCTTAGCAGCTTTAAGAAAAAGGAAACAAACTCGCAAGAAATTGCAAGACGTCTTGCGAAGCAAGCCCATAGGGAAATTCGTCTTGCGGAACGACTCAAAAGACAGAAAACTCTTTCATCTTGTGCGCTTTCCGTCTTGCGAGGCATTCGTCTTGCGAGGTACCACTGTATTGGCGGCGGCGGAAGGAGCAGCCCAAAAGCAGCCCATTCAGGCTGCTCCTTCCTCCTCCGCCGTCTTTGCTGCTGTAGGCAGTGGCAGCGGAGGAACGAGCAACCTGAAAACAGCCTCCTCCGCTGCCGCTGACAGCGGCAAAGTTGCGCGTGTGCAAACAGCCCTGCAGTTGCACATGTGCAAACGCTTAAGGAAGCCCAGGCGTTCCGACGCATGCGCAGCAGTGCTCCTTTAATAACAAAAAACGGGCAAGGCGGCGGCGGTTGCCGTGGCAACTGCTGTTATGGTTCTTGAAGGTGCTCGCGAAGGGAAGCTGCCTCTCCTCATGTCCTACTCTACCAGCCCGAGGCGTGCAGGGCTGCCCCGGACGGTGCTGCGCTCGCTGGCTGCAGAGCCTTGACCTCAGTTTCTCACCTACACATTTCCGTAGGTGAGGCCACCGCCCCGCTTCCCGCACCTTGGCTTCCCTGACACTTCCCGCCGTACCTGGGCACCTCAGGGGCTTAAGACGCACCTTGGGGTCAGCGGGAAAAAGGGGCCTGCTTTGCTTTTTGCTCCCTCGGCTGCAAGCCCTGGGCTGCGTCTTTCTTGCCCGTGTGGGCGCCTCCCCTCCTGCGGGAAGTGAATGCAAATCTCCCAGGAGCTTTGAGGGGGCTTGAATTTGAGCCCTTTGATATGTGTATATCAAATGTTTTCAGACCGAAGGCTGGGTGAACCAGTGGGGTTTGTTGTTGTTTAGTCGTTTAGTCGTGTCCGACCCTTCGTGACCCCATGGACCAGAGAACGCCAGGCACCTCTGTCCTCCACTGCCTCCCGCAGTTTGTTCAAACTCATGCTGGTAACCTCGAAAACACTATCCAACCATCTTGTCCTCTGTTGTCCCCTTCTCCTTGTGCCCTCCATCTTTCCCAACATCAGGGTCTTCTCCAGGGAGTCTTCTCTTCTCATGAGGTGGCCAAAGTATTGGAGCCTCAGCTTCAGGATCTGTCCTTCCAGTGAGCACTCAGGGCTGATTTCCTTCAGAATGGAGAGGTTTGATCTTCTTGCAGTCCATGGGACTCTCAAGAGTCTCCTCCAGCACCATAATTCAAAAGCATCTATTCTTTGGCGATCAGCCTTCTTTATGGTCCAGCTCTCATTTCCATACATCACCACTGGGAAAACCATAGCTTTAACTATACGAACCTTTGTTGGCAAGTTGATGTCTCTACTTCTCAAGATGCTGTCTAGGCCTGTCATTGCCCTTCTCCCAAGAAGCAGGCGTCTTTTAGAGAGGCCCTTTTGGGGAGGGGTAAGCACCTGTGTTCTGTTGTCATCACTGCTGGAAACGTCAGGTAAGATAGCACCAGAATCCCCTTTATCCGTTGAGAAGAGGTTTCCTTCCTTAAAAATTAAACCTGTGGGCTTCCGAAGTTTAGTCCAGAATTAGCTTCTGGTCCACAAGATACCTTTCTTTCCCTAGGAAGAAAGGCTTTCATGGTGGCAGCCCCCACTGGAGGATTTGCTGCATCACAATCCTGGATTTGCATAAAGGCAGCAAGCAAAAGTGAAGTCAGGTTGCACAAGAGTAGTGAGTGTGGCATGACAGTGAGAAGGGAAAAACACTGAAAGGCTGGAGGGGACAAGGGAAACTGGCAGTTAAGAGGTTTGAGTAAAGTACTGTGGAATATTTGAGAGCTCTCATGAGACAGCTGAGGAATGGAAGAGGGAGTACAGTGGTGCCCCACAAGACGAACGCCTCGCAAGACGGAAAACCCGCTAGACGAAAAGGTTTTCCGTTTTGGAGGCGCTTCGCAAAACAAATTTCCTATGGGCTTGCTTCGCAAGACGAAAATGTCTTGCGAGTTCCTGCAGGGTTTTTCCCCTCCCCCCTTTTTCTAAGCCACTTATCAGCTGATCCGCTAAGCCGCTAATAGCGCTAATCCGCTAATGGGCTTGCTTCGCAAGACGAAAAAACCGCAAGACAAAGAGACTCGCGGAACAGATTCTTTTCGTCTTGCGAGGCACCACTGTAGTTTGAGTATAGTGAGAAGGGAGAGAGAGATGAAGGTTTTTGTACTTTTAAGGTTATTGTTGATACCATATTGTTTTTGTTGACCCTCTTTTCCACTTACAGAGCTAGTTTACTGTTTTTCTTTGAAATAAATGTTCAAAAACATTTAACCTACTGATCCCTCAATTAATGTAATTTTATTGGTATCTATTTTTATTTTTGAAATTTACCAGTAGCTGCTGCATTTCCCACCCTAGGCTTATCCTCGAGTCAATAAGTTTTCCCAGTTTTTTGTGGTAAAATTAGGTGCCTCGGCTTATATTTGGGTCGGCTTATACTCGAGTATACAGTGGTACCTCAGGTTAAGTACTTAATTTGTTCCTGAGGTCCGTACTTAACCTGAAACTGTTCTTAACCTGAAGCACCACTTTAGCTAATGGGGCCTCCCACTGCCGCCGTGCCGCCGGAGCACGATTTCTGTTCTCATCCTGAAGCAAAGTTCTTAACCTGAAGCACTATTTCTGGGTTAGCGGAGTCTGTAACCTGAAGGGTATGTAACCCGAAGTGCCACTGTATATGGTATTAACAATACTTTAAACATCTGCAGAGAAGAAAACAGATAACTCTACATTTAGAATATGTTGTTAACGGAAGGATTATTGTGATAAAAGGTTTTGCCAATTGTTTAAATTAGCAGCATTCGCTATACCTCATGTTAAAAAAAGGTACAGTGGTGCCCCGCAAGACGAACGCCTCGCAAGACGGAAAACCCGCTAGACGAAAGGGTTTTCCCTTTTGGAGGCGCTTCGCAAAACAAATTTCCCTATGGGCTTGCTTCGCAAGACGAAAATGTCTTGCGAGTTCCTGCAGGGTTTTTCCCCTCCCCCCCTTTTTCTAAGCCACTTATCAGCTGATCCGCTAAGCCGCTAATAGCGCTAATCCGCAAGTTCCCGCGGGGTTTTTTCGCTTTTTTTGCCCTTTTCCTAAGCGCTAAGCTGCTTAACAGCTGATCGCTAAAAGCCGCTAGGCCGCTAATAGCGCTAATCCGCTAATGGGCTTGCTTCGCAAGACGAAAAAACCGCTAGACGAAGAGAATCGCGGAACGGATTCTTTTTGTCTTGCGAGGCCCCACTGTACTTTGTCACTACCTTTGCTTACTTGTTCACAATTTGTGTTCAACAGCGATAATTCCTTGTTTTTAATGATAACAGTGGGATTATCACTGGGAGTGGTTTGTTCTAATCGTGTTTTTGTTTTTCCCTCCCCAAGATATATATTACCATTGTTTGTGAGGAGACAGATTCAGCTCCCTTGAACTCTGAACTTCAGCTGGCTGGGCTTCGATTTTTAACCAATATGTCTGTTACCAATGACTATCACTCCATGATGACAAGCTTCCTACCCTGCTTTCTTCATATGCTTTCGGAAGGAAATGAAAGAACACAGGTACCATAAGATGCTCTATCTCGTTAGGAGGAAAATCTTTTGGATTCTGCTTTTCTTGTCTGACGCAGTCCTTTAATTCTCTGTGTCTTAAATTACTTCAAAAATTAATAGTAGTCGTGCACATGAGTTAAAGGGGGTAGAAAATATTTTTAGCTGATTTTTCTTTACTCACCTCTTTTTAAAAAGGGAGGGAGTAGGACTATTTAGGCTTTCTGAACTCCAGAGCCAACTCAGAAAAATGTTAATTAGAAAAGGGATTTGAACCAGAGCATTAAAACAATTGCTTATTGGTCATTCACAAGAAAAGACCTTAGCAGGACTCCATTCCCTGTTCCTTTGTAAGTTAAGGGCACCACAAGATGGCTCTCTCTCATGCTCAACCTGTTTACTTTGAGTGAAAATAACAGCAGAGCTTGTTTTGAACAGTTCTGAATGTTTCTTCTTTAGATTACAGAAGCACACATTATTAGAAGAAAACAGGATTCTCTGAGAATTCAGGATAGATTTATACTTCTGAAAGATGGATGTGAATTTTAAATTAAGAATAGGTGCAAAGGCTCCTAGAAGAATAAGGTTGCTGTCACTAGTCAAGCTGCATTGCAGCTTTGGGGTTAGTTTACACTTCACAGCTCAGATTGACTTTGTGTTTCTGCTGAGTACTATGCAAGCTTCATTAATGTGTGGCCCCGAAATTCCGGATCCCCCCCCCCCAACTGATGTCAAAGTTTGGTGCTAGTTTTGTGCCACAAACCCTGCTTTCTGCACTGCCCTCCAGACTGAGTAATTGACAGTCAAACCAGGGCTCATAGGTTTACCCCCAAACCCAATGTCTGCTTGGCTACAGACTAGTTCCAAAGTGGTGTGCTGGTTTGGTGCTGCAAACCCCACTTTCTGTGCCACCCCCGAAATTGAGTGATTTATGAAGCTTGCAATGCAGGTAGCCAATTCTCGTACTGGTTTACTCAGAAATAAGTACTGATAAAACTTAAAGGGGGCTTATTTCCTAATAAGGACAAATGCTTGTTACAAGAAAATTAGGTTTATATTATTTTGCTATTTTTTCTCCTTATAATTTTGGTGTTGTCACCATGTTGAACTGCCAGAAAAAGTGGGATCTAAATTTTTTGTTTTATGATCTCCTAGCCTGCAGTTTGTAAGTTGTGTTTGCAAATCTTACTGATTAGTAAATTAGTAATATGTGTTCCTAATATTTCCTGCTTATTTTATGTGTAGTGTTAAATCCAAAGTATATTATTAAAATTAACTCTCCCCCTATATTAATAGGTTCAGGTTCTAAAAGTGCTTGTGAATTTATCAGCAAACCCAGCTATTACGGAACATCTTCTTAATGCTCAGGTAATGCTACTTTTTTATGCTTCTTTCAACAATTACTATATGAAGAAATAATAATAATAATAATAATAATAATAATAATAATAATATTTATTTATATCCCGCCCTCCCCAACCGAAGCTGGGCTCAGGGCAGCTAACAACAATAAAATAATACAACATTCTAAAATCATTTCATTATAAAATTAATTCAAATCAAATTGATGGCAACCATTGGGCTAGAGTTCTGTGAAGATTGCCAAAGGAGGGAGTCAGGCTGTGCCCTGGCCAAAGGCCTGGTGGAACAGCTCTGTCTTGCAGGCCCTGCGGAAAGATGTCAAGTCCCGCAGGGCCCTAGTCTCTTGTGACGGAGCGTTCCACCAGATTGGAGCCACAGCCGAAAAAGCCCTGGCTCTGGTTGAGGCCAGCCTAACCTCTCTGTGGCCTGGGACCTACAAGATGTTTTTGTTTGAAGACCATAAGTTCCTCTGTGGGACATACCAGGAGAGGCGGTCCCGTAGGTATGGGGGTCCTAGGCCTTATAGGGCTTTAAAGGTTAAAATAGCTATAGCTGAGTGAGCAGAGGTAAGGAATACTTCGGGTTAGTAGCTGGAGAATGCCTGAGGTGTATGGTGCTCAAAATTTGATTTTGAGTTGGCATAGGGAAGTTCAGAAGCTAGTAAATTACTAGAGCCCATGAAGGTGGGTAAGTGATACATATGATATTTACTAAAAAGAAGTATGTTCACTTGTTTTTTCATGCCTACGAACAACTATTTCTTGTTTGTTTAATTCTCTAGGCACCCTTCTTACTATCCCTGTTTGACACCTGCATAAACAAAGATGTTTTGCTCAGGGTCCTGGTGTTTGCCACAAACTTAACAAAACTTACGCAAAAGGACAAGAGCATTACTGTCCATCATCACAATGAAGGTTCAATTTGTTCTGTACTCTGGGGGAATACTACAGAGTGCGCTCAGAAACTAACATCTTTGTTGTCCCATCATGACACAGAAGTAAAAGAACAAGTGGCAGAACTGATAATGCAGCGGTGCTAAATCTGGAAATTGTTAAAAGCCTCCATTCAAAATCAAATTCCGGATGCAAAAGCCTAAGCTGATGCTTATGAATGTAGGACTCACAATATATATATGTAGGCCTACATGTTCATGGAACAGGAAGAAAAGTGGTATAACTTCTTGCATGTATGAAACTACTTTCAACCTCAATGGAAAAGCATTACATGGTAGAATACACATGGAAGTTGTAGATCAGTACTGTTCATTTATGTTACTAAATGCAATTTGTGTAGAGCTAATTTCTGTAGAAATACTTCAGCCATAACTTTGCATGTTTTGATTTAAAGCTCTCCCTGTGTCTCAAGAGTCCAACTGACTTCTAATAGGAGTTAGGCATTTTGTGTTGCTGATTTTATCCTTGCTACTTTTGGCACTGTGGTCTAAACCTCTCAGAGAGCCTAGGGCTTGCCGATCAGAAGGTCGGTGGTTCAAATCCCCGCGAGGGGGTGAGCTCCCGTTGCTCTGTCCCTGCTCCTGCCAACCTAGCAGTTCGAAAGCACGTCAAAGTGCAAGTAGATAAATAGGTACCACTCCGTCGGGAAGGTAAGCGGCGTTTCTGTGCACTGCTCTGGTTCGCCAGAAGTGGCTTAGTCATGCTGGCCACATGACCCGGAAAAACTCTGCAGACCAACGTCAGCTCCCTCGGCCAGTAAAGTGAGATGAGTGCCGCAACCCCAGAGTCGGTCATGACTGGACCTAACGGTCAGGGGTCCCCTTACCTTTAGTTTTCAGGTGTCTCAGACTTTTTTTTTCTATTGCTGACATTAAAGTCATTTAATTATTTGTAGTTCGGACATTTAATTATTTTTAAGATGAGCCAACTATTCTTATAACTGTTTTGTGGTGTCTTATGTTTTATTCAGTTTGTATATTTTTGTAGGCTGCCTTGATAGTATGAATATTTTAATTGATCTTGATTGATCTATCTATCTTCTTAGGGCTGAGAAAATCTGATGCTAGAATATTTTGGCTATATTCCAGAGCTTTAAATATGTAAATATGGAGAAAACTCCATAAAAGGGTAGAGCTACCTCCTCTATTGAAATGTATGAGGAACAGCTTGTGTATAGCAAGCTGCAACAGGTATAACAACATTTCCTCTGAGCATACAATGTTTTGTAATGTGTTGGCATTGCTGTCTCCCATACCCTGTTTTTATATACCAGTACAGTAAGTATTAAGATAATGAGAATCTGTGCTTTTTTATTTACTATTTAACTTTAAGCCCTCTAAAAAGAATAGCTTGCAATTATGCACACAAAAATTAAATTTACACCTCTGGAAGGAATTTATTTTTGTTTTGCAAAGATGGTCAGATTTATGTATGGTTGAGTTTATACTCGAGGCAGAAACCTTGCAGCCTGGTTATGACAGATTTCATCAGTCACAAAAGGATGTTACTGCCCAGTATCTTACAGATGAACATAAGTCCTCCAACAAGTGAGCTGTGAACATCAGTGTACCCAAAGCCATAATTCATTGCATTTGTGTTTTAGTAGCTCAAACCCATACACCTGAATAAAATGTAAAGTAGCAATTAAATGAAAAAGTAGTATGTTTCAAATGCAGTGCCATAGTACTCTCCCATTTGTATTTCACAGCAAATACAAGTATGTAGTGATGTAAAACTGCAAATAGTATAAAGGTAAAGGGACCCCTGACCATTAGGTCCAGTCGTGACCGACTCTGGGGTTGCGGCACTCATCTCGCTTTATTGGCTGAGGGAGCTGGCGTACAGTTTCCGAGTCATGTGGCCAGCATGACTAAGCCACTTTTGGTGAACCAGAGCAGCGCATGGAAACGCCGTTTACCTTCCCGCCAGAGCGGTACCTATTTATCTACTTGCACTTTGACGTGCTTTCGAACTGCTAGGTTGGCAGGAGCAGGGACCGAGCAACGGGAGCTCACCCTGTTGCGGGGATTCAAACCACCGACCTTCTGATCGGCAAGTCCTAGGCTCTGTGGTTTAACCCACAACGCCACCTGCGTCCCGAATAGTATGTTGAATATTATTCTTTAGCTGAAGATAAATCCTACTAAAGAAAAATTGGGAGAGAAAAAGGAGCGTAGTTAAATTAAATGGTTATTTCTTATTGTGAGATTCCAAGTCAAATTAACATAACATACTCAAAGTATTATTCAATAATATGACTACTTCTGAGCAAGAGAAATCTTTATTTTGTAAATTAGTTTTACTAGTTTGACACATGTATAATTGGCCATTTTTTTACAATGTTGAACAAATTAATATCATGCTTTTAAAATTTTATAAGCAATTTGTACATGTTTTTCCACATCATTCTGACAAACCAATTCATTTGAAACCCACAGTTGGCGGCACGGAGCAAGAACAAACAAAACAAGCGGAATAAAGATTTCGGAGAACAAACGGTTCCAGTTACACGCAGCTTGCTTATTCTCAAAACAAGAAGTGTCCAGGCCTGTGCTAGAACAATTTCACAGTGACAACACAATGCAAAGTGTACAGAGATTCTGGCCAGCAGCAACATAAATAGGCATTTTTTTTGTAGTTAGAACTCTTTGAAAAGGCACATTTTATAATTTCAAAACTTGGCTCTTACATTTGCAATTGAAAATGTACAAGCATTCAGCAAAGTCAGTGTTTTGTTCAAAATGTGCTTTTAGCAACTAGTTGTGTTGGAAGACACCATCAAAAACCCTCTTAGTTTCCAACAGCTACGAAGGCACAGGGCACATTCTCTAAGTGATCATTCTGCCAAAGGGAGGTAATGGGCTGGGACTATTCACACTAAAGCTGCAATACTCAAAACATTTTCCATGTGGCTACTATATTGGTTGTAAAACTCAAAACCACTTCTATCATGGTAGTTTCAGGATCTTTAAGTAGACCAGCGCAATCCAGTATTTTATACCAAGTGGGCTGCAAGAATACTTTGACACGGAACCCGCAGGCCACACACTACCTTACTGCACAGGCCCAAATTTGGTACCCATCACCCTCGCAGCTCTCATGCTGCCTTTCCACAGCCAATAAGAAAGGTGCAAGGCTTTCGGAAGGAGGCATGAGGCCCTGACAGGGTCCCAGAACTCCCACCTTCTTCCCAAAGCTGGAAGAGCGCTAATTAAGCTTTGGGAGGGAGGAGAGAGGATTCTGGGACCCTGTCAGAGCCTTCACGCCTCCTTCCCAAAACCCAGTGCCTCACTTACCCGGCTTTGAGAAGGCAGCGCAAGGGCTGCAGGGGGGGAGCATCAAATGTCGCTGAGGGCCACTAAAAAGGCCTCGAGGGACACATGCGGCCCTCAGGATGCATGCTGGACTGCCCTGAACTAGATCATTTCAGATTTTAGCCTAATCCCCCCCCCCAAAAAAACCAAGCCCTTTCTGATGTTAAACAATAGTAGCTAAGGCTGTGCTCCTAATCCCACTTATGAGGAAGGAAGTCCCATGGAATTAAATAGGACTTGATTCTGAGTAGACATGGTTAGGATTCTGCTTTAAAATATGCAATCTGAAACATGCATACTAGAAAGGAGGTTCTATCACTGCAGGCCTGGCATCTGAGTAAGGATGCTAAAGATTAGAAAGTGTGTCTATTTCACAGGATAGTGGGATGTATGCAAATGAAGGTTTTGATCCTAATCACCTGACAAAAATTAATGGTAATTCAGCAAGACCTTCCAGGTATATGAATCCACACATACCATCGTTTTCAGGAAAACCTATCCTCAGTTTTCTAATTCCACCCAATTCCTGTTGATCAGATCATTGGTGGAAATGATAGAGTGCCTTAACTGCTCTTCCCACCCCACTCCAAGGCAGAAAGGGGTCTCACAAGCACAGCAATGCATATGGTAAACTAGTGTGAATATGAACCCCTGGCCTGAAGGCCATTGCCAATGGGAGATTTTACTATAACAGACTTGCAGTCAAATGCATGCAGAAACCAATTTCTATACATAAGCACTTTATCCAACAGAAGGTTACACTCTCTGTGCTCCAAATCTTCATGTGTATGTAGGGCTTGTTTTTCAGTGTTTTAAACCAGAAATCCGATTTTTAAAAAGGGAGAGTTAAAGCACTTAGCAGTTCAGTGAGAGAGGGAGGGCTGCCATGTCAAGAAAGCCTTGAGTTCACAGGTCCTCTTGGGTCTTGTGGATTGCGGCCTAGTTAATCTCTAGCAGGTGACCTGCACTGGTTTTAAAGAGGTGAAATGACTTCACAGGCAATGGAATTAACTCCTTATGTACACGGCATGTGCAGCTAAGTTAATGCTATCAAGTGCTATTTCATTCATTTATTAAAAACTTGCAATTTTGTAAGGCTGGTATGCAAACTCCTGAAATCTTAAAAATCCTGTTCAAAATTTTACAAAAAGGTATCAACCTTAATTGCTTCCCCCACCCCCAGATACAATTGATAAGAAATCGATTTCCCCCCATTTTTATTCAAATCCATCCTCGTTAATATTTAAGTCTCGTGATTCACCATGCTTTAAGACAAAGAAATCTTCAGTTTTCAGCCCGTATCTGTCTAGAGCTTCCATCAGTTTAGCAGGAGGATCCAAGTAATACTGTGGAGAAAACAAGCAGTCAGGACTGGATAAGCCTGTTGTGAAAAAGCTTCATAAGTATTATTCTTAGTTATCTAATAAGTAGCAACTGCAGATTGAGAACTGTAGTCATGGTAAATTCAAGAATAGCTCAAACACCAGTTTGAAAGAACATACTGTACTTTAGTCTTGCAAATTTAAGGGGAATTCTGGTTCCACTGAAATCCAATAAGACTTCTTTTTCCTTCTGAAGTCCTTGTTAAGCTCTGAATGGGGTTACCCCCTTGAAGCATACCTTGTATTTGTGGCAACAAGTGTTATTGAACTGATCCTGCTATTTCAGGATGAATCAACTGCTCTGTGCAGCTGTGGTAACTTGTCCAGACAGAGCACTCTGGGACTGCACACCGCTTACAAAAGCTATGTTTTCCGTGAATAAACTTCTTAGATATTACAACTGTTCACGAGAGCAGTTGTTTGGACCTCGGTTCTTGCCGGTGAATGATCACATGCAGTGGATTGTGAGCACAATCTTTCCAGTTAAGTTTATGGGAAAGTATGAAGTGCTCGACAAAGGCAGATATTCCTAGAAAATATTAGAAAACCATGGGGCCACAGCTCAGTGATGAGGCAGGAGGAGGCTTCTGCATACCAGTTACTGAGAAACATTTCAGTCTCAGTTTCAGTCTCCAATTAAAGGACTGAAGGCAGGATAGGGAAAACGCCTTAGAAACAGCCTAGCTCAACACAATGTGTTATTAGTTTTCCACATTTGGAAAGTATTATTCTTAGTTATCTAATAAGTAGCAACTGCAGATTGAGAACTGTAGTCATGGTGAATTCAAGAATAGCTCAAACGCCAGTTTGAAAGAACATACAGTGGTACTTTGGGTTAAGAACTTAATTCGTTCTGGAGGTCCGTTCTTAACCTGAGGTACCACTTTAGCTAATGGGGCCTCCCGCTGCCGCCGCACCGCCACCGTGCGATTTCTGTTCTCATCCTGAAGCAAAGTTCTTAACCTGAGGTACTATTTCTGGGTTAGCGGAGTATATAACTTGAAGCGTCTGTAACCCGAGGTACCACTGTATCAAAATATGTTTACTTGCTGCAAACTTGTAAATGAAAAGAACTGTGCCAGAGAGGATTAAACAATGCCTACATTCTACGAAACCCTCGGGCTGCTACAACTGACTTATCAAAGTCCAGTGGCCTGATCATAAATTTTATGACAGAGATGCCTCTCCAGTTGTGCACGCCACCTTTTGACAGTAAATGTTTAAATAGTGTCCTTACCGGCCTTCCTTTAAATTTTTTAACATATAAATTTCCCAGCAGAACTAGTTTACATTCTGAATCTCTGTACTTAGCAGTGCATGAAATGTGGAGGATCTGTGGGGTTCAGAATCCTTCTCAAGCACCCACCAGAAAGTTTAGGGATTTCATAAACATTAATGATTTCTGATTCTAATTCCAGTTTTAAGAATCAACCATGGTCTTATATGCTCAGCCCCTTCATCTGCAGAGCATCATCCTGTGTTGTTGGCCAGTAAAATAATAATAATAATAATAATAATAATAATAATTATTATTATTATTATTATTATTATTATTATTATTATTTTATCATTTATACCTCACATATCTAGCTGGGTTCTCTGGGTGGCTGGGGGTTAGTTTCTTCATTATGCTAGAATGTCAAAGAATGTTGGGGTACTGGCACATATGTATGCTGATATAATATGATATGCATACTGATAAGATATGATTCTGTTACACATTCAGGAAAACCAGTTTCATACCAAGTGAAATTGCCTCCAATGATTTTGTCACTCTAACACAAAGCAACTATTAATTCAGTCCATAAAGACAGAGCAACTAAGCTGTACACAATCTCTTAAAGCACCCTTGTCATTGTTTCTTTAGTAGTTTGCTTCAGAGTATCTGTAAGACATTCAGACTTACTACTAAGCAAAATTTAAGTCAAACTAAAAACTGAGGGGGGAAACCTAGCTTTGACAATACACAATTAGTTGTATAGAGAATCGACTGGCTTCAGAACTAAAATTGACAGCCTATAAAATAATACTAAAATCAGAGGCCATTTTAAGCATTTGAAACACCTTGAAAACTGCTATGGTCCATAAGAAAAAATCATAACACTACATGACTTCTTTTTTATATATAGTTAAGTTTGTTGGAGCTCCTATACCAAAAATCCATTCAAACTAAATCTCCATTCAAAATTACACACCTGCAGAGGAAACAGCCCACTATTCTGTCCTTGCCTCCTTCCAATTAGTCTCCACGGAGGGTGGGTAATTCTGCTGCCTCTTTGCATCAGATATAATTAGATCACTTAATCACACCTGATACAGAGATGCAGTAGAATTATCTTTCCTCAGAGGATGCTGCCTACTGCATTTCTTCTTGAGATAATGTTCCTTCCAATCAAGGGACACAGCATAAAAACACAGAGGATGTGAATTTCTCGCATACACTAAAACTCTGGGATGTAAGTGAATGATACTTTCTGTTTTCAGTCAGAAGAAAGGATATTTCTGCTATCAGGCTGGAACAGACAGTTCTAGATGCTACCATTTTGAATGGACATCCGCAGCTGCACAAATGGTTAGTTCACACCTACCTCATTTGCTAAAGCAAAGGTTCCCCAGTGAATTCCAACAGACTTCTTTGCTTGTACATCAATATGAATCCTTACTGCTTCTTCGGGGTCCACATGCTGGTATTTCATAAACCACCTACCAAAGAGGGAAAGAGCATTTTTTCCTTGCCTGTTACACAGACATGCACTGGCCAAGTTAAGGTTCCCTTACTGCCCTTCTCAATCTGTTGCATAGCTCTTACTGGTCCAATTTGTTCCCTTCTCCCATACTGCTAAAAGAGATTGCTCACTTATCTGTTAAGCTGCATCTCAATCATTCTAATGCATCTCAATCATCCCATCTTCCACAAGGCATCTCAATCACATTTAGTTTTCCTGTAATGCAAAACTGGCAGCCAATCTTCACCTACCCCTTGCCCATTAAGATCTAGCCTTTCGTCCTGCTTGTCTTTAAGACTGTGAGCTTTCATTGGCCCCCTTCAGATGACATAAACCATGGCTTAACATAAATCAGCAGCATGTATCACTCCCACTGCCCTTCTTCCTTCATGCAAGTAACAAACCAAGAACCTTGGTTTTCTGTGATGTCCAAAACAGTGCTCATGTTTTGTTTCTCTCCAAATACGTAAACCATAATCTGAAGTCAACTGTTCTTGGCTTCATAGTTGCGGTTGAGGAAGGAAGGAAGGAAGGAAGGAAGGAAGGAAGGAAGGAAGGAAAGAAGCCAGCTGTCATGATAAGCAAAGGTCTGTGGTTTGTTACTCACACTAGAGGAGGAATGAAGCAGGAGTGATTTGGCATGGTAGGCCAATGTGGCTATGACACTGCCTGTGTTTTGCACATCTTACACATTGTTGGTGCTGTATATAAACAGTGGTAGTTTTGTATCTTTGGTCACAGGCTCCAGTTTATTGGCTTACGTACCTTGGTTCATATGCTCCAATGGGAATAGCTGCAAGATCGAAAGGTCCAAATCGCTTCCCTATCTCCTCAAATGCAACACAATAGCCAGTATCTCCTGCAAAAAAGAACCTATTCCAGGGCCCCAAGACAGACCAGCTCCCCCAGAGAACTTTGTTGTCATCTGTTGCAGTCCTCTTGGACCAGTGTTGGGCAGGAGTAAAAACAAATGTAACTGCGTCATGACCAGGAACACAGTTTTCTCCCCACCAGTCCAGCTCAATTACATTCTCACAGCCACATTTCTGCATCCAGTCTAAAAGACCCAGGGGCACAAACCATCTCAGGTCACTGCCAAAGCGACTGTTTAAATTTATTACGGAGTGGTAGTCCAAGTGGTCGTAATGAGTGTGGCTGATCATCACTGCATCTATTTTGGGGAGTTGATCTACAGTACACGGAGGTCCTCTAAAACGCTTAGGTCCTCCAAATTGCACTGGAGAGGCCCGCTGGCTGAAGATGGGGTCAGTAAGAAGCGTGAGTTCATCCATTTCCACCATTACAGAAGCATGGCCAAGCCATGTTACGCGCATACCAGCTCCGGTTTTTCCAGCTAGTTCGGGGTTTTGAACAAAGTAAGGTTTCAGTACTGGAAGCACTCTGTCAAGTTCCTAGCAAAAGAAAACAAGGACACAAAATTAGAAAGCACACCTGGCTTACAAGCAGCAAGTGTTTCATCCACCTTGGACCCTTGAGGCAGAAAGCCTTGTTAACTCTACACCAGGCATCCCCAACCTTCGGCCCTCCAGATGTTTTGGACTACAATTCCCATCATCCCTGACCACTGGTCCTGTTAGCTAGGGATCATGGGAGTTGTAGGCCAAAACATCTGGAGGGCCGCAGGTTGGGGGTGCCTGCTCTACACCAACAAGATGTAATATTAAAGTCCATGGTATAAATACACTTGAACGTCATTTAGCGTAGACCAATGCTGCTCATGGACTTGAGCATCAAATATTTCCTCAGCGCAACTAAGCCATCAGTTGTCTACCAGGCCCTTAGTGACTTCAAAGCAACTGGGCCAATGGTAGCCAGAAAGGAAGTGACACATAGGCTCTGCATCACGAGTCACAGGAGGCTTTGTAAATGTAAACAGCACAGCAGAGGGAAGGGTGGCAGCCCGCCTCCTCCCTGCTTGGCTAGGTTTCTATTTGCAAGACTTCCAGCATACGAGAAACGTGCACAATGACAAGAATCATTTGCATCTGACACATCCAGCCATTTCAGATTAGTATGATGCAGATCTGCACGAGTTGTACATAAGGAACCCTGTTTATGTGCATGAATCACCCTTGGTATTTCAAGGTAACGAGTTTTGCTTGCAGCTTGGATTAAGGGAGGTATTATAGGAGGGTGAAGGTCCAACTCTGCTTGCAGATAACACTGACAGATAACATTTAGAAAAGAGATGACCAACAACTAACAGCAAACATGAAAATCATTTCCCAAATACAAAGGGCATTCCAAATTATTATTATTATTATTATTATTATTATTATTATTATATATTGCCCTTCATCTAACGATCACAGGGCGGTTTACAATATAAATACAAAAAATATTTATTATAGGGCCCTGCTCTGCTTCTCTCCACCTGACTTGGGGCAGGGCCTAATAGGCTCCATGGAGGAGTGCTGCTGCTGCTGCTGGGCAGAGAGGACTCCGTTTTTGTTTTTAATTGCTTTTATTTTTTTTGTATGTCATTTTAAATTGTGATTTATATCAGTGCTGTATTTTTAGTCTTAGATTTTATGATTTATATGGAAATTGTTTTCCATTTGGTTGTGTACTTTTTGAAGTGTTTTATTTATTGTTTATGACTTTTCTTGCGTTGGTCATTATGTAAATCTTGTCATGTTGTAAGCCGCCCCACCTCCCAGTTTAAAAGGGCATAGATTGTTTCATTAGCCAAAGGCCTGGGAGAGGAGGAATGTTTTTTCCTGGTGCCTAAAGATATGTCACGAAGGTGCCAGGCAAGCCTGCCCCAAGTGAGGAGCCATCACAGAAAAGGCCCGTTCTTGTGTCGCTTATCCTCCAGACCTCTCACAGAGGAGGCACACAAAGAAGGGCCTCCGATGATGATCACAGAATCTGGGAAGAGGTGGTCCTTGCGGTATTGAGCCGTTTAAGACTTTATAGACCTGCAGCAAAGGGCAGCCCCCTCTCACCACTTCTCAAACTGCTCTTACCATTAAAAAGTTTCTCATATTCAACCAAAGTCTTTCCTTCTGTAATTTAAACCTATTAGATCTAGCCCTGCTCTCTGCAGTAGCAGAGAACAACATTTCACCATTATTTTCTAATTTGATGCTGGTCAAAGGTTAGCCAAGGACAGGGACATCTGCTAAGGAGTTTAGACATGAATTTGTGTGAATATACAGCAGGAGACACTGTCATATTTGGGGGGTAGTCATTGAAAATGCTGCACAGCCTTGCTGTCTGAATCTGACAGAGAAGGCCTAATTAAAAACATGTTCTCAGTAGATCTCAGGTATCATAATGGAACACATGGGAATAAGTCTCAAAGGGATACGGTGCCTGAACTGTTTAGGGCTTTATAGGGTACACAAGGGATGCATGTACACACTGCTACAAAAAATGAAAATTATTCTTCCATCTGTAATGTTCTGAATTATTCGTTCCAGTTTTGCTGGAATGAAGGGGCAAGTAACTACTCAAGGAATTCACATCCCACTCCTAACTACGTGTTCATTCACCTTAGCAAACGTCTGTTATTGCAAAGCTATGCTTGCTTATGTGTAATGCTTACTGTAATGATATAAACTAAGAAAAGTGCTGTGTTTAAAAAAGAAGACTGAAACTCTCAGAATAATGAATTTTACAGCAAATACAGCATCCTGCGCTTTTTCAGCACTGCTACAAAATTACTGCATATGCACCGCCAGCATAAAATTGAAGCTGCAACT
This sequence comes from Podarcis gaigeae, assembly GCF_964106915.1. NCBI lineage: Eukaryota > Metazoa > Chordata > Lepidosauria > Squamata > Lacertidae > Podarcis > Podarcis gaigeae. The sequence continues at coordinate 69,894,876 of NC_139686.1, read as the reverse complement.
CAACTCTGCCTTCTTATACAAAGGCTAGGAATTCATTTTCAGTACCAGAACTATAATCCCAGTCTTGCCACTCAAAAATCAAACCCAGTTCTAGGGCAATGTAGGACAAAAGCCTTTTAGTTGCTATTGTTAAACAACTGAGAGTCAGAATCCTTGCTGATCTACTGCAAATCCCTCAGAGATCTACTAGTAGACAGGCAATCCATGTAGAAGGCTGCCTTCAACTCTTGGCTGCCACAGAATTAGGTGACATGACAAAGGCAGTGTTATCCCACACTTTCCAGTGTATTTTTCTGTTACGAAAAGTCTGCTTTTGGAGGGAAGTGGGCTTTTTGTGCAAGACATCCCAGTCAACTATAATTGCACAACCTAAATTTACCAGTATGTGATTGAATCCTACCTGAAAATAGCAATAGTTTGGAAGCACAGATAGTCTATTTATTTATTTACCACATTATCTATTTACTTGCCCCCCACTGCGCGCCTCCACCCCAGCTGCCCAGCCCACCAGAGGGATGCAACATTTGCCACGCCACGGGCACCAGCAACCCACGCAACACCACTGCATGTAATATATACTTCAAAAATCTTTGACTTACTGGTAAACATGTAATTTACATGAAGTGGTATTGAGAGTGCTTCAAACATTACTAGATGAATAGAACTATAGAATGTTTACCTGCTTTGAAGATGGGACCTTGCTGTTGTCCTTTTCCGTAAGAGCCCATTTCATAATATTTGGGAAAGATGGAGGTTTCCATGTTGGCCAGGGGTTGATAAACCTCCCATCTTTACCTCTCTTTGATTTTGTTACATCTTCCTCCAACCTATAATCCAGCCTGAAGCTTTTTCTGGATGTTCTGGAAGAATCGCTGCCCCGGGAACCTTGACTAGAATTTTGCCGTTTCCGTACTGCTTCTTTAGGATTCTGATCGCAAGGAGACAAAGGCTGCTCTTCGTCCATATCTTTTGGCGAAGAACTAAAAAGAAACATATAAAAGTTTATCGTTTTTTAGCTGAAATATTTTTAATGCCCAAAACCATGTCCCCAGAATAATCCTGTCAGCTCCTCTTCCATTTTTCTGTACAAAGAATGCACAAAGAACTTGTTTTAGCAAGCAGGTGTGGCAAGATTTTTGCGATTCAGGCAGAATCTTGCTCTTTGCTATGCACAGCATCAGGCTCTCGAGTTCCTGCATGTTAGGAGGGGATGGTCTGTTCTTCTTCCAGAAATTAATTCTAACACTCCTGAAGCTCACAATCTGTGCAGTTAGATTTAGCAAGTTCATTCCTAAGACACATCAACCAAACAGGCAATAACTTTGCATCCAACAGCACTTTGCATTTTCATCTGCACTGACAAGCAGGGATCCTTGACCAGGGCTAGGATGGTGAGGAGGACAAAACCACGGGCGAGAGCAGAGAAAGAGAGATTAACCAGAAGCAGCATCAGCTTCCCCGTGGATGTGGTGCTTTAAACTGATGGGTACTGGTGACAAATTGAAATTGCAGAGCTATGAGAAGCTTAAAGAGAAGGTGCGAGACTGGCTACACTATTTTCAAATAAGAGAGGTTTATAACCTGGATAAAAAAATTGGTTTCCAGGTGGAAAAATGAAAGTTAGAAACAGAACTGTTAGAACCCAATGCTAAGATACTATCAAGAATGTACAATTTGCTGTTGAAATGGAACACTGAGGAAGAAACGGTAAAATCTGCAATGATAAAATGGGCACAAGATATAGGATATAATATTATGTTTGCTGACTGGGAGAAGTTGTGGACCACCGGGATTAAATTCACGGCATGTAATGCCCTAAGAGAGAATATTATGAAAATGATGTACAGGTGGTACATGACTCCAGTCAAGCTTGCAAAAATTTATCATTTGCCCGACAATAAATGTTGGAAATGTAAAGAAACTGAAGGTACATGCTTTCACCTTTGGTGGACGTGCCCTAGGATTAAGGCTTTCTGGGAGATGATCTATAATGAAATGAAAAAGGTACTTAAGTACACTTTCCTGAAGAAACCAGAGGCCTTTCTCCTGGGCATAGTCGGCCAATTGGTGTTAAAGAAGGATAGAACTTTCTTTATGTACGCTACAGCAGCAGCAAGAATTCTCATCGCAAAGCACTGGAAGACACAAGACCTACCCACCTTGGAAGAATGGCAGATGCAAGTAATGGACTATATGGAAATGGCGGAAATGACTGGCAGAATCCGAGACCAGGGAGAAGAGTTGGTGGAAGAGGATTGGAGGAAATTTAAAATTTATTTACAGAAACATTGTAAAATTTCTGAATGTTGATGACATTGAATTGAAATGAAGGGGTTCTAGCAACAAGGGAAAAAATAAGATTGGATTGATAATAGATAAATTAATTGGATATGAATTTGCTGAATTAATTTTTAAAAGGGATACAAAAAAGGGAGGTGTGAGGAAGTCAGGAAAATAAGTGAATCAAAGATGAGAAATTAAAAAGAGGGATTTTTGTTTCTTTTTTGTGTGCTTTTTGTTTTTCTTCTTTTTTCTTATGTTAAATGTTCGTATTTTTTGTATTTTTGTATTTTGTAATTTTGTATTCTTGTGATTTTATATTTTTCTGGTGTTCTTTCTTCTTTCTGTTTGTTAAATCTTAAATCTCAATAAAATATTATTAATAAATAAATAAATAAATTAATAAACTGATGGCTACTTCCCATCACACTTTAGGGAGAGGTTGCAAGGAATGATAAACAGCAATGATATCTAGAAACAATAAGGTTATTCCTACCAAGATGAATCATCTTTCCCTTGACAGTGAGTAATAGTTATGGTTTGCAAAGGACCTCAAACCTACCACACATGGGCACTACATTTGCACCTACTATTTCGGACTTTGGATTTTAAAATCCAGACTTAAAATACTTTGAACACTGGGGATTGTAAGTAAGTGCTTTCCAACTGCACTCTGAACTTCTGTCAGAAATGCTTGATTAAAATGAACTCTTTGGTCCCCTATTAAGATCACAGCAAACAGTGGCTTGGTTGCTAATCCGGCTACTTACAACTGAAAGGGCAGGTGAGGTCCCAAGAGCTTTATGTAGTTGAAACAATTAATGATCAGATGTCAAGAGACAGGTGTATATTAAGCTCTGAAGGGTACATTAGAACAGAGGTATCAAACTCTCTTTTTTAAGTCATAGGAATTGGGGACTGAAGACCCTTTGCGTTGTAGGTTGGTTAAGGGGAGAAATAAAGATAACAAAGACTTCAAAACTAGTGGGGGAACTGGCATGGGTAAACAAAAGAAAACAGTGAATTGAGACACATGGATTTTGGAAAACAGCATCAGGGTGGGACAGAACTGAGTGAACGCAGAAGAAGAAATTAAGAGCCTCTCACGCACTATCCAGGTGAGAGATGTAATGGGCTGTGAAAGGAGGAGAAGGAGGAAACATAGGTTGAGGAATCAAGAGTAGTGAAATGTCTGGGTTCCAACCAAATTAATCAGCTACATTATGCTTTCAAGGTTCCTATTACAGTTCCAAGGTTGCTACAAATATCCCTGGCCAGAATAATTCTTACATATAAACTAGCTTTCATACTGTTCTAGAGATTGAGAACAGGTTTTCCATGTAGAGATAAATCAAACCTTTACTGTACCTTTCCAGTACTAGGGCAGCTTGAACACAAATCATGTCCAGCGTAATTTGCAGTGTAGTAGTCTACTGCCAACCTAGCAGTTCGAAAGCACCTCCGGGTGCAAGTAGATAAATAGGGACCGCTTACCAGTGGGAAGGTAAACGGCGTTTCCGTGTGCGGCTCTGGCTCGCCAGAGCAGCGATGTCACGCTGGCCACGTGACCCGGAAGTGTCTCCGGACAGCGCTGGCCCCTGGCCTCTTGAGTGAGATGGGCGCACAACCCCAGAGTCTGGCAAGACTGGCCCGTACGGGCAGGGGTACCTTTACCTTTACCTTTAGTCTACTGACACAGTTTTTTTTTATATCAAAGAATGCCCATCCTTTGATGTCAGTAAGATAAGGCATGTATTCTTAGATTGCAATCCTATACAGTGGCACCTCGGGTTAAGTACTTAATTCGTTCTGGAGGTCCATTCTTAACCTGAAACTGTTCTTAACCTGAAGCACCAATTTAGCTAATGGGGCCTCCACTGCCGCCGCGCCGCTGGAGCACGATTTCTATTCTCATCCTGAAGCAAAGTTCTTAACCCGAGGTAATATTTCTGGGTTAGCGGAGTCTGTAACCTGAAGTGTATGTAACCCGAGGTACCATTGTACACTGGTACCTCAGGTTAAGTACTTAATTCATTCCGGAGGTCCGTACTTAACCTGAAACTGTTCTTAACCTGAAGCACCAATTTAGCTAATGGGGCCTCCCACTGCTGCCGCGCCGCCGGAGCACGATTTCTGTTCTCATCCTGAAGCAAAGTTCTTAACCTGAAGCACTATTTCTGGGTTAGCGGAGTCTTTAACCTGAAGCGTATTTAACCTGAAGCGTATGTACCACTGTACCCAGTTTGGAAGCCCCACTCAACTCAGTGAGATATTTTTAGCACTGTACTGCTGATTTAAAAAATTTGGTTCCACCACTGAGCACCATCTAAACTAGAGTTCAGTTAACAGCTATGATTCTTCTCATACAGTACAGTACTTACCAGCTTGGGTGAATAACTGGATTTGTCATAATTCACGATAATTTTGCTAGTAACCTTAAGACTGTGTTGGTGCAAAATTTATGCAGAAATAAAAGAAGTGAAGAATCAATGTTAAGAAGAAATACACTTTAGTATTTTGAGCCTTCCCTCACAACCTGCTCAAGATTTCCTGATAACCTTTTGCTGGGAAGTGAAATTGTGATGTCATGGGCAGGTGACAGCTCAGGTGAGGAGAGGGCTACAGCCACGTGGCTCCATTTCTAGTTATTCTGCAGCTTTGCAGAGCCTTCTAAGTCATTAGTCAGTATTCTGCTCAAAAGAAATATATTTTCCTTTACACTTACTAGTACATCAGCACATCTAAAATGTAGACCATTCTTTCAAGCTTTTCTTGTAGCTATAAAGGCCTCTTCCAGCTTATATATTTCCTTTGGCTCTTAACAGGTATTTCTTTAAACAACCCACGGCATGAAATCATTGCACTGCAATTCATTCCGGTTTTTTGGGATGCTGAGACAAGGCATGTCGTAGCCTCAGACACAGATGCCTGCCTCAGGGCTCCATAGTTGTTATTTTGCAAGTGCATAGTTTTAAAACAGGTTTTAATACTTCATGAAAATGGGACAGCTTTGGCCATGCGCATACAGGAGCATGTGTGAGAGAAGGTGGGGTTTAGCAGTGTACATTCCATCTTTTCATCCAGTAGGACCAGTTTGATACTTTTGCCTAGTGCTCCATATAAACTAGGCCTGCCACTGCAGTAATCTGAATTCATGGATAAAAGATTGCTCTGATGAATCCTCTGAAGGATGAAGGGAATGGAAGATATAATTTAAAGAGTTCCATCTGCTACCGGTATATAACTTCGACATAGGGAAATAGACAAGAAAAGGGAATATACCACCATTTATGAAAGACAGAGGCTTTTCTATTTTGCCACTTGCTGAACGGCAGCATGCAAAGATGCAAAAGCCAAAGGGCTATGCTAACTGAGGAGTATGAGCAGATTCATGAAATTAAGGAATGCCATTGTAAAGGTCAACAGCCCACGGTCTACACATCCCAAAGTTTTTTCTGTTCTGTAAATTCAATGGTACATGATCTCCCTACATACACACCAAGAACATGACAAGTAGACAGTTTATTCTCTCAACATGAGATTGCCCCCCACCCTGAGGTGGCAAACTGACCGTAACTACCGTATTTTTCGCTCTATAAGACGCACCAAACCACAAGACGCACCTAGTTTTTGGAGGAGGAAAACAAGAAAAAAAATATCCTGAATCTCAGAAGCCAGAACAGCAAGAGGGATCGCTGCGCAGTTAAAGCAGCAATCCCTCTTGCTGTTCTGGCTTCTGGGATAGCCGTGCAGCCTGCATTCGCTCCATAAGACGCACACACATTTCCCCTTACTTTTTAGGAGGGAAAAAGTGAGTCTTATAGAGCAAAAAATACGGTATATTTTAAGGACTCCAACTTATTGCAAGTCATGCATCCAGGTATTTCAATCTCCTCCAGAGGCAGGAATATATTTTGCATCTCTTATGAAAAGCAAGTATTGCAACCTGATACCTGAGAAAAAGCAACTATCCTGCTTCCTGTTACACCCTAGGTGTGTGTGGTCTAAAGGTCTGTGTTGGCTAATGGTAAATATGACTGATAACCCACACAGTACGTGTGTGAAAGGAATGCAGGTACCTTTGGACTGATAGGAACTTAACACAGTACAGCTTTCTTTTCACCTACTCAGTGAAAAGTGGTATAATATCAGCTACCATAAAAATATAAACAAATAACACACGAAGCTGAAAAAGAGATTTTCCTATAGGACTTCAATTAAAATAATAAATATCGTAATCACTTTCAGTTGAGAGTAAATGCAACATTTCCAAATATCCTCCCTGATCCTGTTTCTAATGCTTTCATTTTGGATAATAGCCCTCTTTCAAAATGAGATCGAAAGCAAAGGTTTATGCAACTCATAGAGACAGATTAACAGTAGTGTTAAACTTCGAATCGTACAATTCCTAAACGGCAACCATGCACTCAGTTCTGCACACTGAAATCCCACTAAAATGCCAGCAGGTGTAGGACCATAGTCTTCGAGTTGTTGCAGATGTTTCTTTTATGAATATTTTCATTTTTTCAGTTAATATCTGATGGGGGAACAGCAGGTCACAGCAGCAACTTGCAATTTAAAAAGCAGGATTCTGCCATTTCTATAATCACAGAAACTGCCCTGCAATTTCTTTGATGCCCTTCCAGAAGCTTCGTAGGGCATGAAGCACTGTGGGAACATGCCACACAGTTGGAGAAGGTCAGGTTTATATTCTGAATTGTTACTGTCAGTGCTTCCCCAATGGGCCAAAATGGGAAAAGCTCTGCCAGGAAGCGTGACTGAAAAAACCAGCACTCAGCAGCCTCTCTTCTTTTTTAATACACAAAACAAGTCACCTTGAGACCCCGGCTAGCAAGAGAATCCACAGAAGCAAAAGACCGCATTGCTTGCTTTTGTTTCAAACTAATGTGAGAGGTCTAAAATAGACTCTGTGAAGGAAATGTCTTCAGCAACTTTAACCACTTAGGCTCTGACAGGCATAATGCATTTTCTTCCCCATCCTCTTCATTTTGTTGCTTTTTAGCGATGAGATTGCTTTAGGCATCTAGTGGAAAATACGTTGCAATTATGAATGCTGCTTTTAAAAAAACAATACTGTGAAGCTCAACAGAAGGTTCAAGGCAACTGGAATGAAACACGGCCTGAGAAGAACATATGTTTAAAGATTGGAAAACGTTTATAGAATATATGGGAAATAATTGTGTACAGCTGAAAACTCTGGCAGCATTAAGGTAAATTCAACAGTGTAAATAAGTTTTGATGGATGCAATAATGGAATACTGAATGGTATAGTTTTTGTAAAATATGCAGGGATTTATGATATGTAAAATGAACCATGGAAAGAGAAGGGATTAGCCACTGATATCTTAAGGATGTAAAATGAGTATTTTAAATGGTAAAACAAATTTAATAAAAAAATAGATAGATTAGATAGATAGATAGATAGATAGATAGATAGATAGATAGATATAGAATCTACTGCAGGCATAGGCAAACTCGGCCCTCCAGATGTTTTGGGACTACAACTCTCATCATCCCCGACCACTGGTCCTGTTAGCTAAGGGTGATGGGAGTTGTAGTCCCAAAACATATGGAGGGCCGAGTTTGCCTATGCCTGATCTACTGTGGAATCACATAGGTCAAGGAACCTTTTAATAGAGGGGTCAGCAAACTTTTTCAGCAGGGGGCCAGTCCACTGTCCCTCAGACCCATTGTTGTGACATTTTGCATGGGACCTGTCAAGTCCACCTCTCATGAACATACACACTGGGGGGAGTTCCTAGCCATGGATGGATGAAATTTAGGGTTCAGCTTACACAGGCCAGCGAGCAAGAATCCCTGCCTACAGGGCAGCACCGGGAGGGACGGGCAACTTGCATTACCACTGATCAGGGCCAGCCGAACCAGAAAGTGGCACTGCCCTTACCTCTCCAGGGGGAAAAGCATAATGAAGCTCTACATCAGGAGCAGGGTTTCAAATCAACCTTACCCAATGGTTGTAGGGGGAATCAAAAGCCATGGGGGATCGGGCACTCTGAATCACACTGGGCAGTAGAGAGCCCAGGAAACCCTAGAGAAGAGCTTTCCAAACTCTGTGTTGCGACACATTGGTGTGTTGTCTGCAGTGTGCAAGTGTGTGCTTCTCCCGGGGCTGGAAGGGGGTTATTCCACCTCCAGTTTGCTAGTAAAACTGAACTACTATGTCGCGAAATGATGTGTGTCCCTGTGGATCCTGCTACCTGAGGCCTGTCTCCTCCCCATGTCTCATGGGTGGACCGGCCCTGCCGTTGCTCATCTATTTTGGAGCAAACTGTCACGATGCTCTATCAGCTTTAAAGCATGTGCAGTGAGAAGGTTTTATACAGTCAACGGCAGGTATGAAAAATGGAGAGGGGCGGGGAGGGGGAGATGTCAAAATAGAAGCAGGGCACAGAGTGTACATGTACGATGACAGGCTTGAAAAAAGCAAAGGCAGAGAATGCTAGGAGGGGAATTCAACAACAGAAGCTGAGGATTTGATTGCCTGGCCAAGGTAATACTGTACTGAAAATCATTTACAGGAGCATCATGATCTCTGTAGAAACTCATGCACCCACAATCGAAAGAAACATGAATCCCAAGAGGACAGAAGGCTAACAAGTCCAATCATGAATAGTGATGGAAGATCTTCCACATCCAAACAGTCATTCCCAATGGATTGGTGCAACCAATAACAAAACACAGCCTGTGATCATCTAGATTATTGTTCTTCACAAGTAGGAGGAAACAAGGCTAAGTGTGCCAAGTGAGCTCATAGGACAAACTTCCTTTAGAAACAAAATGCAGCAACTAAAGTAAACAGAATGTAGAACACCCTGCAAAGTGGGGTCTAAAAGCAAAGCCCCTTAGCTCTTTGCAATCAGCCCAGCTGTCCAGGGTCTCAGTCTCCAGCGGCAGTAACTCCTACAAGTCTTAGGGGCAGAACATTTTTTCTTGTCAATCGCAAGACCGCATATCAAAATTAAACAAAATCTCTCACTCATGCTCACAGTTTTAAAACTAAAAAGCTAGTAGTTCCTTTGATGTTTCTGGGGAGGCTGTTACAGGACATTTTTCCTTTGAGAGTCAGAACCATTTTTCTGGTCAGCACTTAAAATCTTTTTTGGGAGGAAGGGGGAATTATTTTATTAAGTTTGAGAAACACTACTGAGAGGTTTCAGAAGGAGACAGGTTTAACATTGGTTAAGAAAGTTAAATACCTGGGGGTGAACATGACCGCAAAGAACTTAAACTTATTTAAAGACAACTATGATAAATGTTGGTCAGAAGTGAAAAAGGATCTAGAAATATGGTCAAACCTGAAGCGTTCCTTGCTTGGTCGAATTGCTGTTATAAATATGAATGTATTGCCAAGAATGTTATTTTTGGTTTCAATCGTTGCAAATTCTGGACAAAATGGATTGTTTCAAGAAGTGGCAGAGAGATATTTCTAGATTTATCTGGCAGGGCAAGAAGCCCAGAATAAAATTTAAAATATTAACTGATGTAAAGGAAAGAGGTGGATTTGCCCTGCCAGATCTTAAACTCTATTATGAATTAGCAGCATTTTGCTGGCTGAAAGAATGGCTGCTTCTTGAGAACACAGACATTTTGGATTTAGAAGGCTTTAATAACGTCTTTGGGTGGCATGCATATCTGTGGTATGACAAGGTTAAAGCACATAAAGCATTTAAAAATCATATTGTCAGGAAAGCATTGTTTAATGTCTGGATAAGATATAAAGATTTACTTGAAAACAAAACCCCAAGGTGGTTATCACCGATGGAAGCGAAGGCTCAGAAAAAGCTCAATATGGAGGCCAAATGGCCGAAATATTGGGAGATTCTGGAACAGGAAGGGGATAAATTGAAATTGCAGAGTTTTGATAAATTAAAAGATAAAGTGCGAGACTGGCTTCATTATTATCAAATAAGGGAGGCTTACAATTTGGACAGAAAAATTGGCTTCCAGGTGGAAAAATCAAAATTGGAAACAGAACTGTTAGATCCCAAAACTAAGATATTATCAAGAATGTATAACTTGCTGTTGAAATGGAATACTCAGGATGAAACGGTTAAATCTGCTATGATTAAATGGGCACAAGATGTTGGACATAATATAATGTTTGCTGACTGGGAACAGTTGTGGACCACAGGTATGAAATTCACGGCATGTAATGCCATAAGAGAGAATGTTATGAAAATGATATACAGGTGGTACATGACACCAGTCAAGCTTGCAAAAATATATCATTTGCCCGATAATAAGTGTTGGAAATGTAAAGAGAATGAAGGTACATTGTTTCACTTTTGGTGGACGTGCCCAAGGATTAAGGCTTTCTGGGAGATGATCTATAATGAAATGAAAAAGGTATTTAAATATACATTCCTGAAGAAACCAGAGGCCTTTCCCTTGACATGGTCGGCCAATTAGTGTCAAAGAAGGATAGAACTTTCTTTATGTACGCTACAACAGCAGCAAGAATACTCATCGCAAAGCATTGGAAGACACAAGATCTACCCACCCTGGAAGAATGGCAGATGAAAGTGACAGACTATATGGAACTGGCGGAAATGACTGGCAGAATCCGGGACCAGGGAGAAGAGTTGGTCGAAGAAGACTGGAAGAAATTCAAAGACTATTTGCAGAAACATTGTAAAATTAATGAATGTTAAAATGATGTCGGATTGAAATGAAGCGGCCTTAGCAACAAGGTTAAAAAGAATATGTAAAAATTGATTGATAACGGATGAAAATATAAAGTTATAATACGTTAAGATATAGAATTAAGATAAAAACAAAGAGGGTAAGGATTTGCTGAATTAACCATGTGAATTGTCCAGTAGCACCTTAGAGACCAACTAAGTTTGTTCTTGGTATAAGCTTTCATGGGCATGCACACTTCTTCAGATACACTGAAACAGAAGTCACCAGACCCTTCTATATAGTGAGAAGGTGGGGAGGGGTATTACTCAGCAGGGTTGTAGGAAATGGATGATTGAGTCAATGGGTATGGTAAACCTGTTGACGACTGTTAACAACTGCCATTAGTCCTACAGGAAAAAGCAAGGGATAGTATGCAGATTATTAGCATATGTAATGAGACAGGCATCCAATATCTCTATTAAAAAGGTAAAGGGACCCCTGACTGTTAGGTCCAGTCGCGGACGACTCTGGGGTTGTGGCGCTCATCTCGCTTTATTGGCCGAGAGAGCCGGCGTACAGCTTCCGGGTCATGTGGCCAGCATGACTACGCCACTTCTGGCGAACCAGAGCAGTGCACGGAAATGCTGTTTACCTTTCTGCCGGAGTGGTACCTATTTATCTACTTGCATTTTGATGTGCTTTCGAACTGCTAGGTGGGCAGGAGCAAGGACCGAGCAACAGTAGCTCACCCCATCACAGGGATTTGAACCACAGACCTTCTGATTGGCAAGCCCTAGGCTCTGTGGTTTAGACCACAGCGCCACCCGTGTCCCGGTAACATCTCTATTAAGATCTGTCTTAATAGGATTCCTGTCTCATTACATACTAATTGCAGTCATTAACAGTCGTCAACAGGTTTACCATACCCACTGACTCAATCACCCACTTCCTACTACCCTGCTGAGAAAAACCCCACCCCACCCTCCCACTATATATAAGGGTCTGGTGACTTCTGTTTCAGTGTATCTGAAGAAGTGTGCATGCACATGAAAGCTTATACCAAGAACAAACTTAGTTGGTCTCTAAGGTGCTACTGGACAATGTTTTAATTTTTTTATATATTCCTTTGCATTTAGTTGCCCAGCATACAAAGAACAGAAACTCACATTAATCAGACTCACATTAAACAACATACTACTTTTTTACACCAGTGTTTATTGATACTATTTAAGAGCGATTGCTAGCAAGCTGTCCAGCATATGCAACACAAGACACATTAAATAATAGGGCCAGTTGCCAGCCATTGAAACATATTTCTGCAGAACACAGTTCATTTTTAAAAACTCCAGATTATTTTAGGCTGATCCCTACTGAAGATCTGCACCTACAACAAATATCAATCCACAGGATATTGTTTTTCTGTGCAAACGTTAAATAAGAAATCAGTGCTGCAAGGCATACAAATTTGGAAGAGAGGGATTATATAACATGCTTTTTGAAGACTGCTGCAGCACATTTCCATGTCAATGAGGGAGAAGGCTTGGAGTATAGCAACTGAACTGATCTGCCTGGCTTTCATTCTCCAGTCCAGTCTGATTCACCAGCTAAAAATGAGACAGATCTTCCCAGGGGAAGATGGGGCTGGACACAATGTATGCTAATATCTCAATTGGACATCATCTATTTTCTTTGTAGTCCTTACAAGAATCCCTCAAAGTGGTTGCCCATTCATAGAAATCTGCAAAATGAACAAGTGAATTGTAAAATGTTACTATTAAACTGTCGCAAGTCCTTAAAGAGGCCCAAGACATGATGAGGCACACAGCTCAAATTAAGCCCCAGATGGCAAAGAGAGATACTTTAGCAACTGTCTTCAGTACACTATCTTCCAATTCTAAAAAACACTTAGCGATTTGCAGTTAAAGTCACCTGATTTTCACAGATTGCAGCAGCAATCCCTTAATTCATCCCTGGTAAGTACAAATAACAGAGATCCATAAATGCTGAATTAAAGGGTGACAAAGGTTTAACTATTTGCTATTTCTAAAACACAAAGATTGCTATACCTGCTTGTAAAGCAGAAGTGCCATCTGCAAACCGCCTTCCAATGTGATAGCACGTTACATGCTGATTTGCCATGTTCCTCAACTGCATTCCATTTAAGCTGACAGTGTGGGAGGCCCTCACTCAGACAATGTGTTAGTCATTTAGATTGCACAGTACGTCCAAAGAACTTCAGCAAGGGCTTGATACTACAACAGATGGCTGGGAAGTGACAAGACACACGTAAATCATGGGCAGCAGCAGCAGCAGCCCCATCCACAACCCAGTAAAGACAAGAATATTAATTTAGCCCATTTGCACAAGTGGAGCATAAATCAGTTTTTGCACATCTACCGCCTGCAATTATAATATAAAGTCGCTTTTAATTTTTGAGACTATCATTTAAATGGAAAACCTGCAGGCACTTCCACGCAAAAAGATTTAAATATATATTTCATTTGAAAGAATGAGCATACCTTTTATTTCTCTCTTCAGTCTAGCTAGCCCACCTGAACATCCAGATGTTGCACAAATGCACAAGCAGCTTAAATGCCCTTTTTCAGTTGCGGAAAAGAGCCCCAATGCATAGGAGGCTTAATTTAAAACCATCTCACTTCCAGGTTCTATTCCACACGATCAACATTCACAAGTGACATATTTCGTAACGGAAGGCTTTTGCGATGCTGGATGCAATGCACTGAGTCTCGGGGACTCCAACGGGACTCCTGCAAATTGCACCTGCGGCCAGACCCACCTGATCGAAGCTTCCTCAGAAGTAAGCCCCACAGAAGGCAACAACTCCTGCACAGCCCCAGTGGCGTAGCGTGGGGGGTGCAGGGGGGCCGGCCGCACCGGGCGCAACATCTGGGGGTTGTTAGGGTTAGGGGGCGCAAATCCACGGATTAGGGGGCGCAAATTACTTGCCTTGCCCCGGGTGCTGACAACCCACGCTACGCCACTGCACAGCCCTATATGCGTCTACTCAGAAGCAGGGACACAGGGTCTGCCCTTAGGTGAGCGCATACAGGATTGCAGCCTTAGACCACAACCCCGAGTTATTCTAGCAGCCGGCGGAGCCCCAAAAAGAGAAGAGGCTGCCTGCCCACTGCGGGAGAAGGAGGGGCGCCGCTTCTCGCGTGCAAGAGGAAATGAAAGAAATACGTTTCATGCGGCTTTCGGCGCAAGCAAAGCGGGCTGCGCATCCCCCCCCCCCCGCCTTAGAAATGTGAATAATTCCCCCCGGGAAGCGGCGCTGGCGGCTCCTCACCTCCCCTGAGGCGTTTCTTCCTCCTCGTCGTCCATGACGGGGCTGCTGCCCGGTTCCTCCTCCTGCCGCTGCTGCTGCTGGCCCCAAAGGCCTCGAGGCTGCCGGCGCTCCTTGGCCGCTGCCCGCCCGCTGCCGGGCGCCGAGGGGGACAAGAGCGCGAGGCCGGAGCTCCACAGCGCCCTGCGCCTCACCATGGGACGCCCAGAGGCTGCAGCAGCAGCAGCAGCGCCTTCCCCGGCTTCCCGGCCCACCCGAGCTCGCGACCGCCCTCTCCCTCGCCGGAGAGGAACTGCTCCCTGGTCCACGCTTGGTTGTGAAATCCTTCCCCGCGGGACTGGGGCACGAAGGGGGCGCGGGGTGGGGGCACCCGGGGCAGCTCAGAGGAAGGACCCTGCCACGTGGAAGTGTCCGGCCATATCCACTCAGGTGCCACTTGCAGTGGCGTAGCGTGGGTTGTCAGCACCCGGGGCAAGGCAAGTAATTTGCGCCCCCTAACCCGTGGATTGGCGCCCCCTAACCCGTGGATTGGCGCCCCCTAACCCGTGGATTGGCGCCCCCTAACCCGTGGATTTGCGCCCCCTAACCCTAACCCCCAGATGTTGCGCCCGGTGCGGCTGGCCCCCCCTGCACCCGCCACGCTACACCACTGCCCACTTGTTCTGCACATCTGCTTTAGGTCTACTTGTGGGGAATTTGAGTGGGTGTGTGGACACCGCACCTCTGCTGCTGGGGGACGCGTCATGCTTAGAGATGGGAAGGCCTGGAAAAAACTAGGGAAAATAGGGGGAGAAACAGGTACCCCCCCCCATTTCCCCCACAACTTTTATTGTTTTTTTCCCCCAGGCCTTCCCATCTCTAAATGTTCCTCCTGATGCAGTTTGTCCACCTTGGGTCTTGTATGCTAATCATGCACAAGTGGCAAATTCCCTTTATCTGCTGTTTCTTGTTTTAGCAGCCTGGGGGCCAAAAGTCTCACCCATTTATGGTAGCGCATAAAATTCTTAATCTCAGGGTTGTGGATTTGAGCCCCATGTTGGGCAAATGATTCCTGCCTTGCAGAGGGTTGGATTAGATGACCCTTGTGGCCCCTTCCAACTCTACAAGTCTATGATTCCATGTTGTGAGCCCTGTAAAACAGCACTGGTTCCCACTGTCACTGGGATCTCAGCGTCCCTCTTTACTATAAAATGTGTCCGTCCTGCTGCCGGTTAGATACCATATTGTATTGGCTTGTTCTACCTGTCCATAGAAAATAACAGCAGAAAGAACTAAATAACAGTGTGATGTAATTATTCACACAGGGACACACGGTATCTTATCCATCTCTCACACTGCAAATCCTTGAGTTCCCAATATAATCTTTCTCTCCATCTGGGGTCCAGAAGCTCACTATTCAGAATGTTTTAACACCGCTTCTTTGTTCCAGAACATCTCACAAGATCTGAATTCCACATATTGAGATAGGGCAATACATTTGTATACGTACCCTTAAGCATGATCCACAATTTAAACTCATTTTTTAATCATGGCAATAAGCATGCAGTTCGGACTAGGCTCCCATAAACAATCAAGGCCAAGAAAAATGTATGTGTGTGTCCTTCTTTTTCCCCTCTGTCATGCTTTGGGCCCAATGACTTCAGGCAAAATGTGTGGACTAGATTTTACAGATTTGTTTTCAGTGAGATTAATGATGTTGATTATTTAATGAGCATTCACTCTGATTTCTTTGCAGAGAAGGTAGATAATGTTGCATCAAAGCAAGTGTTATCCTCTGCATTTTCCTGTCACTTTCCTTATTGCAAAAAATCTGGTCTTTTGAGGGAATATGACCTCCCAATCAACTTTAATTGCACAATCTGAATTTGATGGTAGCTGATTGAGCCATACCCGAAAACAGCAACAGCCTAGAAGCACCCAAAGTTTATGAACTATCATTTTGGCAGGAATCATGTGCCATTAGTACTTTCATAATAGGCAAAAAAAAAAAAAAAAAAAAAAAAAGGCAAAAATTCCCCCCTTATCTTTTAGCAGGGACAAAGTTCTTTCAGTGGTCATGGACTGGTTTTACACGTGCAAGTTACTCACTTAATAACTAATATCATGTGATGACTTGCATGAGTAAATGAGATTTCATAGATGAAACAACAGAGATAAAAGCATTGCACCACTTGGATTTGAAAGCTATGCTTGCATCAATCAAGCTAGTCCACCCATACCCCACATATATTAAGTATAATAGAAACATTGCCACCCAACCCCCCCATCTCCCCCCCTTTCCTCCTTCTTCCGAAAGTTTCAACAAATGAAACTGATCTGTAAAAAATGTTACTTGGAGAAAATAAAGAGAGACATTGCACATACTTTTGTAAACTAAGAAAATATTTAATAAAAATACATTTTTTTTAAAAAAAGCTAGTCCACACATTTTGCCTGAAGTCATTGGGCCCAAAGCATGACAGAGGGGAAAAAGAAGGACACACACATACATTTTTCTTGGCCTTGATTGTTTATGGGAGCCTAGTCCGGACTGCATGCTTATTGCCATGATTAAAAAATGAGTTTAAATTGTGGATCATGCTTAAGGGTACGTATACAAATGTATTGCCCTATCTCAATATGTGGAATTCAGATCTTGTGAGATGTTCTGGAACAAAGAAGCGGTGTTAAAACATTCTGAAAAGTGAGCTTCTGGACCCCTGCAAGCTCAGGGCTTCGCTATCTGAAGGTGAGTAATGGCTCCCCCTCGACTGCTAGACCTCTCCGCCCACGCTCTTCTCCTCTTCCGAGGTTACCTGGCAGCCGGTTTGGTCTTTCTCTGGCCGTGCCGGGGACTAGACTCTCTGAACACCCTTCAAGAGAGTTTTGGGGGGTCTCCGCGCCCTAGAGTTGCCCCCAATCCTTCAAAATAGCTCGAGTTCTCCCTCCCGGTGAGAACCCTGCTTGCACTGAGATCGCAGCAGCCGGAAGCCCAACGGTGGAGGAGTGGAGATCTAAATTGTCAGATTACGCAGAGTTGGATAGATTAACAGGAAAAGTTAGATACATAAGAGACCAAGTGTTCACCAAAGATTGGGAAAAGTATGTAGATTATCTGGAATGTATTAGTGAAGGGCAAATAACGCTAAAGGGATTTAGAGACGCACTGTGAAAGACTAAGAGTTATTGTGCAAAGCAAACAGGAATTAGGAATCGGTATAATGACAATATAAGTAATGAAACGTGTAATTTTATTTATTGCTTCGAATGATTTACGGACAGGCTGAAGGAAGCCCCGTAAGAGACAACTATGTTATGGATGATATGGAAATGATAATTGCTGTTTATTATTTTTAATTTTTCTTTTCTGTGTATTTTCTTTGTATTTGTGTGTTACCTTGTGTTCTTTTTGGAAATAACTAATAAAAAAGAATGAGGAAAAAAAAGGAAACAAATCAGGATTAAAAATAAGCAGGTTTTCTGGAAGTAACCTTAAAGTCTACACCCATTTTTACTCAATGTTGTGGCTATAGGCAAAGCCAGCCTTGCCTGTATTGGTTCACACTGGCCCATGAAGATCTCATTATGTGGCACATGGTGACCTTCAGCTTTGGGGACCCTGCAGCAAAAGTCACTTTTAAAATATTTGTGATTGTGTGTCATAACAACCTGAAACTGGACTGTATCTTGAAGTGGTTTTAATTATGCACAACTATATTGCCATCTGCTGAAACAGTGTGCAATCTGCATGGTAAGACTTTTCTATATCTATCTATCTATATCTATCTATCTATCTATCTATCTATCTATCTATCTATCATCTATCTATCTATCTCAGTGGCATAGCGTGGGTTGTCAGCACCCGGGGCAAGGCAAGTAATTTGTGTCCCCTAACCCTAACCCCCAGATGTTGCACCCGGTGCGGCTGGCCCCCCTTGCACCCCCCACGCTACGCCACTGATCTATCTATCTATCTATCTATGTATCTATCATCTATCATCTATCTATCATCTATCTATCTATCATCTATCAATCTATCTATCTATCTATCTATCTATCATCTATCTATATCTATCTATCTGTCATCTATATCTATCTATCTATCTATCTATCTATCTATCTATCTATATCTATCTATCATCTATCTATCTATCTAATATTACTTACTTGAAATTGTCCCATTAAACTTTAATTAGTTTAATGTAAATGCCCAGTGCGCTTCCATCGTCACAAGTCCCACTACAGCAGAGTATTTCGCACAGCAGTTGAAGAAGGGCAGGAAAGGCAGTATCTTTTCAAAGAGGAGTCTTGGAGCATGTGGTTTGTAACTCAAAGATAAGGTTTATTTACAAAACAAAAAACAACCCTGGCGAAGAACCACACATCTCAGCAAACACGCCCAAAAAGGAGGAGAAAAAGGGGGGAACAAACACACAGGAGACTATTTATACAAACTCATGTTCCTGGAAGCCTAATGACCTCCAGCTGCTCAGTGATTAGAGCGTTTCTGCTACCCTTTAACCCTTTGATAGCAACACCCCCTCTCGCTCGTAACACTGAGCTGTACCAACCTTAATTCAAATTTAAACCTGAACAGAAACATTTATGAGATTGCGGACCCAAAGCTTTCGTAAAACCGTCTGCAAGGTTTTCTTGGCTTGGACAATACTTTAGTTCAATTAAACCTTGTTTTACACTTTGGCATACATTTTGATAACGGATATCCAAGTGTTTTGTGTGTGCCTTGAATTGACCCGATTTAGCTAGTTTAATACAAGGTTGATTGTCTTCCCACACTCTGATAGGTAGGGAACATTCTCCAAACAATTCTTGTACCAGTTGCTTATAAAATTCCAGTTCTCTACATACATCTGATAATGCATTGTACTCAGATTCAGTTGAACTTAAAGCTATAAGTGATTGCTTTCTTGATCTCCAACCAATTAGTGCATTTCCAAATTTTATCGCCATTCCTGACACTGATTTTCTATCTGGTCCAGCATCTGCCCAACTGCTGTCGGCCCAACATTCAAGTTGTGTGCTGCCCTCTGCTGATAGTTTTAAGCGAAACCTTTTGGTAGTTTGGAGATACCTTAAAACTCTTTTTACTCCTTGCCAAGCATGCATTGATGGTTTTTCAGCTTGTCTACACAGCATGTTGACAGCATATGTTATATCGGGCCGAGTCCACTGTGCAATGTGGAGTAGACTGCCTATTGCTGACTGGTAAACCCCGGGATTACTGAACTCTGTCTGTTGCTCGGCTTGAGCATCCTTTATGTAACTTAGCTCCATTGGGGTTTTAACACCAGCACAGTTGTCCATTTTAAACCTTTCCAGCAATTGCTGGATCTTAGCTTCTTGGCTGAGCCAATAGTTCCCATTTTCATCTTGCTGAATTTTAACTCCTAGATAAACAGATACATTGCCTAGTGATTTTATCTGAAACCTTTCTCCAAGCTTTGTGGCAAATTGTTGTGCAAGTTTATCATCCTTTCCACTGTATAATAAATCGTCAACAAATATCAAAACTGCTTCTTGTTCACATCCCGAGCCTTTTAGATAAAGACACGCATCTGCTGCGCTCTTTCTGAACCCCATGCTCTCTAGAGCATCGTTTAAGCAGGAATTCCAATTACGGGCGGACTGTTTCAACCCATAAATGGATTTGTGTAGGCGCCAGACCTGGTTTGGCTTGTCTCCTTCAAAACCTGGTGGTGGTGTCATATAGACTTCCTCCTGTAAGTCTGCATTTAAATAAGCCACATTGACATCAAAATGAAACAGCTTATTTCCCTTCTTACCTGAAGAGGCTAAAAGCATTCTTAGTGACTCTGGTCTTGAAGTAGGGGCATAGATTTGAGAATAGTGAACACCTTTGCGCTGCGAAAACCCTTTTGCAACTAGTCGGGCTTTATATTGCACCTCCTCAGTAGTTGTGGGCTTTAAACGATATACCCATCGACAACCTACAGCTTGTTGCCCTTTCGGAAGCTCTGTACTTGTAAACACACCGAGAGACTTCATTGAAGCCATCTCTTTTTCCATTGCTTCCTGCCACTTAACGGCTTCTGAGCTTGGAAGCTGTTGTACCTCCATATAGCTATCTGGCTCACACTGTGCCATATTTACGTATACACTTGTCACCTTAAACCGCTCTGGTGGCTTGCCCTTTGTGGCACGATTTGACCTGCGCAATTGTTCCTCTTGTGCCCCCTCTGACCGTTGGCTGTCAGAATCTGTCTCAGACTTAATATCTGGATGCGCCCCTAGGGATAAAGACCTCCGTTTAGATACCTCCCTTGGGCTTGGTGTTGCAGGCGACCTGCTTCGCTTTTGCTGTCTGCTAGGCTTACTGACTGGCGATGTTGGAACACTCCTAGATTCTGGCTTTTCTACCTTAGGAGAAGAACCTTGTGCCTGGTCAGAATCTGCATCTGAACCATGTGCACCATCCCCTTCTGGCTCACTACTCTCTGGACTTTCATTCTCAGCATAAATGCCTAAATCATCTCTCAAAATGTCAGGGTTAGCATGTAAGTGAGTCCATCCGGACTGCTCACAAAATTCAGCGCTCCTACTGAGGACCACTCTTGTAGTATCCCCATTTGGGTTCACGAACCTCCAAGATTTGGCGTGTGGTTCGTACCCACAAAAGATGAGTTTCCTAGCCCTTGGACCTCCCTTTTTCCTTAACGCTTTTGGGATAAGTACATAGGCTGGACATCCAAACACCCGAAAGTAATTAATTTTGGGCTTCTTCCCATATAAAGCAAAATATGGGGTAGTGGCAATTACCGAATTATATACCCGGTTCAGAATATGAGTAGCCGCCTGCCAGGCTTCCGCCCAGTAACTTTGAGGGAGTTTAGCATCAAACAACATAGAGTTTGCCAACTCTTGCAGAACCCTGTTTTTACGTTCGGCCACGCCTCCTTCTTGGGGGGAATAAGGTGTAGACAGACGATGCTTAATTCCCTTTTTCTTAAAGAAATTCTGCAACACAGACCCGGTAAATTCTGACCCTCTGTCTGTCTGAAAAGCAAGTACTCTAGTACCAAATTCAAGTTCCACTGCATGAACCCAATTTTTAACTGTTTCTGCAGTATCTGCTTTTGTTTTGAGAGGAAAAAACCATGTAACCTTTGTTTTGTCATCCGAGAGACACAGTGCATACCTCGAACCTCCCATGCTAGCAACAGGCATTGGGCCACATAGGTCCATATGCACAAGTTGGAATACTTTGTCAGATTTCCTATCTGAACTGGGATAGCTGCATCTATGAACCTTCGCCCTTTTGCATGCAGTACAATCCAAATACTTAGTACATTTGTTCATTTTGCACCCTTCTGATAATTCAGGTTGCCTTTTAACATACTGAAAATTAATATGTCCCAGACGGCGGTGCCATAAATGGACACAAGAATTATGGGTAGGCGTGTTCACACAACCAGCATGAACCTGTTCAACTTCATCTGGACTTGTCTCAAAATAATATAACCCATCTCTGCATTCCACCTGCAAAAGAGATACGTTATTCTTTGAAATAGTGCAAACCCCATTTTCAAACACAGTTTTAAACCCATTTCTATCAAGTTCTGACACAGACAAAATACACCCCTTCAATCCCTTTAGCACGTAGGCATCAATTTCTGTTTGCAAACATTTCAAGAACACTGTGCCTACGGTCTCTAAGGAACGTTTAGTTGAATCTGCCATTGTCACAACTTTAAGGGTTTGCAAATGTCTGCAATTCTGCAAACGGACACTAGATGGCGCCACCAGGTGGTGAGATGCACCACTGTCGATCAACCAGCGTAGATTGCTGCCTTGGCCACGCCCTTGCATCAACGCCATTACTGAAGCCATGTGCTGTGTGCTGTGGGAGTAGCCACGACCTCCTCCTCTTCTTCGACGTCCCCTGGAACTCCTTGTCTGGTAACTAGGGGTAACGGCCTTGGTGCTGTCTTGACCAGGTTCACATGTGCAATTCCTAATTAAATGGGAAGGGGAACCACAGCGAAAACAGTGTCTAGCTGCAAAAGCATTTACTGTGTGCTCAAACTCAGCATCAACACTCTTAGGCACAGCATAACTCCCCTTTAAAGACAAACCTCTTTCTCTTTGCCTTTTATCCTGTTCATCTGCAAGCCGAGATGAAATGTATTCAAGGGTTAATTCAGTTGAAGGCATAGCTTCCAAAGTTAGAGCTAGAGTCTCATAGCTTTTATCAAGAGAAGACAACAATATGTATGACTGCTGCTCCATAGAGAAAGGAATGCCCAGCTGTCTTAGTTGATTAAAGGCAGACACCATTTTGGCAATATGTTCTTTCACACACGCTCCCGGTTGGAGACGTAAATCAAACAAACATCTTGTAGCATGGATCTTGGCCCCCGCAGTGTTTCTGGAATTTAGCCGCTGCAGAACCGTCCAGACCTCATGCGTGTTCTTTAACTCAGAAACATAAGGCATTTGCTCTGGTCCCACTGCCAAAACTAGTAGACCTTGGGCTTTCCTATCGCGTTTCTGTGAAGCTGCTGCTGCTGCTGCTGCTTTGTCTTCTGCAGACGCGTCTGCAGCTGCCTGTAAAGGTGGTGCTTCAGTACAACTCCACAACTCTTTTGCTTGCAACCAAACCCTCACTCTAGCCTTCCAATCTTGCCAATTTTTCCCATTGAGTCGCGTAAACGGGACAGAAAAACTTTCCTGGGACTCTGCCATCCTCCCTGGGGCTTAGGAACGATACTCACACACCTGTAGACCGTCTCCCAGCTGCTGAGGTGGCTCCTTGAAGAATAAGACGTCTTCCAGCGAGTACAAACTGCTCAGTGCCTGTTTAAAACTTTTCTAGGCACGTTGCAGGACTCAAGCTGCTTTGAAGGCTTTCGTTGTCGGCAACCGCTTCTGACTTCGCTCCAGTCCTTGCATAAATCACTCTGAACTGCACTCCTTAGCTCCTTCTTGACGTACAAACACCCATAACCTGTCCCATTAAACTTTAATTAGTTTAATGTAAATGCCCAGTGCGCTTCCATCGTCACAAGTCCCACTACAGCAGAGTATTTCGCACAGCAGTTGAAGAAGGGCAGGAAAGGCAGTATCTTTTCAAAGAGGAGTCTTGGAGCATGTGGTTTGTAACTCAAAGATAAGGTTTATTTACAAAACAAAAAACAACCCTGGCGAAGAACCACACATCTCAGCAAACACGCCCAAAAAGGAGGAGAAAAAGGGGGGAACAAACACACAGGAGACTATTTATACAAACTCATGTTCCTGGAAGCCTAATGACCTCCAGCTGCTCAGTGATTAGAGCGTTTCTGCTACCCTTTAACCCTTTGATAGCAACAGAAATAAAAGTTCTTAAGTAGTTCCCAAGGTAAAAAGGTAAAGGACCCCTGGATGGTCAAGTCCAGTCAAAGGCGACTATGGGATTTGGCGTTCATCTCGCTTTCAGGCCAAGGGAGCCGGCGGTTGTCCACAGACAGCTTTCCGGGTCATGTGGCCAGCATGACTAAACCACTTTTTTTTTTAATATTTATTAAAATTTTCAATGCTAATACAATAGAAAATCAAAAAGAAAAAAGAAAAGAAAATAACAAAAATAGAAAAGTAAAAAGATAATTAAAAACACATAAATTTTCCATAACTTATTTTCCTTTAACTTACTTCCCAGACCTCCTCATACCTCCCTTCTTTGTATTCCAATTCAAATTGTAAGTTCAGCAAATCCTTATGACTAAACCACTTCTGTCACAACAGAACACTGTGATGGAAGCCAGAGTGCACAGAAATGCCGTTTACCTTCCTGCCGCAGCAATACCTATTTATCTACTTGCACTGGTGTGCTTTCAAACTTCTAGGTTGGCAGAAGCTGGGACAGAGCAACGGGAGCTCACCGCCGTCATGGGGATTCAAACGGCCAACCTTCCAATCGGCAAGCCCAAGAGGCTCAGTGGCGCCACCCCTGAGTTTACAAGTAACTATATGGCACAATATAATCATTTATCACAGATTACTTACTCCTTATTTCTTGAACCACCTGACACATATCTGAAGAAGTGTGCATGCACACGAAAGCTCATATCAAGAACTAACTTAGTTGGTCTTTAAGGTGCTACTGGAAGGAATTTTTTTGTTTTGACTATGGCAGACCAACACGGCTACCTATCTGCACCTGACACATAAAACATTCCTTATTCCAAACATCATAAAATATAAACTTCAGCACACTGAAATCCTTCAAATCTAAAATAGCCATTTGAGAGTTCTAGTTTCAGCTTCAACGTTCTGCTCTAGGTTTCTGCAACTGCTTAACTGCAAGGGAGTATGTGGCACTCATTAACTGCATGAATTAAACATAATCAACATGTTCAGTACACAGAGCCAGCTGTCTAGAGTTTGGGGGTGACATGGTAGAACCGCAATTAAATCTCTGCTATTGATGAATATATAATCTTTAACATTTGAAGACTAGAAACACAGTAATCAGTAAAATTATCACCATGTTGATATGCAGATTTTACAAATTCCCAAGGGTGTTTTTATTCTTTTTAACTGAAACATTTAGAGGGATTTACATTTGGGGGAAAACAAGACAGAATGCATCAATAGGTATAACAAAGAATAAGGAGGAGATAAACGGTTGAGATTCAAATATATCTATGTAGATGGTTAAAATAATGACGCTTTTTAAATTATGCAGTATTAATCATATGCCATCAGGAAAACTTATTGAAGGTAGTGATAATGAGAACTAACCTGTTTCACTTGCATGTACTTAATTAATCTTAAATTTATTTTAGAAAAAAAATAAAATGCTTATTTGTATTTATACTCCCACTAATCCAATGGATAATTTATTTGAAACACTCTTCATGTCTGCATTCTGTGTTTTGTTTTTAAACAAATGAGGTTTTCTTTTGCTATAGCAAAAACAGAATACAGCTAAATGAAAAATAGCAGTCATATATGGTTAATCACTACTTGTGTTTAACATTGTGATATATTCGTAGAAAATGATACCAAAAGTTGTACATTTGGTAAGAAAACATGGTGTCTCGAGGACATTCTCCTGATTTTTTCTTTTCTGTAACCAAGAGTGTGATCGAAAAGGAAAGTCAAGATTGTCTCTCTGTTCTAATCCCCTCTGATCTACTGACATGCTGTATGACCTTGGGCAATTTACTGAGCCACTTGGGCACAAAATTATCCTTGGTGCCTTTCAATTGATTACAATGGAGTTAGCTCAGGAATATATTTGTGCTCTTTTTCTTCAGTTTGTATTAAGACATTAAATAAAAGACAGAAAACTCAAAAGTAACAGAAAAAACGACTTTTGAACAGATTACATTTCACAATTTTAAAGTGTATAAACTTTAAAACAATTTATTATTCCACAAATACAATTTTATAAACTTCTCTTGTGTACCACCTCCCCCCCCCCATGGGGCTCATGCAGGAGGCTTTGGTTTTGTAGACATTACTGGTGCAAAATGCAGCTAGGTCATTCTTTTTATCCATTTGCATTGAAGCAGAATTGGGGGGAAATGCATCAGAATGCAGTATTTCATAAGAAACATAAGGATAGCTGTAGTTTGCAACTAATGTTGTGGAGACACCACCTCTCAAGTCAGCAGCATAAACACACTGGATGTGTAGTAAAGGGGTGTGTATACACAGCCTTTAGCAATGGAGTTGCCCAGATATTCTGAAGAAAATTGCAGAATATACAACAAAATGTATTTTTGATATATGTTTAAAGAACTCTTTGATTCAGTCAACTATTCATTTCATGCTAATTGATATCCTTTATCCTCCAGTCTCAGAAAATTTGAGTTCGGGTAGGTTGAAGAAGTATTTCGTATAATTTACAACACAATTAGTTGCGAGCAGCCAGAGTGACCCATCTCACCAAAATTATTTAGAACGATACTGCACATTTTGCTCCGTAATGTTTTTTCTAGCAGGGCTATAAACATATTCTAATTGTTGGCAGCCCTGCACAAACACACTCCAAAACAGGAAGCAGGAGAAGAGGTGGAGGCTACAATGAGATAGGATAGGGAACAGAATGTATCTTTCCCAGGCCCTAGGATGGATGAATCCCAAGCCAGAATTAAGATTGCCGGAAGAAATATCAACAACCTCAGATATGCAGATGACACAACCTTGATGGCAGAAAGTGAGGAGGAATTAAAGAACCCCTTCATGAGAGTGAAAGAGGAGAGCGCAAAATATGGTCTGAAGCTCAACATCAAAAAAACCAAGATCATGGCCACTGGGCCCACCACCTCCTGGCAAATAGAAGGGGAAGAAATGGAGGCAGTGAGAGATTTTACTTTCTTGGGCTCCATTATAACTGCAGATGGTGACAGCAGTCACGAAATTAAAAGACGCCTGCTTCTTGGGAGAAAAGCAATGACAAACCTAGACAGCATCTTAAAAAGCAGGGACATCACCTTGCCAACAAAGGTCCGTATAGTTAAAGCTATGGTTTTCCCAGTAGTGATGTATGGAACTGAGAGCTGGACCATAAAGAAGGCTGATCACCGAAGAATGGATGCTTTTGAATTATGGTGCTGGAGGAGACTCTTGAGAGTCCCATGGACTGCAAGAAGAACAAACCGATCCATTCTTAAGGAAATCAGCCCTGAGTGCTCACTGGAAGGACAGATTGGGAAGCTGAGGCTCCAATACTTTGGCCACCTCATGAGAAGACTCCCTGGAAAAGCCCCTGATGTTGGGAAAGATTGAGGGTACAAGGAGAAGGGGACGACAGAGGACGAGATGGTTGGACAGTGTTCTTGAAGATACCAGAGTGGTTTGACCAAACTGTGGGAGGCAGTGGAAGACAGGAGTGCCTGGCGTGTTCTGGTCCATGGGGTCATTAGTCGTTTAGTCGGACACAACTAAATGACTAAACAACAACAACAGTGGACCATTCCTGGAAAAAATAAAATAAAACCAGGGTGCATTGAAACTCCTGGATCAGGTGAAGACAGTGAAGAAAGAAGTTTCCTGGGCAGGATCTGAGCATCTGGACCAAAGCAGGGGAATAACACAGGGAGTCCCTGGGTTCTGTGCTGGAGCTAAGTATTCAGGCATCAAAGTGAGTGTGTGTGGAGTGATTTGGTGGGTGAGTGGAAGCTCAGCAATTAATGCTGTGGATGTCAAAAGTTCACTGTCAGGTTGGAACCCAAGCAACAGACCATCCGTGGTCCTTGAAGCCCAAGTTTTTAATACCTAAAAAGTTTTCAATGAGTATTCCACTTCTGGCTAGGTCCAACAAGGCTTCCTCCCTGTGTGGTACATACTTTGGTATTTTCCCTATAGAATGCCCCTATAGAGAGCCAGTGTGGTGTAGTGGTTAAGAGCAGTAGTCTCGTAATCTGGGGAACCGGGTTCGCGTCTCCGCTCCTCCACATGCAGCTGCTAGGTGACCTTGGGCCAGTCACACTTCTCTGAAGTCTCTCAGCCTCACTCACCTCACAGAGTGTTTGTTGTAGGGGAGGAAGGGAAAGGAGAATGTTAGCCGCTTTGAGACTCCTTCGGGTAGTGATAAAGCGGGATATCAAATCCAAACTCTTCTTCTTCATCATCATCATTATTAGGGTGAGTCCCTTCCTTGCCATAATATATCATATTTCTTTTGTGGTTTGATGGGACCACACTCCCCCAGCTATGTCCTGTACAGATGACTTTCAACAGGATCTTCCCTGAAGTGACAAATATAATCTTCTAGATACCTTTTTCATTAGGCTTCCGGTCTCCTGCTTTTCCTGCACGGAAGACCAAACAAACCAAAGCCATATTAAAATATCATAAGCAATGCTGAAGTGGAACATCTTGCAGCCTTTTGCAGGTAGCAGCCTGCCAACATCTGTTTTTCTGGCTTCATTTGTATATAACACAAAACCATAAATTAGCATTATCGGAAGATGCCTGGGATACATTTGGACATGCTTGCTCAGCCCTCACAACTGCAAGGAGGTGATTAGAAGCATATGCTTCAGATTTTCAATTAATTGTAAATTAACCAAAGTTTGCCATGGTTTGGAACTAATAACAAACTGTAATTAATTTAAAACTGAAAGCAAATGTTTCCAGTTTTTTCTTTTAGCATTAAAGGTTCTAGGCTGAATTCTAAAATCTCAGATATAATCATATGTTCAGTTAAAGTCATTGGCTGAGGAAGAGTAAGTAAGCACTGACCAAATTCTGAAAAGCCATACATATACATAGTGGGATGATAGACTTTTATCCTGCAACTAGTATACACTCATTAGCAATCCTTCCAACAGGAACATCTACGCCAAGGAAGAAACAGCTGTTTAGTGGCCTAATGGCAGCTCATTCCTTGCTGAAATACTCCAGAGGATAAGTTTGTGGCCACAGGACTCTCTGAGTGCCATTCAGGACTCTCGGAGTACCTTGTGGACTTACTTCCTGTTTAGTGTAAATAGAATAGGATCAAACTTTTGTGCCAATTACAATCTACAGGACACAATACATCTAAGGAAGTTGAAACCGGAGGGATAGGAAGTCAAAAAGTTCAGCCAAGTGGTCCAAAGAGGCCTTGCAGTGTGTCCACTCAGGAACGGGTGGCAATTCATCCCACAAACTTTGCAGGATGTGCACTGGAACTGCTGACACGAACTGAGCTGTTCACCGCAGGGACGCCTTGAACCCACATCCCTTATCCTCAGGGAATCTGCTTTTGCCGGCCAAACGCACCAAGAAAATGTAGCCTTATGAGGCTTTGCTCTTGAGTGGGAAAAATATTGCGCCTGGGAAAGGGAAGTGGGAGTCAACAGACACTCAAGGAATAGTTTCGGAGAAAAAGGTTTTATTTCTACCATCCATGAACTGGTAGAAGGAGCAAGCGTGATAAGTCACAAAAAACATGCACGAAATTCACAGTCATGTGCACAAGCATATATACCCCTTTCCAGTTCCCTCCTCCTTTCTCCTCCCTCAGGAGTACTCTGAGCATGAACAGAAAGCTGTCTTGGGACTATTGGGACTCTTGGCACCCTTCCCAGGAAAGGGGTTTCAGAGTGTTCAGATGTAGTTCTTTAGCAAGGCCAGAAGGCATGAGAAAGGCCTGAGAAACAATGGACTGTGTTCCCTACCTTTATTGCAATCTTTTTAGTTACAGCAAGCGGAATGTTTCTGATGCTTAGCTGCTGAGAAAATGATTTTGAAAAGCTTTGAGAAGCTTTGAGCCTGCTTTGGTGGGGGGTGACTTCGGGCCTAGGTGAGGTCACCTGTTCTCACCTTCCTTCATGGATAACCTTGAGAAAGAGACCTTGAGAAAGATGTTGTTCCGATACCAACACAGAAACAACAGAATTAATATCAGTAGGAAGAGCACCCAGAGCTGCAAAATGATCCAAAAAGTATGAAATACATAGAGGCGCACTGGTATTTCAAAAAGTTCCATTTTACTGCTTTAGGAGTACATTGACACATTCCAATCTGAGCTAGCCAGAATTAAGTAATGCTTCATTTTTCTAAGATTAATCAGGATACTTGGTGTATTCATTTTTTAATATAGATTTTTATGTTTTAAAAATGTAACCTAAATCAACACTGTTTTGGGATAACTCAGTAGGGAAAAAAGAACATTGATTTAACAATTAACATTACTGTATTATTCTTTCTGTAGATCACTTTTACATGGTTGTCTGGTTCAATGAGAATGAGAAAGAAGGCAGAAATACTAGAGCTCTGCAGAGGAACACTATAAAGAAGAAAAATGGTGGCAGTTACAATGAAATATGGGAGTATAGAAGGACTCTATGAAACGCAGCCAAGGCGTACAGGGGAGATTATAGCAGGGCAGAAATAGGCTGCAGCAATATAGATAAAAGAAAGAACACAGTTGCAAGGCTGGATACGGACAATAGTTTTTCAAAGGCTTGAGCATTGTCTGAGAGGGGCATCGTTTCCTATGACATATTCTTCCACTTTTCCAGAAACCACCTAAGTAACCCTGCTTTATCTTCATACTGCAAAGTCAGAAGCAATTGAGTACATACGTAAACATGTAATGCCAATACAGTGGGGCCTCGCAAGACAAAAAGAATCCGTTCTGCGATTCTCTTCGTCTAGCGGTTTCTTCGTCTTGTGAAGCAAGCCCATTAGCGGCTTAGCGGATTAGCGCTACAGCGGTCCAGCGGCTTCTAGCGATCAGCTGTTAAGCTTCTTATCAGTGGATCAGCTGTTAAGCGGCTTAGCGGCTTAGGAAAAGGGGGGAAAAGGCGAAAAAAACCCGTGGGGACTCGCAAGATTTTTTCGTCTTGCAAAGCAAGCCCATAGGGAAATTCGTTTTGCGAAGCGCCTCCAAAACGGAAAACCCTTTCGTCTAGCGGGTTTTCCGTCTTGCGAGGCATTCGTCTTGCGGGGCACCACTGTATTACATTTATAAATCAGCATACTAAATATGCTAAGCACCTGGTCACTAGAATGGCAATGTGTCATCTACCGGTAAATTAACTTATAATTTTAAAAAACTCCATGAGCTCCTGTGATGATCACAACAATAGTATTAGAGGTGAAATTAATCCATTAAAAGCAGACAATGGCATCCCTTTTACTGGTGCTTTAAAATTACTGAGTTGATGATGCAGTTTGCTAAGAATTATGAGGGAAAACAGGATGAGGAGGTAAAATTGTCCTCAAAATAAGCACCCAGTTAATGAAGAGCCCTGACATTACAGATTGAGACAGCAATCTTCCCTCCTCATTCCTTAGGAAAAAAAATCCTTACAACTCACAAGAACAAAGAATCAATGTCAGTGGCCTGAAGGCTTTATGTAGTTACTTTCCATTAATCAGCCATGGGAAAGAAAAACTGTGTGCTGTTTAATTGGTTGGGAAACAAGGCACAGATAATAAAATGAAATTCAGGAGATGATAATGAGCAGCTGTTCAATAGATGTAACTTTGCCAAACAATTCCCATAAAATGTAAGATATTGTACAATCTCACCTATTGAATTTACATAAAATACTTTGGCAATAATGTCTAAATTGTGAATACAATGGTGTACACTATATGAGTGTTACTTTAATTCAATTACTCAGAATAGTAATTAATTATCAGAATATATAGTTCAGTAATTTGTCAGTTTATCCCTGAAGGGGTTGTGCAAGCACAACATTTGTTAGCACTTCAAATGGGTAGATTCCATCCAGGAAAATGGTACCATTAGTCTCATAGAAAATTGCTTAGCTTCAGCAAATTAAATCAAGACATTGCCTAAAAGCAGGACTTAAAGTTCAATGAAGCAGTTACCTACAGACACAGACACCGTGAGGCAGAAACACTTAAGATTACAAATCCTTAATTTGCCTCTGCTTCAGATATGTTTAAAAGATGAAGGTGAGGAAAATTGCCAGAGAGTAATGAAGGGCTCTTTTCTCATTCTGAGGCATAACAGCTAATACGTCTAAGTGGACAAGTCTTTTGGACACAGCAATTTAGAAGCAGAGTTAATTACAAGTTTACTCTGTGTATAAATAAAGCAGAATAAAAGCTTCAAGATAACTCCAAATTATGAACAATCTAAATATTGTTGGATTTTTAGCCCCTCGGTTTACAAAGTTTTCCTCTGCAACTGTATGTGTCACACACCCACAAATTCCATCTTTGAGCAATATTCAGTAATCTGATGAAGTGAGCTCAGGACTCTGGTTTGTGAATGTTTATCCCTAAGAACATAAAGAGTTCTACTGGATTAGACCTAAACTCCATCTAGTCCAGGATCCTATTTCTCACAGTAGGTAACCAAATCCAAACCCCCTTTTATCTAATCCCCTTTTAAAGTCGCCTAAGCTAGTACCACCATCACATCTTATGGCATCTAATTCCACAAGATATGTTCACACTAGTGGGTGTTAAAGAATCAACTCACCTGAGCATGCCATTTTTAACTTTTAAAAAATCCAATAGAATATTAATAGACTTTAAAATGTAGATGGAGAATCTGTGGCCATGGTGACTTGAGAGTGATGGGAGCTTGCCAACAACATCTAGAAGGCCACAAGTTCCCCATCCCTGATTTAAAATAGATTAAAATTATATTGATATTTTCAAAAGATAAAAATGGTATGCCCTTCCAGTTAAAATAAGCACACTGACAGCAAATACAATAGTGGTGTGCTGATTTAGAAGTGTGTCAAACGACTCAGCCACAGAAACAACAGTGACCTTAATGTAGGCGTCTGCTGTAGACCAAGCCAGACTTAAGTCTTGGATGATGTGTTCATCCAGAGCAGATTACCAAACAATAAAAAAGGAGAGATATAGTATTCATGGGAAGCTTAAACTTCCCTGATATTTGTTGGAACTCAAACTGTGCTAAGAATGTAAGGTTCGGCAAATTCCTCCATTGCGTCGCTAACAATTTAAACTCCCAGAAGGTGGAAGAAGCAACAGTACTCATCATCCTGGAAACAAATGACAAGTGGGGTGCCACAGGGTTCTGTCCCAGGCCCATTATTGTTCAGCATCTTTATAAGAGACTTGGATATTGGAAATGAGGGGAGGCTCATCAAATTTTCAGATTACACCAGACTGGGAGGGGTAGCTAATATTGCAGAAGACAGAATCAGAATTCAAAATGATCTTAACAGACTGGAGAACTGGGCCAAGCTAACAAAATGAATTTCAACAGGGACAAATGTAAGGTTCTGCACTTAGGCAGGAAGAACCAGATGCACAAATATAGAGTGGGGGAGGGGGCACATGGCTTACTAGCAGTACATGTGAAAAAGATCTAGGGCTCTTAGTGAACCACAAGCTTAACATGAGTCAATAGTGTGATGCAGCAGCAAAAAAAGCTAATGCTATTCTAGACTGCGTCAAGAGAAGTATAGTGTCCCAATCAAGGGAAGTAATAGTACCACTCTATTCTTCCTGGTGCTGGAGGAGACTCTTGAGAGTCCCATGGACTGCAAGAAGATCAAATCTATCCATTCTGAAGGAAATCAGCCCTGAGTGCTCACTGGAAGGACAGATCGTAAAGCTGAGGCTCCAATACTTTGGCCACCTCGTGAGAAGAGAAGACTCCCCGGAAAAGACCCTGATGTTGGGAAAGATGGAGGGCACAAGGAGAAGGGGACGACAGAGGACGAGATGGTTGGATAGTGTCTTCGAAGCTACAAACATGAGTCTGACCAAACTGCGGGAGGCAGTGGAAGTCAGAAGTGCCTGGTGTGCTCTGGTCCATGGGGTCACAAAGAGTCGGACACGACTAAACAACAAAACAACAACATTCTTCCTTAGTCAGACCCCACCTGGAATACTGTGTCTAATTTTGGGCAGCAGAATTTAAGGATATTGACAAGCTGGAACATGTACAGAGGAGGGCAACCAAGATGGTCTGGAAACCAAGCCTTATGAAGAACAGTTGAAGGAGCCGGGTACGTTTAGCCTGGAAAAGAGGAGATTGAGAGGAGATATGATAGCCACCTTCACATATCTCAAGAAATGTTCACATGGAATAGGGGCAAGTTTGTTTTCTCTTGAGGGTGGGAATGGAACCAATGGCTTCAAGTTACCAGAAAGGAGATTCTGACTAAATATCACGGAAAACTTTCTGACAATAAGAGCTGTTACACAGTGGACCGGTCCTCTTCCTTGGAGGTTTTTCAGCAGAGACTGGATTGATGCTTTATAGCTGGGATTCCTGCTTGGCAGGGGGTTGGGCTAGATGACCCTCGGGGGTACCTTCCAACTTTTAAGATTCTACGATCCTGCCTCGCCTCGCCTTGCCTCATGGGTGAGCCGGCCTGGTCGGCGGGGGAATATTTGACATCATTTTGAAAAATCAAGGAAAGGTGTTTGAAAGAGCGCGAAAGCGGAACGGAAGTACAGGGGGCGCTTCCGCTTCGGCGACATTTCCCCGTTGCGCATCTCCTCCGCGCTTCCTCCCCTCATGACTCTCTCTTCCGGAAATGCTCCCGGCTCCGCCGACCGCTCGGCCACGGCAGGAAAATGGCGGCGGCCGCGGGTCGGCTGGCTGGCGGGCGTCTCCTGTGGGCCTTCCCGGGCCTCCTCCTTCCGCGGAACTCAGCCTTAGGAAAACGGGTGAGTGACCGAAGCTCCGCCGGCCCACGGCTGCCGAGCCTTCGGGCCTCTGAGGCAGCTGCTGCCAGAACGAGAGGCGCTCTCGCCTGTCTGGTCGCCGCGCAAGGCATGCTGGGGCTCGTAGTTTTCTGGCGGCCTAGCCGCGCGTGGCTTCCCCCTGGTATTTGCTCCGCGCTGATGGAGTCGGTAGCGCGCCGCCTGATGGGAATTGTATTTTTCCCCCCAATAGACTTTTATTGAGATTTTAAAGGTTACAAAAAGAAAAAATAAGGAACATATTTAAACAGGAAAAGATACAGAGCAATACAAGAACAAAGGAAAAAAAGAAAGAAAAAAAGATGCAGATAATTAAAAAACAACAACAAATCAATCCTTTACATAACTTTCTTTCCTTTGCTTATTTCCTTGACCTCCTCACACCTCCCTTTTTTGTATTCTAATTCAATTAGATATTTCAGCAAATCCTTTCCATCTTTATTTCTATCCAAATGATTTATCTTAATATACTATGATTTTACGTTCTGTTCTTTCACCAATTAACAATCCATTTTTACTTAATCCTTTATATCATTTCTGCTAAAACCACATTACTTCATTCCAACATCCTTCTAACATTCCTTAATTTTACAATGTTTCTGTAAATAAACTTTAAATTTCTTCCAATCTTCTTCCACCAACTCTTCTCCTTGGTCTCGGATTCTGCCAGTCATTTCTGCCAGTTCCATATAGTCCATATTGCCTGATGGGAATTGTAGTCCGTGCTGTTGATTTAAGTTTTGCTGGGGGCACTGGGATGTCGCCTGGTACCTCTTAACTCTTCACAAGGTGTTGTGAGCAGGGCTGCCCTGAGCAAGGACAAAATTTGGCTCCCC
Source organism: Podarcis gaigeae (assembly GCF_964106915.1). Classification (NCBI taxonomy): domain Eukaryota; kingdom Metazoa; phylum Chordata; class Lepidosauria; order Squamata; family Lacertidae; genus Podarcis; species Podarcis gaigeae. Next base: position 69,859,677 of record NC_139686.1, on the reverse strand, counting down.
CCCCTATTTATTATTTTTCACAATTATTCCTTTTGGTGCAGTGACTTTTTAATGTATCTGCTCTGTATGTACTCCTACAAATATAGGTGGTGGTTGTTGTTTTGCCCTGTGCTGGGGAACAGCCCACGCCCTGTTGTGAGGAGGGATGCTCCCCACCCTATGAATGGCTACTGACCCTCATCCAGCTCCTAGTTCTTTCTGCGTTGTCAGTGTCCAGCCGTGATGGTCAGGAGGTAGCTTGGTCAAGAGGGCAGTCGTCGTTCTTCACCTTTTCCAACGTGAATGCTTTACCGTATTTTTTGCCCTATAGGACGCACCTTTTCCCCTCCCAAAATGAAGGGGAAATGTGTGTGCGTCCTATGGGGCGAATGCAGGCTTTCGCTGAAGCCTGGAGAGCGAGAGGGGTCGGTGTGCACCGACCCCTCTCGCTCTCCAGGCTTCGCGGACCTCTCCGCAAGCAGAGGGAGTGCTCCCGCTGCTTGCGGAGAGTCGCCTGCATGCAGAAGCCTGCGCGTGCTGAGCTCAGCGCGTCCAGGCTTCGCGGACTTCTCCGCAAGCAGCGGGAGCCAGCGCTGGGCTCCCACGGCTTGCAGAGAGCTGCCTGTTTGGGGGCTGGGGTCGGGGGAAGCTCGGGCCTCCCCCGCCCCCGCCCCGCGCCTGGGGAAAAAATAATTTCCCCCCCTTTATTTCCCCCCAAAAAAACTAGCTGCGCCTTATGGGACGGTGCGTCCTATAGGGTGAAAAATACGGTATTTAAAGGGTAATTATGGGGAAAGGAGCTAGGTCTTCCTGTCAAGTGTGGCTTTCGTGTCAAAGCCTAGTTTCAGTATCAGAATGTGCCCCCAAACACACCAAAGCAATAGTGAATATTGTATCTTACAACACATTACTCTCATCACTCAGTAACCATATGTCCTTCAGTTGTGACGGATAGTAAAAAGGGGGGTTCACACGAATCCTCTCATGCGTTAAATTTTAAGGACGTGGGCCGGCTCTTTATTCTACTGATGTTCCATCTGGCTGTGCTTCCAGCAACTGTGAGAAGGGGCCATATGTAGCCACATGCATAGAGCTATTTCATGTGAGGGCTCTGAATTATCCCTTGCACAGAGAAGCTCTGGTAATAGGGGGCAAGCAGAAAAGCCAACCCACACAATCTGGTGGCTCCCTTTTGCATTATTTTAACATTTGAGAGGGTTATCTCAACAACCCTAAAGTGAGGGCTCCACATAGGTTTGCTTCCCAGTATCTTTCTCTGTAGATAGAAAATACTGAACAAAGTTTTGGGACCATTTATTGTCTTAAACTCTGATAGAACAGTAACTGGAACTCTGTTTGCTCTCACATAATTTTATAAACATGCTTTACTTCCTTGTAAGTGAAGATAAGGATTTGTCTCATACTCCTCACTGGCCACTTTTTCCAATAGTCTGTACATCTTGGGAGAAGCAGATTCAGAGCTACCAAGGCAGTATCTCAAATTGTCCTAAATGTTCCTGAGACGAAGGTATCTTCTCTAGATAACGGCTTGAGGGTAGCGTCTGAAGATTCTGGGATTTCAACATGCACAGTAAGTAACAGTTGTGAGTGAAATACTCCCCTGGCCTTCTGAATCTTTGCCTTTTCAAATATTGGTAAGTTGGTTTTGGAAATAACAATAATAGCATCCTTACTGAAGCAAAATTGAAATGCTAAGGCTTCCTAGTAAATATTTATGATGCTGCATTAAGGGTACGCTTTACTTATGCAGGAGATTTTAATGTAAACTTTCCTGGCTTGTAGAATTGTTGTTTATATTAAGGCCTAATTGCTTTGATCGCTTCATCAGCAGGGAAACTGTTCTCATGGGAAATAGCAGCCGTTGTCACCGGTACTATTCTGGTATTCTGATACTGGAAATTGATCCAAGATACCAAAGTGGATCAGTGGGGTGGATCCACTATGCACCAGCAATATGATAATACATTGATAATTATCAGGTGGTGATTTTGTGGTTCAAAGTGGTTGCAGTGGGAGCATTCCTGAGTCCGGGTTGCCTTTGCATTATCCTAATGCAGCCTTAATTGCTAAATTCAATGCCTCTTCCACACACCAGAGGCGCAACGTGTGTTGCTGGTGCCTGGGGCAGGGCAAGTGTTCCTCCCGGCTGGTGGACTGGGCAGCTGGTGTGGATGTGTGCACCAGGGGAGTGGGGGCTTCCTTGGGCACTTTCCTGTCTTCCTCTTCCTCCCTCCTTGGATGGTGGTGGTGGCAGTGCTGCCCCTCCCCTCCATCCCTCTCAGCCACTGACTGGCACCCAGACTGGGAGACCTTGGGGCTGCCCTCATGTGCCCCGCAGTTGCCTGCTGGCCATGTTCCCCCCGCCACTGGTGAGGCCAGTGCCAGGAGTGCCGAGTGGAGGTGCTGTTGCAGCAACCTTGGCTCAGACTCTTCTGCAGCCGCCTCCTCCCCCTCTGTGGGAGCAGACTGTTCCTCCCTGGCCTGGGGCTCGGCCACCGCCCCCTTCAGCGCCCACTGCTTTCTGTGCCCTCTGCCTTCATGCTCGCCACCATGCAGTCTGGGCAGGCTCTCGCCTCTTGACCAGCCCCTTTGAGAGATATGAGCACTCTGCCTCCACAGCATATTGAATCTCAGTCTGTGTTTTATTGGTTGGTAAGACTAATGATTTGTTTTGAATGAGGTGGGACTTTGGATTGACGCTGGAAGCAGATACGAAAATGAGAAAAACAATGGAACAGCTCACTTCCTGGAGCATATGGCTTTCAAGGCAAGTTCTCAAAGTAACTTTCCCATGCTGTTTTTTTCCAATTAAATATTAACTCATGTTCATCTTTAATTCAGTAGTAGACCTTATGTCTAGCTTCAGATTGGAAAACTAGAAAGCAGTGTCAAAGCACGTAAGCAATCTAGATCTTGTTCCGATAAAGGCAGCTGTGGTGAAATAACCTTGGCCCAAGTATTTAATGCTCAATGGTTTTGAAAGTAGCCACCAAGGTTAAAGGACGGGCAGTTACTTTACAGCTTGTCAGCGAGATGAAGCTGATGACATTCTTTTATTGCTCCTCCGAAGGATCTATCCCATTTGTATTGTATGTTGTGGCCTGTGAAATTTGCTGACTGTGCAACCATCATAATCTCTAGGAAGACCTTGCTCCTTGCATTACAGGGTGCTGCATCATGTGTGGCGGTTGCTCCATTCTGGTGAGGTATGCAACTTCATCATGACACCAGTGGCGTAGCGTGGGGGGTGCAGGGGGGGCCGGCCGCACCGGGCGCAACATCTGGGGGTTAGGGTTAGGGGGCGCAAATCCATGGGTTAGGGGGCGCAAATCCACGGGTTAGGGGGCACAAATTACTTGCCTTGCCCCGGGTGCTGACAACCCACGCTACGCCACTGCATTACACACCATAAGTGCAGAAATCTTTTAAGAGCATGTGACGCAGTGGTCCCACATAACAGTTGCGGCAAAAGCATGGAGATCTATCTGCATTAAGGGGGCATGCTGGGTTGTGCCAGGAGATTGGGCAGTCTGTACACTGAAAGCTTGCCTGCAAATCATACAAGACAACCATACAAGACTTCAGATCATACGTATTTTGTTTTATTCAAGAACTATTTTTGTTTGCTCCATCTAGAGGTTGTAAAACTCAAAGGTGGTTGAGTATATTTCTGGTCATCTTTGTTGTTTGGGGAGTGAGCCATACAAACTGGTTTATTTTAATCAAATAAGAGCTTATGGACCAGATTGAGACAATTTTTTTTAATCTTTCTTAAGAAAACAGGGCTTTTAAAAATATTGAGAGTGATAGGTCAAGTAGTACAGGAATTAGTTTTGATACATTATATCTTAAATATTGGATGACGTCTGAGATTCCAGCAACATAACAGAAGTGTAGCCTTGCAATTTTTTATCCACTTACCTGAAAGTAAGTCTCGTTGAACTTGGTGGGACTAACTTCTGAGTAAACAAATAAAAGATTGTGTTGTGTGTTACGTTATGATAGACCCTGCGGATATACATTTTTGTTCATTTAGACCTGGGGGACTGTACCTACCTATTTTAGATGCAGATAATCATTTTGTCCTCAAATTTGTTAGCTAACTTCTATACCTGCTCTGTAGGTTTAGCCTGCTCTGTATATTATGCACAAGGCAGGTAATGCATTGTTTAGAATTATGAAACCTATAATAGTAAGTAAAGTAACCTGGGCCCCACCCAACAAAGGCTAGTTGAAATCACATCACATACAGTTTCCAATTAAAAAAAAACAACTAAGGCTTTGGTATCTCGGGGAAGGGGTCTCCATAAACCATTCAGGGACTTACCAGAAAAATGACCTTTGAGTCCTTTTCCTTAGGGGACTTTGGCTCCATGATGTCATGAAAAACCACACAGTAACCAGGACCCAAGCAACTAGAGTTTCTGCTTAATAATATTGGGCGCACATATATGTGTCTGTTCTCGGCATGTGCTGGGACCGTGTGTCAGGTGACTGCAGTATTTTTCCTGATGTCTAAAACCATTCTTTGATCAAATTCAACTCATAGGCTTCCTCAACCGTGGCCCTCCAGATGTTTTGGGACTACAACTCCCATCATCCCTGACCACTGGTCCTGCTGGCTAGGGATCATGGGAGTTGTAGACCAAAAACATCTGGAGGGCCAAGGCTGAGGAAGCCTGTCATAGACCACACACTATGTGAGGCAGGTGCCTTAAATACTTGCCCTAGTTATTATTGACAAACTGGAAATAGATAATCCAGTAGACATCCATGACAAACTTGCTAGACCAGATCAATTTGGGGTCCCTGGTGTAGGAAAACTACATTGTTTATTTCTGATAAAGAAATACAGCACGTCATTTCACAATTATCTCCTCCTTTTTCACCAAGGTACTCTTACTGTTTTATTTCTTATCTATAGCTTGAATAATATCTATCTAAATTGCAGGGGACAAAAAAAAGGTCCCAGTTGGATCTGGAATTGGAGATTGAAAACATGGGAGCTCACCTTAATGCTTATACATCAAGAGAACAAACTGTATATTATGCAAAGGCTTTCTCAAAAGACCTGCCAAGAGGTAATTGTGAGTTTGGGAATTTAGATTTTATCTCCTAAGGAACTGATCTTGAAAGTAGATTAACTGGCTGTTCAACATCGGCAAAAACACCAAAGTGGGGACCCCTGTGTGCTGGGCTTGATTTATTTATGCCTTTCTGTGTCATACTTTGTATACTATTTTTAAAATTGAGGCCTGACTGTAATAATTAATTTGGAAGTAGTCTTGATTTTTTTGGAAATAAGTCTTGATTTCTGTGGGTCTTCCTCCCAAATAAGAGTGCGCAAGAGTTGAACCTTGAAAGTATACTTAATGACCATGTTTGCACATCACGGTTAGGTATAAACCATGGCTTACTGTGCATGACTGATTTGTGTGACTTCGCTTCTCCCTGCTAGTGCGTGGAAGAAAGAAACCACAATTGGTAATCTAGGAACAAACTTTTGCTTATCATTGTTTTTGTATAGAGTGAAACAAACTATGATCCCTGCTGAGATAGCCAAGGATTGTGGTTAGTTTCCTCCCAACACCAAAGGGATGAGCAACTTGGGTGTGATTCACATATGCAGAGTAAGCTATGGTTTATCGTGTACCATATTTGGCTCCAAATCTGGATCCTATGACAAGGATAAATTTTTAACTAAATTGAAATCCAGAGCACAAAGCTATGCATCCCCCCCTCTCATTTCCTGGCTGTTTCTACATATAAAATTGTCATTTCCCTAATTTATTTCTAAAAAGATGTATTTCTTTCTTATTTTTACTTCCAGCTGTGGAGATTCTTGCTGATATCATACAGAACAGCACACTTGGGGAGGCAGAGATTGAACGGGAGCGAGGAGTGATCCTTCGAGAAATGCAGGAAGTTGAGACTAATTTACAGGAAGTTGTCTTTGACTATCTTCATGCCACGGCTTATCAAAATACAGCACTGGGACGCACCATATTAGGACCCACAGAAAACATAAAGTATGCCTCCCTTTCGTTGCTCCAATTCTTAAATGATATTTTATAGTCTAGTCGTTTTATTATGTGAGGGCAATCTGGCTGCGACATCTGTCATTCCATTAGTCGCCAGGGTTGATTCAACTTATCTGGTGCCCCCTTCCTCCCTCACGGCTCCACAATGCATCCCTCCCTCCCTCCCTCCCTCCCAAAGCTATGCACTCAGTGGAAGAGGATGACCATCCCAGATAGGAGTGTACCATTCTTTGGTCAAGGGTATACAATAGCTGTGCTCCCTTCTAAAACCTTAAATGATACTACAGTTTTCAAAGCAAAGATTACTATTTTGGGGGGGCGGGGAATCGAGCTCTCAGTGAGCCAAAGAATACAATGTTCCATCCTTTCTGCACAGTTCATTATTCTTAATTGAAAGTTAATTGAAATTGTTGTGCATAGTGCATCTCATTCTTGAAATTACAGGGTGGGTTTTTTTTTCTGGCAGACCTATTGCATTTTTTTTTTGCCAAGTATACTATGTGTTGCACTTTGTACCTGGAGAAAAATGCAGTATTTCCAGGTAACAATTTTTATTTCCACTCTTAATTGGATATTGTAACATGATTAGTGGAAGGTGACACAAATCCTTGTAATTCTTCTCCATAGCAATCAACTAGTTGGTTCTAAGTTTGTTTAAATGTTTCAGAGTTGGAATGCTCTGCTCTTCTGCAATCTGCTCTTAGTGTACAGGAGCTTGTTAGTCTTTCACTTCTCTCCTGAGAGCTCCTGGCCATAAAAACCATGTATGGGGACTCTGCCCTGGTGGACTCTTCTTGAAAAGTAGCATGGCAAACAGCAGCAAGGCCCTTCCCTCCTCCCAAATTATACATATTGAACATCAGAAGCAATTTTGCTTCATACGGTGGCATGCTGCTTTCAACTGTAGACAAGTTATTTTGTTCTGTTGCCCTTCTATGCATCATAGTTTTTTCTTTCTCGCTGTTTTGCTGATCTGCTTGTAGGTCCATTAACCGTAATGACTTGGTGGAGTATATTACAACACATTATAAAGGACCCAGAATGGTACTTGCTGCTGCGGGAGGTATGATGCTGCTGTTGTACAATCTATAGAGTGTTTGTGGTATTTGTGACATTTACACAACTAAGAAGTACATCTTGCCACTGTTCAGAATCAGAAAGGATAAAATAGTCAATGTTTAGCCAAGTATTACTTTGGATTCTAAAATGAAGCATTTAATTGCTTTTTTGTCTGATTCATTTACATATATCACCCCTAAACTGACATGCTTCTCATTTAGGAGTCGCTCATGACGAATTGCTTGAACTAGCCAAGTACCATTTTGGTAACTTGCCGTCTGTAGCAAAAGGAGGAGCACCACCTTTGCCCCCTTGCCGGTTCACGGGCAGTGAAGTAAGTTAAGGCCTTTCCCTCCCACCCAGACAGCTGCAGCGTGAAAAATCACTGATAATGCAATAGTTATTGAAGGTATCGGGTTAGCTGAGATTCTGGTTTGGCTGCAAAAGCTGCTGAGAAACCTGATAAAGGAGCAGAGGAGGTCAGCATCTTTTGAAGCACAATTAGTGCTGCATTACAGCACTCATGGGATTTCTGGCCTGTTTCTTTTGCCGCTTTGACTTTCCATCCATTTCTCATTTAACCTCTGCTAAGTTGCTGTGTTGTCTTGTTTAGACATTATTACAGAGCCATTATAGTGGAAATAAAAGCTGTACAATTGATTTAGTTTATTAGGCAAATTTGGCTGTGTGTCTTTTTAGCTTCCATCCATTTTGGCCTTTACATTAAAGCAGGGAAGGGGCTGCCTTTTTCAGACAGAGGTCCACATCCCCTCCTGGGCAGACTTCCAAAGGCCACATGTCAGTGGTAGGTGAAGCTAGAGGCAGAGGTGAAGGACCTTTATTACAATTGGCTAGTTTCTAACTAGACTGTTCACCCTCCTCTTTGTCCTCCATCCATCTGGGCAAAGTTCATGGGCTCATTCCAGCCGGGCAAAAACTTTGCACTCAAGGAGGGTGCAAAGTTGTGTTGGAGAGGGGTACAGCCTGGAGAAAGAGGTGTGTGGGCGAGATAGTTGAGGTTGTGGCATTTCGCCCCAGGGCCTGAGGTTCTTCACGGCCTGTTTGAAAGGTATCTGAAACCTTTTGTTTGTGGTGCTTTATCAGATTCGTGTTCGAGATGATAAGATGCCTCTGGCCCACATTGCGATAGCTGTTGAAGCAGCCGGCTGGTGTCACCCGGACACCATTCCTCTTATGGTGGCAAATACTCTGATAGGCAACTGGGATCGTTCCTTCGGAGGTGGCGTGGTGAGTTAGCCTCAACATTACTAACCAGTTTCAAGTAAAGGATTGTTGCAGTGTTGGTTGTGTCTATACAGTCTCCTTGCGAAAGATGAGCCCAGTTCAAGCAGCATCTTTTTTTTTTGTAAACGGAGACAAGTCTTGAAAATAGCTATTTGAAAATAAGTCAGTCCTTGAGTCCTGTAGATCCATTTTCCTGCCACTTAAGAGCAAAAGCTGATGTGATATGGAGATATTATTAGGTTAAAAGCTGTGTGGTCAGCAAAAGGATTGAATTATTCTCACCTGTGCTTTTGCTTGGCAAATTCTGTCCCCTCCCCCAGTTGCTGTTAGTCCTGCAACAGTTACCTGAAAGCGACATGTTAACATTGTCCTTGGCAGAAATCAAGCCCCTTCTGAACCGAGTTTCCTTTCAATTCCAACAGCCATTATTTTAGCTTAGATTTGCCTGTCTCTAAACTTGTTCTGATTAGTACTTTGCACTTAGAAGCTGGTAGATGGAAGAGTGGGGTAAAAAAATATCTGCATTTAAGAAGTGCCTAGAATGAAGACATTTGTGTCTAAGCTTCATGATACTGAAGTGACCTATTCTACCCCAAATATATTCCTTTTTTTATTTCAACAGAATCTGTCTAGTAAGCTTGCTCAAGTTGCATGCCATGGCAACGTTTGTCATAGCTTCCAGTCCTTCAACACCTGCTACACAGATACTGGACTGTGGGGTGTCTATATGGTTTGTGAGGGATCAACCATAGAGGACATGATGCACTTTGTTCAGAGAGAATGGTAAGGAAGTGACTGTATCTGAAAGGAGCTGAGATGGAATGAAAGCAACAAACGCCCTGAAGTGGAATGTTTTATGCATACATGAGAGCAGTAGCTTACGTCAAGTTGGTGCAGGATTTCACCTAGAGTGGGCATAGGCAAACTCGGCCCTCCAGATGTTTTGGGACTACAATTCCTGTCATCCATGACCACTGGTCCTGTTAGCTAGGGGTCATGGGAGTTGTAGTCCCAAAACATCTGGAGGGCCGAGGTTGCCTATGCCTGACCTAGAGCAGTGTTTCCCAACTTTGTGCCTCCAGCTGTTTTTGAACTACAACTCCCATCATACCTGACTAGCAAGACTAGTGGCAAGGGATGATGGGAATTGTAGTCCAAAAACAGCTGGAGGCACAAGGTTGGGAAACACTGACCTAGAGGATACCATGCAATTACTCTTGTGCCTTGTTTTTTTTTTACAAAGCATAGGAGAATATGCATGCACTGGCATATTTGGTGCTGGGTTTGAAACCTAACAGGTCAATGGGTCAGTGCATCTGGCTGTTAACCAGGTGGTTGGTGGTTTGAGCCCAACAAGGGACAGCTGCGGGCAGAATTCCTGCATTGTAGGGGGTTCGACTTGATGACTCTCAGGGTCCCTTCCAACTCTACCATTATTAGCCATCCAGAGGGCAACCCAGTCAGATAGGCGGGGTATAAGAAATAAATTACTTTTATTACATTATGATTCTACAATTCTTGTGGCCTTGACCCGTCTTATTTCACTGGGATGTTAGCTACAGGAACAGGTTACTAGAGCTGTGATTGTTCTATGTGCTATTCATAAAGGCCTGTTTTCTAATTTATCTAGATTGTGCATTTGCTTGTTCTTAGTGAGCCCAGTGAAGTATATCATGAAGAACACTGGCAGCCAAATTATTAAAACACATTTCTGTTTTTCATTGTCTTTAGGATACGACTGTGTACTAGTGTTACTGAAAGTGAGGTTGCACGTGCGAAGAATCTTTTGAAAACCAACATGCTGTTACAACTGGATGGTATGATCTGATTGTTTTCTTTTTTAAAAGTCTGGTCTAATTAATTTGCACACATGCTAACAATGTCTAATTTTAGGTTCCACTCCCATTTGTGAAGACATTGGAAGACAAATGTTGTGTTACAATCGTCGAATCCCAATTCCTGAACTGGAAGCAAGAATTGAAGTAAGGAGCAGAATGGTTTGGTGCTTTTCTTAGCCATCTTAACATAATAGCTCAGAGTTATGGCTTTGTTTACTGCACTAGTGTGGGTGCAGAGTGTTTGAAGATTATGCTGAAATCTCAGCTACAAGAGAGTTGGCCAAAAGTAGGGTTCCAGCAGTTGAGAGCTGTGTTTTCAGTGCTCCTAACTGGTCTCAGGAAAACTTGGATGTTTGTCAAAATTCTTACATAATTCATGGGCTGTAGCTCTTCTTGGTGTAATGTTTGATATAGCATATAGACACCCTCAGCTATGCTGATGGATACCTGTTTTTAGGTTTCAGCTATTTGCACTGTCACATAAAATGGTCACAAATTAAAGGCTTACTGTGTTCTTTGTATTTCAGGCAATTGATGCTCAAACAATCAAAGAAGTCTGCACAAAGTATATTTATGATAAGTGCCCTGCAATTGCTGCTGTCGGTAAGGATTTCAGTACTAGCTGCCATTTGTTTAAAAAGTTGTCTGCTCTTTGTAATTATCTCTGTTTTAAAATTTCAGGGCCACTTGAGCAACTCCCTGGTTACAACAGACTCCGTAGTGGAATGTACTGGCTTCGTGCTTGACATAAGGGATGATTTGTAGAGATTTGTGATGATGGCTTTGAACTTTCAAAACTGGCAAATTGATTCCTCCCCCAACTAAAACTTTGCTTTGATGCTCAACAACAAACCCAAGCATGCTGCCTGAGTGGAACAAAGTTCACTACGTGACATTTTGTCTTCTGTTTCCACAAAGAAGTGTACACTTATCTATTTAAATAATAAAAGCCGTATTATACATTTGTACTTTTATTACAAAACAGAACACACTAAGATTGTCATTGAGAATCTCATTTCTTAGTCTTAGCAGCATTCACTACTTGCTCTTGGGCAGCTTTCTTCGCTTTAACCATTTCAACAAGTTCCTAGAATGAGAGAGAGAGAGAAAACCTTGTTCATAGTGTTTTTTATCTAGTAGAATTTGCTAAGCAAGTTCTATTTATTTCAAGTATTGAGAAACTAGAAAGAATACTCAAGTCTTGGCACAGTAAGACAAAGTTTCAAACAATCAGTAACTTTAAACACTTGCCATTAGTAGGCTGCCACCAGCTAGCCTTCCTGTGAATAACACTCACTCCCACCACCCGATTTAACTGCTCAACAACTTTTGTATTGACTTTATAATAGATCAGACTTCCAAAATTAGATATTACTATTCCAAAAGCTATTCAGTTTCAAGTTATAGGGTGATTTCTATACAGTGGTACCTCGGGTTACATATGCTTCAGGTTACAGACTCCGCTAACCCAGAAATATTGCCTTGGGTTAAGAACTTTGCTTCAGGATGAGAACAGAAATCATGCTCCGGCGGCACAGCGGCAGCAGGAGGCCCCATTAGCTAAAGTGGTGCTTCAGGTTAAGAACAGTTTCAGGTTAAGAACGGACCTCCGGAACGAATTAAGTACTTAACCCGAGGTACCACTGTAATCCTGTACAAGCACACCAGTGCTGCAGTTTGACTTTCAACATAAGCTTGATGCACGTATAGTGTGGATTTTAGCTGTGCCACCATGAATTGGCACTTCCTGTAAGACTAAGCACATAAAACAGGGACAAGGAACCTTTCCCCCTCTGAGGTCTGTGCTCTTTCACACACAAACTTGGTGAATTGCCCATGGAGGGAGATAATTCTTCATGGTAGCTGCAAGAGGACTCCGCTGTGTCCCCATTTCCCACTGACTGAGCAGTGAAGTTTGGGGACTCCTAATTCTGAAATCCACTACGTAGTTCACTAATGTTTCGATTCAATAAAGAACACCACAAATAATCCTAAATGAATGGCACTGAACTAAAAGGCAAGAACTCTGAATTTAGTTAACACTGAAGGAAAATTCTAGTGTGTTCCCTGCTCTCTTCTATTTCTTCATTTGATACAATTCTACATTTGCAAGTGGTCATGGTATATGTCTTCGATTCAAATGGTATAATGCAATCCTAAAAGTCTTTTTTGGCCAGCCTGTTTTAATTAAAGAGGTATGTGCAGTGAATGTGTGCTCTGTATGTATGTAGCATCACATTCAATCCCTGGCGCCTATTTAAAGGTTTTTACGGCTCTTAACATTTTTATCTGCCAAGACAGGGTCTGTAGCTTCCTCTGCCTCCCGATTAGTTTTGGAAGCAGAGTTTGCCTGTTATGTGGGGACCCATAGTGTGTGATTTGCTTTGCCTGGGACAGCCTTGCCTGCAGGAAAAGTTGCTAAGCCAGGGTTTCCCCTCCCTGGCACAAATGGCAAATTCTACATAAGGCAAGGCATCATTAATTTTGCCCTTACTATCTCAGGCAGTCATGAAAGCTGTTTTGCCAGTGACTATTATCAGCAAGCTACTCTTACCTTTGCTCATAATCTCTTTTCCAAGGAACAGGTAAGGTTCCTATGACACTTAAGAAATGAAAGAAGTGGAATGGAGAGAAGCAAATGTGATCTCTCTTAAGCTGGTAATACTCTGAAGTGCACTATGGAGTAAAAACAGAAGCAATATTTTCCTACCTTATATCGTTTCATGCAGTCTTTTTTAGATCGGCCTGGAACAGAAGCTGCTATTTTCTCCCACCTTTCGGGAGTATTCACTGGATATGTCTTGAGAGCTTGTTCTAAAAGTTTTTGCTCTTCTGTTGTCCATGGAGACAAATCTGTAAATGTGGCTGTTGAAAATAATACATGAGAAAAGTATGTGTTTTAATCAAGGAAGTCCTTAGTGAAAGCTATGCAGAACTCCCAGGCAATTTTCCAGCACTCTCCCTCTTCCCTGGATGCCTTTAGTTCAAGCATCGGGGCATTTTTGTTTTCCACCAATTGAACATTACATAACTTCACGCGAATTCTAACTATTCTGTTCACATCTGCAAACATTAGAACTTGCAAATGAAGAACTTTGTTCACTTGGTTGCGGCTCCTCACAGTAGAAGTGATAGACATCAAGCAGATAATGCCCCAAAGCATCCAGCGGCAGAACTGGAGGGATGGCTCTTAACCACATGAGATCTGGGCGTAAGAAGGCTGAATGGAATACTTGGGAGTAGGACGGTGGGGAGAGGTGCATCGTTCTTCCCCGCTTACCTTCAAAACGTTCTGACGGTGTAGCACTGTCTGCCTGTGGCACAACTCCATGTTCTTTTTTAAACTTATCAAAAGCTTTCTTATTTATGTCATCCTTCTGATGAGGGTCTAAGAAGAATAAGAAGTTGCTTTTAAGTAATCATGCCCCAAACGAATGTTTCACGGGAAATTGTTCTGCTTAAAAGTCAAGCATTAAAAGGCCAACTAAACAACTCAACCCATGTCATAAACGAAAGAAGTCTGAGAATTTTAAGTAAACTCAGTTTTCACCTGAAAGGCCAACAAGTTACATTATTTTAATAAGTCTCTTAGCAAGAGGGTGCGCATACAAAGTGGTTTGTAAGCAGCATCATTACTTATACAATGCTGAAATTTTGCATATACGTATAGCTCAAAATGACACTCCAGTTATTATAAGGACATCTCAACCCTTGGGATATGAAAGTCTTCATTACGCAAAACAGCCAGCACTCCAGGAGAAATCAAGCCAAGAAACCAATGAAACAGGTTGGAGGGCTATATTATTTCACCCTTCATATACTCTGCCTCAGAATTGGGAAAGATAGTGGAAATGGACAGGGATGGACAGGAATGTATTTAGGCTTACGGAATGTAAGCTGAATTTACTAGGAAGTAAATGGAAGCATGCAGACCATCTTACAAAGATAAAGATACCAAGTTTCTGGAGGCTCTTTGCTTTGTTGATAACATCTTTTGCTGTTCGCTTTATTCCCGTAGTAGAGTGCAAATTCATGTAATTGGCAATAACTTCCCACCTATTATCAGGCAAAAGAAAACAAAAATGCTCTAGAAACATCCTTTAAAAGTATGTTGATTCTAGCAGTTAAATGTCTGGCTAGTTGTTTTTTGTGTGTACTGTAATTAATATATCATTTGGTAAGATATACAGGGTGTGTCTTTTAAAAGAGGCCCCTTGGAACATGGGTACTCTGCATCCACAGGGTCTCTTTTGAAGGACTCACCCTGTATATTTTAAAATCAAATACTGAAATTATTTGTTGGATGCAGTTTTGAAATTATACATGCACATCTTCCTAAATAAGAGTTACATTATTCTCAGTTGTGCTTAATGCATATGCTTAACAATAGCCATAATGTGCAATAACCTTGTGTTTTAGAAAAACACAAATTGTTGAAGAAGAAAGGGTCTTCCCTGGAAAATGCACTGGCCTTCAGCTCATACCCCCAAACTGCAATCTAGCCAAAATCATGCAGTCAGAAATACAGAACAAATTCGGCAATCAACTTGCATGACTTTGCAAATATCCCTCAGCAGAAAGCTGTTTCTGCAGATCTGTGATACGTTGGGATAGTGTATATTCACAAATCAATTTAACATAAAAATCAACACCCTGACTTGCCTTCCTTTTATGCTTCAACACAAGACTACTGCCTATATACATACTGTTCAATAATTGTAGATACCTTGAGTTAGTCCCAGCAGGAAAGAGGTTTACTGCTTTAATTAGCAGCTGTAAGTCATCTTCCGACCAGTTTTTACTTCCGCCTACACCTCCGCTTGTGGGTTTTTCAGAACTCTTTGTCGCTTGCCGCATACGAGCCTCTGCTTCCTCCTTTTCTCTCCTTATCTGTTCATTTACTTCGTCTATCTATGGGAATACAAGAACACATGAGACTTTAGCACTGAATTGCTGCAAACACAAAAGCCTTCTCCCAAAACGTAGGCAATTGCCATAAGTTTCCTGGTCCACAACTGCCACTGTGGGAGAAGCTTTAGAAAAACACAGCAGAGAGCAAGTTAAAAGGAGGTAGCAGTGGCACAAGTTACAACACTGTGACCCCAGCATGTTTCACCATTTGTTTCTTGCAGAAGCAATTAAGAAAGTTTTCCCCAAGATCTGTGCAAATTAACTGCACTTAAATAGGTAGCTTTAGACTGATTTAAAACTCTGAGGAACACCCCCATCTAAAGGAGGAAATAATAATAATTGCATCGCGTGCATGTTACTGGTCTTAGACACGTTGTAACCACAATAAAGCAAGAGAATTGTCAGACCATTTAAGCTTAATTCACAATTCAGTTTAAATACTGTAACAGAACAAGCAGTGTCTCAGCCTTCTGTTGATTTTGGCACCATGTAAGTCCATATACTTTAACATGAAGTTCAAGCATTGAACTTCCTTATCCTTTAAAAAAAAAGAAGATCTATAATCCTCTTGCTACCCCTGAAGGGGGGGGGGACAAGGTAGTGTCCCATTTTTCTCGTTTTTATCTCTCAAGCTTGCATAAACGTGCAAAGATTCGTCTGCTAACCTCTAGATAGCATACTGCTCTTCTTTGTAGGCTCTGAGATTCTGCTGGACTTTAAAAATGCAATAAAGGAGGCATTATCAGTTGTGTGAGCAGGTGCAAAAATTCTCTTTAGAAATGCAATTCTGCTGGGCAATTTGCTTCCTATACAACACAGCATACATGTTCGACAGGATCACACCAATATTTTCACTATGTTGACACACTCTTACGTGACAAAAGATGAATAATTACCTGTTTTTCTACAGCAGCCTTTCCTTCTTCCCTTGTTGTGGATGTAAGTGCTTCATTCAAGCACTGCAGACTAAAAATAAATTATTGAGCGATATTTCAGATCTAGTAGAAAGCTGAAGGTCAAAAAACGTAACATGTAGGTCAGGAATGCATACCTTGCCAATTCCAGACGATCACACAGCTTTTCTACTTCTTCCATCATCTTAACACATTCTGCCTCACTGTCAGAAAAGTAATTCCAGTTCTGAAAGAAGAACACCATATGCTTTATCTTCAGATTACAGAAAAACAGCAGGCAGAGGTGACAAGCAATGTGTTTGGCTTGGGCATTTTCGCTGTAGTAATTCTTCATTTAAGCAAACAGCTTCCATGAACATTGTTATCAAAAGCGGAACTAGCTTTGCTTTTCAGAGCAGAAAGCACTGGAGAATTAGCTGATTTTTGACATTCAAATGCCTAGTATTTTAAGCTCTTGATTAATTAGTGCGAAATACCAGTGACACATATGTTGGCTAAAATTTATGCTTCTAAAATTGGATGTTTATATTTTGGAGAACTTCTTGCACCTCTTGTCATTTTGACTATCAGTACCACAGCATCACTTAAGGACATAAGTATTCCCCCCCCCCATAAAATACACATTTGTGTGTGCAAGTTCACCTAACATAATGCATTTTTGTACATTATTTTTGCTAATATGCACATTTTGTGTGCATGTTTCCCCAGTGCTCACTTTTTTATTTGGATAACTGCAACTGTTTATTTTTAGCATCCCTTCTGGAAAACTATATATAGTTACCGTAGCCTTCACATCACACCTCAGTTCACAAGGATATTTTGAATAACAACATCAAAAGTAAATGTGAGGCTTTATAAAACTTTAAAGAAAAACTCTTTTAAGATATCAAGGCCGCTTCTCCGAGAATTAGGACTAATGTAGAGTGCTGTTCAAACCCAATGTTCTGTGAGCTCGATGTAAGAATAAAAGAATAAAATAAAGAATAAAAGTTATATTTAACTATAGCAGTACACATATACCTTGCAGGTTGTTCGCAGTTTTTGCCTTTCCTTTTTAATTGCTTTTTTCTGAATATCCTTCTCTTTTTTCACTAGCAGCGCTTGTTGTCTAATTTCTTCCTCTTCTTTTTCCTTGGCTAATCGTGCTGCTTCTAATTCTGCTTGCCTTTGCTGAAACAGAAAAAAACTATGAATCAGTAAAGTCTGATACCATATCTATGCCAAGTTAAAAGCAGTTTGTGATACTCAGTTCTCAAAATTTTAGGTATTCTTACTAGCAAACCAACCAGAGATGCATATTTGTCATTATTTCAAGGCCATGACCTGAATTATTGACCAAATAAATAACTGCATCATTCCAGTAATCATCTGTGCTCCATGAAATCTTTCAGCATGATAGGTCTTTAGCAAATGGGAACGTCACAAATTCTTATGCGAATGAAACAGGATTAAAATGGTTTTTTAAACACTTGCTTATCTCACGTTTTGGTGCCAAAACACACCCATCACTTGAATTCAAAGATATTGCGTATTTGTTTAGGTATACATATTTAATTAGGTATGTTCTAGGAAAGCACAATTTATTACATGGGCCACAGGCCAAGTCAATAGATCATTATGTAAAACCAAAACCTTTAAATTGCTATATTATTATTTCAGTTTATTACCTGCTCTTCACTCTAAGGTCCCAGGGCAGATTACAACTATTTTAAACACAATTTAGAACAGTTTGTATTTTTTAACTGTATGTCTTCAATTACAAAAAATAGGGTGGGTCATGAAAATATACATCTCAAGTGTCAAAGACTAAGGTAAAGAGGTGTGTCTTCAGCATTTGCTGAAAACTACAGTGAAGTTGCCAGATACACCTCTGGCAACAAGTATTAGCGATTTGGAGTGATATTCAAGGGGTGACAGCTGTATCTGCTACTATAACAACTTTTCCTTCACCTCCTTCCCACTGCATAATCCATAAAATCAGCTATGGAGGGTCCTCCACAGGGGAGCGGGGGGGAGGGGGGGAGGACAGGCTTCATGGGGGGAAGTGAGGAAGAGGAAGCCCCACTCTGCTAGCAGAAGTTCATAGTTCAAGCTGGTTGAATACCACCCAATGTGTAGTTTTGTCAAGCTGGCAGAGCACCAAAACATTTTGTACGCCAAAGCTTTCCAAACTTTTCATGTAGATGACACACTTTTTAGAGATGCATCATTTCGCTACACAGTGATTTAGTTTTACTAGCAAACCAGAGGTTGAACGAACCCCTTTCCCGCCCCGGAAGGAGCATAGGGAGTATTTGCGTTTCGCGACACAGAGTTTGGAAAGCTCTGCTGTACGCATTCACACTTTTTGAATCCTTCAAAACAAGTATAGATTGAAATGTACTCTGTCGCGCTCCTCCTGCTCTTTTCGTTTTGCTTCTGCCTTGGCTTTCTTTTCTGCTTCTTTCTTTGCTTTTTCTTCTTCTTTGAACTTCTTTATTCTGGGATCACAGCTGTATGCGGTGTCTAAGGAAAGAAAAGGTGTCTGTGAAGTGAACATACAAAGGCTGAAATTCAATGAATGGGTCTTGACAAAAGTGAGTTCACACTTACCAACGAGTGTCCTTATTCTATTCATCTCTTCCTTTTTCCTTAATGCTCTAGCTGCTCTGTTCTGTTTCTCAATCCACCTCCTCTCATCTCGACTGCAGAGAGAGATGAGAGGCGTTAAGTAGAAAGCACTTCTATGCTCAAGCACATCTCAGTACAAAATCATTTCGGGAAATGTTGCTAAACTCAAGAGGAACAGCAGCACTTCCATGAATTCCTCAGTGAATACGATCGTATTCAGTAGGGCTTCAAACAGCTTCGCAAGTGATGCCTTTTGATAAAACCCCAATTATTGTATTCAACACAAATAATATTTATGTACCTTGACACATACCATGTGTTTACCATTGCCTGAATAAGTTTCTAAACCTTGGCTCACTGAACCCTCCCTCCTGGTACACTCTTCCTAAGAACAGAAAGCTTTCCTGTATTTTATTTCTATTCAAATTTTCCTCCAATAAGCTGGGGAATGCTTGCACAATACTGAGATACTAGAGTAGAGAACAGGACCGTTCTTTGGACTGATTATCTCTGAGCATTACTAGATCTATGGAGAATCTATACTGGGCATATTCACAAGGCTTATTCTGCTTTGTTATTCAGTACCTGTTATCATTAATAAGATTAGTGTAAAATCTGTAACACAGTCGAACCTCCGTTTACCCTCTGGTTATGTAAACTTCGGGATGCGCATGTAGCAAACCCGGAAGTATTTTACTGGGTTTCACCATGTGCATGTGCGCAGAAGCGGTCCTTAGGTTGCAGAAACCCCGGGATCCAACCACATCTCTGGAACGGATCCTGTCCATAACTGGAGGTACCACTGTATACTATGATACGCAAGTTGAATTTGTTTGGTGTATTAACATTGGTGCTTTTATTTACATACCATTCTGCTTTTTCTTTTTCTTCTTCGTCTAAATAAGAAAACTCCCGCCAAGAATCAAAGTTATACCTAACATACAATGAAGTAAGAGAGAAAACGTTAGTGCTATGTTGATGCCTAATCAAATGTTACAATAGTTGTATTGCAAATTCTTCAGAACATTTTTAGTTTGCATTCTTAATTTGAGATTATACTGCTAGTTGTCTGGTGCATACACTTTATCAATCTTAAGGAAATCTTAAAAGTGCCATCAGAATATTAATGAACAGTTCATTCTGATTATTTTACGCTGCAGGGCAAAATCTTATGATATGGGAAGAAAATGGAGATGGGGGTGCAGATGAGCATTCTGTTTCCTACACTGGCCCCTCTCCCCCTAGCATTGTTTCTGCATTTCTGCGTAACCACAGCACAGAGCAATGTTTGCCACTAAATAAAAACGTGGTTCCCATAAGTCACAAGCCATCAATCTGAAGATCTCATATCACAACTATTCCAGGCTTGTCTTGACTAAAGACTCTGCAATCCCGCTCTTTATATATATGGCAGTCTATTTTGGGGGGAAGGAAAGTTTCAAACTGCAAAGAATAACTCTCCAGAGTAGATATGTAATGGGGTTGAAGTGTTACTTCCTGGCCCCACCCTCTATTCCTAAGGAAAAGTTATTCAGTGCTCTTCTGTTTTAATACTATATGGACTTCTACAAATGTCTTGTTTATTTTCACAGACAAGTTTTCCCATACAATTTTGACATGTCACATAAAATTATTTCACAAGGAAGAAAAAGAAAAAATTTTGCTTACCAAAATGAATAAAATGCATCTACCTCTTCAAAGGAGGAATTTGTGTCCCCAAGCTTAGGTACATTTTTCTTATTTGACCATCTGTAGCAATGAAGACATACGCAGACATTCACTATGATGAAAAGTTGGGTGAATTCATTGAAGAAACAGTAACTTTGACTATATATTAATGCTATATCATGTGAGAATTTAATCTGAAGTATATGGATTTGCTTCTCTAATCCTCTGAACTCTATGGACCATAATCGATAAAGACTTAAAATTCAGAAGAAGTGAGCTTAATCTTATAATTTGATTCTTCAGCAAGTAGCACAAAGGAAAACAGTATCAGTGTTCCATCTTGGTGCTAACATTGCAAAATGACTCAGAATGTTGAGATATTATTTCTACAGTATTAGCAAATTAAATGAAATTTCTATACCTTCATCCAAGGATCACAAGGATTTACAATATAAAAACACAAAAATATTTAACATAGTAACAAACAAAACTAAGTGTTCATTATTTATTAACCTAGCACTGCTGGACTAAAACATCCACAACTGCAAGATGCAATATAAAACTGTACACTGGACAGAAACCAATAAATTGAGCATAGCCTCTCCTCCATTGCTCTGACAAAGTTGAGAAAATTATTTGTGCACCATCGTGGAGGCTAGGCCTTGTGAAGCAAGTGACAGTGGAAGATAGCCAAGTACTGAGGCTGCATTAAACAATTAGAACAGTTCTGGAACCAACAGATGGATGCTCTATAACAGACTGCTTAATGGTATCACCAGTGTGTGTTGCTAGGAAACAGCAATAAGCACACAAATATTGTTTTAGTACCTAAGAATGAGATAACTGAGTGTGAGTTCAGTTCAAACACATCAAACCACTAGGTATGTAGACACAACTCTATCTGTATCTGACCACTATTAAGATGCTCAAGCTTGCCAAATGGCTGGAATCAAAGACACTTCTAACACAAAGACACACCGCCAATAAGGCAAAGTGGGAGACAATCTCCCCTACAGCCTATAATATAGCTTACCTGGCATTTCTTTCAAAAACCGGGGAAAAAACTTCAAAGAAGTTTTCCTTTGCTTCACTTTTAGAAGGAACAGTGTTATCAAAAGTAGGATCTATACTGTTAAATGCTCGTCTCTTCAGAGGATCTGACAAAATTTCATAGGCTGGAAAATGGAATTACAGTAAATAATCAATTTACAGTAAGTAATCAAAATTGGGAGCCAAGCTTGGTTCCCCCTCAAAAGTGCCTTGCTGCTCATGCACTGCGAATGCCCAGCATGACTTTTTCTGAACTAACATGCAATGCACAGCCATTTCAGAAAATTAGCTTTGTGCACTGTGCTGGATGGATTAAGTAACTATTCATATGTAGCCAATCCTCAGGAACAATGAAGAATCCCAGTGACTGCATTTGCCAATAGGCATGGGATTGGTGAATCAATAGAATAAGATATGCACTGCATGTTTCTGTAACATGCTTAAAAGCTACCCTTCTGAAAAGGGGATAGAGCACAATTCTAAAATCATCATTACATCATCTTTCCCTTTTCAAAAGCTCCCCCAGTTATTGCAATTTCTAGAATGCAACATTTCAGAGTCGTGACAAGAGCAATAATTAAAAACGGGGCTGCTTATCTTTAGAGCAGCTTGCACATACACACAAACTAGGAATCTAAAATCATGAGTAAGCATCATTCAATCAATTTTTCATAATTAATCTAAGCTGACACACACTCCTAGGAAAGCTCAGCTTGGACGAACTTGTTTCAATGAATTCATGATTTATTTATTAAGTAGCAACATTATTATTATTACCGAGACACTGCCAACAGTGCCATTTGCTGGAAGCTCTGTTCTTCTAATATGTGTTTTACATAAGCAAGAATCACAAATATACTGAACTATTTTATGCACAGTCATATAAGCTATGTTAGGTGATAACTAGTACTTACCTTTTGTTATACAAGTAAAGTAGTCGTTGTCGCCTTCACCTATCTGTTCTCCTGCTGCTTTTCGCTTGTCTGGATGGTGTTTCAAAACCATGGCTTTATCTATGGGAGTAGAAGGAAATGTCAACTTCAGAAACACCTCCCTTCACCTGCTTTATCATCAATTGCATATTGCCTGTTTTAAACAGCAAAAATGTTTTAAGCAGCAAAAAGTATCCAAACAACAGCGATACTCATAGACACACCATGAGTTGAACCATTTTACATATCTGTGGGGTCATAGCTATCCTTAACGGAGGACAGAAATGTAAGTAAAATTATTTCCCCTCTCTCTTACATGAAATGCAAAGTGGCAAAACAAGTACTTTGTGATGTTTCACACATATTTAAGGTTTCAACATCTCACCCCACACATTAATTTCTTAATACTAAAGAAATAATTATACTACAACTACAGTATTGAAAAAAATGCAACTCTGCATATGCAAAGCTGATTTAGGCTGATGCAGCAGTTAAGATCAATAACTATCAACCTTTCAGTATTTTGTGTGTGTCTGGCATCTCTAGGTTTTGAACTAAATTGCACAAGGAGTTACATTGTATCAGGAGCCTGAATTACCACATATAAATTACAAATGGACCACAGGCTGCAAGTGTGCATAGCTTTGCCCCAGATAATAAATCCTTAATTTCAGGTGTTTTACTTCAATTGGAAGTCAATGTAAAATGGATCTTACTGTTTTTATTTAGTTTTGTGACTTAGCTGTTATGGTTGACCCCTGAACACATGTATTTTAAAGTGTTCTCCTTCCCACCCCATAATCATAAGAGTCCTAAACTAACAATCAGACTCTATGGCTCAGCTGAAGAACTGTGCCACAGCAGTCAAAACCACATTCTTGGTGTCTTTTTAAGTGAGCTGTTCTTCCTTTATGAAATCAACAGCTTTCAATGCAGCACAGAACTGTTCATATGACCCGAAGCATTTTCAATACAAAAAATGAATATAAGGTACTTACGAGCAGCTTTTATTTGTTTCTGAGATGCCTTGTATCTTATATGTCCCAGCCCAAGAACTGAATAATGATCCTGATTCTGAGAGAAAATTGCAAATATCAACAGCTATTTATGGTGAGTAGCAACTATTGAGCAGCTAAGTGGCAAAGTAAGCTAAACTAACTCTTTCCGGAGGCGGCGCGAAGGGTAATGGCTGCCCTTTCCTAACCGGGAAGGGAGCTCCGCGCGAAAACGGGTCGTCCGCTACGGCGAAGCGGAGACCCACATCGGAAAACCGCAGGCGGCAGAAGCCTGCGGTCTTGGGACCCGGCGGGCGCCAGAAGCAGCCCCCAAAACGCAGAAGGAACCCCGTAAGGGGCTCTGGATCGTGGAGGAGGCTGCGGCGCTGAGGGTCGTTCCGCAATCGGCGGAGTGAAGCCGCAAAGCCGTTGCCGGTGAGCGCTGACCTTTCTTCCTTGAATTGGCACCTTGGAAAGCAGCAACCCGTGAGTAATAAGGACTTTTAATTAAGCTTAAAGATCAAAGCTCCTGAATTTGGCTGAAAGCGGAGGACGTAAAAAAAGGAAGTCCGTCTTCCGCTCACACTAAACTTCAAAGCAAAGAGCAGGAGGAGTGGAGGCAGTGAATGAACTCTTTTACAATTTGGATTTGAGCATTCAGTGCATCACTTTAATGCAGAAAAGGATTTTAAGCATTGGATTTATGCTAAGATTTGGACTGTAGGATCTTTCTCTGAGGAATCTACATTTTAAAAAAGGAAACCCAGGTGCTGGAACTGCCTGGCAACAGTAGCAGTCAGCCTGCAGACATAAATACTTTGAAACAAAATTTGGAAAAAATCTGAGGGGCTTGGACTTTGCTACTTTGACATCTTATGAGGTACCAGCAAGCACGGCTTGAAACATTGTGTTTTTGTAAAACCAACTCTGCTGAAGATTTAGCATTTGAAGGCTTTTGGACATGGGTTTTGTTTTCTCTGTGAACTGTATTTATTGATTCCCTTCTGAAAGACTTTTTAAGCTCCCCCTAGAGGTTTTGGACTTTACAGCAGTGACATCCTTATACTTTCTGTTTCCCGGTCTCCTGGTTGAATGTTACCATCTGGGCTGTCTTTTTCTCATGGGAACAACTCAGCTTGACCTTGAGCCTTAGATAAATTTGGAATGAGTGGCGCAAAGAAAAAGGAGCCAAAAGAAAAGGAAAAAGAACAAAGACCGCGAACTAGACAAACAACTTTAGCCTCAGCCTTGCAGCAACGCAGATCTTCGGTGCCCACTGTGCTCTCTGAGGAAGCAGCAGCTTCTCTGCCACGTGCAGGGGAAGGAGAAACAGAGGAACTACAATTGGAAGATATGGCCTCAGGAACAGCTGCCTCCATTTTAGAAAAAATATATGAAAAATTGGAATCTTTGGATAAGAAAGTGGAATCCTTGGATAAAAAAGCTGATGAGCAAACCTTTAAAATAGACCAAAACACCGAATGTTTAAATAAATTAGCTGGACAAGTGGCACAGAACGTGGAAACAATTGCAGAATTGAAGGGAGCTACAGGGGAGAACAGAAAATTGGTTGAAGACACCAGCCAAAGGCTGGGAAAGTTAGAAAAAGAGGTGAGGCCACTCAACAAACAAGTTGGTGAACATCAGACCTATCTCTCGATGATTGAACTGAGAAGTAGGGAGACCAACTTAAGGATTAGATCGATACCCGAAGTGGAAGAGGACAACCTGGCTGAGTTTCTGACCAAAATATTTTCCAAGCACTGGAACCTAGAAGAGACGGACTTTAAGATTACATCAGCTTTCAGACTTGGAAGACTGACAAAAAAAGACAAGCCCAGAGACTGTTTGATATCACTGAGATCAAAGGAGGAGAGGGATAAGATTTTGGGCCTACACTACGGAAAGTCACTGGACATTTTAGATAAGAGGATTGAGTTATACAAGGACGTTCCCAAACAGCTTTTGGATTTGAGATCGGAATATTTGGAATTAGCAAGACTTTTGAGGAGCAACGCCATCATCTTTAGGTGGGATTTTCCACAAGGACTATCTTTTACTTTCAGAGGGAGGAAGATCAAAATTAGAACATTGGAAGACAGAGACAAATTTCTGAACCAATACGGAGAGGACCTTCATAAAAAACTTGGATTACCATCGGAGCTCGAAACACCAGAGGTACCTGCACCCTTGGATTCTGAAGATTCAGCGAAAAAGGTACCACCCCCAGAAAAATAACCAGATCTATCCAGGATGTCTCTGCAACTTCTGAGTTGGAATATAAATGGCTGCAACATTCCGGAGAAAAGGAGGAAAATTTTTCACATATTAAAAAAGGAACAATTGGACATTATTTGCCTGCAAGAAACCCACGTGACTAGGCTCCACAGAAAAGTGCTGATAAATAAGAGACTTGGCCAAGAATTTATATCTTCAGACATAGTGAAGAAGAGAGGAGTGGTGATATATGCAAAAGAGAGCCTTTCACCTAAATTCTTATTTAAAGATGAACATGGCAGAATTTTGGCAATTGAAATACAGTATCAAGGAGAAAAAATTTTGATATTAGGAATCTATGCACCAAATGATGGGAAATCGGAATTTTATAAGAAGTTGCATGAAAGCATGCTGGAATATCTGGACTATGACAACATCATAATGATGGGAGATATGAATGGGATTGTATCAACTAACATGGATAAGTCGCAAAGTCAAAAAGTTACCAAAGATGGCAGACTACCAAAGACCTTTTTTGAAATGACAGAAAATATGGGCTGGATTGACATATGGAGAATCAAGAACCCCCTAGGAAAAGAAGGAACATTTTTCTCTGAGGCTCAACTGACTTGGACAAGAATCGACCAAATTTGGATTACTAGAGGTCTGGCACCTAAGGTCAGGAAAGTGGAAATCTGCCCAAAAACCTGCTCCGACCATAATGCCTTGAAAATGGACATGACATTATTACCAACCGGCTCCTTTAGATGGAAGATGAATGACAATTTGTTTAGAAATCAGGAGATCATTAAGAAGGCCCAAAAAGTTATAAAGGACTATTTTGAAATAAACCTGAACACCGCGGTGGAAAAAAGAACAATTTGGGACGCAAGCAAAGCTGTGATGAGAGGGTTCTTGATACAACAGAATGCCATAAGGAAAAGGACACAAAATGAAAAGAAAGACAAGATTCTGGAGAAAATTAAAGAACTAGAGAAGAAGCTAAGAGCCAATCCGAAGTCACAGCCGATTTTGAGAGAAATTAAACTTCATCAGGCACAATATTCAAAACTGATAAACCAGGAAATAGAATGGAAGATTAAATCAATGAAACAAAAAACGTTTGAATCGGCAAATAAATGTGGGAAACTGCTGGCCTGGCAGTTGAAGAAGAGACAAAAACTGAACATAGTAACAAATTTGGAAATTGAAGGAAGAAGTATACAGAACCCCGTGGAGATTAGAAAGTGTTTTCAAAAATATTTTAAAAAATTATATACTCAAGGGCCGCAGAATGAAGTTGAGATTGAACAATTTTTGAGGAAAAACGGATTGAAAAAATTGTCACAAGAAAATAGACTACTCCTGAACAGCAAAATAACACGACAAGAGATTGAACATGCCATTCAGAACTTGAAATTGGGCAAATCTCCAGGGCCAGACGGCTTGACCTCCAAGTACTATAAGACATTAAGTGATTATCTGATCCAACCACTGCTGGAGGTCAGCAATGAAATTATGGAGGGAAAGAAGGCGCCAGAATCGTGGAAAGAAGCGTTCATCACATTGATACCAAAATCAGAAACTGAAAAGACACAGCTCAAGAACTACCGCCCCATCTCCCTTTTAAATGTGGATTACAAAATATTTGCTGATGTTTTGGCAAACAGACTTAAAAGAGTTTTAAGTCAAGTAATTCATAAAGACCAGGCAGGCTTTCTCCCAGGCAGACACATGTTTGCTAACACAAGGAACATTATTGATGTCTTGGAACTTTTGCAAACTGACATAAACACTAAAGCAGTGCTAATTTTTATAGATGCGGAGAAGGCCTTTGACAACATCTCTTGGAAATTTATGAAGGGAAATTTAAAAGAAATGGGAGTGGGGAGGGGTTTTGAAAATGGGATTGACGCAATATATTCAGAACAAAAAGCAAAATTGATTGTTAATAATGTGGTAACAGAAGAGTTCAAAATTGAAAAAGGAACACGACAAGGCTGCCCGATTTCCCCTTTGTTATTTATTTCAGTCCTGGAGGTGCTCTTAAACTTGATCAGAGGGGACCGGTTGGTGCAAGGGATCCAGGTCGGAGCGAAACAATATAAACTTAAAGCTTTTGCAGATGACCTAGTTTTGACACTGCAGGAGCCGGAATCTAGTACGAAAAGAGTTTTACAATTGATTGACAATTTTGGTCGGGTGGCGGGATTTAAGTTAAACAAACAGAAAACTAAGGTGTTGGGGAAAAATTTGACAGATATTGAATCAGAACAGTTTCAGAGAGAAACAGAATTATCATTGGTGAAAAAGGTAAAGTACCTAGGGGTGAACATAACAGCAAAAAATCTGAGTCTATTTAAGGAAAATTATGAAAAATGCTGGTCTGAAATTAAGAGAGACTTGGACAGTTGGACAAAATTGAAGCTTTCTTTGTTAGGCCGAATTGCTGCTATTAAGATGAATGTATTGCCAAAAATGTTGTTTTTGTTTCAAACACTACAGATTATAGACAAGACGGAATGCTTCCGGAAGTGGCAGAGAGATATTTCTAAATTTGTCTGGCAGGGCAAAAAGCCCAGAATTAAGTTTAAGATACTGACTGACGCAAAGGAAAGAGGGGGCTTTGCCCTGCCAGACTTAAGGTTGTATTATGAAGCCGCAGCTTTCTGCTGGCTAAAAGACTGGCTACTTCTCGAAGACACTGATGTGTTGGATCTGGAAGGGTTTAATAATAATTTTGGTTGGCATGCATACTTATGGTATGACAAAGTTAAGATCAATAAGGCCTTTAAGAACCATATTGTCAGAAAAGCAGTGTTTAATGTCTGGACAAAATATAAAGACTTATTGGAAAATAAAACCCCAAGGTGGCTTTCACCTCTGGAAGCTAAGGCCCGAAAAAGACCCAATATGGAAGCCAATTGGCCAAAATATTGGGAAATATTAGAAAAAGATGGAAATAACTGGAAATTGCAGAGTATGGAAAAAATGAAGGATAAAGTGCGAGACTGGTTACATTACGCTCAGATTAAAGAAGTTTTTTAAAAATGACAAAAAGCTAGGGTTCCAGGTGGAGAAATCGAAGCTGGAAACTGAACTGTTAGAACCTAAGACTAAGGTACTTTCAAGAATGTATAACTTGCTGTTGAAATGGAACACACAAGACGAAATGGTTAAATCGGCTATGATAAAGTGGGCACAGGACATTGGGCATAACATTATGTTTGAGGAGTGGGAAAGGTTGTGGACCACTGGGCTAAACTTTACTGCATGTAATGCTTTGAAAGAAAATATAATGAAAATGATATACAGATGGTACATGACCCCAGTTAAGCTTGCCAAAATATACCACTCGTCTGACAATAAATGTTGGAAATGTAAAGAAAATGAAGGAACATTCTTTCACCTCTGGTGGACTTGCCCTAAAGTGAAGGCCTTCTGGGAAATGATATATAATGAACTGAAAAAGGTATTTAAGTATACTTTCACTAAGAAACCAGAGGCCTTCCTTCTGGGTATTGTCGGCCAGAAGGTGTCAAAGAAGGACAGAACTTTCTTTATGTATGCAACAACGGCAGCAAGGATACTCATCGCAAAGAACTGGAAAACTCAAGAGCTACCCACGCTGGAAGAATGGCAGATGCAGCTGATGGACTATATGCAGCTGGCGGAAATGACTGGCAGAATTCGAGACCTGGGAGAAGAAAGGATTGAAGAAGACTGGAAGAAATTTAAGATTTATTTACAAAATTATTGTAACTTGATGGAATGCTAAGAAGGATGCTTGATTATAAACAATTGGCCATCACTAAATTAGATGAGCATTATTAGACTATATTGTAATGATTGGTTATAAGATTACAAATAAGATGGTAATTTGCTTGAAAAATTTTATGAATAACGTATGTGCGAGCGGATGACGCGAGGAAGTCCAAAGATGTTATGAAATTTTGTAAAGACACAAACAATGCTGTTTTTCATTTTTGTATCTCTTTTATTAAAAAAACCTAATAAAAATTTTGGAAAATAAATAAAAATAAACTAACTCTTTTCCTTCTTCCGTTTTCTTGCCACTTTTGCCTTTATTGCCTTTCCTTATCCCTATAGGTCCTCCATCCAGAACTTCAGGTTTTGAATAAGGAATTGTCTTTTAAGAGACCTTAAAAAGGAAAGATAGAAGACCACCTCACTTCATGAGAGAGGGAAAGAACACAGGTAGCTGCTAGTGTGGTGCCCTACTTCTCCAATTCTCTAACAGTTGCCACAAGAAAAGTGTTAGCAGAAAGAAATGTGAGCACAACAGAATGAAGAAAAAGAAAAAGAAAAGAGTTAAATGAAAACAGGTATGTATAAATTAAACACAAGGCAGAAACAAAGCCTATTAATGGAATTTTAGAAGGCAGACTTCCATATTGCCACTGTTAGCTGATCTGACCAGACCTTCATAATAGGTTCATCATATATGTTCAAAGCTTTTATAATGTTATATTTTTTCCACGTGACGCATTGACACTGTGCTGTTAGCTTAGAACTACAGTGGTGCCCCGCAAGACGAACGCCTCGCAAGACGAAAAACCCGCTAGACGAAAGGGTTTTTCTGTTTTGGAGGCACTTCGCAAAACGAATTTCCCTATGGGGTTGCTTCACAAGACGAAAAAATCTTGCGAGTCCCCGCGGGTTTTTTTTTCTTTTTTCGCCCTTTTCCTAAGCCGCTAAGCCGCTTATCAGCTGTTCTGCTGATAAGCCGCTTAACAGCTGATCGCTGGAAGCCGCTTGACAGCTCTAGCACTAATCCGCTAAGTTGTCAATGGGCTTGCTTCGCAAGACGAAAAAACCGCTAGACGAAGAGAATTGCGGAACGGATTAATTTCGTCTAGCGAGGCACCACTGTATTTACTTAGTATTAGCCACTGGGAAAAGTGCCACTCTTTAAGTGAAACCTAATACCAATCTGAAAAAAGAGGGCACAAAATGCTATTGGGCAACTCAATGGGGCTTACTCCTACGTAAGTGGAACGGAATCTTGAATTTCCCTGAAGTGGGGACGGGGAGAACTAATTTTTGTGTGGTTGAAAACAATCCTTAAGCTCAAACCACACATGGAATAAAAGATGAAGCAATTTCAAATTGTTAGTACTGGTAGGAAATCTTCACTAAAAAGTGAACAAATACAATTGTAACATTAGATCATATACCTTCCAGTCCTTTGGATCAAGTGTTTTTAACATAGGAAATTCCTCCAGCTGCAATTCTTCATCTCCTGACTCTTCAGAGAGCTCTTTTTCATCTTCCAGTTCCTGGAAAGAGGCAGAAACATGTATGTTTCTCCTCTTAATAAATGCTTCAAACCATCTTCCCACAGGTTCAACTTGGCAAAGCACAGAAGCTGTGAATAAAAATATTACAAGCTTAGGAGGCACTTCCACTGAGCTAAAATCTTCACATTCATCCACTACCAAAATCTGGGCAACCTTGTATGCATTTATTTGGCCAAAAGTACCGGTATGTGTTCTGCAAACATAAGACGCAGCAAATCCTAGTTTGGTATCATTAAAGTATCATATACACGAATAAATGCACTCTAATTTTGTCCTCTTCAAGGCAGCCTATAAAAACATTATATACCACACACACACACGTTAAGTTCCAGCTATTTAAATTTGTTGTAATTCATCAGCAAACCCGCCTTTATAATTGTCATTACAAAGAGATATTTGATAGGCACATGTTTGAAAAGTAGTTTTATTAGAAATAGGTCACTTGTAAAGTGCTTTTAAAACAAGAAGCACTTTAGCTGATTAACTGTATTATAACTGACACATTTCTACCATACTTAGGGTAGTAGATGCTGTGCTTTAGTCAGTTACATGTCAGGGCAACATGGCTCTTCTATCCGCCAAAGAAAAATGTATTTCTTTCAGGTTGCAATCCTACAGTTTATAGACTATACACCTGCTCAACCAGCAAGAAGGGCTTTCTTCTACCGACATATCTGCTTTGGGTGTGCGTGTTAGACTCCTCTCGCCAAAAAGATGAGGACTTGCTTTATTCTTTTTTTAAAAAATGCATGAATAAGGTCGGCAGTATTGTACTAAGGTAATAAACAGCGCATTCCTCCCATGGAGTTAACACCTTCCTACATTAAGTCTCTGTGGGAGAAAAAGCAGGAGAGATCTTCTGCCCAACAATCTCAGTAATATGTCCAAGAGGCAAACGAGCTAAAAACCCCTCCATGCCGCATAACCTTCTAGAGCCGCGGATATTTGTGCGACAGGCAGAAATTCAACAGGGGCAGCTTCTACCAGCAAAAAAGCTACGACGGGAAAAGCTGCGCTGGGTGAATTTCTGCTCCTCTTATGCAGCTCCGGCGGCGGGGAAGGCGGAAGAAACGGGGCGGCGGCGGGGGGGGGGGGAAGAAATAGGGGAGGCAGCGGGGGCTTTCAGCGCGGGGGAACCGACGGCGACCCCAGCGACGAATCCCCCCCCCGGCCGCCGCTTGCCCCCCATTCGCGGCGAAGGCCTCGTGAAGGGAAGCCGCCTCACCGGGGACTCGAGGAGAAGTGGCCCCCCTGCGAGGCCCCCGGAGGCCGGGAAGGCCGGAGGGGAAGGAGCCGAGAAAGGAGAAGGGACCGACCCGAGGACAAGGCTCTGGAGACGCCGGTGACCTGCCCCTCGGGCGCCCCTCTCAGCAGCATCGCGGCGCCGCCCAGGGGAGGCCGCTCCTCCGGCCCGGAACAAACGGGTGCGCCGCGGGTGTGTTTCCCCTCTTCTGCGCCGCCGGCCTTGGTCGCGGGTTGCCAGGTGCCGGCGCATGGAAGGACCCGGCGAACACTTCCGGGGCGGGCAAGCGCTTCCTGTCCGCGGCTTCCTGTCTTCCGCCTCGCCTCGGAGCGCGACGGAGAGGTTCCGCCGCACAAGGGCGCTGCAGGCCTCGCTCTCTCCCCCGCTCTCCTTTTTAAACGAAAGGAAGGGGTGGTCGCGTCGCCCCTTTTAACGAACGTCCCTGCCATCTTACATGTTGTAGAGAATTAAAGTGCTGTGTTTTTTTAAAACTGCGCACAGGGACTTTCCCGCTTGAAGGACTGAGGGCCACAGATACAGACGCAAATAAACATTTTCAGATGTGCTTTTCTCCACAAGCGACAAAAAGGCCACAAGAAGAAGTGGTTTATTCCTGGGAACAGCAAAGAAAACAAAACCCCAGACAGTCGTGAATGTCAGAAGTGGGGTTTTTTTGGGGGGAGGGGATATTTCTGAAGAGATTTAGCCCAGTCAGTAGAAAAAACACGATGCTCTTCATCTCAGGGTCGTGGGTTCAAACCCCTCGTTGGGCAAAAGATTCTGCATTGCAGGGGGTTGGACTAGATGACCCTCGGGGACCCTTCCAACTCCACAAGTCTGATTCTATGCATTCAGAATTCAGCGGGGCGGGAGGGAGCGAGACGGAAGATCCGGCTGTGCACCGCTTTAAACTTCCCCCACATCTCTATGTGGATTACAGAGCCGCTCTAGGACCTATTTCTTCACACACACCCCGTGTGAGAGGGGCCTTTTCCGGCGGCGACAGGAAATGCTCATGACGTATTTCCCGTTCGGTCCCGGAAGGAAGAAGCTCGGAGATGCTGCGTAACGCGCATGCGCAATAGCAGCCGCCGGTAGCAGGAGTCTCCGCCGTCGGAAGCTCTGAGGGGGAGAAACGATGCCGGATTACCTGGGAACCGACCAGCGCAAAACCAAAGAGGAGGAGAAGGAGGACAAGCCCATCCGCGGTGAGCCGGGGGCTGCTGCGGAAAGGAAAAGCCCCCTGACGCCTATTCCCTGGTCGCCCGTTGGGGTTCCAGTGCGCATGCGTGCCTCTCGGATTCCCCCCCCCTCCTCATTTGCGCCCCCTCCCTTCTCTCCCTCCACCCAAACCCTGGTACCCTGCAGATGTTTTGGATCTGCAGATGAAGGGCCGTGTACGAATTCAATTC
The DNA here is from genome assembly GCF_964106915.1 of Podarcis gaigeae. Classification (NCBI taxonomy): domain Eukaryota; kingdom Metazoa; phylum Chordata; class Lepidosauria; order Squamata; family Lacertidae; genus Podarcis; species Podarcis gaigeae. The sequence continues at coordinate 69,826,221 of NC_139686.1, read as the reverse complement.
AATTTAAAATCCTGCCCCCCCCCCACGCTAAACGTAGAATTATAGAATCTTAAGAGTTGGGGGGAACCTGAGGGTCATCCAGCCCAACCCGCTGCAATGCAGGAATTTCAGCTAAAGCATCCAGGACAGAGGGCCACCCACCCTCTGCTTAAAAACCCCCAGTGAAGGAAAGTTCACAGCCTCCCGGGGGAGACTGGTCCACTGTCAAACAGCGCTTACTGTCAGAAAGTTCTTCCTGGTGTTGAGTCTGAATCTCCTTTCTTGTAACTTGAATAAGTAGGTTTGGGTCCTCCAGAGCAGAAGAAAGCAAGCTTGCTCCATCTTCTAACCCTGTACGCTCTGTTGCTCTTGTTAGCCCCATATTGTGGCTAAATTGTGGCACTGGCTGCTGCTACGCTGCCCAGCCAAATGTAAGGTCTTGCTATTGACATATGAAGCCCTGAACAACTTGGGACCAGGTTATCTTTGGGAAAGCTATACATTATACACCCTTCCCAGTCACTTCAGTCCTTGGGAGAGGCACTCCATGGGGCCATATGCTCCCAAAGTTGGTTACGTTCAGTAAGATCAGAGCCTTTAGTGTGACAACTCCTTCCCTTTGACATGTGCTTCTGCTGGACATCAGGTAGATGTTTACATGGTATTGGCATTTAGGCACCTGCATAACATTCACCTGTTCACTCAGGCTTTGCCTGATGTGATGCAACTGTGTTGATGTATTAATTTGATGTATCGGTTTGTGATGTGTTTATTTTATGGGTAGAATTGTATTTTTACTTTTCTTCTGCTTACCACCATATATAGTTTAATGCTGGCAGTACATACATTTTTGCAAATAATAAAACAGAAATCTTATGTCCAGATGCTATGTCTTCAGACTGTTGGTGGGTAGTAGTACAAAATGTAGTTGTTTCACTTTTTAACATGATCTGTATTATGTGTCTTTCAGCTTTGGATGAAGGTGATATTGCTTTGTTGAAAACCTATGTAAGTATTTGTTGCAGTTACAGCTTCAAAATTAAAAAACAACAACAACTAGTAATATTGGAATGTTTGGGAAACATCAATATTAACCAACTGGGAGGAGTAAACAGTCCTAAAAGACATACTTTGAGAGTAAGCCTCACTGAAAATAGCAGGGTTTAGTTCTAAGTAAATATGCATAAATTTGTGAGTTTTGCTGCTTCAGCTGGAAGATTTCACTTTCATCTAAAGTAACAGCACCTCAAAACAAAATCCAATTTGGAATAAGCAAACCAGAAGCCTAAATATTACAGTTTCATGTGTGGTTTGGTGAAAAGATGAAAATTGCAGATTGCTGAGTCAATTTGACTTGAGTAAATATGTGTCTTATTTGCAAAGAGCTGTGTAAGGGTTCATATCTCACGATTAACAAGATCTGACAAAATTCAACATCTGCTTGAAACTTTGCATAACTGCAGTGCCTACTACCAAGCTAGATTGACCAGTGGCCTGATTAATAAGGTTTATCTGTTCATAGGTCTGCATTTGGGAAGTATCTGTTAAACTCCCATTCATATATCCACCAGTCTGCCTTACTTTTTCTAATCCAGGGCCAGAGTACATACTCAAGGCAGATCAAGCAAGTCGAAGATGACATTCAGCAGCTGCTTAAGAAAATCAACGAGCTCACGGGTATGTATTTTTAGGGTTCATTGAAAGCATATATCTTGTTCATTTTAGTCTTGCCTTTTCAGTTATGGAGCATATGGGCCTGTGGTTCATTACTGCTCACTCCCAAGAAAAACTCCAAATAGGAAGTGTTGTTGAACAAAACAAAGGAACTGAAAACAAAGAAACCTTCATGGGCAGAGAGAAAGGGGAAACATGAGAGAGGAGATGCTGTCAGATACAGAGAGCAGCTTAATTTTATCAGTTGGGATGTTGAAGCTAACATGGAAAAGGATAACCAATGTACAATTGAATATCTAGTGTGGTGTAATTGTTAAGACTGGGGCCTAAAAGCCCCCAGTTTAAATCTCCTAAAATGCTCCCCCAGGCAGGAGTGGCAGAGTGGTTTTTCCTTTTTGTCATGTTTATGTTGCATTTGCTGCTGAAACTAATTGAAGCAAGCTAGTGCTTGAATATATAGCACAGCATTGACCTGAGTGGCAAAGCAAGCGGTTTTTCTGCTTTTGTTTTTTTAGGTATTAAGGAATCGGACACTGGCTTGGCTCCCCCTGCTCTCTGGGATCTCGCTGCAGATAAGCAAACTCTTCAAAGTGAGCAGCCACTGCAAGTGGCAAGGTAAGCAGATACTTTATCTGGTCAGCCATAGGAGCAAATAGTTACAAAAATGCATAGCATTATAGCCGTTGCTTCTATCCTCCACGTGTAATGTGCAATCCCTGTTGCAAACAAGTAACATAGGGTCCCTTCCAATATAACATAGATAGTTATGCTACAACATAAATATTAAAACTTTGCTATTTGCATCTATCTGTTTCCTAGGAGCTTTAATTTCATGTTTCATTCTGACATCGTATCTTAAGGCCTGGGTGTTTGAAATCCCTGGGGGTGGGGTAGGTTACACTGAAAGCAGTCTTTAGTTGGATATTTAAAGTGCCCCTTCTCATGCTGTTCATGATTATTTAAGTTTTAGGGAGAAAAAGAAATATGGTAGAAGGCAGAATTTTTAGTTATGATTACCTAGGCAAGGGCAGCAGAAATTTAGCCTTCCTGTAAGTTCTTCAAGAAACCTGGACTTTGAATGACATCTGGGTGTCAGGCACATTAAACCCTCATTTGCTCACAGATTGCTTATTTAATTACTTTTCTCTTCCGGTTAGATGCACCAAGATAATCAATGCAGATTCTGAGGATCCTAAGTACATTATCAATGTGAAGCAGTTTGCCAAATTTGTAGTTGATCTTAGTGATCAGGTGGCACCCACTGACATTGAAGAAGGGATGAGAGTTGGGTGAGTTGATACCAATATTTTTACTGTTCTTAGTTTGAGTTACTTGACTAGTCATCGAGTCTAGAGGGTTGAATTTATATTTATAGGAATATATATATATGTGTGTGTGTGTGTTGCCTTCCTCCCCTAAACAGGGCTGCCAAGGTGGTTATCAAAATCACGATGCAATTAAAAATGGAATGCAATTCAAACAAGCCATGGTAGAACAAGTGAAACAGCTTTTAAGCGGTATAAACATCTTTGATTGCCTGCCTAAAATACATGCAAGGGGCCAATCTAACATCCAATGAGACAGCACTTTGGATTTGGGGCTGGAAACTGAAATAATATTTTCTTATATTGCTGCATAACAAAGTTCCCTGAGAGGTTTATAATAGAAAAAAATTGTAGAGTAAACTACAAGCTCGTAAAATGAAGCACAAAACGATATCAACATCATACGTAAAGATTTAAATAATTCCCAGATGAAAATGAGAGTACAAGTCAACAAACATTTTCTGAAATAATCTTTGCCTGCCTTCTAAAAGAGAACAAGAATAGAGAACATGGGGAGTGCCTTATCCCTAGGCAGGAAATTTCACAACTGGGATACTACTGTGGAGATCCTGCCTTCAGACAATGGGGCTTCTTGAAAGAACTTCTCATCAGAAGCTCTTAATGCATGGGATAGAGGAGGCATCAGATAAACAGGGTCTCTATCATGTAAAACTTTAAATGTCAAAATGTAAGTTAGGGACCAACTGATAACTAAAGCAGATTCTTTTCAAGGGCCTGAACTAAATGGCACTTGAGGCTTAATCCAGCTAAAAGTGGACAAGTTTTAATTTTCAGACCATCTGCAGAGTGTGACCACTTGATCCAGGCTTAAAATACAAGGCACCAAACAAGGCCAGCATTGAACCTGGCAACCACTGGGAAAACTTGATTAAAAGCCAAACATGATATGAAAGTAGAGTTTGGTCTTGTTTTCTTCTAGAGTACTGTTTGGTTGTAAAATGCCTTGCCTGCAGAATGTAAATAAAATGCTCACATCTGAGCTGTGATAAAATATGAGGCACAGAGTTCTCGGGAGAGAGGGTGGGAGAGTGACAAGGATTGAACAAGTTGTCCCTCCACCTAGATTCCTTCAATATGTTGCATGGCATATCTCTCTATCCAAATGTGTCCCTGGGTATTCCAAGCTACCCATTCCGACCCCTCGCCCTCACTATGTAACCAGCCTAACCAATATCAAATGGAGAAAAGCCTTTACATCTCTGTGGCTGCAGTCTATGCACTCTGCCATGGTTGAAGGATGTTTTTGCCAGACCCCTTATGAAGGGAGAGTTTGCCCCTGTGGAGGTAATGTGCATTTGTATTCTGTTTCCACAGCGTTGACAGAAACAAGTACCAGATTCATATCCCTCTGCCTCCAAAGATTGATCCAACTGTTACTATGATGCAGGTAAGAACTCTTATTGCTATTGGCCTTTGATTGTTTACCTTTGTAATCTGACTTCATTGTAACCTGTTCATTATTTCATAAGATCTGTAAAAAAAAAGTTATTGCAAATAACAAAGATGTGTGCACATCTGTTTTGTTACAAAGGTAGAGGAAAAGCCTGATGTCACCTACAGTGATGTTGGAGGTTGTAAGGAACAGATTGAGAAGCTAAGAGAGGTGGTGGAAACACCCTTGCTTCATGTAAGTATTGTAATAGAAAGTGTGTGTGATCTGCTGATTTACTTCCTCCTACAGCTTTCAAGGGCTAATTGCATATACTGCAAGAACCTAAATTATTCAGTAGTCAAAAGGCTTTTAAATCGATTTACGTTTCAGTTGTCATGATTTAAGATGTTCCTTTTGTTCACCTTTCGAGGAAAGTATGAATTGCTTCGTTAGATCTGAGAAAACTTCATCTAGTCCACTGTCTTGGAAATTCCTCTCTGGGCTGCCACAAGTGGGGCACAAAACAATGCCCTTTTGTCGTCTGTCACAATAGTATTAGGGATTCAGAGAGATGCTACCCTGTTAGTATCCTCCTGTGATCAAGCTGACTGCTTGAATAGGGCAGTGCTGTCTTTGTGAAATTGCAGGGAACATGTACCATTGGAGGCTTGAAGAAAGGGAATGGCAAAGGGAAATGTCTTTATCTGCTTGCATTATTGAAGCTTAAAATGCCTTCCTATTGGTTTTGCACCGACTCTCTTGTTACACTGCACTGCACAGCTTTCTTGCCACTGGGTCCCTTCTTGACTTGTGCACTACTTTTAAAATGGAAGATTTCCTGACACTTCATTGATAGTACTGAAAGTGTGCTGCTGTGGCAAGCCTGGGCTCCTGCAGGGCTTTGGCTGCCATTGGGTCCCATCTAGGGCCAGGGAAAGATACTGTGTTTCATCCTGTCTGTGCAACTTTTAAACTTGCTGTCTCCCTACCACTACAGCCAGAACGATTTGTCAATCTGGGGATTGAGCCCCCTAAAGGAGTGCTTCTCTTTGGCCCACCGGGGACAGGAAAAACTCTCTGTGCTCGTGCAGTTGCTAATAGGACCGATGCCTGCTTCATCCGAGTGATTGGATCTGAGCTGGTGCAGAAATACGTAGGAGAGGTAAGGAAAAGAGGGAGCATGTCTGTGCATCTGTACTGGGGGAGGTCAAGTTTCCAGAAAGCCTGCTCAAACTATACTTAATCTAAGTTTTCCTGCAGAGGAGGGTGAAAGCCTTTGCATTAATATTATACAGTATGATTAGAAACCTGGACCTCTTTATATATTTGTTTACTCCTCTGGCAGTTTGGGTCATATAGAATCTGAAGCCTGCCTTTTTATATAGGGTATGTGAGAGACTGTATGATGTACAGTAGGCTATTCGCATGAGTTGGGACAGCCAGGCACCAGTTATGTCCTGGAAGGAACTGCAACTAAAATGATGTCCCGTAATGAGCACAGTTTTACCTCTTGGTTCTGTAGATTCATTTGGAAGTTTTAATATTTACTTTAAATACTCTTAACTCAAGTGACAGTTGGATTTATATGAAAGTAAACCGTCTGTATGTCTTTTTATAGGGTGCTCGAATGGTTCGGGAACTCTTTGAAATGGCCAGAACAAAAAAAGCTTGTCTTATCTTCTTTGATGAAATTGATGCTATTGGAGGTTGGTATCACCTTACGTCAACCTTCACCAAGCTGGTGCCCTTCAGAAACTGGACTACAACTCTTTATTCTTTATTTATTTTTGGCTTAGCACTCATAGTGTGTTTGGAGAGAAACAAACCACTAGCTCCAGTTTTTACATAACAACAAGCCACACCCTGGCTTGTTTTTCTATCTGGTGCAGCAACAGCAAGTTAGTAAGTGTGGCCTACCACACTACTCACATTAAAGCATAGGTGAATTTATCGCTCAAACCAGGTCCCCTTTCTCTATGTCAGGTTAGTCTGTTTGGAAGACGATTAGGTAATAGAATGGCAGAAGCAACTTGATATTTGGCCTCTGCTGTGCTGCTTCATGCTGGTCTCTGTAGCACCAGCAAAGTACAAGGAAAAGTATTTAACAAAAGTATATCCTGCTAGTAATATCCTTTTTTTTAAAAAAAGAGCATGATATTTTGATTTACTTCAATAGGCATAGATAACATAGTAAAGGGAGTACACATGAATTGCATTTTCTTGTTTTGGGGGTACAATTAACAAGGGTGCCTTATGTGTTTCTCCTGCTGTCTCTTTCTAGGGGCTCGCTTTGATGATGGGGCTGGAGGGGACAATGAAGTCCAGCGCACCATGCTAGAATTGATAAACCAGCTTGATGGTTTTGATCCAAGAGGCAACATTAAAGTACTGATGGCAACCAACAGACCCGATACTTTGGATCCAGCACTGATGAGGCCTGGAAGACTGGATAGAAAAATAGAATTCAGCCTGCCAGATCTGGAGGTTAGACTACTTTTATTTTGATACTAAGCAAAGTCAATAAGAACACATTTATTAGAACTTGAAGGACTGAAGGTGAGAATTTTTTCTATTAGCTCTCAGAAAATGGATTTGATCAAATAGTCATTTTGCACCATAGCTGATTCTCTCTTGTCAAAAGGATTCTGGTGGGCAATTTTACACCTTTCCTGTCTGTCTTGGTTCTTGCCTGATTCTATTTCAAATTATGTATTTGACCTGGTGCTTCTGTCTAGTGACAAATTTCAAAAGAGTAACTCTGTGTTGTAGCAGTTAACAAAAAGGAAAATAATATTGTAGTCCAGTACTGTGATGTGCTTGTCTTGAAGATGCCACAGGATTCTGTCTGCGCTTCCTGTTGTTCTGAGGGGGTGGCATGGACTACAGCATAGGGAATAGGAAAGTATGACGCCTTAAGGGAAAGTGGGGGTTTTTATTGCATAGAATTGTAGAGTTTGAAAAGTCCACAATGATCATAGTCCAATTTTCTGCATTACAGAAATCTGTCACCCAACATTTGGCTCTGGGGCTTGAACCCATGATCTGTTGAGCAGCTGCTGCCTTCTGCTCACTCACCTGCCCTCTTCCTCTGGAGAAGGGGCAGATAAGGGATTAGGGGAGGCTGGTGGGCAAGGAGATGGTTGCCGAACAGCAGCTCTGGACCTTTCCAAAGTGCTGGAGCCTCAACAGTTCCCTAAGGATGCATTCCCCCATTGTTGTCCCTTCAAAGGACAAATCATATTGGCTGAACAACTGCTTTTCTCCCAGGTGCATCGCTAGACATCGGCGATGAGGAGTATTGAACAGCTCTCCAGGCCTCTCTTTTTGGCCCTCTCATGTTTTCCCCAGGCCACTGCTCCTGCTCTGTACCCTCAAGTGCTCTTTGCTTGACTGGAATGTGTTTCTGAACCGGGACAATGTCCTTTGCTTGAATGGGTGGAGTGGCTGGAATGTAACACTCTACCAAATTATGACTCACATCTGTTGCCCTGCTGACTTTTGTCTTTGGCTTTCCCAACACTGATGTGTCGATGGCAACAAGGGGATGATGCCCTTATGCTTAGCCTGTCTGTGGTTGTTTTTTAGGGACGAACTCACATCTTCAAGATTCATGCCCGTTCAATGAGTGTTGAAAGAGACATAAGATTTGAGTTGCTAGCTCGACTGTGCCCTAACAGCACTGGTAAGTCAAACATCATAGTTCTTGTTCTCTCTCTGTTTGGTGGTGATAGTTGTTTCAGATTGTTTTTACATCCACTGTTCTTCCTTGCAAGGTGCTGAAATTCGAAGTGTATGTACAGAGGCAGGTATGTTCGCCATCAGAGCAAGGAGAAAGATTGCCACCGAGAAAGACTTCTTGGAAGCTGTGAATAAAGTAATCAAGTCATATGCCAAATTCAGTGCTACACCTCGCTATATGACTTACAACTGATTCTAGATACCACTGAGAGATCTCCTTTATATGGCTAATACTACACAGAGTAATATCAAGAGTTCTAGTTTGTGTGTGTGGTGTAACATAGTTGGACTAGTAGAAATAAACGGAATATTCCAAGTTACATGGTGTAGTTCATTATGATATTCAGTACAAAATTTTAACTGCGTATTACCCTTCCCAGATCTAATGAAGCCTGTTTGGGAGCACCTCTTCTTTTCCACAAGCTTTTGAGTGGGACATACCCTGTACAGCACTGTCAAATCAGTAACTACCTCATTGAAAGTGGAGTACATGTTAGCTTCATTAATCACAAACCCCAACATTTGGGATTCCCTTGAAACTGGTGCCAAAGTTTTGGAGTCATTTTGCAGTCAAAACCCTGTTTTTTACAGTGCCCCACAGTGCCTTTTTGTATCAGATTCTGGTGTCATTTAGGAGGAAATGTGTAAAAAGGTTTTTCATTATACACTTGAATTACCACAGCAATATGCTTAATCAGACTAGATCACTGGCCCCCCTTTTTGAAAAAGAAAAATTGCCATTAATGTCTATTACTGTCTCAGGGCACCATTCCAGTCACAAAACCTTTAACCTATAGATAGATATGCACCTATGTGACACTTTGACGGTACCTCTCTTGACTACCATAACGTCTAAAAATAAGCAGAAGGGAAATGGAAGAACTTAACACAAGCTGCAAAAAATGGCTTTTATGGGATTTTAAAAATTGACTACATAAAATGTAGTTTTCAAAGCCAGTGCTGAACACTTGAAAGATATTGTACAGTGCAATTCTTCAGTAGATGGTACAAGAATACATTTTACAGCAATGCCTCCACAATAAAGCGTCAAAGGAAAGTAGCAAGCAGTCCATGTCTCCCAGGCTTGCTGCAACATCTGTACTCTTTTCAGTAATCCACAGTGCTAAAAATATCCATGTAGTGCAATATCTCATCTGCTGGCACATTTCTGAACAACAACAAAAAAACTCCCAAATCTTTTAGGATGCTTTCAGGAAAATACATGTGTCTTCTTTTTTATACAAACCAGTTCAGGCTATACCTGACTTCAATTTCTGAAAGTATTAAGGCTTCAAATTCTTCAGAGAGCATCCTGGCAGAAAACAAGGCGGCCCTACTCCTGTGTCACATACCCGTAAAACTGGCTAATCTTAGGCGCTGTATAATCTGTGCAAACTAAGTATTAAAGAGAAGCCCTTGGAATTTAATCAATGCACCACCATACAATTTATGATGCAGGAGTTCACACCACAACATCTACAGGAGTCTGCAATGCTGAGAGGCCTTTCAGTTGGCTGAAGAGGACAGCATCATGGGTACTGGGAAACAGCAAGTCTCTTTGAGCAGCTTTGTCAAAGAAATGTAGTCTAGCAAGGTTCTCCACAACCGATCCTAGGTAGAAAAGAAAAAGCTTTAAAGGGGTGTGGGTGTAAAATTGTACAGCCTCTTTTTCGTTGCTGTGATCTGACTAAGCAGCTTACCTATGCAAAAGCACACACACCTGCCCATGTGGCTGGAGGAGGAACAATGCATACAATGGGTGGTGTGTGCTTGGTTCCAGGTGCAATATAGGAGCTACGGCTGTATTTATATAGTCCCAGTATGAGGGGGAAACTGAGTGGCATTCAGCTAACTAGTTTCATCAACACAAGGATGTTCACTGCCACAATGGAACTTCACACACTCCCATTATCTGCTCCGGAGGCTTGGGGGAACCCCCAGAACAGATTTATGGGGCTCATGGTGGGAGTAAGTGTCAAAATCTGCTCTGGTGCCTCCTGCAAGTCTCCAGAGTCAATTTTAAGGGAGCCGAAAGAGAGAGGAGGCAAGAGAGGAATAGGAAGAGGAAGCTTTGCTTCATGCCCTGAAGTCGGTGGCTTCATTGGTGTTGCAGCATTGGACGTGGCCCCAAATATTGTGATATTTTAAGACACCATTTCTAACTCCCATGGCTGTGAAGAGGTGTTTGTTCAAACACCCTTGAGAGTCTGCAGCAAAACAAATGTGTTAAAAATGCCTGAACTTATTTTGAATACTGAATTTGAGCACTTTCACAGAAAAGTTCAAGTAGTTGTCCAACATGCATACAAATTGGATGCAGCATCACTCATTGTGCACCTTTGAGCACACTAGAGGGCACTGCCGAGTTTAAAAAGCAGCTGAATAAAAGTGGATCAAAAGTCACAGGGCTCCATATAGCCTCCAGGCTGTTCTTTTAACAGCAGCTAGTGTGTTAACAAACCAACTAACAAGCTCTCCTCATTCTTCAAAAATGCCAACAGTTACACAGGCAAAGGTAAGGACCAAGAATCTCATTCCTTGGGTTTCTCTTCAACAGCTGTAGGTTGCTAGGATTTACATTAGCACTTTCTCCTGTTCTTTAGCTGAATTTGCTGGTGTCACAGTCACTTCATCTGCACTTCAGGCAGAAAGGAGAGACAGGCATAGCTTGTATGATACGGGGTTGATCAGGAAGCCACACATCAGTAACACAGCATGTTTTTAGCATCTTTGCTATGTACAATCAGGCAGTAGACCAATATTTGCCTCAGGCCTTAGAGAGCTGCTGCCAGCTAGATTAGATGATGCAAGGCTAGATGTGGGGGAGGGGGAGGGAGGGAGTCAAAAGTGACCACAACAAGTCCATGATTTGCAACAGTCAAACAGACTTACCATTGCAGCCGCTGATATACACTGAAACTCCTATTTCTTCATACTCTTTTATGATCTAAAACAGTGCAGAAATTAATTTGCAGTTAATATATTTGTATTTTAAAAGTCATCGTCATAACATACACATGCCCTTTTAAAATTGAGCAACTATTCTAAAAATGCCAAGGGAGAAATTGGGAGGCAAGGAGTACGGTGCTTAGAAGTGCAATCCTTTGCATGCCTATGCTGAAGTTAAGTCCTTTCAAGTTGAATGGGACTTACTCGCAGGTTAAGTGTCTATAGAATTGCAGCCTAAATAGCTAGGGAGCCTGTGGCCCCCAGATTTTGCTGGACTGTAACTCCCATCATCTTTTGATTACTGGCTGACCAGTGACACTTGGAAGGCCACAAATCCTCCCAACCTGTTTTGAGGCATAAGACAGCAGGAAGCTCTTCCGTGCAAGCCTCTTTGAAATGGACATGAGCTGTGCATGGTCTTGTGCAAGAGAACTTCCTTTGGCCTCACTCCCTTTACTTGGTACGTGGATGCATGAAGCTTTGTCTTTGATGCGTGCCTTAAAGCAGCGAAAGGTATTCTGGTAGCAAGGTATTAAGTGTAGGATATGGCAATGAGATAAGATGTCACGTACTGAATTTAGGGCTTTGACTCCAACTGAATCCACGAAGTTCACAGGTGAACAATCCAAAATGATTGTGTGAATATTGGTCACTGGCTCCATAAAGCGCTCAAGCTCATTGGGAGAGGAGTCCTGCGTAGTTGCAGAGAACTTTCCGTTGAGCGGCAGTTCGTCATTCATTACTTCATGTTTCACACTGTTCTCTGTGTAATTTGTCTTTCACAAAAGATAAATAAATACCAGATTTAAGTATAGGTTTTTGCTTCTTTCAGACGCCTACAATCAGCACAGGATGTCATATTAACTCTACATAATAAATAAAAAAATAACAACAACAACAACAACAACAACAACAACAACAACAACTGTTCCACATGCACACTTGTTCTCTGTGTAAATGAATGTGAAGGGTTGACTATGTAAATATTTATCTAGAGAGCTCTCATTGTTTACATACAAATTAGGAAATATCAAAGGACAAGTATCAGCGTTACTATATAAGGACACATGTTGTAACAGAAAAGTTGGTTCCACAAGTGTTTCTTTTTACTTTTTTGTCCTGCCAGCAAATGGTTACAGAATGGCAGCCTCTGGTTGGCTGTGGTTCCAGGAGGGAGAGTTTAAAAGGAGAGGCTTTGGAGGGAGATAGGGTCAGTGAATGGAGGGCACAAGGAGAAGGGGACGACAGAGGACGAGATGGTTGGATAGTGTCTTCGAAGCTACAAACATGAGTCTGACCAAACTGCGGGAGGCAGTGGAAGACAGAAGTGCCTGGTGTGCTCTAGTCCATGGGGTCACGAAGGGTCGGACACGACTAAACGACTAAACAACAACAACAAGGGTCAGTGAGGTTAAGTGGGTGGTTGAGTTAAGGTGGTTGAGGAGGGAGGTTGGAGAGGTTGGGAGTTGGGTAGGGAGATAGGATAGGAGTCAGGCTGAAATACAGAGAGTGTTGAGGAGGGAGAGTTGGTTCTGGAGAAAATATCTATTCCGAGTGTACAGTGAAGGACTGAGTGTAGTGTCCTGCAGGAGTAATAGGACTGAATCTTGCTGGGAGACTGAGGGTGAGACAGGAGAAGTAGGAACTGAAAAAGATTAGTCTACTTAGGTCTCAAACTAGTCTGGAGGGGAGAGACTCTTCTGAGGAAAGAAGAGACTCCCAAAACCCAGTGAAGGAAGGGGTGTGTAGTGAGCCCTTAAGACTATTACTGAAAGTACCTCAGGAGCTGGAGTTGTTAAAGGGATGGGTAATTGAAGGAAAGTACTGCCTTGGAAAGGAACCAAACTATAAAGCTGAAACCTCTGAAAACGACTTGAAGTGAACTAGCATATTATCATTGAAGTAACCTAAGTTTCTCCACTTGTATTATACTACTTGGTTTTAAAAATAAACCTTTATTGTTTATTTAAAGAACACCCGCTTGAGACTCCCACAGGATAGTCTGGGATAGGTAAAGGTAAAGGTAAAGGTAAAGGTACCCCTGCCCGTACGGGCCAGTCTTGCCAGACTCTAGGGTTGTGCACTCATCTCACTCAAGAGGCCAGGGGCCAGCGCTGTCCGCAGACACTTCCGGGTCACGTGGCCAGCGTGACAAGCTGCATCTGGCGAGCCAGCGCAGCACACGGAACGCCGTTTACCTTTCCGCTGGTAAGCGGTCCCTATTTATCTACTTGCACCCGGAGGTGCTTTCGAACTGCTAGGTTGGCAGGCGCTGGGACCGAACGACGGGAGCGCACCCCGCCGCGGGGATTCGAACCGCTGACCTTTCGATCGGCAAGTCCTAGGCATTGAGGCTTTAACCCACAGCGCCACCCACGTCCCTGTCCTGGGATAGTTAGGTTTTGTTTTTAAGCCTTCGGGTAAAAGGTTGTTCAGTGAGGTGGGGGCAATATATTTAAGTGAGAGCGGGCACATCGGCATGAGCAGTAACTGAGGCGCCGAGCTCGTCGCATGTCTATGCAGAAGTCCTATTTACAAGGCTTACTCCCAAGTACATGACTATAGGACTGCAGCCAACTCAACTTCTTTTGTTGCCTTTTGGGGGCCAATTCCCTGATAATTTTGATGTGAAAGATCAAAAGCCGGCCCTACCAATAGCTAGAGTGAAACACTGCCATAGGGAGTCTTCCTAAATCTACTAGCTGCTGCCTCCATTGGAGGACAAAGCTGTGTGTGCTGCTTCCTTCAGGTGTGGAGGATGCTGTCTCATTGCTAGTGTTGAAATAAATTCTACTTCATTCCTGTCAAGTTAGCTTCTGCATGTGGAATTGAGGTGGGTGGAGAGGCTCTGGTCCTTTCTCTCAAGCATATGTGTTGAAAAGAATCACCCCCTTGATATGCACAAAATCCCGTGAAAGGGCCCACCGTGTAAAAAAATATCTAGTTACTTCAGCCTGAAACACACTAGAAATGTTGGGATATGAAAACCAGAGGTCTTACAGGGACAGAGCACTATCTCTTAGGGGCCAATCCCTTTTGGGGGGCCCCAATATTTGGGGGGCATGTTCAAAAGGGGACAGAGGAGGCCAAGTGTGACATGGCTTCAGTGGCCAGCTCCTCCTCCTCCTGCCATGGAGGAGAAGGTGCAGGAAAGCAGCGCCCAGCTGGTCGTGGCGGCTGGAGGAGGAGCCACAGCCATTGAAGTTGCAGTGCTGCCATATTCAGCTCCACCCCTGCCGCCTCCCGATGCCCTGTCATCACACACAGCACAATGTGGCCCTGTTCCTCAGAGGTTGGTACCTCTGCTCATGGCAGGGTGAGTTTTACAGGATCATGATGTCTCTTTCCCCTTCAAAAACAGGTGTGTGAATCTGCCCTTTGGACATCCTCATTTCTGAAACAAGTCTGAATCTGAAACATAATTCCCTGGTCATTCTTTGTTTTTGTATGCCTCTCTGGAACAGTAAAAACTTATTTTGTGAGATCAGCAGGAGGAATAATGATAGCTACTCTCTCTCTTGATGCAGCAGTTTCATTCCGCACCACAAGGGGGAAGTGTGGTCAGGCGACAAAAGTAACAGCTAGTTTTGATCCACATCTTGCTCCCTATTCATATCACATGTCACCAGCACTCTCCCCAAATCCCAATGTTTGCATTTAACAGGAATTCTATTAAGGCAAACTGCTGCTCACATGCTGCATGTCGTAATGGACTTGAAACAAACCCATTTGATTCCTGAGTATTCCCTCCCCCCCAAAGGAAATGCAAAATTGTCAATCAAATGGCCTCAGCTGCCCTAAACACACACCTTTATGTTCCTATTGCACTGACACCCTTGTAAAAACCATGCATAGTACTGGACAAGGGTAGCCAACTATCAAAACGTAGCCTATGCATAGCTCAAAAATAGCACCAGCCTCCAGAACATGATACTCCTTCATCTGACCCTTCTCTTAAATGAATTTCCTTCCTTCCCACCGATTAAGTAAAACGCCAACACTGATCTCAACCTTGGTTAATGCTAACCAGGTTTCTGTACAAACTGTTCTTTCAGATGCAGGCAAACTGGAAACCCAACTAACATTAGGCAAAGACAGCAGACATTTCAGTTAGCTGCAGGAGGGGGAAATTAATGCTTTGCAAGAAGAGAAAGTTGGAGGAGGAAGAATGCATTCCCAAGGCTGATTCTCAATTTATTAAAGCACTGCTAAGGAGGAGCCAGAGCCTGTGCCAGGAAACACTTGCAAGGCTTACCACTTTCAGGACTGCTGTTTTCTTTTGTTCATGAAGGTGCTTCAGTTCCTTTCTGTGCCTTTTCTGGGCTTTCTTCCTTGCTGCCAAGACTGCACAGGGATCAACACCAGTCTATAGCAGAAACAAGGCAAACCCCCCCCCCCCAAGAGAAGATTCATCATTGTAAAGTGGTAACCAAGCCATGGGTTTCTGCCATAACAATATTCGTAACCCTTTAAGGTGCTGCAAGACTCTTTGTTTGCCTTTTAAAAGGTCACCTTTCAGCAGCTATTAAAGAAGTAAAATTAATTCACCCGCCAAATTGGATAATTTACACTGGAAAGACTCTTTTTAATGGAACTGCTGCTTAGGACAGAGAAAAGGGGGGCTGGGAATACTAGAAAAACATAGCTTTTATTTGGTTTTAACAAGCACCACCTATTACAGTAACATCCCTGGTGCTTCCAATATCACTACCCCACCTGATTTGGGCTGTAAGAGAAGAGATAGACCAGTACAGTGGTGTAGGGTGGGGGGTGCAGGGGGGGCCGGCCGCACCGGCCGCAACATGGGGGGGGGGCGTGCTCGCACTCGCAGCTCTCTGCCCCTACTAAAATCCATGGGTTAGGGGGCACAAATTACTTGCCTTGCCCCAGGTGCTGACAACCCACGCTATGCCACTGGGCCAGTATATCAACATATAGGACCTCTATGTTTAATGCCAGTAACAAGCAAGGTGACTTTTAAGTGTGTCAAATTAGATTCTGTGTATGTGTGGGGTAAGAATCAAAACAAGACACAAACTCTTGCTTGAGAATGGAGCTATGCTCAAATGCTTCAAGTACTAATCCAACTATTCTTAGCTCAGGCTGGCTGAGACAGAAGGCTTTTCTAACACACCCAGATGTGACATGGGTGGCTTAGAGATGAAACACTTCATCAGAAAACTCACATAACTCTCTTGCTGGGTTGTACCTTCTCAGACTACAGGTGAAAAACCAGAATGGTTGAACAGAATCAGTGTTCCCATGTCTAAGAAACAAACAAAGCTAGCATATTGAGAAGAACATTGGTCTAGAATCCAAGTGTTGTCTGTACATAGATTTATTTTTCCTTTTTAGACAGGGGAGTAGTCAAATATGTAATTGTCTGCAGTGTGAAATGGCAGTGTTTAGCATTTTTCAATAGGACAGAGAGTAGAAATGAATTGCTGTTCCTCACCTTTTTCTTCAGTGCATTGATATATAAATCACTATTAGCAAAATAGAGTGATGCATTTGCCTGGAATATTTTGATTCCAGGGCATTCTTTCACCTAAGAAAAGAAGAGATTCTTTTAATAAAGAAAGCATGTCTTCCTCAACTTGTTTATATTGCTACCAAATATACAATCATTAGAGCTTAAGTACCTATTGTCCATCATGCTGGAACATGCTGCCCAGGGGTCATATAGTACACATGGGAGTAGGGGGAGGTGGGAAAGCAAGATTAAACTCAAAGGAGATTTCTGTGGTGTTCTATCCCACCCCACTAACACATTTTGCTCCTCTGGCTCCCTATTTCCTTGCTTCCTGCAAAGAGGATCCATCAGTCTACATGTTGCTTCAACGAGCCATTTACTCTCTGTTCTGCAGCAAACCCTTCTTTCTGGACCCCAAGCGCATCACATCATCAAACTACCATTTTGGAATAAGTGACCTGCTTGACAGGAAATGGCCTTGGAATCTCACCTGGGACAGTTCCTGTTCCAATGAAGGAGGACAGCCTTAAAGATCCCTTTAGTAGTGCCTTTGGGTAGACTTATACATGAATTTGTGAGGCAGCAGGAGCTGCCATGGAGGGACTATATCACTTCAGCCTCATACGGGAAGATGTCAGTCTAAACACCCACTCACATCTATTAAGAGCACAAAAATCTTACGATATCTGAAAGAAGAAACTGCCTGAAATACCTCACCTCTGCTCTGACCTTGACTTCTGCTTCCAAGACTGTTGCTTTCTGCCCTTGAATTTGGACTGGGTCTCACAAGCTAGGATGTGCCAGAACTAGACTAAACCACTCCAAACTGCAGGTAGAATATTCCAAGTTTTGAAAGCTCCCCCACGTAAAAACAACAACAACCTCCTAACAATTAAAAACTAATTCTTCAGAAAGAAAGGCTCTAGCCCAGCTGCCTTTCTGCTGTGTCAGTAGAATGCTGGAGAGCATTCAAAAATCTGTTTTCTCACTGACCTACAGTCTGAAGTGATGCAGTTGTAAGAAAAATAAGAGTCCTGCCAGACCAAACCAAAACCCCGTTTTCCCAGTGGCCAAAACTAGATGCCTATGGGAAGGAAGACTTGAAGCAGGACCCGAATGCAGCAGTGATTCCTCAAACTGTGCTTCCCAGCATTCAAGGGCATAGTGCCTCTGATAGTGGAGGAAGAACACAGCCTTATCCTCCATGAATTTTTCTAAACCACCATTAAAGCCATTCAAATTGCTAGTCCTTCCTAACACCTCAGGATTCAGTCTCCTGTTTCTGCTACATGGGTAGAACAGGCCTGAAGCTTGCTAGAAACCAGAGCAGGGGAGCTGGCTGAGATCTTAAGTCAAGTGGGGGTGGGGAGTCTGGTAAGATTCCCCACCAACAGACATGCATGACTACTGAACACACGCCCTGCACACACGTCTCATCTCTGAACATGCCTAATGGCTCTGGTTATTTCTCCCTCCAGAAATGTCCCAGCTGCTAGTTCCCAAAGAACCATTTGGCATTCCTGCTCTCATCTCCCCATGTGGTGGGCTTGCACTGGTGGGAATGGATCTTAATGTTCAGATGGGGTCCTACAGGATTCAAATTCAACTCCCAACCAAGGCTTTGTTACTGCTCCCCTCCATCTTAAATCAAAGAGAGCACTTTCTTTCCTTCTTAAGGGGTATAAAGAGATTTAGCACCCTCTTACCTCTTCATACTCTTCTATATCACAGTAAATGTCTGTACCGGGAATCTGGCCGAGGATTCTGTATTGTGGACTGTAGAGAAAGAGTCTCTGTATTAAGAGGCTATAAAAGCAATCTCTGTTAGAGGCTCCCACTAATGTCTTTACCTCTTTGGTGCCCATTATCCAGAATCAGTGAGTGGAAAACTATTTTGAGGTTTCTTGTTTTACAATCAAGCAGTATATTAAATATTATTAAATAAAATTGAAGAGGGGTGTGAAGGGAGAACGACACTTCGACTTCAGCATATTTTGGACCCTATTTCAACATGCATGGAATCATATAGACACTTCCTACACTTCAAATCTGCTTTCTGTTTGAGGATCAGATTTGGGAAATTACTTCAGTTGCAAATAAGGTCTGCTTAGACAGTTTTGCTGCCTCCCCACCCCTTCCGTAGATCCTGAATATTGTTATACAATGTATTGCTTGTAGTTTCTTGGGTGTGACTAACTAAAGATAAGCTGCAACTTGCCATTTATTGGCTGCTTGAGCTGTAAATGCTCTCCTCCTTTTTAGGACTTAAGATGAGATCTGAAGTCAAAAGTAACCCAACAGGTTTCTTCTGATGCAATGCCTTGATCAAAGGCCAGAACAGAGAGGCATCAGCAGAAATTCCAGTTCTTGAGGCATAAAACGGGTTGAAAACTGAGTGCCGGGCCTGTGTTTTTTAAAGCAATCTAGAGAAATTTGATAGAACAGATGATGCCGATGCTGAGTTACCTTTAGCAGCATAGGAAACTGCATCGTACTGAGTAAGATAATTGGTCCATCTAGCTTATGACTGACTACATTGATGGCAGTGACTCTCCAGGGTTTTAGACTAGGGACATTCCCAGCTCTATCGAAGACCTTCTGCATGCGAAGCAGATGTCCTACCATTGAGCTATGGCTCTTTACTACTTTTATTTAGTTTAGCTTTTACAATATTATTTTATTTTATTTTATTTTATTATTTTTATTGAGATTTTCAGTTAAACAGAAAACAAACCAGAACAAACAATCAAAAACTAAAACAAACACTCTAACAATCATTCTTTGGTACCATCATCTTATTTACATTGCGTTGGATCACGCCTCGACTTCCTTCCTATCCCGTTGCGGTTTTCTTGGTATACTTCTACTCTTACAGTTTCTGTTCCAATTATGTACATGTCACAAGGTTTATGTTAAGTCTACTGTAGTTTTAAAATTTCTACAATTACTTTCAATATATGTCACAAATTTACTCCATTCTTCAATAAACTTTATACCTTCTTGTTTGCCTCATTCTTGCTAATTCTGCGTATTCTTGCTAATTCTGCGTATTCAAATAATTTAACTTGCCAATCCATAACCGTAGGGATCTCTGCTGATTTCCATTTTTGAGCTAACAATACCCTGGCCGCCACCGTGGCATATTGAAACAATCTCTGATCTTCCTTTTTAATTCCGTCACCTATTATTCCTAACAAAAATGCCTCCGGTTTTTTTGAAAAAGTATATCTGAAAATTTTCTTTAATTCATTATATATAAGCTCCCAAAAAATGGAAAAAAGGGTTTTACAATACAGTGGTGCCCCGCAAGACGAATGCCTCGCAAGACGAAAAACCTGCTAGACGAAAGGGTTTTCCGTTTTTCGAGGCGCTTTGCAAGACGAATTTCCCTATGGGCTTGCTTTGCAAGACGAAAACGTCTTGCGAGTTTTTTCGCTTCCCCCCTTTTTCTAAGCCGCTAAGCCGCTAATAGCGCTAATCCGCTAATCCGCTAATAGGGGTGCTTCGCAAGACGAAACTCGCGGAACGAATTAATTTCGTCTTGCGAGGCACCACTGTATTATTTTAGATTCAGATGCCGTTTATACTACTGCGCAAATGTTTGCTTTTCCAAAGAACTCTTCCCGGAGATATTCTTCCAGCTGCACTGGGAGGGATTGATTGGGTTGGAAGAAGTGCAAGAAGATCTCTTAAACTGCTGGCAAGCAGAAGTGGTACCCTAATCAACCATTTTGATGAATGACTTCACCTTCCATTGTAGGGAGGATGAGCTAGCTCAGCAAACTACACTGTATTGGTTCAGCACGAAGAAGATTGTCCCTCTTTACTCCCACCACCAATAGCTTCGATTTGAGAGAATAAATGTTTGAAAGTGAGCCTCACCTTTGTGTTCTGTACACGATGGTAATCATTGCAAAAGTTATAGAAGTGAGCAAACCGTAGTCGAGCCCCAGAAAAACTGAAGACAGAAATGCTACAATCCAGATAGCCTAAACAAACAAACAAACAAACAAACAAACAAACAAACAAACAAACAAACAAAACCTAATCAGTAATATATGGTTTCTACTTTCCAGAAGGTTCAAATAAAAGCCTGTTGAGTCAATTACAAACACTCAAGACCACTTTCAAGAAAAGGCTAACCATGTTTCACACTCACATCTTAATTGCGGGTGGAATGGGGTGGGGAGAGGAAATTGTGGGAAGGAAACAGGTCTGAACTGTTACTAGTACACTCAAAACTAGTGATAGGCCTAATATAGTAAGGCAAACCAAGTGCACACATTAACATGGATTTTAAAAAATGTGTGGGTAAATAAGGCCTTCTTTTGAAGCCTCATTGATGAAATGGATTGCACACCCTATTTGTCTATTTGTTCTTATAAAATAAGCAGGTGGTGTACTGAGAAAAATCTTTAATTCCCAGAAAAGGATTTCCCTACTTATATAAATATCGTGAAATAAAAGTGGTTGCCTACACACACACACACACACACACACACACACAGAATAAACAGAAATACGGCTGTAAGCAGTTCTTAGTGATAGCTTATCAATGCAGATTAGGGCAAGAGAACCCAGGGTTTGCCAGGAGTCAAGCCTTGAGTTTTGCTCCTGCACAGACAAGGGCCATGCCTTTCCTGCCTCTGTGAGGAAAGGACCCTGCTAGTTAAACTCAGGGTAGACCCACAGAAATAAACTTGGGTTCATTAATTTTGTTCGGTCTACTCTAAATACAAGTTAGGTAGCTATAACCCAGTGTATCCACTGTACTGGCTTTACATTTCTAAGCAGGGAAGTGTTTCACTGGCAGATGAGACCTTGAATTGCCTAATTGATCTTAAGCACATTTCAATACCCTCTCCTGCACTATCTCTTTATGTTCCTAGTTTTGGGGCCTAGAGCTTTGTTCTTCTTGCATCATTTGACTCTCACAGTGCAACTATTTCTGTGAGACACAACATTGCAGGTGGATCACTGGATTACCATATCAGAAACATTCTACATGCACTTTGATCAGAATCAAGGTCACTCACCAGTTCAATCTTGCTGGTCCTCCAGAAGCGAGTGATATCTTGAAACTGTTTGAACATGCCTTTAAGATTGACCATTACAATTGCTGCAAGCACAGCCTAGGAACATATTTTGAGAAGGGTTTGGTTTTCTTATTTTTATTTTAAAATTGTGTTGCAGTTTTTTTTTAAAAAAAGCACTCCAAAGTGTATATAACTAGCAGGTTCTATGCAGGAGATCTATTTACATATACAAGAATATTTTTTTAAAATGTTTGTTTAGCAAGTGTAAACAGTCATGCAGTCACATGTCATTTTTTGATCTTTTGCTTATCTGCACATATATTTCATCAGAAACCAAATGAGATTCCTTGATGATAAACATCAGCAGGGTTTTGTTTAAAGTGCCTATAGCTGCAACCTTCCTGGACGGCCCATATCAAAATCAATGTGTTTCCCTTGTAAGGGTACAATTTGTAGAATCATAGAATTATAGTGTCAGAAGGGACTACAAGAGTCATGTAGTCCAACCGCTGCAATGCAGGAATCTCAGCTAAAGCATCCATGACATTAGTTAACGTCATTCAGTAGAAGTTAAACACGTCAAACAACTGATTTCACAGCAGAGAGGAGGAGCATCTCTCCCAAAGAAATTGGGGGAACTTAAAATAGGCATGCCCACTACAGCAAGGTTGAGAGCCCTTCAGATGCAGTTGTAATGCAACCACTCCAGCAAGAAGGGTTATTTGATAGAGGATGATGGGAACTACTGTTGCCCCACCCTCACATTACATCATTTGCATGCTTTATAAGCCCTATAACATACAAGTCAAAGTTGTTGAGCTTTTTCTCTCCCCCCCCCCCTTTCCTTGGGCAGTTGAGCTACCTCCACACCCAAGTTGTTGTTCTGAAAAGAGAAGTAACAATCTGTTGCCTCATTATATTTTAGGTTCCGAAATGGAGATTCCAGTGTTTTATTAGAATAATAGGTTACTAAGATTATTTTCTGTATTCAAAACCCTTTGGCCTGCACCGGTTTCTAACTGGGATTTCTCCTTTAGCCTTTTACGGTTAGCGCAGATCCCAGGAAAGCATACGAAGTAATCCTTATATTTGTTTTTTAATAAAATGCTAATCTTCAAGTCCTTCGACAAACCATTTATGGCTTGTGCAAAGTGCTCTTCCTCCACTCCAGCTAACCAAGCAAAAGGACTCTTACTTAGCTACTGCGAAACTGTCACTTCCCAATCATGTCACTCCCTGCCTTATTTACCGGTATTTTCAGTCAAGTGAACAGGGCAACGGCCTGGCCTACCAGCAATAAAATCTCTGAAGCTTTATTTGGGACCTACAGGTTTCTTATCTTCATTTTAGGAAAGAGAAGCAGTGATCTTTAGGAAATTGATACTTTTGTTTGGCTAAAATAATATCTCAACAGCCTAGAACTATTAAGTTCAAGATAAATGTGTCAGCACATCGGCATGCATCCAGTGGATTGAACAACAACTTCTCACTTGCAACTTGTATAACTTGAGGACCCAAACAATGAGGTTCCTGCTAATCATTGGCTAATAGTTCTGTCCCACTATTCCTGAATCAATGGTTGAAAGTATAAAAGGTGACAAAGTAACACGTATAAAGTGCTGGATTAGGATTACAAAGCCCAAGGCTTCATTGCTAAAGAATATTTAATTTCTTGCATGCTTACAGGTGTGGAGACAAATAAAAAGAGCTGCTGTTTGTTAACCAGAACCAAATGAGACTCACACAGGCATTCAGACTAGAAAGCCTTCCCTCCGATTGCAGATATTCAGGAAGGATGTTAGAAAAAGCTGATGCACAGTAATCACCAATGCCATTAAATTACCCTGCAATTGAACCAGTTTTTGAGCTTATTGTTGCAGCACAGAACATTCTATCTCCTTACAGCTCTAAACATTACAGATTATGCAATGCTTTAACAAAAGTGGTTTTACTGCTGCTTATGTACCAATTTAGATTGGAATGAACACATATATATGAGACTCTTACCTGTGGCAGTGGTTCAAACAGATAACCAATGGCAACAATGACCAGGAAAACCATGATTGAGGACAGAGTACCAGCAACCTGGGAGGGGGGAGGACACAGAAACACTTTTGAAGAATCCCATATATAGTTTAAAAGGTTTTTAAAGGCATTGCCAAGCCCAAATATTCCTCCCATTTTTTTCCTATATACAGTGGTACCTCGGGTTAAGTACTTAATTCGTTCTGGAGGTCCGTTCTTAACCTGAAACTGTTCTTAACCTGAAGCACCACTTTAGCTAATGGGGCCTCCTGCTGCCGCTGTGCCGCTGGAGCACGATTTGTGTTCTCATCCTGAAGCAAAGTTCTTAACTTGAAGCATTATTTCTGGGTTAGCGGAGTCTGTAACCTGAAGCGTATGTAACCTGAGGTACCACTGTACTTGAATGTCTGATTGAGTCTGCTTAAGCAAGCACTCTGGTGCCCTAAGCAATAACACTCACAAGAAGAGGCATTAACTAAATTTACATACATCACATGTTGCATAAAGGTAAAGGTAAAGGTACCCCTGCCCGTACGGGCCAGTCTTGACAGACTCTGGGGTTGTGCGCCCATCTCACTCAAGAGGCCAGGGGCCAGCGCTGTCCGGAGACACTTCCGGGTCACGTGGCCAGCGTGACAAAGCTGCATCTGGCGAGCCAGAGCCGCACACGGAAACGCCGTTTACCTTCCCGCTGGTAAGCGGTCCCTATTTATCTACTTGCACCCGGAGGTGCTTTCGAACTGCTAGGTTGGCAGGCGCTGGGACCGAGCAGCGGGAGCGCACCCCGCCGCAGGGATTCGAACCGCCGACCTTTCGATCGGCAAGTCCTAGGCGCTGAGGCTTTAACCCACAGCGCCACCTGCGTCCCTCACATGTTGCATACAGAGTAGCAAATACAGACGATGTTGACTTGGACAGAATTGGGGGAGGCAGGAAGATATAGATACAGATCCCTCCTCACTAGATGGCCTTGGGGTAATTCCACTTATTCAGCCTAAGCTGCCCCCCAAAGGTGAGGAGGTATACGACCCTGATCTCCTATCAGGACAGGGACAGTCTAACTACTGCTGTCTATGCTCTGGTAACCTCTAAGTTAGATTACTGCAATGTGTTACCTCTGAAGATGGTTCAGAAACTAGTGCAGAATTTGGTAGCTAGGTTGCTCACCAGAGCAAGACAGTTTCAGCATATTACACCAATCCTGGTCCGACTGCACTGGCTACCAATTAGTTTCCAAGCCCAATTCAAAGTGCTGGTTTTGATCTATAAAGCCTTAAACAGCTCGGACCACAATAACTCAAGGACCACCTCTCTCCATATGAACTGACCCGGACCCTGAGATCATCCTGTGCAGCCCTTCTTTGCGTACCTTCTCCACGTGAAGTCCAGAGGGTGGCAACACGAGAACAGGTATCGTCTGCAGTGGTTCCCTGTTTGTGGAATGCTCTGCCCGGGAAGGTGCAGCTGGCGCCTTCATTAAACACCTTTAGTTGGCAGGCAAAAACGTTCCTCTTCAACCAGGCCTTTGGCTGATTGACAACCCTTTTAATGTGTTGTGGGGAGGGGAGATTATTGGTTTCATTTTATTATGTATTTTGTGGTTATTATATTGTTATGTTGTGAACCACCCTGAGATCGGTGGATGAGGGGTGGTATACTAATCATCACCATCAAATAATCATCATTACCTCCCTGCAGCAGTGTTTGAAACTGAGATATGAAAGCAAGGAGCTAAATGGCACCTTAAACCTTGCTTACGGGCACCACAACCTAGTGTCCGGGCATGCTTTTTTATAACAAGAATACAAAGCCGAAAATGAACTGCAGTTAAAATCTTGTGTTCATTTTTTACATGGTCTGGTCCTCATCTGAAGACTGCACAAAACCAAGCCATACTTCCCCTGCCTGCCCCCCTAATATTCTTACAAGGGTCCCTTCTCCAGTCTTCAGAGAGTGGCTGGAAGTGGGGAGGCAGAAAAAGGTCCTCCTTTCCTTCCAGAAATTGGAAATTTTAATCTGAAATCTTAGGTGCAGTACTGCACCCAGAGCTCAGAAATTGCTTGCATTCATGAAATTCCCTGTTGTAAAACGTGCCAAGAACAATGGGACTTTTGAATGCTGCCCTGCAGGAAGGACAAGTAAAAGCTAAATACACCTACCTGAGTCTTTCCCCCAGTGCCCTCCTGGACAAGACTCCGGGACATTGAGCAAGTTATAGCAAAGGTCTGGAAAAACGATCCTGCAGAATTGCATATGCCTAAAGCAATGAGTTCCTGTCCACACAGAAAAAGCCGGAGAACAAAAGTAGTAAGAACATAAGATGGGCTGCTGGATCAGGCCAATGGCCAATCTAGTCCAGCATCCTGTTCTCTCTCTCTCTCTCTCCCCAGCAGAAGTCATGCTAAACATTGCCATAGATACATACCAAACTTCTACACATGACTATTATCTCCTAAATAAGAAACTGCTTTGCAGCTAATTGGGGACGGGGAACTACATGAAGATAATTTAAGCACTGAATTTTTAAAAATGGAAAGCAATGTTCTTAAAGTTCATAAGCACAAAACCAAGACTTCAAAACTTTTGTAAAGCTGAAGTGGCCTGCACCAAACTTGCAAGGAAGGATTCTTTGTTGATACAGTCAAACCTTGGTTCCCGAACGCCTCCATTATCGTACGTTTCGGCTCCCAAATGCCGAAAACCCGGAAGTAAATGTTCTGGTTTTTGAACAATTTTCGGAAGCCGAACGTGCTACACGGCTTCCGTTTTGAGTTCCCCTATTGTACTTAGGCTTCTGCTTTCAGTTTTCAGTTGTCAAACATTTTGGAAGTCGAATGGTCTTCTGGAACGGATTACGTTCGACAACCGAGATTTGACAGTATTAGATTGACTTGGTAGGCAGCATGTGTACTGAAAGCAAATCTTTCTAATGGAAGAATCTTCTCTTGCCAACTCATAGGACTTCTTCAATTGGGATACGAGGCCAGTGCATATTTAATGTTTCCAACCTAACCATGGTTAGGAGATCAGGAATGTTACATCTTCTCTGGGCCCTGGAAATGTAGGGAAGCTATTTTTCAGATAAGTGTGTCTTCAGCAACTAGCTTTAGGAAAGATTCCCCACCAATTTCAACAGGCTTTTGACCAGATAGTGAAAGACATATATTACATTCAAATTACCTGATTTCCATCAACTTTATAGCCATGCTTGAGAGCAAAGATTTTGGCCATGGAGATTGTCATGGAAAATCCTACAAGTGCTATGGCTATTGCATCCACAAATACCGCTGGGATGAGGCTGATATCTGGTACCTGTGGAGGACGTAATCTGCAAGGAATTAAAAAGGAAAAACTATTATCGACTGGCTGTATTAAAATACAGAGGGCTAAGAAGATATGTTTAGTTCCTCATGCCTACCCTTTGGGGATATGGCCAACAACATCCACTCCATAAGTCTTTGATAGATTCATCCCAGCTGAAGCTCCAGTACCAATTACCACCTTTAAAAAGAACACACATGAAACAAGAGGCAACTTGGTTACAATAAGAAAACTTGGAAGCTAATCCAAGAGGGAGTTCAGTCTGAAGTTTTGTCTGCACAGTGAATGACATTCCAAACCATGCTTAAGAGGACATACTTAAGACATCCCTTCTTATCCCTCACTTACTACAATGATCTCCATAGGGATAGGAACTGGAAGTTTCTTCTTTAAGCGGTCGTTGATTTCTTTACCACTCAGCAACAAAACCATGCAAATTAGTCCAACAACCAAAGCTGCTATGTTGGTTTTTGTGATGTTTTCAAACACAGCAATTAAACTCTGCAAGACAACAAAATGTGGAATGTTATTCATAAGTGATATAGTCAAAGGAGAAGCAGATGTGGATGTTTATGTGAAAATGTGATGTTTGATGCAGAATATAGCAGTACACCCGAGAACCTCAAATATCTCTTTTCATGTTTCTATCCCTTCTGGGTGTTAAAATTGGCTTGAAAGAAAGTAGACAAGCTTCATGAAATCTTTGAGGCTAAAGAGGGCTAAGTGGGATTTCCAGTGGTGGTGGTAGTGGAGGCTATGTGGAAAGATAAAATACATCAGTTTTTCTCAATCTGTATAATTTACTGGTATTCAAATCACAGAATTTATTCAGCTCAGAGAACTCAGCTTTCTTTGATAATGACTTTTAAATTCCCCACACAGA
Source organism: Podarcis gaigeae (assembly GCF_964106915.1). NCBI lineage: Eukaryota > Metazoa > Chordata > Lepidosauria > Squamata > Lacertidae > Podarcis > Podarcis gaigeae. The sequence continues at coordinate 69,798,425 of NC_139686.1, read as the reverse complement.
AGTGCACATGATCCTTTTATCTCTTAAATTCCAAATGGATAGCAATATTTAAGACAAAACATACTACACCAACTTAAGAACTTGCATCTGTGCTGACCGCAAACACACACCAGCACTGGAAATAATGATTTCAAACCTTTTCCAGCAAATCAAATCTGTTTAAAAGTACATAAACTGATCTACAGGCAGGGAGCTGCCAACAGGCCTTCAGGGTTACCATAGCAATGAAATTCAGTGTTGATTAAGCAGCAGTGATCTTTCCTAGAAGTTGGCAAGGGGGCTGCAGGAGAAACGCATGCAGAGCATGATGTATTAAATACGCTCGATCTCAAAATTCCTGGGCAAAGGTTTTGGTTGCTTCTCTTCAGTATTTCAAATCTAAAAAACTGTCCTAACCATAAGTCATAACTAAGTGACAAATACAAACATGAAAACAAATTACCCAAATCCTAAAATGTATGAATAATGTTAAAACCATTAGCACAATGAAGTTTCGCTTAACCAGGTTTTACTACTGTCACATAAATATGAATGGCATTTTGCCACAATGAAGAAAGCCACTCCCTCCCTCCCCTCACTATTATTACTTGTAAAAAAAAAATGGTGGCTTGTGTGCATTTGTGTTTTGCCAATTTGACTAGCACTTACGGCCTTCAAGAAAAATATTTCACACAGCCTCAGAAGTGCTAAAGCAAAAGTTGCATAGAGTTGGGGTATCCTAAATAAATCCGTGTCTGCAAATACAACTGTAGAAAGTAAATCAGGTTAGTCTGACATCACCCATGTAAGGCTGCTGAAGGACACTACTAGATTCTTAGTAAAGGCTTTTCTATGTGACAATTTGTTTAAATCAGTTTATTTCCCCCCCACTGCTATTCTTCAGTGACCCAAACTGTGTTGGACACATGTATTCCCTCATTCAGTTTTAAAATATTATTTTGCTACAGGTATCTTAGTTCTTGGAAAGTAACTTACAGAAAAGCCATATGATTGCTTCACTCTGACTGTTCTCCAATATCAAGAAATCTGTTCTGGGGAATTGGTTTGCATTTGCTTATACTGAACAATGTTGGTAACTCTTCCTCCGTCATTTACACTGTTGTAATCCAATAATTAAAGAGACACAAGTAAGCTGCTATTTCTACTGGAAAAAATCCAGATTCAAACCTTAGCAAAAACACCAAAGGCATGTCCCTTGAGCCATTTATGATTGGTAGAACTTTGTTTGGGGGGTGGGGGCGGAAATCACTTCAGAAGATACTCAGGAATGTAGGGATTTTATGGAAGTAGATTTGCAGTGCTTTGCTTGCCAACAGTCTAACTAAATGGTTTTTCATCTGAAGGGCACTATCACCCAGTATAACAATGGTCTCAGATTCTGAGCAGCATGAAGAATTATCAGTCAAGGGCCAAACTACATTTCTGGTGGCTATCAGAAAATTGGGCGTTGGGGAGGAAGAACAGAGGAATCTCCCTTGTACAAAGTCAAACCACTGGTCCACCTAGCTCAGTATTGTCTACACTGGCTGGCAGCAGCTCTGAGAGTTTTCAGACAGTTATTTTCCAGCCTTAACTGGAGATGCTGGTGATTGAACCCAGGGCCTTCTGAATGCAAAGCAGATGTTCTACTACTGAGCTATAATCCTTCTCAAGGTTCAGCATTGTCTGCAATTCTTCTACTCCTCCTCCCAAAAAGCTGGGAATCTTCGCCAGGGGCAAAAGAGCTGCAGGCAGAGTTTGAAACTCCCATTGTTCTAGGCACATTATGCGACAGGGAATTACATTAGTGTGAGCTGTTTCTGAGTTCTGTACTGCACCTAAGATTTCAGATTAAAACTGCAGAGTGGAAGGAAAGGAGGAACTTCCAGCTACTCTCTAAAGACTGGAGAAGAGACCCTCTTAAGAATATTAGGGGGTCGGCAGGGGAAGGACTAGAACATGTGAAAAATGAACATGATATTTTAGCTGCAGTTCATTCATTTTCAGCTTTCTATTCTTGTTATTAAAAAAAACTGCCTAGAAATTCCATTGTCGTGCCCATAACTTAAGCTTAAGGTGCCATTTAGCTCCTAGCTTTCACATCTTTGTTTCTAACACTGACTGCATGGATTTTATGGAACAGATTATATACACATACCTCTTGCCTCTTTTCAGCTGCAGTGTAAAAAGTGGTAATTTGGGCTCGTATGCTGCCAACAAAAGGTATACTGGCCTTGACACTAACATAGTTTCCTATAATATAAGCTATATACGAGACCTATCAATGTCAGCTCAGTAATTGGCCACAAATAATATCTGACTTCTTCATAGTCTGCAATGGTACACTAAAATTAAAACTGCCTTGTTGGAGCAGATCAATGCCCTTGAAGATTTATTTATTTGAAGATGTATCATTTGCTTTTCAACTCAAATGCCTTCTGAAAGCAGAGAACGGTATGAAAAACCACCTGGTACTTAGATGTGTACCACTGCTGAACACTGAGGATTCATATAGCTGTCATATTAAATAGCCACTGATCAATCAATTCTCTGCCCACTCTATTTTTAAAGCCATCTATGCTAGTGGCCATTACAAAGAAAAGGAAGCAAAAGCAGAAGGCTATATGTTTGTAACTGACATAACTATTTCAGAGTACTGAAAAATCTGTCTTTCTTTAAGTTGTGTCTACACTACACTCCATAAGCTTACACTGGTTAAATCATCATTGCTCCCTCACTTCTAGGTGCCTGAAGGATCTGAAAGGGAAGTTTCTGAGGAACCTCACAAAATGAAAAGATTCCCTGGCAAAACCCATGAGTGATCCATTTGAAAGCTGGTTAATATTTCTTTGTGGATATGGACAGTGAATCTAGAGACTTTATAACCTCAACTGGCTTTAAACACTAAGGAATGGTCCTTTTGTGTTTTAACTTCCAGATATAGTTACTTACATAAAGAAAGGAGAGGGGTCCACTGAACCTTTTCGTCTTAATTCCAAGCAGATACTTTAATTGGGACGTAAAGACGTGCACAGCTGCAGCAGTGGTGAATCCCCGGACCAGGGGCTCCGTAAGATAAATAGCTACAAATCCAAATCGAAGGAGTCCTAAACACAACTAATGAAAAGAGAGAAGAGCCATGTTCAAGGAAGCATCACTTAAAAGCCAGCACCGGACAGTATCATAGAGAAGCCAAGTTCAGCACACTCCATCAAGAGCAAAGCCACCACTTGCCACCATGCAGGCCTCCTCCTACGCCTCCCAGCCCAAAGTGTTGAAGCATGACAAGACTGCCAGGTCTAATACTTGTGTGATTTGCGTGTTCGAGTGTACACAGTGTGTGGTTATAGAAGTGGCAAGCATAAACAGCAGAAGTCTCAGGAAAGCAGGGAAAAATTATTGTCTTTAAGTTGGATGAAGTGATAACAGGACACCTATAACCAAGGTGGCTTGCGAGGATTTCCGGAAGTCATGAGACCTCCTGGGTTCTTCCATACTTCTTTGCCACTCCATGTGACCAATGAAAGCAACACAAGTTATATGTTTCTTGGAAGAAAATGTCATTTTTAAAGGAGAACAAAGTCTACCTAGTTGTGCTTACTATGTGACCTGGTTACTTGCCAGTAAGTCTAGAACAGCATACCCTGTTCTCCTCACTCCACAGCCCAACACAAAAACACAGGCTGAAGCTACTTCCCAAAAATGTAGGTTGAAAGGATACATCCCATGCCATTTTAGATCCTGAATGGAAAATCAGGTGGATGAACCAGGGGCTTACTCAGGTGGAGTTCCACAAAGCAATATTCAAATCTTTTGGGCAGCAATATTCAAAACTGCTCCTAGACCAACAGTGACGTTACCTGTATGATCCCTGAGAGCAAGGTAACTGCAACAGCTACTTTCACCCTCATGTCATCTCTGGCACTGTTTTCAAGATCTGTGTTATTAGTAGAGTTGGTGTACGTATTGGCAAACATTTCATCAGGGGCTTCCCTGACAGCAACTCCGCCAATCATCAGGCTGATTACAGCAAAGGTTCCTGCAAGAGTGTGGATTGAGGGGAGATACATGTTAATATTACCAGGGAAGCCTACATGTTTTTGCTAGATCAGATATATTTCAGTTTCTGAAAAGAAAATTTAATCATCTTCCTTATTGCAGTTCTACACACACACACACACACACACACACACACACAAGTACACACACCAACACCACTTTATGGGCCTGAATTAATATTTCCATCAATGTCATAGAATCAAAGAATTGTAGAGTTGGATGGGTCTCTGAGGGCCCATCTAGTCCAAAGCCTTGCAACACAGGAATTCAAATGCCAATGAGAAGCTTTCAGTTACTGAAAATGAGTTGACAAAAACAAGGCAAAATATATTTGCTAATAATAATAATAATAATAATAATAATAATAATAATAATAATTTACAGTGGTGCCTCGCAAGACGAAATTAATTCGTTCCGCAAGTTTTTTCGTCTTGCGAGTTTTTCGTCTTGCGAAGCACGGTTTCCCATAGGAATGCATTGAAACTCAATCAATGTGTTCCTATGGAAACCGCCTTCAGACCAGATCCGGGGACAGTCTGTCCCCCGACCCCTTCTGAAGGCTGGGGGTGGGGGGGGGACAAGGGCTTTTCTTCCCACCCCCAGCATTTAAAAAACCCCCGGGACAGCGGAGGACTTCTCCTCTGTCCGGGGCGATCTTAAAATGCTGGTGGGCGGCAGAGAAGCCTTCGCTGCCGCCTGCCAGCATTTAAAAAAAACCTGCCTGCCTTCCCGGGAGAGCGGAGAAATGCGCGTTTTTGAAGTCCGCTGTCCGGGGCGATCTTAAAATGCTGGTGGGCGTTTCTCCGCTCTCCCGGGAAGGCAGGCAGGTCCAGGACCTCTTCTGAAGGCCGGCGGGGGGCGAAAGTCTTTGCTCCCCCCCGGCTTCAAAAGCCGTCCGGGATAGCGGGAAGCGCTTCCCTGCTATCCCGGACCGCTTTTAAAATGCTGGCGGTGGGGAGCAAAGCCTTTCGGCCCCCGCCGGCCTTCCTGGACCTCTTCTGAAGGCCGGAGGGGGGGGGAAAGGCTTTGCTCCCCACCGCCAGCATTTAAAAGAGGTCCCCGGAGATTTCCCTATGGGCTTTCTTCTTGCGAAGCAAGCCCATAGGGAAATTCGTCTTGCGAAGCGCCTCAAAAAACGGAAAACCCTTTCGTCTAGCGGGTTTTTCGTCTTGCGAGGCGTTCGTCTTGCGGGGCACCACTGTATATAGCATTTGAGTATTCAGAGCACCACACTTATTTGCACTACCCTGATTCTCACAGAATTACAAGCCATTAAAAGTGATCACATTTGACACACAATTAAATTAATAGCACAAAAGTGAGCTGCCTAAGGACGTACAACAGTGATGGGAAAACTCTGCTCCCCCAAATATTGTTGGAGTCCAGCTCCCATCATCCGTGACCACTGGCGATGTTGGCTGAGGTTGATGTAAGCTGGAATCCATAACATCTGGAGGACCTCAACTTTCCCACCATTGCCATAGTTAAGATGGGGCCAAATAAATGTTGGGGCAGCAGTTGATGCATGGAGGTTATGGGCCACTTCTGTGCCCTCGTGCTGCAGCTGTGACTTTGGCATGAATAATACAAGTAGATTTGACTTCAAAACTTTAAAAATGGTATCGAGTAAGAAGATGGAACAGTGAGCAATACTCATCTGGGGTTGCATCTAACAGTTTCTGATGCAGAAGTGCATTTTGTTAATCTGACCTTTAAAGAAAACAAACATTTGCATGCTAAAATATTTACCTATTGATATGTGTCTGGAAGTTCCAAAAAAAGTGTACAGAAAGACCGGATAAAATGAAGAATATAGGCCAAATACTGGGGGTACTGCTGCCAGTAATGCATAAGCTAATCCTGAGAGAGAGAGAGAGAGAAGCATTGGTGAAACAAACTCAGATTCAACACTAATTATTCAACTGAAAAAAATGTTCATATACATGCCACATTGATAACAGATACTGTGCCCAGACAATCAAAATGTACAGTCTCCCCCACCCCAATACATCCTTCATCAATAACTAGCAGGACAGTCAAAAGTATGAAGAGAAGAAAGTGGTGAACCCAAACTGAACCATCAACCGGCTGCTAGGGCTGCAGCCACTGCTCCTCTGCCCTGCCCCACTTGCCAATGAGGTAGCAACTGGGGAAGGCAAGCTGACCTCATCAGAGCAGGGGCAGGGGGCAATTTTAGCCTGAGAGCCTGTACATGCTAGTCCTTAAAATATAACTAGTATATGCTTTTATGTAGGAATTGCTCCCATGAGTCTTCTTAGAATCAGCCAGTCCAATATTCACTCAGATTTGAATTCACTCTGGGAGAGCAAAAGGAAAAAATGGCAAGAAGAGGGGGAACTATTCTGCAGAAAAAACTGCACATCTGTTGTTCACTCAGCTTAATTATTTATTCTGCTTGCTTACATGTACTAAAATAAGGACATAATCTGATGGTGGTATAGATTGTGGAGTCAAAAGTTTGTGTGTCATGGGGACTTGCCACATTAAAGGTAAAGGTAAAGGTACCCCTGCCCGTACGGGCCAGTCTTGACAGACTCTGGGGTTGTGCGCCCATCTCACTCAAGAGGCCAGGGGCCAGCGCTGTCCGGAGACACTTCCGGGTCACGTGGCCAGTGTGACATCGCTGCTCTGGCGAGCCAGAGCCGCACACGGAAACGCCGTTTACCTTCCCGCTGGTAAGCGGTCCCTATTTATCTACTTGCACCCAGAGGTGCTTTCGAACTGCTAGGTTGGCAGGCGCTGGGACCGAGCAGCGGGAGCGCACCCCGTCGCAGGGATTCGAACCACCGACCTTCCGATCGGCAAGTCCTAGGCGCTGAGGCTTTAACCCACAGCGCCACCTGCGTCCCACCTTGCCACATTAAGAGTCACCAAAAATCCTATAAAGGATGGATATTAAACTAATTCAGCAAAATAGCTTCACTCACTACTGCAGGCCATCAACTGCGAAGCCTGACATGTTTTAACCAGTGTGAATGCACTAGTTAAATGCACTACCCTCAAAGGGTAGTCATTGTGATGACAAAATTGTTGACTTTACAGTGGTGCCTCGCAAGACAAAATTAATTCGTTCTGTGAGTTGTTTCGTCTTGCGATTTTTTCGTCTTGCGGAGCGCGGATTCCCTGGGTATTAACGGTTTTAAGAAAAAGGAAACAAACTCACAAGACGTTTTCGTCTTGCGAAGCAAGCCCATAGGGAAAAATCGTCTTGCGAAGCAACTCAAAAAACGAAAAACCCTTTCGTCTTGCACGTTTTTCATCTTACGAGGCATTCGTCTTGCGAGGTACCACTGTATTACAGAAATACACAATTTTCATACAGGAGGACTTTTAAACAAGATATTTCCATTGTGAAAACTGAGGAGGTTTATTCCCATTAGATGAATGCAACACCTCAGTTGATTGACATATGAGGTGTACTGCATTATGCATCCCCCGAAGGCATGTGATACCCTCATGAAAAGTGACTGTACAATCAGCTGGAAGCTGACTGTCTCCAAAAGATCTCTCAAGGCTGTTCTGAAGATTCCAAACAGAAGAATAAAGTTTAAAAGTTAAATTTCACTGACCTTGAGGAAGCTGCATGACCCCAGTGCTTATTCCTGAGATAATGTCTCCCAGCAAATACTCCTTCACTGGATAGCGGGGGAGCCATGTAAAAATAGGTAAAAAACTACACAGAACAGATTTGGCTTTCTTGGAAGAGCAACTGAAAAATACAAGAGAGAGAGGGGGAGAGAAAAAGTTGTATCAGCTGAAAGTAACTGGCAAAATGTGCATTTCTTGTGTATGGGCAGAAAATACCTTAATCATAGGAAATATATTGTATCTACTTTGATAATGCAGAATGAGTCCTTGTATGTTCTCTACCTTTTATTTTAAAGAACTCTTTGACAGTGGAATGCCAGCACATTAGAAGATTATGCTCTTCCCTCTGACATGCTAACTTTCTCCAGAACAGTGTAGGAGGTGACTCTGGGGCCTACAGGGGGAAATCTAAAAAATGCTTTCACACAAACCCGATTTTGCCAGTAGGAACCTCCCATGAACAGAAGGAGCCCTTCTGTGAATGGAAGGGCAATTTGGCATCCATACCAATTAATCTACTGACTGCATAAACAGCTAAGATGTCCTACCGACAAGAACGTGCTATCTTCTGAGCAAGAGGCAGAGAGGTCTTCTCCTTCTTGTGAAGTTGCTGTTGTAGGGTCCCTTGGTTATACACGCGCCTTTCCACACAGTATCTCTGGTCCAACACATGGCAAGTTTCATCCTCTACAGCATGTTCCATAGTACATTTCAGGGAAAGGGAACTGAAGAGTTGCTCCTTGAAGATGCTATCAAAATATAAGCATTTTTTAAAAGGACAATTTACAGAAGTGCTTGCTTCTGCGGAAGATAATAACTGAGAGTACTTTCATATGAAGAAAGGAAGAAACACAAACCTACTCCTGGACCCTCTGCCCCACAAAGAGGTTATCTCAAGACCAACTTCTCTGTGAGAGAGAGCCAGGAGAGGGAGGGAGCGCATGCCTACTCTTGCTTCAGCTAGACTCTTCCCTCTCCTGGGGCTATACAAGTCCAACTATCCAGAGAGAGAGAGCGAGAGAGAGAGCGAAGAACTAGGAGACTGAAGGAGGAAGAAGGGCACTGCCATCACCACACGCCTGTCTCTTCTTTCCACATCGGCCACGGAAGAACAACTGCTCTGTGAGAGAGAACCCAGGAGTGTGAGTGACACCACAAAGTCACCATTACATACTAGTTTACAGTTCAACCAGAATTTCCTGTTCCACCACACCCACCCCCTGAGACCATGCAACATCAGAAGACAGGCAGAGCAAAAGATCATTGTAAGCCTTCTCCCTGGTCTTCTCAGAGATGCCCCTACTATGGCAGAAGCAGGCAGATGATAGACTTACTGGTAGATCTCAGGGAGATTTCCAGATCATCAAGGGTTTCTATCTCACAACTGTTGAATGACAACAAGAAATGTGACTTTTCACATCTAAATTAGGCTGCTGAAATGAAGAAAACCAACCAGGAATGGGCTTATGGGTGAAAGGACTATGAATTCACTCCCCTAGGATCAAAATGTGCTCATTGTTCTTTAATTCTATCTGTAACTTTTAGCAGATAATATCAGAGGGTGACTCTTGTGGGGAAAGCCAGGTGGTTTCAGAGCTATTCTGTCACACAAGCACCCCTCCCAAATTTAGGCAACTTGTTTGGGGACACACAAAATTGTGGTATAGGCAGGACTCACTGCCAGAAGTGGGCATGACATTATGAAAAGATAAATAAATGCCTGACAGCAACCTTCCCTTATGTTGTAAATATCAACCTGCTCAGGCTCCAAGATCTGCAGGATCAGCCACTCTGAAGGTCCTATCAGTAACTGTGCCACATTGGGCAGTGACTTATAGGGTCTTTTCTCTGGTAGCCAGGAATAGTGCTCTTTCCCATCCCTATGGTGTCAACACTACATGATTTTTTATACCAGTTGACGACATCTTCATTCACCAAGATATTTGGGGGCAATTATCAGTCCTGCTCATTTGTAATGGGGGAGTGGTTGCTGCTATTGGCTGGCTATGGATTTTAATACCAGTTTTAATGTGTTATTCAGTTTTGTAGCTTTAATAATTTTATGTATGTAAACCACCCTAAGGTTATTTTTGATGAAGTGTGTTATAGAAATTTATTGAATGAACGAATTGAGAGCTCATACCAAGAACAAACTTAGTTGGTCTCTAAGGTGCTACTAGACAATTTTATTATTTTTTATTTTTATATATATTTCTACTGCGTCAGACCAACATGGCTACTTACCTGAACTGAGAACAGTTTGTCAGGAATCTCCCCTCCCAAAATACACAATGCTGGGAGATCACAATAATGCACCATAGCATAGATGTTATGAAGCAAAGTCAATATTTGGGGATGGAAAAAAAATCAGCCCCTCTGTGTTCCCATAAAGGAAAACAAAGAATGAAAAGCTGCTTGTGAGCAATCTCAGTGCACACCTGAAAAGACTGAACAGACAACCATAAAAGCTACAGCAATACTTATCTGCCTAGTAAGAATTATTGGGTGTATCCAAGAGACCAAACACAAAGACTTAATAACTGATGGCTCTTAAATATGACTGATAAGTCAGGCTTTGAAAGAGCTTCTTGCCACTTATCAACTTGAAAGTGTTAGAAGAATAGATGCATACTGCAGTTATATCACCTGGAGATACTGTACATATAAGCAAGCTCACCTTTTGCTTCCCAAAGAACAAAATATTGTTATAGCAGCCATATGCCTTTGTTAGACTAACAGCCCAGGATAACTGGTGGCTTTTTGTCAATGGAAACTATTAGTTAGGTGCTGGTCTGCTGGTAGCTAGGGGAAATTCATTGTTTTTGAATGACACCCCTGCGGTAATTTAGAGAATTTGACACTCCTTCACCTAAGAGGGTGGTCCAGGGATGCATTGGTGGAAAAGAGCACCTGACAATTTGAAGAAATAAGTGGGGAGCTGGCTTAAGGCATTTAGGGTTGCAAGGCCACTCTCTGAGAACCTGAAGTAAGGCGGAAGAGCTGCTGCCCTTTAGTAATGCTTCAGTCTCCACATGCTTTGTTTATTTATTATTTATATTTATAAATAAAGAAAATACTATAAAAATGCAAGAAGTTTTCACTGCTTTCTTCTCATGTTTTTGGTTAAGTGAGATTCTGTACACCACCTTAATATATTTGTTTGTATAGAAATAAAATAGTAATAGATTGGAAACTAAATGCAGAAGTGCTGCTCCGGAAATTTCTCTTTTTTAAAAAATAATAATATTTATTAAAGTTTCCAGAATAAAAAAGGAAAGAAAGAAAAAAGAAAAGGATAAAGTTTACACTTAATTTCATTGACATCTTTCCAGAACTTCCCCCCTCCCCCTCTTGTATTCCATTTCCATTAGATTAATTCCACAAATTCTTACCCCAAATTTCAAAACCTTGTTATAATTATAATTAGCCCATTTATTCAAAATTAATTTATCTTATTTAACCATTTCTCTTTATCTTTTTATACTTCCCTAAGATCGACCTCAATTCCCTTCCACGAATTCCCCTATTTTTCTCACACAGCAAGAGAAAATAAAAAAAAGAAAATAGAAAAATATGTAGTTTTACAGCCTTTGGATTCCAAATCTCCCCCCCCCTTTCCCGGTTTCGATCCCCAAAATCCATCCATCTGTCTACTGCCAGACTGGAGATCCACGTCCATGTCTAATTCTCTCTCGAGTCCGCTTTGCCGTCTTTTTGGTAGCTTTAAATTTCAAAAAGTCCAATTCTTCTTCCATCCAGACCTCTATATTTAAGAGTATAACTCAAATTCTGTTTCTTGATCCTTTTAAAGTCTAGATGTCCCAAATGTTCCAACTTCGAGTTTAGTCCAGCTCTTATTCCTCAGGTTTCTTTTTCCTGTTCTGCTGCAAAAACCTTCTAATTCAGAAACTTCTGGTTCCTCTACAGAGGCTTTATTTATTCAGGAACATAAACTTACGTCAAGTCCCTTCCTTTCTTCAGTAGATAAATCCATTGTCTCCTTTAGTGTAGCAACCTCTGTAGACAAAATAATGCTTCGTTTTTGGAGCTTTCCCAAGAGATAACAAATCCTGCTCAATTTCATAGTAATTTTCCACTTGCTGCCACTGTTGCAATGTCCCAGAACCCCCTCTAGAGGGAATATGGTAACTTAATTTCTTTCCAGATCAGACCCAAAAGTCAAATAACTTGTTGCCTTTGTTTTCAATAGTTTATGTCCAAATTGTAACGAATTTAGCCAGCAAAGCCATCATAACAAAGTTCTCTTTTATTTTCCTGCTTTGACAGCTACTTTGACAGCTGTCAAAATTTCTGTGTCTCTTCAGCAGTCTCTCATAACGGATCGCTCCCGGTTCCCGGGGGGTTACATTTTAATTCTCACAAATCAATCTTCTCCTCCAGCACAATAATTTGTAGTTTCCCTTCGTGAGATTAACTTTTTTCCGAATAAATAAGTTCATCTCTCGATCTTAATTGTTAAATCCTTGCATTAAAACCTCTACAACGGGGGGGGGGGGACTTCCTTTTTGTACCTCCCCCGCTCGCTCCAAATTCGTAAATCAGATTTTTCCGTTTCAGTCCGGTAAATTTACTCACGGGTTATTCTTTTAAGTCCAAATTTTCAATAGAAGAAAGTCGGTGCTCTCCGCCGAACGGCATGCAGCTTCGCTAGGCAGGGGAAGCAGTGGACTCATAGCACCACACCCCCCCGTCACCCGCTCCGCAGCCTTTAAAAAGGCTCCTTCGCGGGTCGGGGGGGCGCAAACGGTGCCCGCCGAGTCACCAAGTCCATGGGCATCACCGCCCATGGTTTTTGAGGGTCCCCGCGTCGCCGGCGCGGCGGGACCCAACCCCTACCCAGCAGGCTCCCTCCGGAGCTCGGAGGGAGTCCACCATTCGGCGATGGCGCCGACCCGGAAGTCGCTGCTCCGGAAATTTCTCATTGGTCAGAGAGAAGATGCCTCCCTGTCCCATTGAAGTCTTGCTTATCAGGGTTGCATGGCTGCAGCTTCTGGGTTCTGGCAAGATCTCGCTGAAACCTGCAGCCACTTCTCCTTCCTTCTCTAGCAATGACAGGGTGCGGGCAGGGTCCCCACCCTCGCCACAGGAGAAGTGAGGAGAAGAAGGTATCACTTCTCTTCACTTCTCCAGCAGCAGCAGGGCTGGGGGTGTTGCCCATGGGGGAGCCACCTCTTGGGATTCTGCTGCCCAAGGTGGATGCCTCAGTCCACTTCATAGGCTGGTCAGCTCTGATTGCCGGACATCACAAATGCAATTTCCAAAGGAAAAAAATCAGGAGTGTGCCCTCTCAAGTCTCCTTTTGCAACTGTGGCTTGAGGTAGGGGTTCAAAGGAAGAGCTTTTGGAGACATGGGTTGAATTCAAGCTGAGCTTGTGACAGAACAATCAGAAGTGCATTCTAAGTGTGCTCCCAATTCTTCCTTTGAAATAAAAAAATCGGCCCTTTTTGATTTTGGCACCTTTTTCTGTTGCCATGCAGGCACAAAATTTAAAAACTGTCAACTTTTGACTACAAAGGAAGAGCACACTCGCTACCTCCTTTAACTGCAGCCATAATTTAATGTTTCCTGTGCATTACATCACATATGACATGATGACATGACTATTTTATAGATTCTTAGTGCATGTACGGTAGATTTTTTCAAAACAACATTCTAGTTAACTGCAGTTATACTCATGTAAAGTTTACCTTTTGACTGTGGGTTACTGCATCTGCTTACCAAAAGAGGAACTGGAACGTAACTAAAATGTATTGCCCTGCAGCAGAATGCAGAAACTGATGTTTAGCACCTGAGCAACACTGAACTGGTAGGATGAAGGGACACCAGAACCATCCTTAAAGATGGTACTGTACTTTAAATCCCTGGTTTGAATTCATGAAGGGATCAGATAGTACAGTTATCTAGTGGATCCAATTTGGGACCCTCTTTCTCCCAGAGTGTATTGTGAGGAAAATGAACCATAATCAAGGTAAACCCTTTATGCATGTGGACTCTGTGTACCAAATGCATTTCTGAATCATTCTGAAAGCTCCACAGATTTCATCCAGTCTGTGTGTACTAGGGCTGCTTTACATATTGAATACCATCAAATCAAGGCTCGCCACTGAGTGTATACTTCGCAGGGAGCTGCAGCCAAACCTACCTCTGATATGCATCCTAGATATCTATATTCCTGAATATGAATTTGTAGATTGCATGTTTAGGTGCACACTTTACCCAACCCCAGTTAACACAAAAGCAAACTATAGCCTGGGGACATTGTGTAAGCACACCAGCAACATATGAAGCATCAGTGCCATTGGTGTAAACAATGATTAGGAAAGCCTTGCACAGCAAATATGCCAGAATGAACTCTTCATAATATTACTCTGGAGCACAAGCAGTAGAATATGAGCAGCATAAAAGGTCAGACAGCATAGTACCCAGATATTTATGGTCAAATGTTTGCATTTTCTCCTCCTCTGCTCCATCTAGACCAAATCTCCAAAGGTGCACAAAACCACTAACAGTCTCTACTGCAGTGAAAGTCATGGCAAATGCGTGCTGACACATGGTGTTCTATGTAGTGCTTGGAAATCACATAAGAAAAATGATAGAAAGATGCAGTTCAACAGCAAAGCTGCAGACCCTTGTCCCCAAGCCACTTCCTTCATGAGTCAATTCATAGTCAAGTTACTTGTTCTGATGATTGGCCTTTCCTGGTATGCCCAGAAGAGTCACAAACCCATCATGACACAGCCTCAGCCTAGCCTCTCCCATTAGGGTATGTTTACATAGCTGGGAGGACTCATGTTGATCATTCTGGAGTCTTAGCCCAAGTTAACAACCCTTGTTTTCACAGGCAGGAAATTCCAGTTAATTTTATTTTAAATATTTTATTTCAAAGTATCTATCACAGGTCACTCATGGAACACTTTTAGGTCACACTGCAGTTATGGAAAATTTTCAACTCCACCCAAGATAATGGCCAAGGCCATGATTTCTGGAGACTTTCACACAGAAGTACTTCTCTTAACTTCTATAACTGAGAAGAAACCGCAGGCCCCATTCAAGCCCTGACTAAACCAGATTTTTTTAAAAATGTACTCCTTTTCTGCCATGAGTTATTTTAAATAATTGACAACAACTTTTAACTGCTTAATTGCAATGTATCAAGAGACTCAATGCAATCACTTGTGGAATGAATTTTCACAATGGATTTTTATCATACTACATGTGTTAATTGGCTTACCAATGCTAGGATGTCTGTGTTATCAACACAACTGGTGGGTGTGGGTGTGAATGGCCACTGTTTATAGCATAAATATCACCACCTGTACTATTTCCTTCTGACCTCACTATTTACCACCCCCCAAAAAATCATATAAGTAAAGCTAAAGGGACCCCTGACCATTAGGTCCAGTCGTGGCCGACTCTGGGGTTGCGGCACTCATCTCGCTTTCTGGGTCATGTGGCCAGCATGACTAAGCCACTTCTGGCGAAGCAGAGCAGTGCACAGAAACGCCATTTACCTTCCCACACCACCAGAGCGGTACCTATTTATCTACTTGCACTTTGATGTGCTTTCAAACTGCTAGGTTGGCAGGAGCTGGGACCGAGCAACGGGAGCTCACCCCTTCGCGGGGATTCGAACTGCTGAGACCTTCTGATCAGCAAGTCCTAGGCTCTGTGGTTTAACCCACAGTGCCATAAACCCTTGCAACCCAGGATAGCATTTCATGCATTTGGTGAGAACTGCAGTCCATGAAAGATTGTGCCATAATGTATTAGTTTTTAAGGTGTCACAATACTTTTCATTTTGCTGCAAGAGACTGGCACAACAACCCATCTAGATAGAATCATTATTGATCTTTAAAATGAGCTATCAATGACCTGACATTTCATGCCTAAATGCAATGAATGTTCACTTCCAAAGTTGAATTTTCCTTAAATGATTTTGTCCCTCAGAGTCCCAGTATGCTATCAGCAGTGTATATGTTTGTTCTAGGGAAAGGTTCAGTTTTAAAAGGTCACTAATGCCCATTTGTGGACCACGTGTTTCTTATGTGCCAAGTTGATTAAACAGTTCAATAATCTGCAAGGCACTAAGTCTTTCCACTATTCATTTAGATAAGCGATGGTTCCAGTTCTTGGCATAAATGGCTTGCAGGCTCCCCTCTGAGAAAAGAGTGAGAGGTCTGACTTGTTAATTTTCTTGTTGTTCCGTGGTGTTCCTCATGCTGACACTGGCCTGAAGACTGACCTGACCAACCCATTTAGCTTGGCAGGTTCATAGAGCAAATGAAGTTTCTAGCCAAGTTCACATTCCAGAGTCAATACTGGTTCGCTGATGGGAACAAACAGAGGTGAACTAGGCACATGCCAATAACAAGATGAGAAAAGGGCAAGTATCCTCCTTTCAATGGCAGAATAATGCAAATAATATTGCTTATAGCAGTTATGGCCAAACTTGGCCCTCCAGCTGTTTTGGGACTACAATTCCCATCATGCCTGACCACTAGTCCTGTTAGCTAGGGATGATGGGAGTTGTAGTCCCAAAACAGCTGGAGGGTCAAGTTTGGCCATGCCTGGCTTCTTAGAGGATCTAACTATCTCTCCCCTTCCCCACCCTTTGTCTAGTTCAAGCCTAACTCTCTCTCTCTCGTTGTAGTGTTCAAAGGGATGAGGGTATTCTAGCTCAACCCCCTGCAATGCAGGAATCTTTTGCCCAGGACCCTGAAATTAAGGCTCATGCTCTACCAACTGAGCCATGATACTGGTCACCAGCTCTCATAATCTCTGACCATTAGCCATGCTGGCCAGGGCTGATGGGAGCTGGAACCTAAATGCATCTGAAGGGCCACAGATCCTCCATCCCTTGCCTGGTTGGTTGGAATGGAGAACAGGACTGTGATTTCTGGGTAATGTTGATAATTCTGGGCTTCCACTTTTCCTGTCTAGTATAGTGCTCCATCCTTACTCATCTTGGAATTATGTCAAATATTGGTGCATATTGAGGGAAATATTGACAATATAGGCAAATACTGAGGGAATACCAGTGGGAGGCTGTGTACACGCCATACGTAGTTTACCTCTCACGGAGCTATATTTCCCAACACAAACTAAGTTACTGAGATACTGTAAGGGAAGTGATGTGCTTGAAATGTATGGTGTGCATGCAGTCCAAGTCCTTGCTGTGCTTGTCATAGTAAATCTGAATTGACTTGATAGCACAATGACAATCATTCTCTATAAAAGCAGTCATCTACTGACTATCTGCATAACCATCCTACAATTACAGAAGCTTTGCACTACACTTTAAAATGTTTTACTCCAGTGAATCCAAGTGCTTGTGTGTATGTACTATATGTGGCAGGGGTGCCAATCTTTATCAGCCCATGAACTCATTTGATTTTGGATTGAGTGCCATGGATGCCATCCCTTCTGGTAACCTCTCTCCATTTCCTTTAGTTCAGTACCAACCTCCAGCTCCGCAGAGAGAGATAAAAAGCATGCACACACTTTACTTTTCTAAGGGATCTTAGAATTAATATGAGCCTTGAAAAGCACATAGAACTAAAAGAGGAATTGGGAAAATATCATAATTTCAACTTCCTCCTTCAGCTTGATGCATTTTTCAAGGGAAAAAGTATGTAATCACCCACACCATCTCATGACCAAGGGTGCTCCGAGGCTTTGTGGGAAGACTTCAAGGCTGCTTTCGCAATCACAGGCACCACACTGGCAATCCCTCGTCTGTGAGGCTGTTTAAGCTCCTGTATGCAGGATAGTTTTTATGGATATGTTAACTCCTGAATGGCCAGTTTTGTGGTAAATCAAGTTTCATTTGCCAGGTTTGTACCAATTTTTATCAATGGCTTTGGAGGCATGAGGGAACTGTATTTAGAATGTTCATATACTTAATGCTTTTCATTAGTGTATTTTTTGCTGGAAGGTTTGTGTGTTCTAAGCAGGCACACTAAGCCAGCTGTGGCTTAACTGAGAGCTGTCCAGCAGAGGTTTTCCTGCAATCAGTACATTTTGATTCCTTACAACCAAGAGGCTATTTGTTTGATCACCAAAAGACTTTTGTGCATTCAAAACATGAACCTAGCAGGCCTAATATACTTTCACAGTTAAAATATACTTGCCTTTATGTACAGAAGCTTGGACAGAAATCACCATAAAAATGCAGAACATTAATAAATATTGGGCAGATTTCTTTATTCAGAATACATATTCACAATACGGACTACTTTGTTCCTTATACTTTGATTGTACTACCACAACTTAAGGGCCGTCTTATTCTCAAGGATATATGAACACGCCATTAAAGTTTTAAACAAACAGCCTTAAACAAAGGAAAAAATAGAAGGTTATGTTGCTGGGGAATGAAAAAAGGGGAAAGGCAACTAGAAGGGGGGAAATCAGATTATGCTGGAAATGACTGTGGGATTTGGGAAAAACAAAGAAGTTTTCAGAAGCTAGTGATTAAGTGATTTCCAGCTCTTTTTGGAATTCTTGTCAGTGGTTCTCCCTAGAATCTAGAGCCAGGATCTTTAGCTGTGGGCTAAAGATTCAGGTATGGGGTTTCCCCCATCAGTGCTTCCGATTACAGGCTCTTTGCTCTTCCTCAAATACGTCAATGGAGTTGAATACTTTAGTCAGCCAGTCTCGCTTGTATATTGATACAAGTTGTAAACCTTATCCTACTGATAAAAGTGTGATAAAAGCAATGCAAGCAACATAAAGATTAAAAGAGGAAGTGCAGGGTGCAGTTAAGAGAATGAAACAGAGGGAGGGGAGGAGAAAGAACTGCAGGGGGGGAGTTGTCAGGGAAGGATGGCAAATGATGGGCTAAGCCTTGAAGAGGCTTCTTGGGTCAAGGCAAAGCGGCACTTAGAAAGGAGCTTCTTGCAACTTCTGGGCAAGAGGTGCGATTAGACCCAGGTCACGGGGGAAATCTGCTAAGGTGGGCAGTCTCTCTTTTTTACAAGCAAGGTTGGCAGCCCCAGTGGCGTAGCGTGGTGGGTGCAGGGGGGGCCGGCCGCACCGGGCGCAACATCTGGGGGTTGTTAGGGTTAGGGGGCGCAAATCCACGGGTTAGGGGGCACAAATTACTTGCCTTGCCCCGGGTGCTGACAACCCACGCTACGCCACTGGGCAGCTCCAATGAACAGGGGTGGCCCCTGGACTCATCCCTTGGAACCTCTTTTCTTAAAACCAAGGTTCCTCCGTGAACTTTGCGAAACAAACCTTCGGGGACATTTCCACACCCCAAACCAGCCTCACCCATTAGAAGGGCAAACGCTTCCTGCGGGCACGACTTTCTAAACAAGCTGACTCGGATACACCGCCAGGCTAAACAGATTTAAACTAAACAGATTTATTATTTTTTTTTTTCATTTTTTTTTTCTGGGGACAAACCTCTCTCTCCGAATGAGGTTTGTCCCCAAACATCTCAAATTCATTTTTTTTTAAAATAAAAAACTAGCCCTGCTCCTTAAAAGCAGCAGCCAGACCGGCGAATAGACCAAGCTGCTCCGTTTTTAACCTCTCTGCCGGGACAAGTTTTGCTGGTCCTTAAAAGGGGATCGCGACCACTTGAAAAGCCCCGCGATCAACCCGGTGCAAAATCCGTTCTCTCTGAGGCGGCGGCGGCGGCGGCGGTCCCGAAAGCTGTTTCTCACTTATTTCACTTACTTCTTCGGTCCCAACCCGCCGAGTCTCGACCACCCGCCGCCTCCTTCCTTTCCCCCGTTGCCTTAATTATTATTATTGTTTTTTATCCCTCTTTCTCTCACAAACATACAATAAATAAATTAAGATTTAAAAAGGCGCCTCGCGCTCCTCACCTTCTCCGCCTCCTCGCGGCCTCCCGAGGTCGCTTCGCCTCCCAAGCCCAGTAGCAACAGGAGCGGCGGCCAAGGCGGCGGCGGCGGCGGCCTGTTAAACGGTAACCTGAGGTAACTCTCCGCCCTCAGCCGGAGCTCTCCTCCTCCTCCTCCTCCCGGCAGCCCAAAATTAGGCATTACCAAAACACACACACACACTCACATATCAAGGGCGGGCCTTTAGGGTTTCTTCAGCCCCATTCCCCGTGGCAGGGGCTGCTGGGACCGGTAGTTCCCGCGTCCGTTCAGGGCACGAGCGAAGGAGCGGGCGGCAACTACAAGTCCCAGCATGCCTCTCGAGGCGACCTCGGTGGCGCTGGGCCTGAGGTAAAAGCCGGGCCTCGTTCTCTCTTTTTATCCGACTCCCGCCCGAAATGGCTCGCTAAGCTTTTTCTCGGCCGAGGGGCTCCTCTTCCCGTTAGCGGAGGGTCCGGTCCGGGGCTCTTGACGTTGTTCGCAGATGAATCCCGCGAAAAGGGAGGCTGAAAATGATCCCCCCTGGTTTTGAAAGCGGACCCAGGGGAGAGCCGCGTTTTGTCCACCCGTGTCGAGGGGTCGCCTGTGACCAGCTGGTTGTACAGGAGTTTCCCTCTCTGCAGAAAAACCTGCGCCCCGTTTTGAAATGGGGGTGAGGCTGGGGATCGTGGCAAACAATTCTTGTCGCTTTCAAACTATTCCTGGTATTATTATTATTATAATATATATATATATATATTGGGGGGGGGAGCCACGATAAACTGGTATAAAACTAGTTACAGGTAGGTAGCCGTGTTAGTCTGCCGTAGTCGAAACAAAATTTTAAAAAAATTCCTTCCAGTAGCACCTTAGAGACCAACTAAGTTTGTTATTGGTATTGTTATTTCGTGTGCATGCACACAAAAGCTCATACCAATAACAAACTTAGTTGGTCTCTAAGGTGCTACTGGAAGGAATTTTTTATATTGTTTGGTATAAAACTGATCACCTTTCATAGCGCAGGTAGAACCTTCCCATGAAAATACCCCCGTATTTAATATGCATGAGTTAGCTAATTCAGGACTGTTAGACCTGAAATAGTATCTCACCCTGAGCTGCTCCTTCCCTGTAAATATCATTTCGGGGCATAGCATCTCCCAGAACTGTCCAGGATTGCGGTGCAATTATGGCCTAGCGCCACAAACCATCCCACCTGGTAATTATTAATATGATGTAATAAGTGGCACCTTAACCATTGAATCCTAGGCATGTCTATTCTAAAGTAAGTCTTGTTGAGTTTCGTGAGATGTATTAAAGGCAAATATGTATAGGATTGCAGTCTCCCTATTCTTTTCCCCATTCTTTCCGTTTGTATCATGTATGTTAGATTGCAGATCTGCAGCCAAGGCCTGTGTTCTTTTTAAAAATAGTACCTAGAAATTGTAGGCACTTTCTAAATAATAAACGCAGCAGTAGTATCTATTGGTTCAAGGCGCAAGGTACTATTGAAGTGGATGGAACAAAACAAGCTTGAATTAATATTCTTCAGTTTAACTGGGTTGAATATCAGGTTATAAATTGTTTTTTAAAAAACAAAAACTCAGTTTGCAGCCAACTTACCCATTGAAATCAACAAACTTGGCTAACAGAAGCTCGCTGATTTAATTGGGTCTGCTTTTGAGTATAACTTGGTGGGATACAAACTCAACCCTTGCTCGTGTCAGGATTAGAATTGTTTCAGGCTTTGAAAGTGGATTACTAACATTTGGAGTGAATTGATAAAACACTACATAAAAGATACTAAGAGGGGATCCTTTATCAGCTGCCAGATAACAAGTAATTTTGGTTACAGATAGGTAGCCGTGTTGGTCTGCCATAGTCAAAACAAAAAAATTTCCTTCCAGTAGCACCTTAAAGACCAACTAAGTTAGTTCTTTGTATCAGCTTTCGTGTGCATGCACACTTCTTCAGATACCACACGAAAGCTGATACCAAGAACTAACTTAGTTGGTCTTTAAGGTGCTACTGGAAGGATTTTTTTTTGTTTTGACTATGGCAGACCAACACGGCTACCTATCTGTAACTGGAACTATGGAAGGCACCACATTGAGCTGCATGAAATGGAAAGGTATCTGAAGAAGTGTGCATGCACACGAAAGCTCATACCAAGAACTAACTTAGTTGGTCTTTAAGGTGCTACTGGAAGGAATTTTTTTTGTTTTAAGTAATTTTGGATGAGGCTGCCCCATAGTTTTATAGCTGTGAAAAGGGTGTGGGGTGTGGGGAAATATACACATGCATTAAAAATATAAACAAAATACAGAATTTGTTTTTACTTCAGAGTTTAAATGTGAGAATGATGGAATGGTTAATGGGACTTATTGTATAAATGCATTAAAATTCTTTTTATTTATGTTTAATTTCATTAATACAAAAAACTTACACCTTTTAAGCTCCTCAATCAAATGTGAATGTGTGCCTTGGGGGAAATTTCAAATAAGCTATGTTTGCAGGGTTACTTCATTGTTTGTGCTCTCCTGGCGTGAGTTGGCCTAGGCACGTCTTTCAGGATTTAGCTTTATCACTGAGCTTTTCTTTTAAGCGGCTCTTTTAAGCGGCGTCTTGTGAGTCTTATGCCTCTGACTTTCATCCACTTAGGCTGGCTCTTTTGTTAGAGATCTCAAAAATCCTGCCAGTTCTTAGAAAATGGGAAGAGCTATTAACATTTCAGAATTGCATTTGACTGCATGGCTGCAAGTGTACTCTGTTTGAACAATACATGACATACTCTACCTGAATAATTAAATACATAGAAAAATGATTGTAGTTTGGCAAAATTGTATACATTTTTCCTTTTGAAAAAATAGTTGTGGTATTGGAATTTCTTCCTTATAGCATTTTAACACAGGAAATCCGTAAGAGACCAGAGTGAACAGTAAACTCAGCCAACTCCCTACTTTCCTGTGCCAAGTTTTAATACCAGCAGATAAGATTATCATGTTTTATAGTGCTCCTGTTGTTACAACTATGGCACTGTATAATAATGTACTTCAGGACCCAGTAGTATCTCCTGATATTGCTGTTTATTGATCCTGGAGAAGGGAGAAGAAATGCCACCAGCGTGTTAAGCAGATGGTTGTACCATGTCTGAATACACACACGAGAATGGAAAATCAACAAAGTGTTTTGTGGTATCTATAGACTTAACAAATTTATTATGGAATAGACCAGCACTGCTTCCAACTGGAAATAAATCATAAGTGGTACTACAGACAGCTGCTGCTGTATCTGTACCACCTGGGGGCTTGCCTTGCAAAGGGGTATATTCTGTGGCCCATTCTTTCAGGTTCTATGTATTAACCAGCTCTGACATCTGTTGAGAGTAGTATATGCAGCGAGCCCAGGAAAGGGCAGGTGGCTATACCATGCAGGCAAGACAGAGTATGCTGATGTGACTGCAGCTCACCTGACATGGAGAAGGAAGGGTTTTGCCTGGCTTGCATGAGGAGTTTGTCTCATACGTGTACCTGAGGTAATCTGGCAGACTATGAAGCTATAACAGGGCATAAGGGTCTTTCGGAAAACAAGTTATACAGTGGTACCTCAGGTTAAGTACTTAATTCGTTCCGGAGGTCCATTCTTAACCTGAAACTGTTCTTAACCTGAAGCACCAACTTTAGCTAATGGGGCCTCCTGTTGCTGCCATGCCGCTGGAGCAGGATTTCTGTTCTCATCCTGAAGCAAAGTTCTTAACCCAAGGTAATATTTCTGGGTTAGCAGAGTCTGTAACCTGAAGCGTATGTAACCCGAGGTACCACTGTAATAGTGATACAGTATAAGAAAATATGTGTTAGTGTTGTTTAAGACGGTTGAAAAATCTAGCCACAATTTGTATGTCTAACTTCAGAGAAGGATTTGTTCATCATTTTGTGCACACTTTGGAATCAACTTGTACTTAAGGCCCTCAATTTTCTCCTCTACTAAGGGACTGTTCAGATATGAAACCCCCCCCCCCCCCGCAATCTACCTGTTGTGAGATTAGAAGTAAGATTCCAGACTTATGTGCATAACTACATGAAGAATGTTAATGTCATAAGTGACGTAGCTCTTGGGTGAATATCCACTCCCAATCGCACAGCACTTGCACACAATATTTTGTGAAACAAACCACCAGGTTTCTTCCCAATGCACTTTTACATTAGGTACCTAGGTGCAAAATCACTTTTTCCCAGAAGTAGGCCGAATCATTACCTCTTATTTTGTGGGTATGAAAATTGTAGGTCATAAATGTGTGTGGTGTATATACCTTTGAATCACTCCCTCTTCCCAATGAATAAGCTGTGAAAAAAAAGTAGCACATAAATAATTTGTTGACATTATCTTTATTGAAGCATAGAATTTTAGCTCAGTTCACTGTAGAGTGAAACATGTTTAATTCATGATAATAAGACAGTTTAGGGTTGTAGGGTCATTACTATGTTGCTGGTGTAGATACAACATCATAAGATACAAACATGACCCGCAATAGAAACAAACCACAAATAAACACGAAGAAACGTTCACTTTTTACAAATCACTCGATTACTACAGAGACCAAATGGCAGTTACTGTAAGTAAATCATCCACAGAGAATTGCTTTACTTTTGGACATGGAAACAGGAGCTTCTGTTTGGAGAGGGTTGGGTGGGAAAAAGTTTATCCACATCTGCTTAGTAGAAAAGGTTTAAATGTCAAGTATTTTTTTTTGCCCACAAAACAATAACTGACAGACATATCAAAGAGTAAGAATGAAGGACAATGATGTCTTGTACAACAATGTCTGTTATTAACTTTTTGATTAGGCATTTGTTTGCTTTACTCATAGCATCAGTTATGTAGCCCCCAAATCAGCAGCAAATTATTATAACAAGTCAATACAGTGCCAACGTATCAAGTTGAATACAAAGAGAACAAACAATGATAACTTAATCATATAAAATATGATACAGAGCTGAAATACAGTGCATTTAAATACCTATGTGACAAAGTATGTTAAATATTGTACTTAATATTGTCGTTTCTGACATAAAATATGAAAAGTCTTTTGTGCTTAAATGTATGCTTGTTTTGTTTTTTGTTAAAAACAGAACCAGTTGCTTACTTCCAATACTGCCACTGTAACTGGTATTACAACAGATCACAATTTTTCACAGACACATCAACATTAAAAACATTTACCTATGAGAAAATAAGTCACTTCTCATTAGATCACAGTGCGAAAAAAGTGGTGTAATGCTCTGTCTCGATGGAGGCTTTCAAAATATTCATCAATAAAAAAGTCCTGACAAACCAGACGGCAGTGCTAGATTGAAAAGAATGGAAAGCGGCACATCACAGGTTGGGAAAGAAAGGAAATGTCTTGTCCTTCACGGGAATCGCCTAAGTGACCTTCGTCTTCTGTTGTAGAAATGCCTGAGCCCATGTTGCCGTGAAAAATTCATCATGTAATTTTGTTTGCGAGTGCTGTTCAATGGAAAGAAGGTGGAAGAGAAGAGCTTAAGGTCCTTTTGTATATATGTTGGAAAGACCTTCCCAAGCTGCAGGTTGCATTTTTCTACACATCTTGCTTTAAATGATAATTAACATTCATACAAAATTATGTAAAAAACCCAAAACCAATCCAAATTAGAAGCATTTTGGACAGCTGCTGCGACTCATGGCACGGAGTGATCTGGAGCCAGCTAGGCTGCCTTAAGTTCTGTTAGTTTCCAGTTTACTATGTGCTCAAGTCCTGTTGATTTCACTGAGACTTTGGCTGCAATCCTGTACACACTTACCTGGGAATTAATCTCATAGAGTATATAGGCTTGTAATTGTATTAGGCATGCAAAGTTTGGATTGTACCCACGGTGTGTAAAGCAGACAAGGGACCCTTACTGTGCTTTCATTACAATTCAGTTTAGAAAGACAGCTTTACATTAATTGAACATTGTCACACAATGTTTCGTTAATATTCTAATGCTGTCTTCTTTATTAGTGGTAGGTACATGTGGATAAGTACCCTTGGAGGATAAGCCAAGATCCTAAAGTGAGCTCTAGATACTAGAAATGCATAGCAGCCTGACTGCTGGAAAATTAAATGTATCATGGATAAAGAACATCATTAAGCAGAGAATTATTTTGCTTTCATTGTGCTAAACTCATAATTGTTCAACTCCTGAGAAACATGGTCAGGCTCATTCATTTTGGTTTTGCAGCCTTTTGAGTAATTGGCTTTTGCAGTTACTCTTATTTAAATGTAGTCTACTTAGTAGATCTTAGAAAGCATAAGATCAGAGCTGGTAGTGTCCACAAAGACTGAAATACTTCCACACCATTCCCCCGCTGCCCCGTTTAATTCTGTTGCATAGCACCACCCCTATGAAGCAGATACAAATCGCTAACAGGCATTACTGTAAAGGTAAAGGTAAAGGTACCCCTGCCCGTACGGGCCAGTCTTGACAGACTCTGGGGTTGTGCGCCCATCTCACTTAAGAGGCCAGGGGCCAGCGCTGTCCGGAGACACTTCCGGGTCACGTGGCCAGCGTGACATCGCTGCTCTGGCAAGCCAGAGCTGCACACGGAAACGCTGTTTATCTTCCCGCTAGTAAGCGGTCCCTATTTATCTACTTGCACCCGGAGGTGCTTTCGAACTGCTAGGTTGGCAGGCGCTGGGACCGAGCAACGGGAGCGCACCCCGCCGCGGGGATTCGAACCGCCGACCTTTCGATCGGCAAGCCCTAGGCGCTGAGGCTTTTACCCACAGCGCCACCCGCGTCCCTTTATAGGCATTAGACATATAGGCATTACTGACCTATATGTAAAAGTGAGTGCCCTGGTCTGGTCATGTACCCTTTTGCCTTCTAGATGGTACAAAAACACTGCCAAATCACTGTCTCCCTAATGAACAAATGACTGATAGTCTATTCTGAAAATGGAAGGGTAAAGTCTATGATATGACAGATGCTGTGAGCAAAACCTGCCCTTGATGCAGCTATCACTGGAGGTGGATAGTTAGATTTCACCACTGTCTCCCATTGTGTCCCTGTTCTTCCATGCC
This sequence comes from Podarcis gaigeae, assembly GCF_964106915.1. Classification (NCBI taxonomy): domain Eukaryota; kingdom Metazoa; phylum Chordata; class Lepidosauria; order Squamata; family Lacertidae; genus Podarcis; species Podarcis gaigeae. Next base: position 69,771,850 of record NC_139686.1, on the reverse strand, counting down.
ATAGAAGGGAGTGTTGCCATCAGTTCAACCTTCCCCTGCCCTAGTTGCAGAGAAGCTCACCATCTATTGCCAGGGATCCCACTGAATACATTCAGAGAGAGACTGCATGTCCCCAAGTGGGAGGGTGGGGTCCTGTGATCCACAGGCTTTCCTTTCTACATATCAATTTTGGACTGATTGTGGATTTTGGTGGTGTTTGTAAGTAAAAATTAACACACTAATGTCAGCCACCCACATATGAGTGAACGGCCCTGAACTGTTCTGTGACTGCTGTGGTACTTTATTCAGTTACAACAATCACAGGAATTGCTGCTGACCATGTCAAGGATGGGTGGGCTCCATTTGTCCTGATGATGAATGTGATTGTTTATGTAGACCAGTGTTTCCCAACCTTTGGTCTCCAGCTGTTTTCAGACTACAATTCCCATCATCCCTGACCACGGATCTTGCTAGCTAGGGATCATGGGAGTTGTAGTCCAAAAACAGCTGGAGATCCAAGGTTGGGAAACACTGATGTAGACAAACAGGTAAAAGTCTGAACCAGGCATTCTTCCGACAAGACGCTTCTCAAAAGTTAACGTTCCTCATATGTGAGAAATAAATTTAAATACCAATATCTCAAAGCAAGATAAAAGAACTTAATGAATTGCTGTATTGCCACAGCAGAACACAGAATGTAACAACCCATGCCAAAACCAAAATTAAAACCCAAACCAAAATTCTTCTTGCCTAACCTACCACAACTTCCTGCTGTTGTTTTAAAATGGCTTTGATCTAGTTCTCTTTGAGATGGTAAACTAAAAGTCCATACCACTTCAGATGAGAACTGGGTTCAGTTCACATGACTACATAATTCCAAACAAAACATTCCCTTCTCACTGAAAACTCTTTGTAAGGGAGAAAGCTCCCCGATCTCCTTAATGTACTAGCTTTGTGTGTAGAGAGATCCTTCCCTCACCCCATACTCTTCAACATTTCTCCGATGAAAATAGGGGCATCCTATTCCATAATGATAATTTTATTATTTATACCCCACACATCTTACTGGGTTGGCCCAAACACTCTGGGCAGCTTCCAACATATAAAAAACATAATAAAACATTAAACAAACTTCGCTATACAGGATTGCCTTCAGATGGCTCGGGTTGGATAAGGCCATACCCTCCAACATTTCTCCAATGAAAAATTGAGACATCCTAAGGAAAAGTGGTAGTGATGTATGGAAGTGAGAGCTGGACCATCAAGAAGGCTGATCACCGAAGAATTGATGCTTTTGAATTCTGGTGCTGGAGGAGACTCTTGAGAGTCCCATGGACTGCAAGAAGATCAAACCTATCCATTCTTAAGGAAATCAGCCCTGAGTGCTCACTGGAAGGACAGATCCTGAAGCTGAGGCTCCAATACTTTGGCCACCTCATGAAAAGAGAAGACTCCCTGCAAAAGACCCTGATGTTGGGAAAGGTGGAGGGCACAAGGAGAAGGGGACGACAGAGGACGAGATGGTTGGACAGTGTTCTCGAAGCTACAAACATGAGTCTGACCAAACTGCAGGAGGCAGTGGAAGACAGGAGTGCCTGCTGTGCTCTGGTCCATGGGGTCACGAAGAGTCGGACACGACTAAACGACTAAACAACAACAAAAGGAAAAGTGGGACATTCCGGGATCAAATCAGAATCCGGGACAGCTTCTCCTAAATCAGCGATGTCCCTGGAAAATAGGGACACTTGAGAAGCATCCAATCATGTGAGCCCCACTGCACGGCTAACTTTGCCCCCTGGATGTATGCAATGAGGATGTGTGGAAGAACCTGCTCATGTTTGGGCTTAGGACAAGAGGGCATGACCTCACTTTCCAGCCACCCCCCAGGTAATAGAAGAAGGGGGCTTTGGTCCCTTGGAAGTATGTACTCTGTCACAAACTATACTTCCTATGCAGTGAGCAGCCAGCATCAAATTATTTAATCTCATGTGACTGATATTTATTGCACTTAAAAAATAAAAATGAATTATAGCAGCCCAGTATGTGCTTCTGTGCTTATATTTGTAGATTTGAAACTGTATGGAATGAGTTTCTATGCTGTATTTTGAAACTCTGTGAAGACTGAAATAGAGGCATTTGACAAGACTCTTGGGTGCATATTTAGATGGACTATAGCTGTTAAGGGCATCAAAGAACACAGAACAACAGGATTATGCCTTTTACGGGCCGAGAAGTTCACGTTTCCATGTTTGCTGGTGTAAATGAATCTGATCACTCTCACCTTCAAGCCACAGTAATCAGACTTAGCTAAGTGAGCAAAAGAATATTTGCACAAGTATAATGGCTGCACAGATATTGTGGTAATAAGTTTACTTACCTTACTCTAGTGTAAAACCAATGACAGCAAATAATGAAATACAACACAAATTAGAAAATGTATTTCAATGCATGCAGCACTGTGATTAGTCATAAAAGACTGATGAGGTTTAGAGGCAATATAGGATTTTTCATCTCTTTTGAAAATAAAAATTGAACAAATTACTTTCTGATTTAAAAAATGCTTATTTCATCATTCAAATAATTTTACAAGTATAAATTGTTATAGAAATACAACCACATAGCTGAATGTTCACATAAATAATGAGAAAATTAATATAATGCTGCAATATTTCAACAGTTTCTTTTCTGTGCTGGAGTAGGTATAAACTTTCCTATACGTATAGTAATGGCTCTGTGCTTAGGAGATGAAGCAAAGAAAGATGGCTTGTGAAATGAATGCAATTTCATACTGCTAGAAGCTTGATTTCATATCTAAATCTTTTAAGAAAAAGCATGGTGATTCTTTGCAACAAAATTTTCAAAAATCATTTGTGCCAAAACCGTGAAATTATCTTAATAATGAAAAGCGTGATATTTATGGAAAGATTAACAACATGCCCATAAGCCCAAAGTCATAACATGATGATTCCAATTTTGATAAAGATAAAGATAATATTTGTAAAAGGAATTATGGGGCTACTTCCAAATTCATGTGCCGTTAACATTTTGATGAGAGTCACTGAACAAGGACGGACGACCAAGTGTCTCATCCTTCAGCTATTAGTAACATTTGACATCTTTGTTTCTTAAGTCACTAATAAAGGCTTGCCCTCTTCACAAAGAAACGATTATTCAGTATGGACATGCAAAAAAATATATAATTGTGTGGTTTCCACAGTACGGCAAAGCAGGCAGTGAGCTTTGGCTAAGGGAGAAGTGACATGCACAGAGAATACAAAGTTGGTTCCAAGTTTTAGTCTTGGAGATAAAATACAGGAGTGCAGAGAGCAAAAATTATTTCCTAGAAAGGAAGGAAGTATTTATCCTAAAAAGACCCCCTCCCCAGGTCCAAGTGAGTGATTTGCCTAAAAATGTTTCCCCCCCAACCATATATGCAATCAAGAATGCAATGAATTCTAGGGCTTATAATTTAAGAGACAGAGAGCCAAACTAGATGTGATAATTGTTCACACTGTTGGTCCTTGATGCCAATGGAATCTTTCTTCCCATCACAAAGAGCTGATATGGTGTGACCAGTTCTGATCAGGAGCATAATGGGAGCAAAGTTTTCAGATGAAGGATGGTAAATAAACTTTTAAGAATAATAAGTAGTGGTAGTAGTCGTAGTAGTAGTAGTAGCTCCTCTCCCTCTTCCTCACTATGCTCCCAGTCAGGCTCCACACCACAATGGCTATTTGTGAACACAAAAACAACTACACAAGGCCGAACTGTGCGACAAACATTGGGCTGTCTTTTGACTTCACCCCTGAAGACTTCTTCCCTTGTCTCCTGAGACAGACAGATGCCAACAACAATAAGTTTACTGTGTCCATTCATTTAAGTGGGGCTACTCTGAGTATGACTAACATCAGGTTTAACCCTCATATCTAGTTTGTGACACGGTCTCTTAAAAGATAAATGTCTCAGAGTTCTTTAGTCCCTGCTGGCATTTTCCTACTGGCATAGATAGGAGGAGCCAACATGGAATGGCCACTGAATGGCAGCAGCAGGGATTAATTAATGCCATAATAATAAGGAACTGCGGGTGCCACTGTAGATCCCCCCCCCATCTTCCTTTTTGTGGTAGGTGGATCATGTGGCTGGGGTATATTTCTGTAGCTGGGGTGGTCGATGTGGTACCCTCCAGATGTTGCTGGACTATAACACCCAGCTGCCCCAGAAAGCATGGTCAATGCTCAAGATGAGAGTTGTAGTCCAGCAATGTTTGGCTAACCTTGTCCTATGAAATGGACATGTGTCTGCATCTTGTTCTGGTTCTGGTTGCAGAAGGGAGCTGCATAACCTAAAGCAGGGCTGTGTGTCGCAACACATTAGTGTGTTGGCTGCAGTGTGTTGCACACACGCTCCCCGTGCTCCTCCTGGGACTGGAAAGGGGTTAGTTTAACACCTGGTTTGCTAGTAGAACTGAATTCGTGTGTAGGAAAATGATGCATGTCTAAAAAGTGTGCCACCAACATGAAAAATTTGGAAAGCTTCAACCTAAGGGTTGTTCCTGCACCCTGCTTGTGTAAAACCTATCTGATGGAGCCATACATTGGAGACAGGCCCTTAGAATAAGATTGCAGGAAGGCTATAGATGCAGGGCCAAGGAGGACTACCTTTAAGGGTTGTGTAGAAGAGGGAATTTTTGCACATGACAGCCTATCAGAAATAAGAATAGCTGCAGCACTTGGAATTTTCTCTTCTGTACCGCTTTTATAAGTACAGGAACCCTCTTTCACATCTAGTGGCCCTACTTATAGATCAGCTAGCTGATGCTGTATATCCAAGTTAACCATAGCCCGTTCATTTCCTTAACTCTCCTTAATACATGTTCAGATGCTTCTTCTTCTATTAATTCCCATGGATGACTGCCCTGAAATCTAGCTGGCTCCTTTCCTCATATATAGATAGAATTAAGATTTACAACAAGAACGTTACAGTGCTATGCCATTATTTGATGTAAGATTGTCCACTATTAGAAAAGGGTCATCTTAGTGCTGTTTCCAATGAGAGTTTATTAAGACTTTCCAATGGTAGGTACGTAAAAACCAACTTTCTGTTAAGCTCATTGTGGAAATTGAGATGACTGACCTGTTTTGGGGTTTTTTTGCCACTGTTGCTTTAATGTGCAAAATTATCAGAAATTATTATGTTTTTAATGCTGCTTTTTACTTATTCTTTAAAAGCCACTTTGTGAGCCTCTGCAGAAGAAAGTGGCACATATATAGAAAAATCTGAAGTATTTCATGGTAGGAAATATCCTTTCCAACTTTAATATGAAAGCTCTATCCTGCCTGCCTTCCCCCCTTAATTTTTAAAGATGAAAATCTTGAAAAGTTAGGATTTACCCAAGCTACCTATATTCTACCCCAAAATGTAGTATTTTAAAAATGTATTTGTGTATTATGTATGCATAATCTGCATCAAATGTACTTGGTGAGTTAAGAATAAAACTCTGTTTCCTTTTTCTACTTCAAACTTAGATTTTGATTTTATGGAGGCAAAGTCAGCAAGGTGTGTTTGAAATAACAAAGACAAAAAGCAAAAGGCAGCCAAGCGTGAATCAATACTTGAGTGACATGCAAGCAGGTGCCTTGCAGTGAAGTCTAGAGCAGGACTATCTAGATGCCGTAATCCGAGTTGCTATTGTCATATTTACTACTTTAAATTAGGGCTGTCCATAGACTAAAGTTGAGGTTTTGAAAGACAGTTTACAGTCTTGCTTTAACAGAGTCAGCCACGGCTGAAGCTACAACTAGCAGTTTGAAGCTATTCAATGGCAATAGGATATTTCTTCAAACTAATTCATCATCATTTTAAAAATCACCAACACAATGGCTTGGATCCAGATTTGAAACGAGTGCTCATTTGCTTCCCCAAAGCTTCCCCAGTGGTTCTGAGAGTCAAGTAGCCCTTCAGAATGAGATGGGATGGGGTGTAAGGGGTAGTAAATGGACAAAGGTCCAACAGAGGCATCTTGCACAAATGGGAACTCATACAAGGCACCTCTACCCAATTTTCTCCAATTCCTTCCTTCCACTGTAATCCTCTGTTCTGCGTTCTGGAGTGTCTCCTGATGTCCAGGAGCAGCTTTGGGTTGGGAGGAACTGCAGTAGGGGGAGCTTGGGGCAAGTCTAGATCCAAGCCAGGGGCTCTGAACTTTTTAAAGTTAGTTGTGCCCACATCCTGTTACTCTCAATGGGACATAACTTGGGGACTTTAGTCACAACTAACTTTAGCTGGATTGGGACCAGCACCTGACCCAGTCATACTGTTAGCACTTTTCACAGATAAAGTATATGGCAAAAAGTGATAATGACTGAGTAAAATAGTGTACCAATTAATACAATTAATACTTCCACAGCCCTAATTTAAATGTGAATCAAGAAACCAATAGTATTAACAGCTGAGCAAAAATGTTTGAAGATATAATCCAAGCTCCATCACTCTCCATTACACTTTGAAAGCTTTCAATAAAATAACATTTGAACCTATCTACTGGGAAGGCACACCTCTCTCAGCCAACCACTGGAGCGATGAATCCCAGCCCGTCATGACACTAGAATGTCAGGAACTAAATTGTTAGAGAAAAAGTTGGTCATCTTTCTGTGATGCAATAAGCATAAACTGGTTATTCTGATTGTGAGACCATTTTAGCCAGGGGAAGAATCAACAGGACAAAAACATTTTACTTGGTAAGATTGTGGCAGGGAAATGAATGTAGTGCTGTCTGCCCTTAGAAACTTGCTATAATGAACCCTGTTTCTGAACGCCACCTGCTTACTGGGGAAAAAGGTGGGGGGTGAATAAGGCATTAGTTGCTAAAGCTGAAGCCCAAGTCAATTGCAATATGGCCCAATTCTCCCACAATGATAGGCCAACCATGGCTTGAATGAACAAACTTGTGGCTTCCCAGAGAAAAGATTGTTGCTGTGGTGCTCCTCCTTAAATCTTGCTGCTGCCGTGCTACTTAGGATCTAGTCATGGTTTGACTTAGCTTCACGTATGAACCTGAGTTTGTTCTTTGTCTCTCCCAATCCACAAACAGTAAACCAGGAACAAAACCTTGGTTACAACTTGTGGCTAGTCTGAAGCAAGACTAATACAATGCTAAACCAAGTCATGCCTTAGACCTGAGTAATTTAACAGCAGCAGGACTGCAGGAGGAGCACAGTCACTGCAATCTTCTCTTCAGGAACCCACACATTTGCTTGTTTACACCAAGTCATGGTTTGGCTTAGCGTTACAGGTGAATTGTGTTTATAACTGCAGAAGAACAACATATACTACAGTTCTGTAGTGTGCTTCAAAATGCAATTCAGCTTCACACCTTGCTTGCTGAAACACACACATCCTCTTCCATGGACAATGGGGCACAGAAATATCAGCAATTCAAAAGCAGTTTAAACCCCACATTCCCCCTTCCTGCATTTTACAACAGTACCCAGTGCATTCCTCTACCCTGCAGCTGACCTCAAACACATACCCTCTCCTGGAACTAGGAAGAGCTCCTTACTAAACTGAAATGCGCCATGCTGTGGAAAAACCAGCACTTTCCAAGATGAGGGTGGTGGTGATACAAGATGACGTTTTATACTCACTGAACAACTTCTACGTGGTCCAGAGCCCACTGATCATGGCCTGTGCCATTGTGGCGGGGCTGCCACCAGCGAAGGAGCACTCCCTTCATTCGTGCCTCCCTAAAGGGACAGACAGAGGAGGAGAAATTAGAGATGAGACAAGCAGACGTTTAGCATGCATGGGGGATTATCCTTGAAGAGTCACTGCTTGTGGTCCTTGGACATGACAATACTGCTCTCTCGCAGTCTTATCTGTATATCACGGTCTGTTCCAGGAGATGCAGAACAGAAAGTCTGAAATGTGTTTGGCAATAAACAACAAACAGGAAACAAAACTCATATGCATTGTTTGAACTACCATGTCCTTCCAGGCTATTTCAAGATTTATCAAGCTTAACAGCGTTCTGAAAAAAATATTTGAGGGTGGGGTGCATTTATGATATTAGCCTAAGGATGCCAAAGGCAGATGGTCCAATCCTATTAATGGACTTTTAGCTACATAAAGGTAAGGGACCCCTGACCATTAGGTCCACTCGTGGCCGACTCTGGGGTTGCGGCGCTCATCTTGATTTATTGGCCGAGGGAGCCGGCGTACAGCTTCCGGGTCATGTGGTCAGCATGACTAAGCTGCTTCTGGCGAACCAGAGCAGCGCACGGAAACACCGTTTACCTTCCCGCCGGAGCTGTACCTATTTATCTACTCGCCCTTTGACGTGCTTTCGAACTGCTAGGTTGGCAGGAGCTGGGACCAAGCAATGGGAGCTCAACCCGTTGCGGGGATTCGAACTGCCCACCTTCTGATTGGCAAGTCCTAGGCTCTGTGGTTTAACCCACAGCGCCACCCACGTCCCATGGACTTTTAGCTACAATGTCACAAAGCAGTGGTTTGAGGCAAAGGAGCTAAAATTAGCTGCGTCTTAGCAACTGTTATGATGTCAGGGGATTCCACATAATACAAGCCAGGATGGATGAGACTTGCAGGAGTGGCAAGTCACAAAATGTGTTTAATCCTTTCTGTACCCATCACTTTTTTCTCTGCAAACCCTTCCCTAGCATCCTTTCCCCAGTTGATTGGGAAATCTGATCTTGGAACCAGGTTGCAATTGCGGCTACTTCTTTGAAGAGGTCCCCAGACTCCTGCACACTGGAGACAAGTAACCAGCTGGGAACCTTGAATTTGCTGCTAAACCTCAAGTCTTAGGCTAAGTTTTATTTACTTGCCATAGAACTAGCAGCAGAGGCTTGTCCACTACTGCCCCACCAAGCCCAGTCAGTCCTCAGCCAGCTTGCACCTGCCTATTGCCTCACAAGCAGTCTAGCAGGTAGTGCTGGCTGTCAGCTTCCTCCTCAGTCTCAGTAGGAGGAGGATGGGGACAAAACCAGAATTAGGAAGCTCTGTCTGCCATTGGCTATGTCTCCATCTTCTCTTTTGGGCTCCCTGCTTTCCACCCTACCAGTTCCAAAGGGCAGCAGGCTCCACTGAGTATAAGTAACAAAGACCACCTTGAAATTGTAACAACATCTGTGGGGGAAATTGTCAAATTATTATATCATTGGAAAAGTCATGAGTGAATACAGACCACATAAATTTTCACTTTTAAACTATATAGGCTCAGAAAATAAAAGGTTTTTCTTTCACAGTTCATTTTTTTAAAAAAGATTTAGTTCTTTAATTACAAATGCTGGTGTCTCATAAATAACTTTTAATGGTCACATCCATCCCCCTCCAGGGCAAGACCCATTTCACTTTTCAGTGTCTGCCCCACCCACCCTGGTTTTTACTTTAATGTGTGGTTGGGTTTCTTTTGTATGGAATGTCTCCGGTAAGAGAGACTGGTAGTATTACTGGGTACTTACAGTGGTACATTGTAAGACACTCTTTGGGCTTGTATAAAGTCCTTTGGTTGATGTTGTGCAATGACTTGCCATGTAATCCCATTATTTACACTGTACTGGAGCAACACTGCTTTGTCCACTGTATTAGGATCACTTAGATTGGTGTTACAGCTGTCTGTTTGAGAAAGGCTTCCGATTTGCAAAACAAACATTATTTTGCTGGGGAGGAAAAACCATGAGAGGAGAGGTTAAAAGAAGAGAATAGAAATTACTTTACTGCATGATCTAACAGTTAAGAGTAAAACTACTAACAATAAAACTGACTCTTACAAGAGTTAAGATTCTTTGGGAGGGATTTCCATGTGGTGCCAAGGCAATTGTCCCAGCAGGGCAAGCATTTCAGATGGCCAGATGGAACAATCTGCCCCCTCTTCCACTACCTGCTCAGGGTAGTGAGGCAAGGAAAAGACACTTCAAGCTGGAAGGTGATATGTGTACATGTAGGTTCCCCTTTTCAGAAGCCTGACTGAATGCCTCTGTGTTGGAGGTGAGCTCATCTAGCCATAGCACCATTTGGTCTAGGCCAAATGAGTGGAGGGAACAACAGAACACAACTCATGTTGCAAAACAATCCCTGTAATTTTATTTCCTAAGCTTATTTTCATTCCACCTGTACCCCTAATATCACTGAATGCCACTGTGTTCAACACTAACTTTCTCACGCAAATCGAAAAATATGTATTTAAGATTCATGACAACACAAAATTACCTTGCTCGGGTCAAATCCAGGGGCTTAGTTACAGCTTGCCTTATCTGGCATCCGTTGAAATACAGAGAATCTCCATGTGCAAATGGTGCCAGCTGCCCACATCCGTTCCCTATAACCCCACCCTGGATAGTTTCCCAGTTTATTTCAGTTACTCTTGCAGATTCAAAATTATCTTTAATATAACTGGGAAGGTCGTGGCTGAAAACAGAGCAGTCATCCCCTGAAAAGGAATAAATAAAAATTACAATGCTGACAACACTGAGATACTCTAACGGATAATTTATGTTCCTGGTTAAGCAAAGCCTGTGCTTCAGGTTAAGTCCTTGAACTTGGGGCTGAGGGAAAGCGAAAGCTCTTGATGCTCGACTTGAAATATTACCCCAGAAGCGCAGCAAGCTCTTTCTCTCCCGACACTTTAAAACACTGAAAGTCACTTGTAAGTCCTCAGATACAGGGTCTTTTATTTGTAGACTGATTAAATTATAAACATTCATTGATTTTCAAATAACCTACGTTAAAAATGCCATATATTTTCTTTCCCAGTTTTAGCCCTATATAAAAAATAAATACATGGTGGTAGATCAAGCATCTTATTTCACACACATATTCAAGACTAGTTGCCATAATGCATCATACTTGTCTTGAGATTGTATTTTATCTAGTGATTTCGTCTTTGCCAGCTAAAACGACATCATTCACAGACATAACTTTTTCAGAGCAGAAAGAAGAAGAAGAGTTTGGATTTGATATCCCGCCTTTCACTCCCCTTCAGGAGTCTCAAAGCGGCTAACAACCTCCTTTCCCTTCCTACCCCACAACAAACACTCTGTGAGGTGAGTGGGGCTGAGAGACTTCACAGAAGTGTGACTGGCCCAAGGTCACCCAGCAGCTGCATGTGGAGGAGCGGAGACACGAACCCGGTTCCCCAGATTATGTGACTGCCGCTCTTAACCACTACACCACACTGGCTCTCTAGAAACACTATTGATAGGACACTGGTTATGTTTGCACATGTTGGGAATACAGATTAATGCTCTTTGGTAAATATGCTCTTTGGTAAATTCACTATCCTTAGTAAATGTTAATCCCAGACAGCCCTAGGAGTAAATGTTAATACAGTAAATGTTAATACAGACAGCCCTAGGAGTGCATTGTTCCCACCAGTCCGCTGAATGTGTAGCACCACATTTGAGAAACCCAGAACTAATTCCTCTGCATAGTATTTGTACAACCAATAATTGGGCGGTGGAAACCTTCACATTTTTCTCTCTCATTACTGATGGTATTTGGGCTATACACTGCCCAAACCACACCGAGGGACTTATCACTGTAGTTAACCAATCATTTAAATGGCAGTTCTCATGTAGCTAGTCTGGTGCTTTGATAGATTGTCATTGGAAGGCTGCACCCCTGCAGGACTGAATTTTTCCAATTCAAAATTGAAAACAGAAATGGCTTCCATAAATATGAACTGCAGGGCTATTTGAGTTTTAGGCACCCTGTCAGTAGCTGATGGCATGAAGGAGCAATGCCACTCACCTGACAGCAGGTAAGGGTAGGTGTCAGCATGGTGCAAACACATTGGCAGAATTACCAGATTGGTTCTGCTGACCTCCCCATCCCTCTCTTTCCTGGTAAGCAACAGCGGCTCAGGGGTCAGGAGATCAGGTGAGTGCTGCCTCCCTAGCACACTGTCTGCTATCGCAGCCTGTGATTTGTGCAAGCAAGTACACATTTTTTGGGAAGGGCTAGGTGGCGTACTATTATTGATAGGTGAAAGGTGGTCTCTGTATTCACATTTCCAAACTTTTCAGGCACCAGCCACACATTGCCTAGGAGTCTCAGCAGACTTCCTCTGAAGCATGGTGGATTCCAGACCCATTTTGCTGTGTAATATTGAGTTAGTTTCAATGGACTAGATTTAAACAACAATATTAATAATAAGGAACATGACACCTTGGTATCCTTCATCACAAATGCAAATGGCTCCGGTCGTACAGTATCCATGGCCGCCACAGAGTTTTGGGCAGGATTCTCCAATGTACACATGATCAATTGCCCAACTTTGCTTTTCTGGTTCTTCTCCTTTTTGTATCCACCGGAACTGAGTCGCACTGCAAATAAAATAGCCACCGTGAGCCGGAGAGGAATGGCTGGATTACGATGGGGAGACCAGAGTTCGAACTGTCAGCTAGGAAGCTCTCTGGGTCACCTTGGGCCAGCCCCTCTTTCCCTTTGCCTCACAGAGTTGTGAGGATGAAGTGGGGAGAGGGAGAACCATTAATACCACACTGAGCTCCTTGGAGGAAAGATGAGATAGAATTGTAACAAACAATACATCCTAACACAAAAAGTTTTATTGTAATATTGGCACACATTATAGGCATGTTAGACAATGGATAGAGGCTACCATGTGTATACACGCTGCAGCCTTGGGTGCTGTTTTACTGCCTTCTGTGTATTACAGTTACAACATTTGCTAGCCTCTGTTTCCAGGGGCTGTGGAAGATGCAGGGCATTAAAATCACAAACGTTATTTTGTCCAATATATCACAAGTAATGGAGCAGGGTGTCTGCTGAAGCACTGAACCTCCAAGACATTCTCTTGGAAACACTATGTATTTTTACTGTGGGGAAATATTTCCCCAATAATATTGATTATGTACCAGAGCGGAGAGAAAATAATGTTTTAAATTGCCTCTTCTTCTGCGCTCTCAACCAGTGCCAGCTAAGCAGATGATGTTTTATTGCAATGCAATAAGATGACCTTTCAGTAACCTACCTGGATGAGACATGATCTGGCAGCTGGACAGTTATTCTCTTCCAAGTGGAGCTGTTGACAGAGTTATAGATTGTAGCTTCATGGAACTGAAATGGGGAGCAGCCAACACTATTAGAAGACGATGGAAGACATTGTGTCTGGACAAGCTGCCATGAATCTGCCCTGAAAGAAGAAAAAGGAAATAATATTGTTACAGAAGCTGAAGAGAATAATAAAAAAGTCGAGTACCTACTAAATGTCATGGAATTGGGTGTATTTAAACAAATATTATCCTTAACAATATTCTTCCAAGTAGAGTTATAAACAGGCAAAGATTGAAGTCCTGTATTCTTTGCCCAGTTACAGATTTTCTTATCCTAATCCCATGATATAGGAACTTTGTCAGGAGCAGTGGAATAAATTTGGTAAGAACAGGGTCTCCATGTAGACTGGATGTTTTGGTTCAATAAGTTTCACAGGAACATTCATGACTTAAACCCTGAAGTGTCAAGTGAATTCCTGCAAATTCCACATTTCTAATTCCAGAATGTAGGGGCCAAGCTAGTTCCAAGGATCTTCTGATCGCATAGATAATTAATTAAGAAAAGTGGTCTAACAAGATACGTCAGATTCCAAAGAAATCTGCAATGATTAATTTAGGACAGCTTTAGCTACTCATTCTTTCTATATATTTATTGCATTCTTATGATGATGTTTGGATCTTATTTTATTTATTTACGATTCATTTGAATGTTTATGATCCACGCTTTCATACATATATCAAGATGTCATACAACATAAATATACAATAAAACCAATCAACCTGAATCTGAAAAACATAATTAAAAAATAATAATAAAACAGCAAAAGATACTGGATGGTTCCAAACAGTGATTTTACTGTTTAAGTATATGCTAATCTACTTGTATATTTTGGGCCTCTTGAACTGTGTGTCTGTATATAATTTAAATGTATAATATAAAATGATTTTTTAAAGAATTACTTCAAGTTTTCAAGCCCATTCCACAATATACCTCACTGTGGACATAGATTGTCAGGGAACTGACATCAGGACGAGAGGTGGAGGCAAGGCTCCCAAGCGATGCAGGAGAGGGGACCAGCAGGGGGGAAGGAATTCAGCGTAACACCGGTAGGAAAGGAGGGGAAATGGAGGATGCGGAGAGAGGTCTCCAAGACTCTTCACCCGAGACTAGTGGGGAGAGCGCGGGCACGCCTCTACCCTCCTCTTACTTGCGTAGAAGAGCTCCACGCAGGGAGAGTAGGACACTTGGCGTCAAACAGCTTTTATGCTGGAAGAGGTTCAAGAAATGCCCACTGACGGATTCTGCAAGTGACTGAACGGCCACGGAGTGTGGGCTGTCAGTCAAAGCATCTAGCCAAAACTGAAGGCAACTTACGCACAAGTAACCCCATACAACCATTACATAGATTTACCTAGCATCCTTGGTATATTCTAACATCACAGAATGGAGGTCTCCACAAGATGTTGCTTCACAGCCAACTACAATCTGAAACAAACACAATAGCAATTTAATTTTAACTAAAATTAAAGCAACATTCTTCCACCTTTGACGTTCTCTTTCTTTCCTTCTCCCTTGTCTGTTATAACCTTTTGCATGGTGAGCCAATGTTTACTAGCCAAATAGGCATCCTAAATTTTCATGAGCTTCAGTTAATTAACATCCTAGTAAAGGTAGTGCTGTTATAATGACATTCCACTTGTGAGGGGGAAAACTGGCTTTCTTCAGGGGAAAAGGTTGCCCCTGAAATAAATGGAGCGCAATAAAATATCCCTTTCCTCTAGTTGTTTCTAAAGCCTGGACAGTGCTCTTTGAATGGAAGTAGTATTTATGTATCAGTGTTATTGTCAGACACCCAATAAATTCTAATAAGCAATATGCAGTAAATATTTGATAGAAATCCGAACCAGGCATCTCACTTGACCCTGTCAGAATTTCTAGGCAAATCTGATGTCTATGGACTCAACATTTTACTTTGGAAGAACAGAAGCTTCTTACTTTAAACTGTATCATATATCCTGGTTGTATAATGAGTTCCCGAGAGGACAGGATATTGCTCGTCTGATCCTTCTTCTTATTTGGCCAGTAGAGATGAAATGATGGGTTGCCACAGAAGCCTGCAGTCCTGACGGCATTTGGGTAGAAACTCCAGTTTTCTTCATGGGAAATGCCTTCTATTAACAGCAATTAGACAAAATTAAGGAGAAGTTTCATAATGTTCCAATATGTACTAAATAGATAAAAGTATTTTTTTGGGGGGGGTTTATATTCATAATAGAATGATAAAATATTCCAAAAAGTGATAGGCAGACAGACAAGACATATATTGTTGGTGTTCTTTTAATCCTTCTCCCACCAGAGTTCTTTGACAAGGGGTGTGCATGTACAGTATTTTTTCCCCCATAATGGTGATGTACAGGGGGCTCCCAGATGGTCACACATGAAAATACTGACCAGATCCATGTATAACTTCAGAATGGTGGTGACCTCATGTGCCTTCAGTCTGTACACTGGATTTTATTAGATTTATCATTTTATGCCTGGCATTCAGGAAGCCACAGGGGAATGGCTAATTAACTTACACTGCCTCTGACCTTCCCAAAGGCATTAGGAAAAGTAGGGGTGGTGGCATATTCGCCACATTTAACCCTCTATGAATATCTAAGCTAGTGGTGGAGAACCTCCTTCCCACAGCCAAAGTAGGTTGGTAGGGGTCCTAATTTGGATTGTCATCAAATCATGTCCACCTGCCCCACACCTGACATGTGACATCAGGGATGGGGCAAGTAAAGATGCAGCTGAAAAAGAACGACCATAGCCTTCAGGGATGCTCTCAGTACCAATCAGCTGATTGGTGCTGACAACAAACCTCACAGGATCAGCTGTACTGTGGAATTCCCAATCGGGAGCGCCATAGTGTAGTTGATCCCTTCCCAAAGCGGGGATTGCTGGGATCAGCTCCATTACCCAGCTGCTGATTGGGTATTCCCTAGTGTAGCTAATCCCTGCTTCCAGAATTTAAGTTTCACCCCAGGTTCTTTCCTTTGAAGTTGGATCAACCAGTTGATTTCTAGGTGTCTAACTCTGTCCACCTGACAAAATGGCCCACATGGGTGGAGGAGCTCAGTCCCTACTCCCCACCCTCTTAGTCGTAGCATTTGCTGATCTTTGGTGCTCAGAACTATTTTGTTAAAACTATTCAATTTCAAAATATGGTGATAATATCTATATCTAGGAAGCTTCCTTTGCATTATTTTACAAGAGTAATATATATTTTATTATGATCAATTTATTTATTTTTTGAAAAAAAACTTATTTTAAAAGTCCCTGTGTCTTCTTTAAACAAAAATTCAAATATGGACTTGAAACTCCGTCAATCAACAAAACATAATGATGAAAAAAATGGTGACTTGCTCAACTCTTACCGTCATCAAATGTATCCACCAGTTGACTCGGATTGATCTCTGCTCCTCCAATCAGTACGTTATCCAGTGCCCACTGAGCCCGATCAAAGCCCGAGACCACAATTCCATTGTTAATTACAAATGGCTGCCACCAACGCAGGCGAGTTGTATTGGTCAGAGCATCTTCTGGGAGCAGGATGTAATCATGCCTGATGGAGATGTATTTCTGATAATCCATCTCATGCAGCAGTGTCCAAGATATTCCTACAGGACAAAGATTCAAGGTAAAGTAAGAACTAATCAATATCTGAGAACTCATGTTGAGACTGGATTCAAGTGGTCCACCATTATTCAGTGGGTGGCTTTGAACCAGTCATAACTATAGATGCCTGAAAATGGATATGATAATAGACGACAAACACTTCCCTACTAGCACCTTGATACTAAAGATTTTTCTAAGTGAGTTACTGATTAGAACTGTTGGTATAATGTCCATTTGATTAAGTGGTTGCATAATCTTTTTTGGCACTCTGAAGAAATCACATTTCGTTACTAATATTTTCTGAGGTAGAGTTTTGTTCATTAGGAATGTATAGGAGATTCACCATGTGCAATGTAAATATTACACTGACATATTAAGAGGAATGTAATTTGAGTGGTTAATGTGCATAAAAGCGGGCTACTGTGCACATTCACCAGGACTCTTAGAGAATGTGCATATAACCCAGGCATGGCCAAACTTAGTCCTCCAAATGTTTTGGGACTACAACTCCCATCATCCCTAGCTAACTGGACCAGTGGTCAGGGGTGATGGGAATTGTAGTCCCAAAACATCTGGAGGGCCAAGCTTGGTCATGCCTGACATAACCCTTCCATGAAGAGGTGTACACATTTCCCAGTCAATATACATTGTCAATATATGCACACCCCCCAAAGCCTGTTGTATGGAGATTATGTATGTTGACTTGGAAATGTGCACACCTCTTCATAAAAGGGTTATGTGCACATTCTCCATGCGTTCTGGTGAATGTGCACAATCACTCAACTTACATTCCCCTTAACATGTACATGGTATCAGGAGAGCAGCAGGTGGCTAGCTGTCAGATTAAATGTCAGTTGCCTCATAACGAAAATAAAGTGAGTTTAAAGAAGTTAGGTCCTGTTTATTTATAGAAGAGTTTCCAACAGAATATTTCTTGTGCAACAATGGGAGATTCTTAAGAATAAGCAGTTCCATTGTCTT
The DNA here is from genome assembly GCF_964106915.1 of Podarcis gaigeae. Classification (NCBI taxonomy): domain Eukaryota; kingdom Metazoa; phylum Chordata; class Lepidosauria; order Squamata; family Lacertidae; genus Podarcis; species Podarcis gaigeae. The sequence goes on along the minus strand of NC_139686.1, from coordinate 69,754,195 downwards.
CAACAAGACATGTAGTTAAAGGAGGAACAGTTCATCCAATTTCTTCTGAAATGCAGGAAAATATTGTTCAAGGACAAGAACGAGGGTATGAAAATATATTTCTGAACACCATACAATTTTATTCATCCAAATGGCATGGGAGACATCCAAAATATCTGGATTATCAGAGGAGTTTCAATAAACTAGAGTGCCTGTTTTCACTGGATTATATTGACATATAGCACAGATTTAAGATTTACTGTTATCCCTCCTCCCACACCACATTTTAGTGCCTGTGTGTCTGTGTTATCAGAACAAAAGGCAGAAAAGAGGCCATCTAGGCATACTGAATTAGGGGCTTGCTTTTGCAGCCAGTGATTTTAGATAACTATAACTTTCAGGTAACTGAATTTCAAGAGGAAGGGTTCTGCTCTGCTGCAAATCATACCTCTGTTTGGGGGCAATGTTCTTTTTTTGGATTTCCCCCCGAAACTGTACGGTGCTTAAATATAAGCAGAAATATTTATTAGACATCATTAAAATAGACCCTTGCCTCCATCTGTTGAATAATCCAGCAGAACTCCTTCCTTCCGACACGTTGGTCTGTGACATGTTGTCATGTTGTTTTCACTCCCAATTCTTCCCCAATATTGTAAAAATCTGAATGAAAAGACATTGGTGGGTAATCATAATAATTGTATGCTCCCAAGGAAATAGAAGACATTTCCCCGCATAAATGAAATTGAAACAAGCTCAGACAACATATACAAAACAAGGAAGAACCCTTAAATCAGTTGCATGGTGAGTATAAAATACATGCAGAATTGAAACTGTAATGAGTCTTTATTGCCTAATTAAATGACATCTGTATTTGAAGAGGGGTTGCTGGCCTGCAATATTGATAACTGGAGCTCTCAGGTCCTCAAATACAGTAGGAATCAACTAGTGAACACTTGTCCCTTGTATGGCTGGCCAAATACATTTTAATGCCTGAGGTGGATCAGCAAATGTCCCTACTTCTTCACTGGTTGACCTTTGGGCAGTCACTGACTCTCATCCTAAATTACTTCACAGGGGAATCAGCTAGATTGGTAAAGAAAAAGCGTTTTATATGCATGTTATATGTGATATAGTACTGTGACACCAGGTGGCGCTGTGGAGTCCCATCTTTCCCTACCAGATTTCCCTGTACAGTATTAGTTTGCAATGCGTTGAACTGAATCGCTTCTTTGATGTGTCCAGATCCAGCCAGGGTTACTAGGAGGGTAAAAATGTAAAAGGAGTGGGACTTATGTATGCCACTTTTAGCTCCTGGAAAACGAATGTGATACAACCTAAAATTACAAGAATTTGTAATTCTTGTAATGTAACTGTCATATATGTTATGAACAGTTCAAAATACTCCCCAAGCATGTAAAACGGATAGCTATGCAATGCATGGCACCTTCCTGTGTGCACACACATTTACAAGCATGTGCCATTCAAACAAGATTCATTCATTACCCCAGCTGAAGATTTAACTTATAGAGACTCTGGGGAGGAGCACAAACTCTTATAACTCACACTTTAAAAATAAACATGACAACCTTGTGCCCCAACCATATGCCTCAATCTTCTGCATGTTCAAAGAAACTTCACTATAAATCTTCCCCTCCCCCTTTCCTTCTGGCAGCTGTTAGGCACAGAAATATCTCCATGGATAAAGGAAACGTTCCAAACGGTCATTGAAACGGTGTTAGGGGAAACATTACGGGGTACTCTTTCGCCAGTGATATTTTTCTAGAAAAAGAGGTACTGAAATTCACCATGAACGCCTCCCTCGATCTCTTATTATGGCAATGGTGCCCACCTGAGAGGTGCCGGAACTGAGTTCTGGCTGAAGAAAAGCCCTGTCTTTAGCCCATTTTAGTACCTCATATGCAAGCTCAGTCTAGCTGCTTTAGTGAACAGCAGTTTTTGTACCACTCAATACAGCAGCTAAAAGGACTGTAGTTTACAAGAGGTATTTTCCACCTATTCTGACCCAGGACCCACTTTTAAATCAAGCACGGATTTGAGGATCCACTTCTTAATTCTTAATCCTAAAGCCATATATGTGCATTGTAGTAGTGCTCCTGTTGCAACTCATCTTGGATCAGGCCATGACCTACTAGTGGGTCCCAACAAATCAACGTCAATTATTTCCCCACCTTATCTCCCCTGCCTTTTCTTCCATATTACATTTTGTAGGCTTAAATCCTTCATACTGGTGACATACCAAACCTACTGATTTCAAGTGACTGAAAATGTATGCAGGATTGCAGCTGCTGACTATGTAGACATTTAAGAATGTGAATCATGCTTTGTGCAGTTGTGAAACTGTGGACGATAATAATTTAACGACTCTTTTTACGAAGGCCAGTGAATTGATTCTCTCGCTTACTCTTCCAAGTTCTGCCTTCCTTCCTGAGCTGACCCTGAGTGGGTGCTTTAAGGGTAAAAGGCTCATAGACCTTTGTCTGTTCCCACAGCCACTCAGTCTGCCGCTCTGTCATTAGTTAAACTTTCATTAAAATATATTAGCTATGTACAACTCTATTAAGTAACCTGACATACTTTGCACCTCGCAAATCCAAGTCTTGAGTGACAGCCTGTCTCACTGTAGTGCCTCCAAAATACAGCGCTGTGTCTTCTGCTAGAACCCCGCATTTCATGCAAGCAGTGCCGCCTTCCAGAGACATCCACAAATCCGGTCTAATTTCTTCGTTGTCAAAGCGCTCCTTCAGGAAAGTCTGTCAAAGGATTTTAACATTGGAGAAGCCAGTCACCAACTCAAATTTTAGTTGTAAAAAGAATAGACATTTAGCTTTTAGAAATATGTTTTTTTCACTCCTATAGTATGCCAAGAGTAATTTTACATGTAAAGTATATTTTGTTTGAACACAAGATTCATGTTTGCTTTAATCAGACAAAACATAAATAAAGGTATTGCATTTTTTAAATGTTTATTGGTACTTGCATGTGTAGATTAATTCTAGCACAGGCGCGTATTTAGTTTTTAAAATACTTTCTATCCTGCATATTCAGTACAGTCTGCACCAAAAGATATTTCGATTACCTTCAAAGTCTGAGTTAAGTAGCAGTTTGGACCAGAGAAACCTGGATCACAGACACATTGTTCTTTCAGACAGTCTCCATGGCCTCTGCAGTTGTCTACACAACCAGGTCCAAGATAGAAATTGTCAATGGCCCATTGCATATCAGAGTACTTCTGATAAAATCTAAACCGTACTGGGCTGAGTTAACACATAAACAGAGATAGAGAAAAATAAGCAAAAATCACAACACAAGTAATATGCATACAAAAACTTGAAGGCCATAAGACATGTCTCTCAACAGACAATACAAAATAATTTTGTATGCAGTTGGGTGTGTGTCCCTGCTTCCATTACTTGCCAACCTGGCCTACTCCCCACCCTCTCAAACCGCCCATCCCCTTGCCAACCCCCACCCTTTATACTTCATCCAACCACACAACCCCTCACATCTTGCCCAACCCCCTTCCTCTAATGGACCACCCAAACACCATCCCCTTACAGATCACCCAATCTGTGCTCCCCTCCCCCTCCAAACCACCTAAAGCTGTGCTACACAAAGTGGTTGTCCATGGACCGGTGTCAGTCCACGAGCCATCAGCTGCCAATCTACGGTGACTTCACCACAGCCAGGTTCAGGGTGATGTTTCAGGGACCAAGTATGGTATAGGTCCCTGGCACACTGGGAAAAAGTTGCCAGTCCACCACATCAGGTATCTTGAGAAGCACTGGCCTAAACCATGCTCCCCCTTCTTCCTACAGAACATCCAAACTGCACTCCTCCTCCTTTCAATACAACCTAAAACTTTCTCTCCTTTGGTCCCATCCCATGGTCACTAATGCCATTGCTGTGGGAAGCCAGAGTAAGAAGCATTGCAGGGACAAGACAAAGGGGTGATTACCCTTCCTCCCTGTAAATGGCAGAGGTGACAAGGGGAATGTGAGAAGACTTGCAAAGCCCACTCCATGCGATCCAATCTTCAACTTTCCAGCCTGCCTGTTTGCCCCTAGTTACATCCTCCTTGTCACTCCCTGGTCTTGGCCACCACTTGTTTGCTCAGCCAAACTGCGCACACCCCTTACAGCTTGCCCAAACCATGGTCCAGGCAAGCTGCAATGGAACAGGCAGGGCAGAGCAGCTCCCACCTCTTCAGCCTTTGATCTCCCAGGTTGTCCTGGCTGTTCCTCTGCAGCTTGTCTGGGCCAAACTGTTGCATGGCTCCCTGCCAGCTGTTCTGTCATCATGCTGCCGTTCCCATGGCCACTGCTGCATGATGACAGTCTTACAGTTTAATTATATGGAAAGATAGGAGACTGAAGATAAGTTATTACAGTTGAACAGGTTATGTAAATGAGGGATATATGGTTCTCATTCATATGAATTCTGAAATCAGTTTCCCAGTTTCCAAAATAATGGAAACTGTCTAGTCTTGCTTGTGGAACTACTAACTATATTGTTCCTTGTAATGGACGTCTTCATTCCAAATGAACTAGCAACATCAGCATGCATAGCACAGAACCGTGCTGCAACAGAGCCATCAAATCCTTAGCTTGATCAGTATTGCTTCTGTGTGGTATTTTGCTACTCTCACAGAAGGGAGGATATGTCTAGAAGACCGATATGGCCACTCTGATAACATCAGTAGCTCAGATATTATTTATACTTACTTTCCTACTAGGCTTTCAGGTAGACGGTAAGTTATTCTTTTCCATCCTTTTGTTGGAAAGAAGACAGATGGCTGTGAAACACTCCCAGAACATTTGGGGTCAGCAGGTAAGCACTGAGGTATTAGGTAGCTCCAACTCACTCCAAAGTCAGTAGAATATTGCACATGGACTTGGTTCTGGGCAATTTTTTCTGAGGTTTTACAGCCGACAGAAATCTAGTATAGTACATGTAAAAAGTGACACACATTTTCATTTCAGATATCGTTTTTTCCAGCAAGAAAAAATAATAGTGAGGTTTTCATGTAAATTTATAGCAGAGTATTATTATCTGTTAGACTGATTGGGGAAAATCAGAGGTGCACGAAGGATTGCCCAGAATGCTATTGCATGCCAATGAAAGGACAAAAAGAGAAACCTTGATCTTCTGACTTATCCAGTCAGTGTCTTATCAAGTTATCAGGCTTCCTTTCATGCTAGTCTCATTAATTATACAACTATCTGCTTAAGATACAGTGTTCTTGGTGTAGTTGCGCTCTGTCACTGTACCTGCAAGTGAGATTTTCCAGCTCAGTGATAAGCAAGCTGTAAAAGATCAGTTTCTTTGTGGAAGACAAGACCTGATTTTTGTAAGAGATTTACAACTATAGAGGCTGAGGGGAAAACTACATGTAGCACTATTAATGTTTTCGGGGGAGGCATCCTTAAACTGGCCACTTTTATTTTGAAAGTAAAGCAGCTACAGGGCTCTCTTTCTGAACCTACTCTCAGTCTGGATTGGCGTGCCATGCCAGTTCACTCCCAAAAATCATCTTTCTTTTTGCTGCTGAAGGTGCTACATTCAGAGTCAAATAGTAGTCAAGTGAGGGAGAGATTTTTAACAGGAAATTGGTGTGGGGCCCTGATCCAGATAAGGAGCATGTTAATGCCCAGTAAGGAAGAACCACCTGGCACCTACCAGCAAGAAACACAAAAACACATGGAAAGTGTTGGCACAACAGAATAAATTTAAATTGTTAAAAGGGTGTTAATCAGGGCTTTTTTCCCCTAGGGGGGAGCATCAGTTCTGGTGAGTTCCAGCTGAAAAAAAGCCCTGGTGTTAATGTAAATCTCTGAAGGCTTTAGAAAGCGGTCTTTACCTTGAACTGCATAATCCAGTTCTCTGTAGGAGTTAAATCATGGGTGATAGCATAAACTTCTCTGCCATCATGGCTACCACACATCATGACGCCATCAGGAGACTCGCAGAATCTTTCAATTGAACAGTCGTCATGGAACAGCCAGTGCTCATTCACTGAAGAAAATAATATTCATACCAATGTTTTAAAACTGCAGTATTTGATAATTAAAAATACTGATGGTGTTAAGTGCTGAAAACAGTTACTGGATTATTAAATCATTATTGGGTTATAATAGAAGAATGATTTGTTTCATTCTAATGTAGAAACACTATTCTCATACATTATTGCAACACTTTAAAAAAAATTTATGGCTTTACCTATGCCTTGTTCTACAGTTATCATTTTTTTTTTTGGCAGCACTTCTCTTTCTTTTTAACCACTGCATGGGTGGAGGAAATTCAATGGCTGAAACTTTTCCTACTATTGAATTGCCATGTTGGGAAATGCTTCTCCGGGTAAATTCATGCTTGTCACAGAGAAGAAAAAATAATACCATGGACAACACTGGTTTTCGTCCTACCTGTTGTTCTGTCTTCCATGAACATATCAAAAGCAATCCTTCCGGTGGGTCCTGCGTCTGCAGGAGAGCGTTCATGTTGCGGCAGTGGCGCACTGCTAAATGTGTCCAACATCACAGTCCTCTGATCAGCTGACCCTGATATCAGCACATTGTCAATAGCCCAGTCACTCTGATCCAGACCATCATGCTTGGGCTGCCACCAGCGAAAACGGGTCCCCACCTCTTGGGCACCAGGAGGAAGGAGAATGTTCACAAAGCTAAAAAAGCAGCAAGAGAGAGCCTGTGAAAATTTACACTGAAAACTTGAGAATTACCCAAAGATCAGAAGTACAGTTAAATGACTCTATATAGGTCTACAGTGTTTGTTTGGGTGATGATTACCTGTAAGGTCAATGCTCCTCTTAGGATAAACATTACAACATTTTACTTGTTGGATTGCCATAATGAAGATTTAAATCCTGGGTTAGCATTCATTGAAGTACAGGGGATCCATCTAAACTCCCCCCCCCTCCTGCACCCCACTGACACTCTTTGACATACAGGAATTCTACATCCTTATGCATAGTGCTTTCTTATGTAAATGTAGTTATATAGTTATTATTATTCAAATTTACATGACAATGGGTTTTTTATCAGTTATAATAAATCCTTTGTTTTGCTGTCACAAAGGGAAAGGAATGTTTCAACCAATCAGTTGGTTGCAAATGGCATGAAAACCAGATATGCAGTTATGCAGAATGACAGCATGTCCCACTGAGATGAATAAGAGTGATTAGTAGCACCTTTGCTGGGGAGCCTTTGCAAACCTGATGGCCTCCACATGTTTCGGACTGCAACTCTCATCAGCTCTCAGGACTGTGCTGGCAGGAGCTGATGGGAGCTGCATTCTCAGAACATACTGAGGGCACCTGATTTATGAAAGCACCCATAGGTTATGGCAACTCCCTAATGTTTCTCTACCACAATATATAGAGAGGAATGTTCAGTTAGCTCCACCTAATTATAAAGTCTGCATAACAGTCGTTAAAAAGGTCATCAAACAAGGATTGGAGGAGGTAGATTTGCAACAAAATCTTACTACAGGTGGAGGTACATGTTCCCCGATAAATCAGGGCATTACATCTATGTCCCAGATACCTTGATATCTGTCTACCTTATCGGTTGCGTCGCATAGATTCACATTTGTTAGAGCCAGATTTAATGCGTTCCCCTCAAATGTGCTGAGCAATAGATTTTCTAACGGTAAAACCTCTGTTTTATGCACATGTGACAACAAATCAATAGAATCCCTTTATCATATCTTGTTTAATTGTCCTTTATATATTGTTCCCCGATCAAGGATTCTGAGTTGAATCATTTTGGAAACTGTTGCTAAACCACCTGAATTACATATAGCCTATCTACTCCAGGACATTGACTCTTATAGAACATTACAGGTTGCCAGATTCCTGAATTCAGTTCTTTCATATAAAAGACTTCATGGAATGCTGCATGACTATTAAAAATCTAGTAAACTCTATCCACCATCTTTATATTCAAGGCCACAATACGGTACATCTAGAGATTGTATGTAATGTGATGGAGATTATGCGTTGAAATATTTTAGTTGATATTTTAGAATGTAAAATGCTATTTTATTTATTGATTGGTTTTACCTTGTGGGCTTATAGCCGAATAAAGTATTATCTATCTATCTATCTATCTATCTATCTATCTATCTATCTATCTACCTACCTACCTACCTATCTATCTTCATAACAGTCACTAAGAATCCTTTAGCATCTGCACATACCTTGCCAAGAGTCATAATGGACAACAAAGCACCAAAACGCAATAAAGCAGTTTGTTTATCCACAAGCATGTGAAGTTGACTGTGAAAATAAGGGAATGACCTTAAACATCCATCTTCATGAGGGTTGAAAAATGGTAAGAAGAGGGCAATGGCAAGTTGCAAGCAGTGGCAGACCTGGGGCTTTCAGCAGTGCCCTGTGCAATGCCCAAATTCGGCAGCCCTCCCACACCTCTTGCCTTCCATTGTGCGTCATTATTACGGCACCCTCTCGGCTTCGTGCCTAGTGCAGACGAACTGATAGCACCCCCCCTAAATCTGCCTCTCCTGCCACACACATTCTCTTGTTTAATCTGCTGGTAATACACTATAAAGCCTTCTACATATGGTTAATTTCAGGGTCCCTCAGGGGTCAGCAAACTTTTTCAGCAGCGGGCCGGTCCACTGTCCCTCAGACATTGTGGGTTGCTGGACTATATTTTGGGGGGAAATGAATGAATTCCTATGCCCCGCAAATAACCCAGAGATGCATTTTAAATAAAAGCACACATTCTACTCATATAAAAACATTCCTGGACCGTCTGCGGGGCCGGATTTAGAAGGCAATTGGGCCAGATCCGACCCCCAGGCCTTAGTTTGCCTACCCATGCTCTGTTATCCATCCTGTTAAAGAGTGGGTAGACATAGCAGACAACGCAGCAATTTCTCCAAAGCAGCTCTTTATTTGTAAGCTGGAACAGAACTGAACTGAAGGGTTCAGTCAGCCTGCTTATATAGAGCTCCAGTGCAACGTAACTGTAACAACTTTCTGTAACTATCCAATCACTGAACGTCACTTTCGATTCCTTATCTGCATATGTGGACCGGAACTATCTACAGCATCCCCCTGCTGGTCCAGGGTGATAACCTCAGTACATAACACCCCCTACTGAAACAAAGAAGCTCTCAGAGCTTCCGAGAGAGGGGCGTGAGGAGGAAAACACTACAGGGAATGACCATTTTGCATGTGACCAAGACACATGCGACCATCGAGACACACACACACACACACACACACACACACACACACACACTGCTTTTAGACCCAGAAGAAGGTGGAATCTGGCAGGAACAGGGGTGGAACAGGCTTATACACATTCCGCTGATGAATGCAATGACCCGAAACGCAACCAACAGGGAGTTGCCTGTATTTATAATCAAAACAAGTTTTGCATGAGCAACAGGAATATACTTATTACCCAGGCTTGCTGAACTGGTCATAAAAAATGTCCATTAGGAGGGTCCATGTGATGCCACCATTCACAGAGTACTCCAGGAGAACTCCTTGGTTACGACTGTTGGGAGTTATCAGACATCCGTACATGAAATAGAACTGGATGAATTCTGCATTAGTTAAGTTTAGATCCACTGTAACTAGCAAGCGGCTGCAAGCCTTGAAAAAGAAAAAGAAACCATTATGGCTGCAAAGGAAATAATGACAACAATAACAGCTATATGATTTATTTCCCACTTCAAAATAATAACAACCCAAAACTACTTTTTTAAAAAACAACAACAACAACAACACAACACAAAACCAATTAGTGTTTTCATGGAGCAGGCCCAGAATCCAAAAACATCACACTCCCAAATGGGAGGGCATTTATGTTGTAGCCCAGTAGCAGAAATTGCACTGAAAAGTGGATTGTCTCTTCAGCATTAGAATCTACTGCACTGTAAACAACAACCCAGTGCCCAATACAGAGTTCTCTCCTCCCATAAACATGTCTTTTGCTCTCTCTGAATCCTAAATCACATAACCAAATAACCCTTTAAGTGTAAAATGGCAATGGCTGTCAGTTAGAAATATATAAACACAGATAGAATCATAGAATCATAGAATGATAGAGTTGGAAGAGACCACAAGGGCCATCGAGTCCAACCCCCTGCCAAGCAGGAAACACCATCAGAGCACTCCTGACATATGGTTGTCAAGCCTCTGCTTAAAGACCTCCAAAGAAGGAGACTCCACCACACTCCTTGGCAGCAAATTCCACTGTCAAACAGCTCTTATTGTCAGGAAGTTCTTCCTAGTGTTTAGGTGGAATCTTCTTTCTTGTAGTTTGGAACCATTGCTCCGTGTCCGCTTCTCTGGAGCAGCAGAAAACAACCTTTCTCCCTCCTCTATGTGACATCCTTTTATATATTTGAACATGGCTATCATATCACCCCTTAACCTCCTCTTCTCCAGGCTAAACATGCCCAGCTCCCTTAGCCGTTCCTCCTAAGGCATCGTTTCCAGGCCTTTGACCATTTTGGTTGCCCTCCTCTGGACACATTCCAGTTTGAACTGTGGTGCCCAGAACTGGACACAGTACTCCAGGTGAGATCTGACCAGAGCAGAATACAGTAGCACTATTACTTCCCTTGATCTAGATGCTATACTCTTAGTGATACATCTAAAATAATTATTTTATCACAAATGGTTGCACTGTGCTTCTAAAATGGTTTGTCTGGAACTCAGTAGTAAATAGTAAATATGTTTAAGATGGGAATAGCTTTGTGTAAGATATATTTCCAAAAGATTATTATTATTATTTGCATGGACACATAGGAACAAGTCTGCAAAAATGCCTATTTAGCTTTGTAGTGAAAAGAACTGCCAGGAGTTTAAATTTTGTGAGCTTGTACGATTTAAAAATTCTACTTTGAGGCCTTCACTAGCAACATGCATTAAAAATTGTTACAAATAAAATGCTTGCTTGTTTGGACCAGTGATACTAGTTTAGAACAGGTCTGTTCACCCAACAGGATTCCTCTTCCTCCCGCATGCTCCATGCCACCTAAATATGCTCAGAAGATTTGGGGAAACTCCAAGAACAGGTTTAGGAGATGCAAAGACCATGCAGCAGGAGGAGAGGGGGGAGGGAAAGTCTGGTTGAATGACTAGACCTCACTTCTGTGTGCCTATAATACTCAGCACTACACTAAATCCCACCCCTCTATTTCCAAGTTGTTTGTAACTCCAAGGTTCTGCTTTCAAATTGCTTCTCTTTGGGGTATATTTCAGAATTATAAAAAAAAGCTCAGTACAGCAGGTACCAACCCCGCTAAAATGAAGTGCCATTCCAGAAGCTACAGCTCCACAGACAGTGCTCAGTTTCCCACCATTTACGGTTAGCCAATTCTGATTGGAAGGGGCACGGTTGAAGTTGTCTTTAAGCTGAGTGGGAAGAGGTATCTCTGGCTCATCACAGTACAGTCCACCCCAGTTTTCATCACACCTGTAAGTGATAGCAAAAAAAGAGAATTTAGCTGGTTAGGCACTCTGCATTCAATGATTTCTTCAGAATGCTTTTGATCCATTCTACAGCATTAGGAGTTCCCTTGCCTCATCTACAAGCATGGTTGGAGAACTCACACAACTCTCTCTTTCTGTACTTTAAACATGAAACACTAATTATGTGAAGTCTAATTCATAACGATACTATAATAATATTATAAATTGCCTTAATTCATAACAATACATTGCAGGAAAAATTCGCTATTTTCAAGGCTCTTGGTTTTAATATTACTCAGTTTACTTACTTTCAGATAGCTATAACTAACAAACACAGTATATAAAGTCTAAGCAAATAGTTTTAGGGCAGCCAGCAGTTTCTAGATGGAGTAGCACACAGATGCCTTCCTCCTCCCAATGACAGTACCTCCCAAATACCAATGGGCACAGTGGCGTAGCATGGGGGGTGCAGGGGGGCCGGCCGCACCGGGCGCAACATCTTGGGGGGGGCGCGCTCGCCGCCTCCGGAGTCGCCAAAGAGCCTCGGGCGCAGGCTGTAGCAGAGCCCCATGTCTCGCGGAAACGACGAGCTGTGCGCGCGTCCGGGCTGAAGGCGTCCGGCAGGCAGCGGCTCTCAGCGCTCGCCGCGGTCCCCGCACATCAGGGCCACGAAGGGTGCGCCAGGCAGCCCCTCCTCACAGCCCCGCCGCTGCAGCTGCTGGGCCATGTTGCATTTTCCTCGCCTCTCTGCCCTCCTCCTCCTCTGGGCAAGCGGCGTCGTTTGGGCAGCAGCGCCAGCGACAACTCGCCTCAGATCACCTGACACGGACCCGCCGCCCCCGCCGTGGCTACCTTACCGTAAATACCCCAGCCCAGGCAGCAGCAAGAAGAAGCTGGCAGCGGCGGCAGGTTAGGGGTTAGGGGCGCAAATGACTTGCCTTGCCCCGGGTGCTGACAACCCACGCTACGCCGGTGAATGAGCATTTGCTTAAATCCCTCCAGATGCACCCAGTTCCTTATTTTCCTTCTCACGTTGCCATTAGGATCCCTTGCCGAATTTTGGTCCCCTTTCTAGAGACTCCATTTTTGCTTCCCTGACGCAAGTTCACAAAGGTAGTAAAGCGGAAGGAGTAATATTCCTTCCACACGCAGCAAAACAGGCATCCCTTACAAAATGGTGACATGGGCCACTGATTAGGCTGGTCCTGGCTCACTTTCCTTCTTTAAAAAAACAAAAACTAAACTAAAAAAAGAAAGAAAGATAAATTGTATTCAGAGAAAAAACAAATCCCTTTTCTTACTTGCTTATTTTAAACCACAAGCTAGAATCCTAATTAGAATCCACATCAATGTCTAGGATTGGCAGGTTTGATCTGAAGTTTCAGAGCTTCAGCTCCTTTCTCAAGGTCTTGACATGAATTAGTACATGCTCAAGGTAAGGGGACAGAATCTAGTGGGGGGGAGGCTTAAGTTCTGCCCAGCTTGAGACCTTTTCTTCTTTGCTCTCCCCACTCCATGTCTACCATACTCCATCTCTGAGGCACCAAATACAACCAGACTCCTCCCTCAAGCTGCCAAGTGCCATCTTCTGCCCCTATCAGGGGCCATTAGGCTCTACCCCTTCCCACCAGGCTCCTTACTCTAATGCATGAGTTACCAGGCCACTCCTCCCCATGTCTTATAGTCTGACAACCCTGGCACCGTCTCTCTGAAAAGAGCGCATGTCAGGATGCTGTCAGCGGCTCCCGGCTCGTTGCCCAGGAAGGTATAAAGACAAGGAAAAGTTTCTTACAGTACTTTGTAATTTCAGTCTTTACAGAGAGAGGCTATAGAACCCAGCCTCTTGGATAATGGTGTTGTCCCCAGTGAATCTCCACCCCCCATCTCTCCCACTTCCTCATTCGTCATCATCACCACCTCCTCCTCTACGGGTGCCACTAAGTGCCTTCTGCCTTTGAGCTCTTTGCTCTCCTACTTTTAATAATAATAATTTTCTACCCATCGTTCTACCCAGACACTGAGGTCCAGCACCGAGGGCCTTCTGGCGGTTCCCTCACTGCGAGAAGCCAAGTTACAGGGAACCAGGCAGAGGGCCTTCTCGGTAGTGGCGCCCGCCCTGTGGAACGCCCTCCCACCAGATGTCAAAGAGAACAACAACTACCAGACTTTTAGAAGACATCTGAAGGCAGCCCTGTTTAGGGAAGCTTTTAATGTTTGATGTATCACAGTATTTTAATATTCTTTTGGAAGCCGCCCAGAGTGGCTGGGGAAACCCAGCTAGATGGGCGGGGTATAAATAATAAATTATGATGATGATGATGATGATGATGATTATCTATGCTGCCGTCCTCTTCCTCCTCCCTGGGTGGGTCAGGATGGGGAGGCGTTCTGCATCATTCCTCCTCCTCCTCCTCCTCTGCCCTGTCCCTGACAGCGCCATACTTACATGCAATTCCCTTGAGTGCACCTCCCATGTCCACTGCACATGTCTATACAGCCATCACCTATGTAGACGTTGTCTATGGCCCATGTCTGCTGCTTGTCAAATGGAGCCGGCTGGTGCCAGCGGAAACGGGTTGCCTGGGACCTTTGAGAAAGGTGGAGAGATATGAAACAAATGCTTCTAGAGCCAAAGGAAGAGACTTATTGCCCATCCACACCTCCGCTTGGGCCGTGCTTTCTCTTTTTTTATAATAAGTTTTGCAATTTTTTATTCAACACAATCATCATTGTCGCCAAAAGAGTATGCAAGTCCCAAACTTCCCTCAACTTCCTCTTCTTATTCCTTAGATATTTGCTTCTCCTGCCTATTTTATTCTACCTTAATTCTGCATTCTTTTAGCTAAATATTATTACATTCTTATCATTTTTATACCATCTTTTTTCAAATTACCTCTTACACTTTGTTATATTTCCAATTATTACATCTTAACTTTTATACTTGTTTTCTCAGTTGTAAGTGTTTACTCAAACCCTGCTAGTGAGTCCACTTCTTTACAGTGTTTCTGTAAATACACCATATACAGTACTTCCCAGTCCTTTTTAAAGGCTCTATTGTCCTTGTCTCTAAGTTTTCAGTGAGCTTCGCCATTTCAGCGTATTCCATCATTTTTGCTTGCTGTTCTTCTTTCGTTGGTGTCTTGTCTTCTTTCCATTTTTGGGCTAGTAATATCCTAGCTGCTGTTGTAGCATACATAGTTTCTTCCACTCTTTTGGCAAGTCTTGACATATAATGACTAGCAAAAAAGCTTCTGGTCTTTTAACAAAGGTTGTCTGAAACATTTTTTTCATTTCATTATAAATCAATTCCCAATAGCTTTTGATTACTTTACAATTCCACCACATGTGATAAAACGTGCCTTCTTGCCCCGTGCCTTCTAGATAGGGGTCTGTGCGGTTCTGCGTTTGCCCCACAGCTTTCCCATGGAAAACACACTCTTTACCGTTGAATCGGAATCATCAGCAATCAATGGAAAACCTGATTGCTGATGGCTCCGATTCAGTGGGAAGCCACAGATTTTCCTGGGGTGAAGGCGATGGAGCTAGTGAGTGTGTGGATGAGCCGTTAGTCAGCTTCATCTTTAGAGAACTCCGTTTACCAACCAACTGAATGCATGCTTGAAAAAACTGATCAGTAGATGGCAGCATTAAACTTCAAGCTAAGCTTGTATTTTCAAGTGAAAGATACAACTGTTAAACAAATTTCAGTCTTTTTATTTATTTATTGCATTGCTATCCCACACCTAAGAAATTACTGAGGTGGCAGAGAAGCATTTGCTGGGGAAAAGATAATCCTGGAGGTAAAGAGAAAAGTTTTGATAATGCTATATTTAAAAATGTAGGCCACACTGACAGCAGTCACGAAATTAAAAGACGCCTGCTTCTTGGGAGAAAAGCAATGACAAACCTAGACAGCATCTTAAAAAGCAGAGACATCACCTTGCCAACAAAGGCCCGTATAGTTAAAGCTATGGTTTTCCCAGTAGTGATGTATGGAAGTGAGAGCTGGACCATAAAGAAGGCTGATCGCCGAAGAATTGATGCTTCTGAATTATGGTGCTGGAGGAGACTCTTGAGAGTCCCATGGACTGCAAGAAGATCCAACCTCTCCATTCTTAAGGAAATCAGCCCTGAGTGCCCACTGGAAGGACAGATTGTGAAGCTGAGGCTCCACCTCATGAGAAGAGAAGACTCCCTGGAAAAGACCCTGATGTTGGGAAAGATGGAGGGCACAAGGAGAAGGGGACGACAGAGGACGAGATGGTGGGACAGTGTTCTCAAAGCTACCAGCATGAGTCTGACCAAACTGCGGGAGGCAGTGGAAGACAGGAGTGCCTGGCGTGCTCTGGTCCAGGGGGTCACAAAGAGTCGGACACGACTAAATGACTAAACAAATGGATATTGACCAACATCTCTCAAGTGGGGATTTCGAGAGTGCACTCTCTACAGGTGAACAGAAAACTTTTGTTTCAAATGAACAACAACTGGCCACATCAAATTTCTTAGGTCTCTCATTTATGGTGGGGCAACTGGTCTCAGTTCAAGTGAGCTGAGAGATTTCAGAGATTGGCTTGACCAAGTTCACACTAATGAGATAAGGAAATTGATACTGAACAATAGCAATGGCCCCATTTTTATTTGCATGTAGCTACCACAGAAATACGTTAAAAATACAATACAAAACCTGTAAGGTCACATATTTTAAGGATTTGCCAAAGACAATTTACCTGGTGTAAGGAGGAAGTGGCAAAACAATCCTTGTCCATTTATTGTATGTATCTGATACCAAAATCCTCTGGAGATGGTATGTACTGCATTCAACATTCGTTGGAAGGCAGTCTCTCATTACTGGGTGCCATGTCAGACCAAGATCAATAGAATACTCTAGTTCAATAGCTAAAAAGATTAAAATGAGTTGAATTGTTATGACAATGGTATCATCAAACTCACTGACAACAGTCCAGCATTATAATATCAAAGTATATGGCCAATCAAACATTTCCTGTTTTGTGTAGGAGTCTGGAGTACACAGTGGTACCTTGCTTTAAGAACAGCTCAGTTTATGAACAACTTGGATTAAGAATGCTGTAAACCTGGAAGTAGGTGTTTTGGTTTGTGAACTTTGCCTTGGAATAAGAACATGTTCCGCTTCCTGTTGAGTTTGTTCCATTTGTAAATTGAGTTCCCCGCTGCTATGGGAAAGAACGCCTTGGTTTAAGAACGCTTTGGTTTAAAAACAGACTTCTGGAATGGATTAAGTTTGAAAAACCAAGGTACCACTGTATGGTCTGTAGCCTATGATGAGCACCGTATTGCTTTTAAAGGAATGCACATTTAGATATGATGCCCATAAAACTTTATGTTATGAGAGTGGCATACTTAAATAAATAAATAAATAAATAAATAAATAAATGCACACAGGTGTGCAGTGCATTGAAAGAAAAGCAATGCAAACAGGCCACCTGCAGTGGAATGGGATATGCATCTGAACACACAAGATGGAATCAATATCTATTTAATGGCATGCTGAGAGATGTATTGTCACTGAGAACTAGTGGGATGTCATGGTTAAGAGGGTACACTGTTAGCACACATTCTTGGCTCAAATTTCCACCAAGTCACAAGCTCCCAAGGTAGGCTTAGGCAAGTCATGATGACCACAGCTTCAGCCCTCCTCTACCCATGCCACTTGAAGTTCATAATACTGGCCTATCTCACATGGCTATTGTGAGGATTACTGAGATAGCATAAGTGGAGGAGTCTGAAAAGATTAGTCACAGCGAGCAAAAAGAGAGAGACAGCAGTATCTCTTTACAAATTGCCTCCATCTTCTAAACTTTACTTGAAGGAGTTTGCTCACACATTTATGCACACCTCTTAATTCTTCATCAGCTGCTTCCTTAACACTTGACGATTAGCAGCTGAATGCATGAACTGACTCTCTTGAAAAGCCCTGCATTAAGTGTCACTGTAGCAAAACTTTCTATGTTTAGTCTGTGATGTCTCATTCGCACATGCATCGTTTGCTGTTGCAATCACAAAGGGATGAACATCAATGTGCTAGCCAGCCCAATCCAACTTTTCAGTTTTAGATGTATTATCTAATCTTGATTCTAACACCTTGGTTTCAGTTGTATATACTTATACAATAATATAATAGTATAACTTACCTGGGAGTAAATCGTATTAAACTCAAAAGAATTTAGGAGCATTCCAGTGTTGCTAGGAATGGGTGGTTTAGGATTCAGCCGGTCTCTTTCTGATGAGCCCTGCTGGTGTGGGGTGAGGGGTTCTGCCACTGCATTAGCCTCTGTTACACTTGCCCAAGGCACAAGCTGTTTTGGAGCTACCGTGATTATGGTAGCCAGAGCAAGGCATTGAAATAAGACCAGGAGGGCTTGGGCTGTGGCAGTGGCCAAGTGACTCCCAAGGAAGAGTTAGAATTGCTCTGTGAGACATGCCTAGGTTTGCACTGATAACTGCTGAACATACAAAGATTAAATTCCAACCCCTTGTCATATAACTAACAGATCAGTTACAATTTTGTGTCTGAAGCCTTAAAATGTACCACAGATGTGTTGATTTCTTTTTTTTTAAAAAAGGTACATGTCATTTTCATATTATTTTGTTTTATATCAGCATGTTGCTCTATGACTTATACGTAGATGCTGGCTGTCCTGGTTAATACAACTCCATCATAATAATGGTTGGCCGAACTAAAAGTGGGGGAAACCTAGTCATATAACTAACAGATCAGTTACAGCACTCTTAACCTTAACAGAATTGTAATGAACTGTGATTCCAAACTGAAGCATAATGATTATGTTTTGGGGCTCCTAGTTAATTTCCAGACTTAAATATCTTCATTACTTATAAGCAAATTGGTTAATCTACTTTAGGGATTTTCTTTAAGCCTAATTTCCATTTTACATACAGAATCTGAAGTAATTGCTTGCAGTTAGTTGACATACACGATCAAACCTTCCTTTGGTCTAAGTTAAATCAGCTGTATGTAAATGTTACTTTGTTCCAATTTACAAAGGTGCAAGCAAGATCTAAGGTAGGAGTGTGGTCTCTGGGGTTGCAGGAACCATAACAGTTTAAAGCATGACACACCATATAATGCAACATTATATGGAACCAATGTCAGAACAAGAGATTCACGCTGGAAATGTCAAGATGCTTTGTCCTAAATTTGTACAACTCAGAATAAAGAACAGCCCCCCGTTCCAATATTGGCTGCTGCTGGGTAAGTTCTGGTGCATACACACAGTTCACAACACACCCATAAGATCTTCCTGATTACTTTAAAGGGTGGGTCCACATGTGCCATTGAAGTGTATGGGAAAGCTGCTGAGCTGATGTGTGTGGCTCAAGCTCTGGACTGGAATATAAGAAAAAAGGAATAATAGGAACTGTACATGTCTGACTATTTGGTCACGGTTGTGGGCGTTCAGCACACCTGAGACAGACATACCACACTATGCATGTTCACAGTGCCCTGCCAATATATAAGACATATCCCCTCATTTAATATTTATCCCTCTTTCCCCAAAGATATAGTGACAGCCACCAACTTGGATGGCTTTAAAAGACGAAGAGACAAATTTATGGAGTTATCAATGGATACTAGCCATGATAGTTCTGTTCTACCTCCACCATCAGAGACAGCATGCTTCTGCATACCAGTTGCTGGAAATAACAATTTGGGAGAATGCTGTTGCACTCAGGGCCTGCTTGTGAGCTTCCCATAGGCATCTGGTTGGTCACTGTGAAGACAGGATGTCAAAGTGGGGCCTCTGGGCTGATCCAACAGGGCTCTTTTTCTGTTATTATGTGAGGACAGTGCTTCCAGGCATGCATTTTAAATTTCAGCTCTATTCATGAGCCAGAAAACTCAGCAAGTGAGTGGGCCCTTATTTTCCACCAGTACCTGGGATCTATAAACCTTCAGTATACACTGTCAGGGAACTGACATCAGAGCGAGAGGCGGAGGCAGGGCTCCAAAGCGATGCCGGAGAGGGGGCCAGCAGGGGGGAAGGAATTCAGCGTAACACCAGTAGAGAAGAGAGGGAGATGGAGGAATTGGAGACAGGTCTCCAAGACCCTTCACCAGAGACTAGTGGGGAGAGCGCTGACACGCCTCTGCCTTCCCCTTACTTGCGCAGACGAGTTCCGCGCAGGGAAAGTAGGAGGAGACTTGGCGTCAAACAGCTCTTATGCTGGAAGAGGTTCAAGAAACGCCCACTGACGGATTCTGCAAGTGACTGACTGGCCACGGAGTGTGAGCTGTCAGCCAAAGCATGGTTGGCCAGGCAATCTAACGAAAACTGAAGGCAACTTACGCACAAGTAACCCCCTTACAACCATTACATACACAAACCACAGATGGGAGACTTCCAAGTACGCCAAGACAGAAACAACAAATCACAGTTCTCTGGTGGGAAAGCCTGTTTTAGATTCTGTATCTTTCAGTGGAGAGTTGAATGAAGAACAATAAACAATGACATCAGAGAAGGCTGGCAAGTATGTAAACAGCAAATGCAGAAGCCTTTACCATAGCAGGAGTCGGTGACAGAGCAAGAAGCTGCAAAATCCAGCTGAAGGAAAGAATCCTCATTAACAGCAATGTCAGTGGTGACAACATAGCGAGTGCTTGCTTTCTCAATGAAGACCAGGGCATCCCCAGTAGAACCACACACTGGCATTTTTGTTCCTCCAGGGTGGAGGAGCCATTTCTTGCTATCCAGGGTACTGAAATCATCTTCTAAGACTGTGTTGCCAGAGATGTTTCCGCCAATAAGGATCTGGAACACAAATGCAAGGGTTTGCTTACTTTTAAAAAGTTGAAACAGATGCTGAAAAAGCAGGGGCTTCTTTACTTTTCTTTCCAAGCACACCTAAGTCATTGCTGATTAACACAGGGGCTATTGACACTTATATTCAATACTTCCTGATTGTTGTCAGCCCACACTGAATGTATGATGAGGCCACCAACAAAGCTCTACAACATACAGGTTATGAGCTGGTCCCTTCAGTCAAATGAATGGTTAGAAGCTTTTGGTGTGGCATGATTAGAAATGGGGTGGTGGTGGTGGAAATAGCATGGCTGCAGGATTCCTCCCCCCCACCAGAGCAGGCATGTTGATGTCATCTGTTGAAAAGCCAGTGTAACTGACGGATCTGCCTTGCTTTCACAAGTGAATAGTTGATAATGAAGCTTTCAAGTTTCACGGTTGTTTGTGGCAAATTAGCATGGAACGAGAAAAGCAATCAAGCAATTGTACTTCTCTGTAATATTGTTTTGCACTTCTAATTAAAAGCTGAAGGTTGCATTGCACCTGACTGAAGATTTATTGTGGAAGCTCAAGGTGTTTTACAAGTTGAACCTGCAATGGTCAGAAGTAAGCACCACTGAGTTCAATGGAGTTTATCTCAGGGAACTATACACAGGACTGGAGTAATGCCACATGGTTGATCAGGGATGTGAAACTAGCCCATTTCTTATGTGCGAACCACTATGTCACTGTTTGCCACATCAGCTGCCTAATTTTTTTGGTCCTCTGGTCTGTTGTGATGATCTTGTGCCCTTCAAAATTTACTACTATACCACCAAGCATGATGAACATAGTAGAACATTCAGATGACCAGAACTCGCCCTATCATTAGGCAGATTGAGGCAACTGCATCAGCAGCAGAACTGGGAGGCAGTCTCCTAGCTGGTCCTCCTGAGCCCACTAGCTAAACCTTTCTCTCCCAGAGGACCTTCCTCCTGTTTTGCACACCTATAACTGCCCTGTGATGTTCAGGTGCAGTGGAGAATGCTATCCTGTTGCCAGTACTAAAATAAGATTCTACAGCCAGACCAGTCAGTGGGGGCACCATCTTGTTCTTTGCCCCAGGTAGTGACATGCCTTGGACTGTGCAGATGATTGAGCAATGATGACTAATAATGCAGAAAACACCACCAGGAGTATCGCATCTAATTAGTCATGTACAATTCTTATTTAGTAGTATGTAATCACCTATATGAGGCTTTGTTCAGACTTCAAGAAGAATACTGATTGTTTAGAGGAGAATATCAAAGATTATGCAAATCTTCAAATATAAATTATATAAGGAAAGACTGGAGATAGCAGCAGGACATGAAGGAATTATTCAAACATTTATAAAAGGGTGCCACATTTTCCATTAATTTTGGGAGAAAGTTGTTATAAAGTACTACATAAGTGGTATCATACTTCAAAAAATCTGGTGCTATTTTATGGTTAATAGGCACATAGAATCATAGAGTTGGAAAGCAACACAAGTGTAATCTAGTACAACCCCTTGCAATACTGGAATATTTGGCTCAGTGTGGGGCTTGAACGCACGACCCTGAGATTAAGAGTCTCATGCTCTACTGACTGAGTTATCCAGCATCCTAGGATAATTATTAATAAATGGTGGAGGTACACAGGTGTAAACTCAGATGCTTTTCACACGTGGGAGAGGGTATTTCAAGATTAAGAATGACTTACCTAAGATAGCAGAAGTTATTAAGATACACTGATTCTTAGAGTGTCCCTGTAAGAAGTAACCTATTGGCTTGGGTAAGAATTGATTACAAGTATAATCGTACCTGCAAGGACTGAACTTGTAAAACACTGAACCCTTAGTTGAGGAAGAGCTTTAAAAGGTCTGGAATTTGTGTAATAATAATAATAATAATAATAATAATAATAATAATAATAATGGCTTGGTTCCTATGTTGAGTGAATGGAAAGGAGGTTATGAAAAGAAAGTTTCCCATCCCCCTTTTCCCCTTGCAACCGCCCTGAACCCCTAAATGCCTCTGCCTGCTCCCCCTGGACAATTTCAGATGAAGTGATTCCACTCTCTGCCAACAGGTCTCTGAATGCTTGAAAATTATTCATAAATGTTACTTGTACTTACTGATATAACATAGTCATAAGTGTACTTTTACCATTGCTCGTATCTTCACCAATGGTTAGGGTATTAAATAAACAGTAGGCACTTCATTGTTGCTGTTAGACTTAAATAATATCTAGTTTGTTTTCCCCTCCCCCGGGCCAAACTTAAAATTAATTATTTATATTTCTTCTAAATTCAGTTTAATACTATTTACTTTGGCAATAGCTAATTAACAATGAGTAACAACGAACTTCTGAGCAACACTCTTTTCCCTTTAAGCAAAGAAAACAAAATTACGTCTTGTGTTCTCGGCATTTGCTTCTACCATAAATTTCATATCCAAATATCTGAGACCATTAACCAGAGGCAGACAACTCAAAATTAAAGTCACAATATATAAAATATTGAAAATGATTCCGGGCCCTACGCAACAGGCTCAGAGATTCACCCCTCATTCTCGTAAAGCTTTTATGGAGATTTACATGACAAAGACTATGGACTATGGTTAGGTCACACAATCCCAATGCACATTTGTATACAGTCATACCTCGGGTTGAAGTTGCTTCATGTTGCTTCAGGTTACGCTGCTCGCACATGCGCAGACGCTCAAAGTGACATGCGCGGAAGCGGCAAATCGCAACCCGCGCACGCACGGATGTGTGGACGCGGTTTGTGTTCGCTTCAGGATGCGAACGGGGCTCTGGAATGGATCCCGTTCACATCGAGAGGTACCACTGTATTGTGAATGTGCACTCAGCTAAATTCATTATCAAACACCTATTGGTGGGGATTTTTATTTATTTATTTTATTTGTATACCATTTAATCACAGTCATCTCTAAACAGTGGTCCACCCTCTCCCACAAAATGTTTATTGAATCGGCAGATTGACAGCACTCTGCCCATTGTCCTCTTTGGTGCTGTACACAGTCCAAATAAATGGGGAATATAAACACAGCCCCAGTCATTGGACCAGCTCTGACCAGCACAGTTTTCAACTCCTCCTTACCCAGCAGAAGATCTGGGCCTGACAGCTTGTTGATCACCTCACTGGAATGGGCCCAATGACTCTGGAGAAACAGTTCTTTTAACAACAACAAACTTTATATTTGAGTCATGTTCGCTGTGATCAAAAGTTTTAAATGCATCCAGATCAGACTGTTTAAAATATATGTTCCTCTTGGTTGTTGTTGTTTAGTCGTTTAGTCGTGTCCGACTCTTCGTGACCCCATGGACCAGAGAACGCCAGGCACCTCTGTCCTCCACTGCCTCCCGCAGTTTGGTCAAACTCATGCTGGTAACCTCGAAAACACTATCCAACCATCTCGTCCTCTGCCGTCCCCTTCTCCTTGTGCCCTCCATCTTTCCCAACATCAGGGTCTTCTCCAGGGAGTCTTCTCTTCTCATGAGGTGGCCAAAGTACTGGAGCCTCAGCTTCACAATCTGTCCTTCCAGTGAGCACTCAGGGTTGATTTCCTTCAGTATGGAGAGGTTTGATCTTCTTGCAGTCCATGGGACTCTCAAGAGTCTCCTCCAGCACCATAATTCAAAAGCATCAATTCTTCGGCGATCAGCCTTCTTTATGGTCCAGCTCTCACTTCCATACATCACTACTGGGAAAACCATAGCTTTAACTATACGAACCTTTGTTGGCAAGGTGATGTCTCTACTTCTCAAGATGCTGTCTAGGCCTGTCATTGCCCTTCTCCCAAGAAGCAGGCGTCTTTTAATTTCGTGGCTGCTGTCACCATCTGCAGTGATCATTGAGCCCAAGAAAGTAAAATCTCTCACTACCTCCATTTCTTCCCCTTCTATTTGCCAGGAGGTGATGGGACCAGTGGCCATGATCTTCGTTTTTTTGATGTTGAGCTTCAGACCATATTTTGCGCTCTCTTCTTTCACCCTCATTAAAAGATTCTTTAATTCCTCCTCACTTTCTGCCATCAAGGTTGTGTCATCTGCATATCTGAGGTTGTTGATATTTCTTCCGGCAATCTTAATTCCGGCTAGGGATTCATCCAGCCCAGCCTTTCGCATGATGAATTCTGCATATAAGTTAAATAAGCAGGGAGACAAAATACAGCCTTGTCGTACTCCTTTCCCAATTTTGAACCATTGTCCATGGAGTTTTCTTGGCAGGGATACTGGAGTGGCTTGCCGGTTCCTCCTCCAGGTGGATCACGTTTGGTCAAAACTCTCCACTATGACCTGTTCATCTTGGGTGCCCTGCTCGGCATAGTTCATAGCTTCTCTGAGTTCTTCAAGCCCCTTCGCCACGGCAAGGCAGTGATCCTCTTGGTTAGTGGAAAGCAAAAGTTTGTGACTTCTTAAGGGAGAACACATGCTCTCCATGCAGAAGGTCTCAGGTTCATGGTGACATCTCTTATTAAAAAGATCTTAAAGAACAAAGTTAGAAAAGATCCCTGCCCGCATCTTTGGAAAACTGTTGCCGGTCAGAGTAGACAATGCCCTGGCTCTCCTCCTGACTCAAATTCTTCCTTTCTGCCTCCACACCCCATATTTTCCTTGCTTTCACCAGCCAACTATTTAGCAGAGGGGCATGAAAATGTACAACATGACAAAGGGTAATGTTTTACTACACATTAGTGTACGAGTAAATTAACTTGATATGGAGCATTCTTCCCTCCCAGCAGCTCCATGTTTCTCATGAAGTGAAGTTCTGCTAATCATGTAAAGTAGGGAAAGTACAGGAACAGTATTCAATCAAAGGTACTTACTTTCCTCAATAGAAAGGATTACATACCTGATCAATGACCCACGGGCTGTAAAAATGTCCATTCTCAGATGGTTGCCACCAACGCAGACGACTGGAGGGAGAACGAGCTTTTAAGGGGATTTCTAGGGCAATGTACCGTCCTACGTTGCTCGAGTTGCTAAAGAGAAACTCCTGCAGAAGATTCCATGTGAGGCCTCCATTAAGAGAATACTGTAGCAAAACAGGCTGGCTTCTGGGATCTGGTGCTGCCTTACCGCATCCCAGTCTCATGAAGAATTGCACAAACCTATAACATTGGTACAAATGACAACAACAAAATAATAATAATAATAACAAGAAGGAAAGTGTCATAAATCAAAGACAAGATGAAGAAGCTTGTCTTACTACCATGAAGGAATTGGCAGCTCTAGCCTCATGATAGAGAGCTGGGTTTTGTTTTAAGTACAGAAAACAAATATTCCGTAGTGGGAGCCCAGCACTGGTTTGAGACAACTTGAATTGGGATTTAATAGAGGTTGCATGGCACCCTCTTTTTAGGTCACCATTTTTAGTACAGTACACTGTTGTGATGATGATGCTAATAAGCTGAAGGGGCATCACAGAGCGGAACAAAGCTATTTATTTATCCTCCAGGCATTAGCATGCAATTGATAGACAGAATTATTTATATAATGCAGATCCCAGTACATTGGATCCTGCATTCAAATTTTTACAATTTTAAGCTCAGAAGCCTAGATTATGAAGACAAAAATTCAGCCTTAGGCTATAGTCATTTGTTTTATTAATACAAGGGAGAAAATAAAAATCTCAGGATTTGGGACCTGCAAAAACACAACCTTTTATAACACAAGAAGTGATTATGCATTGTGCGTGTGTGTGTGTAAAATTACTAAAAAGATTTATGGAATTACTCTGCACTGAAACCCGAAACTTACAGTACTATTTCATTAAATACAGAGGCCGATTCTAAGAGAAACAACCCAGAAGCATATTCCACTTTGATATGCACTCTTAAATTAAGTGTATCAGATATTTCCAACACGGCTGCAGTGAATTTGCCAGACAATTGCATGCTTCCCCATTACAGCTGATCCCCTCCTTGGAGTGAATTCCACTTTCAATCTTAACCGCAGCTTCATCTTTAACTGTAGTTAAGATTAGTAAGGTTCCATCTTATCAAGGGTTTGCTAAATAGCTTCAAATCTTAGCCCCTGGTTGGCTAATCATAGAATTGTAGAGGTGGAAGAAACCCCAAGTTTCATCTAGCCCAACTCCTGAAATGCAGGCATCTAGGCTAAAGCATCCATGACCAGTGCTTAAAAACCTCCAAGGAAGGAGAGTCCAATACATGCTGAGGGAGTACGTTCCACTGTTTAACAGTTCTTATTGTCAGAAAATTCTTCCTGGTGTATCTTTTGTTAGGATATTTCCGTTCCACCTTAAAAGGGAGCAGGCTTTGTGAGTCTGCATATTTCCTGTTCACAGGAAGTTTATGTTTTCTATTGCTTTCGTTTCTCTCTCTCTCTGTGCCTGAACACGCAAGCAGGCAGTCATGTTTTTTCCTTTGTTCTGACCAACGCTGAATAAACTTCTAAATAATGCTCTCCGGCGTGCATCTTTCGCTGTGCAAATTCTGCTGATAGAGCGTGCATCAGCTCTGGAACGTGGCAAGCTATTTTCTGGAGCTTGTGTCGCTAATTGCTGATACTGTATGTATGGGAGATCAATGGATCGTACGGAGGCGACGTGGGGGCCATGATGGGCTTTATCTCCCTGGCAGTATCCCAACATCTTTAACTGTATCCTAATGTACCCTTTAATTGTAGTTAAAGGGGAATTTGCTGGAATGGGACGGCAAGAGCCCTTTTGGACTTTTGTGTGTGTGTGTTTACTGCACATACATCTTTCTTCTCTCAAGATCATGGATTCAGGCTGCCATTGTACCCATGCACACACATACAAACGCCCTCATTTTTGTGTGTTCTCTCTTATAAAAAGCTCTCTGTATGGAGGAAACAAGCACATCAAACAGGAAGGTTCTCTTCCCACCACCCGCTGCTATGCTAGTTTTCTATTTACAGGGAGTTGTGATTTATTTTATTCTTATTGGTGCATGAACATTTAAAAACATGTCCCTCCACTTTCAGTCTGAATTTGCAGTCAATTCTACCATCTCAAGATATTCCCTCTGCATTCGGCTGAGTCTATGAACCACCTATTTGCTAATTTCCATATACATTGCCTTGGTAGGTGCAATGAGTTTTCATGTTTATCTCATGTTAGATTTTCCATGTGGTTCACAAGGCTGAATGTTTGCTGTTTATTGTTGTGGTGCACACAGTTACAGCTGCCTTTACCCAAGCACCTCATTACTTTGAGAACAATGGCTAACAATTTCGGTCTTATATCCCATCTCTCTATCTATGCTTTGTGGGTAAATGGGCTTCCAGAGGGATTTGCTGTACAAGGGGAATGTCAAGAAACCCACATACTAATAAGTCAATGAATTCAAGTACTCAGGTATATTGTTAGTTCTTATGACTAACGTTGTTCTTCAGAACATGGAGCATTTCAAGCATTCTGTTCCAAAGAAACCTATTATCAATGCCGTAAAACAACACTGGGGAGCTATATGTAGCAGCCCATCAGCTGCAATGGACTAGATTTATTGTAGGCAAGACCAGGAAATTTGTCCTCGTATGTACACAGTACTTCAGAGAAGGCAAGGCAAGTCTCTTTTAACAAGCTTCAGGCACCGCTTGTTACCTTCCTTCCATTTTCATTGTTGATGACAAAGTAAAAAAGGTTTCAAAATAAATGTTTATTAGTCTAGCAACTTTCTACAACAGCTTTTCAAATGGAATCCAAGGTACAATTCTGCACCGTGTCATGTGCTTAAACACAACTGGAAATAAACAGCCAAATGTGGGGGGTGGGGATTTTTTTATTATTATATTGAGTTTATGGCCTGCTTTATCCTGAAGGTTCGTTTTGTTATCCTTTGGTAACATAAAATAAAACAGAGTGATGTCCTTGGCTTATCCCAGCCATTAAATATCTGCTCTTACAGAACTGTCTCATGCCAGTCCTGGAATACGCTTAGCTTTGGGGAACAGTCATAGCTTTAGTGGTAGAACACAAGCCTTGCATGTTACTAGGTTCAACCCCTGACTTCTCAGAAAGACCTTTGCCTGAGACCTTGGCTAGAGATCCTGCCCGTCAAAACTGATACTGGGTCAGAGACATCAACAGTCAGGCTATATCAGGCAGCTACATACGTTCACCTTGCAGACCTCTAGGGAAGTTTCTGAAAACCAAAGCAAGTAGCTTGTTTTCTTAACCTGGATTCAAACCTGGTACGTGGGTAACACTGTTGAAAGGACCTTCTTGGCTGATGTAATCCCTGCCAGGCTGAAGTATGTAAACTGAGCCCAAACCTGTTTTTTTTAAGGCCATGACCAGCACTTGGAATTGTTTTCACAAAGCTATATTAAAAGCCAGTGCAGACTATGGAACGGAAATGTAATACGCTCCCAGAAGCATTAACCTTCAGTGAAGTGATCTGCTTTGTCTTGCACGAGCTACAGCCTCTGAACAGTCTTCAATGGAAGCCCCATCAAGAGCATGTTAAAGTAGTCTGGCCTAAAACTCAAACAGATGTGAGGACTAGTTTCCAGATCCTAATCTGGGAGGAAATGTTGCTGTTTTATTCGGGTGCATGCATTGCATCACTCCACACTCAAGAATACTGGGAACTGTAGTTTGTTAAAGGTGTTGGGAATTATAGCTCAGGGGTAAACTACAGTCCTTAAGATTCAGAGAGGGTAGCCAAAATGTACTTAAAATGTGTGGTGTATATGCAGTATACAGTGCAACCTAAATTTGCTGGTTATGTGACTGAAACCCACTTGAAAATAGTGACAATCTAGATATTTTATGGTAATATGCAAAAAAATTGAAGGAAACATATGGTAACCCATATGGCATGTGTAGAGTAGCTTCCATCCAGTTTTTATTACAAAGCATAGCTCTCACTATTTGGGTCTGTTTTACTTCTTTTATATCCATGTGATATGGAATGAACAAGGGCGTGGGTGGTGCTGTGGGTTAAACCACAGAGCCTAGGACTTGCCGATCAGAAGGTCGGCGGTTCAAATCCCTGCGACGGGGTGAGCTCCCATTAGTATGGAATGAATATTCTATTGGTCTGTGACTTAGTAGGAGTCAATTCATAAGTCCAAAGGAAAAAAGAAACTTAAAAAGAAGGGCAGGATAATAGACTAAGAGCCACCCTGCGCTTCGTAAACAAATGTTTAATTTCAAACTTGCTTATGTTCTTTTCCTGTCTAAATTTTTGGACACAGTCTCTTTCATCAAATAAGTTCTAAGCAGGTCCAAAATGACAATACGTAATCTTTAACTTTAAAATGGGTGTTTTCAAATAGCTCTACCGAATTAACTGGTGACAGCTTGATTAGATTCTGTCAGTGAATTATTGTAAACAAATGCCTGCAATTCAAGGCAAGCGTCAGATATTACAGAAAACAGAATGATGAATGCAAAGTTACTCTGGTAATCAACACTGCAGTTCCAACAATGATTCATAGTGGAGCTTCCTATTAACAGAGCACTTAGTATGCAATATATTTCAGTGTGATGGGATTAATATGCTATTTATCAAGGCAAATGTCCTAGGCAAGATGCTGACATCCTAATCTTGCAGACCACATTTTGGTGCATTCATCAAAGACTCGCCTTAAATGGCAATGATTGAGGTTACTATGAAAATCATACGAAGGGCAGAGATGGCACAAGCCACTTTGGTGCCTAAGGCAGAAAATGCAAATGGCATTCCACGTACCCAACGGTCTGTGGTGGCAGAAATGCAATAATAAATTTTAAAACTATACTTTGCAGCCCTTTAATAGTACCCCAATATATTTTGCTTGGTCAGGCTGTCTCACCCTGCTAAAGGTAAAGGTAAAGGTACCCCTGCCCGTACGGGCCAGTCTTGCCAGACTCTGGGGTTGTGCGCCCATCTCACTTAAGAGGCCAGGGGCCAGCGCTGTCCGGAGACACTTCCGGGTCACGTGGCCAGCGTGACATCGCTGCTCTGGCGAGCCAGAGCTGCACACGGAAACGCCGTTTACCTTCCCACTGGTAAGCGGTCCCTATTTATCTACTTGCACCCGGAGGTGCTTTCGAACTGCTAGGTTGGCAGGCGCTGGGACCGAGCAACGGGAGTGCACCCCGCCGCGGGGATTCGAACCGCCGATCTTTCGATCGGCAAGCCCTAGGCGCTGAGGCTTTTACCCACAGCGCCACCCGCGTCTCACCCTGCTACATAGTGTCAAATCACCTGACTCATCAGTGGGTAGATTTTACCGGACAACATTAATCCTGAAATTTATTCTAGTCCTAGCAGCCTTCACTGGGGGGATAGACTCTGAGTGACAGCACTTGGGTGGTAAACTCTCTATGGATTGACTTCCAGAATTCTACTGCAACCATGTCCTCTTTGGTTGGTGGGGTAACATGCTAAAACTTAAGGAACACAGAATGCATTGCTGGGGATAGAACTCAAAGTGGGGTGAGCATTTCTTTGTTTTTTTGGGTATGACTCGGTCCAAAATGCGTCTCAAATGAGTCCACATTAATGCATCTAGCATAAGAGAAGTACACAACACTCTTCATCCACAAATACTCGACTGTCTCAATTAAAATTTGGAAACATTAAAAAAAGGTTACCTGGCTTGTGACAAATCCAGATCTCTTGTCATCAACATGCGCAAGCCTTCTTCGTTAAAGAACAGATTGTTTCCTCCAGACAGGACCCCACATTTCCTGGATGGCTTTCCACCACTCACCAACAAAAATCTATCCGATTCCAGCTGACCTGAGTGCAAGGGACACAGTTATTTAGGATTTACCCTGTGGCATTTCAGTTAAGTGAGAAATGACTAATAAATCATCAGTTGTAAAGTGGGGGGAAATTGTACAAACACTTTTCAACCATAACATCCTTCCCAGAAACCACCAGAAAAGCAACATTAAATAAAATACACAACCATAGCTTATGTTTTTCAGCCTACCAGGAATTGCACTCCAATACATGTATACTCAGATGTAAGCCTGACTCAGTTGAATGAGACTTACTCCCAGGGAAGGAGGTACAGGAGTGAAACCTCTACATATAAATTCACACAAAAAACCCCAGATATTTGCAGTGGGAGTGATGGAGGGGATTTTGCATGGATAATCTCCTAATATATATTTCAGATTTGGATAGTGTCTTCCATGAGGAATGAACTGGGGGTGCATTCAGTTATATGTAGCTAGGTTGACTGAGTTACACTGGCATAGCCCTAGCTGAGTCCCATATGCCTATTCTAAACTCACTTATCTTGGTGGTTCTTAGGTTTGGATTGCACTGTTCACTCACACACAGAGCACACCCATTGAACTCAATGGGCAAAGCTAACTTAGAATCATAGAATTGTAGCGTTGGAAGGGACCCTGAGGGTCATCTAGTTGGGACCCCCTGCAATGTAGGAATCTCAACTAAATCTTACGTGGCAGATGGGCACCCAACCTCTGCTTAAGAGCCCCCAAGGAAGAAGACCACCATCTCTGGTGAGAGTCTGTTCCACTGTCGGACAGCTCATTTAAGTGGATTTATTCTGAGCATGATGTTGTTGAATATAACCCTAATATGTATATCTTACAGTTGAGAGAGTAATCTCATGAATTAACAGTACAATATTGGGAGGAGCCCTGAGAAAGCTGATATAACACAAAAAAGGGAATGTGCTGAGAAGTGATGAGGTAGTTAGATAATAACAGAGAAACATTGTGGCAGCAACTCTACCACAATTAAGTGCTTGTTGAGTTTTGTTGAGTTTCAGTAGGAGAGATTTGAACATGCACAGTTTTGTAAAAAGGAAACTACTTCAGAGCCAAAGTAGTAATTCCAATTTCAAATGTCAATGCAAAAGTGCTGCTCTGCCAACTCCACCAAGGCACTCTGTTTTTCTGCCGCTGCCATGTAAACAGAGCAAGCGGGCAGCTTTCTTCAGGGAAGGCAGCGTAGCCTAATGGTTGAGAACAATTTGAGAAAAACTTGACAGGGTAATTCTATTCTGTTTGGAAGTCTGTTTTGATGGGCAGCTGTTGGGGCTGAATTCGTTTTGGTTCTAGCTGGTTCCACTGCTGAAAAGAGGTTTGCAGGAGCATTTGTGTGGCCAGGATTTGTTGGTGGTGAGGGCCCGCCCTTTATATTCTAAAAAGGCATGCAAATTAAAATACTTGGGCTTCCTTTTAAGAGTGTACGCTTTCACTCTGAGGACTCATTCCCAAGTTACTCTCCTAATGAATTAAAACATAATCAAACATATAACACAAGGCAGAACAGATGCCATTCCCTGCCAGCCAAGAGGAACTGTTGGAATCTGTCTCCAAGTACATTTGAAATTCCCTTCATTTCATGGAAAGGTGAGTTTCTCGGCTGATATCTTCCCTGACATCTTCTTACCAGCTGTTGGGAAGAAAGGAAGCCACCTATTTGCTTGCTCGGTGGACAGCAACAGCTGCCAGAGAGGATGGGAATGGAACTTGAGCTGGTGCAGGATACGTGCGCAGGAGTGGCAGGCTCTAACTAGAACGCAACGTAGAGTATCTCACTGAAGTAAATGGGACTAAAGTGTGCCAAGAAACTATTGGCTCCCAGTACGTTTCCGAGCACAATTCAAAGTGTTGGTGCTGACCTTTAAAGCCCTAAACGGCCTCAGTCCAGTATACCTGAAGGAGCGTCTCCACTCCCATCATTCTGCCTGGATGCTGAGGTCCAGTGCCGAGGGCCTTCTGGTGGTTCCCTCATTGCGAGAAGCAAAACTACAGGGAACCAGGCAGAGGGCCTTCTCGGTAGTGGCGCCCACCCTGTGGAACGCCCTTCCAGCAGATGTCAAAGCGATAAACAACTACCTGACATTCAGAAGACATCTTAAGGCAGCCCTGTTCAGGGAAGTTTTTAACATGTGATATTTTACTGTATTTTTGGTTTCTATGGAAGCTGCCCAGAGTGGCTGGGGAGGCCCAGCCAGATGGGCGGGGTATAAATAATAAATTATTATTATTATTATTATTATTATTATTATTATTAGTTGACTTTAACAAACCTTTAAATGGTTTGAGGGCACAAAATATTACAAAAAAGTCCAAACATAATAATGTCAAACAGAGGTACCTTCAAAATCATCCTTCAGAAAGTCAGGATTCTTGGTGCTTATTCTACAGGTTGGTCCGGAATAGCCAGGATCACAGATGCACTTTGTCCCATTGACACAGCTGCCATGACCATTACACATCTCCTCACACTGTGGCCCAATATACACATTGTCAATGGCCCAGGTTACAGGTTGAGACGCAGCAGGATAAAATCCCTGGTACCATCTGAACCTCACTAATCTGAAAGAAAGCAATGCCTTTTATATTACCTGCTCTTCTACTGCGTTACGTTTATGTAAAGTCTAAAATACGCTTTTATGGCACAGAGTATCGGTAGGCAAAGCTAAGCTTGTGGGATGCATCCAGCCTGCCATATCCATCCTACAGCCCACCTAACCATGTGTTGATACCTTGCTTAAAATTGCAATATAAAAACCACAAAATACATCATACAATTAAGAATATAAACAAACCAATAATTCCCCCCTCTCGAGGAAGAGGAATGTTTTTGCCTGGTGCCTAAAGGTGTATAATGAAGGCGCCAGCTGAACCTGCCTGGTGAGAGCATACCACAAACAGGGAGTCACTGCAGAAAAGGCCCTGTTCTCATGTTGGAACTAATGCCACCAGCCAGGCACCCTCGCTGTATTGTTTTAGATGTCTGCTAAAAACTTACCGTATTTTTCGCCCTATAGGACGCACTTTTTCCCCTCCAAAAATGAAGGGGAAATGTGTGTGCGTCCTATGGGGCGAATGCAGGCTTTCGCTGAAGCCTGGAGAGCGAGAGGGGTCGATGTGCACCGACCCCTCTCGCTCTCCAGGCTTCGCGGACCTCTCCGCAAGCAGCGGGAGTGCTCCCGCTGCTTGCGGAGAGTTGCCTGCATGCAGAAGCCTGCGCGCGCTGAGCTCAGCACGTCCAGGCTTCGCGGACCTCTCCGCAAGCAGCGGGAGCCAGTGCTGGGCTCCCATGGCTTGCAGAGAATTGCCTGTTTGGGGGCTGGAGCGGGGGAAGCTCGGGCCTCCCCCGCCCCAGTCCCGCGCCTGGGGGGGAAATAATTTTTTTCCCTTTATTTCCCCCCAAAAAACCTAGGTGCGCCTTATGGGACGGTGCGTCCTATAGGGCGAAAAATACGGTATTCATTTCAGAAAGGCTTTCAAGATATATAATTTAGGTTTTGGTAATTGTTTTTTAAAGTTTTACTGATCTCACCACTTTCATTGCTAATTACCGTATTTTTCCATGTATAAGACTAGGTCCCCCCCCTAAAAAATAATGTCAAAAATTAGGAGGCGTCTTATACACGGATACATCTCCCCCCATTTTCTTAAATCTGAGTCCCCAAAAATATGGGGGCATCTTATAGATGGAAAAATATAGTATGTCTATTTCTTTTTTGTGTGAAATTTAGCTGTGTTTTATTAATAGTTTTATTATGTATACCACTCAGAGAGTTTGGTGACTAAATAGTTTATCAAACCTTCTGAATAAACAAATACTGCAAAACAAAAAAAAAAAAACCTATTCTGCATCCATGCTGAAGTGCAGGCAATAAGTTACGTGCCAGAGAATGCTCTTCAACTGGGCCTCTTCTCCAGAAGGATTACTCAAGGAATATAGAAATGCTTTGTGATTTTGGGTTGGAACAGCAGATATGCACAGTTAAGGGCTTTCCAGACATTCAGATGTTAACAATAATCAAAGATGCATGCACATATTTAAAAATTAAATCTTTCATTTAATTATTCAACATCAGGTTTTTTTCCCCAGACTTTGTTCCAGTTCCTCATATATGATCATATGAGCTGCTGTGTTTCTCTACCAAACATGAGGTCACTCGCGCAGTAGGAACGCTTTCCCCCTGTGGCAATCTCAAAGCTGGTTATCACGATATGTTTTAAAGACACAGGATGTTTCATATGAATGTCTCCAGTTGCCAGAAATGATCCCTAATATCCTGAGTGATACATGCACCATGGCTCTGAGACAAGTCTATGGCTTTCCTAAGTTTTATCATTCACAGGCCTGGTTCTGCATTAGGCTGCTATTCAAACATGACATCTCAATGGCATTTCAGGCTTGATTCAGAATTTCTTTTATCTTTAAAATATAATGTAAGAAACATATGTAATGTATAAACTGTGTGCCATCAGCATAGTAATGACACCTTGCTCCCAGCTCTTAATGACTGCTCCGAACAGCCTCATGTAGATGTTAAATAGCACTGGGGGGGGGGGGGGGCAGCTAAGTACCCTGTGCACAGGGTACCAAGGAGCTGGGAGCCAAGAAGCACTCATCCAGTGCTACTCTCTGTCCATGGCCCTGAATATAAAAACGGAACCATCATAATATGGCGCTTCCAATACATATCCCACTGAATTGGTTCAGGAGAAGACCATGGCCAATGGTATCAAAAGCTGCTGAGAAACTGAGCAGAAGTTAACAATGTCACATTCCCCTGTCCCTCTCACAATAAAAGGTCATCCATCAGGGCGATGTTTTCCTTGCTCTGTAAACCACCTGGAAGCCACCTGGGTATATAAATACACAAATAACCAGCCAGCCTTTGTGTGCTAAAGAGCAGTAATGCTGAAAAACGGATATAAAGAGAAAAGCTAGGTGAGCAGCGTCAAGTACTTACCCGCAAAGGTGTAGCTTTCCAAAGTGGATGACCTCTCTTCTCCATCCCTGGGTCGTTCCGGCATAATAAGTGCTGCTTGGATGATGCTCTGTAGAGCATAGAGAACTGAGGTAGCTGCTGCTACTATAACATAAAGGAAGAAGCAGGTGCCAGGTTGCCCCCAAATCTCGGGAGAATTCAAGTTTCACTGGGTCAGCAGATGAGCTATCAGTGGTGCATCCAATATTAATCTGAAGTAGAATAAAACAAAACCTAGAAGATTGCATGGCCTACATTTATGGATGCTTTGCCACTAGCCAACTCTATAAAAAGGGTGGATCCCTGGGCCAGAGGTTCAGAAGGGACTGTGCCTCCTGGTGTTCCCACTTAAGCAGGGCTTATGGCACTACTCTTTGCCCTGTGCCATTCAGGTCTCTGGGCTGGCAGAAATATTAATACTGGCAGAGTGGGCAGAATTCTAGATCTCTGAAGCTGTCAACAGCCACAGACCAGAGACATCATCCCAAGAGCTCAACCGCCATAACGGGAGATAAAGTTACAACATGAGTACTCCCTTCCCAGTTGTGCCTCTAAACCTGTTTTGGGAAGATGAGAGTGTTTTATTCATATCTGAAGGAGATACGGAGAGCAAGAGAGATAAACCAACTCTCTCCAACTAAGTTCTCCTTATAGTATTCATTGAAATTAATGGGCTTAAGTTAGACAAGGTCATTGATTTTAACAGTTCTATTCTGAGCAGGGCTGGTACTGGATACAACTCAGATCAGTTATCCTGACCTCCCTTCCCAAAGAAATGTGTCTCTATAGGTTCCCGATGGAAGTCTTTACAAGAGAAAACTCATTAATTTCTCAAGAGTGTATAAAAATCTGCCCCACACATCACATTAGTACCACTTAGTTACCCTCAAATGTTAAAAATGATTGGAAAATTATTACACAGCAGAATTATAGTACCTAGCTAGTAGGAAGAATCAAGTTAACTGAAGAAATTAAGGGTGCAGGTTCATTGGCTGATGGGCATTAGGGTAAGGTGAAAGATTTCAGAAGTGCAGAGACATATGCATTGCCTTTGCACATTGCAGAAAGGATCGGTTGACAAATTGCTCTGCCAGTGAAGTTCCTTTCATGGGTCCCTCAAAATCCAGTGGATTGTTGGGCAGTATGAAGAAGAGCACATATATACCAAATTCTGAACCACAGGATCCCATAGATACACTCACAAACATGCCAGAAATCTATGCAAGGATCAGACCTCATATAAGTAATTGCCCTCCCATTGACTCCAATGGGAAAAAGCCAATAAATGGGAGGCAGTTAAATGAATTCTACTTCCCTGGTGCTATACTTTTTCTATCCCTCTCCTGAGCAAGGGATGGCTTTGATGCAATGAAACTGTACATTTCCCAGCCACAGCTTTAGCAAAGAAAAAAAAATAGTTCCAATGCCAGAGAAACATGAGAATAAAATCCTGTACCACATTATGGAACCTTGCCTTTTGAGAGTCCTCTTTCAGGGAACAGCTATAACAGTGCACAAACAGTTGTTTACATAAACTTATAAAATACACCACTTATAGCTTTACAAAAGTAACCTTGATACTACTGAGAGGCATTGGTTCCAGGGGGTCTGTGTGTAAGGGCAAAATCATGCAAAGCCAGGAACCCTCAGATCTGCCCTTCTCGCATGAGGTGTGGGGCAGATTTTTATACATTCTTGAGAAATTAATGAGTTTTCTCTTGTAAAGACTTCCATCGGGAACCTATAGAGACACATTTCTTTGGGAAGGGAGGTCAGGATAACTGATCTGAGTTGTATCCAGTACCAGCCCTGCTCAGAATAGAACTGTTAAAATCAGTGACCTTGTCTAACTTAAGCCCATTAATTTCAATGAGTACTTTAAGGAGAACTTAGTTGGAGAGAGTTGGTTTATCTCTCTTGCTCTCCATATCTTCTTCAGATATGCTTACCGGGCTCTGGGAAGGATGTGTGATGGCTCTGGAGGCTCTGGGGGTGGGGAGATAAATAAATAAATGGGGAATGGGAAAAGGCTAATGTTGCAATCGTGTATGTAAAGTAAGAATAAGTTATGACCCCTTGTATTGTGGGAAAATGTCCACTTTGTTCCTACCTTTCCCCCTGAGCTCTTTGAGGCAAGAGGGAGATATAAATGTGTCTGATAGATAGATGAATAAATAATGTACTGAACTAAATAGAAAATGAAACTATTTACGGTTGAAAATGTTAAATACTGAATATTAATCAGCATAATGCACATTAGTTTTCCATAACTAGGTCAAACACCTACTGATCTGGAATCCAAGAGACATGGTACAGCAGATCAAGTTCTTTGAATCCAGGAGTGTGGAATGGCAACTTTTACTGCATTATGCATAATGACTTCATGTTTATCAGCCTGTTCCAAGACCTCAGCTGAAGACATTTAATTTTTATAAAAGCAAAATGCCTTCGCCAGATGCCAAGATGTGTGTGCAGGTCTTATGGGGTAAGCGCACTGAAGAGTCATTCATGTCTGAATGTGACCTCAAAGGCATTTGTTGAACAAGCTTTTAATCTATATTTTAAAACAGAAAACAGTTTGCATTCTATATATTATTAATTAGTTGTCATGACAAATTGAAATGTGCATGAATACACAGCCAAAGCAAATTTTCTAGGAATACACAAGGCGTACGTTCAGCTGCTTCTTAAATTGCACAACAATGTGCTGTGACTATTGATGTTCTGCATGTGCTAGCTGTATACAAATAAATGTGTGTAACCAGAGCTGTTTTTCACTATGAATGCTTCCCTTATTCTCTTATAATGGCAACGGTGTCTACCTGAGAGGTACCAGAATTGGGTTCTGCCAAGTTCTGGCTGAAAAAAAGCCCTGTGGGAAACACACTTTGGTTGCCATTTTTAATTTAGACTATCCAAAAATATACTAAGTCCTTCTCAGAGTACACCCAATGAAATCAATGGGCTCAAGTTAGTAACAATTGACTTCAATTAGCTTAGAAGTCCATTGATTTCAATGAGTCTGCTCTGAGTATAATTTAGATGTTACATAGTACTTGATGACAGAAATATACATTATGACAAGCATGAAAATGGTGCTTCTCCCACCCATTTATAATGTATACAAATATGCAATATGACACAAATATATGGCATATTTCTTTGCCCCACAATATCAAACAATGTGGAATGGGAAATACAAAATTAGGTGGTAAAACAAGACACACACAGAAACACTTGTTCCCTTTATGGAAATTGTCTTTTTTGTGCTTTTACAGGCTTGGATCCAGAGATGCACCCCACACACCTGAAAGGTACCTCCACCCCCCCAGCCTAGCTTTGTGTGCAGTTCTGTCTTTCATATGAATCCATTCCAGAGGGTCTCCTGAACATCAGGAGAGGCTTTTCAGGGAGTTTGGGAAAGGGCTGCCAGGGACAGTCACAGTCACCCTATGCCTACCCATTCCACCAGTGCCTCTCCAGATCCAAACTATGTTTTGTACGTGTGTCTATATGCAAGGGCGGACCTACATTTTTGAACTATTATGGGGCCCCCTTTGCAACCAGCAACAAGGTCTGGATAACCACTGCTATCTTCTTCAAAGCGGTTCTTCCATGACAGATCACCAAACCTTTGCAACATCTCTGCTACTGACTCTCAAACTTTGGGATTGTTGAAATATAAACCATTTTTTAAAAAATAATAATCAATTTGAGTTGTGCAACTCAAATTGGGTCTGATGGACTCCAAAATTTTAAGCCGTGTGGACTAAATTCACTTCTGGGACCCCTCCAGCATTATGGGCCCTGAAGCTTAAACTTCATTATTTTCATAGATCTTCCCCTATCTGTATATATAAAAAAGGGGAAATGTACAATGAGATGACATAGCGTGTTCTCCTTCATGGAGAGCACGTGTTGCGGTGGGGGCCGCCAGGACACTCCAAAGTTGGGAGCGGGCTAATTGATTGTTGGCCACTGATGTGATTGGGGCTTCCCTTGTTGTTGGGAAGAAGTTAATATTGCCATTTGTTGATTGACAGCCAGAAATGCTAAAACTTCTTGCACGAGGCTAGGGCTTCCTCTTTTCGCCCGTGCATCGGATTGCCCGTCCCCCCCTCCCTAGAATTAGGGTTGTTCGCTTTGGCCTTGCTATGCCTGTCATGGGGTCGTCTGCTCTTGGGGCAGGGGCCAGGTAGGAATTTTGTCCATCTGGCTGATTGGCTGGGGCCATTTGGTTTTTGCCTACTGCGTAGCAAATTGTCACAACTTGTAAGGTTGCGGTTAGGCATTGGTTTATGGTTTGGTTGGTTGAGGGGCATGGATTGGCTGTGCCTGCCCCTCTAATGCTGCTGCTGCTGCAAGGGATTCCATTAAAGGAATCGGGGGCTAACTATTGCTTGTCCACTCTGTCAAGGGGGCTTGGGCCATAGCAATGAGCTCCTGGTTGCATTCGGGGAGGGCTGAGGGCAGGTTCCCTGCTCCGTCGCTACTCCCAAGTGTATTCCCCTTTTCTGACTTTCGCATCCTGCGGAATGTCAGTCTGTCCCCCATGGTGGGGGCAGATAGTCGCAACCAATGCCTAAGCAACCACTCACATTTTTGTATTTTAATAAAGTTGTGGCCAAAATTATGCCAAAAACCTTAAACAAAAAATTCTGTGTGGTGTGTGAGTTATTGGGGTGGCCCTGGGGACCTCAACACGCAACACAGCACCAGTGGGTTTTCTAATACATTGGACAGAACAAACTCAATATGGAAAGCTTTTTTTTTCATCTACATTCTCCCTCATTCACATCTTTCCCCTAAGGATACTGTAATGAACTATAATAACTACAATATAAAACGAGGAATAACGGGTCAAAATATTACAAAGTTTAGGTGAATGCATACTACGAATATAATTCTTTCCTTATTTCCATATGGGATTGGACTAATTCTAGAGATTCACATAGATTACCTTAATAGGATTCCCTCCACTACCCTTTACTAACATATAAGAGAGGCAGGGAAATTTCAAAGCAAGACTAGCAATGACTAACGCTCAATAAGCAGGAGAAGAACATAATGATAAGTACCTCAAATTGGATTATGGTGTTCTCATTCACGTTCAAATCCCTTGTAGTAATTGAATGTTCCCCAACTTCATTTGAAACAAATACCATCGCAGAATCTTCCTCCCTATTAAGAGAAACCAAAGTGATTATTTCATAGCTAAATTATTAACATACATTTTATATGTTTATTTAACTTACGAGAGGATAGCACATCCCGCTTTTCTAGCATAAATGCACCACTATTAGTAAGTGAAACTTTCTTTTGGAATAGTCTTGGATATATTTTATGATACG
Source organism: Podarcis gaigeae (assembly GCF_964106915.1). NCBI lineage: Eukaryota > Metazoa > Chordata > Lepidosauria > Squamata > Lacertidae > Podarcis > Podarcis gaigeae. The sequence goes on along the minus strand of NC_139686.1, from coordinate 69,712,847 downwards.
TACGGTGCTCCTTTTGAAGAATATGGACAATAAAGCCCGATGTTGCCACCGGGATAGAAAAACCAATTGTCTTCCTTTGGACCAAAGTCGAAGGTATCCAGCAGGATTACAGGATTCTTAATGTTGTTTCCATCAATAATTAAATCATCTAGAATCCAGATTTCTTCTTTCTTACCTGGGAAAATAAACACCTATGTTGCTACTGATTTAATTGTTCTAGAACAGGAGAAAATAATTACACATGATAAGTTACCTCTAGGGTTGGAGGAATCTGTCAAATTCTGTTTCTCTCAGTTTCTTATATTTCCTTTCTTAAATGCAGTTCTCCACATTTCCACACCAGGTTGCAAATTATTTTTAAATGACCTCGTAAAAATTCAGCAGCATTTTAGTGCAAATTTATCCCAATATACACTTGTTTGTATGCAGTTTTGCCTACAAAGGAATTTCCCCTTAAATAATGCATTTTTAATTTTTTTAAACCAATATATGCATATTATGGACACTTCTTTTCACCAATATGCATTTTTGTACACATTAGTTGGTTGGAGAACTGCGTCACAAAATTCAAAGAAGTGTAAATGTCAAAGTATATCTGTGTTTTGGTTTTCATGTTATTTTGAAAAGATTTGCGTTTAAATGTGAACTGAATTGATTTTGTTCCCCCATCCCAAGTCATCACTATGATTAACATGTTTTTCCCCAAAAATGTATTATGATGTTACCATGCACCATAGTCTTCCTAGTAACAAACGTGGTACGTATGGGTAATTGTAGCCTGGCCTGAGGAGAAATCTTTAACTTATCTCTCTCTATTGGGTACATTAGCTCAGGCACATCAAATACATAACTAGTAACACTTCTTTGCTAGCCACAGTCTCTGATGACGTTTCCTAAGCAACTCCTTCACTGAGTACTGTGATTGGTTCCTGATGACCCTGGATCCCTATAATCAGCTTTGGGTTAGCCGTAGGAAACCCGTGTTTCCTGAGAAAAGGTGTAACCTTTCCTGCTCCTTGTTGCCTCCTGCCACTCATATTTGCCCACTTCCTGGATTGTCTTTCATGTGTACAAGATAGGAATGTTTTGCTCATTTATTTATTCATTGCATGCATTTTTACTCCACCCTTAAAACAGTTCCCAGGGAAACCTTCAAAATACAGAGGTTGAAATTTAATTTTATAACATGCTGCAGGATTCCAGGCAATATATAAATAAATATAACAGAGCAGAAGCCTTGTATAATCACACCATTTGAAATTAAGTAAAAATATACACAATTATATACGATTTTGTATTATTTCTCATTACCATTGTTATAAGGCTGCCAGAGCCTGAACCGTGTAGCATTGGTTCGTGCTGCATACGGAAGTGGGATGTTAATGAAGAGAACGTCCGTTGTTTGAGTAAAATAAAACTCATCTATCAGGTGCCAAGTGATGCCCCCATTGATGGAATACTGAAGCAGGACAGAATGAGACCTTTCTGGGGTACCTAGAACAAGAGGGAGGAAAAATGTAAAAGTCACTGTGAGAATGAGCTGTTGGGCAGCATAGTACGGTTACGGAACAATGAATGAGGTTTCAAATTAAAACACAGTACAAGTAGGATTTACAAAGAAACCCTAGCCTTGCCAATTTGCAAAACAAACAAACAAACAAACAAACAAACAAACAAACAAACAACTCACAGTAAAACAATGTGAGCTACTAATCCAAGGCTCTTTAAGGGAGGGTCAAAGATCAAGAGAGGAAGGAGAAGGGCAACATGCAGTACTGGCCAAAAATGTTACTCCCAATCTCTTAGAACAGGCATACCAGACTCAGCCCTCCAGATGTTTTGAGACTATAGTTCCCATCATCCCTGACCACTGGTCCTGTTAGCTAGGAATGATGGGAGTTGTAGTCCCAAAACATCTGGAGGGTTGAGTTTGCCTATGTCTGTCTTAGAATGACATTTTTTTCACTGTCACTTATGGCTGCAGATTTCTTGGCCGGGGGGGCGGGGGGGCTCCTAGAATATGGAGTTGTAGTCATTACTTGGTCAACCATCCTGTAGCAAAATATGCTGACCTGTATTATTTTGATCATCAGTGCCTCTTTGGTTCTGCCCTCCAGAATGACAATAGCCTACGGATTACCCACAGTTTTTCAAGTTAGTACGGATTATATTATTTACAGTAATAAATCATTACCTTACCTTTGGCTAAGAATTTGAATGAAAACTGGATGTACATTGTATTAGTGCAATCTAAATCTCTTGAAACAAGCATTCTCAGCCCTTCCTGTAACAAATAATAGATAGGAAGAAGTTATTTCTTTTTCTTTTTCAGCAGGGCGGATCAAGGATTTCTATAATTTAATCTTGCTAAACAGTTTCAAGAAGGCATTGCAAAAACAATCAAAACATTTTGAACAAGAATAACTTCTAACCCCTTTAAAGATGAGAGTTGTTCCAGATTTGATGGTGTCGCCATTCAGGTTCCCTCTCTCAGCTCCATAGACTTCAGGCCAAAGGTCGGGATGCAAGTTACCATTGAAGTCATCTTTCAGAACAGAAGGGAGGGGGGCAGCTGGGACACAGTAAGGGCCTCCAAAACCTCTGTCACACCTGAAAACAAATTGTGGGGGGTGGTTGGGAACAATATCCACTGACTGATGAGACATAATATTTACATCATCAAGAAGCAAAAGGGCATGAAACATGTGTCTCCTTACACACAGCGGCCAGCATCGCAGATCCCGTGGCCTGAGCACATCCAAGGACATCCAGTGGCCAGGATGACATTATCAATAGCCCACATATCCCCACCAGGAACATAATTATGTTGAATCCATCTGAAGCGTGTTCTGGGAGATCTGGGAATCACAAACAAAAATAGTAATTCAGAGCAGTCCCGCTGCTAATGGAGAAAGAGGATCGAAAATTGTGTGTGTGCGGGGGAATCTGGCAATTTCACTTCTCCAAGTTTCTCATTTTCCAATCTTAAATGCAGTTCTCCACAACTTGCAGCAATTAGCTATAAAAAAAGCTCCTCGTGAAAATTTATCAGCATCTTAGTTCTAATTTCTTTTACGTGGCCCTCCAAACCTGCAGAGAGGGAGAATGAATTCACAAATGACAGTATGCAGGGGGGAGGTGTCCCAATGACTTTTGCGCCACTTTTTTCCTGTGGTCCCACCTGCTGCCACAGTTATGTGCCCCTGCGCACTCCCTCCCCCTCCCAGGGGAATGTGTCCCTTAAGTATGAAAGGGTAGCCTATGCCAGGACCACACTTATTTCTATCAAATCATATACATATCTTTTTAACACCCTTAAAAAATAAAATCCAAACCAATAGTTAACTATCCCAAATTGTGCTTATATGAGGTGCCCCATATTCTGGCAACCTAACCTTTTAACTTTTAAAGCAAGAGGAACACCACAATTATGTTTATCGTCTCATCTAGTTCTCCCCTTTTCGTCATGGGATAATGACTTGTTTAGCTCTGAGGAAGATGTGACCATTTGATTTGGCCAAAGCATAGTTACTTTAACCTTGAAGCATGGAGAAAAATGTCCTTTGCTCTAGGGTGGCCCTCTTTGTAAACAGTCCTGTGCATTAAAATAGGGTTTGTGGTTAAAAGCATCCTTAGGAATCAATCATTCACAGTTTCTGTTACGGTTACATGAAAAAATTGAGCTGAATTCTACACTTTCTTTCACAGCAAAACAGTAAAGGGGTGGAGGAAGCCTGAATAAGAGAGTAATTCTTACATCGTTGCAGGTGGGAGGTAGATGGTCACTCGCTTCCAGTTCTGAAACCTTTCAGAAGTGTAAATTGAGCTCTCAGTGTAATGCTGACATCCTATCCTGGGAGGAACGCATTCTTCGGTCACCAAATGCCAGTCTCTCCCATTGTTTATGGAATACTGGAAGTAAATACTATGGGAATTGCTGAATGGCTTGCTACAGCCCATGTTCAGCTCAAACTGCATGAAGGTGGAATCAGACACATGGAAATCCCAAGTCTCAGCATATCGAGATTTTCCTAAAAAGAGTGCAAGGAAGAAAACCATTTTACTTAAAATTCATTTTTTTAAAAAAAGAAGCTGTAGTGTGTTTGCATTTTACTAAATGAGAGCCTTACCTGTATTTTCACTGAATATGAGAGCTGTATCCATAGAGAGGCAATCAATATCTACTTGACCCCCTTGGACCCTGTACCAGTTAGCTTGTAAATCGACAGAACCATCAAATTTATCTTGAAAACCAGTCTGAGAGCTGTCATTCATTCCTACAAGGACATCATCCAAAGCCCACTGCGCTGAATGCTTCCCTACAAACAAATAGAAATATTTGGTCATTATTTCCCCACACTTTATGTCGGGGGGGGGGGGGGGCAACTAATTTATGAGGCAGTTGGACCAGATGATTCTTGGAGGTCCTTCCAACGCTATGATTCTGTGATATAGGTCTAGTGAAAAATCTTCATCCCAACTAAGAACTTGGTCTGTCTGAGTTGAGATGGCCAAGAAGGCAAAACAGGAGTAGAAAGGTTGGTGACAGTAGGAAAAGATATTTCATAATCAAAAATTGGAATCCAGGGCACATGTGGAGATTCACTGTACAGTTAAACATACTTGAAATAGTAAACAATGAACAAAATCAATGGACCTTAAACATATGTACCCTAATATTTGAACACACCAAGGGTTTGTTTTGCCAGTATTTAGAGAATAGACATGTTAATGTTCATTAAACAAAATTGTATCTTCCCTAGCCATTACTAGGTCTTAAAACTTACATACTAAGTTAGAATGGTAAAGGTTCACAATAGTGTTAAACACATACCATGTTGAGGTTGCCACCATCGGAAAGCGGTGGCTGGTGTTTTGGCCTCACGAGGCAATTCTATGGATACAATCTGCGGTTCTAAGAAAGACATGAAGTCCAATTCTCGCAGCAGATACCAGCTTATTCCATTGTCATTTGAATATTGAACTACAAGCCCTGTACATTAAGATGGAATACAGTAATTTAGTCAAAACCCTGCAGAAAACCTAGGAGCGGGCACCGAAGACAAAATTTAAGCAACTCTTTCATAAGTTCAAGTTCAAGGTAAGCTTGATTTGAAAAAAATTCTCTCTTTTAAAATGAAAACTTATGAGCTTGGACAAACTATTTGCTTTCTGATAAATCAGCACACTTAAAAGCTTTTCATCTATTGCAACATAAACAAAGATTTGGCTCCTATTAACCTGTTTCACAGAACTTGGACCTTTTCTGAACTCCTCTTGTCCCACCAAAAAAATCAATTAAATTAAACTACATATTATAAAACGTGTTTTGTTGAATCTGAATGGTGAATTTCAAAGTGCGGCTGTGTTTTGGTTTGCATATTGTTTTGGACAGTGCAAATTAGGTAGGTTCACCTTTCTTTGTGAACTGAATTACATTTATCCCGTATCCCTGTTTTCACATCAACAAAGCAGCAAGATTAATTCCCTCGCTCCAACATATTGCTGCAGAACTGGAACAAGTGTAATAGTAATGCTCCAAGGGAAGCCTGCTGCCATTGCTCTTTAAAACAAATACCCACTGCAAGTTTTCTAGTCAATAATTTATTATTGATAATGCTAATTTGATTTTAAATCCATAAACACAAATTAATACCTGCATCTCACTAGTGAGGCATCTATACTTCACAGATATGAGTACTCTGTGGAAGGATTTAGAGAGATTTACATTTGAAGTGGCAGCATTACACTGAGGCTGAGAGATGTCTGTGAGCTGGGAATCACATGGGGAGTTGGGGCTTTTGGGCATTATGGTTTAAGAGTTATAGGAGAAGATGGGGTTAGTTTTACATTTGTCTCTAAAGGATTGTTCCCATGGTGCTGGCAGCATAATGGAGTCCAGCCTTTGGGACTAAGCACAAAATCACACAGAGGCAATTTGTAATCTACCATGCATGCAATTTTGAGTTCATGCATAATTAGTCTTTTATCAGTGTATGGTCATATACATAAAACCCATAAAAAAAACCAGAGGGGTACTGTTGTGATAACTTGGTTTGAGAATTAATAACCAAGCAGAATTAATAACCCAGCAGCAGCCAAGAATCAATGCTTGAATTACTTTTCAAGTAATGCAGTACTTTTTCTGTCACGACAACAGATAAATTGTGGCTTTTAAAACATTCTAATTTTCATTCTGTTTGATGCTGATATGTTTGACCTATTTCTCCCTAAAGACAGGAGTTCTTTACCATGATAACTTAATGTTATATTTCTACAATATTAATATGGAATATTCAGTAGCCCTCAAAGTGTAAAATCATAGGATGTCAACAGGCTCTGGTAGAGGATATTATAGAACACTCCTCTGCTTTTTGTAATAGAACTAAAAACTCACCCAGATGTTACTTTTACGCCAAGGACAGGCGTCCCTGTGAACACCCAACTTCCTAGCCATTTTGCGAGGCTATAAAGTGAATTTCTTTCTCAACGGCAGCAGCTGGCAAAGAAACTCACAGTACCATGGTCTTGTCTCATGTGGTCAAGGCCACTGTATAGTAAATTTTCTTGCAAATGAGGAGAAAATGGACTATGAAAATGGAGCAGAGGGCTATCAATGCCTGCTAGCCATGATGATTCTGCAACCACAGCCATGCTTCTGAACACCAGCTTCTGAACACACCATGTCCTCAAATCCTGCTCGCTGGGTTCCCGCAAGCATCTGGTTGGACACTGTGAGAACAGGATGCTGAATCATATGGACCATTGGCCTGATCCAGCAGACTCTTACTATGCTGTTGTGCTATTCCTTACTTACATAGTTCATTTGGCCTCAGAGTATGACCAACAGCAGGAAAGCTGCCACACAGATAACAATTCTCTGTGGCGAAAGCAGTATTTGTGCTCAGATTGTTTCACGTGAGGCCGTGCTGTGTGTTTTGACTGCTCAGAATTCAGTATTATTTGTTTCAACTACACAGGCACAAACAGAAAGAGCTCGACCACAGCAAAAATTGAGCAGCGTAAAAATTAAATATAAATGTTAGTATAAATAATACTTCCCCCAACTTCAGTTTTTATGAGGTGACTCAAGAGTAACTCCATTAATTGAAAGACCATAGAGTTTGGGGCTCATATAGCTAAGAAATAAACGCACATTCATCTTTATGCCTACTTTGTCAAAATGCTCACACACATTGGATCCATGTATGAGTAGGGTCAGGCCCAGAAGCCTGTCTGCCCCATCATATACCCTGGTTTGCCACAGCCCAATGCTAGCAAAATATAGCCTAAGCTGTTGCAGTAGCTGGACGTAGGAAGAGGTTAATTTCCTTGATGAGCAGAAATCACCCCATGGGTGAGTTGATCACAGGTGCAAGTCAACTCAGCCAGTTGCTGTGGTAATGGCCCAATTCTCCAACTATATCTGTGATTAACGCATGGCAGCCAGTTCAGTAGCTGTTCAGTGTTGTGCTTTGATTATTTGAAGTTACTTAGAGCAATGGCAATACTTTGTATCTGTATATATCTGTTCAGGCATCTCCCTACTTGGGTGCAACCGTGTCTATGTGTGGTGCAGGGATATAAATGAATAAACCAATTCTAACCTGAAATGGTGGGAGAGAGATGGAAATTCCTATGTGGCTTGTGAGGAGACCCTCCCCAGAGCCTGAAGAGGATGTCAGTGAGCAAAAGTCTAGGAAAAAAGACTTCAAGGGTTCCAAAATGGCACACAGGAGCTCTCACTACTGCCAGGCTACACTGCTGAACAGCTGTTGGGCAGGAAGCTGCATGTACTGCAATTAACTCTCATTTCGCTTATGTGCACAGGGGTCCAGAATGTAATCCCTGTGTAAGTGGAGAGTTGCTTGTATCTGAAAAGTCTACAAGCTGGATCTTATTTTTCTGTGTGACCTTCGGCTTATGTTCTGGGATCAAAGTGTAAAGCAAAAAATTGCATTGTCAGAACACATTGGGTTCAATGGTGGGTGGGGTTACCAAAGTCTTTTTTCCCCAGAATGCCCGTCCCCTTTTGCTTTAAATTATTTTGCCAATCGCATAAAGTCAAATGCACATAAATTGTGAGTGACTCGTGTAACTTTGTCCGGAACTGTTTTGCTGAGCCTATTCCTTCTACAACAGTAAAAGATTTGGACCTCACGCTGCTCCTGTGTGGTGACTGGTACTGCAAGCAAGATCCACACATGCACTGTGTGTGCATCTTAGACCAGATTCCAAAAACAAGCATCTGCAGAAAGGAAGACTTTCACATACAACTGTATGTGCAATGGCACTCACATGATCTGGAATCTCAATTGCACAAGATTTCAGATCACATGGGTGCCTTTGTGCATGCCCCAAAGCTTCCTCATTGCAGTGTACACAATGTGCACCAACATCAGGAGGCATATCAGCTTGCATGACATAGAAGCCAGAATGGAAACTATTAAAAAGGATAGTATTGGGATTCGACAGCAGTGGTTACTAGGGGCAGGAAGTAGGATTAACCCTTTCCCTAGTGTTTCATTGACTGTATCCCTTAGTGGCCAAGCTTCATTGATAGGGGTCACACTCAGGTGTGAAATGTGAATCTGCCCCCAAAAATCAAACTGATGGGCATTTTGCGAGGGTAAAATTGGTGACAAAATAATGGGTTTCCATATGTCTTTCACAAAAATTAAGACACAATATCAACAAGACAGTTTTAAATATGTGAAAACTTACAACTAAATAAAAATCGAGTTTACCTTCATTTCTGGCTCTGGGTTTGTTGCAGCCTGTGCCGATTGTTTTGCTTCCAATTTGTACATAAAACTGAACTAGTCTGTTAACAAAAATGTTGAACATTTCTTTTAGGGGACGACAAACCACACACACAGCATAGTTAAAGCCTCAAGCAGGGGTTCCCAATAGGTATTCTGCGGACCCCAGAATATCCGCATAACCCACCCAGGAAGGTCTGTGGCACCGTTCACATAACAAAAACTACCATAGAGATATAATATTTTCAAAAGTAGGGGGCCCATGGCTTGGCTTTTTAAAAACAGGGGTCCGCAGCACTTAGCTAATTGGGAACCACTGGCCTAGAGGATAGTATTATCAGACACATTTTCCTAGCACATGATTTCTCTTTAAAACGTAGTTTGCATAGACCTCTGTTTAGCTCTTCCTATTTAAAATTGCTTCAAATTTCTACTAGCCTGGGATGCCATAGGCTTTATGGGAAAGAACACCTTTTAGGTGTTGCCACTAAACAGCAGTCTGATGCCCTTTACTCCTCTGGAGCTTCTACCCCACTCCATTTTATTGGTATTAGAATTACTTAGTGACAGGAGTCCATTCCCTGTCTCACCTCTTCACGTAGCTAGGAAATTGGCAGAGTTGGGGGATGGGGGAGAGAAGCAGCTGGCGCAGGTGAGTGGGCTGGGCTTTAAAAATTTATGCACTAAAACATAGCTCTTTTTCTAAAATACAGTGGTACCTCAGGTTAAGTACTTAATTCATTCAGGAGGTCCATACTTAACCTGAAACTGTTCTTAACCTGAAGCACTACTTTAGCTAATGGGGCCTCCCGCTGCTGCCGCGCCGCCGGAGCATGATTTCTGTTCTTATCCTGAAGCAAAGTTCTTAACCTGAGGCACTATTTCTGGGTTAGCGGAGTCTGTAACCTGAAGCGTATTGGATTGGATTGATCTTTATTACGGCCATTGGCCCGTCACACGACAGTTTCCCATACCAACATAATATACTTAAACCTCCAAATTTAAAATCACCAAAACTTACAAAAGACGAACAGAAACCAAGCAAAACAAAAACAAAGACCACCATCATACATTACAATAAATTTGTAACCTAAACATCGCCCTCTGCTCATAAATTAATCAATGATATCAATGGTGATATCACCTAAATACATCCTAAAACATAGATCATGGTTTAAAGGGATTCTCCGAGCCACACAGGAGTCCGTTTCTCTTCTTTAGGGATAGGACGCTGATCAAGAATCTGGCAACCATGAGTGATCTTAGGGGGGAAAGCGTATGTAACCTGAGGTACCACTGTATGAATGCATGGTTTTCAAACATATCCTATAGTGAGGCTGCAATCCTTTACACACCTGGGAATAAGGAAGACCCACTGAACTTGATAGGACTTGTCCGCATTAAATGTCTACTCCAGAGAGGTGCTTAGAGCACATTGCATAGCACCCACTCACACATGGCACCAGGAAATAAATATAAAATTCAGCCCAAACCCAGAAATGGTGGGAGAGAGCTAGAGAGTCCTTGTGGCTTGCAAGGAGATCCACCCCCCTGAGCCCCAAGAGGACATCAGTGAGGGCAGAGGAAGCCCCAAAGAGACCAGAGGCACAGCGGGGTTTGTTCGCACTGCTCAGCCTCCCCGCCTAACAGCTGATGTACCAGGTAGCGCAGCAGCAGCCACTCCCCCCCCCCCATTCTCCAGCCTCCTGCCAGCCTCAGAGCTTCAATTCTAGCTGTGGATATTTTTTGGATACAGTATTTTTGGTACAGGTTGGAAAAAGAGCAGCAGAGAGGGCATGTAAAGAGTGCTTAGAGGGCGCTCCCCGCTTTACGCAATTTCAGTTATGCGTGAGAGCGCCCGGAGCGTGGCCCCTGCCTAAGTGGGGGGATGCCTGCAATACAAAGGATACAAAAATAGGTGATGGTCTTTTCTTGGACACAGTGGTTTTTGTCATGTGTTCTCCAATGAGGTCAGTCCTTATGCCAACCTGTTTCCCATTCTGCCTGGTGCAAAAGGGATCAGGTACCAAAGAAACCCATTTCCCTTTGTTCCCTTAATTTTTAAATGACTGTTTTGTGCCACTTCCCTGTTTTTCATAATTGTGCAAACCTCTGCCAACCTTTTCACTGATATTTCATATTAATTAAAATATCACACCAGGTTGTTTTGCTGGGTTTTTTTTTTTGTTCAGTCATATTATATCATCACTTTAATTCGTTTTGTTATAATCAAGTAGAAATGGAAATTAATACAAACATAGTTATAAACATGGAGATTTTTTTGTTCAGTCATATTATATCATCACTTTAATTTGTTTTGTTATAATCAAGTAGAAATGGAAATTAATACAAACATAGTTATAAACATGGAGATTGTGGTGAGCTGTGTCAAAGGGCAAAGTTTCGTTTGAGATTGCATCAAATGTTATATATTGTGTTTTAATAGTAATCTCCTCAGGGACTATCCATTAGACTTTGACCACTTCGTAAAAACTTAACTACCAACAATGAATGTCTGCATATTGCCCTTATGGAGTGAAATGATGTCTAGCTACAAATTTTGATTTAAATATGCTTATGAAGCAAGCCAAGGGAGGTCCAGGTGGAGGGGTACAGATATGTTCTTTGGCACTGAATCAACCAGTGCCTAAGCCCACCTTCTTGCATCAGCCAGGGAAGAAGATGGAGGGGAACAACTTGTTCCATTGTTCTTTCTGCCGCATTTACAGCTATGTGGGGCCAGGGATGGAGCTAGGTCAGGTTTTCAGCCACCTGGGGGGATATGTTGGAGAAACAAGAGGGCTTGGGACTCCAGCATATCCCTTTCCAGTCCCCACCACCACTGGAGCCCTGGCTGTGGCGGAGGGATGATGTTGGAGCTTGGCGCTGCCTCAGCCAGAGGGTATCAAACTGTTGGTGAGCTCTTCTGACTCATCAACTGCCCTTCTGTAGCCCCTCAGCTGCCCTCCCAGGATTTATTGCACTGCTTTCTTGATTTTCTTTTTTCAAATAAAGTCTTTTAAAACTTCAGGAATAGAGAGATTTAGAAAGAGAAAATACTTTTTGACAAGACTAGTCTATCTGTGGTGATTTGAGTCTGCAAACAAAATAAGAGAGACTCTTCTGTGGCTATTAGCTGCAGAATCTGCAGCACAGATGAAAGCTTAGGTGGTTACAGCTAACAAGCCAGATGTCATCTGCTGGGGAACAAAAAACCCACCCCTTTTGCAATGCTTATCTGGCCTCTGCAGCTGTCAGGTAGCTCCCATATGTGACTGCAGTGACTGATCAGACAGAGAACAAAATCATAAGCGATAGGCATTAAGAATAGAATAAAATTTCCTCTGAACAGCCTATTGGCAGCCCACAAGACAGAAATGCTACAGGCAAAATTCTCAGCCATTCAAGAAAGGTAATGAGGTGACTGAGGACAGACCTGGAAAGAGTTTCTTCAGATAGGGCTGGAATGGTCCCCTGTCTGAAACCCCAGAGAGCCTCCGGCAGTCAGTGTGGACTGGCAGTCAGAACTAGTGTTATGCAAGAAGCATCACAGTACTATGAGTGGGACAGAATGCACAGCCTGCTTAGGAAGGCTAATGCAACCATCAGTACCCCAGGAACCTATTCATGCTGGAAATTTCATATTGGAATGGAGGTCTGTGAAACTGTACCACTAACAGTTGTATAGGATTTTGGCACCTGCATATTGTCATAGAGAGGTGTCATTAATTAAGGGAAAGAGTAGCTTGCTTTTATTATTTTTTATAGAAAGACCTGGGTCTGCAGGGTTTAAGGCAGGGAATGGACACAAAAAGTTGATGATACAGAAGTTGGCCAGGTAGTCAACAGCAGTTCAGGTATGACATCCTTTGTACCAAAATTAATTGGCTTTTCAATAGGTTGTGTTGCAAATGTAGCATTATTTCTAAATAAAACTGTCTTCGTGGTTATTACAGAATATTGATCAACTGAACCATGAGGAGTACAGTGCACCAACATTCTGGAATCTGTACTCTGGTTTCCTCCTATTTCCAACTTTTCCATGCACCACCGTCAAGAGATTCCTCAAGTGACATTTGTGCACTGATGCAAACAAGGGCACAGAACAAAGTATTCTTGGTGGCTGTTCTAATGCAGCATGTGTGAACATGAAGAGGCTTGCTAAAGTCTGAGAATCATCCACACACAATATAATACAGTCCTGATAGAACTGGCATTTAAAACAGACTGGGCTTAAGCAAGCTGAGTGTGATTTCGCTGTATGTTTGAAAAGAAAGCACTTTGGTTTTCAAAATGCACATTGAATGAAATATAACTGTTTGTTATAAATATAGCCAGAATTTTTGTTCTGAATTTTAACAAGTTATTTCACTTTGGCAGGGTGGGGCAGCAGTCTTTACCTAGCCTCCAGGCATAAGGTCACTATTGCTTTCAGGGAGGGACAAGCCAGCGGGGAGGTCAGTTCTATGCAAATGCACGGGTAGAGTTCATATAGTGACCCTGCTGGTGCGTTTGCACAGTGCTGACCTCCCTGTCACCATGCCCTTCCAACTCTCCCTCCTTCTGCTGACAGGTCAGCTAAATGCCATTGCTTCACCATGTAGTACAAAAGCTATTTTTGAGCCTAAGTAACTTTATATCCCTCAAATTACTGTAACTCTACATAAAAAGCAGTTCTTCAAAATCCTTGTTCATTTGAGAAGTACTTGAAACTTGTTCGTTGTTCTGCAAAATTAATGGCCAAGTAAGGTCAGTATTGCCCACAGGTTTTAGAAGCAGAATATACAACTGACCTGATGCTTGTGGTGTCCAGAGGGACGGTTCTTGCTTCCCTTTTGCCAGGTCCATTGAAGTAAAGAGATTTTCCATCACTGAGTATTCCACAACCATTCCCAACTTGCCCTCCTGTTATCTTGTACCAGAGAGGGCTCAGCTTCCTCTCAAACCTGTCGAACATCTCACTGTGGTTAGGTATGTTAGATACACAGGTTCCATGTGAGGCTTCAAGATGGGGAAGAAAAAAAATATGGGAGATTCTTTGTTGAAATAGTGCTGGGTAGCAAAGGTCAATAAACTGGCAAGCAGCATTACATGAATCACATGTATTAGTTTCTTCTGCAGAAAGCTCAGGGGTGATAACATTTAGTCATTTTTGTAAACACCCCACTCTCCTGCTCCTTAAGTTTCTCTCTGACACCAATTCTCCCCCTCAAAGTGGAAGACATCCAAAATTAACACTGGCATTGAAGTGTGTTGCAAGGAGGAGCAGGTGATGCTATTGTTCAAGAATCTTTTAACCTTTATTTGTTTGTTGTTGAGGACTCAGAAGAGAAGCCCAGCATTTTTTCTGGGTACTTTTTTCTTTAGGAAAGGAAAAGCAGAAAAGCAAAGCATTGCAAACATAATCTTTCACAGAAGCTTGTAAGAAGAACCACATGATGCTACAGTCTAGCAAGCTGAATATATGTGAATATAGCCCTAGCTGCCTAGCTGGAGAGATGGAAACTTGTATATAGCAGGTAGGGCTGGGCACACAATTCCATCCCTCATCCAGCTATGGAGCCTGCATGTGTGTTGTCCTCTTGTAAAAACTGTGCTAGCGAGCTGATCAGCTGTTTGGCAACAAGAGCAGGAGGCTGGATTTCTGATCCCTCTCCTCGCCAAACAACCAGTCAGTCTCAATGCTGATTCTCCCAGATGCCAACATGCACATAGATATAGCTGCTGTGTGCATGAAAAATTGGTTTCAGGTGCCACACACTGCCAACAGTTACCAAATATAATGTTTAGTTCCCTCTTCCCTCCCCAAATATAAACACAGTCAAATGAACGAACGGAATATTATGTATTGATATCCACAGCAATTCTATATAAACCAATGTCTTACCTGTATAACCCAAGTCACAAAAGCAGACTCCAGAGATACAATCCCCGTGCCCATTGCAATAGTTGGAACAAGGCTCTGATATGTATACCCCATCTAAGCCAAAAGGGGGTACACTCTTTTGTGAACTGCTCTCTTGGATCCAGCGGAATCTGGTTTTACTGTATGGATAGAAATATTGAAAGCAGAAAACTACATGGAATGCCAGAAAGATACGCTATATTACACAAGCTCTCAAAGTAGATACCACATAGTAAGAAGAACTCTGTGATAACAGGAATAAATTTAGTCTTCAAAAAGATGTGCATGCACTGCTACTAAACATTTACCATGAGGCAATGGTCTGCAATGCTTTGCACGCAATGTAGATGCACATAGTATTTATTTGTACACAGGTATATGCTTATATGACTAATATTAAACAAAACTTGTTATAAATTGTTAAAATGATGGCGATCCAATTGAACTACATTAGTGCGGCAAGTCTAAATGCAGCCATTCATGAAACTAGGTGAAGCTGCAGTTTGTTTTTGTCTGATTCAGATAATCTTCCCACCAGGTGGAGTGATACTGGCTCTATGCGCCCGCCCACCCTGTCACTGGGCATGACTGCTTTGCCTCCAGGCCTAGTCTGAACTCATGTAGATATTAGATTTTATGTATTAAAGCCATATGTAAGTCTAACACTAGTAGTCCAAATTGCACAACTGATTTGTCCTGCAAATAGCCCATGTTATTGACCATAGGTATGTTGGGACTATACAAACATTTTATCAGTATATGGATGTGCAGCAGTAGTACAGGCAGGCGAGTTCAATGCTGTACTCTCTACTCTGCGCAAAGCTTCTCCTAAGAGTCAATAATCTAAATTGGGCATGTGTGCCATGAAACTGGACGAGCCCAGAGAATGGTCAGTGGTGCAAGGTGCAGTATAATCCCTGAAGTTAAATATATGGTCTTGGCCAGTACGTAGCTGGGAAAACAAACTGCAAAATCTATGCATATTTCTCTGAGTGGCTTGGACTCATGAGAAAAGCATAATAAATAATTCCATAATGTATTAAAATTTGGAAGCAAATTCCATTGTTATTAATGGAACTTACTTACAAGGGAATATATTTAGCACTGGGATGTAAATCTGTCAACATACAACAGTTACAGTTGACACATTGAGAGGTAACAGTACCCCATCTGTAATGGCAATGGAATGAATTTAATTATGCCAATCCACACTCTTTTTGGGTTGGGGGATGTTGCTTCGATTTTGCTTCCCATTCCTGATTATTTTGCAGAACATAATCCTAAACAGACTGCCGCTACTGATTTGGTGCTATTTGTGTTGGGCAAAGCAAACTCGTTAATGTCGGCTTTGTGTGACTTGGCACTTCTGTTTGTTGGTTAATTAAGGGGAAAATACTTAAACTGCAGCACACACTGATTATTTGATACATTCTCACCATGAAGACACCAGCTCCCCCTGCTACACAGCATGCCATGCACTGTAAATATTTGTTAAGGCAGTAACAGAAGGAGCCAGTCTGAAAACTCACACACACATTACAACAAAATATCTTGGCCACTACTGCTAGCAAAAGAGGAGAGGGGCAGGAAAACACATGAAATGAGCATGTACAAGGAGTGTGTCCATGTGCATACGTGCTTGAGTCCCAAGATAAACTCCTACCTATGTCACACACTTTTTCTTTGAACAAGGCATTTAGGCTGTGATTTGCCCATCTCAATTCTGGAAAAGTCACTGAGACTGTTTTGGAAGGTGCTGTTTCCTAGAACCTAAGGAATCCGTTCCTACCCGTCAAAATACTACAGTATTGACAGACTTCCAGAGAGTAAAAGCAATGACTAATAGCATCTGAATCTATAATGGATACAGTAGCTTGGGATTCTGGAGCTAATACAGCTTTCTATACAGCTCCTGTCCTAATTGCCATTTAAAATCCCTTGCAACAACATGTTTCCCTTCCAGATGCATTAACAACCCTACTATCTGTTCCTTTAAAATAGAGCTCATAGGTTGCCACATAAAGGACTATTTCAGCTGAAATGTTAAATGCTCCCCACACCCTTCTTCTCATCTGACATGGCCACACAGGGGAGACTGAAAGCATTGTTCCCTGTTTTATACAGGCAAACTCCCTGCTTGTGGTTGTGTGCCTGTACTAACCAAAGTTTATTTATATGTCTGACCTGGGGAAAAACAAAACAAACTGGTTTGTTGATAATCCAGGATTAGAAACCATGGTTTCTTTCAACAAGCCATAGTTTCCCAGCTATTCCCAAATGTGAATTCTCATATGTTGTTGGACTACAACTTTCATCATCTGTGACCTTGCTCGCTGGGGGGGGGGGGTAGTTAAACTGAAATTTTTACTGTTTTTAAGCCATATTCATACTAATTCACCTATATCAAAAGCTGTTTTGTAGAGTGAAAAGTGGTATTCAACACCACAGCTGGTTAGGTTTTTATTTATTTATCCATTATAGATTTTATTTATTATAGATTTTATTTATTAGATTTTATTATAGATTTTATTATAGATTTTATTATAGATTTTATTTATTTATCCATTATAGATTTTATTTTATTTAGGCACTCAGCTAAGTGTTACTCACAGCAGACCAACTGAAAGAAATAGCTCTAAGTTAGTCCTGTTCATTAATTTCAATGGGTATACTCTGAGTAAAATTGAGCTGAACGCCACCCTAAATAAATAAACAACTGGCTGTGGCATTGTGCTGACATGAGGCCCCAAATATTTCAGATGTCAGGCTGTTAAGAATGAGGAGAAAGTTCACATTTCGTTTCTGCTTGCAGCTGTCCGACTGCAAATGGTGCACGCAGCAGTACTTCAGGCACAACAGAGGTAGGAGCCAAAGAAATCACACTGGATGATCTACTCTGGACTGGGTAGGCACTTGCTATTGTTAGTCCTTCTGTTTCTGTTTGCAGCTGGGAGAATGTTTTGGATATTCTGAACTGGAGTTTTGTTCGCTCTGCACAGAAGAGTCTTCCTAACACTCATCATCATCAGCCAATGACACGGCACATTACACAGTAGCTCAAATGCCCTTCTGCTGCTTCTTTACCCAGGAGTAACTGTTTATGAAATTAATCCTATTGATATGGCTTATTTTATTCAGAGGGCTTATCGCTCTCCAGCCAGCCTTCCAGACCTAATTGATAATCCCAAAGAAAGAGGGAATACTAAGGAAGAAAATGTTATTTGTCAGAAACATGCTCTTTTCATTTTACTGCAGCTTGCATGTCTAAAAGATTTTTTTAAAATAAAATGCTGTGCTTTGTTTTGTTCTAATTTTATAAAGAAACTACTTTTCTGGGGTTTCTTCAACAATAGCCTGAAAATTGAGGTAGCTGCCAGATTCTTGCAGCCTAAAATAGAATCAACAAACAAACAAACAAACAAACAAAAACAAACAAAAAACAAACAAACCACCATGCGCCAGAAGTTCATCACAACCAGTACCTGGAGGCAAGAGATCTTGGAATGACAATGGTAATCCTGGTCCAGTCTTCAAAGTCCCCTGTGTAATATGCAGTTGGCTCAGTCAATTCTCGGGAGCTTCCTTCACATCCTTTGACCCCTGGCGATGCTGGATAACAGCCTTCCTTTACTAATGACCAGTACAGGCCAGCATCATGGGAATACTGAAGGAGCACTGGAGCAGAACTGCTGAACTGATCTGTGCAACCTATGTTCAGCTGCAAAATAAATAAAAATAAAAATCGGAAAGAGAAACAGTGGAAAATCAGAAGGGAGTGCAAATGTCAGATTTGTGCTCTGTGTTTTATTTTTCTTAACTATTCATGTCTACATTTACATTTATGAATGCAAGTCAGTCAGAGAACTTCTAGATAACTGGAGGGGGAAGTTGTTAGTTTCTGAAGAGGTTTTCAATCTTTCTGAGTCCACGGCTCCCATAACCAACTACAACTGGGCTCAGGAGCCCAGTTATGTCACCCCTTGCCTGCAGAGCTGGCAGCCTCTCACCTTTTTTCGAACACCCTCCGTTGTGAAGTGCTTCCTCAGCCTCCTCTCCTCTACCCTCTCCTTGGGAGTCCTCCAGGCAGCCCCTGCTGTTGTTCCTGGTCTCTCAGCTGCCCCCACCCCACCCCAAAGAGAGGTGCCTCCCAGAGGCATCATTTGCCTGCTGCAATAAACAGCTGTGCAAGCCTTTGGGAGGCAGAGATGCAAGAGGGCGTCAGAGGAGGGAGGGAAGGAAAGAGGGACAGAGGCCAGTGTTGCCCACAGCACCCCAGACCACCATTCAAGGCACCGCAGGGTACCATGGCACACTGGTTGAAAACCACTGTAATTGGGTATTGTGTGGTTTCTATACTAATTCTGAAGAACTGTATTTATCTCCAGGGGGTTGTAGGGCACTGTTCCAATCGGAAAGCATTTACTGAAAGTACCATAACATTCCCGCTTAAACAAAGTATCAAAAATGTACAGTATAGCCCTATGAATGTTTACTCAGAAGTAAGTCTTACAGTGTTCAGAGTCTTGTCCAGACAACCCATTCATTGAACATCCATTCTCCTTTGCTTGCACACAACTTACACGGTCATACAGTGTTTGCTTTTTATTGACTTCATTATGATTTACTTGCGTGGAAGTTATATGTCTTCCTATCACTCAACAATTTATCCCACACTTATTGGTGCATTTCCCTGTCGCTTTCCTGGCGGCAAAAGTCCTTTTTTTAAAAAAAGGGTATTTGTTGTGCCAGAGCAGTTGAATACATTTTAATTGTGCATACCTAAATTTGTGATATAAATACCTCCCGCAAAATATAGGAGGTGGCCCAGGTGTGAGTGCACAGAACTGTAGCCCTTTAAAAAATAGCATAAATGTTATGGGCAAGTGCACTTTACTTTCAGGCAGTCATGGTGCCTATGTTCTGAGGAAGAGGGAAGGGAATATATTTAGGTAGATGCAGTTTGTGTATCACCTATGAACTCTCTGGCCCATTTGAAGTGTCAAAACTGCGCTTCACCAAATTCTGCCCTTCCAAAACTTCAGATACAATTATGCATTTACTTCTCAGAATTTCAGCTTTTAACCTGCTCTTGATTATTTGTGTAAGCAAATGGTCTGGAAAAAGACCAAGTCATGCTTTTGATAAAGTTAAATAAGAGACATCAAATCAACTGAAAGAAGAACAATGCATATTAGTTAACCCTCAGTACTTAAGGCAATACCTGTAGCTTGATTTAGCTAGCTATTAACCTTATAGAAATGCTACGCTAATGTGTGAGCAACTTATCAAATGAAGGGAGAATGTACAAATGCAAATGAAGCCTTCTCTGCTATGCAGAACATTATTACCTGCTGCACTATGCAAATTCCTCAACCGGTGCATGCCTGGCCCCAGGGGGCAAAATGGTTGCCACTCCTGGCTTAAAATATAAGTCATGCCAAAAAGCTAATCTGACTTACATACACCAGAAGCTGTTTGCTGAATTCAGAAATCCTATTAGGCCTCTGAGAGCAAAAACAAGAGTCTCCAGCAGAACAGTTTCCAGTTGCGCTAATCCAAAACAAGGGACAGGAGTCATGGCATGCCATGTTATGTGCTGCCTGCCCAGACTCAGGTTAAACTCAGCTAATGAATGCCAAGTGAAACCCAGTGGCAGGTGGTGGGGTGGCGGTGCTCACCTCATCTCTGAGCAGCTGAGTCACTATGCAGGGAGGTAGGTATAGCAGAAATGCACCAGCTGGGCCAATCTGGTGTTCCTGCTGATCAGTCTGCTGCAAACCAAACTCCCTGATGTCTCCCCCCTCTGTTTCCTGGTAAGCAGCCATGAGCCAGCTGCCAGGAGGCCAGGGGAGTGTCACTGCCCCATCACGTTACCCACTTATCTAGTGAAACCTCTTTTCTGTCTGGGGACCCCAAGCTCATTACTAAGGTTACCATACACTGAATTGAAGAAGAAGAGTTTGGATTTGATATCCCACTTTATCACTCCCCTTCAGGAGTCTCAAAGTGGCTAACATTCTCCTTTCCCTTCCTCCCCCACAACAAACACTCTGTGAGGTGAGTGGGGCTGAGAGACTTCAGAGAAGTGTGACTGGCCCAAGGTCACCCAGCGGCTGCATGTGGAGGAGCGGAGACGCGAACGCAGTTCCCCAGATTACGAGACTACTGCTCTTAACCACTACACCACACTGGCTGTATTGAGCAGGTTGTGATCACTTTTAAGAGCTCTTTGCCCTAAACAAGCTTGGTAGTCACACTGCAAACAGCTTCAGAAAGTCCCCTAGTTATGGCCGCTTTCTCCTTGGAGGGACTTAGAAGCACTTTGCAGTCTTTGCTTTCTGTTAGGTTAGTCCACTATTTTCTTAATTTAGAAGAAAGAAAATTTAAGAGCAGAGGGTTATCACTGGTTTCCAGCTCCCCAAACTCCATGTCGTGAATCTTCCCAGCTGGAAGACTCGCACAACCCATTAACACAAAGAGTGCATGTTTTGTTCCTGAGATAAAACTAATTCTTTTTTCTTGAATACTGTTTTAGGAATCTTCTTTTTCAATCTGTGTGCCGACCGAATGGCCACATGTTTAAAGCCTCGTATTTCTGTGACTTCTGATGTTTTGAGTCCATTGCTGCTTGATAAAGCATAGTATATGTGGTTCATTTTAGCCTAAGTTTTTTTGGTGGGGAACACATGTTCAAAGGTGGGTGAGAGTGGATACAACTCAGGCATCTCTGCCCAGGTTAGAAACTGCTTAGGGAAACCTGCAGCTCTGCAGAAGAGAGAGAAAGGGATAAGATAATTTTCCAGCATCTTTCGCCCCAAATCTCTCTCACAACACAAACCTGCCTCCAGAAGCTGGGCTGTTTTTCTCCTCCACTTGGATGTTACTTCTATGCTGCAGAGAATAAGGTAGCAGTTCCAAAGTGGAGGAGAACAGAACATCCAAGCTTCTCCTTACTTTTTCCTTCCACAAATCTCTTACAGCAAGTGAGGGCCTGATAATGTTATATACCCTTTTCATTGTCATTGTGCATGGGGTGGTGGTGGATGAAGAGATATGTGGAAATGATTTGAACATGCCAACAAGCAGACCCCGTCTCATTCATGCCAGGCAAAGGTTTGGAGCTAGAGCTGCTGCCATGAGCCATGAACCATGCTATAACCATGAGCTATAATGGTTTTTACAGAGGGCCTGATGGTCCCACTTCGACCTGCTCACAGCCAGAGTTTGGACATGCATGAAGCTTGCTTCCTCCTCCCAAGAATTCAAGCAAACTTGCTCTGTAAAGATTTTTATCTATTACGAAAATACTACCTGAATGCCTTAGTAGTTGTTGAGCTTCCCTGCCCCCAGCAACTTTAGGGGTAAACCCTAAAGACTATTTTTTGGAGGATTTGTCAGGCACAGGCTGGAAATCTAGGTTCACACAATTGAAAGAGTTTAAAGTACTATCTTACCCTAGCATGAGGTTAGGAAATTGAGAAGGAAATGCACTGAAAATTATGGGATGAATGATTAACAGGAAGACGTATAAATATCCTGAAAGCAAATCAGGATTGATGCTCATTGTCATGTAACCAGCCTGCAAACATATAAAAACAAATGCTCAATCAAGGGTGCATATTGCATAACCTCTGCGTAAGCTTTGTGCAAGCAAATCAGGATGAAGACCAGCTTGTTTGGAGGAGCCCCTGCTTTATTGTTGTTGTTTAGTCGTTTAGTCGTGTCCGACTCTTTGTGACCCCCAGGACCAGAGCACGCCAGGCACTCTTGTCTTCCACTGCCTCCCGCAGTTTGGTCAGACTCATGTTTGTAGCTTTGAGAACACTGTCCAACCATCTCGTCCTCTGTCGTCCCTTCTCCTTGTGCCCTCCATCTTGCCCAACATCAGGGTCTTTTCCAGGGAGTCTTCTCTTCTGATGAGGTGGCCAAAGTATTGGAGTCTCAGCTTCACGATCTGTCCTTCCAGTGAGCACTCAGGGCTGATTTCCTTCAGAATGGAGAGGTTTGATCCTCTTGCAGTCCATGGGACTCTCAAGAGTCTCCTCCAGCACCAGAATTCAAAAGCATCAATTCTTTGGCGATTAGCCTTCTTTATGGTCCAGCTCTCACTTCCATAAATCACTACTGGGAAAACCATAGCTTTAACTATACAAACCTTCGTTGGCAAGGTGATGTCTCTGCTTTTTAAGATGCTATCTAGGTTTGCCATCGCCTTTCTTCCAAGGAGCAGGCATCTTTTAATTTCGTGGCTGCTGTCACCATCTGCAGTGATCCCTGCTTTATTACCATCCATACAAATTTCTGTTCTTCCTTGCACTGAGCGCTTGTGGAAACAGGAACTCTCAGCCAGAGAGTAGAACAGAAAGAGATGGAGGCTGAGAATTTCCCCTCAGGGTCACTGTCTTTGCACAGTTTGAAGAGACCTCTACTGACTTTGATTCCAAAGCAGGATTAGTGGCATTGTGAAGTTTGCAGTGCTGTACGCCACTTTGGAAAAGCAAGTGATGCACGTAGGTAACCGCAAAGTGGAAGAGCTTTAAAGAGGGTGTCACAAAAACCCCACAGTGAACACGGAGACAAAGCAGTTCTCAGGTTGCTTGGCACTTTGTCACTGTAATGTCAAAGCGGAATGAGATTATTCTACAAATCCCCAGGCTCCTTGCCAACTTCCCTATTTGTAGAATGGGGGGAATTATATTTGAAAAGATGCCTGTAAACATGTGATGTCTTTAATAATTCTGTTTGTAAATTATTCAGCGCCTGTATCCACCAATTATGTAAGGATCATGTATTTGTGGCTAGTTCATTAAAATTCTATCGCAGTCGATCCCTAGAATTCACAATGGGATTTCATTATAAACTCAATAAAATTTTGATTAGGGTTCAGACACAGCAGCTTGTCAAAGCACATAAACTTTCTTTTTCGTCTGAGAGTTAGTTCTGACATTACAGGAATGATGTGACTGCCATTTCCCCTGACTGCAATACTTGCTGCTCTGGTGACAGTAAATCTTGAAGATCATGTAAGAGGGACAATCAACATGTTTACTATAGAAGAGGGGACAAGTCCCACCACCTGGCTAAGAAATAGTCAGGCCATGGGGTACTTTCACAACCTAGGAGGCAGATACAGATAGGTAGCCGTGTTGGTCTGCCATAGTCAAAACAAAATAAAAAAATTCCTTCCAGTAGCACCTTAAAGACCAACTAAGTTAGTTCTAGGTATGAGCTTTCGTGTGCAGGTATCTGAAGAAGTGTGCATGCACACGAAAGCTCATACCTAGAACTAACTTAGTTGGTCTTTAAGGTGCTACTGGAAGGAATTTTTTTATTTTGTTTTGACTAGGAGGCAGAGTTAGGGTGTGTCATATTAGGGGGTGAAATTAAATTTTTGCAAATTTCTACAGTGAAGTCTTTAGAATATGGTGCTTTTATTGGTGTGATGAATTCAAACTTGCTATTATTTTTGTGACTGGACAATACTTAGCTTGGTAAGTCTATGTTTTTATTTATTTACTTAATTTGTAGACCGCCCTTCATCCGCAGATCTCAGGGCGGTTAGATGAAGAAGCACATAAACTTCTTTCGGAAAAACAAAGAATTTTAATTTTACCTTCTGGAAATATCAAGTAATTCTAAGTAAAAATAATAATAAATACATAAAAATAAAATTACTTTAAAGTATAATTGCAAGTAATTGGCAATAGTTTAATTTCTATGCAATTTTACACACATTCTACTTACCAAGCAAAGCTAAATTATATTAATTTAACCGGAATATCATTTGAATTCCCAAGTCACATTACAACTTTTTGGAATTTGAAAGTTGAAAAATTCAATATACCCGACTGCCTGACGTCATGGCACGCAAACCTGGCATCTTTGGTGCAGGGGCTGGGGCTGGCACTAGCTGCCCCCCCCCAGCCTGTTCCTGTTCCTACTCAAGAGTTAATAGTCCCCTAATTTTCCTTTAGATTTCATTCCATTCAAATCTTGAACTAGTCCACCATTTTTTTTAGACTATGGTTTGACTGTCTTTTCATCACACTTTGCAAGAGCTGACCTTACCACTCTCCAATTTAATTAATTACTTCCCAGAAATGTATACTGCAGTTGTACTTGTTCATATTTGCTGTCCCGTTGCTACAACAATCAACCTGGATGTGAGGATCTTGTGTGTATTGTGGGGGGATGCATAATGTGGTGAAAGTGGCTAAACAAAGGCCTATTCCATATAAAGGCCAGAGATTACGGCTGAATTCCAATGGAAGAGAAAGTTTTGTTAGAGGTAAACATTTAGTTAAACATCTCGGAATCACTATCTGAATAGGTTCAGATGCTTGACTGCATAAGGTCAGGGCAATTGGCTTTCTCTTAATTTAAGCTGTAATGATGCATACCTTGAACTGAAGGACATATCCTGGTTTCAGTGTTAAATCCCGTGTCACTGCAAAGCGATCGCCATCTGATTTCCCGAATATCATTGCTGATGGGGTGGCAGAACAGAAAGTTTCATTTTTGGGCATCCCTTCATTAGCTAACATCAGCCACACACTGAGCTGGTTCATAGGGTAATCGAATGCTGGTTTCTCATAGAAGTTCTGTTGGAAATAGAAAGCAAAACAGAAAGAGTTATGTCTCATTGTGTCTAGTATAGGAGGATTTTGCAACCTGATACACAAAGGAGTTATATCTTGGATATAAAGAGATTTATGATGTGATCCTCACCACTTTTATGTGGACATAAATTCTGCTTAAATCAGATTTGAGATTGGTTCACACGTGCATATGTGAACCAACTCCATTGGAAAATACTGACTTTGAGATGAACTGAAGGGTTTATCACTGCTGCTGCTTCTGAGATTACCCATTCATCACTTGATCTCAGGCGGTGAACATGCATGTGTGAGCTAGACCTCAAATGCAAAGGCTCTTGCACATGATCAAGAGGACAAACACTATCCCATCAAAAGTCACAGCAGGGGAGCCCACAGCATCCAAAATAAATAAATAAATAATCAAACAATTCATTAAATGTCACAGGTGTGGTCTAATGGGATGTTCCTGTGTAGTTCTCACCATACAAGCAACATCTTAAAAAAAGTTCTTTGCAGCTATGGAACGACATCCTACCCAGCATTTGCAAAAGCAATAGATGCAGCAGCTAGAGAAATAGTTTGAGTTATCCAGTAATATCTCCAGAAGAGAAAGAAGACAACACTGGTCCCACGAAATAAATATATTATATTGTAGAGAAAAAATAATCTGGAAAGGCCTGAAGTCAGTATATATAAAAGCATACAAATGCACACATGCACAATCAGGGCTGAAGTTCATTTGCTTTGTCTTTATTTGGAAATATGTTTCACTGAAATCAGTGGGACTCACAATTAAAATATACTGAGATGCCCACCTGGTTATATTCAAGGACTCAGTTTTCAGAGTTGCCTTACAATCTTTCTTTGACTTTTTGTCACAACATCCCACAAGATATGTTGCTATTCTAATTACCATTTTACTGCTTGTGACCCTCTATATCCATGTGTCTTTATTTCTCTCACTCCCCATGGGCCACCCATTTGGCAATCATCTGAAATAACAATGACATCAGGTGACCTGTTTTCACCCACATGGATGAAAATTAAATTGTGTGATGGACTATGCAGAATTAGACAAACTGACAGGAAGGATTCGAAACCTGTGGGACCAGAGATTCTTAGAGGACTGGAGTAAATATCTGAACTATTTGAAAAGCAGTTGTAATAAACAGATTACGCTAGTAGGACTGCAGGAAGTTTTGTAAGGAGGAAAATGCCAAATATTGCAAGGAAGACTATGAAGAGAATGATCAGTTAAGGACAATTAAAAGTAATAGAGAAATTAAGAAATGCAGATTAAGTGATAAAGAATGGAAAATCTTCAGAGGTAGTTGACGGAAGTCTAAAATATTGTATAAGATAAGAATGTATGTTAAATGACTGTTGGAAATGATATGTTAAAAAACTAATAAAAATGTATAATAAAAAAGAAAAAGAAAATTAAATTGTGTGGGTTCAAAGAGAGAGAGAGAGAGAGAGAGAGAGAGAGAGAAACCTGCAGTGTTTAATATCAACCCCGCATAGTACATTGAGCCATGGTACAGGGCAACTGGAAACCTGACAGGGGCTTATCAGTTTAAAATTGCCATGTAGGACTCTACGTAAGCACTAACAATTAGGTGCCTTGGCTGAAAAATGGGCTAAATTTTTTTAAAATAAAAATAGCATGTCACACATACAACTGCATGTATTATTTCCTCTAGAAAGCATTTGTGAGTTTGCATATCTGGCCACAAATACTTTCCCGTCTGATAGAAATCAAATTTGATAGAAGCAGGTATAAGGAGTGCCTGGCACACATGTTGTACAACATCTGCATTGGAAACAGAGCTTGGAGTATTACCACGGCATCTCTAGTTGCAACCACACAACATGAATTTTCATTTGACCCAGGAACTTAATTGGTTGCACTCGTGGATTACCTGAGGTAAAGTGGGGTTAACGACAGGGATGATCTGCTTCAGTTTTTCTGACAGAATTATGATGTCATCAATAGCCCACTGGTCATATCCTTCCCCTGAAAACAATGGCTGCCACCAGCGAAATCTAGTGCAGGGGGTCTTCGCAGCAGCAGGAAGCTCAAGGTAGACAAATCTAGATGCAAAGATTTCCAACACGTTTAAAAGGTTATGTTGTGTATTGAGTCAAAGGATTTTATATCTGTATTATTATTGTCTGTATTTGCATTAGGGTAAAGTGACTGCCTTTTGGTTCCAGAGGGTACAGCTACTATTGGTTCATTTAAGCTGCTGTATTTGGATCCTCTGTCTTATTGGTTGCCTCCAAAAGGCAGGACTGTGATTGCCTGATATTGTTCCCTCCAAAATGTATCCTTTCTAGCTAGTTCCCTGTCCCTATAAATGTAGCTCTCCCCTCCTCAAGTCTTAGTCTTGTTGCGTTAATAAAGAAGTGTTACTAGAGAACTGTCTCCAGCATATTATGTCAAGAGAGCTGAAATCACAGACCCCACGTCACAACAGGTTACATACCAGGGAGCTTGCACACACAGAATACCTGTGTGCTTGGATTATTTCACAATATATGTGTGTGTGTGTTTCATGACACATTTCTCTGACTGACACGCTGCTTGCTGCTTAAAAATGTCATGTCACTTGGGTGAAAATGAACAGATAAATGATATGAGAGCTCAGATTGCTTAAAGGTAAAGGTAAAGGGACCCCTGACCATTAGGTCCAGTCATGGCCGACTCTGGGGTTGCGGCGCTTTATCGCTTTATTGACCAAGGGAGCCAGCGTACAGCTTCCGGGTCATGTGGCCAGCATGACTAAGCTGCTTCTGGCAAACCAGAGCTGTGCACGGAAACGCTGTTTACCTTCCCGCCGGAGTGGTACCTATTTATCTACTTGCACTTTGACATGCTTTTGAACTGCTAGGTTGGCAGGAGCAGGGACTGAGCAACGGGAGCTCACCCCATTGCGGGGATTCAAACCGCAGACCTTTTGATCGGCAAGTCCTAGGCTCTGTGGTTTAACCCACAGCGAGTTGTGGCTTAGAATGCTTCTAATTCAGCAATCTATCCAAAACAGAGTTCTACACTATCCCTTGAGTTTATCTTTTATTGTTAGTGATAAGAGTATGGCTAGCAATGCTGTTCACTCTACACAGAAACAGGCTTTTAAAATGTCCCATCATGGTTTAAACTGGTACCTGGACTTGCTGAAGTCAGAGAAGTACATTTCTGCCAGCAGATGCCAGTTGATGCCTCCATTGTTGCTGTACTGCAACAGGATACCTTCTTCTCTGCTGTCTGGTTTGTTGCAGGAAGGGCTCTCTCCACCTATCTGGATGTAAAACTGGACAAAGTCTACCCACGCGGTGTCCAAATCCAAGCTGACCAGTTGCCTCTTTCCAGCCTACAGTACGCAAGGGACAAAGGAGGGGGACGATGACACAAAACAAAACTATTGAGATAGCTAATATTAGTAAAAAACAACAACCGGGACACTTATTCTATATTTACTTCAGATGTATGGGATATTAAGTGGATATTGTGAATCCGAGATTATCAAAGAACTGTGTTGTCATGGCATCCACAAACTGAGGGTGCCAGTATGTACTTCAGATGGTAAAGCCTCAGTAAATGGACCAATCCGATATTATTGGTAGGGATATAGACTGTGCAGATATGAAACAAAGGGGAGGACAATAGTAGGTGCAATCTGTGGTAAGTTCTTTTAAAAGAAGCACACAATGTGAAAGAGCCATTGTCTGTCAAAGTAGGCAATATTGGGTTAGATGAAGAAGAGAAGAAGAAGAGTTTGGATTTGATATCCCGCCTTTCACTCCCTTTAAGGAGTCTCAAAGCGGTTAACATTCTCCTTTCCCTTCCTCCCCCACAACAAACACTCTGTGAGGTGAGTTGGGCTGAGAGACTTCAGAGAAGTGTGACTGGCCCAAGGTCACCCAGCAGCTGCATGTGGAGGAGCGGGGAATCGAACCCGGTTCCCCAGATTACGAGACTACCGCTCTTAACCACTACACCACACTGGCTCTCATTTGTTCATCCAAATAGCCTGGATGAACAAATAGCCTGACAGATTAGGAACTTACACACAGAAATACGTCTAGGAGTATACAGTCAGGGATATTTCTCCTAGCTTGAATACAAAGGCCTATTTCAAAACCAAAAATCCTGAGCTCAGTATACAAAAGCCATTTGGTTAAGTCAAAACATGTTTGTCATTTTGAGGATGGCCTTCCCATGACAGCTTTCAGAAGTTATCCTCAGAATCCTCCAAGGCCTGCTGACAGACATCTGACAAGATCTATGTGGGCACTGAGTGACAAGAATTTATCACTTGGATTTAAACTGCCTGATACAGTTAAAATAATAAAAAAAGTCAGCAGAAATACAAATTATGTTCCTTTCAGGGGACAAGAAGGTATATTTGACCTCGATCTGCCTGCCAGGAGCAAGGATTCCTATTCAAAGTTATCATTCAGACAATTAATTCAATACCTGCATTGGTTTTTGATGGTGGAGCATCTTTGGATCCCCAAAGTCAGAGCTTGAGTCACCATATGAATCTTTGGTCACAGAGAAGCAAAATTTGAACAATTTTTCCCCAGCTCAATTTTTTAGTGGAGAAGTGAGAATAATTTGGAGGGGTTTTTTTTGGTAGGGGAGTTACATTTTAGGCTGCTGCTAGTTTGTCGGCTGCAGCATCCTGTCAACACCATATAGCACGTCTGTTGAGTTAGCCGCACTGGCTGCTGCTTTGCTACCAGGCAGAGTTAAAGGTTTTGCTTTTAGCATTTAAAGTCCTAAACCACTTGGGACCAAGTTACCAATGAGATGGAAGCATCCCATAGAGCCCTGCACGGCAACCATCCCCCTCAGATGGGGTTCTGCTAGAAACTATCATATTCCCCTAAGGGGCACTAAGTTTATAACCAGAAACTGGGCTGTTAGTGTTGAAGCTCCAGTCCCTTGGCATCAATTTCCAGCTGAAATTAGACAGGTGCCTAACGTCATGACCTTTAGGTGTCTACTGAAGACATTTTTTTGTTTAAGAAGGGTTTCCCTGAGGTGACCCAGTGATTTATGGAATATCTACTGTATATTTTCAGAAATGATTTTTAGAAGTTGTATTTTGTGTGTGCATTTTATCTCATTTCTACCTTGTTGTACACCTCTTTGGTGGCTTCAGGCTGTGAAGCAGTTTATAAATGGGTAAAACAAATAAACAAATGTAGAATGCGTAAGCTTCCAGCGGCTGGGGTCCATTTGGGGGAAAACACAGAGGACTCCATCTCTCACGTGAAGAGCATATACAATGTCAGAAAGAACAGCTGTCTGTGTCATACTTCTAACATGAGAGCCACTCCATCAATGGGATGAGACAGTACGTAATTAAAGTTAATTTAAAAAAGGTCTCCAGTTACAGAAATCACAAAGGAAATGAGAAGGAGGGCTAATTAAAAGGAACAACATTCTTAAAATATGATTACAGACAATTAAAACAGAGTATAAGGTAAAATCCAGAGTGGATGTTCTGTTTGCACAATGCCTTTTGATCCAGCAGAGGAACCCAATAAAATAAGAGAATGTGCAATTCAAACTGATTCTTCTTTACTGAAACAGGTCCCTGTGTCACCCCTGTTACAGAGGATTGGGGGAATCTCCATAACAGCATGGACTCCATAACAGCATGTGCTGGGGACTGGGGGCGGGGGGAGAGAATCAGCAAAATTGCCTTTCCTTCTCTTGTATTTGCAGCTTCCAACACTGGATCAAAAGCTTTTTCCCTAGTAGAACAACATCATTGCATTTCACTCATAAAACAAACATAAGCTGGATACAAAACCAATTTGTTAATAATAATTGAAATTAAAACATGCATTTCCTATATCAGCAAAAATTCAAATAAACTAACCTTTTTTTAACAATTCAAAGGCAACACACAAATAAAGACTTTTATTTAAAATAGCACATGTATCAACCTGGGGCTAGTGACGCTAAATGCACATGGCTTAAACGAAGACATCTGTAACTGAGGAATGTAAATACAGACTGAGAAATGTAAATACTATAGTCTACAAGTCACGTGCAGTTTCAATGCTGGAGGCACACAAACCATGGTTCATATCTTAACCAGGCTTTGGAAGGGTGGGAGAGCTGAATTGGGACACAGGGACCAAACTTCTATGATTCAGCCTCAAATAGTGGTCAGTCACTCCATTCTAGCTATACCTTCCTTTGCTTGCCAATGCTGAAATTGGCGCAGCATTTTCACAACACCCTGCTAGCTGGTCACCCAGACACATCCAATCCAACCCTATACATCTGTGAGATTTGGTCCACAGATAATAAACAAAGACCCAGCTTATGCTTTAAATATCAGGAGATCCTGGGTCTGCATTCCTGTTGTTGTTGTTTTTAAGTAAAAACATTGGTGGGCCACAGGGATTTTAGGTTTTATTTTAAAAATAAATCCAAACTCACATTTCATCTTGTATCACAGTGCTGACTTCCTTACTAGTTACATCAGATATAATTAAGTACGTATAAATGTGTATTAAGGTGTATGTACACATATACCTTGTTGAAATAGAGAGAGGATCCCGATGAGATGACTCCACAGCCTTCCTCTGGTTTTACAATCTCTCCACCAATCACTTCCTGCCATCCTGATTCTAAACTGTTTGGATTCTCAAAATCAGACATTATTGTTGAAGGGAGATTATTTGCAGGGTGACATTCAGCGCCTTGATATCCAGAATCACATCTGTAGAGAGGGACAAACATATATTGCTTGAAAAAATAAGTGTGCAAACAACCTTGCCCTATATATGTGAACAGAGAGCTTGATAATATTTAGACAGATGGACAGTTCTTTTTCCACATGAAGAAAGCAGATCGTGAAGATTCCTGTCCTATAGCCCTGTCTTCCTCACTAGATGTATTCCATCCAGTGCACTGCAATGCACAGGCAACTCATGGCAAGTTAGGGTCTTCCTATGCCCCCAGACACTGGATCTGCTGGCTTTTGGAATAAATAACTGCAAGGCCCATGGACTGCAAGAAGATCAAACACATTCATTCTGAAGGAAATTAGCCCTGAGTGCTCACTGGAAGGACAGCTTGTGAAGCTGAGTCTCCAATACTTTGGCCCCCTCATGAGAAGAGAAGACTCCCTGGAAAAGACCCTGATGTTGGGAAAGATGGAGGGCACAAGGAGAAGGGGACGACAGAAGATGAGATGGTTGGACAGTGTTCTCGAAGCTACCAGCATGCGTTTGACCAAACTGCAGGAGACAGTGGAAGACAGAAGTGCCTGGCGTGCTCTGGTCCATGGGGTCACGAAGAGTCGGACACGACTAAACAACTAAACAACAACAACAACAACTGCAAGGCCGTGAACAGCAACTCATACACTACAAGAGCAAACATGCAGTACCTGCAAACACCATGGTCACACCAGCCATGCCCATTGCACATGTTTGGGCACTGCTGCCCAATGTATATGTTGTCTAAAGCCCATTCATCTTGCGCTGTGTAGTAGCACTGACTCCAACGAAAACGTGTAGCACTGGACCTAAAAGATAAAATAGATATATATAAACGTGTGTACCATTAATATAACCCACAGTATATAAGCCCATTTCTCATAAGCAGTTTTGAGATTTTATTTCGATCAAGTGGCATATAAATTCTGTTAAATAAATAACCATAGCATATTGTATAAGAGTTTGCAAATTAAAGGATGACATTTCAAATGAAAAATATATAAGCTGGTTTTCAGAAAATAGTGCCGTCAATGGAATCCTGGACACTGGAAAGAAAATTGGTACTCACAGACTGTTTCTAAAGTGGAATGATTTGATACATACCGTACATATAGAACAAAATTTAGCAACACTTCAATTGAGAAGTGATGCCAGAATGTTCAATACCCTTAAATGTGTCTCAGAAAATAACTAATTTACTTACTTAATTTATTTATTTTGACAAAGTGGACGGTCCACCTACCTACCTACCTACCTACCTATCTGTATCTTCCATTGAAAAATATTGTTGAGGACTATAAGTAGTAACATATAATTAAGATTTAAAAATTATTGAATTGAAATAAATACAATAAAAACCTGTACCCATCCAACCAATGAAATCTTTTCTCCTATCCTTTCCTATATAGTTTTGCAGTTTCATACTACGTAATGGAAATTTGGACTGATCCTGGTCTTGTGGTGAGTGAGTCAAGATTTGTCTTAGTCAGTGACTAGGACTAGTTCCAGAAACAGAGATCTGAATGGAGTCAATACTGAAAAATGACCTTCTTAAGGTTGCAATCCATTTACAGTAGAATATTATATATTATATACAACATAATCATCTTGCATACCCTATGCTGAGCAGTGGAAGGGGCTTTTAAAGGGTTAAGGATAACTAATCCGTGTGAATAAGCTTGAATACATATACTACAAAGTCCAGTCTCCCATTATTCCACCTACATTTATAAGTGAAACTAAATTACAATAAACTTTTCACCCTGAATGGCAATTTTCAGGTCCATCTTGAATTGATGCTTTTCAAAGAAAATGTTTGACGTGTCCTTACACATGCAGAGTTTATGTGCATGGGCGGTTTTCTAGCTTTAATGATGTTCCCTTGGCAGAGAATGCATTTACAGGATAGCTCATAATGGCTATGGATGACTCATTCTAGCCTATCAAATCCGTTACTCATCTCTTAAGGACTCCCTAATGACACAGAGGCACAACTGATAATAAATGTCCACAGTGAGCCCTTTATTGTTTATCTTGTCAATGATCTGAAGATAATGGGTCATTGATTCCTGTCCTAGAAGTCCTTTACTGTCTTAGAATGGTGTTTCCAGAAGTCACTGCGGTACACCAAGGAGAGAGAGAGATCACAAAGCAAGCCTCATAAACATCAACGAAGTCAGACGAGACTAACCACAAGCTGTAACATCCCAAACCCAATGAGGAACATGAAAGAATGTTTGCTTGCTTGTCAAGTCCTAGTGTTTGTTTTTCTCTTTCATGTCTAAGACGAGTGCTCTATGTACTAAGTTTTGGGACTGGTGTTACATTATGGCATTTCCTCATTTATTTATTTTTAATGATAGTGACAAAAATAATGCCTTTAAAATAAATTAATGGTGTTTTTGATCTTGTATTAAAGTTGCCCCTGTGAGCTTCTGCTGAGGCAAAAACGTTTAGCTGTTGTTTCATACTGTTTAAATTGTTCAGTATTCCTGGGAGTTTTATGATCGGCTAATTGTTTTACTATTTTTGATATGCTGTGAACTGCCTAGAACAGGGATTCTCAAACTTTCCACCTCCAAGACCCACATGAGACAGCTGAAAGTTACTGAGGGCACGGGAAGAGCCAGCAACAAAATGGTGGCAGATGTTTATAAAGAATGTGAGTACCCTAGTTAAAAACAAAAACACAAACCACTCCTCAAGATCTGATATCAGAGAACCTGAGGGATCATAGAACTGTATAGTTGGAAGGGACCACGAGGGTTATCTAGTCCAAAACCCGGCCATGCAGGATTTTTTAGTCCAACGTGGGGCTCAAACCTACATTCCTGAGATTAAGGACTCAGTGCAATACACAAATGTGACACGAGATGGCAGCAGCGAGCTACGGCAAATTCAATATATTTTTCAAAACTTTGTTTTTAAAAGCATTTTCACAGTGTTTTTTGTATGTGTGTAGATCCCACCCAAGAGTCTCATGACTGAGGGAGGAATTTTGAGAATCCTTATGAAAATGATCAAGTAGTTTTGGGTAATAAAATAAGTTGCCCAGTTAGGTAGCAATCCCGTACACAAATGCCTAAACGGCCTTGGCCTTCACCCCCATCGTTCTGCCCGGACGCTGAGGTCCAGCGCCGAGGGCCTTCTGGCGGTTCCCTCATTGCGAGAAGCAAAGCTACAGGGAACCAGGCAGAGGATCTTCTTGGTAGTGGCGCCCGCCCTGTGGAACACCCTCCCATCAGATGTCAAAGCGATAAACAACTACCTGACATTCTGAAGACATCTTAAGGCAGCCCTGTTCAGGGAAGTTTTTAATGTGTGATATTTTAGTGTATTTTTGGTTTCTGTGGAAGCCGCCCAGAGTGGCCGGGGAAACCAAGCCAGATGGGCAGGGTACAAATAATAAATTATTATTATTATTATTATTATTATTATTATTATTATTATTATTATTTCCCATTAAACTCAATGGGGCTTACTTCTCTGTACATTAGGGTGTCCATAAACCCTACTTTACAAAGGACAGTTCTCTGTTTGAAAGAGTCCTTTATTTGAAGGGCAGTCAGATCCAAGTCCTGCGTAAAGATAAAAACAGGAGAGCAAGGGGAAAGGAGATCTAAGAGAGAGGAGCAGGGACCTTGTAGCTGCCCATCAAGAGCAGCCATATTGGTCCACCTGGTCACAGGCCTTCCCACTATGCATTGTATTTCCATTTAAATTTGTGTCATTATTTCTAAATTTGCATTTATACTTCTATATGAGCACATGCAAATGTTATGCAAATGTGTGCCTTCTTTCATCCCCTTTTTTGGTGAGGTCTTTCCTCTTTTGGTGATGAGCAAGCATCCACCCTACTGTATATGTCTAGGATTGCATTGCTGGATTCTTATAGGTGAAAAGAACATTTTGAAAAACACAGCAAGGTTTAAGCCCCACTCCTTGAAATAACAATAAAAATATTCCTCCTCCCTCAAAATCTGCGTCCCTTTTACATTTTGAGAGCTACACTTTTCCTCCAGGTGACAGAAGCATATGAGGATTACTGTATTTAGCACAGCAATTAACAATTTTAAAACTGCTTGGCCATATTAATTAAGAAACTAAAAACGAAAGGGTGAATGTCAGCTGCATTCTCACTGATAACAATTGGTTGCTTGGGCAATTACCACTTGGCAACTTCATAGAACAAGACTGTATGGCAATATGAGTTTTGTTACAGTGCTCAATCTGCCATTTACTAATGTTTAAAACTATGTTATGCTTTGCACTGTAACCATGACCCCCTGTGCCCCCTGTCCTTTCACTTCCTCACTTCTTTTCATATCAAATCAACTCTGTGTCAGATTTAAGCTTTCATTATATATCTATAGCTACGAAGTCTTAAAGGAAATTAACCTAATTTTGAAATACAACAAATAGCATTCCTTTCAGGCAAACCACAAAGTATGTTTTCTTATACTGGATTTAACATAATATAATGCTGGTACTTTTCAACTATTAGGAGAGACTAAAGACCCAGGGCTGATGAAATTATATTTGCTACCTTCAGAGTTACTGTTAATTACATTTACCCAATTATCCTGCAACTCAGCCATTAGGTGTTGATTTGTTTATGAAGGCAGCAACTGGCAGCTGTTTGTATCTCATTAAGCCTGTTCTTATGTAAATGCCTTCCATAAAAGTGAAATTAATTTTCATCAGTGTTAGAAACGTATAATTCATGTACAATACAGTCCAAAGAGCAGGTGCATCCAGCCGATATTTTCAACACAAGTAACCCGTGCCTCATATTTTCCATCCCAGCAAATCCTGAGTTACATGTAAAGGTAAAGGTAAAGGTACCCCTGCCCGTACGGGCCAGTCTTGCCAGACTCTGGGGTTGTGCGCCCATCTCACTCAAGAGGCCAGGGGCCAGCGCTGTCCGGAGACACTTCCGGGTCACGTGGCCAGCGTGACATCGCTGCTCTGGCGAGCCAGAGCCGCACACGGAAACGCCGTTTACCTTCCCGCTGGTAAGCGGTCCCTATTTATCTACTTGCACCCGGAGGTGCTTTTGAACTGCTAGGTTGGCAGGCGCTGGGACCGAGCAGCGGGAGCGCACCCCGCCGCAGGGATTCGAACCGCCGACCTTTCGATCGGCAAGTCCTAGGCGCTGAGGCTTTAACCCACAGCGCCACCTGCGTCCCTGAGTTACATGAGGAGCCTCTAAAACCTTGTGTGTTCAGATGTGCTACATTTACAGGTGCATATGTTGCTGAAAAAACAACAGGGCGTTCAAGACAGATTATGGCAAGGAAAGTCTTTGCCTGCTTAAATTACTTTGATTTGTGGTTGAGAAAGAGGAAGCATCTAGACCTCTAGGAAAGCGCACACATGATTTGAACATCGGATCTCCTTGACC
Organism: Podarcis gaigeae; assembly: GCF_964106915.1. NCBI lineage: Eukaryota > Metazoa > Chordata > Lepidosauria > Squamata > Lacertidae > Podarcis > Podarcis gaigeae. The sequence goes on along the minus strand of NC_139686.1, from coordinate 69,675,428 downwards.
CTGCAAGATCTTTCATTCAAATAAATGCAGGACCCAGACCCTCCAAGTGTCCCTATTTTCCAGGGACAGTCCTGGATTTACAGACAGTCCTGGATTTACAGTCAGATGGGCAGGGTATAAATAGTAAAAAAAAATATTCATAATATTATTATGGAATAGAACGTCCCTATTTTCATTGGAGAAATGTTGGAGGGTATGTAAGAAGTCTCTGGTTTATTTGTTTAGTTCTCCCAACAGTGAAAAGAACGTAAAAGAAATATGGGACAACTGCATGAATTAAATGTCCACTCCCAGTCTCTCTCTGGGTAAAACGGTGAAATTAAATCAGACCCTGAGAGGTTTCAGACCAGTTGTTTATTTCCTAAAAATACATGATCATTTTTAATAACGGGTACACATTATAATATAATGTCATCACTTGGAAAGAAAAAATAATTGATGAGGTAAGTAACAGAAAAGAGGTACGTCCGAGTCATTTGTTATACAGAGAAATGGCCAAATGCAGGGAAATGAAACTAAGTTATCGATCTTGGCCTGATTTCCAATTGCTGTGAGGCACTGGGTTTGAAGATAACCAAAGAGTAATGCTAATTTATTCATTTCATTCTCAATAGAAGGAAGCCATAAAGGGTTTATAATACTGAAACCTATCTAGTTTTTTTTTAAAAATGTCAGAGTTATTGTGATTACAAGACCAAAGAAAAAGTAGAGGAATCTTCTGATTATTTGTTTGTTTTGGAAATGAATAAATGGAATGGCTATAAGATATTTATAGAAACTGGTGATTAATAAATGTATTTGCATTGCTTTGGTCATGGAAATTGCTAATAAAAACCTTATGATTGTTACTAATTCAGAGCATAATTGGGGGAAAGCTAAGCTTTACTGGCTCCCTTTGATTTCAATAATAGAGCTCAGTGTGTGCTTAAATATTTCCACCTGATACCAAGAAGATTTTGTAGTGCTTACATCCAAATGAATTGTTTTTTTTCAAGGAATTGCATTGCTAGAAACGAAAAGTATGACGCTTATCCTGAAATGACATTTGGGCCTATGCAGCATTAATTTCCTATCCCCCTCTCATCAATTCATTGTAACTGGGTTACAATATAATAATTATAATAATCTGGCTGGGTTTCCTCAGCCACTCTGGGCGGCTTTTAACAGAACATTAAAAACTTCCCTAAACAGGGCTGCTTTCAGATGTCTTCTAAAAGTCGGATAGTTGTTTATTTCCTTGACATCTGACAGGAGGGCGTTCCACAGAGCAGGCGCCACCACCAAGAAGGCCCTCTGCCTGGTTCCCTGTAACCTCACTTCTTGCAGTGAGGGAACTGGATCTCAGTGTCCGGGCTGAATGATGGGGGTGGAGACGCTCCTTCAGGTATACTGGGCTGAGGCCATTTAAAATATCACTACATGATTATCAATAAACCAAAACCCATGCAATCATTAAAACCATTTAAAACAATAATTAGCAGCAATTATTAATGGATATCAACATTCCAACACAACTGTTTCATGCTTCTAAATTCCCTGAGCAACAGGAAGTTGCAGAGATCTTACTCCGTTTGTCATTTTATTTTATTAAAAAAAAAATCTGACTACTCCCACCAGCTCTCTACTGTGATTTTGTGATGCCAAAAGCCTATTGTGACTCCCTACCTAAGACATCCAAAAGGTGCCCTTTAAAAACCCATGAATTGGTCTCACCGGCTAGAAGATTTTGGCCAAACTCATGCTGACATGCCTAAAAAAAAGTTTGTCTCCCTTGCCTTGTAGAATCAAGGTGGGTGTTTCTGATGAGAGCGTATTGTAGACTTAAGTCTTTTGTAATAAACAACTTATTTGAAAAACATTAAATAAATATAAATAAAATAAAAAAGGAAGCTTCCAATAACAGAACAGCATGGCTGATATAACTATAAATGTAATTGGACCTCAAGGTAATTTGGAGAACCCTCGTATTTGCATGAAAGACAGCAGGATATGTTCATTAGGAAAAGCAGATATTACCATGTTTTCTGAGGTAAAAGTACTGTGATTCTCCTCCACTTCGTATATTCACTAGAATGGTAGATGCTTGCTGGTGTAAACTCCTGGCAGCTAGGCATACTTGGAAGACATTCCTTAAGGCGGAGGACAGGACACACAAGAATATCAGGATTAACGTGAAGACATTAAAATTAACTTTTTTTAAAAGGTGCGAAGGTTATTTAACCAATAAAATTCACTACAAGGGAGGGGAACACCAGACTTCCCTCTTTGGTCCTTGGGACGCTACAGAGGCCACACGCCATCCTCAGACACATCCTTTCCCCTCAGGGCTCCCCCCTCATGGGCCTTGCTTCACTTTCTGCTTTTGCGTGGCTGAATTGTCTGCTTGAACTTTAATAATGATTTATTCCTTGACTTGACGAAGGCTTGGGAGGAGTTTGAGAGTGTATAAAAGCTAGCCTCGTTTTGCCTCTCACCCCACCTACTGCTAGTTTGTGCAACCTGGAAAGTTACCCTGAAGTGAATGCATTCCTCGGGCTGAAATGGGTTCCCAATCCTGCGCTACAATATTTCTGTCATGAATAAAATACCTCACAAGGCATCAAAACAGTAGCCTTTCATCCAGGGATGGACCATTTCTGTTAAGTTGTGGGTGAACATATCAGACGACACTGCTCTTGTTTATTCACAGGCCAGAACAGAACTGAAGGGTTCAGCCAGCCTGCTTATATAGAGCTCCACTAAAACGCAACAGTAACAACTTTCTGTAACTATCCAATCACTGAATGTCACTTTCAATCCCTTATTTGCATACGTGGACCTGAGTGAAAACTATCTACAGTATCCCCCTGCTGGCCCAGGGTGAGAACTTCAGTACATAACAATTTCTAGATTCTCTGGGGACATTCTATACCTCAGACATTGCTTCTGGGGTCAGCCCTCCCACAGGTGGAGCTATAATAAAGTTGGAATTATTAAGTACTGGCAGAATAAAGTTGCTTTGAGGGCTGGATTCTTTCCATGTTTCACTGGAATAATACCTGAGCTTCCTCAGAGGCAGTTTTAGGGTAGCAAGACCGGTTCGGCCACACTGGGCACTGCACTGCACTACACTGCTGGGGGTGGTACAACAAAGCTGTAAAATGGATCACAAGAGGCTGGAGGCGGGGGGCCACCGAATTTTAGTGTCACACAGGGCACCATTGAAATTTGAGAGCCCAAAGTCCACCATTGGCATCCTGCAGATACTGCACAAAATCTAGAAAAACTAAGGCAAATGTAAATCAATAGAGCTCAGGGTATTGACTGAGTGCTTGCCCCACAGATGCCTGTGGGGTGTAAATGTGCCTATTTTTCTCTAGATCGCAGACCATGAGTTATGTTTTCCTACAGGAAAACTTATTAGGTAATTTTATAATCTGGAAAGGACAAACTTATTAGTTAAAGCAGGGGTCAGCAAACTTTTACAGCAGGGGGGTAGTCCACAGTCCCTCAGACCTTGTGGGGGGCCGGACTATATTTTTTTGGGGAAAATATGAACAAATTCCTATGCCCCACAAATAACCCAGAGATGCATTTTAAATAAAAGGACACATTCTACTCATGTAAAAAAGATGCTGATTCCCGGACCGTCTGTGGGCCGGACTGAGAAGGCGATTGGGCCGGATCTGGCCCCTGGGCCTTAGTTTGCCTACCCATGGTTTAAGCCAGTGTTTTTCAACCACTGTTCCGCGGCACACTAGTGTGCCGCGAGATGTTGCCTGGTGTGCCGTGGGAAAAATTGAAAAATCCGAAAGATTTTAAAATAAATTATTTTATAATTTTTCATATTTCTGTTTACTTACTATTTCATAATAAAGTAATTATAAAATACTTTCTTTGTGTTTATTTGATTCCTATTCAAGAGAATTACTTTATATATAGTCAATATAGGCACAGAGTTAAATTTTTTAACATTTTCTAATGGTGGTGTGCCTCGTGATTTTTTTCATGAAACAAGTGTGCCTTTGCCCAAAAAAGGTTGAAAAACACTGGTTTTAAGCTATTGTTTAATAGCAAGCCAAGATAATAAATTTGGTCTGTTTCAATTAACCACAATTTAACCTAACAAAGACTTGTCTTTTGGCGCACAACAATAAATTGTTAGTGCTAAACCAGTAGCATGTGCTTCCAGTCTCTTCCTTATCTCCAAACCAGAGGGAGAGGAGAGGACAGAATGTGTGAACTCAACATATCAGCAGGCTTGCTCACATAATGCTCAATGGGTGGTTAGCTTTATGTCCACACTGTTGCAATGAACCCAAGCAAACCTCAGGCTTGTGCATTCACCTCTCTCCTCCAATGAGGTGTCTGGAAGAGAGATTTCACTAGCATTTATTTTCTGTTTCCCTTCAATTTGGCTTGTTGTCAGTGGCGTAGCGTGGGGGGTGCAGGGGGGCCGGCCACACCGGGCGCAACATCTGGGGGTTAGGGTTAGGGGGCGCAAATCCACGGGTTAGGGGGCGCAAATCCATGGGTTAGGGGGCGCAAATTACTTGCCTTGCCCCGGGTGCTGACAACCCACGCTACGCCACTGCTTGTTGTGTCATCTGGACCAGGGACAATAGTTTATAAAGCAAACTCTAGTCAGTACAACAAGCCAGGTTCAGGAACCACTGTTTGCAGTTGGGCTGTTCTGAAATTAAGCAGAGTTGCTACAAGCCAGACAGTGCAACAAGTCCAAGACCCATGCACACAGCTTGCACACATAGTAGTAAACCATGTTTTAGTGTTAAGTGTGAACTGGGCTGCCTTCCTTGATCGGACGTACCTCTTGAACCAGATGCCAAGTAAGACCATGGTTAGTAGAGTATTCCAGCGTCACTTGGTTGTCCATGTGAGGCCTGTATGGCTGCCCACAGCCCATTACCAAGTTGAACTGCAGCATATAGGACGCTCCAATTTGCATAGACTGTGTTTCCACGTAGCGCATGCTAGAAGCTAGCTTAGAGTCTCCTGTAAAACTGGAAGAAATAAGGATTTGCTTTAAAAAATAGTTGAGAAGCAGCAGCTATATATGACCATGACACTTTTAGTTTAGTTATACCTGTTGTTATTTTTTCTCACAGCATGAAGGTGCATGCTGTGGGCAAGAGGAAGTGAAGACCTGTGGTTCAGAAAATTACAAAAAGCAATGAATATTATAGGTCAAGAAAATAATTAGCTGGATTCTGTATGCTGTTGGGTCACTAAGAACGCAGACAGGGAAGAATGCCACACACTAGGAAATCAAATGGTAGAAAAAATGTCTTTGATTTTGAAAGGCTATCTGCTGTTTATTATTAAGTAGAAACTGGGACCACAATAGTGTTAAGAAGCAGTTTTACTGAAATAAGTGCTGGATCATTTTTGGTGTAAAATCTGTGGTGCCTTTCAGTGAATGAATTATGCTGAATTAGACCATGTCTATTCAGAAGAACGTCCCATTAAATTCAATGGGGCTTTCTTCCAGTTACCATTGCGATGACTGCAGTCTCAAGACTCATCTATACAGCAGCAAATAAAACGTTTTGTGTTGTAAAGTGCATTATATAAATGTGACACTAGATGGCAATGGTAAGCTATGGCAAATTCAATATATTCTTCAAAACTTTTTTTTAAAAAAAAACCTTTTCACAACATTTTTTATATGTGTCTAGATTCCACCACAGTTAAGTAGAGTTTCCTATCAGCTCTTGAAGTCCCCTTCTCTCAGGGTCCTCCCATTTTTGGTACTGGCTTCCACTTTTTCTTCTTACAATTTTCTTCTGGTTATAGTCTGCCTCTTGCTCACTCAGCAGCAATGCCCTTAAGTTTCAAACTGCTTGTCCCCTGAGTTTCAGGCTCTGAGACTCAGGAGTCCTGGCAACCACAGGTTCACTTTAAAATAGTGTGGGACCTTTTTTTCAGGGGTGTAGCCAGTGTAAATATTCTGTTCTTCTAAGAGAACAGTAGCAGCACTGGGATTAGCACTAAAGGGACCTTGATGCCTAAAATTTAACTCAGCATGTTGTTACGGCTAAAATCTGGGTGCGGGGCTACTCTGCCACCCAGCTCGTCGGACTAAGTCCGCGGGTCCCTGCGGAAGAAAATGAGCTCAGCCGGGCACAGGAGCAAACTGCAGAAGATCCAAGTTTATTGCACAACAGGTTCAAGACGAGATTGAACAGTGAGAAAGGGGTGACATGAACTTTTGAAACTCCCTCCATGTCCCAGAATACAGTGCAAAATACATCCCAGTTACATCATGAATATATTAAGGAAAGGTTGGGTTACACAGATTACATCATGAATACATTAAGGAGAGGTTGGGTTACACCGGATTAACATATGGAGGAGGGAGGGGGGAATATGCAGAGCTGGAGATATGCGCAGTTAAGTGCTTCCTGAGTGCTGGTGATGGGAAGACAATGGTCCATGTATGCATAGTCTGCCACCTGGCATTGCCCGGAGGAAAGGCTTGGCAGAGTGATTTGACAGGATTAGGGTCTTTACACCTTACTTGAGGGATTATGGAGGACAGGGGAGATGTCATGGAGTCCTAGAGAAATTGAGCAAATTGGTACGTTGATTTTCTATGGATTTTATAGATTTTAGTCCCTTTTGACCTTGACAATTGGGAATAAATGGATATATTGTAGCGAAGAAGGTGAAGAAGACATGCCCCCCCTTCCGTATCAATGTACCTTTGAGCTTTAGTAGGTTATGTTGAAAAATCAACATTTTAAAAGGAAATATTAAATTGGTTGGGAATTGTTATGCCCCAGAAGCTTAAGAACACATGCTCTGAACAGCAAGAGTTTGCCCCCTTCCTTACATGTGCTTTGCTGGTTGACAGCTGCCATTTTGGGGCAGAAACCATGGAGAGAGGGAGGGGGGAAAGAGATTGGACAAATAAGAGAGCAGGAGAGATCGGAGAAATCCGTTTTCCCTTTGGCTCTCTTTCACTGGTCGGTTGCAGTCATTTTAGGAAGAAACCATTGTGGGTGGAGGGAGAGTCACAGATTAGAAATGTCCCCATAGGAAATTTGGGAAATCCTCAGCTCGTTATGTGAATGCTACCCTAAGAAATGAATTCCTGGGGCCTGCATGTACTGCCTGTCTGATAATAAAATAAATAAAAATCACTTGGGACAGACAGACAGACAGACAGACAGACAGACAGACACACACACACACACACACACACACACAATTTAATAATGTAAGGCTAAATAAGTATCACATGAGACAAACAACAATGAACTTAAAGCAAACACCTTTGGGGAAGGGGTTCCCCCCCCCCCACTGATTCTGATAAGAACAAGCAAACAACACAAGACTCTGAAGCAAGCAACAAGAACATTAAATCGGAAGGATAATGAAAATACTACATGGTTTTAAATGAAAGAATGGGAAACAGGACTGCATTGGACTTAAACAACAGAAAGTCTCGCTCCAACTGCTGCACCATAACTCTTTAAATAATGTTCCTGCTCCTCAGAAAACAGAAAAACTGCAAGATGCACATGAGATCTGAGCTATTTACTTGCTTCAACATCACTCCCCCAAAGCACTGGGACTGGAGAACCCTGATAAAATGATTCCCACTGATTGTAAGCCAGACCTGTCCGTCACAATGGAGCTGTCTGTTCTCCTGTCCTACCTTGGTGTTTTCCTTATATGGTAAGCCAAGTTACATTAGTAAGACACCTGTCTGCAGCATTGTCTGAATTGCTGAGCTGTCACAAAGTGCTTTGGGGGGCCCTGCTTTGATTCAGGGTGCTTCATACAGATCCTGCTTCACCTCTGAGAAGCTGAAGACCCTCCAAAGCTCCCTTGATTGGCTCAAGATTTGGGATTTGTCTGGATCTTCTACGTGGCTAAAATATATCAGGCTGAATAATAAACTGGATTTCTCTGTGTTGGCCAATCCACTGTATATTATTGCCTTCTTTTATGTTCATTGCACTGGATATATATCCAGGGTGGGTGGGTAGAATAACTTTGATGCCTCTGCCCCCTCAACTCCTAAATACTAAGAAAGCACAATCTCTTTGTCTCATAGGCCATTGTTAAAGGATCAAAAAAAGATCAAAGAAGGTATGTTATGCAGGGACCATACTGAGCATGATATGCGAAGAGATGCTTTTTAAAAAACAACAACGGTACCTTTTCATAGTTTCGTTTTATGCCTACAGATGGCCGGTAGCCATAACTCAGTAGCATTAAAGACACTGACTCTATTCCCTCTCCCATTTCTTCCTTCTGTAATTCTCCAGTGTACCTGCCTACTGCTGATTTTTACTGCTGGATTCCCGACCCCCCTCTTCCTTTGTGTGAAAAAACATATGCTTGGAATCAATTTGAGCACTGTCAGAAGGTAGCCAAATATATTGGCTGCATCATAAAAGAAGAGTGATCAAATGCTCTCCAGAAACAAGGAACCAAGAAGATGTTTGTTATAAACATTCTTCTGGGAAATGAATTCTACTCGTACATTTAATTAAATGATGTGCACACTCAGAAATAGTCAACTTCTGTGGGTATTCCCAAAGTAATCAGTCCACCTGCAAGCACTGTAGACTAATTGGCACATGTGGGGATAATAGCATAAGTAAATGTACAGGGACTTTCGCAACCACTGCACTTTTGAATCCATGACTTTCAGTAACAATGGAAACCCCTGTGAATACAGATAAATTGTTGTTGGACAAATCGAGCCTGTTAACATAAGAGATTGCAGAATCCCACAATCAACCTTGTCGTTTTGCCTTAGAAGATATCAAAGTTTTTATAACAGGGAGGTGGTTTTTTTTTGGTCATGTCTGATTCACTTGCCTTAACCTCTAAGGACCTCAATACAGTTTCATATATGGAATATATGAAGTTTCATATATGGAATTTCACACAAGTAATGGTACCAGCACCCATGGAGCTTAGTACATCATCCAGAAACACTGGATGGGAGTGTGAAAATGCTTTTCTGTATTTAGCAGATTAGCCGTTAATGCAAGGGGGAAATCTGAATTAGGATACCATTGTGAACCATTAGTAGTAGCCATGGTTACTACCACCTAGCTCTTTTTAGGAAAAGCTGAGCCACTGTCACGTAGATCACTGCAGCTATTGGATGTACTGATACACAAATCTGATTTTTTCAGAGATTCATTCATTCATTCATTCTTTCATTCATTGCTATTGTAATATATTTATACAAATCTCTATGCAAATGCTCACAGAACTTTAAGATTAACAAGTGCCTCCCCACTTAAGCAAATTGGAAATAATTCCAGCGTGACTTGGTACAAACCTAGGTTATTACTTCATATGCCTACAGTAACAGGAAAAAACACAGACCTTATACACTGTGTATAGTTAAACCACTCTAGCTTTCAAAGGTGATCTGGGCTGTTCATATTATTATTATTATTATTATTATTATTATTATTATTATTATTATTACCACCACCAAATATTGGTCTGAATATTTATGGATAATTAATGGAACAAGTTACTTTATAGTTTGAGCTAATTTCCATCCATTAAGCAGCAGTAAAGGAGAGGAAATACTTCAGTGGGAACATGTATAAAAGCTTTTATAAATGCCAGAGCATTGATCTTGAAGCAGAAATAGATTCTGCTTTACAAATTCCTGTCGACAAAGGGAAACCCACCATATAATTATAAGCATTCCCCCCCTCTTGAAATTGTGCTTTAAGATGACATGGTGTAAAATGATTTATAGCATATTGACTACAGTTCTTCTAATGAAAAAGCAATTGTCAGAGTTCTCCCAGGAGAACACTCTTCATGCCATAGCAACCCATGCTCATGGAAAGTCATGAGTTAGAAAATGAGAAGCAAATGGACTCACAGCTGGGAGAAGCCAACAATAATTAATTTAACTACCAGCCATTTGCACAGTCCTGATATAAGTAAAAAATTTCCCTTGAGACATGCAAGGTCAGGAAAGGGAATAGTTCACCTCTCACAAAGCACCCAAAGAATATTTATACAGCCCAATAATTTAAGTGCACACAATGCTTTTCTGTCCAATTCAGCAATAATCAACCAATAATTAACCAAGAAGAGAAGGCTGCAGAGTAATTAGCACTGTAGTTTCTTGTTTGGACTTACGGGGGGAGGGGGGAAAACCAAAAGAAGAAAAGAAGAAAAAACAAGAAAAAAGAACTTTTACCTTGCCACCTAATAAAAAAAGCCCATCAAAAAAAATCCCCACATATGCTGTGCCAATCTAAGGAGACCAGAGGGAAAGCAATGGCATTAAAGGCCTTTCATGCCAACTCTTTGATGAAAATGATGCAAACAGTTTGAGCATGGCCATGTTGTTTCATTTTAATGAGCAGTGAGTACTTCCATTGTCCTTATTAAAGTGGTTAATGCAGTTTCAACAGCCTCATTATCACTGCCAAAGCACATTTTACGTTGTTCTCACAGCCAAGTCAACTCCTTTTAGTTTGAGAGGTGATCAGAAAGTCAAATCAGACTGTTCAAAATCTACTTGTTAATAAAAGTCCTGGCGTGTTAGCCCTGGGTGCCCTTGGGCCAACAGTTCTATTATTTACTGTTTTCTCATAATCACAATGATTCCAGTTTCTCAAAGCAAATTATTCATTATATAGCAAATCCATAGCAGAAAAAAAAATCTTGATTAGAGATGGATGAACTTTTACTGGGTGGTTTGATGAAAGCAGAAAAATAAAGTTCTTGTAATCAGGCTTGGAGCCTTCATGTTTGACTCAGGATACCTTTCAACTTTATTTGAACAGATGCTGACAATTAATGAAAAATAACTTTTCACCATACCAGTCCTAATGCATTAGTAATACTAGTACATAAAGTTTATGCTAATGCAATATTCATATGCAAGTGCATTATGAAATAAAACCTTCAAAGGCAATTGAAACATAGCTTAATAAAACTGATTCTTTCCATTGGTGCATTATACTGCTTTAGTTCATAATAATATCTTAAGTACTGGATCCACGGTTAGTCTTGATCAGGGGTCGGCAAGTTTTACCTCATCTGGGCCAGTTCACTCCCGTGGAGATCACTTGGTGGGCCGGATTGCGTCTGCGCAGACACGATTTCCAATGCCATGGAAGTGAGTCCGCGCTATGCCGGTTTAGTGAAGCACACGAGGACTCACTGAGTGGGCGGCTTGGTTCAGGGGCTGCTCCTTTGCCATTTAAACGACCCCTGTGGGCCGCTTGTGACCCATGGACCACAGGTTGCCAACCCTTGGTCTTGATGTAAGTGGTCATGCCTAACTTTAAATTCCACTGATTTCAGTGTGTCTACTTTCGGCATGAGGGACGCAGGTGGTGCTGTGGGTTAAAGCCTCAGCGCCTAGGACTTGCCGATCGAAAGGTCGGCGGTTCGAATCCCTGCGGCGGGGTGCGCTCCCGCTGCTCGGTCCCAGCGCCTGCCAACCTAGCAGTTCGAAAGCACCTCCGGGTGCAAGTAGATAAATAGGGACCGCTTACCAGCGGGAAGGTAAACGGCGTTTCCGTGTGCGGCTCTGGCTCGCCAGAGCAGCGATGTCACGCTGGCCACGTGACCCGGAAGTGTCTCCGGACAGCGCTGGCCCCTGGCCTCTTGAGTGAGATGGGCGCACAACCCCAGAGTCTGTCAAGACTGGCCCGTACGGGCAGGGGTACCTTTACCTTTACCTTTACTTTCGGCATGAGAAACCCATCTGGGTCTAACCCTACATTCCAGTGCGAAAGAACCTATATACTGGAATCTGTATAGCACACACATATTTCCTCCCCAGAAGTATTATTCATTGGGTCTTACTCACACAAGCATAGTCTCATACATGGAAATATCCATTCAGAAGTAACTTTTTTATTTATTTACTAAGTTTTAAAGAAACCCTCCCATACAAAGCAGCTTTCAACTTTGTAATCTCTCACTTTCGCTTTACGGAAGTAACAGTGTCCTCACTACAGATCACCCTTTATTCAATAGATTCACTCTTGTCATAAAATTCCCAAGAAATGCATATGATGAGAATGTTCATAAGTGGAAAAAATGAATAAGGGTTAAAGGTACTTTGAATAGAAAATCAAACAACAGTTCTTTGTGTGCCTCCTCCACCTGAGATCCAGAGGGTGGCAACACAAGAACGGACCTTTTTTGCAGGAGCTCCCCATTTGTGGGAAGCTCTCGCCAGGGAGGCTTGCCTAGAGCCTTCATCTTTAGGTTCCAGGCAAAAACATTTCTCTTTGACCAGGCCTATGTCTTTTGAAAGGTGTTTGTGGGAAGGGGGTCTTTGTTTTTGTTCTTACTCTTATTGTGTAATTGGTGTTCCCATCTTGTATTTTTATATTTGGAACTGCCCTGTAATCTTTGGATGAAGGGCAGAATAAAACTAAAAATAAATAAAAACCCCTAATATGCATTCTGCATATTGTTGTCACAATCCATCTTTACAATGTACAGTAATGCACTGGAAAGCATTACGGATGTGGTTTGATAACTGATCTGCCACTGCGATACTCCAATATGTAGTGTGGCATGGAACTGTAGGGTGTCATACAATTGCAGTGTAGGGAATTGCTGGTGCTGCAACAGCAACACATAGCAGAGTAGCATTAAAAAAACCACTAATGTGAAATACAGAACTAAGAGCAGAAGTAGAGCTATGGCAAAACAAGAGACAATTCCCTGAACACCATTCTATAGGTGATTTGGGGCACCAAGAAGCCTGCTATACTGGCAAATTAGGACCTATCTGATATGCAGTAACAGGATTTTGTAATGAGACAGCAGCTGGCAAGTAGATATTACATATCCCACACTATGGAGATGTTGGCAAAAACACTGGGGGGAAACATTCATGGGAGTAGGTTTATGAGTTTTCCATACAGAGACCATTTTATATCTGAAAACTGCTGGGAACTTATCCAGCCACAGTGAAAACCTTTCAAAACCCCATTGGATTCAATGGGGGTAGAGAGATAAATAGGTGTTTAACTGTCCCATTACATTGCTAGACCTTAGAAGTGCTTAGATTTGGCTAGATCATATATCCCTTGAATAGAATTGTTGCGAGATAGATCCTGCTAAATACAAAAGATTAAGTAGCTACACAGAAAACTCTTTATCAATTGTGTTTTAAGTGTGTCCTCTAATCACGTTATGTCCCATCTCCCTGCCTTAATTTGCATAAATTAATTAATGTAACTGAAGGAAATCAGAGCAGCTAATTATTCTTTAATTTACATCAGTGATCAGTTCAGGATAAACTTCCAACATGTTGCAGGCAAAGAAACCATGTGAGCACAGGCTCACCATCAAGCATAAATCACATTGCATTGCAGTGTAAAATTTACCCCTCATTACATATAGGTCAACGAACACATTGTTGTTCATGTTATGTGCCCAGGGGAAAATTCTAATGAACAACAAGTAAGAAGAGATTCATCTGCAGAAATCAATTAGACCTTTTCTAGACTCATTAGGATACTTAGAAACATGCTCTATTATCCTCTTTATTTAAAGATTTATATCCATATCCTAAACGTATTTGAGAGCAGGTTTTTACATGATACTAAGTTCTGCTGAGTTTACTGGGGCTTCTACTCAAGTAAGTGAATATAAGAATGAAACTTCACACCAAAATCCCGAAATACTCACCAAAGTGTCCAGTCATGGCCACAGTATGGTTGAACATTTCCCAAGTAAAATCCAAGAGACTGAGTAACTTCCACCAAGTTAGTGAAGTCTAGGCTAATACTGTTGAAAAGTACAGAAGTCATGATGATTTCATCAATCGCCCACACGTCCTCGCCTTGAGAAGAATGATATGGCTGCCACCATCGGAACTGAATGCCAAACTGCCTTGCATCTTCTGGTAGCTCCACTGAAATTATTCTTAAAAAAACAAGCAAAATGAACTTATTGAAACTGCCATGGTAGAGAAACCTCTTAAATGGTTCTACAAAGCCAATGCCTTTGCATGAGGCCCCTTCATATTTTTCTTCCAATCCCTCCTAAAAACAAACCTCCGTTGACTGCCATTCTGTTGTCTATTCCTGCTCTGATCCTTATCCCCTATTGTAACCCAAGTCTAAATATGTATAGTTGCTTTTGCTACCCCATGTGTCTCCCTCCCTCCTTTCCCCACTATTAAAATTCAGATTGCAAGTTCCTTTTGGCAGGGGCCCTTTCCCCTAATTAATTCTGTGAAATTCAGTGTACTGTACATTGACTGCCCTGCATGCATGTATTTTTTAAAAACCCAATGCACGGTTGCTGTTACTGAGGTTAGTAATATTATACAAGACTACTAAACCAAATGTCATTATGGTAAGGACAAAGCAAACCTTGGTGGAAAGATTACAATTCAAAGCTAAATAAATTAGAAATAAGCAGAGTTAGAGGAGAACGGAGTGAAAAATACAAGTGATAAAATGTGAATGGCAGAAAGCAGAATTATGTACTAGCTTAAAGCAAATGGAAAAGAATTAGAGTCTTCTCTTGTAGTGTATCACCAGCAAAAGGTAGCTGGCACACATTCAAGAGGTCTCTGGAGATCAATAAATTATGATAGTAAGTAAGATATAGCCAGTAGGTGGGCTGCACTGAATTCTTCAGGAGAACATATTTATGGTGCAGTATATAATTTTATATTAGCTGTCTGAATTTCAACAGGCCAACTAGCACTTTGGGTGTCTAATTCATCCCAGTTATCCATACGGTGGATGTACAATAGCTCCAGGAATATATTTGTTGGAAAAGACTGTCAAAACATATTTAAACAAAACTTGTTTCGATGATCAAATGTGCATGATGGGGGAGTTTCTTACAGCGCAAGGTTTCCCTGAGCTACATTATACTTACAGTACTTTTCCAGGCAACCATTTCTAAACTTTGGAAAAGGCCTACACAAAAACTACCAATGTTTCCACAGGAGAAAAATGCAACTTCACTTTTTTTTCTATAGCAGTTTAACATGTTAAAAGCTCTTCATGTGCATAGATTAATTCCCAATAATCGTTACAGCTCTTTCAAGGTAAGCCAAAATGGCAGTTGTTATTATTATCACCATACAGCAGACCAAGTATAAGCAACTCTTGCCATCTCTAAAAAAGATTGCTAGCTACAGTCAGGGCCCTACTAGACATTACATAACATTTCCCATGAGTTTTAAAAACCAAAAGCAGGCTTGGCAAGATGGCAATCTGAGCAAAGGATGGTCATGTGAAGAGAGTCTGCTCAACTTTCCCCCTCATATAATTGTCACTGCAAAAATGACCCACAAGCCACTTTCTCATCCATGGGGAAGGGGAAGACATGAGGTCTCCCCCCAGCAGGTGGGAAAGTAGCCTAGAGGATGGATTATTATTACATTTTTTTTTGACAAATATCATGACAGCGGAAAGGGTTAATCAGCCCCTTGCCCCTTCTTGCTCTTCTTCTGTTAATTACTGCTTCCCAAGCTAATTCCCCACTCAAATAAATGCTTTTTGGGAAAAGACATGGAACTCTAGGTCATGTCTCTGTAGAGGGAAAAAAACAAACCCTTTATGCTAGAATCATTCCAAAAGTTGAATTAAAAACCTTTTGTCAGCTTTACTGCCCCCAGTGTCTTTGGCTACAGCATGTAGCACATGTTATATTCCTTCATTAAACGATTTATTTCTCCCTTTGTTTTCATCATAGCACTGACATAACTGTAGACCCAACTGCAGTATTTCTGGAGGAACAATCCCTAGAAAATACTCATTTCTCCAAAACATAAAAATGAACTCCCATCAGAGGATGAGATTGTGTGCAGTTTTGTACTGCCCATGCATTTCTTTTGCCAGCCAGTCCCATGAGCCTACCACCGTCTTCAAGGCCACTTGATTTCTCGTGACAGCTGTGACAACAAAACCTGTACTTGACAAACTGTGAAGAAAATTAAGAATAATATCGAATTTCCAGGAGCAATTACAGTACACAGCTACAGGGAGCATACATTAATTGCCATGGCAATGACATCTTTGTGAATGTTCCATAAATCAATAACAGCAGATGCCCACATGCAACATGCAAGGTGAGATGTGTGGCAGGACAGCATAAGGAGCATTTGTCTCCATCAATGTACAATTAAATACTGGCAAAAAATGCTTTCAGTATATTTCTGCTGAGTCTCTCTGTGTGTTTTCTTATTTTTTCCTTGAAAGAAAACCTGTAAGTAAGTTGGCATAAGTGACTGGCGGTGGGGAATGAATCATACATTTAGCATCGTGCTCCTTCTTTCCCCCTTGTATGGGCCTTATAATTACCTGAGGTATGTGCTGTTATGTTGCTCTTTGATTCTTCACATACATCTTTGCATCTTCACTCATGGCAAATAACAGCACTTTCAGAAAGTGCTTGCTAAGCTGTCTTTGTGAATCTTAATATATGCACTCAAAGTATCTTGTGATATCACATTTATTCTTGCAGACAGAATGTGCTAACTGATTAACAAGAAGAAGTCAAATGGAACAAGTGACTTTGGAAGTGCTGTAAAAATTAATCCAGAAACAGTGGTTCTAAGGAACAAGAACAGGAGTCCTAATATTTTCTAAATACCCATGGGTATGCCTCTACAAAAGAAGAATTTACATCAGAATTGGTCCAAAAGACAAATTAACCAGCTGATATACTCTGCCATCACTTGACCTCATTGCCACCACACCTCTTCCTCTCCTGGTAAGCAGACCCAACCAGGTTCCAGGAGGATGTTGTTCCATCCCACCAAGTGAGCCACTTCTGATCTCCTGACATGTATGTATACATAGATTTGTAAAGCCTTAAATGGCTCAGGACCGCAATACCTCAAGGACTGCCTCTTTCCATATGAACCTACCCGGACCCTGAGATCATCTTCTGAGGCCCTTCTTCATATGCCTCCTGCCCAAGAGGTCCAAGAATGGGCATTATCTGCAGTGGCTCCCTGTCTGTGGAATGCTCTCCCTAGGGAAGTTTCCCTGGTGCCTTCATTGTAAACCTTTAAGAGCCAGGCAAAAACATTCCTTTTTAACCAGGCCTTTGGTTGATCTGATTGAAATCCTATGCCCTTTTAAAATGTGCGGTTTTGGGAGGGAAAGGGTTATTGGGTTGTTGTTGTTGTTGTCTTTATTACATATTTTGTGTTATTATATTATGATTTTGTTCTGTGAACCACCCTGAGACCTTCAGGTATAGGGTGGTATATAAGTTCAGAAATAAATGAATAAGGCTTGCTTTTAAAAAGATAAAGGAATCCAGTACTGAAGTATAGTTGTACATTGCTCCTGGCAATGTTACCCAGTGAGGATAGATGTGCATGTAAAGGTAAAGGGACTCCTGACCATTAGGTCCAGTTGCGGACAACTCTGGGGTTGCGGCGCTCATCTCGCTTTACTGGCCGAGGGAACCAGCATACAGCTGCCGGGTCATGTGGCCAGCATGACTAAGCCGCTTCAGGTGAACAAGAGCAGCACACAGAAACGCCGTTTACCTTCCTGCCGGGGCAGTACCTATTTCTCTACTTGCACTTTGACGTGCTTTCGAACTACTGGGTTCGCAGGAGCTGGGACCGAGCGACAGGAGCTCACCCCATTGCGGGGATTTGAACTGCCGACCTTCTGATCGGCAAGCCCTAGGCTCTGTGGTTTAACCCACAGCACCACAGGATAACCAATAAAGCCCAAAGTTTCTCTGCGTTTAACCCAGCAGCAATTCTGACTATCAAACAGGGAAGTCAAGAAATACCCAGCTAGTCCCCTCTCTGATGACCTGCCGCTGCAGGCAAAGACTAGTTGTAGACCTTTGACCCATAAGTTTGCTAGGTGACCTTGGACTGGTCACTCTATCTTGATCTAACCTACCTCAAAGGATTATTGTGAGGATAAAGGTGAGGAGGAACCATGTACACACAGCCTTGAGTTCCTGGGATGAAAGGCAGGATAGAGAGCAAATTGATAAATAAATAAAACTGCCTCTTGTAGAATCCATTATATAAAGAATTCAGTGGAAAAGGTATATAAAACTATATAGATTGTTCTGCTGTACTGGCAGCCGCTTTCCTTAATTCATACATTATACATAACATGAAAAATATTTCTAGAATGGAAGTTCCACTTTCAGGAAGAAAATGAAATTCTAAAATCCTCATCACTATCATTATTACCATGCATTGAACAGGGAAAGAAGAGTCGTTACCAGATTGCTCTGGGAAGGTACAAGGGCACAGCCGAGGGGAACTAGGTTTGGGCTCTATGTAGTAAAACCTTTAAATACTGTAGTGCAATAATGGGACTGAGGCATAATCGTATGAGAATAAGGCTCACCAAAATGAAAGGGACATAATTCTGAGTAGGCATGTATAGGTGGCTTTGATGGTAGTATATTATACTCAGTTGCTGATATTGTTTCCAAAATAGGCAGCCTTTCATTACGTATACAGTTAATCCATAAATATCTAAAGGAGCGCCCACATTCTCAAATAATATTAAATTCAAAACATGAGAAGGGTACAAAAACCCCCACAGCAACAAGGTAATTTGCACAACTGCAGCGATAGTGTATTTTCATTCAACCAAGAACTCCTACTAAACCGAGTCTGTCAAAATCATCTTAAATACAAGTGCTTCAGCTTAAGTGTGTTATGGGTGGGGCTGTAGACAACCAGCACTTAACTGGGGAAGCACATCATTCTCCATGTAAATGACTGTTGTACCTTGGCTCATGGTAGTTGAGATAGGAATAATGTTCCAGCAGTTTCCACGTAATCCCATTGTCATATGAATAGTGCAGCAATACTCCTTCTCCAGCCTGATCTGGCGCTTTGCAGGTACTCAGGACGGATTTGCTTCCAAGCCTTAAGGTGAACTGGAGGAACCTAGATAACAAAGGGATGGATCGTTGTAAATTGCAATTTATACAGCACTCTCTTCCTAGAACTGTTGTTGTTTTTTTAATCTTAAAAATCTAGACAAGCCAAGGAAAACAATATTTATAGGGTCTTTGTGAAGCTGAAATTGTTTATTCAGTCCAGCAATGCAATGTGGAATATATTGTTTTAAAATGCCAATCATTATTGCCTTCAATTATTTATTAGGAACCGGAGGGGTGGAGGAGATATCGAATGGATCTAATCAGCTGCCACAAGCTGTCAAAATAAATATAACCTCATAAATAATTAATTAGCACTTGGCTCCAACACTCACTTTTGATATTAATGCCGCATGTTTGCAAACTCAGGCATACAATAGTTGCCCCCAAATGTATTAAATACTTAGTGCTGCAGATAAAGCAAATGAATTTTAAAATTAAATTTCACACAACCAAAATCAAATAAGAAGTATATTAAGAAACTAGTAACCTGTTAGATCAATTTTCTCTATTGGAGGCTGCGAGTTTTAATACATGATACCCGAGGCTCTCTGGATCCTGTGTTGTAACTTCAATGTCTTATTTCCATTTATTTCTATTTACCTGGACTGTGAGCTGTCAAGGAAAGAAGTGATAAGCTGACGCCTCCCGTCTTTGTTAAAAACCAAGGCTTTGCCACTTGCTAGGACTCCACAACCAAAACTTATTTCAGCACCACGGATAGAGTAAAAATTGTGATACGAAGAAAGCCTAGAATTGCCAAAACTCTCAGATATAAACATAGGAAAGGTCTGGGAGGCCATTTCACATGCGGGCCCTGAAAAGCCAGGATCACATCTGTAATAAAACATAAGAATTTTATGTTCAGCTAAATATTATAGGTATTATAAAGATCAAGTCATGGAACGTGCAAGATCAAGTCATGGATAAAGTCAGATATCTTCAGACATAACAACCATAATGCTGTATAAAACTTCAAAAAATTAAATTAAGTCTACCCAGCTACCATTCCTCTTCAGTTTTAAATCTCTACAAATATATTTTTTTTAAGCACATTCAAACATTCTTTTGCTAAACTGCGGAAATCCTGTCCCGAGACAACAAAACTCTTCTACTTGACAGTAATACCTATTTACTGCAGTGGAATTTATTATAGGGCAGTCTGTCCTCTGCCTTGCCCAGACTAAAATAACATAGGGCAGGAATTCCAAAAATCCAAGAAGCTGTGTTATATGTTATAACAGCAACTAGATTAGGGAAAGGAAACTGAATGGTCAAAATAAAAACATAATAGCAGAGAGAGAAATGTAATACAGTGGTACCTTGGTTCTCAAATGCCTTGGTAGTCAAACCAAGGGAGGGTAGTAAGTGTTTCGGTTTTCGAACATTTTTTGGAAGCTGAACACCCGATGCAGCTGTTGGCTATTGTTTCTGGGGCAACTGCACCAATCAGAAGCTGCGCCTTGATTAAGTTTGGCGCTTTTGTTTTTGCTAGCTATTTTGCATTTTTGTTTTTGAGGCTTTTTCGGTTAATTTGTTTTTGTGACTGTGTGGAACCCAGTTCAGCTACTGAGTGATTGTGTGACTGCGGAAATGGATAAAAGCCCCCCATCCAAACAATGACGATCATCAGTGCAGGTAAGAAAAAAAAAATTAATTTCAATTTTTATCATCTACAATATTGTCTTATTTATTTTATGTTACAGTATATTGATTATTGCTTTCAATTTATGGATCAATGGTCTTGTTAGGTAGTAAAATTCATGTTAAATTGCTGTTTTAGGTTTGTTTGTTTTAAAACGTCTGGAATGGATTAATCCATTATGCATTACTTTCTATAGGAAAGCGCGACTTGGTTTTGGAACAGACTTCCGGAACGGATTAAGTTTGAGAACCAAGGTACCACTGTACAGTTATGAAAACAGGAATCCCCACCTTCATTGTTCTCTCTGTGTCCCACTGTCTCTTCTCCAGCAAACCATGAGCTGTAACTCCAAGGTCCGTTCCTAGGTTTATAGTTCATAGTTTGTCTGAAGGAAACACAGCACTGCAGCAGCAGGAGGACTGGGGAAGAATGCGATAGCTCTAGACTCCTCTCCAGGAACCCTAACCCTTGTGAGTTCACACTAAGCTGTGGTATGGGCTTAGCATGATGTGGAAATCAGCTCCCTGTTGACATGGCTTGGTACATCCTAAGTGCAACAAATCAGACCCCTACCCACGTCCAATAGGTGTCATTCATAGTCCTTTGGATGTGTGGGCAGAAATAGCTTCATATTTCCGGTCTGACCCAAAACAAAGCAAGTTGCTAGAAGTGTTTCATGGCAACTGTGATGGCCTGGGAATCCGATTCAGAGGCTGAACCGGAGGAATCCCAGCCTGCACAGGAGTCCCCGCCTCCAGGGCCAGCTGAGCTGGGGCAGGGCCTTGATTCTGAAGCACCTACACCTGTGCCGGATCCTCAGGAGCAGACACCAGATGAATCCACTCTGGCTCCGGAGGTGGTTGAGGACTCAGTGCCTACAGGTGAGTCTCCCCTGGGTCCAGTAACCCTTCAGCCTCTCCTGAACTGCAGAGGCTCAGGGCAGAGAGGTGAAGGGAACTGGTTTCTCCCAGGAGGAGTGCTCGCCTTAAGGCCAGGAGAGGCGGGTCTCCTGGGGGCCGGGACTGCCCCTGGCCTCAGAGAAGATAAAGGCCAGTCAGCCCGGTCGCAGGTTGCAGGAGCAACGTCGTCGAAGAGCTGTTTTGGCTAGCATCCAGTCCTGTTCCCGCAGAGTTCCTGTCCTTGCCCAGGCAGAGAACATATGGCAGAGGACTCCCATTATTATTATTTTTTGCGGTTGGGAATCATGGGAAATTTCCAAGCTTTCATGTTCCCCAGCTGCAAACGACAGCTCCATGGCCAAAGAGAGGCATGGCCTCATTTCTGCTTGTGACTGACACTGAGGCCAGAAACCTAGGCCCAACTACCACTCAATCAAAAAGGGACTCTGCTACAAAGGTCACAGACAAAGATATATTTTTTAATTAATAGATTTGGTGAAAGCAGTTACCGTATTTTTTGCTCTATAAGACTCACTTTTCCCCTCCTAAAAAGTAAGGGGAAATGTGTCTGCGTCTTATGGAGCGAATGCAGGCTGTGCAGCTATCCCAGAAGCCAGAACAGCAAGAGGGATTGCTGCTTTCACTGCACAGCGATCCCTCTTGCTGTTCTGGCTTCTGAGATTCAGAATATATTTTTTCTTGTTTTTCTCCTCCAAAAACTAGGTGCGTCTTGTGGTCTGGTGCGTCTTATAGAGCAAAAAATATGGTAGGTGACCAGTCCACATAACCAGAACCCTAGCAAATAAAGCCTGAGGCTCTGAGGCTAATGGAGTCAGTCTCAAACACCTGATGAAGCAAAACTTAGTGCAACTATTGTTATGGTTGGATGGTAAATGTTAAAAGTTAGGGTGACCATTGGAGTGTCTGTTAGAGGAACTTTAAAATGCTCCAAAACCTCTGGAGAAAAGGCAAATAATTTTTGAAGTAGCGGGTATGGCGCTCATGGAAAATGCTTCCCCCCCTGCAGCTGAAGCTATGCCTTTTTCCACTGCCAGTTGGGAGAAGTATTAATAGGCATGGTTAACAAAGGCAAAAGACAAAGGGAGCAACCCGTCAGGTGGTGCTGCAGTCCATGTTACATGGCGGATCCCAGGTAGGCCCCTCTGAAACACTGCAGTAGTATTTGGTGAATAGCACTGTCCCCACCTTATGCCACATAAGAGGACCTGATAATTGTTTTGATTCCATATGGGCTGAATGAATGACAGAATGACTTAACAAGAGTCTGGTCTAAGCGAGGCGAGAACTCTTCTTCTTGATAACCACTTGTAGAGGATCCTGCCTATTCTACCAGGAGAGGATGCATTCCCAGAGGACAGACTATCTTACAACCTAGAAAGAACCATAATATGAAGCACAAATACATTGGCCAGTGGTTTATATCAGACTTACTTGCAGCCATTTCTACTGCACTGCCCTCGACCTGAGCAGAATTTGAGGCAAGATGGCCCAATGTAAACTGCAGATAAAGAAAACTAGTTATATTAAATTCTGAGGCAAAGAAAAAACAAACAAGGCACAGATATACTGACTTCATAATATCAAGCAAGACTAGGATATTTAATCCAAGCAATGTGACTGTGTAAGTGATAGATTTATAGTGAATATATGGATGGAAGCATTTGTTAACTACGACTCTGACTGAAACAAAACTTGCTCTTGCAAAATGATTTATGTTCTTTTGAATATTGTTACAATTAAGTTTATGATTTGGATATTTTTTGGACATTTGTCCTTTTTTTGCAGGAAACTGATATTGATAAGCAGTTTTCCAAAAATAGCCTTACTATATCCATTATCCAGGAGCTCAATAAGACCCAAGACAAATACAAGAAAACCAGCAATGGATATGAATAACACACAATGAGTGTGCGAAAACCTAAGAAGTTAGTAATGATCAATACAGTACAACATTTCAAATAACACTGTATAGCATGTACATGCTATGACAAAGACTCTCCTCCCTGGAAGAGAGGGGAGTGGTTGTGGGCGGGAGCCCGAGCTCCGCCCCTAGCAGGGGGCGGTAGCCCCCTGCCTCCCCCACTCACCTGGCTGGCGCCCACGCCCATCAGCAGGCACCCAACCAGGTGCCTCCGAGGGGGCGTGTTCAGCAGCCTATGTGCTGCGGCGCCAGCCCCTCCTCGGCCTCATTCTCCTCTCCGTCGTCTCGTCGCGAGTCACCCACCCTCCACTCCCTTCAAGCTCAGGGTCTTAGTTCCTTGGCCTTGCTATGGACCTTAGGTTGGTCGCCCTGGTTGTCCAGGGGGCCTGGTAGGAATTTTTCCATTTGGCATTAGGCTTTTTGGTTTTTTCGCCTACCTCGTAGCAATCGTCACAACTTTCGTGGTATTGGTGGGTAGGTTAGGCATTGGAATAATGTGTTGTGGTGTGTCGAAGAGCTAGGTGTGACCATCGCCTATGCCTTCAATTTTGGGGTATTCCGTTAAAGGAATCTGGCGGTCGTGTACTCTGTCCGATGCCTGCTTGGCGGGAGGCCATGGCACGACCCTCGGTGACATCAGGGGAGAGCCTATAGTTGGATTAGCATCAACAGACTCCATCTACTGGTGAATAAACCCCCTTGTTTTAGACATCCAATGCCTAAGCCAATACCTTATCACTGCTGTAATCAATAAAGTTGTGGCCTTTTCTTGCCCATTAACCTTATATCACGTGTCCTTGTGTATTCATTCCACATTGCGGGGGTCGGGTCCTCGAACCACAACAAACTCTAGTGTCTAGCAGGGGACCCAGCACTCTCATAGACTCCCATGTCAACAAAGTCATTCCATTTAACCGGCATGATACTGAAATTGTCCCTGGTTTGGCCCTGTTTTCCCACTGGAAACTTTGAAGCTAGCACTAGAATGCCTTGCCATTGCCATGTTCAGGCCCAAACTGGAAATCTAAATATGTATTTCTGATGGAAAATTCATGCGGACTTGTTTTGGTTTCAAAACATGAACATTCAGTCACCAATTGTGCTGCCATTGTTCTGTTTAGAATTTTCTTACGTGCTGCTTTAGCCTTACGGTTTTTTCATGGATACCCTCTTAATAACAATACACAGTGAAAAGTGTTTGATGTCCATTTTCCTTCATTTTGGGGATGTCACCACACACAATCCAAAACATTAATATTGCCTCAAAAACTCAAAAACAGTTAATCCCTAGTTAATGCAAAAAATAAAAATGTGCATGTGTGAATAACATTACAACAAAAAACAGCAGGAATTAACTATCACACATTTTAATATCACTTATCAAAGGTTCTTCCCCATCTCCCCTTCCATAAGATTAATAGCACAATCCTAGTCATGGCTACTCAGTTTCACTGAGTTCAGTAAGGCTCACTCCTAAATAAGTATGTATAGGACTGCAGCTTTAATTCATGTAAGGTTTTTCCTGTAAAAACTGAGTTACATGGTGCAGCTTTTTGACTGCAACTTGTTTAAAAGAAGAAGTGTACTCCGTTTTTCATACTTCCTAGCTTGATGCAAAATTTTCGTTAAAGCAACAACACACTCACAGATCAACATCAGAGATCTTGGCCTGAAAACCTGCATTTATAATAAAATAATGTTAAAATTTATCCTATTTCTTTGTGGGGATATTAGTGAACTCTCACATTCTTTTGCAGAGCTTTGCACATTTTGCAGCTTTCTTGTTCCTCAGATATGTTTACTATAAAACCAGCTATATAGTATGTCATTCACAAATGAAGGGCTACATTGTAAAATGCTTTTGCTTTGATCATGCCCTTCTTATTTTATTAACAGATCTCATATGACTTAATCTACATATCTACTGGCAATAAGGCCTGCTAAACGAGGACTGGGGGACTCGGAGCAGGCTTTGAAATTCTGCCTACTTTCTCCCTGCTTCTTCCCTCTTGCAAATGAATTCCTTGCCCACTCAGGATTAAAATGAAACCAGCCATACTCCTACACCCACTCTGGAGACTCAGTTTAAACACAATTATAAAAGTGAAAATAGGAGTGTGTGGTTGATTGCACTCAGATGGATGTAGTGATGGTTAGCTGTAATATTTAAACCCACGCAGAGAAGTGTCCGGGCAGTTCCTGTGCAAGAGACAGGGAGAGTGAAGAGAAATGGACATTAGGAGACCATGTGGTGGCAAATCTCTAAGCCTTGGTTTCCTGGTACATCTGGACCTAGCCAGAGAAATCATTCCTGCAACTCCACATGGGGCTGTGTAATAGGACACATGCATTATTATTATTTTTTAAATTACATACGTAAATCAGGTTTATGTTTTCAAAACAATTTCTAGGATTTCCCTTTATTTCTCTCTCTCTCTCTCTCTCTCTCTCTCTCTGTGTGTGTGTGTGTGTGTGTGTGTATGTCAGGCATGTCCAAAGTCCATTGTTTCAGGGGCCTAATCCAGCCTGCCGACCCCCGTGGCAGTATATGTCCTGGGGTAAAATCTTAAAAAAAGCTCAGCAACTTCATTCAAAAAAGCTCAACAACTTTGGTCAACCCACACGCATGTTCACTTCATCAAATCTGGGCCCCTTTGAAAAAAGTTTGGGTACCCCTGGTGTATGTATTTGCCTACTTCAGTGCATGATGTTATATCCTAAGATTCTGCAAGCCATTTAAATTGGAAAAATGATATTTAGCCTCACTTTAATAAAGAAAACAACAACATCTGGGGGGAGTGCTTAAGAAACTGGGATCCCTACCATTTTTATCATATTGCGAAACACAAAGGCACTCACTGAGAAGGGAGCACAGACAATAAGCACTATTGAGGCACAATGATGATGGTAATGAATACTACTAACTGTTGTCAATTGCCCACATGTTTCCAAGAATTGGTCCTGTTTGCCTCCATCGAATCCTGGTATCTCTAGTTAATGCTGCATTGGGAAGTGGAATAGTTATTCGGTTCCACCTGAAACAAACATATGAGCCTTCAAACTTACAAGTCGATTTAGAGTTATAATAGTGTCAAGCTCATACCAGTTGCAGATGCTTCATTCACTCACAAAGACAAAGGGTACCCTAGTATTTAAGGATCACAGCGTCTTAAACTCTAGGAGCATGTGGAGTGGATAGAGTAGCTTAAGTCCAAATGCATGCAACTGTATTTGCATATATTCATTCCTTAATATCCTTGCTTCACTCTCCCCAACCCAAATCTAAATTTAGCTTGTAAGCTCTCTGGCTATCATCACTGAAGCAGATTATTCTAGCTGCTCTCAATCCTTCAAATTATTGTTATACAAATAGGAACTTTGGAAACAATTCTGGAACGAACATATAATGTTCAAGGAAAGTAGAGTAAGAGCCTTTATGCCAAATCCTTATTATACTGGGATTTGCCCATACTTGAGGAAGCCTTAATGACATCACTCATAAAAGGTTTACTTTACACTTGTAATGTAACTTTATTGCTGCTTAACGAGGACTCATATATAGCCATTTAGGTTTGAATATGCAGAGGGAGTTAACCATAAGCAACTGTTTAGGCTTGATATAATTCTTAAGAAATTCACATTTATTTAATAGGCTTATCAAATCATTTTTCAGTTACTATGGGTCCTGAAAACATCAGGCTGTCCTTCTTACAATTAAAACATCCTGAGGTGAATAAAATTTCTTAGCATAACATCAGATGCCTTCCTCAATTTGTCACAGAGAAGAGCTAAGACACTGACATCATATCCGTTGCTTTCCCGAGTCACGAGCAATTTCCTCTTGCATCATTTTTGCACCAGAGCTATTTAGAGTGAACTTCCTTACCCGCTGTAGTTTTCTGAGGCATAGACTGTGCTGTGAGGAAGGTGAGACCCGACACATGTCTCTGGCAAACATTCAGAATGAAGTAAGGACCAGGATCGGCCATGGTTGGTGGAGAACTCCAAACTGACACTAGGAACCCAAAGAAACAGAGAAGTAAAATGGGCTATTCATCCCACACTAGCTGAGATTAATAGCAAGAACACACAAAAGCTTTAAAATCATGGCTTATTTAATAATTGATCCCCTGGATGCTGAAGTATGAAATGCCTGTGAGTGCTGAACATTCAAGATGAAACAGACATGAAGCACAGTGCGTTAAAAGATGAGATAGTAACCCTTGTCAGAAAGTGTTTAGCTGATGGGTGTGAGAGCAGTTTCTGCAAGTCTGACTTGCCCAGCAGGCTGTTTTTTTTTACATTGTGTTTAAAGAGGATTGATGCCAGGCCTGGTGTGTCAAGAAGGAGGCAGACCAAAGGGAAACTGAGAGGTAAGGCCTGTGTGCTCCTACTGCTAATAGGTTTCTCAAACCATTTTGTGGAGGGGTCAGGAGGCTGAGCAGGCGATTGAGTTGGGTTATTTATATTTCATAAGTTCAGAACAATCAGGGATAAAAGGCCAAGCTGTGCACGCATGTTATATTCCACAGAAGCACAGAAATATAGTAGGCATACGAGAATAGCTATCTTCTTGATCAAGAAGCTGCATAGTAGACAATCTCAGCCTCCTCCCAAGTAGCTGAGAAGCTCAAAAGGCGGTGGGGGGGGGGGAGAGGAGGATTGCAGTGTGTATAGATGTTAGACCTATATCAGACTACTCTGACCTTGAGAAGGAACAGCTTCCCATGCATCTCCAAGAAGCATTCTAGTGGGTGGAGGGTGGGTACGGGGTACAAGAAGTACATGTGTGAGAGATCTTAGCTAAGGAGATATTCACATATTGGAGCAGTTCAGGTGATCACATCTTAGGTTAGATATGTGTGGCACACACCGCCTCTTCCAAATCTCTTGATGACTGCTCCCAGTGGCTTCATATCGATATTAAATAGCACTGGGTATAAAATAGCGTCCTGTAGCACCCCAGAACATAACTTCTCAGGGGTGAAAAGGTGATGCTCTCTGAACTTGACCACATAGGTAGGACTGGAACCACTGTAAAACAGACCCTCCAATCCTATCCCATGGAGCTGGTCCAGGAGGATGCCAAGGTCAACATTACCAAAAGCTCCGTTGTGACTGAGAAGCAGGAGTAGGCTTGTACTTCCCTTGCTCAGTTCTAGGTAAAGGTGATCAAGGTCAGCTTGGTCCCAAGGCCAGACCAGAACCCAGATTGATCTTTGTCATTCAAGAATGCCCTGCTGCAACCATCTCCACCAGCGTCCATAACGAGGAGTGTATTTGTGAGTGGTCAATAGTTAATCCAAAGTTCTTTCAACATGAATCACCTCACCTCTGAACTTTTAAAGTATTTTACTGCCACTCATTATAAAAAATAAAAGCACTTTCAGTACATACTTTTGGAATAAGCACAAGTCACATTCTGCGAGCTTTCAACTAATTTGGGAAATATTGAAAGAAATGTAGCCTTTTGAAAAATGTCTGTGTAGAATAATTTAAGCAGCGCAGTTTAATTCTAATAGTCTCATTTTAAGTTCTGCAAATGAAGCATTAAGACAAATTAATAATTCATCAGCCTGGCGCCAAATAGCCAGCACATGGCTTATCCAGTTCAGAATAATTTATTTGGAATATGATTTTACTTGAAGAATGTCTTTCCACACAATTATTGTGTGTGTGATATTTTAAATGTAAATTAAAATAGCTTATGAGGCTTCACTGATTTCATTTGAGTTGAAATTTTATGGATACCTTTGAGGACCACATTTACTCCATATTCTACTATATTCCTAGTCATGAAATGAGAGTACTGCTAAAAAATTATGCTTTGGTGGACAAGGAGATTTGCATGGTGAAATTATTTTTGAAATGTAGATGAGGTTTGTGGGAAGTTAGCAGTTCTTTTCAAAAATGAATAAAGCAAAACAAACTCCCTGAATCGGAGCCACTATGTGAGTTGAAAGGAGATCTTTCAAAAAAGATCAAAGACTGTACTGAAAATCCCTACTATGGAACAGGAAATTATGCTTGTACTTGTACCTTAAAAGAGAAATTCATTTTAAAAGGACTGTTCTAATTGTAGATCTCTCCTGAGCATGGTCTACCAAAATACAGAACACCTACATTTGCATATGTAGAACACATATGGCCAACTAAGGGTTCCCAAGAAGTTGTATGCAGAAGTTGGCCAAAACTTTCAAACTTATCTTATGCTTTTATTGTCCTAGCTGAAGAAAATAGATGCCAAAGTTTTACATAAAACTACAGAATGCTGTTGTCTTTCACATGTGGCATGGCTCACAATAATATTTCTGACACATGGTGTGACTTGGCTTGCTTGCATGGATCATCTGGGCAGGGGTGGATGGGACCTTGTGAGACCCAGAAAGAAAGCAGATGGGGCCATGGGAGGGAAGGTAGGAAAGGAGAAAGCCAGAGCCACATAGGGAGGACAAAACCAGTATAGATGAGGTGTTGGTGGAGCAGAAGGAGAGCAGATAGGACCAAAGGAAGGAAGGAAGGAAGGAAGGAAGGAAGGAAGGAAGGAAGGAGAGGAGAGAGATGAATTGGGTGCATGCTTGGATAGGTGGGGTTGCCTGTGAAAGATAGCTGT
Organism: Podarcis gaigeae; assembly: GCF_964106915.1. NCBI lineage: Eukaryota > Metazoa > Chordata > Lepidosauria > Squamata > Lacertidae > Podarcis > Podarcis gaigeae. The sequence goes on along the minus strand of NC_139686.1, from coordinate 69,645,453 downwards.
GGAGGCAATCCTGAAAAAAGAGAGGAAGACATTGGGGAAGTGAGTTTAGTTAGAAGCGATTTGAAGAAATAATGAAACACAATTATTGCCATGGTTTCAAATGAGCAATTTTATGGTTTGTGGTTCAGACCCCATCTATGCATTTGTTTTCAATTTACAGCAGAAAGCTCTGAGCTCAAAGGAGTTGTTGTGTATTTGTAGGCACAGACCTCAGTTCTTCCTTGTACTCAGTTACTTGGGCAAGTTACTTGTCTTTTGTGATTAGCCAGGCCTCAGGGCAGCCATTTTGTGATGGTGCTCACATTTTTTGAAACTTCTTAAAAGTGACCATGAGGCCCAAAAGGGGCTCAATACTTTCAACTGGAGATGCCAGGGATCACTCATGGCACCTTCTACTTGCCAATCACACTCTACCAGTGAGCTATGGTCTTATCTCCTACTATGTTCCCTCATTCTGTTTATCTTGCTACCTCAGCCCATTCATGGTGAAAAGGGTCCATGGATGGTCCCTTGTTCAGGAGCCCTAGGATCCTAACACTAGCCCTGCATAAATGCACCAAGGAACACAGGGAGGCAGTTTGATAAAAGCTAGAATTGTTAAGAGAAATTAACAATTACATTAAAAAATAAATAAATGCAATTACCTGTTGCCGGGTTGGTGGGTTCCACAACCCAAGTTAATAGAAAACTGTATCATATGAGTTACAGTGGTAGGAAGCACTGGCAGGACATGGAAGTAATCAACTGCCCAGACATTTCTGTTATGCCCTTGATGATTTTTCTGCTTGAGACAGAATTTGGTAGCTGGAGTCTGCAGCTCTGGACTGATGACAACCGAAACCAAAGATGGAACCTTCAACAGAAATCACATTAATTACATTTCTGTAATGTAATCTGTGAGATACATAAATTATAGACTGATAAATAGACACACACACACACACACACACACACACACACACACAAATACACATAAATACATACAAACTATGCTAGAAAACTTTTGTTCCAAAAGCAGTACTTGCACATTATAATAATAATAATAATTTTTATTTATACCCCACCCTTCCCAGCCAAGGCCGGGCTCAGGGTGGCTAACAAGCAATAATAAAAACAAGTTGAATGAATACAACTTAAAAACAAGATTAAAATACAACATTAAAATATTGAAACATTAAAATATTAAAATGCAGCCTCATCGCAGGAGGAGAAAGGAAAAGAAAAAAGAAAGGGGGTGGGAAATCAAATTGGCTCCAAGCCAAAGGCCAGGCGGAACAACTCTGTCTTACAGGCCCTGCGGAAAGAAATCAGATCCTGCAGGGCCCTGGTCTCATGAGGCAGAGCGTTCCACCAGGCAGGAGCCAGTGTTGAAAAGGCCCTAGGCTCTGGTTGAAGCTAATCTGACTTCCTTAGGGCCCAGGACCTCTAGGGTGTTGCTATTTATGGACCTTGAGGCTCTCCGTGGGGCAGACCGGGAGAGGCGGTCCCGTAGGTCCGAGGGTCCTAGGCCGTGAAGGGCTTTAAAGGTCAAAACCAGCACCTTAAATCTGACCCTTTACCCCACCAGGGGCCAGTGCAGCTGGAAAAGCACTGGGTGAATATGCTCCTGTGGCAGAGACCCCATGAGGAGCCTCGCTGCTGCATTCTGCACCTGCTGGAGTTTCTGGGACAGCTTCAAGGGCAGCCCCGCGTAGAGCGAATTACAGTAGTCAAGCCTGGAAGTGACCATCGCATGGATCACTGTGGCCAGGTCGGGGTGGGAAAGGTAAGGGACCAACTGCTTGATGCAGCGAAGGTGGAAAAATGTCGCCTTGGCTGTTGCTGTAACCTGCACCTCCATGGAAAGGAGATTAGTCATCTCTATTCTCTTGTGTTTGAATTAGGGTACAGTATGTTATTTTTGTTGTACCTATATACTACAGGAATAGGTCTAAGAGTCATTCTCAATATTCCCAAAGAGGTTGGGAACCATGACTTTGTTAGGCAGGCTAGGATGAACAGAATTCGTAGCCGTCTTATTGAACTACAATTCCAACAATTTTTTTAAATGTTGAAGACACCGTGCTAATTTCACAACTATTTTAATAGTCTTTTTACCTGAGCAAGCCCCTCCAAACTTGCCTCAAATTTGGGAATAGTTTTGGAAACAGGAAGGGGGGTACAGAGGAATGGGGAATTGGTGGAAATCTGATATATGAATGGAGGATCAATGTAGGAGCCAAGCATTTGTCACCTGAGTTGAGCTACCTTCAGGATTTGTTTTGAACTCTTACCCTATAAGAAGTGTAGGTCATTGTATCCAGATTTAAGTGATCTTTTCTTCCTTCAATCTTTGCATACAATATGACGTCACTTTCATGGGTTTGTCCAGCATCACAGCTCCCACCTGTAGCAATGTGTATATTGGTGGAGTTAGCGATTTAACATTCAGTTGTATATTAAAATCTTCTCACCTTACGTAAAAGCAATTGTGAAAATCACCGTTGACAAACATTGTTAAGTTGATGTGTGCAACATTTGAAACAAAAGTCAATGCCACTGAAATGCAGCAAATGCAGCAATAGAACACCCATCCCAAAATGAGGTTTAAATAAACAGTGATGAGAACCACATGCTTGGAAGTTAAAAGAAAAAGGAAAGAAAGCAACTCTGTGTAGAAAAGAAACACATTATCCTGACTGTTTCATACTGTTCTGCTGGTTTTCTATATGCAGAAAGGTTGATTTCACACAGCATTTAAGCATGCAGATTCTTATCTGCAACTTGAAGTTTACAATCCCAACAAGACTGTTCTGTGGGATTATTCTGGATGCAGTTCAGCTCCTATATTTTAAACTCAAATTAAAATTTACTTCCACCCTCCTAATATTTTCCCCACTTGAGTATTCAACCAAGTAAATTTTCACACAATGTTTTTCAGTGTGATCATAAAAGTCGGCAGCCTTTCTTGCTGAGCCAACAGCTTTGCCCAAGAGTTCAGAAGGTCGACTAAAGTGTCTTTCCTGTTTTTCATGCAGGTGTGCATCTCCTGAAAGACCTGGAAATGCAGAAATCTCCCCTTCCTGTGCTTTTTTGTTGTTGTACATTATGCAGCACAGAGGAGACGTGACAATTCAGAGCAAATATCAGAGAACTTCCACTTCCAGTAAGAAAGGCTGTTTACTCTTTTTGACATAAAAGGCTGCTTCATCGGAAAAGCAAATTTATTCTCTGTTTCCTTTACTGTCTTTCCATTTCACATTAATGAACACAGTGTTGAAAGAATAAGCTCCACATGTAGTTTACCTGATCTGTGGAGCTTGAAAAACAACATTCCTGGAAAAAGTGTTGCAGAGACAAAGTGTGTGATTTTGCCATTGAAATCTTCTGCTTGTTGGTTCCCACTATCAAAAAGAGTTACAGAACTCCAGTAATTGCAGCTCTCTTACTAAGAGAGGCAGATGGTTCTGCTATTGTATCTATGCCCCCTGCATGCTATCTCATCTGCTGTCTTTGCAAAGTGTTATCCAAGGTAACAACCACTCATTTGTGGAAGGCCCGCCAGTACAAGATTTCCAAAAGTATTTCAGCATGAGGTTGTACAGAATACTTTTCTGTCTGGGTTAGGTTGCTTTTAAACCACAGGCAAGTCATTTATTGTAAAGTGTGTTCTCCTTCAGGGAGAGCATGTGTTGCGGTGGGGTCTACTGAGCCACCCCTTTGTTGCTGGGTAAGTTCTCCAAGATGGCCAGGGGGCATTGATTGGATTGCCGAGTTGCTGGGGCAAAAGTTATGTTGCAATTTTGGTGGGAGGGGTAAAAGGTTTAAATACTCTGCACGCAGCCTTGTACTTTCTCTTTTGCTGCGTGCAACGGATCACCCGCCCACCCGCCCTAGAATAAGGGGTTTGTTGCGTTGACCTTGCTATGCCTGTCATGGGGTCGTCTGCCTTTGAGCAGGGGCCTGGTAGGAATTTTTCCACCTGGCAAATTGGCTGGCTGGGTGGTTTTTGCCTACTGCGTAGCAAATCGTCACAACTTGTAAGGTTGTGGTTAGGCATTGGTTATAAATCTGGTGGAGGAGGGGTTAGGATAGGCTGGGCCTACCCCTCCATGGAGGGGTTCAGGATAGGCTGGGCCTGCCCCTCCATGGTTGCTGCGGAAAGGGAATTCCGTTAAAGGAATCCTGGGGCTTGCCATCTTTTCGTCCAATCCCTGGAATGGGACTAGGGCCGGCAAGCCTTCGGGGAGCAGGCGGGTGAGAGTTGAGGGTCTGTGTCTCAGCTTCAATTCTTCCCCGACTTGCTTTCCCCCGCACTGTCTTTCGGTGGTGCCCGGAAGTCAGTTCTGTCCCCAGGCGGGGGGACAGATAGTCTTAACCAATGCCTAAACAACCACTCACAGTTTGTATTTTAATAAAGTTGTGGCCAAAATCATGCCAAAAATCTTAAACAAAAATTACGTGTCCGTTGTGAGTTATTTTGGGGGGGTGGATTGGGGACCTCAACACGCAACAGCTCATTACCGGACTAGCTAGAAAAGAAAAGAAAAAATGGGAAGGCACAAAATGCAAGAGAAAGGAAGAGGAAGAGGAGGAACTCTTCAGGTGACCACCAGCATATTTATCAAGCCCTGTCCAACACCTTTAAAATACAGATTCTTCTTCTGGGACACTAAGGCATACCAACTTGAGTCTTTGGCCTCCAATTCTGTTGCAAAATATGCTCCTCAAAAACACTGTCTCTGACTCAGGTGCCATGACACTAGGTTCCTATACCTCCCATCCCACTGGAAATGTAGCAGGTGAAGTAGAAACAGAAGCTGGAACTCGATGTTATGATTAATACAGGTTCAGTTTTCTACCTCTTCCTAGGAAATGTGTAGTAAAATTTACTCAGGTCCTGATGTCATCATATAGCATATATTTCTGCCCCTACCAGGGTTTGGAGGGGGAAATGCAGGGAGTTATGAGGCCAGGAGACACAGGACTCAGCTAGATTGGTAAACAAAAAGTGTTTTATATGTGTTATATATGCAATATAACATTGTGACACGAGATGACGCTGTGGAGTCCTGTCTTTCCCTACCGGATTTCCCTGTATGAGTTTACATCGCAATTAACTGAATTGTTTCTTTGACGTGTCTAGATCCAGGCAAAAGTACTTGTGGTCACTGCTTCCTGGTGAAGGCTTGGTAGCAAGTGACAGTGAGAAAATGCTGGAAGGAAAAACGGCCAAACCAAGGGTCAAGGGTAGTTGAGTCAGTGAGGACCAAGTGCCACACAGATTCTGAAAAGGACAGGCACTCAGACAGAAGGACTGGTTGTAACAACTTTTCTCATCAAATGTGCACATACCAAAACATACTAATGCTCATACTCACCCATGCTGAAATAAAACCTCAGATTTCCGTAACCTGTAGTGTCCATATATGGAGTGCACAGCTTTCTCTCTCCATCTCTGAGAAAAACAGCTGATGAACCTGATTCCAGGGTTCCACATTCAGTGCCGATTACAGCTCCAGATATATCCCACCTGAAGACATTAGCCAAGATGTAAGAGATAGGGCTATTTCACACATTATGTAGAAGCAATCCTTGGTACTGAGTATAGACTCAACAGGAAACCATGGCCAACATGACAGTATGTTCAGGCCTGCTGGGTATGTATTTTGTTTTTCTTCCTGATTTACCACCAATATTTGTTCTCATATTATATGTGGTCTCCTGTGATATTGTTATGCTTAATGTATTAACTGTTTCATCTGGGATAGAAAGGTGGGGCACAAATGTCTTTAAATATATAAATGCACCTTACAATTTATAGCTAAAAGGTCATGTAAAGTGGCCCTTGGTCCTAAAAGCAGCAAACTTACATTAATTAATTAAAGCATATTCAGGATTTTTTGGTGGAGGGGCACCAATAACAGTGTCCAATGCAGAAGAAGAAGAAGAAGAAGGAGATGATGATGATGAAGAAGAAGAAGAAGAAGAAGAAGAAGCATGACAAGATTTGAAATATGTTAATCGTCATTCAAAATAGCTATATGTTTGACAAAAATTATTATGAATATTTAAAAAGATTTTTATGCATTGTGTATTCTCCTGACCATGGGACGCAGGTGGCGCTGTGGGTTAAAGCCTCAGTGCCTAGGACTTGCCGATCGAAAGGTCGGCGGTTCGAATCCCTGCGGCGGGGTGCGCTCCCGCTGCTCGGTCCCAGCGCCTGCCAACCTAGCAGTTCGAAAGCACCTCCGGGTGCAAGTAGATAAATAGGGACCGCTTACCAGCGGGAAGGTAAACGGCGTTTCCGTGTGCGGCTCTGGCTCGCCAGAGCAGCGATGTCACGCTGGCCACGTGACCCGGAAGTGTCTCCGGACAGCGCTGGCCCCTGGCCTCTTGAGTGAGATGGGCGCACAACCCCAGAGTCTGTCAAGACTGGCCCGTACGGGCAGGGGTACCTTTACCTATTCTCCTGACCAAGCTGCTTTCCCCACTTGGCAATGGCCTCAATGATGGATGAAAAGGTTAAGAATAAGCAAACAAAAATGATGGAATAGGCATTTTAACTGCCACCAAGGAGCAGAATTGAGGGAAGGATCAGAGCTGTCCAACCTCTTTGTCAGCCCTGATGACCCTTTACCGAGTATAATATAACAGCATTGAGAGAGCACCACATTATATAGATGCCTGAGCAGTGCAGACCAGTCTTCAGTGGCAAGCTGCACTGCAATTATTCAGCTGGGAATTTTTGTATTGGCACAGAGGGCAATTGTATCCCTTCAGAACTTTCAGCCACCACAGGCTGTGGCGAAGCAGTGAATTATAGTACAGGTGCAGTCCATTCGCCTTGCAATTCTTCCTTTGTACAACTGCCTTTTCAGTTGCAGTTTCCATTTCAGACTCTTTGGGATCATGTTGGAAGGAGAAATCAGGCATGGACTCGTGAAAAGCAATGTGGGGCCTCACAAGCCAACACCCACATCACACCAAATGGGTGAGCCCCCTTATTGCTGCGCAAGATGCACAGAGGGGAATCTGATTACACAAGGCAACGGTGCAGATGTTTCTCTACGATTCACTCCATGGCTGATAAGCAGCTTGTGGATCAGTGACAAACAAAAGGAAGGGCTCACAGAAGTCTCCCTGGATCTGACTGGCGAAAGTGCAAGCAGCATATTTCAGAAAGGCTCACTGTCCTGTGTTCCTGGAAGAGATAACACCCACATCATCTGGGTTCTCAAGGGCAACCAAAGCATAGGTTGCCTAGAGAAGTTTTCTCCATGTTCTCTTCAGACTGATGATAAATACCAACAGCAAAACCTTTTCTTTTATAAATGAATTGTTATATCTGTTATATCTAAAAGTCTTAAATCGGTGCCTCCCAGAAGGGTTCCTGGAGCAAGACATTTGAGGACATCATCTTCCTTCATCTGAAGGACATCAAGAGCTTCCGACATTGTAGAAGTTTCCTTGGAAAGCAACAGCAGAAAATGCAGTAACATTTTATGAAGGCCTCATGGGGGTTAGAGAGAAAGACAATAATAATGTTTGGAAGGTATTCTTTTTTGGCCCCGAACAGTAGATTCCACGCGTCTAAAGTCTACTCACTACTTGTCTAGGACATGCACCCATACCTTCAAGAACATCCTGGAACTACAAAAACCTTCAAAAAGCAGGTTCTGCATATTTTTAGGAGCAGGAACAGGTTCCTAAACATGGTTCCGCCATGGAGCACACGGAAGCTATCAGCATTGGGAGGGATGGAGGAATAGCTGGAGCCACCAGTTGGGCTCCACTTTCGACACAAAAATGCCTCTGCCACCATTGAGCAATGATCTATCAGAAAAAGTCAAAGCATGCCCCCAGTTGTTTGTATATGTGGGGATCATGCACAATATGTAAAATCCATTTACTGGATTCTCATAGGCATCTGGTTGTGAGAACAGGATCCAGCAGGCTCTTTTTTATATAGCTGCAGTTTCACTGAGAATACATCTTGAACCATGCTAATGTTAATCCACATTGTATAAAAGTACATGCATTTGGTACAAGTTGTATCAAATATTTTTCAATGCTTAGCGTTCAAGATGTACCTCATAATACATTAATAAAAAAAATTAAGTATCAGTGCAAATCATTATTATCAGTGCAGATAGTTCCTTACAAAGGACATTCTAATCAGACTGTAATTACGTAATTTATTTTTTTCTTCACAAAATTGCTGATACAATTTAAATACAGTCTAAACTAGTTTCTCAAGGTGGGATTACAAATGTTTGCATGCCTGTAATTGTGGGCTCTTCCAAAGGCAAGGTGCCTAAGAGGTGCTGAAGTGGGTTTACTTAATCAGGGTTGTTACTTTATTGGGATAACTCCCAGGGAACCAATTTAGACTAATGATAATGAGTGGCAGGGGCTGATGTTTAATTGGAACAGCATTCACAAAAGATCCACTTATTAGGGATATATTCTGCAATTAAAAAAGGGGTTAATTGGTACTGGCATTTATCTGGATTTTCAATAACTGGTTAATTTCAGTTACTTCATTGTGCCTAAAGCTTGAGAACATTATTGGGCTGCAGGGAAAGTTTAAAAGTTAACAAGACAAACCAGCATGCAATTCATAACTAGTGTTTGGCATCTCAGACAGTCACAGAGCAAGCAACACATAATGCATAGCCTCCAATATTTCACAGAGAGAAAATAGGAGCACTCTTGCGTGTTTGCAATATACCTATTCTCACACCAAGGATAACTGCTGGAGCACACTCCTCAGGCCCATTACACACTGTTGAAAGCTATGTACTGAATCTCCTTCATATTGCACTCATTTATTCCTCAATAGCCTGTCATACACTGGCTTCTAAAGCAATGATATTAGTGAGCAGGTCATAACAGTTTCCTTCTTTTAAAAATGTAAGGATTTTTAATCAGACCACGAAGCTGGTTGTCCTAGTTACAGAACAGCCATATTTCAAAAGCTTCCTACAACGTCTACTTTATGCACAAGTAACAAGTTATTGTGGGATGGGAGGCAAGCACTGCACTGATATTTTGTGTATATTTGCATATGCATGTGCTAGTCAACATATATTTGCTTCCACAGAGAAATAGAGACCCAGGAGGGGGGATGTTTGAAGCCTAGAGAATTACAGTGTGCATGCTAGCCATTGTTTAAGAAGTTATTTCACACAATTCCAGAAATGGCCAAATAGCAATTCTGAAATGATGAGTACTGATCAAAGATATGCACAGCCCCATTCCCTGCAAAAGGGCTGTGCTTGGTAGGGACCATTGAGGCATACTCATCAAGGACTTGCTGCTTACTTGCCACCAAGTGGGGCAAGGTGTGGCCATCACCTACCCCTTCAATTTTTGGTATTCCGCTAAAGGAATCCGGCGGTCGTGGATCCTGTCCAATGCCTGTGTGGTGGGGGGCCATGGCACGACCCTCAGTGACACCAGGAGAGAGCCTATAGTTGTATTAGCATCAACAGGCTCCACCTTCTGGTGAATAAACCCCCTTTGGGCTCACCCCTCTCTGAGTGGGTTGAGTCTAATGTTCTGTGGTACAATGCCTAAGCCAATACCTTCTCACATGCTGTAATCAATAAAGTTGTGGGCTTTTCCTTGCCCATTAACCTTATGTACTGTGTCCACGTGTCTTTATTCCCCAAGCGGGGATCGGGTCCTCGAATCACAAAGCCATACTTTGTTGTTCAATAAGTTTGTTTTAAAAACTGAAGAATCTTTTTCGGAAGACCTGAAAGCTTCAATGGCCTGCCAAACAGTCCTTGTACTTCTTTCATTAGTGCACTAATGCCAGCCTATCCTTATACACTTTTCCTTTGAACAGAGCTGGTGAGGGTCATAATACCATAGGTGGAATGTCACTGCCCTGAGACCATCACCATAATTAAAGTGACCAGGAATAGAGGTGGAAATAGAGGTGTAATTTTAAAGGGACTGACTAAAGCAAAATTTTTTTAAAGGAACAGAAATGCTACCACTGAGCAAGAAATGGAGAATTGTCTTGAGAGGGAATGATATACATAGGAAATGCAGTTTGTATTTAATTGTGGGCAAATAGCAGCAGGGTAACTGATAAATGAGAAAGAAGCTATAAAAGGTGCTGAATGAGAGAGTGAAATGATACACACAACACAGAGCTAGGGAATATGTGAGCAGAGACACTTTGCAGGCAGAAGTGCAAATCAGGTCAGGTAGTGAAAAATGACAGGGAAACAACTAAGGTCAGAGTTTGAAGAAGCAGGAAAAACAACAAATCTGAAGAGAGGACCAGCGACTATAGTTACTGCTTGATTTAGTCTAAAATGTAGGCCAGGGCATAGGAGAATTGCACAACACAAGTCAAATTGTGTGGTCAACAAAAGGAGGAGAAAAAAAATATGGTTAGGTTGAAAGCTAGTTTGAGAACTTTTTTTGGCTCAAACCAAAGGCTTTGGGGACCATACCTGTCCTTTTCACAGTAGCCACCTGTTCACATGGCCTGGGTAGCAGCAGCAGCAGCAGCAGCAGCAGCAGCAGCAGCAGCACTTACACTGCATGGTGCTGTTTCCTCAAGGACACCAAAGTGAGGACATGAAACACTGCTCTCTGCTCCTGCTCTCTCATGACAAGGCTACATGGCAACATTATGAAGTTGAATCAGAGTGAGGAATACACAAGGAATGTTGAATGCACTGAATGAAGTCAGGGTGGAAGGTTTTTTTTTGGGGGGGGTACGCTAAAACACACTTCTAGACATAGGTACCTTCAGACAACATTTGGTATTTGCAGCTTTCTTGAGGAAATGCTGATTCCCATTGACATTTTTCCTTTTGTTTAGAGCTCCAAGTCTGGCTCTTGCAATGAGCTCTTCTTTTCTCCTCTGCACCATCTTGGGTCTAAAAATATTTGTGTCCCCCCCCCCCCCCACCTCTCATATTGCTTCACCCAGACCATCTATCCTTTAATTATACACCCAACATATCTAGAGGGTTTTCTCATCAGAATTAAATTCCCTAAATATTAGATTATGGCATGAAGTAGATTCCGAACTGAGTTGATTTTGCTATTGAACAGTCACAGTATTTGACTAATAATAATAATAATAATAATTTTTTATTTATACCCCGCCCTCCCCAGCCAAGGCCGGGCTCAGAGCGGCTTACAAGCAATAATAAAAACAAGATGAATGATTACAAACTTAAAAACAAAAATAAAACACAACAATTAAAATAATGTAACATTAAAATATTAAAATGTAGCCTCATCGCAGGAGGAGAAGGAAAAGAAGGGGAAAAGAGAGAGAGAGAGAGAGGGGGGGGGGAGGGAGGGAATCAAACTGGCTCCAAGCCAAAGGCCAGGCGGAACAACTCTGTCTTACAGGCCCTGCGGAAAGAAATCAGATCCTGCAGGGCCCTGGTCTCATGAGGCAGAGCGTTCCACCAGGCCGGAGCCAGAGTTGAAAAGGCCCTGGCTCTGGTCGAAGCCAATCTAACTTCCTTAGGGCCCGGGACCACTAGGGTGTTGTTATTTATGGACCTTGAGGCTCTCCGTGGGGCATACCAGGAGAGGCGGTCCCGGAGGTACGAGGGTCCTAGGCCGTGAAGGGCTTTAAAGGTCAAAAGCAGCACCTTAAATCTGACCCTGTACTCCACCGGGAGCCAGTGCAGCTTGAAAAGCACTGGGTGAATATGCTCCCATGGCAGAGACCCCGTGAGGAGCCTCGCTGCAGCATTCTGCACCCGCTGGAGTTTCTGGGACAGCTTCAAGGGCAGCCCTGCGTAGAGCGAATTACAGTAGTCAAGCCTGGAGATGACCGTCACATGGATCACTGTGGCCAAGTCAGGGCGGGAAAGGTAAGGGACCAACTGCTTGATGCGGCGAAGGTGGAAAAATGTCGCCTTGGCTGTTGCTGTAACCTGCGCCTCCATGGAAAGGGAGGCGTCAAGGATTACACCCAAACTCTTAACGGAAGGCAATGGCACTAATTGGGCCCCCACAAGAGAAGGGAGTTGGTCCCTCATCCCCATGCCATCCCGACCTAGCCATAGGACCTCTGTCTTCGAAGGATTTAGTTTCAATCGGCTCCCACGAAACCATCCAGCCACAGCTTCCAAGCATCTGGTCAATGTGTTTGGGGCCGCGTCGGTGTGGCCATCCATCAGCAGATAGAGCTGAGTGTCATCAGCATATTGGTGACAGCCCAGCCCAAAGCTCCGGATAATCTGGGCAAGGGGGCACATAAAGATGTTAAAAAGCATCGGGGAGAGAATTGCGCCCTGCGGCACTCCACACACCAAGGAGTGGCGCGACGACATTTCCCTCCCTAGTGCCACCCTCTGTCCCCGACCAGAGATAAAAGAGCACAACCAGTTACGGGCTATGCCCTGTATCCCCACGTCTGCGAGGCGGTGGTCCAGAAGATCATGATCGACCATGTCAAAGGCTGCTGACAAATCTAAAAGGATCAGCAGTCCTGACCTGCCTCGATCCAGTTGTCTACGGAGATCGTCTGTTAAGGCAACCAGAGCCGCCTCCGTCCCAAAACCAGGACGGAAACCGGACTGAAATGGATCTAATGCCGATGTTTCCTCCAGAAACCTACCAAGCTGCTCAGCAACCGCTCTCTCAATTACCTTACCCAGGTATGGGAGATTTGAAACTGGGCGGTAATTGGATAGGTCTAAGGGATCTAATGAAGTTTAATGTGATCTAATGATCACATCCAGTTGTTAGCCAACAGGATCACTGCCTCATGAGATAAAGGAAACACGAAGCCTGGAAGCGCCAGAGAAAGAATGAAGAGGATAGGAAAAAATACTGAATAGCTACCCATTCTCTGAACAACGTCCATCCTGTGCATTGAATGAGGCAGGGATCCTGTGGAAAAAACAGCATGTGATCACAGAATTAAAGTATTCATCATACTATGTGTGAATAAGGGGTGGATGGCAATGATTCTTAATCATGAATACTGATACCAGGTCAATAATATTCTAGGCACCTTCCCTTATATAGACAGCATGAGCCCTGCTCAGAGAAGGCTTATGGTCTACAGATGATAGAGATGGCACAAAAGGAGAAGAGGCCAGCTTGTAGCTTAATTAGAATATTTCATTTTAAATGCAAGGCATTCATAGACCCATGGAAATCTTACTTGGTTCCCCAATTAAATATTCAAAACGGGCTATAATCAGCCAAAATTGTGTCTTTATCATCACCACTACCATCATAATCTGAAATCTGGAGGAAAGTTAAATGCTAGTCACCATTGTTATAGTATGCATTTCATATGTCATGGTGAAGCTGAATTGCAATACACAAACCACCAAGGCAACACTCTACACCTTAATCCTATTTTTTTTAAAGTAATCTCTGCTTGCTTCAGTGAAATTTACTTCCTCGTGAAAAAAATAAATTAAGATTTGTGGTGTTAGTCCCATAAACAACAATGGGAATGAGCACAAATATATGAAATACATATATAATTCCAGTGGTATATGGGTTGCAAAATGAGAGATGCTTTCTAGGTATTTAATTGCTGAATTATCTCAAGATGTTTCTTTAAGATTCACTGTCAGTTAATACTGAGTGTTAAGAGTTTTGCTCACGATAGCAGTGATTTAGCCATGGAAAAGTGAGACATTTTAAAAAACTCAATGTATCATTCTGGAGCCACTGACCCTTCTTGACTTATTCATCTCTAAAAGTTAGGGGGCGGGGGCACTTTCCTGACAGTATTTTATCAATATAGACATATGTTGCCAAAAGCAAGAAAAAGTGCTTCTCAGCCGAAGCTTCTTGCTTTCCCGCTAACCCGAGAGTAACGCCACATGCCTCCTTATACTTCTGTAGGGTAGTGAACACTCACCCTTTGGGCTGGCTCTCAAACTCTTCTGCCCACTGTTCCTGGGCATCTTCAGTAGAAAGATCGACATCTCGCGTTGTGGCAAAATTCAACTCACTGCCTTCTGTTCCATGGAAATAAATTGCATTCCCATCTGACTGACAGCTATGCTGCAGATAAAAGGAGCATGCAGGAGGTATGTATTAAATCGGTTTTGTAACAGCAGCTTTCGACAACTCTGAGAAAGCCATTAAATTATTTAGCAACTGGCTGATTACAGAAGCTAAACCAAAAAGTGAAAGAAAGAGAAAATGTGCACTTAATTCTTCTGTATGTATCTTGAATAATTTATAAATTACTGTCAGTATTCAAGTCAACTTGTAGGGCTGCTTCCATACTTTTCCCTATCTGCAACATTGCTAAAAGTTGTAACATTTAATATCGATATATATGTCAAATACAAATGGTTCTGTAGCACAGTAAATAAAATGTTAAACCACAAGCTCTAGGTGACAAGATCATGATGCCCTTCTATGATAAACAAATGCAATGAAGTGAACCTGGGTTTTGTTCTTAAGCCTCTATGATCATCTCAATGGGGCTACAGCAACACCATGTCAAGGTTACACATGCACAATGCATGAAACTTGTATCCTCAGTCTGAAGTTTGAGCTGTCTAAGTATCTGAATACTCAATTCACATTAATTCCCAAACCAAGAATCCTGTCTCATTTGAGATACAGTCAGAAAGAAATCCAAGTTTTGCCAGCAGGGCATGCAAATTCAGATAGGAAAAGCCCTTCCTTGTGAATGAAAAATGCAGATAATATACTGGTTGACATCACAAATGGAAAACAATGGTGGAAAATCCTCCGGGAAACAGTTGATTAATCAGTTTGCTTTGAATCTCAGAAAAATCCAACAGAACAGGATATAGGTAAAGACAATATTGTGTAATTTTGTTTGCCTGTTTTGAGAACTGTTTTATCAGTAGTGATCAGAGGGTTGCTGTAAATGTTAGTTGTGGTAGGCCAAAGGAATGTAATGCAAGCAGAAGAAAACACAAACAAGCAAAGAAAATACAAAAAATCAAATGTCATACACTTGTTTTAATTATACAAATAAAGGACAATTTCACACGACTTTCCTTAGTGACTTTTGCAAACATCCTTATGTTGTTTTCCATGTTGAAGTTGACTAACAACATCAATAAGCTGCTGGAACAAGAAGGGAAACAATATCCCTGATCAGTTGGACAGAATAAAGGAAATAATTAAAAAAAAAATCAGATAAATGAATAAACCTACAGATAAATGTATTTTGTGGTGTACCTCAGCACCCCAGTCCCAATTCCTCAAAAGTAAATGACATAAATCCCCATGGACCTTTGTGGGGTTTTTTTTCCCCTTAGGCTAAGTCTACATTGGGGACTTGAAATGCTGTAATGTTGTTTTCCCCTGCTGAGTTTGCAGGTCGCTTTCTCTCACTGCTCTTCACATCTGAGCAGGAGTGGGGATATCTTCATCCACTGATTTCTTTCTGTGTGCAATGAATGGCTGCTTCTGTATTCAAATTGGATGGAAGCTGGTTTGAGGGAAAGTGCATTAAAGAGGAATGTTTCTTGAAATGCAACAGGATACAAATGAATTGTGGCTAATGTCACCTGCCTTAATGAAACCTGTGACGGGAGCACACTGGACCTGCAGCAAGCAGTAATGTGAACACACCCTTACTTAAAAAGCTGCAGCCCTGACTGGGTAACAAAAGCCAATCCACGCTAAGTTTGACATCAGCAAATGTTTGATTAGTTAAGGGTATGGTGGTATGGCTTTTGCATCTTGCACAGGATCACTGAAAACTGTGGATGCCCATGGGCTGAATGTCTGTGCGAACTGGTCCAGCCATGGGACCAAAACTGTGTCTGGACAGGCACAGGAATGCAGGACAGAGCAGAAACAAAGTGACTTGATCAAGGGCACGAGGCATCCCAGAGTAGTCTTCAAAACAGGCTGCTGATCATACAGTTCTTCCAACTCAAAGGGCCATCTTACAAATGCAGAGGAATTGAAACAGCGCCAAGGGTATACATTAAATTTTCATCAAAATAAAGAAGGGTAGTGAAACTGGTAGAATGTACTGCTTTGCCCTTTTCAGGCCAAAAGTCTCATTACAGATGAATAAAGTGCCATACATCTAAGGTTTGAAATCTCTGTCTCTTTTCCCTGCTCTTTTATGCTTATAACTGTAAATCAATAAGCCCGATTCTCCCCCCCACCTCTTTCCCTTGGCTATATAGTCTCTCACTGCTTGACAAGCAGAACACAGTGTAACTAAGTGATGCAGCTTTGCCAGTTGGAGATGCATCAACAGGAAACATCCGTGCTAAATTCCTCACTCTAATAGATTTTGAGCTTCAGTTGTGGGCTGCATCTTCCTGAGGATGCTCCCGAGTTAGTGACTTCACCTCTGGGCTTTCAAAACATTTGCTGTCTCCTCTACCAACATTTAATTAGGCTAAAAAAATCAAAAATCAAAGATGAACACTGATGTGCCTCTTCCTAATAACTCTCAGTGGCCTAATGGACATGATGATTCTTTCAGACAGCTGTAGCCTCACAATTTATTTTTTGGCGACTCTGGTTACACTGGAATGAGTATATCAGGCATTTGGGTGATGCCAGCTTGCAAAGGGCTGGTGGCAGATGGAGAGAAATCTGCCCATCGTGCTTGCACCTTCACATGAGTGGAGAGTCATCCATTTCCCCCATTAAGGGGTTGTCACTTAGCCCACCCAGCTGGAAAAGAAGGTTGCTGTTTTTCAAGCCTGGCTAGCAGGTTGCATTAGATACAAATGCAAAGGGCACTTTAAAACAGAAGGCAAACTACCAATTGTAGGCAAACTGAAACCGCACTGTTTCAACAGCAGCCAGTTTTTTTTAAATGGCTGTAATATTTTAAGTGATTATTTTTGCCACTTCAGATTGCTCCTTGGAGAGGGTGTGTTGTTGCTTTTTAATTAAAGTCTACGCAGTGCAAACAGATTAGATATGAGGAGGAAAGGAAAGAAAAATTAGGATGGAGAAAATTAATTAAAATGGCACTGTCTGCAGAGTCATAAATTAGATATTGTTTCTTGCTGGGAATGAGTTATGCTAGTGACTGGAATTTTTAGATTTTAAATCTGATAGCAGATTGATGGAAGGATCCAATGATCATAAACTCAAATCCATGCACAGTAACATACTTAACAGTCTAATTGCTGTTATTCAGAATTAAGTGGTTACATGGATTTGAGTATGAGGTGATTCAGGATGAATCTCTTTCCGTAATTAAAAGAAACACCCAGCTAGGATTAAAAACTGCTCTGCATGAAGTAAAACAAGATTTTAATCACTTCTTACATGCTAGATTTCTATATGATTTAACCCTAGATACAAAAACTAGCTATATACACTGACAGCTACAAATGGTCATTTCCCCACTCCAATACATGACCATCACATGGAGGCCACTTGAGATATCTGTGTGATGCCTGTTCCACATAAATGCTTGACATATAAATGTGTGTTGTCACATGGCTTAACCACATTCAATAGAAAGTCTTCAGCATGGTCATAAGGAGAATGGAAACTTCCACCTCTGTTTTAGATTAACTACAGTTTAGTGCATCATCCAAAAACCCTAAACTGTGGCTTCCATTAACCATAGTTAAGATTAAAGGTAAAGGACCCCTGACAGTTAAGTCCAGTCGCGAACGACTCGGGGTTGCGGCGCTCATCTTGCTTTACTGGCCAAGGGAGCCGATGTTTGTCCTCAGACAATTTTTCCAGGTCATGTGGCCAGCATAACTAAGCCGCTTCTGGCAAAACCAGAGCAGCTCACAGAAATGCTGTTTACCTTCCTGCTGGAGTGGAGTGGTACCTATTTATCTACATGGACTTTGACATGCTTTCGAATTGCTAGGTTGGCAGGAGCAGGGACCGAACAATGGGAGCTCACCCCGTTGTGGAGATTTGAACCACTGACCTTCTGATAGGCAAGTCCTAGGCTCAGTGGTTTAGACCACAACGCCACCGACATCCATTAACCATAGTTAAGATTAACCACGGTTAATTTTCCACTGTACATTTCCTACTGCAGGTTACCATTGAAATTCAAGCATTAGAAACCTTTTGTGATCTCCCTGATAATGACTTAGAGCCAGAATCTCAGAGGTGTCAAATCCGTCAGACACAGACTCTAAGGGAGAACTTGCTAAAGGATAATCACCCACTGAATTACTATGTGAGCAGCAGGGAAGCAGTTGCAAGGGAGAGTCAACTTTAAAGTTTAACCCTTCCTGTGCTTGTTAATTTCCTCCAGAAAATACCCCCTCTCATTTCACTTGCTACAAAGCCAGGCTTACTGCTGGGTTTTTACCTGGCTGAGGGGGGGGGGGGGGAACAGCTCAGAAGATTCTTCAGATGACTGTGATAATATAACTTTTATATTGCTTGTATGAATTATTAATAATTAATAACACTTTAAAAATCAAAAACACACAAACCAAACCAATCAGGGAGAGCATTTGCAGATAAGAAGTGGGAAGATTCCCCCTTCTGCTTCATCTCTTCCCCCCCAAAATTTGGGTTTCATTCAGATCCTGCTATGCCTGGGAGCTCTCCCAGGTCCTGCAGCAATTGAGTCTCACTGGTTCTCTGTAGTCTCTGAAGTTATTTCTTCCTGCAGCTACTCTAGGTTATTTTCCCCAGTACTTTTAAAAAAACTTTGCATGTGCTCAGCCCCACCAGAAAAATAACGCTGATACTATTTGACTGTGGCAATTAAGGAACAATAACTTTACTTTTGCTGCCTAATAAAATAAAAACCTCAGCGCCTAGGACTTGCCGATCGCATGGTCGGCGGTTCGAATCCCCGCAGTGGGGTGCGCTCCCGTCGTTCAGTCCCAGCGCCTGCCAACCTAGCAGTTCGAAAGCACCTCCGGGTGCAAGTAGATAAATAGGGACCGCTTACCAGCGGGAAGGTAAATGGCGTTCCGTGTGCTGCGCTGGCTCGCTGGAAGTGTCTGCGGATAGCGCTGGCTCCTGGCCTATAGAGTGAGATGAGCGCACAACCCTAGAGTCTGGCAAGACTGGCCCGTACGGGCAGGGGTACCTTTACCTTAAAATTGATAAAGATCAATTTTCACAAAGAGTTAAGAATAACACAGCATTAAGTCTTTGGCTTGGGAAACAAAGAGATATGACAACACAGAGCACACTATCTTGAAATGTGGTGTGTAATCAAGGAATGCAACTTTACTCTCCTTTCTAGCTCCAAAAGCAGTCTGGGCAAGAGCATGTTTGCGTGGTGGACTGGAAGTGTGGTGAGAATCCAGATCTGGTGCCTTCTAAGGCTTGTGTGAGCCACGGGGAGGAGGCAGCGATGGTTATACAAGGCCTGCCTTTCTGCCTGCCTGCCTCCCTACCCCCTCCTCTACTTTCACCTTCAGCGAGAGCAAATAAGTTGGCCCTAATTAAATTCCATACTTTGTCTTCTCTCTATTTCCAGACTTCTGATGCAAATGTTGTCTATGCAAACCATGCCTTGAGCGCCATACCTTCTGCTGACAAGAGGATGAATTTTTGTAAACAAACCAGAATAATTATGGGATAGATTTTTTAAAACAACAGGAACACACCGCTATGTTCTCAAATATTTCTCTTGTTTCTACCCACTCCATCCGCCTTCCCAGCAGCCAGTGCTTTTCAACCACATTAAAAATAGCAGCTGTTTCTCACGCCCCCATCCTTGTCAAGGCGTGTTCTGTGCAGCTGCTTCAGACATACCTGCTTTAAAGGCCCAGTTTCTCTGGATTTTTCCAGCTCTAGTTTAAAGGGTAGGATCAGCATACCCTTTAAAGCCATAGTGTTAGAGGAAAAGATGCCGGAGTGAAATATCTATGTGAAATTCTGTTAAATGCCCAGAGCCAAGCTCCATACTGCACCAGGTGTAATGTGGCCAAATGTCAGATGGGGATTAGATTGACTAACACAATTTATCCTCTAAAACCGCATGCAGGCTTAGGGAGATGAAAGGTTAGTAAACTAATCCACTATCCTATCTGGCATATGTATCCTTTTTATTCTGTTGTTTTTGAAAAATGAGTTTTGACAAGCATTTTATGGTACTTTTAGTACATATCTAATCTCTAATTCACCCACTTTTGCTGTTAAGCTTCACCCATAAGTTGCATGCAACTGCTAAACAAGAGCAATTCAACTAAGCTAAGCTAAGCTCTGCATGCTTTACATTTATATTCTGCTATGGGATCTGAGTATAGTTGCATAGGCCTCACCAGACATAGAAAGAAAATGAAGGGATGTAAAATAGGGGCAGAAGGAGAGCCTGTTGGAGCAGATCATGGCCCACCTAGTTCTCCATCCAGGTCTCACAGTGGCCAAACAGTCGCCCATAGGAAGGCCCCAAGCAGGGCATAACTATGACACCACTCTTCCTACTTGAGATTCCCAGCAACTGTCATCCAGAGGCATTTTGCCTCTGACAGCAGAGGGAGAACATAACCATTGTGCCTAAAAGCCATTATAAAGTGAAATAAAAGGTTTTTAAAAATAAAAGATATTATGAAAGCATTGAACCAAATAGAAACAAGCAAGGTTAGCATAATTGGCTTTCTTCTTCTTCTTCTTCTTCTTTTATTTTGTATTTTTAATGCACTCTTTGTTTCCTTTTTGATCTTTTCCTTTTATTTTGTTTAACTGAAATACGTTCAATAAAATATAAATATTATAACTGGCTTTCAAAATTTCATATGCTAAATATTTCCAACAGTTTGCACTGCTTTAAATTCTTCTTACAGCAATATACTATGCTTGTGAAGTATCCCCCACCCCCAAAAGTTCCATATTTACTACCACACTTTACTACACTTCACTAGCTACACTTTACTACAGGCCATATCTGTTTCCTCCAAATATGCCAAGAATATTACCAATATCAGTTATTAACCTTGATAAGACCTGGTTATTGTTGTTTTGAATGCACAACTAAGTATATATCACAACATGAAAGGCTACAGCTGGAATTGGTCATATCATAATCTTTGCAAACTGTTTTGAGGTCCGTCCCCACCTTATAATCAAGCAGTATATACATTTTATATAATAAATAATAAATAAAATAATAAGCTAAGCTATGAACAAGCTCCTTGCAACTAAGGTCACCAGAACAAGCTAAGGTTTGAAGTGGGGCCACTCAACCCGCTGGTGCCTCTCTTCACATGCAGGGGAAGTCCCTAGCTCACCAAGGGTTTGAGACCCATTGGCTACCCTCGCCTGGTTTAGCCATCTAGTTGAAGCCATTCAACTAGGTGCGGGTGCTGTTGCATGCTGAGAACTTCTAGAAATCACAGGTGAGAACTGAGTGCAGAGTGGGGACCAAAGGTCATAAGCAGCAGTTCTTGTCAGTAGATTGTGTGGGTGAAGGGTGCAGAGGGTCCAATCCATATACAGTGTACTGGGCCCAGGAAATCCCGTTGGCACCCCTGAAGCTACCTGTGTGCTCCAGCCAACATCTGAGACCCTGCTCTGTGTTCCTCCTCTTGCAGAAGCAAGGTGGGTGAAATAAAGAGACAGGATGTTTCCAGTTGGAGTGATGCAGTTATGGAGCACATACTCAATCTGCCTTGCCCTGGCCCTGCCTCACCTAGTCTTCCAACTAGTAGTTTTAAACCCTGGAAGTTTCAAATATGTTTTTGGATGCTAGTTGCTGGATACTACTTAGTATGCCCCTGCCCAAAAGAATGTTGTTGTTTGCTATGTTTTAATCTTTGTAAATGTGATTTACACTATAATGCTTTATAATTTCTATTTTAATTTATTTTGTTAGCTACCTTGTTTGTACTCCACGACTGAAAGCACGAAATGTTAAATGGAGTTAGTAGGTAAGTAAATAAGCAAGGAAATATAAATAAAATCCCAGGAAGAGTGATGAAAACTAAATGGTTATGCAATGGAAAAAACTGTAATTAACAGCCTTATTCTTAGGCGGTGTGGGAGGATGGCTACAAAACACAAAGGAATAAGACCGGTATTCATTTCAGCACTGTTTTGCTAAACAGATACCATCAAGACATTTTCTGCTGGATGACCTTTGACATGACAGCTCCAGTACATAAAATATCAAGAGATTTGGCATTGTGATGGGGGCGGGGAAATTATCTGACAACATGAAATAATTAGAGGGATATTATATATATATATCCCTTCTCTTGTATCTCATTCAAAAAAAGAGTGTGTTAGTCAGCCGGCTGCACTGGGGATCCAACATTGTATGTACTGAAACATTAGCAAATTAAACCCAAAATTTAGCAAACCTTAATAGTGGCTCCAGGGAAAAACAGCCAGTTGCCTGTGTCCACAGGATCAAGATTATCTTCCAAAACAATTTGTCTGTGGGCTGCATTTATTATCAGAATATTGTCCAATGCCCAGCAGGCCTCATAGACATCGCCAGCATAAACGTATTCTTGTTTCCACTGAAACTGAATATTTTCTCCTTTGGCTTCTTGTGGAAGGTATAGAATATGAATGATTGTGCTGATGTTGGAAGGAGCTCTGTAGGATATTGAGATACACACATATATATTAAAACTATTTATACTTTATAATCAAACAATTCAATCATTTACAGTGTGTTGCATCTCATCAACAAGTCAGTAATATTAAAGTGCATTTCCTCAAATTATACCATGTACTGACATTAAACTTGTTTAAGTATTTAGCTTATTGACATGAAACAATGGGTCAAGCGTGCACAGGTCCCGTGGAAATGCACTGAAAATGTGCAAAAGCACAACTATTTCTTTTGAACTGTACTGTGCCCATAAGCACTATCCAACTTCTTGTGCATCTTCCATTGAAATGAATTGGAGTTCTACAAGAGAATAACTGTCTCACTGGTGGGACAGTAAATGCCATTCATTTCAATGAGACATCTACTAATGGATTGTGCTAATGGATGCATTCAAAGATTTTGTGGCTAAAGAAGAGTAAAAAGAAAAATATATATCTATTTTTCCTGTTACACTCTTGAAACGCATAAAATATTTACCATAATACAATATTTGCTTCACAAGATTTTTAGATTAAATAATAGCATGTGTTAACAGGGAAAGCAAACATTTTATAACTCTTCGTGCTGCTGTAGCCAAAGCTATTTTCTTTCAAAAACACGTAATTTTAAGAAGTGTTGATGCAACTTTATCACAAGACAGGCCATTGAAAGAAACTATATATTGCTTTATGTCTCCTGTCCTATTTGAAGCAGCTAGCTGCCATGCTGGAAATTACTGCCCTTGCTGAGATTAAAAGAAGTGCTAAAATGTAAACCGCCAGTACTTTCAGAATGTAATAAAACAGCCGTGAAAAGACAATGCCAAACCCATACATCTTCCCTGTCCTTTGATAGAACAGAGAGCTTGGTAAACATGGCAGCAGAGGTTTCAATTTCCATTTTTGCCATTCAATTATTTTGGATCTCCAACTGCACGGCTTCAAATTGGGGAGAAAGAATGGGTGAAGTTTGCAACATAATTAATCTTCAATATATAAGAAAATAATTTTCTATGGGAATCTGATGGAAGAAACCATCAGAGAGAATAAAACCTCATGATAGTCTTATACAGTCAGGAAATATTATTTGTGTAAGGTGCACTGCCTTGAATAAGGGTGTGTTCATACCCAAGCCTATGTATGAGCTTTGTCACAAATCACAGCAGTCTTCCTGGATCTCTAGCCTAGTCCTCAGATAAAGTTCCGGAAATGCCTATCACTCCAATCACAAGTAAGAAAGCAGGACAATTACTGCAAAACCAGCAGCTCTGGGCAGAAATCTAGGACGCCTAAGTGTGGACAACATATATGCAAGTTACGGGGGCTCCCTTTCCATTGACTGAAGTTTAGTTCATGGTGCCACACTACTAAACTGTACAATGAATCTTTACTGCAATCAGAATGTTTCACAGAATAATTGCCTGTTTATGCACATGGGGTCAGCTACGAGAATGTGAAGGTTCTATCCTTCTGAAGTCCCCTTTCCCTTGCTCAAAGTCTAGTTCATGGGTCACATTAATAGTGCTTTCTTTTGGTAAAAAATGAGGAGCCCATATGCATCTCTTGATAAAAATGTTGCTAGTGCCCCCCCCCCCACGAAGTCAGTACTCTGTACTGGTGTGTACCATCACAAGAAAAAGCACTGCATACTACCAGTAAACTGTACAATTAGCTTGTTCCATAGAAGAATAGAAATATTGATTGAATTTGCCTCCATCCCCAAATCCTTTCAGTGAGAACCATTACTCTGGTTCCCTGTACTTTAACTTAAACCCCAGAGCTATGCAGGCCTTTCCCTAAAGCATTACTGGACAAACAACGTTTAAAAATATGCAAAACCAAAAAAACTGAAAAAATACCAACTTCCTCTTTATTTTAGACTTTTTTTTTTAGTATATCACACATTTTAAAGCAATGCAAGAAAGTGAAGAATACTAAATATTTGTAACAAACCTAATTTTCTCCAGCTGAATCCAATCTGCAGAATTGTTCTTGGAGTACGACACAATAATATTTGGATCCGAGTAACTAAAGCGACATGAACCTGACCCTGTGAAGAGCAATAAAATTAAAAGTGTTATAACACAGTCAAGCAATCAATTATCCCTCTGATACATTCACTTCTGACTGAGTACTCGCCACCATTATCAATTTTCTGTATTTTAAAATTCTTTGATTGATGATTAAATTTGCTGTGATCTGTTGCTGAAGGAAAACGCATAATAATGTCTGCTCTCTGAGTCAGAAATAATGTGGAATTGATAAATCACAGCAGTGCAGCATAATCTGCAGTAGATTTCCCAAGGGGAGCCATAATAAATTACTAAACACCCCCTACTCAAAACGCACGCACAAGTAATGTTAAAGCAAAAGCGAAATGCCATGTGCCACACTTTCCAAGGTAAACACTCAAAGGCTGCTATATACATAAAGAGATTTTTCAAGAGGAAACCAAGCCCCTTATTGCAGAAGTACTGTGGCTTAGATGCAATGAATTAACTCTGTGTTGGATGTGGATTCTACCTTTGAAATTTAAGGTTGTCTTACGAGCTATAAAAATGATGCACAATCTGAACATTTTGCTCAAAATTTAAGTAAAAGCAAATCTTGAACAGCAGCAGCGAGATGCAGATCCTTTACGCAGCGTGCACTGCTGAAACAGATTGCCATGTCTTGCCTTTTCTTCCCAGCAAACCGTCAGACCTCTGTTCCTACCAATGCAATGGGGACAAAAGTCACCCTTAAACACATTCTAGGGTTATACTCTGGGCATATATTCCCCATGGCTTTGCCATTCAATACCAGCCCAGGACATTTTTCTGGTGCCTTCACTGATTAGGGTTTTGAAAAGTATTGCTGTACCATTCGGACGCTATTTTCTCCCTTCACTTATCTCCCCATCCGCTCATGTTTGTGGTGCTATCTGAAACAAGTTGCTTCACCCTGTTCTATGTGAGGATAAACTTAGCAGCTGAGTATACGGGTTGAGGTTCGTAACAAAGTGTACTGAAGAAATACCATATTTTTTGCTCTATAAGACTCACTTTTCCCCTCCTAAGAAGTAAGGGGAAGTGTGTGTGCGTCTTATGGAGCGAATGCAGGCTGCGCAGCTATCCCAGAAGCCAGAACAGCATGAGGGATTGCTGCTTTCACTGCGCAGCGATCCCTCTTGCTGTTCTGGCTTCTGAGATTCAGAATATTTTTTTCCTTGTTTTCCTCCTCCAAAAACTAGGTGTGTCTTGTGGTCTGGTGCGTCTTATAGAGCGAAAAATACGGTAGATCTATAGGGTGGGTAGTAATATTAAAAGAGCCATAGGCTGGGGCACAGCATTTGGATAAATAGCAACCACAGTGACTCTTGCTGATGACTCTTCCATGAAGCTTGGCTCCCACTCAAAAGTGGCACTTTCACCTGCCCACTGCTAAAATGCCATCCAAAGGGCTGGCAGGGAAGGTGGTAAAAGGTGGTGGCATCACTACTGTGATGGCAATAGAAGGAAAAATACTTTTCTGTCATGGCCATGGTCCTGTGTGCTGTGGGGCATTTGGCAGTACCATGCTGAGGGTCCCCTAAGGTCTGGGATCACACATGCTTAGCAATGCACTACCAGGCATGAATATTTCCCTCCATTAAAAAATTAAGTTTCCATTATAGAATCATAGAATCATAGAGTTGGAAGAGACCACAAGGGCCATCGAGTCCAACCCCCTGCCAAGCAGGAAACACCATCAGAGCACTCCTGACATATGGTTGTCAAGCCTCTGCTTAAAGACCTCCAAAGAAGGAGACTCCACCACACTCCTTGGCAGCAAATTCCACTGTCGAACAGCTCTTACTGTCAGGAAGTTCTTCCTAATGTTTAGGTGGAATCTTCTTTCTGGATCCATTGCTTTCTTGTAGTTTGGAGCCATTGCTCTAGCAGTTAACCTAGTTCCAAAGATGCATTCCCATCATTTTTCTTTTGAGGGAATGCTTAGTGAGGTGGGCCTGCACAATTTGTGACTCTGACTCAGCAAGGCAAGGACAGCCTACTAGGAAGAGGCATGAATTGTGACTTGCTCCCATCTGGTGGGATGCAACTGGCTAGGTTGGCTGCAGGTTATGCAGGTCTAGAGGAAGAGGCCATGATTAGGAAAAGAACTACCAACAGTGGAAGATTGGCAGATGAAGATGATGGACTTTGCGGAGCTAGCTGACCTGACTGGAAGAATCCGCGACCAGAAATGAGTTTCAAGAGGACTGGAGGAAATTCAAGGACTATTTGAGCAAATATTGTAATATAAAAAATTAGAAATTACTTGAAAGAAACAAATAGGCCTAGGACAAATTAAGTTATAATTAAATAAATGGGATTCAGAATGTCAAGAAAAGTGAATAAGATGACTATAACTGGAAATTGTTTTAGTTTAATAATGATATTGGAAAGCTGTTACTTTTAACTCACAAGGAAACTCAGAAGGGAGGGATTTGAGGAAGTCAATTAAGATGTTTAAAAAGTTGGAATTGTGAAGAATTAAGTTTGTTATTATTGTCTATTTGTTTGTTGTCCCCCCTCCCCCTTTCTTTCTTTCTTTCTTTCTTTCTTTCTTTTTGCTTTGTGGTTTGTGTTATTACGGTGGAAAATTTAATAAAAAATTATTCAAAAAAAATAATGATTAGGAAAAGTGAGCAAACAGGATCTCCTCCTGACCTCTGCAGCAAGATCATGTTTGTAGAGTGATTAAGGTACTGCCACTGGGTTAGGCACTGAGTTCAGATTTTAATTTCAAATTACAACTGAGAAGTCAAAGGCACAGGGAAATAAATTAATCAGCAGGACTACATCTTCTTAGTTTTCTTTTCAATAAGTCCTTAAAAGTGAAAGCGCTATATGCACTGAACTTCCATAGGTGCTGAAGGCAAAGGTGGAATGGTCTCTTTTAATGGAAAACATTCCCCACACTGTGCTCTTCACTATACATTGAATTGTTAGCTTCAGCAGTTCCTCATGTTGTCACAGATGCAATGTAAATGGTGGTGCAAGGGATGTTCTGTTGTTTGTGATGTGTCAGTTACCTCATATGTACAGTTCAAAAAGGTGCCTGTTTTGGAAATTATGGGGCAGCTTGGAAAACCTTGGCTGGGGTGGTTGTGAAAATGGTGCCACAAGTAAAGAAGTTAAACATGTCCCACTTAATTAGTTCAATTATTTGTAGATCTAAAAATATACTTCAGGAAAGAAACCAGAATCTGTGATAACACCTTCTTATTTCTCTCCTGTACTTCACCATTTTTTTTAAATTGCTAATGATGTTAAAAATAAACTTTCAAACTCTTACAAACATGTACAATATGCTCCAACATCTTTGTATGACTACAGAGGCAAAAGGGCTGTGATTAATTAATGTTGCACAAACAAGGATACATTGCACTTCCAATTAAGCTTTTGAAAATAAACTGACTAGCAACTGCCACTAGTTTATTTTTAATGCCACAACTGTTTTCCTCTTTACAGTTTTAAAAAGCAAATGAAGTAAGAAAATAAATTATATGCCATTTTTTACCCAACTGTTGGAACAATCATTTTTACTGGCTGTCATCTGTGCCATTTTCTACATTTCTAGTGCACAGGAATTCCATACTCTAACACAGTTATCCATTGTGGTGCCCCTCAGATGCTGCTGGACTACAACTCCCATCATTCCTGACCAATGGCCATGTTGGTTGGAGCTGATGGGTGCTGGAGGGTACTCCTATAAACCATGATGATTTATCTTATTTCAGCGGTGTTCCTATTTAAACCGGTTTATGTTAAATAGTAGAAAGGTACCTGTCCTAAGAAAGTGTTCAGAATAAATGCATGAAGTTGGCTCCCTAAGTAGAAGTAGTTACATTCTGCTGCTCTTGAATCCTGTTCCAGGGCAGCTCCAGGGGGCATGAGAATGGCAGTTTCTGTGTTCCCATGAATACCTGTGCAATCCTCCAATTATGTCATCAGCCAAAGCTGACAGAAGGCATTCCACACCACCGAGGCCACTTGAGCATCAAGTAAGAGCAATGGATCCAGGAATACTATCAAACTATGTACCCGCTCCTTCAGAGGGACAACAGGCAACTTTCCATCTATTTGGTCTAGGGAGCCACCCACTAACAGTTCCCTCAGTCTTATCTGGATTGAGCTTCAGTTTGTTGGCTCTTATCCAGTTCATTACTGAGGCAAGACGATGGTTTAGCACTTCCACTGCCTCACCTGCATGCTGCTCACAACATACTCCAAAACTCCAGATGACCCCACTCAGTGGTTTCATGTAAATGTTAACCATCATAGGGAATGTGTTTAAACTGCTGCCATACAAATACTTTTAGTCAAGGCAAAATTTGTTTTGGTTTAACATGGAGTCCTTGTTATTCACCCCATGCCTAATTGTCTTACCACACTACTGTTACAGAGAGTTGGCTGGTTCAGTATATAAATTCCAAAGGTTAAACGGCTGTTTAGTGGAGGCAACCAGTGAATAAAAATATCTACTTGGTGGCAATGGTGGAAACCAAAGAAGGAGAGGTGGGTGAGCTGGTTTGCTTTCTTCCCCTCCCTCTCACAGTTCAGGCTAAGATCTGTGCTGTCACACTCACTTATTCCCCTGATTTGATAAACTGAATCTTTGCTCCCTATCCAGGTCAGATCTTGGCTTTACAAGAGCAAAAGGCCCCAGAGATGTGCCTAAAGTTTCATGGTGACAGCTATTCTATTCTGGAAACTTACTAAGTTTGCCTTGGCTTCTGCTTCACTGATGAAAAATTGCCATTCAGCCAATCTTGTTGTTTCTTACTCTGTTCAAGTAACACAACTTAAATGCACTGTTAAATAACACCAGACAACAACCAGGAAATACATCCATTTCTATTACACTGATTATTCAGGCAAGTACAAAATTAAATGATGGCCACTTAGGGAGCTCCTCAAAAGAGGCTGCATATGTAGTAGATTCTTAGCTGAACTACATGAGTTTTATACTTCCAGGTGTTTGAATGCCTTTGGGACAAGAAGCAGAGGCACTTAATTAGACTCTATTGGTAGGTGCCTGAGGGACTAGCCATTGACAATGCCGTGTTTATGAAAGGCAGATATACTACCAGCAGTTCACAGTATCAAATGGTGTTTTACTCAGATAAGCAGGATGTCATCTGTGAAAAGAGCAATTTTATGTTTGTTACCATGGGCTGTGGTGGTCTGAACCTCTGGAGAATCACCCAAGAACCACTGCAAGTGATTCAATGGACTGAACAAGGAAAAGAGCTGCCTTTGTACTTCTCTTCAAGAGAAACAAGTCTTCAGACAGAAATCAGACAAATAAGAGCATGCCTGTGCAAAATTACAGACATTCAATTGCATATTGTTTGAATAGTGAGATGAAAATAGAATATGGTACAACCCCACTCTATCTAATGTCATCGATGCATGTATGTTAGTTGGCTGCTTCTGCTTATTTGGTTAGTTCAGTAACTAGTTTTAATTACGATAATGGCTTCTGTTACTAATGCCAGGTAGTTGGTATGAATGAAAGAGCTTTAAGAAATTAAAGCTGTAATTTCGTATTCTTATTTACTCTCATTTACTTGGATACTTAAGGAACGAAACAGGAAATGTGCAGAGCAGCTGTTAGCTAGGTTGAAGCAACCATCTCAGCACTATAGCTCAAACTGATGGGACTTTTAGTCCTTGGACAAGTCACATCATGCTATTAAATTATGTGCTGCAGCACTAAGTCTTTATGGGGCATTTTAATCATTTTATAGAGACCTTAAAGCATGTTTGTTTCATGCTCTCCTAGCACATTAACAATTAATTCCATGTATTGTTTCCAAATAGGTACCAATCCTCAAAACTCTAGGGTTGTGTTTGGGATTTTGTTTTCAACTGAGACAGTATATGAATTCAATGATAAACAATTATTATCATCCAAGCACTTTGCATATCTTATACATTTGTAAAAAACAACAAATTTGTAAAAATGCCCAAGTTTTAATGCCATCTGTAGAAATACTAGGTCAGGTTTTCAACAACAAAAACTGTCACGCCTTTGATTTCACCTTCTCCTCCCATGTCACAAAGGGCTGAATGTTAACTGTTTTGTAAAATGGATAAATGGTTAAATTAAAAAGCAGGCTCTTCCTGCTAAATACCAATGTGAAAAATCTGAACCAAATTATAAATATTTGATGAGCCTTTTCCATGGGAATAGTGACTATTTAGAATGAAAACAGTCTGCAGGCTGACCTATAATTGCTACAGATTCTAGCTCACAACATTCAGGGCATGGCCCCATATTCTGCCTCTGGCATAGTGGGTGGTGTGAGTCCAGGCTATTTAAACTGACCCAGACCAAATTGTCTTCCACATTGCACTGCTGACTTCCTCCCTGTTAAAATTGTACTTGCTGTGGAATGAGGTTGTTCACTGATTAATGGAGCTTGGAGCTTTTTTCTCATACTCTCTCTGTCTGTCTGTCTCTCTCTCATCTATCTATCTATCATCTATCATCTATCTATCTATCTATCTATCTATCTATCTATCTATCTATCTATCTATATCTATCATCTATCTATCTATCTATCTATCTATCTATCTATCTATCTATCTATCTATCTATCATCTATCTATCTATCATCTATCTATCTATCTATCTATCTATCTATCTATCTATCTATCATCTATCTATCTATCATCTATCTATCTATCTATCATCTATCTATCTATCTATCTATCTATCTATCTATCTATCTATCTATCTCTATCTATCTATCATCTATCTATCTATCTATCTATCTATCTATCTATCTATCTATCTATCATCTATCTATCATCTATCTATCTATCTATCTATCTATCTATCTATCTATCTATCTATCTATCTATCTATTATCTATCTGTCTATCTATCTATCTATCTATCTATCTATCTATCTATCTATCATCTATCATCTATCATCTACCTATCATCTATCTATCTATCTATCATCTATCTATCTATCTATCTATCTATCTATCTATCTATCATCATTATATTACACAATATTACACAAATATTTTCATGTCATCTTCCAGAACTGACGGTATGAGCTCCCTGGTCTGAAATCTTCACTCAGTTGGCCTACAGCTGTAAGGTTTTCACCTTTCCCATAGCGAAGATATGAGTGTCGCATGATAATTATGTCCTGGATTGTCAGAACGTTTTTGTAGGGTAGAGCCTTGGAAAAGATCCATAGCTTGTGAGGAGATCCCCATGCTGTTGCAATGTAATATTGCAAGTAAAGTTATTGTTTTAAAATCTGTTTATAATGCAGCATTTATTATAACAACAACAACAACAACAACAACAACTAATTCAATTATGGCA
Source organism: Podarcis gaigeae (assembly GCF_964106915.1). Taxonomy (NCBI): domain Eukaryota; kingdom Metazoa; phylum Chordata; class Lepidosauria; order Squamata; family Lacertidae; genus Podarcis; species Podarcis gaigeae. The sequence continues at coordinate 69,613,630 of NC_139686.1, read as the reverse complement.
GCTGCTTCTACCAAGTTTAGAAAACTTGGTACCCTAAACTGGAATGCAGATTTCTTAAGGCTTCACTGCTTTACTCTTTTTTCCTAAATGTTCAAAGTGGCATAGACACGCTAGAGCAAAAGTATACATATACACTATGATCTTGAAGTAGCAAACAAACTACACATATCCTACTGCTCACTACTTAGTTGCCGCTGGGAGAGCTAGTCAGATGAAGGAACTACAGCTCCTTTAAGCCAGTTAGCAGGGGGGGTGGGGTGGGAGGTAAAGGTTAAGTCCAGTAAAAGGTGACTATGGGGTTGCAGTGCTCATCTCACTTTCAGACTGAGGGAGCCAGCGTTTGTCCACAGACAGCTTGTGGTCATGTGGCCAGCATGACTAAACCGCTTCTACTTGCACTGGCATGCTTTTGAACTGCTAGGTTGGCAAGAGCTGGGACAGAGCAAAGGGAGCTCAGCCCCAGTGGTGCTGCCAGGCCTACTTAGGAGCCTGGCTGCCAGAAGTCCAGGTTTGAGACCTCTGATGTCTTTCATTCTCATAGCATGCTTCAGTTCCCAAGTCTGAGTTATTTGCCATTGTGGGAGGTCACTGGGCTACACCAGCTCACATACCTACTCATTTTGTCTTGTACCTTCCATTACTTGTTGAACGCCTCATCCTTTTATTCACCTGCGACTTTGACCCAAGGATTTTTGCATGCTTTACAGCCTTATCAACTGTCTACCTCTTCTTCCACAGCAGTCGGTATGCCACCATAATCTCATTCTGCCGAGACCTAGACAATGAGCCACTGTCAGTAAGTGGCATGCCAGGCAAATCTTGTGGCTGTTCAAGTGCTCGGCAAAATGTCAAAGTGATGTTGACAAAAGACTAAATTTATCCCTTGGTCTCCAGATGCTGGGCTGATTTTCATTCTTGATTCTGTACCCCACATTGTTGCTCTACCACACAAGTAGCTGTAGATTAGCCACAGCACTTGGAGGACCATTTTCTGTTATGGAATTTGGCATGAATGAATGTCTTTGTGTGGGAGTCTGTGGAAAAAGCTTAGTCATAGGGAAGAAATATTTGTTCAGGAAGGAAACACATCTCCCTTTCGAGCCCTCATTTAAGAAGATTACGAGATGAGCCAACTCTAAAATGAATATCAACATTCACCCGCAGGCCGTACCCTGGGCTTTATATCATGAGGGAATGAAGTGGCTGAATTTAGTCTGGTGAGAAAATAATTAAAAGAACAAGTGCTTAGCTGCTTTAAAATAAAATTCTAGAAGTTTCATACCTGGTATAAACAATTGCTATAATTAAGCTGAAACAATGCAAATCTATAGAGGTGTGCAGCCCTTGAAGAGGTTCCCTTGAAGAGGTTACATAATCCCCCTCTACGTTTTATTTCAGTAAATGCATTAAGCCTGTTGAGAAGGGGTGATATGATAGCCATGTTCAAATATATAAAAGGATGTCACATAGAGGAGGGAGAAAGGTTGTTTTCTGCTGCCCCAGAGAAGCGGACACGGAGCAATGGTTCCAAACTACAAGAAAAAAGATTCCACCTAAACATTAGGAAGAACTTCCTGACAGTAAGAGCTGTTTGATAGTGGAATTTGCTGCCAAGGAGTGTGGTGGAGTCTCCTTCTTTGGAGGTCTTTAAGCAGAGGCTTGACAACCATATGTCAGGAGTGCTCTGATGGTGTTTCCTGCTTGGCAGGGGGTTGGACTCGATGGCCCTTGTGGTCTCTTCCAACTCTATGATTCTATGATTCTATGAGAACCTGCAGCCTCTACAATGATGACAGCCACCTTCCCATCAGCCTCAATGGCTTACAAAGAGTAGAAGACTCAGTTAAACCAATTATTCATTGTTCTTGTTCAAACCAATCAAATGTATTGAACCAGCCAACAGACCTCATAACAAAACTTATACTTTCCATTGAAAATGAGATCCAAGATCAAATAACTCATATCGACAGATAGAGAAATGTAGTTACATTTAGTTGAATAAGCTTTTTGCTAATGTTTTCATTGTTCTGGTTTGGATGTAATGCTAAGCCATAGTTTAGCATTAAAGGAATTAACCACAAGTGTGGGATCTTTAGAGCCATTACAGCCTGACACATTATGGGCAGATTCACAAATTAATGAGTCCTGCTTACTTTTTAATAAGATAAAGAGAATAGAAATGCACAGAGGAGTGTAAAATTGACAGATACTCTAGTTAAAGCTACAAAAAATAATTTCTGTAATAGTTAGCTGGTGATTCATGATCTTAATTGTTGTTGTGGGGTATGTGTGTGTATGTAATTTGTTACATGGCATGGCATACATGGTTCTCCTACCCATTTTTATCTTCACAACAACTCTGATAACTAGACTAGGTAAAGGTAAAGGGACCCCTGACCATTAGGTCCAGTCGTGGCCGACTCTGGGGTTGTGGCACTCATCTCACTTTATTGGCTGATGGAGCCGGCGTACAGCTTCTGGGTCATGTGGCCAGCATGACTAAGCTGCTTCTGGCGGACCAGAGCAGCACACGGAAACGCCGTTTACCTTCCCGCCAGAGCGGTACCTATTTATCTACTTGCACTTTGATGTGCTTTCGAACTGCTAGGTTGGCAGGAGCAGGGACTAAGCAACAGGAGCTCACCCCGTTGTGGGGATTCAAACTGCTGACCTTCTGATCAGCAAGTCCTAGGCTCTGTGGTTTAACCCACAGTGCCACCCGCATCCCTAAAAGCCATGAACCCACAAAAATGCACATAAACACAAAATTTTGCAAAAGAATTTATGTTATTGTATTGGGTAAATCTTTTTTTGTTTTTTGTTTGCATCCAGTTCATGGACCCCTTGAAGCTAATCATAGACCCCATAAAAGTTCATGGAATGCAGGTTAAGAACCCCAGCACTGGAGCATGTGGTGGGGTTGTCTGAAGCTTTTATCAAGCTTCTGTAGACCACCTTTGTGGAGTCCCACCAGCGGTTCTCAGGACCCTACCATCTGCTCTGCTTTGGATATGGGCACATGAGTCAGTAAGAGATAAGCCATTTCTGATTTAGCATTCATATATCAAACATGCTTAGACAATATGTTTTATGTGTCTTTCAATTTACTGTCCAAGGCTGCAGTCATACGCCCTTGGAATTGAGCACCATTGAACTCATTTATAAATGACTTGGTTGAAGAAATTGAGGAGTTGCTCATCAAATTTGCAGGTGACACCAAACTGGGAGTGGTAGCTAATGCTACAGAAGACAGAATCGGGATTCAGTATCATCTTAACTGATTGGAGAACTGGGCCCAAGCTAACAGAATGAATTTCAATACAGACAAATGTAAGGTTCTACATTTGGGTAGGAAGAACCAGCTGTACCAAATTAAGACAAGGGACACCTGGATTACATGTAAAAAAGATCTAGGGGTCTTAGTAGATCCCAAGCTTAACACGAGTCAATTGTATGATGCTGCAGCAAAAAAAGCTAATGCTATTTTAGGCTATGTCAACAGAGGTCTATTGTTCTGATAAAGGGAAGTAATAGTACCACGCTATTCTGCCTTGGTCAGACCACACCTGGAGTCTGGGTGTCACAGTTTAAAAATGACATTGACAAGTTGGAACATGTACACAGAAGGGCTCCCTAGATCAGTGTTTCCCAACCTTGGGCCTCCAGCTGTTTTTGGACTACAACTCCCATCATCCCTAGCTAGCAAGACCCAGTGGTCAGGGATGATGGGAATTGTAGTTCAAAAACAGCTGGAGGCCCAAGGTTGGGAAACACTGCCCTAGATGACCAGGGGTGTGGAAACCAAGCCTTATGAGGAATGGTTGAGGGAGCTGGGTATGCTTAGCCTGGAAAAGAGGAGACTGAGAGGACATACGACAGCCCTTTTCAAAGGGCTATCACCTGGAAGATGGAGCAAGCTTCTTTTCTCCTGCTCTGGAAGCTAGGACCTGAACCAATGGATTCACTATACAAGAAAGGAGATTCCAACTAAACATCAGAAAAAACTTTCTGACAGTAAGAGCTATTAGACAGTGGAATGGACTCCCTTGGCAGCTGGTGGGCTCTGCTTAATTGGAGGTCTTGAAGAAGAGGTTGGAGAAGATGACTCTCGGGGACACCTTTCAACTCTACAGTTCTATGTTTCTATGAATGTGAGTGCTACAATATCTGTAAGGATGTACAAATTTTGAAGGCAATAGAAAAAGATTGTAGGATTGCAATTCTGCAGCTGAACATTCCAATTCTTTGACTCATACAAAATGAAACACTTTTTGGTTCCCAAGCTCATGTACAGCCCTACAAAACACCGCTTATACAGAAAACACACTCTGCACACCTTGCTAACTCTCCAAAATTAAAATAGTTCTACATGGAAGTAGTTCTTCCCCTAGAACATTTCCCTCTTACCTACTATCTACATATATACTCACTTCAGTCATTAAATCCATTATTATTGTGAGTCACCTTCTACAGATGGGCTATGAATGATCATATTTGGGGGAAGTTCAGGGACATAGCTATGGGGGAAACATTGGCTTTGTGAGTGAGATGCAGAGACTATTTTGGCTAATGAACCATGCTAATATTTCATGGCAGCTGAGCTTTAAAACTCTCGTGTGTTCCTACTCAGCCCTAAACTGTGCAATTAAATTTTTTTGCTGAAAAGATCCCTAAGGTGCTGCCTTTAAATATCTTAATTAGGAGTACTCCCATTGCACATTATAGTAACTCAGAGCATTTAGTCTTGCTGAAATGTAGCAGCATATGAGGAGGGAAATGTGAAATGGCTAGAAATGATTTGGCACTAGGGCAGTCAGTAAGAAAGAACCATTTCAGTTCTGAGTTAAGAAAAACCATCACTAATTCAGAGGAAACATGCACATCCAGCATCTTAGTGTGAATCTGCAAAGGCTGTTATATGTTGTAGATGTTATCTGCTGTACTCTTTAGGGATAATAATAGTTTCTTGCATCAGTAAGTTCACCCTAAACTCAACTGACAGGAATAATTGTTCACCAGCTAAATAAAATAGCAACAAACTATTAGCAGCTCAATATTTTGGATGCTTGTATTTAGCAGAGCCCAGGATCTATTGAACATGTGGTACTACTTGAAAATGCATTTAATGAAATTTTCTCAGGGAAATTATCCTTTCATATGCATGATCTAAGGAGCTTTGGGATTTAGCATGAAATCTGGGCCATTTTTGCTTAAATCCTTAGTCATTATCCTTTCCTCTAACTCAAATTACTTGATTCATGCCTGGTGTTTTGGCAATGAAAAGGATCTGGATGAAAGATGTGTATTAAGTTGTTGCATAGGGTGTTCAATGTGCAGTCTGTTGCTGGCACAATGTAAGATATATTACAGCTTTGCAACAAGCAGATAGAAAGTGTTAGAGCTCAACTGCACAACCAGCAGTCGCTTGAAGTACCTGTTACTGGACTATATGACTTTACACTGCTCCTGGCAGTTTGACTATTTTAATGCTCCCACACATATTTTTTTTTTAAAAAAACCACACACCTTGAACATATTAAAAGCTTCTAACTTCCTTCCCCTCTTTTCACATCTTCATCTCTTTGAACCGTGTCCCTTTCTTTGATCCTCCCTGATATTACAGTGATCATTTCTCACTCCCACCCTGGGCAAAGTGAGTATTTATTTTCTTTACCCTCAGCTACCCTGCATATGAGAGTTTGGTACTTGTATGGGTGGGGGAGAAATTCTGTTTGCTTCACATTTTAACACGAACCTACCTAACGTTTATTTCCCGAAACGACAACACAAACTTAAATGTAACTATCCTTCAAAATTCGTATTTCTCTGAATGTTGTGATGCAATTCTTCAACCAAAAAAATTGGCATTTTAGGGGGAAGTGTGCATAAGAATGAAAGGAACATACAAATTGCCTTCTTTTAGGCCAATGTGTGTATCAGAAGAAATATGCACTAAAATGCTGATCAATTTTCATGAGGATTTAAAAAAAACAAAACCTGAACTTATTGGAAACTCGAATAAGTAAAAGAAAGAAAATTGATACAGTACTTCCATCCATTCCTACCTGCAATAATATATTGCAATGTTGGTGTTGGTGTTTAGTGTTTGACTAGGACTAACAAATCCCTACTTAGCCATGAGCTCAGTGGGTGACTTTGAGTCAATCTCTCTGTCTTGTTGTAATATGCAGTTATTGGCACACATGTTTTACAGCCTGCATTTTTGCTAACCAAAGATTACATGATCTTTTTTGTAAGGAAACCAAGTTCTTTCTTTTTAAGTCATTTGGAACATTATTTTTCTTTTCTCTTTTTACTGCCAATGGATGGAAACTTGCTTTTGAAACTCTTATGAGTAAAATATTCATTTGTTTGTATTGTTGAGTGTCTGTGATTTATTCTAGCCTAAGTATTTTCATGGGCAACATTTGTTTAAAGGTGGATGAGGGCAGACCTAAATCTAACTAAGTTTTAATGTGCTTGGAGCAATCACCATTATGACTTTTTAAATTAGGCACAACTGATTCCAGTGCTGAATGTTTTGGTGGAATGCATTTCTCACATTATTACTTAGCTCATATAAAAGCCCACTTTCTATTATATTTTGCACTCTATGGCTGGTGCACACTGGACAGATGGAAAGCAGACTTTCTTTTCTCAGGCACATGAGTATCACAATGAACAAGATCAGTGGTGAGCAGAAAGCAACGTATTGTGACTGAGATATGCCAATATCACAACTGACCTTATCACAGCTGCCTTACTAATTACAAGTGGTATTCCAAGTGATATTAAAGTAATATTTAAATGTCTGATTAAATAAGTCAATGTAAACGGATTACACATTTTTGGAACCTTCTGGCATCTAGATTTAATTCAAAGTAGAGGAGAAGCACCCCAGTGTCAATCTAATTGATAGTTTTCATTTCCAGCAAGTATCTCCACAGTTTAATCACAACTCTACTGAGGTATACCCTGCTAGAAGAATTACTTGTTAAAATGAGAATTTAATTTAGAAATACATTTCTAGAATTCCACAGAGGAAACAGTCAACATTGCTTCTTTGGTCTTATTGAGTTATCTATACACTAAAACGTTTTCCTCCAGCACACATTTAATTGAATCATGTCTTCAAAAAATTAATACTTTTCTATGCCTGTCAAAAACCACAAGTCAACACTTGCCTTCTTTGCTTAATACATCATACAAATGTGCAGTAATTCTCAGCAGGGTTTAACGCATCATACAAATGTTCAATAATTCTCAGCAGGGTTTAACTAGTTGCCCACACAGTTTTGATGATAGGAGGACTTCAGTCTGACCATAGCTGTATTGCGACATGATAAGATTAAAATGTGTATTGGCTAAATATATATGAATGATGTAATTCTGCATTCATTAAACACCTCTGTATAAATACAAAATAATGAGCTAAAATAAAAGGTATGTTTAAAACGGTGACTGTTTGTTTCTCTGCCTTGGGCCCCCAGATGTTTCTGGCCTACAACTCCCATGATCCCTAGCTCACAGGACCAGTAGTCAGGGATGATGGGAGTTGTAGGCCAAAAACATCTGGGGACCCAAGGTTGAGATCAAGGAAAGCAGATATTCACGCTCTCAAAGTTTCAGACATATCTCCTTTTCCAGCACACACTGAACTAATTACTAAATGGAAATTTACTGATAACTTTTCATGATATACTTTTTTTTTAAAAAAAAAAGACTAAAAACTTGAGATGTATTTTTCATTTCTAAAATGTATATTTTTTAAACTGAAGACACTATATATGAACTTACCAATAGAAAACTGGAGTACAGAAGCTGTGGTTGTATTAAGGCCATTAGTAGTCTATGGAGAAGGGAAAAGAAGAAATGTTGCATTGAATCAGCAAACTAATTAGTTTATTGTAGTTTTCTTGGAAATACAAATGAGAATCTTTGAACCCTGTAAGTTTAATGCCTTGGACTCTGTTCCAGTTACTTTCAACAGCGGCAAGCTCAGAAATGAAAGATATTTTATTTTCTGCTTTTCCAACTATTGCTATCTTACCATATGCAAGTTATAAATTCTTTGCTTTTGTCGTAATTATGAAATGAACATGTGATTTTAAAATTGATTTTGCACCCTTATCATCTTATCTACAAATTAAGCATTCTAAATAGTAAACAAATAACAGATTATTGTTTTTGGGAGTGGTTATTTTTGAGCATGAATATAGTTTAAAGCAGTGTTTTATTTTAGGCAATCCAAATAATGATGTGCAACCTTTATTATTATTAATTTTTTAAAGTTATTTTTAACAGGACTCACGGTCTCAAGTTATCCATTGCACCTATTAATATGGAACATGCATTATTTATCAAGAGTCACGTGCAGTTGTGCCAGAAAGAATTAACTGGCTGGGGGTTTTATCCAGGCTTTTAAATATATATATATAATATTTTAAATTCTGCATAGTTAATGGAGTTAGCAACTTCAAATGAGAAAGTTTCACAGTTCGTATCTCCATTTTTGAATGCCCGCACGATGAAAGCAGCAGCCATGCTGGTGCTCGTTTATCCTCTAATATATCCTTCCTCTTTAGAGCATTATATTCTGCCATTGGATGGGTCATCGTGTGATGCTGCCAGCACAGCACTTGCTGTGCAGCCAGCACCTTAGATGATTAATTCCACTTTGCAAGTCTGTCTTCGCTTGAATGCTGAAACAAAGCACCGAATACACCAATGCTGCTTAAGACTGAAACCTTAAGGTTGCATTTCTGGGAATAAGACTTTATTGAATTCAACAAGACTTACTTCTGAGTAGAAATGGTTAGGATTGTGATGTAAGGCAATAATATATAAAGGTATAAATCTGAAAGGGTATATTGGAATGCAATGTACATTCCATTGGGGAGAAGTACAAGGAAGCAATGGGGGCTAAGGAAAAGAGCCAGAATGCGCCCCCCCAACTGTAACGTTGACAGTGACATATAAAGAAAACTGACAGTTTCTGAATTGAAAACTTGAAATTCCACAAATCAGTCAATTTCGCAAACAGGCACTTACCAATTCTCTTGGCCCATATGGCTCACAGAAAGTGACAGCATTGCCATGCATAATTACACCACATTGGTCTCCAACCTCACAATTACTACATTCAAACCTGCAGGAAAACAGAACACAGTCGAGTTGAAAATGCTGAAAAGCAAATTAGAGGCTTGAAAATTCTGACTTTGGGAAGGAAAGGTCTGTTTAGGAGTCCCCAAACTCAAGTTAATGAACAAATTACCATCCAAAGCAGAATTGTTATTTGGCTTGCCTATAAGACACTCCATTTAATCTTGCACCACTTTCCCCACCAACAAAACATCCTCATGTTAATTCAAAATATTTAAAACAAGTGAGTGGGGTTGTTTCCTCAACTACAGTCATGTTTTAGTTTTCAAATATAACAAATATAATATCGCAAGAGCTACTATGTGGCATTACAGTAAGGATAACTTTGAAACAGATTTTATTTCTAAGCACAGTATATGTAAGTAGGAGGAAAACAGTTAATTGAGTCTTGGCATCACCATGGGCTGATGGCAAGAGGACTAAAGTGTCCCATTATTAACCCAGCACCACTTCTTTACTCCAATAACAGTGCATTCTTTCGACTATTTAAATGATTCCAATAGTATTTTTTATTCAAACAAAACGACTAATTCTGCTACTTATTTTGCGCCCAAGGTGTGATGGGCAGTGTTGAACACCTGTATAGCATGGACCTGTTTAGAAACCCCTACGCAGTAAGAGCTGCTTTGCACTTGCAGATTAGCAATGACACAGTATGCATTTGCAGCATTCCCTGTAATGCAGAAGGGAGGTAGACCTATTGTTACCACCCCAATCTCTGAGTTGTGAGAGACTCCTGGGGTTCCGGTTTTACCAAGGGCTTCCTTTCCTTGGAGCAGGGGTCTGCAACCCGCGGCTCCGGAGCCGCATGTGGCTCTTTTACACCTTTGCCGTGGCTCCGGGGCGGATACTAGCGAGGGGAGGAGGCGCATTGTGTGCCCCGACATTCCCCACTGTGGCGGGCGCTGTACTGGCTGTGACGTCGCATGGGGGCGGTGCGTGCGTTATGTCAGTACAGTGGTGCCCCGCAAGACGAACGCCTCGCAAGACGAAAAACCCGCTAGACGAAAGGGTTTTTCCGTTTTGGAGGCGCTTCGCAAAACGAATTTCCCTATGGGGTTGCTTCACAAGACGAAAAAATCTTGCGTCCCCCGGCGGGTTTTTTTTGCTTTTTTCGCCCTTTTCCTAAGCTGCTAAGCCGCTTATCAGCTGTTCCGCTGATAAGCCGCTTAACAGCTGATCGCTGGAAGCCGCTTGACAGCTCTAGCACTAATCCGCTAAACTGCCAATGGGCTTGCTTCGCAAGACGAAAAAACCGCTAGACGAAGAGAATCGCGGAACGGATTAATTTCGTCTAGCGAGGCACCACTGTATATGGAAACATCACCGCTGCAGACAGCCAGATTGTTGACACCACATGATGCGCTTATCTCTGGGAAAGAAGATTTTCCCAGGACGTTCACAGGCTGGATAAGTCTTTGTGAAGAGTGTAACTTGAAACCTTCCGATTGCGCATGTTCAGGAAGTTTGTCGGACTTGCTGGAAGAACTGAACTGAAAGGAAGTGTTTTTCTCTAGTGCTGTAATGTCAGAAATAAACATCATGTAAATAGATTTCTGACTTATTTTCTTTCCCCTGCGGAAGCAGGAAAGAGGGGTTGTGCATTTTGCCCATGCTTGGGAAAATGTCGCCTATCAAAATCTCCCTGGTCTGTCTGCATATCAGCCAGAGGAGGTTACCGGTAAGCAGGCTCTGAGGACAGTGAGAGGGGCCAGCCTCTATGGAGGGGGCTTGCAAACCAACACGTTAGTCACGCACTGTCCCGACATCACCTTCCCGCCCGCCCGCCACATTGTAAGGGGCATGTACACTGATCACTGCATTGAAAGGGGGCATGTACGCTGGTCACTGTTTTGAAGGGGAATGAAGAACACACACACAAAAAAAGGTAACTTGTTTATTTAACGTTTATTTCTATGAGGAGGAGTAATTCTGAGGGGTCAATCAAAGAAATAATAAAAAAGTGACAAAAAAAGTTATTTTTATAATGACGAGTTTTGCGGCTCCCAGGTTTTTTTTCTTCGGAAACAGGTCCAAGTGGCTCTTTTTGTCTTAAAGGTTGCAGACCCCTGCCTTGGAGTGATGGTAAGCAGAGATTGTGATGGCTTTAGGATTTATATGCACGCGCGCGTGCACACACACACACACTTATACACAGCCTGAACATAAGAAGGAGGCTATCACAGCATTAACACTCCCTTACTTCCCCTTTAGGTTCCCAGGAGAGTTCCAAAGCCAAGCACAAGCAAGACCTTTCCCTGCGTCTTCAGCCAATAATAATAATAATAATAATAATAATAATAATAATAATAATTTATTATTTGTACCCCGCCCATCTGGCTGGGTTTCCCCAGCCACTCTGGGCGGCTTCCAACAAAGATGAAAAATACACTAAAATGTCACATATTAAAAACTTCCCTGAACAGGGCTGCCTTCAGATGTCTTCTGAATGTCAGGTAGTTGTTTCTCGCTTTGACATCTGATGGGAGGGCGTTCCACAGGGTGGGCGCCACTACCGAGAAGGCCCTCTGCCTGGTTCCCTGTAACTTGGCCTCTCGCAGTGAGGGAACCGCCAGAAGGCCCTCGGCACTGGATCTCAGTGTCCGGGCTGAACGATGGGGGTGGAGACGCTCCTTCAGATATACTGGACCGAGGCCGTTTAGCGCTTTAAAGGTCAGCACCAACACTTTGAATTGTGCTCGGAAACGTACTCTAGCCTCCAGCCTCCACCTTTCAGCTTCCAACTCTCACACATCTAGCTCTACATACTGTTCTCCTATATAGCAGCTAAGGGAGGGTTGGGGGAAAGGCCCATTCATATGTTCTATGGCATAGAGCAACTTAAGCTAAATTGTGGCACTTAACTAGCCAGCCAAAGCCATTATCTTGAAAAAGGAACTGGTTTGACTGCTTTCCCCTTCTACATTCTGCTTTCATAGATACAGGATTGCGGGTTCTGGGAGGGGACGCAGACTGACCCCCCACTCCAAAAGGAATATCAGCAATCAGTTCCCCTTGTACAGCATCTCTGTGTGTACACGTACACATTGTGTGGAGCTGTGCTTGAGTCCCACAACCTGTTACATGCCCATCACAAACTAAATGTATAACATCTGCCTTATTATGGGACATCCCTTAGACACATGTGATGTCCTAAGGCAGGTTATGTGCCCTCATCCCCCAGTTTCTCTTTCACTCTTCCCTTCCAGCTTCCCCCCTCATGTTTGTATTCTGTAGATTCTGATTTGTGTTTTGGTAATTAAAGTCAAGTCTTGAATTGATCAACGTGATCCCAGCACAAATATACCCAGTTATGTGTATTTCTTGTTTACATAAGTAATGGGCATGCAATCCTTTTCCATCTGTACCAAAGCAGCAAAGCATTACAAATCTTGTTGGGTATTTGGCAGCCTTTCCTCTTGGCTAATGAATCTTGCCTAAGGATAAACAGAAAACACACCTTTGGCTCAACAGTAATACATGCAATAATGTGCTTAGGTTTCTGCACAGACCGCTGTTATAAGGCTGCTGTCACATAGATTGATTTGAGAGTTTTTAGAAATATTTTTGTTTATTGCAGATCGTTTCCCAAAGACCTGTATGATAGAACTACTCTTCTGTACGACATATTTGTTCACTTTTTAGCCGGCAGATCCACCAGGGGAGTGGGTGCAATGAAAGGATTAACTTGATGACAATAATCCAAAACAGTGACAAGTTTGGGTGTAGCTAACTGATTGGCTTTTGTTTTCTGTCTTATTTACAAGAACGTCCTGCCAACGTTTTGTTATATATATTTCTACTGAACTGAGAATTCAAATTGGAGGACATTCTTGACTTCCTAAAAAGTACCTAGCAAGAACATCTAATGCTAGACATTTTTTTTAAAATGCAACAATCCCTTGCTGAAGTATTTGTACAACAGTTGCTAGGCACCTGGAGTGCTACAAAAGACTTACTCAATTCATAAACAGGCATGATGCCATTGCAACAGATGGACTAAATAGAAGGCTAGGCTGCCAAAAGGCTGCCCATGAACATGAGATTGTAGATGTGCTGTTATTAAAATGACTGCCCGTTAAGGAAATGTGCTTTCCTTAACCCAAATGGTTTTTTTTGGGAGGGGGGGATTTAAACGCTTGTTAAATCACAAGAAGTTAGCTCTGTATTCTATCAATTACTAGCTAGGGGTCCTTATTCTCCAAGATAACTTTTTGACAAGAATTGCTGGTTGTTAGGTCAGCAAAATGGTTAGGGCTGTCTATTTCCCAATCCCTATAGCCTGAGGAGTCCTAATGGGCAGAATACTTGATGACTGGGTTGTGTTTTTTCAGGTGTTTTTCCTTGAAAATGGTAAACTATTAATGTAGCATATTGTTTTGGGTCCCTTTAAGTATAATGACTCCTGTGGGGGAAAAGGGAACTCTTCATGCATGCAATAGGGAAATCAGTGTTAGAAATTGGGATAGAAAAGCTAGGAGCCAAATGGCTACTGGGACCTGGGTTGTGGGCACCTAAACAGAATGTCTAGTCACCATTTGGGGGCAGGGTTAACAAAACTTTTTATTTATTATTTTGATAAGCATGAACTAATACGCCATTCACATAAGTGACACACTGCTAATATAACATTTTTATCAGAAATTGTTAATACATGTTTAATTTGGTGTTTACAATAAAAATCTTGGTACCATACTTCAGTTTTCAAAACACTCTTCTCTTTATTGTTAAACTCCTTCACATATTGTCTATCCTTAACACAGACTTCAAAGCACATACATTTGAGTAATCCTTGAGTGTCAGCCAGGTGCAAAAAATGGCACCCAGGCTTTTCGAGGCACTCACAAATGATGAATCTTTAGGCACAAAATGCGCCTGGTGCCCTGCTAATTTCAAACCCTAAGGGAAATCACTGTGTTTGCAATCCCCTTCAAAGAACAGGAAAATGGGTAGGACTTCAGGAGTGTGCCCAGAGTCATTTATAACACAATCTCAGTACTGTGTTATTGTGAGGAATTAACAATTGGAATAGGCCTGCCCACCGAACATGCCCTGGTAGCCATATACTAAGGTTCACCTAGAATGCTGCAAACTTTGTGCCTTGGGTCTCTCAAATGTCAGCTTTTAAATAGATGCTCTGTGAAAGCAGCTTGGGAGAATGTGTTGCATTTTTTAAAAAAGAAGTGGGGAAGTTATTTATTTATTTTCTTTCTTACTTTTATATCCCACCTTTCTTCTGTCGTGGAATACAAGGTGGCCTAAGTGAGTTGGCCTCTTTTCTTCCCCTTCTTCTTTGTGATATCTGAACCAGGATGATGAGATTAAGCAGGCAAAGTGAAACCGGAGCCTCACTCTTACATTGATATCTCACCTTCCTTCAATCATGGAATTCAAACTGATATGCATGGGGTTCTCAGGTAGCCCCCCCATCCAGACACTAACCAGACCCAGTCATGCTTAGCTTTAGCAAGGTTGCTTCATCATGTCCCCTCAGATCATGCCTTCTCTGCTCTACATCTGTCTTGTCTTCCCAATTGTCCACTCCACAAAGGAAGAAAAGGACAAGAGGGAAAGTTATGGACAACTATGGGTGCCACATTCAACCTGGCTGACAACCTACACTTGACAACCCCTATCATCAAGTTTGCACTGGGGGGAAACTTAAAAGATTTAATACTGATTCTTGCTAATCTCATACAAGTAGCTATTTTTTCTGGTACTTGCTCAATGGCAGCTAGCCTGATATCCCTTTTAAGCTTGACTGCCACCATCAATTTAATTCTCTCAATCTTAACTCTTCCTTTCCCCAAACTGAGCTTAAAATGCAAGCTAGTATACAAATGTGTGCTTAGGCTGCATTCTCTGTAAATACAGAACAGGGGATGCATCACTGGCTACAGGTTAATCTGGATGACCTTATTAGGCCTTTTCCCTCTTTTTAATTTCTCAAACTCTATGCATATCAAGTGGCTTTGCTGTTCAGCTACTACTTCTCTATAATCTGGTTTAGGAAATACTGTGAAGAGCTCTGGCTAGCTGGAACATCTCTTTTTATCATCTTTCATCTCCTTTAGGATTATTTTCTTTATAAAATCATGAACAGCTTTGAGCAAATCCTGATTCCAAGCCTTCATGTCGACTTTGAAATGTATTGCTTCGAAAATTAAATGGCTTAGAGCTGGTCACACACACACACACACACACACACACAAATTTAAGAAATAAAAAGTTGAAGAAGTCATGCCAGTAAAATATTAGTAGCATCATTAGGGCATCAAATGAAAAAGAAAGAGAACTTCCAGCAACCAGGTTCACATCCTCTTGACACTATCTGTAGTGTCATTTTACAGAAAATGTGTTTGTAAGCAATTCTCTTAATTTCCTTTACTGCTCACCTCAGATATTCTTCATCTCAAATACAGAAATGGCTTCAATTATTTTTGTGTGCATGCCTGATGTTACTAAAGAGTTATTTGCAGCTCAATTCTATGCATCTCAGAAGTAAGACCTTTGAACTCAATGGAGCTTACTCCCAAGAATCAAATAGCGTACTGCCACCCCAATTAGGCTTTCCTTTTGAAAGTGCCTAATTTCCTTGCATAAAACAAAAATATCCAGTTACCAGTAGCATGACATATTTTGCAGGGGGAGGGGTGGACTTTAAAGCTTGTATCTAAGTTATACTCAGAGGATACACACAGAAATTAATGGACTAAAGTTAGCCATGGCTATTAATTTTAATGAATCTGCTCTAGGTGAGACTAGCATTGGATACAACCCTTACGACTTGGATACAAGCCCTTAAGTGACTAAGCAGATGTAAATGTGCAGATTCATAAGTTGAAACTTAGGAAGTTGGATCACTTCAAAACAGAAAAGAAAATGAGAGATTGCTAAAATGTTCTTGACCTGATATATGATAAGATTCTAAGCACAACAGTCCATTTCCAAAACCAAGTTCTCTGGAGCCTTGAAGGCAAGCATTTTCTTTGAGGTCCAAGAACATAATATTCTGAACAAATATACAGCAACAGGAAGAACCCACTTTCCAAAAGACAAAGCTAAGCCCATCTAAATTTGAAATATAAATCCCCAAGCTTTGAGGATATGAACAAATCATGTCATACAAAATTTCGAGAAGAAAGGATTGGAAAAGCCCATTAGAGCTCAAAAATATTATGCACAGGACTTGGGGCAACCCACCTGCCTGGTAAGAAACTGATTGGGCAGAGGAGTGCAGACAGGAGGGTGGGGTTGGGTGCCATTAATTAGTAGATAAGATCAGCAGCAGGACATTGGACAGCTCCAAACTGACAACTTGATCCAACAAGGTCTGCAGCCCAGCTGAGTCCTCCCTGGCCCACTGTGGAATGAACAAGGGTAATAAAAAGCCTTGCATCGCTTAAGTACAGCCAGGTATGTGGATGCCTTTGCCAGGTGGAGGGTCTGTGAGTGTGAGGGTAGTGGCTCTGGTTGAGGGGTGCAGCCCCCAAAAGACTCTAGCTTAGAGTTTTCCATCTAAGGAGGCTTTGGGTGACTTAAGTCCTGGGCTGGGATATATATATCTACACACACAATAAAAAATCTTTTAAAGCTATACAAATAATTACAATAAAAACAGCACGGCACCAGCCATTTCAATAAAAGCAGTCAGCTCCCAAAAGCCTGTTGGAACACTTGCCAGAGGAAGGACAACAAGGAGTGAGTAAGTCTAACTTCTCTAGAAAGGGACTTCCAAAGTCTGGGGAAGTTTACCAAGAAAGTATGGGGTGGTTTCAAGGGTCCTCCTTATACAGTTCCTCTGTTGGTTGCATACTACATCTTGCAAACAACACTAAGCCCCTTGAGAGCAAACTGAGTGTAGCAGCAAACGCAGAGTTGGCCGCAATCTGAACCTCACCAGTCAATGTATATATAAATGCTGTCTTAGAATGCCTCTTTCCCCACTGATAAAGACAGAAGACTCCCTGCAAGAGACACTTCAAATTTCCTCGGTGTGAGTAACCTAAAGAGACCCAGAGGCTAGTTTCGCAACCACTGTTTCACTGCATTTATTACTTTCAGAGAGAGTATGCTACTCCTTGCATGATAGAAAAACCATCAAGATAAAAGGAGTCCCTGAAGGTATTGCAGGCCTCTAAGATGCCAATAAACCACTGTATGTGTATACCTTGGGTAGAAATAACAAATCTGGTGGTATAAATGATACAACAGCCTGAATTTCAGGTTGAACACCAACGTATGACCTGTGCAACTCACAGTGTGTACTTGTGACAACTCTAAAGGGGTATTATGTAGAATTTGCGCTAAGGTGTGAGGATGTTAGTTTGTGAAATTACAGGTGCATGCGTTTCAGTTAAATCGATGGTAATTGTCTTCCTAGAACTGTGCAGGATTGCAGCCTTGCATTATAATCCACAAATGTTGATAGCACAAAGGCTCTCATCCAAGTGTGAGCAGCTGAAGAAAGGAGACGATGGCAGAGAAGATGCTAATGGAGCATGAGAAGGATAAGACATTGACTGTCTAACCAAGCAGTATGAGCATGGGGATGAGGGAGAGGTAACTGGGACCATCTGCTCACCCGATTCTCTTGCAGCTCTTCTAGAGCAGAAGCACTGGGAAGAGTGTTAGGGTGTATCTGCTGCCAACTGCTGAACATCTCATACATCTGTCTGTCTGTATTGCTACCTTTTATGGGAGATGAAAAGTGGTGCTCTCCAGTGAGAGTGAGGATTCCTGGGGAAAGGTGTGCGGAGTTTATTCAAATCTCTTGGTGAAAGCTTGAGTTTGGAGGATGACAGCCTGGGTGGAAGTTGGACTGCTTTCCACAAACACACTTCTATGAGACATCTATGAGTTTGCTATAGTATCGTTCTGTTTATGGGGTGTATGGCGTGCCTGGTGTCATGCTTCTTCTGCAGTAGTTCATCCACCTTTCGTCTTCCACCCTGCACTCAGCACTCACCTGTGGCTCCTACCAGTTGTCAGCATGTGACAGTGGCCACACCCTGGGAAACAGCTTCAACTGGCTGGCTAAACAAGGTGAGGGCAGCCATTGAATCTCAAACCCTAGATGAGACATGCTCCAGCAGACTGAGCAGGTGAGA
Organism: Podarcis gaigeae; assembly: GCF_964106915.1. Classification (NCBI taxonomy): domain Eukaryota; kingdom Metazoa; phylum Chordata; class Lepidosauria; order Squamata; family Lacertidae; genus Podarcis; species Podarcis gaigeae. The sequence continues at coordinate 69,595,358 of NC_139686.1, read as the reverse complement.
CTAACAGGGGGCCCAACAGTCTTTTGAGACAGAGGGGAACCAACAGTTCTGTTTGGCTTTTTATTGGATCAGAATTCACTTGCATGCTGGGTGCTTCTTTTAATAGACGAAGCAGAGTGAATTATTGAGGTAGTATATGGGATGAGGTGCTGGTGAACATAATGACGTTTAGACTAGTTTTATGGAATATAATTGCCTATAATTGTTTTATTGTTGATTTATTAATGATAATGTATTAGTTTTATTGGCCCAGGCATTGTAACTGTGGTGTTTTGTGTCATAGCTATGATGTTCTGTTATGTTTACTGCTATTGATTCTTATTCTTTTAAGCCTTTTTGAGACTCACCTGAATGGAAAGCAGCTCAGAAATTCAATTAATCAAATCCATGGCCTGAGTGTGTTGCTTCTTTACTTGAGGGTTGGGGGAAGGGGGTTTGCTGTTGTCGCAATTAAAATAGAGTGGGGGAAAGATGATACTATATGTGTAAAAATGTGAAAATGAAGCAAAACTTACCACATAGCAGGATTCAGTCCTTGTAGCTGATAAGAATCAAAGTCATCTCGTAATATTATGCTTTCGCTGTGCATTTCAGCTGAAAATGAAACACAGAAAAGAATTCCCAGCATAATTTGAAAATCAAATGAACAAATGAAATCTCTTTCTCGCTCGTCTTTCTGAAAATATGATTTGGTGTCCTAAATGTCCTGCTTTCGCTTTTAATTTTTTGGATCTTCTTGCACAGTGGTAGGGATCACAATTTTCATGCAAAAGGTCTAAGCTTCAGTCCTTGGCAGCTCCAGGTATACCTAGGAAAGACTTCTGTCTGAAACCCTGGAGAGCAATGGCCAATCATTGTAGATATGCTGAGCTAGCATAACCAACCACATGACTTGGTCTAAGGCAGTTTCCTATGTTCCTACTTCTCCTACTTCTGTCACATGTGGAATACATATCCCACAGAATATAAATCAGGCATAGGCAAACTCGGCTCTCCAGATGTTTTGGCACTACAATTCCCATCATCCCTGACCACTGGCCCTGTTAGCTAGGGATGATGGGAGTTGTAGTCCCAAAACATGTGGAGGGCCAAGTTTGCCTGTGCCTGATATAAATAATGTCAAAGGCCTCCACTTGTTTTAAAAAACATTAGCTGGTAGTGGTTTCATTCTCATGTTCTCCACTCATCTCCCTCCTACTTTGTGAGCCAGGGTCCAACCCAGTATTTCCCAAACTTGGGTCTCCAGCTGTTTCTGGACCACATCCCTAGCTAGCAGGGTCAGTGGTCAGGGATGATGGGAAGTGTAGTTCAAAAACAGCTGGGGACCCAAGTTTGGGAAACACTGGTCCAACCGTTAATTTCTCAAGTTTTGAACTACTGGTGAAGGAATTTATCAAATTGCTTGATACTTGTTTTATGTTTCTAATACTCACGGACTCTTCACATATATTAATATCTATAGTGGTCAGTGAAATGTATATATTATCTAAAAGGGAGAGGGGATTATGATTGTCTTTGCTGGCACTGATGCATTGTTTATCCAACATCCTTGCCTTGGGTGTCAGAGTTCATATAGGAGTCAGACCCAATGAGTATATCTTGCAGTCTCCACACTGCAAAAATGAAGCATGCAGAGCACATATTTTAGGTCCACATGCCCAGACCCTGTGCAGATCTGACATCTAATATGAGAACATCCGACATGCTCGGGGGTGGAGCCAACTGACAAAAACATACCCACCACCCCGCCAGAGATAGAATACTAATGTCTGCAAAAGGCTAATGTAATAAACAAATGAGCTCAAACATATTTATAAGAGACAGAGAGACATCTGTTAGGTTCATCTGTCAGCTATTTTACTAAGCATTTAGGGGATCCAAAATGAGCTGGAAAAGATTCAGTTATGATTTTCAGTCTAATCTGGGATTAATCTAGAAATACAGTAACATCTCCCTTGCTGCTTTCTCAGAGCTTGTTCTGTGCACCTGAGGACAAGAGATTTGAGATATTATATATTTAGGATGCAACAATTTGAAATCTAATAAGCAAATGGCAATGGGAGGGCAGAGTAGAACTAAGTATATTCATTTCTCATTCAAGTCTGATTTATATCTGAACTCTTTCAAAGCTGCAGTTTCATGATTGCTTTGCAATCATTTTTTTTTTTTTTTGCAAAGCAAAAAATCCAAATACAATAACATAACACGGCAACCGGAAAAAGCAATAGTAACTCTACTGACATACCTAAAAGGGGATATAAGGGAGCTTCTGTTGGAGCTGCAAAAAGAAAGAAGAAAACACCATTCTATTTCAATAAGGCAGAAGATTAAAATGATATAAATGTTATAATGCTGCATATCATATGTATCTTGCTCTTCTCACATGCTAAACAAACATCACATTGCCATCTTGTTTTCATTTTTCGCAAAGTGGTCTTCAAGCAACAAACTTTTGGTATGAAGGACAACAATATTAAAGGAAATAAAAGCCTTCAAAGAACACATTAAATATAACATAGCTCCTCAAATACTTTTTGGGAGTTCTACCCCCTTTTTTGAATTTTGGTCATTTAAGGTTTATGATTTTTCTATTTCCTTCTGAGGAAACTGAACAGTTCAGTGAAAAGAGGTTTGTAGCCGGCATCCCGTTAAGGCTTTGTTCAATTTTAGGTTTTTCTATTTTTTTCCTTAAACTGTTTGATTTTTATGATTTAGTTTATTTCCACAAGATAATATTTCTAGTTGATTACTTCGCATTTCAGGGATTTTCACGGTATTTCATTTGTTTTGTGCAATTTCTTGGTTCCGTGACTGTCTTTTTTCTACTGGCCTCAAATGGAGGAGGCTGATCACATGTGTTGCCTGGCTGTAGAGACCGATACAGGAGAGACATGTTGTGGTTCGAGGACCCGACCCCCGCAATGTGGAATGAATACACAAGGACACGTGATATAAGGTTAATGGGCAAGAAAAGGCCACAACTTTATTGATTACAGCAGTGATAAGGTATTGGCTTAGGCATTGGATGTCTAAAACAAGGGGGTTTATTCACCAGTAGGTGGAGCCTGTTGATGCTAATCCAACTATAGGCTCTCCCCTGATGTCACCGCGAGTCGTGCCATGGCCTCCCGCCAAGCAGGCATCGGACAGAGTACACGACCGCCGGATTCCTTTAACGGAATACCCAAAAATTGAAGGCATAGGCGATGGCCACACCTAGCTCTTCGACACACCACAACACATTATTCCAATGCCTAACCTACCCACCAATACCACGAAAGTTGTGACGATTGCTACGAGGTAGGCGAAGAAACCAAAAAGCCTAATGTCAAATGGAAAAATTCCTACCAGGCCCTCTAGACAACCAGGGCGACCAACCTAAGGTCCATAGCAAGGCCAAGGAACTAAGACCCTGAGCTTGAAGGGAGTGGAGGGTGGGTGACTCACGACAAGACGATGGAGAGGAGAATGAGGCCGAGGAGCGGCTGGCGCTGCAGCACATAGGCTGCTGAACACGCCCCCTCGGAGGCACCTGGTTGGGTGCCTGCCGATGGGCGTGGGCGCCAGCCAGGTGAGTGGGGGAGACAGGGGGCTACCGCCCCCTGCTAGGGGCGGAGCTCGGGCTCCCGCCCACAACCACTCCCCTCTCTTCCAGGGAGGAGAGACATGTTTTGTTGCAGCTGGGGCAGATGAACGCGTCCGGTTGTGCTGCTGCAGGTGCACCATGACATTTATTTTCTCTGTGCTCCTCCCGGCGGTCTTTCCTTCTCTAGTCACTGCTGTGGATATATGACCTGACTGTCTGTCTCCAGGCACTAAAAGCCACCACAAATCTCAGTCCCTGTAGCTCTCCAGCAGTTTGACTTTAACCTCAAAGGCACACCCATTCCTTTGTCCCCTGAGAGAGACGGACGCCAACAACAGAATTGGCTCCCGTCTACATTTGCATAAAGCTTCATTTGTACATATTCCCTCCCATAATACTTATTTCCTGTGGCCAGTTATAAATATGTCAATTGTTAACTAATAATAATAACAATATTTCTCCAATTTTTTGTAATCCAGTATTTTCCAAATATTTGTAATCCAATATTTTCCAATATTTTTAGGCTGATGGACAGAAATTTGGCTTTTGCACATGCATGTGTATTGTAGAATGACGGCAACATCAAGTGATATTTATTTATTATTTATATTAGGTTACCTTTTCTTCAAGGAGGACACATTTTTTTCTAAGGGTGGGGGGAGTATATGTTTTTCCTCATATCCATTTTATCTCAGAGCAGCCCTTGGAAGTAGAGGTGACTGATCCACGTTCACCTAGTGAGCTTCATAGCTCAGTTTGAGTTTGAACCTGGGTCCCCAGTAGACCATAACAGCACAGATATTGCTCTCTGGTTCATCAACGCGGATTGCTAGGTTGATGGCTACTAGCAACAAGGTCTATAACTTATGGAATGCCTCACCCCCAAACCACTACATGTGGCCTTGTTCCTAATGATTTCTTTCAGGCTTGTTTATTTCTATCTGCCTTTTATTAATCGATATGTCCTGATGATGTTTTGCTGCTTATTTTAAGGGGTTGTAATGTGGATTTCAACTTGGAAATTTGTATATTTGTTATGCTTATTTTGACATCACTTTGTACGATGCCTTGTGGGGGCAACTGCCCTGAAAAATAGTTTGTTAAAGTTTTAATAAATACACTCAGCTGCATTTGTGAACTAGCCCCAAAACTTTTATTTGAGCCATCCAGTAATAACACATGAAGTTAGGCACAGGCAGCCCTATACCTGCCAGCATGTTGCACAGAAATGTATGGATTGCCCTGCACTGTTTTTTGTTCTGTTGGCAATAATTTTGCACACATTTTTATTAGGATTCATAGGAACTAGAAATGTATTTTATAAGGAGTGGGGAAATAATTCAGCATGCATGAGTTACTTACCTTTTGCTTTTGAAATAAATTATTTGTAAGGTTAAGCAAGTATTAAATGCCTAACAAAAGACAGTTCTTAACTTCTCACCCATAAAAAATTAATGTTAAGGGCATTTCATTTCCCAAATTTCTAGAGTGTCTGAAAAAGCTTAGGGATTCTTTGCCTCAAGTACCTTTAAGCTAATTTTAAATTCTAATCCTTCATCTGAGAAATTATAGAGGAACTGTGAAGTTACCATTAAACGAGTGATGAACATACTTTTATATCCCCCGGAATAATTTCTTTATTACAATTTATATTTTATTGCACCAGGGTGAAGTTTTGACCTTCACATATTGTAATTAAGGTCCAAAAATGTCAAACACCTGGAGCATCATATAAAATAGAGTGTAGCACTTTTCAAAGTATTTTCAAGTTTAGAATCTTACCAACCCAAAATTATAATTATGAGCTACAATTTAGCCAAAGTTGAGGCATTTTCAAACCCATTTGTTTAATTAAAAGATTTATAAGCCACTTGATTTAAAAAAAAACAACCCAAACACCTCTCCAAGTGGCTTACAAGTAAAATCAGAGACTTTAGTGAGAGAGATCAGATGTTTAATACTCCTTAAAATCAACAGAGATAAAAAGTCCCTAAATTTAGTTGGATTGTGCCCTATACTTTTATTTTAGGAATATATAGAATCGTAGAGTCGGAAGGGAGCCTGAGGATCATCTACTCCAACCCTCTGCAATGTAGAAGATCAAATCTGCAACCTTGCCCTATGGAGCCAAGGTGAGGGTGAGATCTAGAATTGCAGAATTTCCCAAGGGGACAGGCTCCTCCAGGAAGTGACGGCGAGGCACACATGAGCAAACAGGTTCTTATCACAGTACTTGCTTGTGGGCTTCCCACAGACATCTGGTTGGCCCTGTGAGAACGCAGTGCTGGAATAGACAGCGCTTTCATCTGATCTAGTGAGGTTCTTCTAATGTTCTTAGGGGTTTCCTCCTCTTTTTGGAGATTTGTCTTCATCTCTCCCCATGATATTCAGCACAATTGTCAGCACTCACCAGGAAGCAAGATGGCTAATTTGAAAGGCAGAGGTAGCCAGTAGAGCTCAGTTATGATCTCTTGCTGGAGAAGGTGAGGTGATGGCAGCTGGATACCTGGGAAGAAAACAGGCAAACTGCAGCCACCTGCTCCCCTGATGTCTGTCTTCCCTTACTGGTTTCCCTCTTCTTTCCCCACACCCTGGCAATCTTTTGAAGCTCTACATCCTTCCTTTTCCTCCTGCAGTAGCCTACTGGGCTGGAGAAAGACCTTCTGCATCCAAACCAGGTCTTTTCCTGGGTGCAGCTCACTGCCCAAGTTGAGTCTTCAGCTCTCGAGCCAAAGGGGAGAATTGGGTGACTTGTGGGTTAAGAATCAAATTTTCTTTCATGGGAATTCTCCTATGAATTCTGAAGCAAGTTTCCATTGTCAAGCATATGTGACTTAGAAGTGTGTTCTGCTGAAATCAATGGCTCTTAAAAGATTGCTTAAAAGGAATATTGAAGAATGGTGTGGATACCATATGTAATTTAGAAACAAGTTACATTTATTGATACATGCTTTTAGTTGCAAGATTTGTGTCCTTGTATACACAGTGATGTACCTAACAGCAACCTAAAATATATCAAACGGAACGAGAAAGAGGAGCTGGCGACTTACTCCTGGCAATCGAATGAGGCAACAATCAGAACAGCTGCTCTGGTGGTATGGATTCATAACTCAGGTTGCAAAGTCTCCACATGCAAGAGAACAAGTGACTTGGAATGATTGCCTGCAGGGGCACTTTCCCTCTCTTGCCTATGAGAAGAAGCACTCACTGTGCGCACTGAGCGCTTCCCACATCCCACAGAGCAGGCGGATAATTCTCTTTCATACCTAAGAATGGGAAGCCTCTGTGCATGGGGCTCTGGAACTCAGCACATGTATTTCTTTACACTCCGGGTCACTGATTACCTTTCTTCATCATCTCTTCCATTTTTCCAGCTTTAAAAAGGCAAGAAAGCCCACCAAGGGAGGCATGTTTGGTTTGCTCAGTGCTCAAATTTAAATCTAAATAGCGCAAATCAATGCTTATTAAAGAGGAAGAGATACAATTATTCTTAGCAATGCTTCCCTCTGTTCATGTTTCCTTTGCATACATTTTTGGAATATTTAGCAAAATATTACAGAATTCTCCCCCCGCCCAATAAGGAATATGCATAGAATTAAGATCTTGGGTTCACTTGGAGTAGTTCTCTGGATCATGGTTGTAAACTAATTTGGAGTTGCTTTTAACTGGGGTGTCATGAAGGTCTTCTGCCTCTGAAGAACCTGCTTCAGAAAGGCAAAAAAGAGAAAGAGCCATTCTCTTTGTCTCTCTTTGATATTTTCCCAAAGAGTAAGGTTACCAGATGTCCCTTTTTCCCAGGGACACTCCCCGGATTTACAGCTTTATCAGCATTCACATGTACATTGCAAACAAGTGTCCCCGGATTCATAGCAAAAAATCTGATAACCTTACCATAGCTGTGCTTCGGCTAATAGCATGCTGTCAAATGAAGGCACCCAGGAGCAGTGAGAGTACAGCGAGAGGGAAAAGTATTGGATCCCCTGCTAAATTTGCCCATTTGCCCTCTGACAAAGCCATTTGGTATTTTAAATATTTGTAAGTTGCTTTTATTAGAAAATACATAGATAAAAGTGATGAACAAATGCAGCAAATAATTAAAGCAACATTGACAACATGATCTATGGACTTAACCACTCCTGTAGTGAACTTCATTAGCTGAATTTTAAATTGACTTCTGCTGCTGTGACAATTCATAGGCCATCTAGTGACCTCTTTTGGAAACGGAGTGTTTTATTAGATACCTTTTAAGTGGAGCTTTTAAAACTTAGAGCAAATGGAGTCTATTCGTTCCTGTGGACTTAGGAAACATTTTGGATGGCTCTGATATTTGTTGAATAAGTGGTTCTGCTTTGGTTGTATTCCATTTAATAGCAATTGGGAATAGGGATATAAAGTCGGTCCATAGAGGAATATCAACTACTCCAATATCTGGAAGGAGTTAAAGCGTCTTCCTGGAGAATAAGTAGTAGAATGAGGTGCAATTTTTATAAAAAGTGAATAGAGGAATGTAATTGGGGTGGGCAACCATAACAATGGTGTGACAAGTGAACCTTTTCTGAAACTCGGTCTATTGGGAAAAGAAATCAGTGCTAACATTTAATCAAAACGATTAATTAGATAATCAAATGAGCACTATTATGTTGATTTCTGCATATTAAACCATCTGTGCAAGAGCAGGTCAAGCTGCTTTTTCCCCTGGCTTGTTGGCAACCTTTGCCGCAGCCTTGTCTGCTATGTTTTCTAGGCTTTGGAGAATCAGCGAGGCTCTGCTTCTCTTTCTCCACAAATGAAACCCTCAGTTCCTCCTCTTGCCCACAAGCAGGGCTCCTCTCCTCTCTTTGCCCCTTTGTTCTCCTTGGAAAAGAGCCAACAGATCCTTCTTCCCATGTGGTGCCCTGTGCAAAAGTTGTTGACCAGTTCTTTTTTCCCTTTTTTTAAGCATCTCCACAGCTTGCTTCCTGCCCTAAAAGAAACTGACTTTAAAAAGATAGGCAGCGACCGCAACAGCATCAGGGGTACCTTTGGGTCACACCCCACACACCCCGCCTTGAGTCATTTGTTGTTCTCCTAGCTCTGAAATAAACTGTCTTCCCCTCCCCTTTAAACCTGACACAATCCTGATTATAAATACATGAAGATTGCCACACTGAGTGTCACACATCCCTTTGCTTTTGTCTACTCTTAACAAAATAGAAGATTCTTATTTGGATTAATAAAAAAAGTAGACTTTATACAATATACAAAGAGCAGGAATTTTATGGACGTGCAGAATTTACAACCTTTTAAGATTATATCGATTGATGGGAAATGCCAAGAAACATGCAATGATATATCTCAGTGCCAAGAGAAAGGTAGAAATCATAAAGCATTTGTGGTGTTTGAAATGTCCCTGAGGCTGCCACATACCTTTCACTTGTTCCAAATCTATAAACTAAATTTAAATGGAAAAAACCAATATTGACTCCCTCTACACCTCTACTCAAAAGGAAGTCCCAGTGAGTTCATGGGGCGTTCTCATAGGTATAGGATTACAGCCTAAATTGGACTTGATGCTTTGTGGTTCAATGCAGCTATTTAGAATGCATCCCAGATACCTTGGAGGCAGAACAGAACTTGTTTGAATGATATCGATGGAGTTCTAGATAGGACAGTTAATCTAGTCATTTCAAGTATCAATCCCTCTTCCCAGGGAACTCAGAATTGTGAGGAGCTTACTAGCAACTCTCAACAAACTACAATTCCAGAATCATTTGGGGGAAGCCAGGACTGTTTAAAGAGGTGATACTGCCCTTAATATATAGTACAGGGGAGCCTTAATGGAGCTTGTCATGCAGGTGTGAGAAAATCTGCATTTGTTGCAATTCATTCTTCTACACAATTATGCAAATCACAAGTCCTTAGCATCTGCTCATCTTCATGCTAGATGGACTCTTGAGTAGAGTGGGGAGGTCATGGCAGATCTTTTCAACCAAGAAGCTCAATAACAAACAGCTTGCGTTTTGCCAAACATATGGGAACAAAGCCTGAAACTGATCCTTCAGTATGGAAGAACAACACAATCACATCTTTAATAATTTTGCATCTTTTATGTCTATCAATCAGCTATGCGTCTCCTCAAGTACTAATAATGTCTACAACTACAAATGAATATGGAAGAGTAAGATTTTAAATGAAAATAACTCTTACCTCCTTGTTCACACAACTGTTGGGCTAAGGCATCCTTGAATATAACTTGGCCCCTGTGAGTAGCTGTTGCCCTGGAAATATAAAGAGAAAAAACTTAAATAATGTAGAAAGCTCAGTTGTGGTACAAAATAGTTGATTTAGGTTACAGAAAATATGGGTTTGCCAAGAGCAATATGGGTTTGCCAAGATGGTAAGATACACATCACTATACACATTTCAGACAAATACCTCTCCACACATCGGCAATCACTCGAAAGCAATTAGAGTGGTACCTTGGTTCCCGAACAGCTTAGTTGTCGAACAAATTGGCTCCTCAGTGCCACAAACCCAGAAGTAAGTGTTCCGGTTTGCAAACGTTTTTTGGAAGCCAGAAGTCCGACTTGAGTGCAGGAAGCTCCTGCAGCCAATTGGAAGCAGCGCCTTGGTTTCTGAAAGGACTCCCGGAACAGATTAAGTTCGAGAACCAAGGTTACCGCTGTATTTAAGTAGAGACCGCAGCACAGATAGTCATTTGAACATGCTATCTGTGTTTTTTTCACTGAACAAAAAGCTACTTAATGCATGTTCTAGCTAAATGAACACGAATTCTTAAAACGAACATATTCCTAAAAATAAAAGAAACTGACTATTCAGCTAATATCAATATTTAAAACCAGTGTTAGTAAGTGAGATATGAAAGCTAGGAGCTAAATGGCACCTCAAACCTAGGTTATGGGCACAACAACGGAATGTCTATGTGTGTTTTTTTATAACAAGAATACAAAGCTGAAAATTAATGAACTGTAGCTAAAATATTATGTTCATTTTTCACATGGTCTAGTTCTTCCCCACCCCCTAATATTCTTAAGAGGGTCTCTTCTTCAGTCTTCAGAAGGTAGCTGGAAGTGGGGAGGCAGAAAAAGCTCCTCCTTTCCTTCCACTCTGCAGATTTAATCTTAAATCTTAGGTGCAGTACTGTGCCCAGAGCTCAGAAACTGCTTGCGCTAATGAGATTCCCTGTCGCAAAATGTGCCTAGAATAATGGGAGTTTCGAACGCTGTTTAAAACCTGACACACCATCTCAAGATGGACATCTGTCACTGAATACAAAAAAGAAGATAATCAGTGTATGAAAAGTGCATGTGAGTGGGGTGAAGGGAAAATATATTCTGCTTGGTTAGTGGGCTGCAAATCAGCACAACTATGTTTTTCACATTCAAATTATCATGTGATTTGAATTTTCCATTCTTTGTTCATTCTTTTCATTTAATGAATGTAGCACCTTAGACACTGTTACAAAACTTCCGTGCTGGTTGTGCCTGCAACAGAAGGTAAAGAGAAGGGCAGGGCAGGGATGATAAACACGCGCAGAAACAGGTTGAAAACAGACTTTGGTCATCTTGATTTCAGTTTACATTAATTTGGCTTCCTCTGGCCAGGGACACACTGATATTACTGGCACAGCCTGATTGCTAATCATGGAAATGCCTAGACTGTCTGCTGGGTGGCCTGGGAGGAAGAATAATGGCTGGCAACAGATGGTGTAAGCTGATTTTATACCACTTGCTACCACCAACTTGGGGTAAAGCACGGCATCCCTCTACAAATCAAGGCTGTGACTCAGGATTCCCTGTGGTTGCAGAGAAAAAAATTAGTACATGAGAAGCACAAACCTGGATTTCCATACTGCTTCCACTGGAGTAGTGAACCTGGGCCAAATGCCTCTCTACGCCTCTCTACCTGGCCACCAGGACTCTCCCCAAACCACTACCAGACTCCTCACTGATTTGAGCATCCTGGAGTATATTTTTTGCCTGACTAATTTGATAATACCTTTTGCTTGCCTTGACGTAGAATAGAGAGAAGTGTGGAGAAGCTACTGTACAAAGATAAAATTTACATTTACAGCTTTGCCTACGTTTGTCTCTGGCTCTGCCCCCCACCCCAGCATGTGGCCCCTGGAAGGTTTCCCAAGAGGGAAAATGGCCCTTGGGCTGAAAAAGTTTGCCCATTCCTCGTTTCCTGTATGGCACTTAATCTATTGAATTGTGCCATAGTATTGGGCTTGGGTACCTGCATAGGTGTACAGTGCACACTGGCCTGAGAAATTAGGGTGTTAATTCATGGAAATGGACTTAGGAACATAGGAAGCTGAGTCAAACTATTGGTCCATCTAGCACAGGGATGGGGAAATTGTGGTGCTTCCGACATCATCTTTGACCATTGGCCATGCTTGCTGGGGCTGAGGGGAGTTGAAGTCCAACAACATCTAGAGGTTCACAGGTTCCTGATCCTTGATTTAGCCCTGTTTTGATAGCGCTGACTTGCAGCTTGGAGATGTTGGGACCCTTTTGCCTGCAAGCCATGTGATCTACCACAGAGCTACAGCCCCTTCCAAAGGAAAGTGGAAAAGAATATTTGTTTCCCCAATTAGCTGAAAGGAGTCTTTGAAGAGGATTATGAATGTAAATCAGCACAACTCGTCTTTTGCTTCTTTGAAATGCAGTAGGTACAACGTACACCTCCAGATGCCACAGTGCTGTCATAATTGAGTGCTTAATCGTCAGAGGTCTAATTCTCCTTTGATTCACGGAGCTAACTCCCAGTGACACAAAATGGAATGTGCATTCATGTGCAAAAAAAGAGGAAAACAACTTCATTAGTGATCATTCAGCTATCAGAAGACATGGTAAAAACAAAGAAAAAACATTTGGGATTATTTGGTTATAAGATGTTCCAGGAGCAACCATGTGGGAAACAGAGATTTGGCTACATTTCTTCCTATATACATAAAAATATAAGGCTGTCATTGTGCAGCCCTTATTGAAGGATTTGTAGTGCTGCAACACAATTGTGGATTTGCATAAAATCAGGATTCGGTAGGAGAAGGCCGGTTGCACAACAGCAGGACCCTGAGGGGAGGAAAGTGGTGGTGTAAAACAATGGCGGAAGTTTGAGTAAAGTAGGAATGGAAAGAACTGAGAGGAAAATGATGGTTTTAAACAACTGAAGATTTGAGTAAAGTACCTTCACACAATGGAATATTTGAGGGCTCTGCATGCTTTATCTTTAAAAACATGAGGCAGCTGAGGAATGCAAGAAGGAGATGTTTGAGTACAGTGAGAAGGGAGGGATACTAAAAGGGTGCAATGGCTGTTTTAAACAATGGCAGAAGTTTTAGTAAAGCTGTGGTGGAGGATCACTGAGAGGAAATGGCTGTTTTAAACAACAGGTTTGAGCAGGGATGCAAAAATACTGAGAGGAGAAAAGTGGCTGTTTAAAACATTGACAGAGGTTTGAGTAAGAAGGGAGTAACTGAGGGGAGGGGGAAGTGGCAGTTTCAAATAAGGTTTGAGCACAGCAAGAAGGGAGTTGGGAATGGTTTTGTTGTGTTAGATTTTTGTTATTAGCTTCTGTGTTGCACCCATCTCTGCTATTTCTGTGGGATAACCATTCTCTGCTGCTATATGTTGGTGGCATTGAAAAAAAAAACAGGTATAAAATTAGAATTATTGGCATCCAGAAATTCTTACTTTATATCTATTTTTTCCCCTTTTCACCAACAATTTCTCTTCGGTAAAACTGTTTAAAAAACAACAACCCCTCAAATTCTTAATTTTTTTTTATTGAAACTTTTCAGCATATAATACAACAAAAAACAGATTAATCTAAATAAAAGAGAAATCAACAAAAAAGATCTTAACCCTTGTCTCACATTAAAGGAAATGGACCCTCCCAGCTCTCACCAGGGAAGTTTTCCTTTATTTTCCCACTTTCCCATCCTGGAAAGTCTTTCCTTCCCTGCTTCTCACACAGGGTCTTTCACCTCCCATCTATCACCTTCCTGTGTGTACCCTCATTAACGCAGAGTAAAAGGACCATTAGGTCCAGTCGTGGACGACTCTGGGGTCGCGGTGTTCATCTCGCTTTATTGGCCGATGTACAGCTTCCGGGTCATGTGGCCAGCATGACTAAGCCGCTTCTGGAGAACCAGAGCAGCGCACAGAAACGCCGTTTACCTTCCCGATGGAGCGGTACCTATTTATCTACTTGCACTTCGTGCTTTCGAACTGCTAGGTTGGCAGGATCAGGGACTGAGCAACGGGAGCTCACCCCATCGCGGGGATTTGATCCGCCGACCTTCTGATCGGCAAGTCCTAGGCTCTGTGGTTTAAGCCACAGCACCACCTGCGTCCCTTTAACCCAGAGTAGATGACCTCAAAAAACAAAGCCAAACACAAGCAAAAGTAGATAAAAGAAGAGAAAAAGAAAACACAAGAAATAAAATCACAAGAAATAAAAAGAGAGAGGAGAGAGAGAAAATTAAAGAGGACTTCTGATTCTCCATCTATCAATTATATCATTATCATCAGAGTGTTCACTCCAGAATGGTATCCAGCTGTATTCCAAGGTAACATCCAGCTATTCTTCAATCTGCTGGGTGGTCTTTTCCCAGTCTTCAAACATCTCAAGTTCATTCATTTTCCTTTCCATACAAAAAATCCAAAGTGGCCCTTCAATTGTTATTATCGCTAGATGTTATTCAAACCCAGTTCCTTAACTTCCCACCCCATTTCCTGTTGGCCATGATTTTCCATCATAATTTAGAAAATTCCTTCCATGCTTCTTCCACCCTTTTTCCAGAATAATTGCCAGAGGCTTGATGACTTTTTCCTCTGAATTCAACTTGTACACAGGATCCTCTCTCTCTCAGCTCTGCCGCTGCCATCTCAAGATGTTTTTAATGTCTCTGTCCATGGTTTCATTCCACTTCTCCAGCATCACAACTCCATTGTTTGTCTGTTTCACTCCTCCAGAAATTCTCCATTCCATCATCTGCTACCATTCTACTCTTATGTTCTGGCAGATCTTGAGCAGTAATATTCCCCAAAGGTTTTTGCTCTAATCTTTCTCTGATCCACAATTACTTTGACTGAAAATTTTATACCTGAGTTCTGTAAATGTACCCCAATAAGCTGTGGGATTTGAGATTTGCGTTCCAAATCCATTTGCAGATTGAGATAATGCTATACAATGTAATAAAAATGCAGTTTTCCACTACAGAAGCAATACAAGGGGAAGATTATGAGCAACTGCTTGGTTTATCCATACTGGCAGAAACATTGCATGGTTGCTGATGTGCACACTATCTAACTTTAAAAGCACACTGATTTCATTACCAGCACATTATGTTCTTTCATGTCATTATTAGAAGGATTAGTCACAGCATCTGAGCATCAAAAAGAAAACATTAGCCAACCGTATTTGATTACTAGAATTAATACCACTTTCAAAAAATGCAAATAACAATATTCTAAAAATTACCCTTCACCAGAAGTAATCTTTGTTAGTATTTAAAATACTGTTTTCAGTCCTCTGAGGGGGAGCAAAGTGCAACTTTCTTTTCTTTTCTTTTTCAGATGTACACCTTGTGGTGTGATGAAAGCAGCTCAACATCTCACTGTGACATTTCCCCCCATCAATATTCACTATCATAGGAATATTGGTGCATAGGAAGTACAAATGAAGATAAAGACATGTGTTCACATGTGAAAACAGAACATATTACCCTTTCACTTAAAAAGACATAGGTTCATTCCAACAAAATTGAACAAGCTTTGTAAGTGTTATGCTCTCATAACATTTTGCATGATTACAGCTCACATGCAAGTTCTCTTTGAGAGTTCATTTTAAATGTATCTATTAATTTCCAGGTTCAAGATGTGTGTAATGGTTATATGGGGTTGCTCGTGTGTAAGTTGCCGCCACTCCTGGCTAGATAGCCTGGTTAAACCTTTCCTGGCTGGACAGCCCTTCACTTCGTGGCTGTTCAGTTGCTAGCAGAATCCGTCAGTGGGCGTTTCTTGAACTTCTTCCAGCAAAGAAGTTCTTTGACGCCAAGTCTACGCCTACTTTCCCTGTGTGGAAGTCTTTTGCGCAGGGTGGGTGTGGGTAGCGGAGGACCTGTGCTCTCCCCACTGGTCTCCAGCGAAGAGTCCTGGAGCCCCCTCTCCGATTCCCCCATCCGCCCCCCTTTATCCCTGGTGTTACGCTGATTTCCTTCCCCAGCCGATTAGTTCCCTCTCTCCCTGCTGGGCCCTTCTCTGGCATCACTTGGGCGCCCTGCCTCCACTTCTGGCTCCGATGTCAGTTCCCTGACAATGTGTAAGACATCACCACCACAAACTGCAACACAAAGTTTTGCATAAGACAGCTATGTCCAGGGCTAAATGACTGATGCTGCATGATATCATCAAGAAAGCTTCCTATGCATCCCTCATACTCTATCACTGGTTAAATCTCTCCCCTTTTATTAATATGGGATTGTCTTGGCATCCGTCTTCCTCAAGAGACAATGGAGTGCCAGTGGAGTCAAATCACTGCATTAGCAGCACTGAAGTGACATCCCTGGGGTACAAACCTGGGCAGCGTGTCTGGAGCTCCTGGGACGCCCAGATGACAAGACTCACTGATGTAGTCCGAAGGAAAACAGAGCAAGACATTTGGCACCAGCTTGGCTGCAGGAGTTGCTGGAAGGAGGCATACAAGGGTGTAAGGGGAGGCGTACAAGGGTGTAAGGGGAGGCATACTACCTCTGGTGGACAACAGGTTGTGCTCCTTCTGGGGTACTTTGTCCACCTGTGGTTCCCACCCTGCACTCAGCTCTCAGCTCTCAGCTGTCACTCCTAGAAGCTGTCAGCAACTTATACCAATGGTTTCAGAGAGACTTTGTTTTACTGGCTGAGTTTTACCGCCTTGGCTGTGAGTCCTGGAAGAACTATTCCTTGCCTTGCAGACCTTTTCCTACCTGGCCTGGGCAGGGGCAGGGCCCTATTTGATTCCAGCTGCGAAAGCTGAGGCTGCTGAGAAGACTGCTTGACACTTTTGCATCTTTGGAAATTGTTTGATTTGGTTGTGTACTTTTGATGTTCTATTGTTTATGACTACTGTTTGTACTTACGTGATTATTATTTTTAATGTTGTAAGCTGCCTTGGGCAAAGTTTGAACTATGGAAAGGTGGTATACAAACAAAATTATGTATGCATAATTGAGACCTAACTAGAAAACAAGTTTTCACATCTATAAGGCTCCAGCAACATCCACTATATAGCTCACAGCTGGCGTTATATTGCCCACTGTTTTTGGTTTATGTATAACTGGGGAGACTTATTATTAGCATTATGTCTTTAGGAGAGGACTCCTGTCGTGGTAATGAGTACATACGTTAGGTGGATTCTCTAAACGGAAGAACATATGCTTGACAAATCCCAATAGTCATGAAAAGGACAAGCTATTGTGAATTCCAGACCAAAGACTACATGCCAGGAAATTTCAATGCCAGCTGTTAACAGGAGTACAGCACAAAGAGGTATATATTTCATATTTTATTTAAATTTTGTTGAATCAGAAGATAACTTTTAAGTGCGTCTATAAAAAGAAAGGGAACTTAATGGGCTCAAGTGAGGCAGGTGATCTCTATTTCACATCTTTATTTATTTCTTCAGGGCTTCAAAATTTCTCCTGACTCTCTCTAATGCATGTTATTACCTGTGTTGTGTTCCGACCCATGTACATGACACACTCTTTCTATGCCAATAAAGGAGATTTATTGATTGGTGGTATGGCTTACAATCCATAAAGAAGGCTGATCGCCGAAGAATTGATGCTTTTGAATTATGGTGCTGGAGGAGACTCTTGAGAATCCCATGGACTGCAAGAAGATCAAACCTATCCATTCTTAAGGAAATCAGCCCTGAGTGCTCACTGGAAGGACAGATTGTGAAGCTGAGGCTCCAATACTTTGGCCACCTCATGAGAAGAGAAGACTCCCTGGAAAAGACCCTGATGTTGGGAAAGATGGAGGGCACAAGGAGAAGGGGATTACAGAGGACGAGATGGTTGGACAGTGTTCTCGAAGCTACCAGCATGAGTTTGACCAAACTGCGGGAGGCAGTGGAAGACAGGAGTGCCTGGCGTGCTCTGGTCCATGGGGTCACGAAGAGTCGGACACGACTAAATGACTAAACAACAACAACATGGCTTACAATGTGAGCATGTATGCATTTCAATTGGGTTTACTCCCAGATACTTAAACAGGATTGCAGTGTTGATATCTGTATTTTCCTGCAGCAGAAAGGAAGTTGTTCATCTATTACACATGTTGTGCAGACTCACTCGGCAATTCATTAAGAGATTGTGTGCTTAAGGGACATAAGAAGAATCTTATAGGAACAAAGCAAAGGCCCATCTAGTCCAGGATCCTGCTCTTACAGTGGCCAACCAGATGCCCCGGGAAGTCCATAAGCAGGGCCTGAGTACAACTGCACTCTTCCCAATTGTGATTCCCGGCAACTGATATACAGAGGTGTGCTGCCTTCAATACTGGAGGTAGAAAATAGCCATTGTGCCCAGTATCCATTGACAGCCTTATATTCTATGAATTTATAATTCTCTTTTAAAGCAGTCCAAACTGGCAGCCATCAATACATACTGTGGGAGTGAATTGTCCTTTAACCTTCCTGCTCCTATCCTAGAGATATATTTTCTCTAGATAAAATATATGGAGAAGCAGCAGCACATGCTATCTATCTGGAATAACCAGAGACATCTAAATTCGTAATTAAATTTTTTTTGGGGGGGGGGGTGGAATTGGTTGGGAAAGATTTGCTTTTCCATTCTGCCTGCAAAGAGTCCCATGGAACAGTTTTGCAAACTGTTAGATGAAGTGGAGTTGCTGCAACAAAAGATATCAAATAGCGTATTTGATATCTGACACTGCATTCTACTGCTTTGGGTAGCATTTGAAGACATCCCTGTAGCTGCAGATAAAACTGCAGTTTGAGCTAAAGCAATTAGCAGGTGAAATGTCCATGCTGTGAAATGGTTCACTTGCAAATCAAGCTGCTGTTCAAGGCAAACAGGAAAACTAGACTGGGGTGCTGTTGTTGTTTCCTAACCATCTGACAACAGCGCTCAAATAATTTGTTTTATGGTGGGCTAGAGGTTCTTAAGAATTCCTGGGTAAAATACATTAAATACATGCAAAGTAGTATTAAATTATGATGTTCGTTGCTAAATATTTACTCACCTCACCTCACCCCAGCCCTGTATTTTAAATTGGGAAATATGGCTGATAATGGTTTCTGCTTTCACCTGGGCTGCGGAAGACATTTGCTTAGCATTAAAGCTCTGGCGTGAAACTGTTTTTATAAGAACATCAGAAGGGCCTTTTTAGATCAGACAGTCACCAAGGGCCCATCTACTTCCGTATGCTGTATATACCAGTGGGCAGCCAGTGGCCTCTGGAAAGCCTAAACCTCATGCATGAAGGTAACAGCTCTCCCTAACATCTGGTATTCAAGGGGAGAAGTGTTCAAAGTCAGCAAGTGCTGCTTAGCTATCACTGCTAAAAACCTTTGTAAAACCTATTTTCCTTCCTTTCCCAACCCTCTGCTTTCCCACGGTCTACCCTTTTTGGACAGGGTGGTCATCGAGAGAAAGGAAAAACTCCAGGTGTCCCCAAATAAGGATTTGTTCCAAATGCATTGGGCTTGGAATAAATTTCTTTCAAGCACTTTGTCCCCCCTTTCCCATTCTTGCAGTTAGTCTACTTTATAGTCTGTAAGCCTACAGAAAGCATTAGTACAAGTTCACTTACTTTCTATGCAGCACCTAGCATTTGGTGTGCTTTATAAAAACTGTTAGGGATGCGGGTGGCGCTGTGGGTTAAACCACAGAGCCTAGGGCTTGCCGATCAGAAGGTCGGCGGTTCGAATCCCCGCGACGGGGTGAGCTCCCGTTGCTCAGTCCGTGCTCCTGCCAACCTAGCAGTTCGAAAGCACATCAAAGGGCAAGTAGATAAATAGGTACCACTCCGGTGGGAGGGTAAACGGCGTTTCCGTGTGCTGCTCTGGTTCGCCAGAAGCGGCTTAGTCCTGCTGGCCACATGACCTGGAAGCTGTACGCCGGCTCCCTCGGCCAATAAAGTGAGAGGAGTGCCCCAGAGTCGGTCACAACTGGAACTAATAGTCAGGGGTTCCTTTACCTTTTAGCTATAAAAACTGTTATCCAGCCTATCTAAGATAGTGGGCACTGTCACATCTGGTGGCAGTGAATTTCATGTTAACCCCTGAACACCATGAAATATCACCTCCTCTGATTCTGAAGATGCAGCTGATCCATTTCACTGAATGAGCCTGAGTTCTAATAATATGAAAAGAGACATCTCTTCATACCCACTCTTCCCTTGCCTTTTCTTTTTGGCATAAAGGCAGGATGTAACATAAGGTAACATTCTCAGGGCTGCATCTAGACTAAGTTGGTTGCACCTAGTTCCCGCTAAAATCAATGGGACTTAACTTAGTTGTGGTTAACTTTTCATCCTGATTTCAACGTGACTAACTTACAGCACATTCCTAATTGACTCAGCTATACAGCTGCAAATAAAACATTTTAAATGTGCTGTAAAGTACAATATACAAATGTGACACTAGATGGTGACAGTGAGCAATGCCAAATTCAATCTATTTTTCAAAAGGTTTTTGCATTTTCACACCTTTTTTTATATGTGTGTAGATTCCACCTATGTCTACTCAGAAGTAAGTCATATTGAATTCAGTGGCGCTTATACCCAGGTGAGGTAGGAATGCAGCCTTTGTCAGAATCCAGCCCTCAAATTTTATTAACTGAATAAATGTGCATGCAAGCGTTTAGTACAGCCTTGTATTTAATCACCAGCTTCGTAACCATAGGTGACAAGGAACTGCATGCAGGTGAGATGCATTTAGGTGCTGCAGGGGAGAGACAGAGATGCTATGCCTTCTTCTGTGCCTAGCACAGAAACCAATTTTTCCATCCCTTTCCTGCCAGTCTATTATTATTATTTTGTATCTTTCTTAAAGTTACAATAATAAATTTCTTATATTTTTATCCTGTCCTTTCTCTAAGCAGCTTAGGAGGGCCTTCATGTTTTTTCTCTTCCCAACCATGTCCTAACCTCATAATGTGTTGTGAGTTAGGAAGCATGAATAATACTGACTGGCTCAAGGTCAGCATAAGCTTTATGGCTGAGCAGAGGTTTTAATCCAAATCTTCCCAGCCTTCTCTTAGGCCCACTCTATATCTGCCACATTATTAACAGCAGCAACAATAGGCCACACAAGCTGCTAATCAATTAATTTTTTCATTCAACCAAGCCATTATTCCAAATGTACAGGTTCTTCCCAGCAATATGTACCGTATATATCGTGTTAAGAGAGATGGAGAAACAAGAAAGGTAAAAGAACAAAAGATGGTTTTAACGCATATGCATTTCTAAAGGAATAATGTTTACAAAAACAAAATAGAATCATAGAATCATAGAATCATAGAGCTGGAAGAGACCACAAGGGCCATTGAGTCCAACCCCCTGCCAAGCAGGAAACACCATCAGAGCACTCCTGACATATGGTTGTCAAGCCTCTGCTTAAAGACCTCCAAAGAAGGAGACTCCACCACACTCCTTGGCAGCAAATTCCACTGTCGAACAGCTCTTCCTGTCAGGAAGTTCTTCCTAATGTTTAGGTGGAATCTTCTTTCTTGTAGTTTGGATCCATTGCTCCGTATCTGCTTCTCTGGAGCAGCAGAAAACAACCTTTCTCCCTCCTCTATGTGACATCCTTTTATATATTTGAACATGGCTATCATATCACCCCTTAACCTCCTCTTCTCCAGGCTAAACATGCTCAGCTCCCTTAGCTGTTCCTTGCATTTGGGGGAAAGTCAAGGCTCTGAAGCCTATGCACAGTGTCTTATAGACAGTAAACTATAGGCTCTCTGGCATTAAACCTCCAGAGGCACTACAGAGAGACCTCTCATCCCTTTGCCAGGTCATTTGGACCTGGACCTGTGCCAAAGTAGCATGTTGGTTACTGAACTGAAAGCTGTACATAATCAGGGCATGGGTTTCATTTACAGCCTGGAATTGCTTGAGCGGTGTTGGCTAATCTTTGTCGCTCCTCCCTTATCCATGGGAGAGGAAGTGTAGCAGCAGAAAAAGCATTTGTTGCAGCACAAAGTATTTTGCTAGATCTTTGACTAGTGATGTGGCAGTCTCTGAGGGTTTGTTGCAACAAATATGACTCGCAGCAGCCCCAAGGCTGTTCTAAACTCTGCCACTGGCTCTTTTGTCTCCTAGGTGTGCCAGGACAGGTGGCTCAAATATCATATTGCCTCCTCCATTCCCTTAGCTGTACCGAACAGGGCATGAAAGGTGATTGAATTATTCTCCCCCCCCCCCAGGTTCTTCATTTCAGCAAAATTACTGACAATAATTGGCACTTGCGAAAGATTAAGGAGGAACAACCAAAGATGGCTACAGGAGGTTTTGCAAACAGTTATATCTGCCTTATTATGTGTACAACAAAACAAACGACAGACTCTCACCTAAAATATCATGAGTTCCCAAGGCCAGTATGTTTAAGAGATATACAAACATTGCTTCAGTCTTGAAGAACAAAGAGCTATTACATAGTAAATCCAACTCAACCATCTGGAGTGGGATCTAAAGATTAATACCATAGCTAAGGATGCATGTTTGTCAGAGCTGTAATGGATTTTCCAACTTATACAAAATTCTCCATGACTTTTCGCAGCTGAGAGCATGGAAAGCTGCCCAGGTATGTGTGGGAGCTAAAACAGTAAGAATGCTTATAATATCATTAATGCTATTTTCCTGGGTAAGGAGGCCCCAGTGATTCTATGATATTTCCTGTATATTGGAATGAAATACAGATATAGCTGGCAAAATACCTGGCTGGTGCTCTGGAAGGAGCTGTGGAAGGAAGACAGCTCTGATTAGGAAGCAAGCAGTAGTCTTCCTCCACCAATATTCCCACATGCTTTTTAGATTTATTTATTTTTTTAATGATAATATGGCATTGACAACTGTTGCTTGCTAGTTAAGGCAATGAAGGTGAATAGGTTTTACATTTTACCTATCTTTTGTGGGACTTTAAAATGTATGATTTTTTCCCCTATGGCTCTTAATAAATTTACCCTGAAAAACCAATTGCACTACTTTCATCTGAAGCAGCAGAGACAAACACACAATAGGATTACCCATGTGGGAATTTGGCTAGCGTACTTAGCCTTAGTCATTGCTTGGCCAAAAAACTGAATGAAGTTTTGTGGATGAAACTAAAGTAAGTTTTTAGTGCTAACAATTTCAGGAGAGTTCTGAAAATCATGGGAATCAGAACACTATGGGGGCGGGGGCTATGTGAATACATGGATTTCATTTCTGTGCTCCTTCTGGATTTTGGACTTAAGTCATATATCAAATCTTCTTAAAATGGGAAACTCAGGATTTCTAAGAAACCAAATACATCAAAGGAATTAAGAATAGCACTCAATAAGGTTTCAAATAAAATATCCAAGATTAGTGGCTATATTATTTTAAAACTGATTTTAAAAAACAAACAAACATAGGTACTGTACATACAGACAAGGCTCCATTTGCCATTCTCCACCTTGGCCCCCAAATTAGGCTTGGGACAACACTATAATTTTTAATCATTATTGATCTCCGTGAGATGGCCTCCTTTTTAGCAAGGGCAACGAGAATGGAATTGGATAATTTGGCATGAAGTCTAACATTGAAAGTAGCACACTCCTATTAATTTCAGTGTCAGCTTTAGCTGACCAGGTCAGTCACAGCTAATAGGAATTAGACCGGTGCCTTGGGGGAAAATATGTCTTGACCTGGTAATCAAGTCAAACTGCAATTGGTGCTCCAGGGAGGCATTGGCTTGTTGCTTTTGAAGATGCCAAAGGATCTTGAGTCTCTTCAACTCTAAAGAAAGCTTTTTTGTTCAGAGCTAAATATCACAGGTCAGCGGTTTTCAATTTGTGATCATGGGAATGCTGGAGCTCTCTGGAAACTTAGCAGGAGTTCCATGGTGGGGTCAGCAATAGCAGATAAGGTCCCCAAAAGTCAGCTGCCTGGCTACTATAGTTTTATTTACTTACTTTCTTTATAATCCACTTTTCATTGTTCACGCCACCCCAATTTCCCCCTGCAATGTTCTTTATTATTATTATTATTATTATTATTTTTAATTAAGCTCTTTTACAAACGAAAGAAAAAATAAAGGCATACATTAACAAAGAAAAGAAACAAAACAAAGCAAAACACACACACACACACACAAAAAGAAAACACATAAACATTATCGACATACAACATGACATTGATTGTCTTCCCTCCATCACGGTTTGAGCTCTATTCCTACATTCTCTTCCTGCGGTGTCTTTTTACCATCTTTGTCAAAACCTCTCAGGCTTTATGTTATACCTGCTGTAATTTTAATATTTCCTAGATTTGTTTCTATGTAAGTAATGAATTTACTCCAATCATTAATAAATTTTACATTTTTTTGATGCCTGATCTTCTGTGTCATCCTTGCTAGCATAGGCGCCGACTCCATGGGGCCTGAGGAGGCCCGAGCCCCCTCAAAAATTCGTTTGGGGGGGCTCTTCACCTTGAAAGGCACACCGTGGGATTACAGCATAATACACAGAAGGGGTACATTTATTTTGCTCAAAAATCCGCTTGTAGAAGCATCAGCTCAGGTGTGAAAATCTGAAAATGTTGAGCAATGAAATTCTCAAGCAACCTGAAATACTTGCAAGAGTAATCCTTCGTGCACTGTATTCATAAAATAAACTTGTTCTGGAATGCTACTGCTACTTCCTAGGATGCACAACTCAAATTGCATTTCTACTGCCCTTTTCAATACATAACACTTGCCTCTCTGTATGTACCATCATGAGCATTTTGAAATGCTTGCCGTTGCCTTTGATTCTGAAGAAAAGCAAGTGCCCTCTTTCCCCACTTTCTCTCTGCATTATCAAAAAAGGTTTACTGCAGTGGCATCTGCCAAAACAGTCAATTCATATAAATAATAGAACAAGCCTCTGTTGTTTCTCTACTGACACAGTAGCAACAATTGAGCCCTTTCCAACAGAGAAATCATGTTCTTACATTCCATACTCTACCTTGTGTTGCTTATATTTGGGTTACCTATGGAATATTGATTACATATGTAACTACTATTTAAAACCTTGATTTTGCTGTTGAATGGCTTTCATAAAAGGAGATAGTGAATGGTGTCGTGTGTAATGGTATGCATGCATGCTTACTTGGAAGTAAGTCACACTGTGTTTAAATGACTGTTACAGATAGGTAGCCGTGTTGGTCTGCCATAGTCAAAACAAAAAAAAATTCCTTCCAGTAGCACCTTAAAGACCAACTAAGTCAGTTCTTGGTATGAGCTTTTGTGTGCATGCACACTTCTTCAGATACACTGAAACAGAAGTTTCCAGACCCTTCTATATAGTGAGAAGGTGGGGAGGGGTATTACTCAGAAGGGTGGTGGGAATGGGTGATTGGCAGATAGCTGTGATGAGCCTGTTGACGACTCTTAACGACTGCAATAGGTCTTACAGGAAGAAGCAAGAGGTGAAAAGGTGAAAAATGGCTTTGTCATGTATAATGAGATAAGAATCCAAGGTCTTTGTTCAGGCCAGGTTTCTCCATGGTTTTAAGTTTGGTGATAAGTTGTAATTCAGCAGCTTCTCTTTCCAGTCTATTTCTGAAATTCCTTTGTAGTAAAACAGCTACTTTGAGATCTTGTATAGAATGTCCTGGGAGATTGAAGTGTTCTCCTACTGGTTTCTCTGTCTTGTGATTCCTGATGTCCGATTTATGTCCGTTTATTTTTTGGCGTAAGGTCTGGCCTGTTTGTCCAATATAGAGAGCTGAAGGACACTGTTGGCATTTGATGGCATACACAATGTTAGACGATGAGCAATTAAATAGTCCCGAGATGGTATGTGTGATGTTGTTGGGGCCAGTAATGGTGTTGTCCGGGTGTATGTGGCAGCAAAGATGGCATCTGGGTTTATTGCAGGCTCTGGTGCCAGTGTCCGTGTTAGGTCTGGTTGTAGTATTATTGTGGGTTAGGAGTTGTTTAAGACTGGGTGGCTGTCTGTAGGCAATGAAAGGTCTTCCTCCCAGAGCTTGAGAAAGAGAACTGTCATTGTCCAGGAGAGGTTGTAGATCTCTGATGATGCGTTGTACTGTTTTAACTTAGGAGCTGTATGTGATGACTAGAGGTGTTCTGTTATTTTCTTTTTTGGGTCTGTCTTGCAGCAAGTTCTCTCTGGGTATCAGTCTGGCTCTGTTGATCTGTTGTCTAACTTCATTTGGTGGGTATTTTAGTTCTAAAAAGGCTTGCTGTAGATCTCTTAGGTGAGAGTCTCTGTCTGTAGAATTGGAACAGATACGGCTGTAACGTAGTGCCTGGCTATATACAATGGACTGTTTGGTATCTTTGGGATGGTAGCTAGAGGCATGTAGATATGTTTGTCGGTCAGTTGGTTTACGGTATAAGGTGGTGTCTATGTGCCCATCCTGTATTTTTATAGTAGTGTCCAAAAAATGTATTTCTTGCATAGATTGATTGTGTTTAAATGAGTTTACTCCCTAGTCAGTGAGTTGCAGCCCAACTCTAACTTGTATCCCTCTTCTAAGAATGATAGGCAGTTTACACCTAACCCAAACATTTAGAATGACAACTTGGTCAATAAATACTATATGTTTGCCTTGCTGATAGTAATGAACTACAGTCGCACCTTGGTTCTGTAATGACTTGCAACTCGAACATTTTCTCCCAAATGCCGCAAACCCAGAAGTGAGTATTCCAGTTTGCGAATGTTTTTTGGAAGCTGAACGTCTGATGCAGCTTCCAATTAAGTACAGGAAGCTCCTGCAGCCAATTGGAAACCACACCTTGGTTTTTGAATGTTTTTGGAAGTCAAACAGACTTCTGGAACGGTTTCCATTCAAAGTACGACTGTATATCTACATATATATTGCATACTGAGCAGTTTACTGGCATAGTGATCACAGAATGTGATCTGTGAGGTAGAACGTCGCTGGTTAAAGTTGTAAAGTGGCCTTAGGCAATCCAATATGCTGCTGGCCACAGCTAGCCCAACTGCAATATGAGGACAATAGAATGGACCTACCTTTTATAAGTGTTGTAAGGATTATTGAGATGGTGTATGTCAGGCATTGGCCCTCCAGCTGTTTTCGGACTACAGTTCCCATCATCCCTGACCACTGGTCCTGTTAGCTAGGGATGATGGGAGTTGTAGTCCCCAAACAGCTGGAGGGCCAAGTTTGGCCATGCCTGGTATATGTGAACTATTTTAAATTCAAAAGAGATACTTAAATTGCTATGTTGCTAAATTGGCATTTTCAAGAAATCTTGGAGCCTATATGTATTTTTGGAAGCCCTGTAATATGTCCCAAAAGCAAAACGGGGTGGGGGAGAGGCATTGAATGCAAGAATAAACCGAAGAGACAAGGTGCCCATAATGTTGGTATTGTCCAACAAGTTTTAGAAAGAATGAATTCCTTCAAGGACAATCCTTATTATTGGCACTTTGATACGTTTTTTCTTTTTTCCTCTTGTAATACATCTCACCAGCAAAACAAGGTCAGCTGGCTGGAACACAAGGCAGGTCCTCCCCCCCCCCAGAAGCCCCCCTTCCCAGTTGTGGAATCCCTCCCAAAGGAGATGAAGCTGGCTCCATTTCTGATGGTCTTTAGGCCGGTAGTGAAAACATTCTTATTCTGCATGGCTTTAAAATGTTTTTAGATATATTATTTAAGATTGTAACATTGCTTCATTTGATGTTAAGGTTTTAGTTTTGACTTTTGTTACTTGGTGGTAATTTTTTTAGTTGTTTTTCGGCTTCAGTTTACCTAAAATAAATAATTTTCTTCTTTATGTTACACTTCTGATATTTGGATTCACGAGCCATAAACCCGCTGCTTACCCTTGGAAAAACATTGCTTGTTGCTCTTTCCTCCCCATCTCTAAAATGGTATCACTGCACACTCATGGGGTTGCTGTGAGCACAAAGTAGATAACCACCCTCATTCAGTGACCCTTATCAGGAGCAAGGACTGTGATGTGCACTATCTGGTAAAATCAGTGGCACAAAGCAAAATAGTGATCTACCAAATCACAAACAGCAAACTTAATGTTGGGTGGGGGAGCAGAAATGTGTCCAAGATATAGCTATGATTAAAGGAGGAGTCCTAAAGAATTAGGCTTGATGATGTCTGGCTTATGCCCTATATTGGTCACCAATGCTGAATGATGTTTCTAAACACAAACTTACATAATAAACATTCCATCACAATCCAGACAAACATAAACTCTTTTATGAGCAACTGGATTTAAGCTGCCTCGTCACCTGCAGGATTGCAGCCATGTAATGAGCAAACCCAGTGCTTCTCACTATAAACTGAAAAGCTACCCAGCAGAAAGGAAAATTGCATCACAGCTTGTCCACAAAACAGCCGTAGGCATTCTTAAAATATAACTCTACAAAAGATTTGTGTTTCTCTTTGCTCCTGCATTCATGCTACATGGTGAATGAGTTCTGTCAAATTCTTAAAATCTGAAAAAGGAAACTGATAGAATCAGTTTCTGACAGGTGCGTTGGAAGGAGTTTTTTCCCAAACTAAATGGTTGAGTTGGAAAAGGGAAGGGCTACTTCTAATCACAGGAAAGTTAGGTATCACTTTTACTAGTTTCAATGTATCAGACAGCATTTTATGCAAGAAGACTGGCAACTTAGTGCTCATGAGCACAGGAGGGGTGGCAATACTCCTGTTTCAAATGCTCCTTTGCTAATCACCATAGGCAACTGTCAGGGAACTGCCATCGGAGCCAAGGGCGGAGGTAAGGCTCCCCAGCGATGCAGGGGAAGGGCCCAGCAGAGGGAGAGAGAGAGAGAGAGAGCACTTCCTCTGGGGAAGGAAAGCAGCGTGACACCAGGAAGGAAGGGGAGCATGAGAGGGCTTCGGAGGGAGGGCTGGTCTTGGTGGAAAAGACCAGCGGGGAGAGCACAGGACCTCCGCTAGGCACGCCCACTCTGCGCAGAAAGCTTCCGCGCAGGGAAGCCAGGCGGAGACTTGGTGTCAAGGAGCTTTTATGTTGGAAGAAGTTCAGGAAACGCCCACTGACGGATTCTGCCAGCGATTGAGACAGCCACGGAGTAAGGGCTGTGCAGCCAGGGAAAGGTTAGCCAGACAACGCTGTCTGGAGCAGTTGCTACTTACGCACAAGCAACCATAATTCCCATTACAGCAACCTCTTCTGATCTTCAAGAGCAGCTCCAACCCATAGAACAGAATAAGAATACCTTTCATCTATTGTATTTAAATGTTTTGTACAGCCAACTGCCTATGACAAAAGACACATTGTGTAAGCACAAATCTCTCTTTGAGAGCCTGGTAAGTACTCAACACACTATGAAGAAACAGAACCCAGAATATGGCTTTGCAGATGAAAAGCAGGGCTCTAGATACAGAAACAGGACTGGGCCTTAATGGAATGGATATCTGGGGCAGATTGTTATGAAGTAGCTCTGTGCTCCCCCTGAGACAATGCGTGTGACTTGGCTTTGCTATGAGTAATGAGTACATCATTGTGGTAAAAAGAGGAAGCTGGAGCTGAGCCCAGTACTTGCTGGCCAACTATAAACTGGTTGCATATCCATAATTAAATCTCCATGAGAGCAGCGCCATATCTAATGCAACACACATCTATACTTCGGCCATTAGTCATCCCTTGTGAATGAATGGCTTGTCTAGAACTTGCTTGCATGGAAGTGCGTGTAAGAGAGCCCCAACAACCGGAAGGGTGAAGCTGAGAAGCAGGAGGGAGAACTGCTTCTCTACTCCCAATTGTTCCCCCCACAAATTACTCCCTGTGTTTGGAACCCAACTTGGGCAAGGCGAGCAGCTTGCGGGCAGGGTGGGGGGTGGGGAATGACTTGGAATGAAGAAATGATAGGGAATTGATTACATGTCACACCACATAACAGCTAAGGTTGCCATATTTCAAAAAGTGAAAGATCTGAACACAAAAGTGTTGTTGAGCTTTTTTTAGTTTTGCCCAAAGTTGTTGAAGAAAATCGCCAAAAGCGACACTGTAGACATTGTATGGCCACATTTGGACACTGTATGTCCACATGTTCCCGGACAATATTCTAGCTATGTCCAGGAAATTCTGGACATATGGCAACCCTAAGAGCTAGCAGAGGTGAAGAAACCTATTGGACATTATGCAACATTTGCATGCATTTTCCCTTTTTCTTTATAACCTCAGATTTATTACCATCTTGCATTTCATTTGAAGCTTTAGCCCTGACACAA
Organism: Podarcis gaigeae; assembly: GCF_964106915.1. NCBI lineage: Eukaryota > Metazoa > Chordata > Lepidosauria > Squamata > Lacertidae > Podarcis > Podarcis gaigeae. Next base: position 69,565,328 of record NC_139686.1, on the reverse strand, counting down.
ATAAATATTAATATTTGGTTTAGTGGGTGTGGTAGTGCCTTTCTAGCTGCTCCAGGTGAAAAAAGTGTTCCTGAGCTCAATGCTCAGAAATATTTCCCAACAAATGTGCTCAAGGAGGAGGGAGGGAGGGGATCATTTTGTTTTCTATTAGGCCAAACTCTGTTACATCCAAAGAAATTAGAGATTTCAGTGTTCAAGGATTTACCTCAATTCACATTTTTATGTGAGCTAGCCTGATTTGGGAGCATAATGTTTATCACCATGCATTTAGCATTTTTCACACTTTTCCAATTTTGGGAGCATGGTTCTTGGCACCAAAAGCATATTAAAATGCATATAAAGTGCATACTTTTGATAAAAAATATATTTTAGGCTAAAAGTCATAATAAATGCATCCTTAAAAATAAATTTGAAAAGAATGAAAACTTCCATGTTTTTAAAATTTTGATGCAGAAAGTGGATTGAATAGACATATGAATGACTGGAAATATGTAAAACTGGCACATACCGGAAGCAGACTAATCCATCCCTCCCTAATTAAAAAAACATATCCAGCGAGATGGTTTCAGGTCTGCCTTAAAACAAATGAGATGGCTTCCTAGACACCTCAAGTGCTGAACAAAATAATAAAAGATGGAGAGAAATGCTTAGTTGCTTACAGTACTGATACTAAGAAGTCACATGAAGAGGGGAAAAAGGATTTCAAATCCTTTTTACTGAAAATGGAGGAAATGGAAGTAATGACTGTTAAAACCAGGATACATCTCTTTTTCAGCTTCCATTCAAGATGATTCCCAAGAGATGACCTGCCAGAGGAAAATAGCCCTTCTCCCTCTATTGGCTTTTGTAGATGTCAGCTACAGCTCTGGGAGTAGGTATTCAGGATGAGAGGCATGGGTTTTCATTGTTCAAACCAGTGTAAGTCTCTCTCTCTCTCCAATGAAGAACTGAGTTCACTTAATGCCTGAAATTATCAAGATTGCTCTTCATTTTCCTTGGGTAGTTCTTGTATCGCATTAGCACAACAGAAACACATCAAATTACAGAGGAAAAATGTGGCTTTTAAACAACAGGAAGCATTCTCCTGCAGACGCAGATGGCGCTGACTGCTGATTCTCATTTTAAAGAGTCACATGCATTAAATCTCACACACAGAATACTCTGAGCTAACATTTTCCCCTAGCACATACTCAGAAAAACAAGAACACTCTACTCTTGCTCAGGTAAAAAGAAGCATTTAAATCACTACTCAAAACACGTCAAACAACACTATTTTTATGTCATAGTAAGTGGCTGTTTGTACAAATGAGCAGAACACTCTTAGGGCGGGATTACAGCATCCAAAATAAGGGATACTGCAAAAAATAAATAAATTGGCATCCCATATGGAGCTCCACCCCACCTCCTCCATAATGTGCAGTTAATGCCCTGAAATAGTTAATATGGGTGTTTCCTATACCATGATATAGATTGGGGGGGGGCAGGGAGGAATTCAACATAGGGCTAACATTTTTGGTGACAGTCTTGAGTTTTCGATAGCCTATACTGTAGTTGTACCTTAGGAAACAGTGGAAAAAAATACCTTACAGATTCCCTCATTTAAACGTTTCTTAATCTGCTGACATGAGAAATTCCCACGCTTCATGAATGCAAATCAGCCTCTCACTGATTATTATTTATTATATTCGTATTGCACTGTTCCCTCCAAACAGCTCAAGGCAGCATGCGTGGTCCTTTACCCCACCATTTTATCCTCACAACAACCCTGTGAGGTAGGTTAGGCTGAGATGCTGTGACTGGTCCAAGGTCACCCCGTGAGTTTCACGACTGGTATGTTAAGAGATGTACCTGATCCCCACCAGCTTTGGCTTTTAGCTCCCCGCCCCCTACTGTGAATAATTATTTTTGTAGCCATTTCTGCTTTCCTTATTGTCTTTCTCCAACTTTTAATATGCATATATATTTTGTAAGATTTATGAACGCATGCAAAATACAACCAATTCCGTCTTTGCCCAGACCAGCATCTGGGGACAGAGGCTACGGGAATCAAGCAGATCCTGGAGCACTGATGTAATGCACTCCTAGTGACAAACACATGCAACGTCAGGAAGCAGGCATTCTGTACAAATTACAGCAGCCTCTAGATAGTTTTCAAGGGCATCCCGATACAAATCATATTACATTTGTCAAGTCTCAAGGTTACATGAGCGCTAGTGACATCTGCAGGGGCAGGATTGCCCCCCCCCCCCGACTCCTGCTTGTTTTGGCCCCAGAAGCAAAAAGACGAGCATAAAGTCTGCTGCCTCTTCCCAGCAGCCAGCAGAGCACAGTCATTGTCATCTCCCACGGCCTGGGACAAGTGGCAAGGATGTGATAAGACAAATGGTTATCCATCTCCCTAGAAGGCGGTTGATGGAGGGCGGTCAGCCCCTGCAGCAGTCTGCGCTTACAGCCCAGCTACTCTTCAAAGCATGAGGGGATCTTTGCTGCTTGGCAGCAAGGCAAGGAGAGGCCGGGCATGCTCTGGCATGGCAAATGTATTTATTTATAATATTTATATCCCACCTTTCAGGAGTATAGCAAATTGCCTTATACAAGCTCAGGCTAAATGTCTGTTTAGCTGTCATGGGCTGGTTGAACACAGAGGAGTGGTGGGAGATACTTTCCAAAAGAAGAAGGGAGTGATGTTGAGACAACCATCAGAAGGAGAAGACTGGGAAGAAGAGGTGTTGGAGGCTGAAGAGGTAGCATTAGCAGCAGGATTTAATGAAGGAAATGTGTCTGAATCTCTCCCACAGTGACAATGTCTTTCTTCTGTGCACAGAGGGAAACACTGCATCTCCCAGGGTTCCTGAAGTGTGCAGAATCTTTTTTTACTCAAACCCTGTTTGTTGTAACGGCAGACATTGTGCTAGTAATATCCAGGCCCTGGGCTCCATTTGATCTTTGAAATTCAGTTGTGTTGCTAGTTATGGGAAATATACTGCATGTTTTACATGTTGCCTGATGCATATTAAATGTACACATATTGCATCTTAGATTTATGGCAGCCAAGAATAATACTGGTTGAATGAAAATCAAATGGCATTTCTTTGAAATACAGAACAATATTACCCCAATGTTGTTGTTGTTGTTTTTGGAATATGCATAAACAGATGCAGATCATGTGTAGAGGATATACTGTAAAACCTATCTGTGACAGTTCTTAATGCAACACTCACCTAACGTGAGGATTGTTGCAACTTATGTATTAAACATCATTCCTTATTTATGTTCAGTTACTTTCATATCAGAAACTCTAGTTGCAAATCACACCCCTAACACAGAAAATGCAAAGTACAGAAGAATTAATATCACAGCCTTTAAACTATTCCTCTACAGTAGTTGGACAGTAAACAAGTCATTAATTCCTTCTGAACTATCCAAACTGCTTAAACAAAGTCTGTGTTGGGTTGCAGGTAGTTGTCATTTTGAGGGTTGCTGTGGAAATACATGTCATGTGGGCTGATACAAGTCATTCACCAGAGCCACAGTTACCCCATCATTCTGCCTCTCACAAAGAGAAAATGTGGCATAAATTCTATAAAGTTTTCCATAAAAAGCTTAGAAATATCCTACTCTGGAATAGATAGTCGCTGCTCAGCAGCTAATGATTATTGCAGGCTATCCATACACTTCTGTGGTGCTCAAAGTAAAGGAAGGAGGCTGGAGATCAAGGCACGTGATTATTGGTAGCCATGTGATGCGAAGGCCTTATTCCCTTATTCCAATAATTTCTCTCAAGGGGCCAAACCTCCAATTTACACAGAGTGTCATGAACCAGATCCTAAGCAGCAACCTGTCAAGGGGCTGAGAGGATGATCAGGTCATTCACAGGTCAGAGGGGGAGATGAGAGGCTAACGTGCCATTAGTTTCTTTATTAATGAAAGGAAAAAATTACAAGGAGGCTCATAAGGCAAACCCCTCTAATGAAGAAGTTGTTTGAACTGGCATGCAGCCCCTCCTTTGCTCTCCAGCCCTCTGAGTCAGGGCTCATCCCATGTAATCTTCTGCTATGGCAAATGAAATGAACCTCTCTCTGTGCTTGTCTGGCCCAATTCTCAGCAACATGTAACATCCTTTGCAACATCCTGGGAGTCAGTGGGGCCAAAGAGCCTTCAGCAGAGAGAGCCAGTGTGGTGTAGTGGTTAAGAGCGGCAGTCACATAATCTGGGGAACCGGGTTCGTGTCTCCGCTCCTCCACATGCAGCTGCTGGGTGACCTTGGGCCAGTCACACTTCTGTGAAGTCTCTCAGCCCCACTCACCTCACAGAGTGTTTGTTGTGGGGGAGGAAGGGAAAGGAGGTTGTTAGCCGCTTTGAGACTCCTGAAGGGGAGTGAAAGGCGGGATATCAAATCCAAACTCTTCTTCTTCTTCTTCTGTCCTGTTGGTGCTGCGGGAGAGATGCAGGGTCTGGCTCCACTCTGGAAACCTCATCACCCTGCCCTGTGCTGGGCCACTTGCCTGATTCTGCCTCTCCATCATCCCTCGTGCTTCCTGCATCTAGTACCTCCCCTCTTGTCCCCTCCTTTGAGGTGTAGATGATATCCAACCACCAGAATCCAGGACCAAAGTCATCTTCTTCTGTGCCCTTCATGGGGAGCTCTTGCACGGGCAGCTCCCACCACTCTTCCTCATCCAGCCAGTCCCTAACACAGCCAGGACACTGGCAGAGAGGGAGGAATCAGCTATACCAGAAAGACCATGGGGCAAGCTACTAAAGTACTGAATCCAAACCATGACACTGAGCTGGAGCCAGCCAGGAGCCCTTTGAACAAGAGACCCCTGGAGACAGTACTCACTGAAACAAATTCCTCTGAGGAATGTCCCCTCTTACACAGGGGCCTAGTGCTTATCAGAGCCTGCTCACCAGTGCAGGCCACAGCTGAAGAAGGAGCTGACTGACAGGTGTTGCAATGCTATGTTCTAGGCCAGAGGACCACCCCTTTAAGGTACTCTACTCTTCAGGGACGTGGGTGGCGCTGTGGGTTAAACCACAGAGCCGAGGGATTGGCGATCAGAAGGTCGGCAGTTCGAATCCCCGCGATGGGGTGAGCTCCCGTTGCTCGGTCCCTGCTCCTGCCAACCTTGCAGTTCGAAAGCACATCAAAGTGCAAGTAGATAAATAGGTACCACTCCGGTGGGAAGGTAAATGGCATTTCCATGCACTGCTCTGGTTCGCCAGAAAGTGACTTAGTCATGCTGGCCACATGACCCGGAAGCTGTACACTGGCTCCCTCGGTCAGTAAAGCGAGATGAGCACCACAACCCTAGAGTCGTCTGCGACTGGACCTAACGGTCAGGGGTCCCTTTACCTTTACTCTTCATTAAGGAGGTGGGACCAGAAAAGGAAAAAAAGATTTCAGTTGAACTCCAGAGTCTTGACCTTCTTGAATTGCCTTGCCTGCTTGAAGCTATCTAGGGCTGCAGTCACTGATCTCATTTGTCCAATGATTGACAGCTATGGAGCAATCATTCAACTGTGTTCAGTAACAGTTCATCAACATACAGATCTAGCAAACTTTCCAAAAGTGACTGTTATCTAAACTTTTAAAAAATTCATTGTAGAACCCATAGCACAGTGGTGCAGAAAATGCTTTACATTAATAAAATCCCGGGTTCAATTGCCAATTAAAGGATTTTAGATACTGGCGTTGGGGTAAAACCTCCGTATAAGGCACTGGAGTGTTTCTGCCAGCCAAAATATGTGATACTTGAATACGTGGATCAATGGCCAAACTTAGGAGGAGGCAACTTCATATATTTATCCTTATGCTCATATCCAGCCAATATGACTTGGACCTCAACCTGTACTAAAATAGGTTAAAATATTAATGCAGAATGAGGCAGATTTTCCCAGTTGATGCAAATCAGTTATAGTTTATACAACTGGTCAATAGGAAACTATAGTTAGGCTACCCAGTTCTCAAAATCTGCCATTGATGCAAATCAATGAATTGCTTTAAAAAACAACAACAATTAATTGTAGCTGTTGCATTGTACACAGGCATTTGAAATACAGTATGGTTCAACTATTCCTGTACTTTGCTTGTAAAACTCAACATTCTGAAATACAAAACCATAAAAACAGCCTTCAGTTTATATTGTTTCTCCGTATACGTGTTACATTTTTAGTGAATAAAAGCAAGGCATTCACTGAAGAGCGTTATTGTTACCAGTATTGTTTTGACAATATGGCTGGTACAACTAGTCCATATGGTCTCTTATTGTCAATACACAACTTCAAACTTTCAACTTTCAGCTGCTGGAGATTCACTCTTGCACACTGCCCAATTGTAGCTAAAAACTGCTTTTACCCTTTGGCAAGAGTTCTCTTAGTAAGAGTTAATTTGCAGGAATGCAGAAACATAAAAGGCATTATGATATTGCCATTTGCTTTGCTAATTAAGTTAAGAGCTTGTTAGGATATCATTACAAACTCCTCCAACTTTCGCTTCTCTTTTCACCTGTTGTTGTTGTTGTGTGTGAACTCAGATAACTTGTGGTTTGTTTTAACTATGATTTAGGACAGGAAACCGTGGCCCTCCAGATTCTGTTAGACTCCACTTTCTAGCAGCCCCAGCCAGCACAGGCAATGGTCATGGTTAAGTGGGAGCCTGGGACATTTTCCCATTGTAGGCAAAACACCCCACCAATGCTCTGTGCTGCCAACGCGCCCCCCTTCCAGATCCACGCCCCCTCCCTGCTACCACATTGTCCCTGGCCCCACCACTGCAACTGCAGTATTGGCTGCAGCTGCACCTGTGCTGCGTCAATAACACTGTGGCGGCAGCAGGGGCTTAGTATTAGCAGTTAGGGCAAAGGGGCTGTGGCGGCAGTCGCATGAGCATGGGCAAAGTCATGTCGAGGTTGGCAGCAGTGCAACGGCAGGGGCAGGGAGGAGGTCAGATCTGCCACCTGAGGTGAAGCTCCGCCCTTGTCAAGGAAGATGGAAGCTGTCATCAAGCAATAATTGGAAAGTTAAAGGTTCCCCACACCTGTTTTAGGGAAACCAGCAAACTTCAAACTGTATTTTCCTGTGCTAGCTTGTTTCTCTAAACCAGTGGTTCTCAAACTTTTTTCTCTGGACTACACTTTAAGAATAAAAATTTGCTTGGTCCACACCATTTTTTTAAAAAAATGATATGAAATACATTGGGAAAAACAACAAGGATTGTCCTCAGTATCACACTTGATGCTCTTGCTCTCATTTTGAAAAGATATCTATCCATAATCTGCAGATTTTTTTAAAAAAAGACACTATGCTGAACAACAACAACAACAACAATTTATTATTTATACCCCACCCAGCTGGCTGGGTTTCCCCAGCCACTCTGGGCGACTTTCAACAAAATATTAAAATACAATAGTCTATTAAACATTAAAAGCTTCCCTAAACAGGGCTGCCTTCAGATGTCTTCTAAAAGTCTGGTAGTTGTTTTTCTCTTTGACATCTGGTGGGAGGGCGTTCCACAGGGCGAGTGCCACTACCGAGAAGGCCCTCTACCTGGTTACCTGTAACTTGGCTTCTCACACTGAGGGAATTGCCAGAAGGCCCTTGGCACTGGACCTCAGTGTCTGGGCAGAATGATGGGGGTGGAGACGCTCCTTCAGGTATACTGGACCAAGGCCATTTAGGGCTTTAAAGGTCAGCACCAACACTTTGAATTGTGCTCGGAAACGTACTGGGAGCCAATGTAGGTCTTTCAAGACCGGTGTTATGTGGTCTCGGCGGACGCTCCCAGTCACCAGTCTAGCTGCCGCATTCTGGATTAGCTGTAGTTTCCGGGTCACCTTCAAAGGTAGCCCCACATAGAGCGCATTGCTGTAGTCCAAGTGAGAGATAACTAGACCATGCACCACTCTGGTGAGACTACAATACTACACTGAAATGTTTACATGTTTCTTTGATTGTCCTTGAATCTCCCCGCCACACTTGCCATTCTCTCCTGCCACTACCACTGCCCTAAACCATAATTAAGACTAAGCACAGTGCCAGGCTCACAATAACATAGTCTCTGGGAAGGATAGTCTATAGCTGTGGTTCCCAACGTGGGGCACACGCCCCACAGGGGGGTAATTTTATTTTTAAGGGGGACAATTCTAGAATGAGTTATTAACAGGGAATGGCCTTTTAGGCTTCCTCCATGTGAACAGGAGTTCACTTTTCGAATAATAAGAATTATATGTCACAAGGGGGAGGGAAATCAGGATTTTAGAGATGCTTAGTTGGGGCCATAAAAGGGTTGGGAACCACTGATCTAGAGTCCTCTGTGTGCTGCCTTTGTGACGAGATTCCTTAAAATGCACTTCAATTTATTAAAACAACGAAGGAAGACTATTTACAAGTATTTAATTGTTTCTGCTGTTTAAAGCACAGTGGAAGTTTCAGCTAAAAATATCTGTGACCTTTTGAGCATTGCCAGCCCCAGGAGGCTATGGACAATAATTGTAAGAGAAAGGTCAGTCTGCTATGGTCAGCAGAAATAAAAAGCCAATGCCTGGGCAACAACATAGAAAGAGACCATTAATAAGCTAAGTAGTGCATAGAACATTGCAGCGCTCCTGAAAGCTAATCTGCCAGAAGGTAACATGCACTTTTCAGTTTCATGGTTTGCTCATATATAAGCATAATATTCTAAGGAGGGGGGAAGAATACACAAGTCTTTGTTCTATACATCTTCGGCATAATCTGAGGAGTCATTCTGCTACCAGATGCAGTACATAGGAAAACACTCTATTCTTAGGTGTTTTCTCCATATCCCAAGAAGGGAGAAGATCAAAGGTAGATTTCTTCCTGATGCTGTAATGAATGTGGGTTTATGAAAGAATCTACAGAGCAGGATGGGTATAAAACACAACTTCAATCTGTGGGTGGGATCTGCAGCTTGGAGAGTTATTCTGGATCCACTGCTGTCCCTTAAGGCTCAGACGGCCTCAGTGGCACAGAGTGCCTTCCATCAGCTTCGGCTGGTGGCCCAGCTGCATCCCTATCTGGGCAGGGATAGCCTAACTTCTGTTGTCTATGCTCTGGTAACCTCTAGGTTGTGCTGCTGTTGTTGTTGTTGTTTAGTCATTTAGTCGTGTCCGACTCTTCGTGACCCCATGGACCAGAGCACGCCAGGCACTGCTGTTTTCCACTGCCTCCCACAGTTTGGTCAAACTCATGCTGGTAGCTTTGAGAACACTGTCCAACCATCTCGTCCTCTGTTGTCCCCGTCTTCTTGTGCCCTCCATCTTTCCCAACATCAGGGTCTTTTCCTGGGAGTCTTCTCTTCTCATGAGGTGGCCAAAGTATTGGAGCCTCAGCTTCAGGATCTGTCCTTCCAGTGAGCACTCAGGGCTGATTTCCTTAAGAATGGATAGGTTTGATCTTCTTGCAGTCCATGGGACTCTCAAGAGTCTCCTCCAGCACCATAATTGAAAAGCATCAATTCTTCGGCGATCAGCCTTCTTTTCTAGGTTAGATTACTGCAATTCGTTATATGTGGGGCTGCCTCTGAAGATGGTTCAGAAGCTTCAGCTGGTGCAGAATTCAGTGGCCAGGTTGCTCGCTAGGGCAAGTTGACTTCAGCATATTACACAGATCCTGGCCTGACAGCACTAGCTACCAACTTGTTTCCGGGTCCTATTCAAAGTACTGCTTTTGTCTTATAAAGCCTTAAATAGCTCAGGACCACAATACCTCAATGGTTGCCTCTCTTCATATGAGCCAACCTGGACCCTGCAATCATCATCTGAAGCTAGACTGGCTCCCTCATGGTTGTTTTTCTTCTGGCAGGTGAAGACTTTCTTATTCCAACAGACTTTCAGGAACTGACTGCATTTAATGAAAGGGCTGGTTTTTTAAAATAAATCGGGTCCTCCCTTAAAGAGGGCATATATTGCAGTGAGACCTGGAAACCGACACCCTGTGTTGTGGGTGGGTAAGATTGGTCAGCCACAACACCCTCATAGCTGGGTGCAATCTGGCCAATGGGACACAGTCCAAACTGTTTGAGGGACCTATTTATGCCCATGCACGCGACCCAGAGCTTCCTCTTTCGGTGCATGCATTCGGAACACCCGCCCACCTCTCTCTACTTTTAGGGCTTTGCACTTGACCTTGCTATGCCTCGTGTGTCGTCTGTCATTGGGACAGGGGCATGGCAGGAATTTTCCCCACTTGGCTGATTGGCTGGTGCCTTTTGGGTTTCGCCTGCTGCATAGCAAATCATCACAATTTGTAAAGTTGCGGATAGGCTCTGGTTCAGGTGATAGGGATGGGAGAACGCTCTCGCCATCCCTATGTGAAGGGTATTCCATTAAAGGAATCCAGGGACTCGATGGTTTGGTCAACTCCTGAGAGAGGGTTGTGCCCGTGCCTGAGTCCAGGGGGACATTTGGGTGGTGGAGACAGCCTGTTCCCAGCTTTCTGCTTACCCAGGTGTTCACCCTTGGCTGACCTATGCTGGAACCCTGGGTCAGCGTTACCTGCATGGCAGGGAGCTAGTTGAACCAGAGCCTATGCAACCAGTCACTTTCTGTAATCAATAAAGTTGTGGCCTAAATTCTGCCAAAAACCAAAACTAAAAATTGAGTCAAGTGTGAGGTTTCTGGGTCTGAACACACAATTATGACTGTGGTTTTTATATATACTACCCCCTCTAATGTTTAAAATAGTAAAATAAACAACTATAAAACATACCATCTAAAACAAGTAGAGGCAACTAAAAACAACTAAGCAAGTTAAACAACTGCCAATTTTGCAAACTTAAAATGCCTGGATTCTAACCTGGCGCTGAAACAATAACATCAGCTTCAGTTATATTTGTAAGATGAAGGCATTCCACAAATGGGGAGTCAAGATGCTGTTCTAGGAGTGGTTGATTGTGGTGGCTTGCTATTACTTGATTATGGTTCCTAGGTTTGGGAGAATCATATCTAGTTTGTTAGGAAACAAAGGCTAAGCATTTTGGCAAGGGGCTTGCTACTGCCACTCCAGGAAATCTAAGTTGTTTTTTTTTAATAATGACATCCCTATTCTGAAGCACTAAATTATTTGTACTTATCTGCAAGGCTGTGATAAACACCTTTTTGCATTCACAGCTGCTGACAACCTTCCTTGCTTCTTAAATTAACAAGGACAGATTAAAACAAGTGCTATTCATTAAATAATGTTAAATCAATGCCATTTTATACAGAACATCTTGGAAGCAAACCTGACAGTCACATTAATAGTAAATGAATTCATTATGATCAATTTATCATGATTACAGAAAACCAACGTGGAAGGATGAGGAGTTTTACATGTTACAAAGAGGAGACAAGAACAACTTGGACCTATGTCCTCCTTAACTCAACTACACTGATAGATAGCTATGAATGTTTTCAAACATTTAAACAAAAAATGCATGTAGTTTTGAAGTCTTGTAATATGCATCTTGAATTACATGAAATGAAATGGCTGCCCAAACCTTCTTGGACAGTTTTCTGTGGAGTAAGAATACATATTTGGGGTGTTTTCCTTGCAGAGTTCATAGATCTCAGGGTGATGCATGCAAGATACTCAGATAAAATATCTTTACCAAATATTTTTAAGAGACTCATCACACACAAAAATGCTTCTCTTCACCCTACACCAATTTCATACAAATTCTAAAGTTGCAATAGATCGTGCAGATTAAGGAACTTTAGGCTACTAGGGGAAATGGGTTTAGGTATTCTGATGTGTCCATAGATTTCACTTTCCTGCTAGTAATTTATTATTAATTTTAATGGAGCATGCAGCCATGCATACCTCTTCCTTTATAGGTGAGGAGTTGCTCCTACATTTAAATTAATGGACAGTTTGAATAAACAGATGGTTCCATGAGCACATCAGAACAAATTGGCAATAAGGGGGAAGTAGTGAAATAAGACAAGGAAGAGTGAGTTTGAGAGTCCTGGGCTATCATGTTCCAGTTTCTGCCTAACATTACATAGCTTTTTCTCAGCCATCAGAGATTAAGGTATATTTATTATATTATATTATATTATATTATATTATATTATATTATATTATATTAATATACAGCTTTACATTTATCATGTTCAAACTGAAGTTTTTAGGATGCCACGTTCTTTGCCAAGTGCAAAATGAATCCATGTTTATATGAAGCCACAACCAACCCGTATTTCAGAGATTTCCCTCCAGGAGACTTTATAAGCTATCTGTGTGCTGTGTAAACCCCAGTGCTTTGCCCTCTTAACCACAACTATGCTTCCCCAGGGACAGGGCTAGGGAGCATCAGGTCTGGGAGCAAAATGCAACCCTTCAAGCATCTCTATTTAGATCTTGTGATTTTCCCCAGCCCCAGAGCACCTTCCTGGGCCCAGTGTTTCTGCCTGGCTGGAATGTGTCCTCAAACTCTGATAAAGCCTATTCCTTGCCTGGGTGGATGTAGAAAACAGTCTGTAGCACAGAGGTGAAATTTTCAGTTGTTGCTCCTCCTACTTTTGACTCTGGCCACACCCAACACTGGTATTTCATCCCTGCTAAGGTTGCCCAGAAGAGAAAATGGCTTTCAACTTGGAAAAGAATTCCCCACCAAGCCTAGGAGAAGCCTCAAGCACACCTATATTAAGAGCCCTGCAAAGACTACACCCACCCATATTAATAAACCATTTAAGCTATCAAGACCTCTGTGAAGGCTGCATTTATTAGTTCAGGCTCAACAGATAACACAACCTGACTTGTACAAATCCCAAGCCAAACTGAACACAGCTTGCCATTATCTGCCACTTATATAAACATGCCCTCAGTGTATGTATGAAACACAAGTGTAAGCCCTTGGTCTTCTGTCAGTTTCATTTGATCATCACAAACTAAACTAGTTAGGACAGGAGCACCACTATTATTTTTCATTTAAAGTGTTTTCTCGAGGTGGTGTGGGGTTTTGTGGGGGTGTAAAGCAACCAGATTGCAAGCATGGAGGTTTTAAAAAGTACTTCCCTCAATTCTGCAACCTCTGGATTTGAGCTTGCAGGTTTTAATGTGCACGATAGCACCTCTCATCTAGCAATAAGCTGCTCTCTAGGGATCACTTGCAGAAAAACAAGACATTGAGCCCATAATTAAAGTAATCTCTTTCCAGGCAGATGCTTCAGTTGGCTGTGTTATCACATGCTACAAATGGCATCGTGAGGGCCATAAAATGTGCAGCAAATGGCTTTGGCAAAGAGCAATGGCAATTTTTCATCCAATTTTGATCCACAGACATGTTAAGTACTATATTGCCAGGTTTGATGGAAAGCTGAAGCAACTACTGTGGTTGTTGGACAAAGCCTGGTAATAACCAAAATGGAAGAGCACTCCAGATTTTATTCTTGGTCAGAAATACTCTTTACCAACCATCTCTCTCTGGGGTGTGGCGAGTATTCACCAGGCACTCTCCCGCAGAACCGTCTTTCCGACCAAACCCTAACAACTAGAGGGAATAGGACTGAAAAACATTCACAATCTTTTAAGCTTGCTCAGATAACTCAAATGATCTATCCTGCTCAGTCTCTCCTTCTGACTCTCACAGACAGCCTCCCCGCAAGCTCCTGCCATTTCTTGTTCTTCTCTCCACCACCATCTCTTTTTATGAGTAGGACTTTGCAGTAAGTCTTTGCCTGGGGGTAAGCTTGTATTTCCATCCAGGCTTTATTTGTTGCTCCTAGACTCTCCAAGTATCCCTATTTTCCAGGGGCATCCCTGGTTTAGAGAAGGCATCACGGTCTCTGGTTTGATCATGGAATGGCCTGCTTTTTCTTTAAAAGGTAAAGGTAAAGGTACCCCTGCCCATACGGGCCAGTCGTGTCCGACTCTGGGGTTGCGTGCCCATCTCGCTTAAGAGGCCAGGGGCCAGCGCTGTCCAAAGACACTTCCGGGTCACGTGGCCAGCGTGACAAGCTGCATCTGGTGAGCCAGCGCAGCACACGGAAACGCCGTTTACCTTCCCGCTAGTAAGCGGTCCCTATTTATCTACTTGCACCCGGGGGTGCTTTCGAACTGCTAGGTTGGCAGGCGCTGGGACCGAGCAACGGGAGCGCACCCCGCCGCGGGGATTCGAACTGCCGACCTGACGATCGGCAAGTCCTAGGCGCTGAGGTTTTACCCACAGTGCCACCCACGTCCGGCTTTTTCTTAGGATGTCCCTATTTTCATTGGAGAAATGTTGGAAGGTATGGCCTTATCCGATCCCTGAGCCATCTGAAGGCAATCCTGTATAGGGAAGGGTATTTTTTTTTATAAAAAAAGTGCTTAATGTTTAATTATGTTTTTACATATGTAGAAAGCTGCCCAGCATGGCTGGGGCAACCCAGTAAGATATGTGGGGTATAAATAGTAAAATTATCATTATGGAATGGGATATCTCTATTTTCATTGGAGAAATTTTGGAGAGTATGTGCTCCTGGCTAGGGGAGTGCACCCTGGTGTCTGCAGCCTCACACTCTTCCTCCTCCTCTGAATCATATGTCAGAACAAAATAGCCATGGTTCAGCCAAGATCACGACTCAGCTAACCCGCAAATAAGCAGATCATTCCCTGAGCTGGTGCCTCTATGTGTAGCTTACTAGGAGCATTCTCTCTTTTGTTGACATTCAAGTTACCATTCACTTACACTGCTAACAGTTTCAGCTATTTGCAGAAGTCAGTTGGCCATCTATGTGGTATCATAAGGAAATGTTTACCATATTTTATCTTTGCTTAACATGTTGAGGCACTGGGGATGTTGTTCTTTGACATGTGTAAGTTTCTGCTAACTAATTTGTTTAGAAAATTCCATAAACACTCATGCTGATAAGGCTCGGGTGAAATTTAGAAAGCACTTTTTTTTTTTAGATTAGATTAAGGCCTTGGGTAGGAAATAGCCAAAATTTGACCTCCAATTAGTAAGTTAATGGAAAAAATCTAGTCAAGTGTTGTTCATTTTAGTTTGTTTGTTTGTTTTTTAAAAAAAGAACAGAAATGATATAGTTTAATTATTCACAAGATGTAGATAAATTAAAAAGAATACAATTGTTTGTCAACATTTTTTAAAGAGTGGCATTTAGACAGACCTTATCATCTGTTAAAGTATTAGTGGGAACAAGAATTTTGTTACTGGTGGGAACAAGAATTTTGTTACAGAAACAATAACTGCATAATACTTACTTATTGAGTTGTTTTTTGACAGTCAGGGTTGATTAAAGCTAAATTCATCCTGTTATCAGCAACAAATGATGAAAATTCCTAGATATTATGTCACAGAACAACCCCCAAACAGTGTGGGGTTTTTCGTGTGTGTTATCTAGCTGACTGATATAAGCCAGGGGTAGCTAACCTGCAGCAAGCATCCAATAAATTTCTGAAGAGCAGAGGGATCTTTTCTCTCTGACCTTAACCTTTAACCCTAAACACCACAGTGCTAAGGCTGGAGATAAACGCTATCTATTCTTTAAGACTAATAGACAGCATTTCCACCCACTGTTACTCCAGCACTGGAGTGAGGAGGGATGGAAATGCTGCTTTTGTGTGTGCATTTCTGCAGTTCCGCAAGTGCTTGTGCATGAATAAGCATGTGTGAGTGTCTGTGAGTGTGCATTGATGTGTGTGAAAGGGAGGCAGGGAAGGAGGGAAACATGCAGTGTGTTCCTACAGGTGTGCTTGTATACATGGTGAGTGTTTGGGGGGGGGTAGGTCTGTATCTAGTGGTATACATGCATATATATATATATATATATATATATATTTGCTTTCGTAGATTTTCACGGGTACAGGAATGCAGGTTTTGGTGTCCTCGGGTGTCTTCCCGTGTAAAAGTTGGGGTGTCTAGGCGACGTTTCGACGAGGTCTCACTCGTCATCTATATATATATAGCAGCAGTAACTGAGGGCTTCCCTAAGGGGGAGAGCTGTTATAACTGCTCAACAGCTGAAATAAATAATACAAATAGTTCATCTTCACTTCTAAAGCTGGCACCACAGACTTGCACAACCAGCATTGCTTTAACATCAGCAGGGAGCTTTTAATTCACAGAAAAAATTACAGCATCCTATATGACAGAGATAAACTGTGCATGCGTACTATATATCAAAGTGGTGAACTGCACAAGAAGTGCAATAAAACAGGTATTTGAAGTTGAAGCAAGGAAGACGGGAGTGTCACATGCACTCCTTGCCTGGGGCGCTATTTGGTTTAAGGCTGTCCTGGTAGTTCGTAAGACTGGGCTATAAGAATTTATTATTATTATTATTATTATTATTATTATTATTATTGATTTTCGTTACAACAAACATCTTATGACAATAAACATTAAAAGGGATCTAGGGAATTATCAGTTTACATTTGCAACATAATTCACTTAAATTCTCCTCTACAACGCTGCATTATCTGTTTCATCTTATTTTTTGCTTCTAAGGCAAGGCTTCTAATATCAATCACACTACCTTTGCTGCACTGATCTGCCAACAAGCACAGGGTACTAAGAAGTAGTAAGCTTCAGAGCCAGCCAAACAAAGCTACTGGTATTTTGCTTCTGAACTCACAAGAGTCCATGGGTTACCTGCTAGATTCTGCCCAAGCTTTCCCCAGACCCATCAGACACCTCTCTCTTTCTGACACATCCCACCTGAGTTGGTGGGATAAGTTTGCCTGGTTCCTGTTAGGTTTCCAGTCTGGCACTATTCCCTGGACTCCCCTGCAGAGGAGGGTGATATTTCACCTCTACACTGTGAAGCATTCAAAAACAATCCATGATACAGCCATGGATGTACTCTGGGTATTTTTGGAGACGAATGGGTGCTTCATTGAAGGCTGTCAGGGTTTATATGTTTTTAGTTTTTACTCTGAAATATATTTCAGGGTTATATTTTAGTGTGCTATAAGCTAATGGTGGCACATACAAAGCAACATGTAGGTGTCTCAAGGGAGAAGAGATAAAACAAAATTCATTTTTTTAAAAAAATAATATTCAGATGAGCATGTGATAAAGAACAGTTTCTTTAAAAGGAATTTATTATTAGATACTGCTAGTAGGAACTGATCTAATTCCATTCTCTTTTTATGAAAAACATGACTGGATCCTACACAGAAACACTCTGAACATCTTCCAACTACCCAAAGGCTGCTAATAAAACCAACCTCCTGCTACTATGCATGACAGAAGATTTAGAACTGTAGCCGCACAAAGGAAAGAAACTTCAGCATGGGTTTCACTCTGGCATCATATGATCAAAGAAAATGGTGTTATCCTTTATGGTGATTGGATGCATGCGGCAGCCACAGAGATGGGGCCCGTGTTTTGAGTCCAAATGACTTTTGGGCATTGAAATAAAATATTTTAAAACTTGCAAACACAGTCACTTGTTCTGGCTGCAATCAATGTGTGCTTGTTGTCTGGAATGCTTGGCTCTACACTTCTGGAGGGGGGTCAGTGCCAAGCAGTGGCTCCCCCCTCCCCGCCTCTTGCAGCAGATTCTTAAACCAGCTGGTTAATTCACCATTGTTCTGAATGAATACAGAAATATGCAATTTTCTCTCTGTGTATGATGTTTTTCATATGGCTGCAAATATCCTTAAAATGCTTATTGATACGAACATGACTTTGGCAATCTGTTATGTAACGCTGTAACATACCCTCCAACATTCCTCAGATGAAAACAGGGACAAATCTCATTCTCCCACAAGTAACCCTCCACAACCCCCTATTCCCCCCCCCCGAGCATTTTCTATCAGAAGAAGGGAGGGTATATATTATTCTTCAGTAGATTTACAAAAAGAAAACACACACACACCAATAAATAAATTTTAGAAAGGTGCAAGATTAAACAAGGCTGCACAAATAATTTTTCTGCTCCCCCTTTCTTCCCACCCAGGGCGGCCCAGGAATTAGGCGTACAACCTATTCTGTGAGAGGTTGCGCTACCCCTGAAGGAAGAGTTTGTAATCTGGGAGTTCTCCTGGATTCCAACCTGTCACTGCCAGCTCAATAGAGCTCAGGCAAATCTGAGCTCGACCATGTCTGATATGTGAGATATTAAGCGCAGTACATCAGTCTTTACATAATTCTCCAATGGGATATTCACCTTGCTATTTTTAACAAACTGAAGAGACATTCTAGCTCAGTGGTTTACCACGAAAATGTGGTGTGTTCAGACAGCATGTCACTTTTCTGCCATAGTCAAAAGTATCTAAACGGACCATGTAATCTTGCTGGATGTTTCTATAAATGTTTTAAGCCTCTCTATTTGCATTACATATTGTTTGCACAGATATATCTGTAGGCACAGTTGTCCTCCACTAGAAACAATCTGAGACACAGACACATAAATTACATATCTGGAAGAGAGTATCTGAAATCCTCAAAAAAACATGTTAGCAACACGAGGACTCTATTATTGGAAAGTTACTGTGACATGATCAAATTGGAAATGAATACTTGGTTTTCCCCTTTCCCTGCCCAAGATCTGACTGGACTGTGGCTCTTGTGCATCATGGGTTCATTGCAGGTTTGCAAGCCAGTGTTACAGACATTTCCTCCCATTCTATATTAACATCCCTGGCACACAAAAATAGTACAATTCAGCTAAGCAGTTAAATTGTATTTCAACAAGGAAGTTAAGCATGTGCTTAGCACTCCCACACTCTCCCACTGAAATATATACAGTATGAGATGCGGAAAACAACCACATGTTTTCATGGGAAAATTACCCTTGCTGATTTTTATGTATTTTTTTTTTTTTTTTAAGAATTTGTACTGTATACCACTTTTTAAATTTCAAAACAACCACCATCATCCAAAGTGGCTCATCCAGTCATAAAATGAAAATACGATAAAAACAAATAAATAGAACAATAGTATACCTATCCCATAAATTCAGCCTTAAAAGCAATTTTAAAGGTTCAGAAGGTATCAGAGACTGCACCTCTTGTTGTGAGATGGTCTTGCATGATACGTACATTTTAAAATAAACAAAACAGAGATGGATGTCCTATGCTTGACACCAATTTGGCACCTTTGCTTTCATTATATATAATTTGCATGCCACAGTGGCAGTGGCGTAGCGTGGGTTGTCAGCACCCGGGGCAAGGCAAGTAATTTGCGCCCCCTAACCCCTAACCTGCCGCCGCTGCCAGCTTCTTCTTGCTGCTGCCTGGGCGGTCTGGTGTGGTTCTCTCCCACACTCAGCGCTGCTCTGGGTGGCCGCTGCACTGTCCCTCCCCCAGATAGTCCCTCGCTCTCTCTCTGCACCGCACGCCTGGCACCCACCCCCTCCACAGTGGGCGGCGACCCGGCGGCTCGGATCGGATTTGCACAGCCAGCACTGCAGTGAGAGAGAGTGAGTGAGCCAGGTAGGGGCAGAGAGCTGCGAGTGCCCCCCCAGATGTTGCGCCCGGTGCGGCCGGCCCCCCCTGCACCCCCACGCTATGCCACTGCACAGTGGAGGCCTAGGTGCCCTGCAGTGGCTCTGGGATGCATAAATTCAGATACAAAGCTTGCAGACTGCTGCCCTACCTTCAGAGAACACTTTCTGAATCAGCTTGTCAGATGAGGAAAGCAACTGTTCTTTTTATTTATTCTCTCACCAGTTTCTGTGGAGCTGAAGCCTTAAAGTGCCATAGAGAATTCAAAGTATAGGGCATAGCATAAGCACACTTCGTTCGGAGCACTAGCTGGGCCTTATCATTGTCCCATACAATCTGTGAGTGTGTCCTAAGAACACACCTCATGGCTGTGCATTGTAGGGAGGAACAGCTGTGATGTCCAAGATTTCTTTCCGAGAAACCTATCTGCTTATTAGTAAACATCTCAGAACACAGTTTAGAAATTGGAGATATTGGGGAAGATCCTATCAGTTAAGGGTAAATTGTTCTTAGTATTTATGAGCTTTCTTATGAAATTATAATGGGGGGCTGGAACACCTAATATGTTTTCCAAGTTCTCTCCTGGTTAAGAAGGTTTTTAGTTTTGCTTTTAGATTTATTGTTGTAAAAAGCACCTACAGTGATTTTTTTTTTTATGCTATAAACATAAGTACATCCTTCAGACATTTTTTAAAAATTAAAAAAAAATGTAATAAAAATTACATACTGCATTTTGGGGCCCCCAAAAGTTACTTACTATAACATTATGGCAATGTATACATGTAACAGGAAATAAAATAGGTTCTGAAGCTGATTTATTCCAACAAGCCACAGTTAGATTAACTACAGTTTAGGATTTGGACAACATGGTATAACTGTGGTTAATGCAAAACTGAAGCAAAAACTTCTAGTCTCTTCCTTGGTGGCTGCTGTAGAAGAGGACAGGGGAGAGGAAAGTTCAGAAGGCCAGGGATTGCTGCAATTCATTCTCATAATACTAAACAATGGTTTAAAGCTGCATCTGAACACAACATCTAGCATCTGCAGCCTGCAAAGCTAAGAAGATTTACAATGTACATAAGCACATGACATGTCATAGAACAGGTCCCCTCACTGTAGGCTCACTGCAGGGTGTCTGATGTTGCTTTAAACAATATACCGGTAAGTGCAGTTGTCTTTGGTGACTAAATATTGCCAATATTTCAAATATGAGGGATTATTTTTTCCACAACATATAATTGCTAGTGGAAATTTACTACTAAAAATGGAAATTTCCCCCATAATGTAGTTATGGGACTTTCTGTAGTAAATTCATCTAGAATATCAAGCACAATTTGCTTGGGCAATTTTCAAGTAATTGAAGTCATTTTTGCAACCATAGTATGCGAAGTCATTTATTAAAGTGTGAGGCTTTAACATTCAAAGGTATAATGGCATGTCTCTCTCTGCTTAGGAGTCATTATCATTGCCAATGACAAACGAATGTGAGCACAAAGTACCAAACTGTAACAGCAATGTCTAATTGAAAAACATTAAGGATCGTTCTATGTAGATTTCCTCAGTAATACTGGTGTAATTTAGTGTTGAACATGGAAGACTAGCTGCAGCCAGGACTCCAAAGTCAACATTCCCAGCAGTCTTACTGCAGTTGCAATCAATTGCAGAGGGTGCCACAACCCAATACAGCTCCCCCATTGGTCCCCATGTAGACTCCTGGACCCCTTTAACAAGGGTACCCACATGTCTAAGGATTCAACCCAATGCCGTATCCACCAAAGTTGTGATGGTTGCTATGAGGTAGGCAGAAACCTGCAAGCCGGCCAATTTGCTTGCAGGAGAAAAATCCCTCCCTGACCAATTAACCAAAGCAAGGTCCTTACGCCAACTTGTCCACTCCCCCACCAAGCTGGCCCCTAACAGTCTGGGTGGGAGGGAGACAAATTCTGTGTTAATCAGCCAAAAGGGTGGCCTGTTCCAGGTCACCCTCCTAAATACCCCAGGTGTGGGCAGGACACAGCCCCTGTGCCCATGGCCCCAGTAGGCATGTGGGCAAGGCCCGCTCAAAACAATGTGTCTGTGACATTGGAGGGTGGCATCAAATGGCCACCCCCTCTGGAGCCCCAGGTGAGCAGGTATTTTGCAATGTGCTCTGGGTGGGGAAAATAGAACTAAATTCATGGTTCCTTTTTTGGGGTGGCAACTGCACATCTTAGCACTATCCTCCTTTTAACATTTTTATAGTAGCTGGGATTGTCTTTAGCAAAGGTCTGGTCAGTGTAAAATAAAGGCTTGGCATTCAGTGATTATCGGGCAATTTAGGATTAAGAGAATGGTAAAAAAAAAGCACTGCACAGACATAACCTATGAACTTTTCTCAAGCAAAAAGCAGTTTAATTAATGTTCCTTGCCTCAAGTTGAGCATCAAAAAGCATGGTTATCAGCTAATGAAGCATATGCTGTTTAGAGAGACTCTAAGGATAAATGTCAGCCATTCATCTTTATTTTTTATCATTTGTGCTGAGGTTCTCTAATAATTTTTCTTAATAGCAGGCAGGCCCAGTGATGAAATCCAGGGTATGACCATGGTATTTGAAAGCTGTTATCTTCTTATAGCTCTCAAGGACAGTTTGGTAGCTTCTGTTCAGTTCTCAAGGAATAAACATCAGCATTACAAAATACTGGGAACTAATTAGCAGACCTGTGATCTGTGTCAGTGGAGAGGGTGGAGATGAATTAACATCAAGAGTGAGCTAAGACTAAGCAGAGTCATTTTCATCCCAGTATCAGTGCAGGGAGGCTTATTTTCCTGTCTCATTGATAAACATGACTCTCGACTTTCCCAGATGCTAATTCACTCTGTGTTAAACGCTTTTTACACATGATGCTAACCTTAACTGTTTACGGAGTGGTAGGATTTTTTTAAACCA
Source organism: Podarcis gaigeae (assembly GCF_964106915.1). Classification (NCBI taxonomy): domain Eukaryota; kingdom Metazoa; phylum Chordata; class Lepidosauria; order Squamata; family Lacertidae; genus Podarcis; species Podarcis gaigeae. Next base: position 69,543,009 of record NC_139686.1, on the reverse strand, counting down.
GGGATGGCTGTAGGATTCCTTCAAAACACACTCAAATGGAACAAGTGACATGTTACACAGAAAAACATGCAACAAAACCCTGATGGCAGCTTCTGTTGGGAACAAGTAGCTTCAGGAAGGCGTAACTGGAAGTTCCTTGGATGGCACAGCTGCAGATGGAAAAGAGCGAGGGGATGAAAGGTTGACTCTTCCCCAACTCTAAACTGACCCCTTCTGATGTTCATTTTTCCTGAATAGAAGGGGTGTATAATGCAGGCATGTGGAACTCGCCTCCCTCCAGTTGCTGCTTGATTCCAACTCCCACCAGCATGGCCAATTTGGAGCCCAACAACATGGAGGACCACAGATTTCCTAACCTTGATGTAATATGTATTTCTGTCCATGATGTAATAATAATAATAATAATAATAATAATAATAATAATAATAATAATAATAATTTTTTTTTATATTTATATCCCACCCTTCCCAGGCAAAGCCGGGCTCAGGGTGGCTAACAACAATAAAATAATACAACATTCTAAAATCATTTCATTATAAAATTAATTCAAATCAAATTTATGGCAACAATTGGGCTAGAGTTCTGTGAAGATTGCCAAAGGAGGGAGTCAGGCTGTGCCCTAGCCAAAGGCCTGGTGGAACAGCTCTGTCTTGCAGGCCCTGCAGAAAGATGTCAAGTCCCGCAGGGCCCTAGTCTCTTGTGACAGAGTGTTCCACCAGATCGGAGCCAAAGCCGAAAAAGCCCTGGCTCTGGTTAAGGCCAGCCTAACCTCTCTGTGGCCTGGGACCTCCAAGGTGTTTTTGTTTGAAGATCGTAAGTTCCTCTGTGGGACATACCAGGAGAGGCGGTCCCGTAGGTATGAAGGTCCTAGGCTGTATAGGGCTTTGAAGGTTAAAACCAGCACCTTAAACATGATCCTGTACTCCACCGGGAGCCAGTGCAGCTGGTATAGCACTGGGTGAATGTGATCTCGCAGCGAGGACCCCGTAAGGAGTCTCGCTGCGGCACTCTGCACCCACTGGAGTTGCTGAATAGTATGCTGAATAGTAAATAAAACATAGGAGAAAATGGTACTAACTGGAAATCAAAAGATGAAAACAGGTTTTCCTCCTTCTCTCACACTTGCTTCAGCATGCTTTTGAAGTTAGTTGTAGTTTTTCTAATGCCCCAATCCAGCTAGGGATTGCATATACCTGGCTGGATGAGGAATCACTAGCAAATATGGGTGAGTTATAATTGCTTCTGCATAGTGTTTGCCGCTGCTGAGATCTGTACTAAATAAAATGCAGCCCTAGTTCTAGTACTAGTAGTCTTTACCTACTTTGGCCACAAATGTTTTACTGGATGAATGTCCGCTGTCCAGTTTGGCCTAAGAGTTTAAATCTTATCAGTATCATTAATATTATGAGTTTAGCTTGTCTGCGGCGGCTAATGCTGAAGTATATTCTGTTTAAGAGGAACATTTCCCCTACACCAAAGCTCTGTGTTGGCACATAGTGTGGTTTTATTGTCAGTGAAGTTAGTTACATAAAATTCTCTGGCTGTTCCATAAGAACAGAGTGTATTGTTTATTGTCTAATGAAGGAAGGTGTTAGGTTTATTTTTTATTTTTTTAAAGCATATCAGCAGCCACCTGGGTACAAGCTCCCTGACAATGCACCTGTTTCTTTTTGCTCTTCGATAATAGAATAAATGTGCATATATTTATATTTGCATGCTATGTACGGTATGGGAAAGGGAAATGCCCTCACTACAGCAGCAAAATGAATTTTGACAAGCATAATGGATGGCACTATACAGAGTGAGAGAGGCCTCACAACAATCTCCCCCAACTGCTGTGATTTTTGGCCATGTAATTATGGCACAATCATTCTGTCACTGAGGCAGGCTGGAAATGTCCACTTTCAGCTGTGTTGCAGGCATGCTAGTTCCTTTGGAAATCACCTTGGAAACTGGACCTGCATGGTATGCAGAAATGGAGAAACTTACTGGAAGAATAAGAAATCAAGAAGAGAGACTTTTTAACTTAGAATGGGGGAGATTTAAGGATAATCTGAAGAACTATCATAAACAAATGCTAGCAGGATTGAATTACAAATGAGCAATAAAATAATTAAAATTGAGTATAAAGGACGAATAATAAATAGATTTAAATTGGATATGCAGTGGTAAAATATATGACAAGCAACTGCAGAAAGAGGAGAGGGGGGTCTATAATAATATTTGGTATCTTAAATTGGATGTGTAAATTTGTATCGTTATAAGTTTGTAAAATGAGAAAATGATTTTTTTTAAAAAAAACAATAACCTGGGCCTGCATGAGTGAAGTCAGTATTGTTTCTAGAGCACGTATTGAAGTAAACATAAACTTCTTATTTTACACAGTGGTATACACTTTGATATCATTTAGCATATACAGGTTTCTGTCATATAGCATAATGTAGCAGAACCAAGTAAGTATTGATATATCTTAAAACACACCCACCCATCCAATGAAGAGCAGAATATGTTGTCATCCCCCCATCCCACATAAGCCAGGTCACTCAAAAGATAAGAATTGCTATCTGTAGATTTGATGATCCTGGTAGGAGAGATTTACTGCGTTTTATGCCAAGTCTTGCAAGCTGGAGAGGATCAAAACAAAGTTGTCAGCTGATAAAACATGGAGGACAGCAATATAAAGGGAGTGAAATCTTGTCATTTTATAGAGGTGAGGAGGAAATCTCCTATGCTAGTGTAATCTAGTGGTCAAGAGAATGAGCTGAAGTCCTTTATTTATTATTGAGTTCAACCATAAACTCAAGCAAGCCACCATTTCTCTGCAATGGCAAGATAATAGTGTTGGGTTACCTTAGTGTGAATAGATGCATTAAGACAATGGGAGTTTAGTGAAATCACACATTTATTATTGTGCATAAAACTTAGGGACATCCAATATACTGGAGGGTTCCAAACATAGGAGGGAGCTGCAGTAGTGGCTCTGTGATGCTCTTGAATTCTTTGAAACAGTTTTTAAGTTCCTTGCATGATTTGGCATCCACCACAACTCACTTGCAGATTGGCATTGTGCCAGTGCGTAATAGGCTGTTGACAAAGCCTTCCTGGAGCAAGTGTTCGTGTGTGTTTTACACTGGTGTGGATACCAGAAACAGAATGCAATTCCCATAATGAGGTCTCTGCCAGTGGAAAATCCAAGTTTAGGATTCAAAGCACCAATTTCACAATACGCTGAAGACTGGACTAACAACAAGAATTGTCAACTGCATCATTTATCCCAGGTATGACTAACTCTCAGTGTGGGGGCCTCATCCAGTTTCCCCAAGCAAATTGTTCTGGTCCTCCAAGTCTCCACAAATTTTGGTAACAGCGACAGAAATAAAACAACAACAATGTAGAGATAATAGACAGCGGACAGCGGACACCAGCATCCTGACAGATGCAAATCGCCCTAGTCATCAAATCAGTCATTTGACAAGTGGCCAATAACCCCACCTATTCAGCAGATCTGCATGAGAGACCTGAAGAGAGGTGAGGGTTAGACAGCGGAAAGGCACTTTCTCACCCTGGCGCCATTGGGCCAGCTCTCAATTAAATTTAGTGCGATCACTTCACGGTACACCAATTACACGATTTCCTACAATTTACCCCATATTATCTAGTGGGGGACTTGTGTAAGGGAAAACTTAATGATTTAGAGTCTAAGGCAGGAGTTGATCAAACAAATACGAAAAGTTTTACTAAACAAAGGGAGTTTTTGACACAAAGTGGGTCAGGAAACAAGTTCTTCAGGTAGAATTAAACTTAGTTACTTTAACTATAAGATGTCTTAGGCTTAAACACAATATTATAAGTACAACTCTTCTTAAACTTCAGTTACTAAACATCAGTCGGCACACAGGTAGATAAATATTCAGGTTTCCAGAAGGGATGGTAAAATGTTCAAATCAATGTCTGTCACTTGGATAATACAATACTTTCAGCACTATACTGCTTCCTTTACAGCTTAATCCTTTGGTTCATGAGGGAGGGACATTTCCCCTCAGTTACCCCCTGTCTTAACAATCCCACACCTGAGGTATTATAAATGGTATTACAGACCCAGGGGATCCCCTCTCCCCTTGTTTACTAGGTTGGGAGTCTTATGTACCTAGAGGAATTCTCCGTTCCTGGCTAGACTGACACCCAGGGAGACACCGGATCTGTCTCTCCTGGCTCACATTCAGCCCTCCCAGAACACTCCTGTCTGGATACCTTCCCCAGACCCTCAGCCTGGGTCCATAGTCCATACGGAGTATCCCAGCTGCGAGGCTCTGTCCTCTCCCTATGGATAGTCTCCTCAGTGAGTATCTCATTTCCCCCTCAGAACCCATTCACCCTCTCTCCCAACCTGAAACCTGTCTAACCTCTCCAAACCCATCATTTCCCTCCCCTGGAACTTTGGCCAATCAGATGCTGTTGCCAGTCAACCGTTTGCTGGCAGGAAAAAACACACTTGGTGACCCAAACTGCCCAGCAAACAAACTTTTCTGTCACAGAGGGTTGTGTATAAGTCTGCTCGTGTGTGCATGCAAGTGTGCGGGCGTGGGGTGGCAGAGAACGAGATTGAGGCCCGACTGTACTCTGGTTTCTCTTCAGATCGTATAAACCTTTCACCTTTTACATGTTTTTTGCAGAACGAAGCTGCAAATTGAATTCAGTTGATCAGGACAAAATTCAGTTTGCAGTTTCATCCTATACACTGGGCTGGCTGAGAAATGTATACAGTGGTACCTCGCAAGATTAAATTAATTCGTTCTGCAAGTTTTTTCTTCTTGCGAGTTTTTTGTCTTGCGAAGCACGGTTTCCCATAGGAATGCATTGAAAATCAATTAATGCGTTCCTATGGAAACCGCTTGCCGGGCTGGCGGTCCGGAGAAGGGCTTTTCTCCCCACCGCAAGCCTTCAGGACAGGTCCGGGAACAGAGGGGAAGGCGTGCTGTGCTTCTCCTCTGTTCCTGGAGCTTGCGGGGCTTGCGGTGAGGAGAAGGGCTTTCCTCCCCACCGCCAACATTCAGAACAGCATTCTGAATGTTGGTGGTGGGAAGGAAAACCCTCCTCCCACCGCAAGTCTTCAGGACAGGTCCGGGAACAGAGGGGAAGGTCTCTCCGCCCCACCGCCAGCTTTCGGAGGAGGTCCGAGGACAGTGGGGAAGATGCGCTGCGCTTCCCCGCTGTCCCCGGAGATTTCCCTATGGGCTTTCGTCTTGCGAAGGAAGCCCATAGGGAAATTCGTCTGGCGAAGCACCTCGAAAAACGGAAAACTCTTCTTGCGAGTTTTCCGTCTTGCGAGGCATTCATCTTGCGAGGTACCACTGTACATTGCTCCACACAGCCTCACAGACGCATAAAAGAAGCATCATCTTACTCAGTGTGTTTACAGATATATGTCTGCCAATTCCTGGCAACAATTCAAGCAGTGTGGCAGTACATTTTTTAGCCACTGCACTCAAATTTTCACTTGGCAGCAATTGGTGCGCTAGGTCAGATCACTTCCTTTATTTGGCTTTACATAAGAGCTATTTATGAGTGTTTGAACTATCTCCAAGACTGTACTAAAACTGTCATGAGCTTCCTCTGTAAGCCAAGAAAGTTACCACCCCAAGTGTTATTAAATTATAAATATAACTAATGAAGGTAGCTTGTTGAGCAACAATTGAGCGAATCTGACCATTCTCCATGCAGCTGTTTCAAAATGTGAACATTAACCACCCATCATAGACAAAACACAGGCAATCTGCCTCTTGATTTGTAAGACTGGTAGCTTGGCTTTTTTACCAATACCAAATATTCACTGGAGATAAATCTTTCCACCTATGTTGAGATTCATGGTTGAAACAATTACATGCACTTTACTTCCTGTAGCCATGCTACAAAGAACCTTAGCATTATCAGCAACAGTATCTTGACACTTACATAAAATTTACACAGCCTGTTCCTGCAGGTGGGGCGATCCAAACAAAACTGAGATTTGTTGTTGGTAGATGGCTTACGTGAGATGCAACCACACTGCACATGAATTGATTTCCAAACTGGTGATCAGACATTATTCCTACAAGAAAGACAGAAAGAAAAGATGAAACACAGATGCAATTAAACACAAATATTCATTGCATTGCTTCAGAAATGTTAAGTAAAAATTTTATAGCAAAGAATATTCAGTTGGTGTATCAATAGCAAATGCCATATTCCACTATTTTAAAGCTTTTTGAACATAACCTTTCCATGTGAATGTCAATCAAATTACTTAATCACTATGCTTTCCTATCTGTGAAGTGACCTCAAAGGAGTTCCTTCTTCAGAATGACATTATGCCTAGTAATGGACAGGAAAGATTCCTTCAACTCTCTTCAAATAGTTCATTGAATAGCTATGTCCATCTTTCCTTCCTATTTATTTCTTTAGTTCTTTAAAAGGTAAGTATATTCCACCTTTCCACAGATTACTGACTTTTAAGTGATCGTGGAACCAGACTCTCCTGGCTCTTACTCTAGATTCATACTGTCATGGACATGGTTGGAAAAACCTCAAATGCCATTTTGTTCAGCCTACCAATCAGGATTGTGGAATCAGGCCTGATAACCGTGCCAGCCAGCTCCAGGCTGGTGCAGTGATTGGGTCTGGATTAGGTCTGACGCCATGTGACAGCAGTGAGTCTGGCTTGGAGCTGAATGCTTCACGCTGGATGTTCCTGCTGACTTCTGCCAGTGGGGAAACATCGTGCCCATTTGCATGTTTTGTGGCCAGAAGGAAGCTGGCTGGCTCAGCCAGCAGAGCTGAACAGAAGGATACCTCCACTCCGTTCAAATCCCCCACAGCATGGCCTCTGCAGCAGATACCTCAGTTGGTTAGAGCATGGTGTTGATAACACCAAGGTTGCGGGTTCAATCCCCGTATGAACCACCTGCATATTCCTTACCTTGCAGGGGGTTAGACAAGAAGACCCTCTGGGGTCCCTTTCAACTCTACTGAACTTCTAGGAGTCTATGTTCCAACAGGTTAGAAGCTTAACAATGTATGCATATGCATATTTATACATACTGCTATTTGCTGGGAGGGGGGTCTCCCATATGTTGTTTGGAGTTATATGATTTCCCCATCTTTTTTCTATGGTATAATGTATTTATTCATGTATATTTTTCAACTGAGGAATAAGTTTAGTTAATACTAATACTAATAAGAATAAAGAATAATTTACTCCTGGGAAAAGATATATAATGAATTGAAGAAGATTTTAAAATATACATTTATAAAGAAACTAGAGGTCTTTCTGTTAGGAATATTAGGAAATGAGATAAAAAGAAAGGACTGTAAATTCTTTCAATATGCAGTGACAGCCGCAAGAGTGTTACTGGCCCAAAAATGGAAACAACAGGAAATACTGACAGTGGAAGAATGGAGAATGAAGCTGTTAGACTATGCGGAGTTGGACAAATTGACAGGGAAGATTAGATATTTATGAGACCAAAAGTTCATCGAGGACTGGGGGAAATTTGTGGAATATCTGGAAAATATAAGTGAGGGACAGATAATGCTAGAGGGATTGAAATAAGCACTGTGAAAAATTAAGAAGTATTGTCTAAAGGGAATAGAAAGAAAGATATAAATAATGTCAATATAAATCTAAGGAATGCGTAATTTAAATAATGACTATGGATGATTTACGGAAAAGCTGAAGGAAGTCCAGAAAAGGAATAATTTGTGAAAAATTTGATGTGAAATTAATATGTGTTTTTGTTTTTGTTGTAAACTAATAAAAAATTATTTTTTTAAAAAAGAATAATTTACTCCAAGGTATAAGTCCCTTGTTTTCAAAGGGGCTTACTCCCGAGAAAATGCACTTAGGATTGCGTCTAAACTGGTATAAAATGTTCCATTAAAATGAAGAAGAATCACATTTTCCTTCTAGCCACATGCTTGTCTTGTGAATAAAACCAGCTTTCTCTTCCCCACCAAGAAGACTTCTCAGTAACACAGCTGATCAGGCAGCTATGTTACACTATACCCTGCAATGGGGTACATGGGAAGGCATACACAGAAAATAAGTAATTATATTGCATTTCTCAAAACAATCCCAGTGAGTGATAAGATATGCCAGAGGCAGAACTTGCTTTTGAAAACTAATGTGCTTATCTTTTACTTAAAAGTGAATAGAACATTCACATAATTTGTGTTAAGGGCTGTTGGTATGGCAGTGAGTCTGAGAGACCAACAACTGTGCAAATCCTTACAAAAACAAAAAACAAAGCAGCTTTTCCGTGCATCTAGGTCACCAGGGAGTATATCCAAGGTCTGCAGCAACTAAGCATCACTAAATCATATGCTACTTCAATGTGAAGAAGAACCTCTCTGAACTCCCCTTCCCTCGAGTTTTACTGTGTGTGCTCATTGTGTTGAAATAATTTATATGCTACACTACCCAGTTAGGTCTGTCTCCACTGGATATTACTTTGCTGTGAAGCTATTAGGGCTGCTGGCTATATATCATGCCTGATCCAAACCCACAAAAAGAAATTGAATGAAAAGCTTAGCCATATGACAGTACGTAACATACTCTGTTCTCCTGAATTCATTTTATATATATATATCTGCTACATAACTTAGACCAAGTCAAGGCCACTGTAGCATCTGAAACGCTCTGGTCACATATCTATGGCCCCAACACTGTCAAAGAAACACAGGTAAGGATGGCTATTTCTGGTCCATTTCCATCTTGTATGTGCCTATTCATAAATCCAGCCTGTCATGTTTTGTATTAACCTGCAGATTTAAAAAAAAATAACTGCATGGAAATTTGTATTCTAATACTTATTTAAATACTAATATAATCACAATTTTATCTCATGGCTGGACTGGTAAACGGTATAACAACAACAACAACAACAGTTTATTACTGTCGTAGACCAGCATAAGGTAAACGGTATAAAATATTGGTTTGCAAAGCAGGATCAAACCACAGTTTCCAATCTTGGTGTGTAGCCAGTCCTTAAACCATAATTTCATGGTTTGGGAGTAACAGGAAACTGTGGCTTAACAAACCCTGGAAGAAATAAATGAGAGGGAGGAGGGAGTTAATGGGACAAATGTCCTGCTGGGAAGCAGAGAGAAAGCAGAAGTGAATGTGTGAGTTTTTCTTTTGAGAACCAAATTCTGTTCCTTTGATAGGTTACTATTTGAGTGATTCACTGACCACCCAATTTTAAACTGATTAATTTATCCAACTGTTAGAGATCCACGAGTCATCCTTGTGTGTTTAAAGTAGCTAAGACCTTATGTGGCAACATGAAACAGCAGCAGTTATATCCCATATAACAAATTGGTGCATTAGGAAATATCAATATTTCATTGCTGTGAGTGTTACTCTTTTTTACCTGTTTAAAGATGAGAATAATGCATGGAATGATTCTGCAACCAACTCTCATATGATAATCCCATTAAAGTCAGTGGAACTACTCAATTAACAACCACCTACAGGCATTTCGAATGAAGGCCTAAGTGTACTACACTCATATCTAACATACAGCTGCTGATTGATTTTTTTCTGGGTGATTACATTCTGCTTCACAGGAAAAAACATCCATCTAGTTTGATAGAATGGAAGAGACTTCTAAAACACTTGCTGGCTTTTGCAATCAATTAGGGGTCAGCAAGGCTTGATAAATTATTAAACATCTCAAAGGGAGCGCATACTGACAATTCTGGAAGGTTTTTTTTCTTACTCAGTGGGTTATGTTAGCTTTAGCTTACTTCAAGCACTGAAATTATTTTATAGATGATATCAATTATTTTGAAAATAACAATCTTACAACATAACAAGGTGCTAGAGAAGGTATTCACCCTGACACTAAAAGAGACTTCTATGCATTTTTAAAAAAAACACAACACATATTAATTTTGGAATATAGTCTAAATTGGGATGTTAGTAAATTCCTACAATCTCTTAGCATTTAGGGGGAAATAATTATATTGAAGTTGGTAAATAGATTCATTTGGTCACATCCACTTCTTATTTAAGCACCAGATCTGTGTACATAAGACACAAGAGCCACTTTGATATCAGCTTTGATATCTTGTCTGTATAAAGAAGACAGCAAGTTCATGTAGCTTGTGTTCTGTGTTTGCAGGAGAGAGAAAGAAATATGTTAGTACCAACACCCTAAAGTTGGCTCAGAATCAAATAGGCAGCCATGCAAACTTTGCAAGCAAGGCGTTATATGCTGGTGATAGTTCACCCCCCCCCCCAAAGAACCTAGCTTCTGCATTCTGCAACACCTTCAGCCTCTGGATCAACCAGAAGGGTGGCCCCACATAGAGTGCACTGCAGTAATCCAGCTGTGAGGTTACCAATGCATGGACAACTGTTGTCAAGCTATCCTGAACCTAGGTGTCTTACCCACCTAAGTTTGTAAAAGACACTCCTAGCATACAGTGACAGAGGTAGATCTAAGAGTACCCCCAAACTACATACCTTTATGTGTAAATCACATTGAGACAGTGGTTCAGAAGGTGATTAATAAATTAATTGTAATAATAGGTTTGTGCATTATCCCTCCATATTGTGGACACAAGGAGGTGATCAGAAAATTTCATTTTAAATTAGCATTACAGTGGTACCTCGGGTTACATACGCTTCAGGTTACAGACTCCGCTAACCCAGAAATATTACCTCGGGTTAAGAAATTTGCTTCAGGATGAGAACAGAAATTGTGCTCCTGCGGCGTGGCAGCAGTGGGAGGCCCCATTAGCTAAAGTGGTGCTTCAGGTTAAGAACAGTTTCAGGTTAAGTACGGACCTCTGGAACGAATTAAGTACTTAACCCGAGGTACCACTGTATCTTAAAGCCTCAGCGCCTAGGACTTGCCGATTGAAAGGTCGGCGGTTCGAATCCCTGCGGCAGGGTGCGCTCCCGCTGCTCGGTCCCAGCGCCTGCCAACCTAGCAGTTCGAAAGCACCTCTGGGTGCAAGTAAATAAATAGGGACCGCTTACCAGCGGGAAGGTAAACGGCGTTTCCGTGTGCGGCTCTGGCTCGCCAGAGCAGCAATGTCACGCTGGCCACGTGACCCGGAAGTGTCTCCGGACAGCGCTGGCCCCTGGCCTCTTGAGTGAGATGGGCGCACAACCCCAGAGTCTGTCAAGACTGGCCCGTACGGGCAGGGGTACCTTTACCTTTACCTTTACCACTGTATCTCCAAACCCAAACTATGGTTAATCTTAAATATAGCTTATTGAAACAAGCCACAAACCCTTGGTTTCAAGCTGGCTTCGCTCAGTAAACTGGAATTATGACTAAGACAGTTTGCCTGGATTTGGAAATAACCCTAAGCTGCAGTTAGTTAAAAACAGAAGGAACCGCTTCTGATCTCCTTCTCAGGGCCAGGTCAGAGGAGGAGGAGATAGGAGAAGTCCAAGGCTTATGCACACACTGGCGGAGGAACGGGGGTGTGGAGGGAGCAGACTGCCTCCGGCACCACTATTCCGGTAGGGTGCCATCGCGGCGGCCCCCCTGGACACGCGCAGTGTACCCCCCCCAAACACATGGCAGATGCCACACCCCCACAAGCGGCGCATCATGCCCCCAGAATGCCGCCACGCCCTCATGGGCGGTGTACCATGCCCCCAGGATGCATGTCACGCCCCCCCCCGAGGCACACATCATGCCCCCCAAGGGGGGCACCAGCCACATCCGCACCTGCTCTTAGCCGCCGGTAGTAGAGCATGCAGCTTCACCACTGCATGCACAGGCTTACAACTGTACATATCCTACACATTTAGGCTGTAGCCTGATCTTCATAATGACTCTACTGTATGTAGGTTGGGGCAGGCACTGCCGCAATCAACCTACAGTTCCCCCTGTCCTCTGGCATGTCCACTGAATTGCCCATATTGTAGCAATACTAAGATTGCAAATGAGCCAGAAAGACTAGATCAGAAGGGACAAGCTTTGGTTAGTAGCACGCTGCCGCCAGGCTATACAGTGGTACCTCGGGTTAAATACTTAATTCGTTCCGGAGGTCCATTCTTAACCTGAAACTGTTCTTAACCTGAAGCACCACTTTAGCTAATGGGGCCTCCTGCTGACGCTGCGCCGCCGGAGCACGATTTCTGTTCTCATCCTGAAGCAAAGTTCTTAACCCGAGGTAATATTTCTGGGTTAGCGGAGTCTGTAACTGAAGCGTATGTAACCTGAAGTGTCTGTAACCTGAGGTACCACTGTATACAAAACTGCAACCAGTCAGATCTCCCTAGCTTCTTTTCACTGTGGGTGTCACTCTGAACTGAGTCCCCACCCCCACCCACCCCCAATACAGCCAGTTCTAAATCACTTTAGTTCCTCCTCACATTGCACACATCAGGAGTTATTTCTGTTAAGTAAGCCAAGAAATGTAAAGTCTAAACTAGTTTTCTGTTAGATATTACTATGCTCAATATTAATACAGGGTGGCTAAAAAAGGCTGATACTCTACAATGCCCATGGACTATCTTTTATTCAAAAGACACAGTTGCATCTGGCCAACAGTATATGGATTTACTCCTCCCCCCTCCTCCTTTAATCGTTTTAAATGACCCGAATTTGATGGGTAGTTAATTAACATTTTCTAAGAAAGCCTTTTGTCAGAATCCACTAGAGATGTATTTTCATCTTGGGGATTTATGAGTTCAAGCTGACATGAGTTACGCATATGCAAATGAGAGCCCACTGGGAGGAGAATATAGCCTTTCATTTGCATAATTCCCCAAGACATTGAATGAGATTCCTTGTACAATTTATTAAGCATGTGTATTTGTAAAAAGGGAGGTCAGAAATGGATGCCAATGCCTGATGCACCGACTATTAAGAATGTTCACTGACAATTGGAAAGATGCTAGAGAACAAAATGATAGTTAAGTATACAAAGGCAAGGGAGTTTAGTAAATGGGGATAAGGAGTAAATACATGCAAAAATGCTAACATTAGGCAGTTACTGTAAATATTATAAAAGGGAAAATGAAATAACTTTTCAGATAATCTACTTATGTTCAAGGCCAAGAGAGATTTATCCATTCACTATGCATGCCTACAGCACCTAGTATTAAATACCAGTTTTCTGTGCAGAAAAATAGCACTGATAGAGCAACTTTTTCATATGAATGGAAAAGATAATCTTTACACGGCAATGCATTTTATTTCAGAAAATAGTTTTCTTAACCTTTATTCCACTCTTGTTCTTCTTTACAATTTCTATAAGTGGATTCTAAACCTCTCATCAAATCTAAATCTCCACCAAAAAGAAATAGGAACAGGGATGTATTGGCTCACAGAATACCCACTATGCACTGCAAACTTTGCTTTCATTTTAGATTTGCAATTTCAAACACTGCTCTAGTGGCTGCCTAAACACATCCATTTATTCCAATGAGGACTTCCTCTTCTCTGATGGCTAATTAGTTCATTGCTAGCCATAGGCCTGTGAACAGGGACTCTCTTTCTGTCTTCAGCACTGCCTGAGTCAGTGTATAAAAGCTGTCTTATTCTGCCATTAATGGCTAGATAAATACTGCAATTTGGTGGTTTCTTCATGCTAGGTTGCAGTGAATGAGTTATCACCATCTTTTTTGGGGAAACAAACTGAACAGAACCTACTTCGCCAGCCAATGTTACATTTTTGAACCATATGCAACACTGAATAACCTTTAGAAATTGTAGCTGAAACAAACAAAATTAATGTATTATAGCCTAGACGAGGCATCAAGAGGGTAAGGAGTAGCAAGAATGATACAGAGCCACAGTACTGTTTTGCTTCCTTTTCCTAGGACCCCTGACGATTAGGTCCAGTCGTGACCGACTCTGGGGTTGCGGCGCTCATCTCGCTTTATTGACCGAGGGAGCTGGCGTACAGCTTCCGGGTCATGTGGCCAGCATGACTAAGCCGCTTCTGGCGAACCAGAGCAGCGCACGGAAACGCCGTTTACCTTCCCGCCAGAGCGGTACCTATTTATCTCCTTGCACTTTGATGTGCTTTCGAACTGCTAGGGTGGCAGGAGCTGAGACCAAGCAACGGGAGCTCACCCCGTCGCGGGGATTAGAACCGCCAACCTTCTGATCGGCAAGTCCTAGGCTCTGTGGTTTAACCCACAGCGCCACCCGTGTCCCTCTTCCTTTTCCTAGGTGGGTGGAAAACCTTTGCAGACCCCAGCAGGCCGGTGATTACCAGTGGTACTCGGGGCGGGGGTTAACAATGTAAATACAGTAAAAAAAGGCATGACACCAGCATGGGATCAAAATGGCTACAACTTTATTAGTTACAGATGTAGATTGGATTTGGCATAGGCATTGGGTATGTGTCCTGAATCAGCCAATATATATCCTGATATATCCATTAAGGTCAGTCCTGGTGAGAGGATGTCCTCCATTGATCTAACAGGGAAATCCCACCAGGATGCCAGAAGACAGCCCTGTATCGGGAAGTTTTTAATGTTTGATGTTTTAGTATGTTTTATATATGCTTGTAAGCCATCCAGAGTGGCTGGGGAAACCCAGATGGTCGGGGTTTAAATAATAGCATTATCATTATCATTATTATTACAAGTGGTACCTCGGGTTACAAACGCTTCGGGTTACAAACTCCGCTTACCCGGAAGTAGTACCTCGGGTTGAGAACTTTGCCCCAGGGTGAGAACGGAAATCATGAGGTGGCAGCAGGAGGCCCCATTAGTGAAAATGCGCCTCAGGTTAAGAATGGTTTCGGGTTAAGAATGGACCTCAGGAATGAATTGAGTTCATAACCTGAGGTACCACTGTATTATTAGTGCTTTTTTCTTAAAAAAAAAATGTTTAGAGTTACTCTCATTTTGACTTAAGAAAATCACAATTTTATAGTTCAAATGGGGGGGGGGAATAAATACAGTAAATGGACAAAAGTATAAAGATTCACAAAATGTTTAGGGGTATACGTCCCCCTACGTCCCCCCAGAAAAAAGCATTGTTGTTGTTGTTGTTGTTGTTGTTGTTGTTCAAGGATGTTCTGTTGCCTGGCAGCCCTTCTCTGGGCTTTTGGACAGACCCCACCCTTGGACCCCTTTACTGGGGTACTCTGAGTTAATCCTAGAATTCTGGGGTTGGGACACTCATTCACCCCCAAGTTCTTGACGAAGGGTCCAACCCAATGCCTTTTTCCACCAAAGTTGTGACAATTGCTAAGAGGAAGGCACGCCTACCCACACCCCGCAAAACAAGCTCAATATGTCTGCAGGCAAATTCCGTCCTCGCCCCACATAACAGTGGCTGAATAATTCCGCAGCAAGGCCCTATACATGCCTGCTCATTATGACCCATTAGCAGACCAGACTGAAGACTGGCCCAGCCAGGCCCACACGTCAGGCACCTCCACTGTTCTGGGCCTCTGAGTGGCCCATTAAATTTTTTAACAATCCTGGTAGCCCCCACAGCTAGCCAAGGTCAGTGCTGACGTCAGCCAGCCATGCAGGGTGACTGCTTAAATCCTTGGCTCCTCGGAAGCCATGCCGGGCTGCAACTGCAGCCACCATCAGAGTTATAGCAAGTGGTCTCTCTAGGGGACATTTCCTTCAAAGATGCTACATTGGTCCCCTACAGTATCTCTATGAAGAACCTTCTCTACAAGCTTACAAATTGAAACTGAGAGCTGATTCATACAAGCAGACAAAACACATTCCCAAATCGTCCCAAGCTGTACCACCTCAGACTACAAGTGGAAAACTACATGTCTGGATAGTTATTCCAGTAAAATCAAAACAAAAATAAAACACCTCCCTGTCTGTGGGAAGGTAGCATGCCAGAGAGAAGAATGGCCTTCTTCCTGATGGGGAATTTCTGTGCGCTGAAGCAGCCTTGTAGAGAAGCCCACAAAAGTTACCAGCTGGGGACTGGCAGAGGAGGAACAGAGAGTTCCTTCTGTCCCACAGCAGACCACTGCATTTCTACCCTGGACATGGAAGAGGGGCCTTCCCTCCTTTGGCAGTCTGCTTGACTACCATGCTGGACACCACAGAAGAGACACAGAACACCCCATCCCTCCTCTGCAATCTCACTACATGTAATTTCTTGTTGCTACCAAGCAACTGCTTAAATATGTGCTAAATGGTTTTCCCAGGTGGGATTCAAACATGTTTCTCCGCCTTCATTTTAAAGTGATATGGTCCAAAGCAGATCCTACCATACCTTATTTCTGTGTGCTTGAATTGTTTCTCTGAATGAATGTAGGGAAGAAGAAGAAGAAGAAGAGGAGTTTGGATTTGATATCCCACTTTATCACTCCCCTTCAGGAGTCTCAAAGCGGCTAACAGTCTCCTTTCCCTTCCTCCCCCACAACAAACACTCTGTGAGGTGAGTGGGGCTGAGAGACTTCAGAGAAGTGTGACTGGCCCAAGGTCACCCAGCAGCTGCATGCGGAGGAGCGGAGACGCGAACCCGGTTCCCCAGATTACAAGACTACCGCTCTTAACCACTACACCACACAGGCTTTTCACTGTAGATTTCGCTACTGTATTTTTTGCTCTATAGGATGCACCTGACCATAAGACGCACCTAGTTTTAGAGGGGCGCAGCGCCCCTTCAGCGAAGCGGCAGCAGAAACGGAGCCCCTTTCATTTCTCCTCCCGCTTCACTGAAGGGGCACTGCACAGCTATCCCTGAAGCAACCTGAAGCCTCCGTAGTGCAGCGGGAGCTCCCGCTGTGCTCCGGAGGCTTCAGCGGCTATCCCTGAAGCCTGGAGAGCGAGAGAGGTCGGTGCGCACCTACCCCTCTCGCTCTCCAGGCTTCAGCAGAGCCTCCAGAGCACAGCAGGAACTCCCGACCCCTCTTGCTCTCCTGGCTTCAGGGATAGCTGCCCGAAGCCTCCGGAGCACAGCAGGAATGCTCCCGCTGCGCTCTGGAGGCTTCGCATTGCTTTCGCTGAAGCCATGGAGCCTGCATTCGCTTCATAAGATGCACACTCATTTCCCCTTAATTTTTGGAGGGGATAAAGTGTGTCTTATAGAGCGAAAAATAGTAGAATAAGTTCAAGCTCTAGATTTCAGCACTTGAATCTGTCACCACACAGACTTCATTTCTGGTGTCTAAATACGGCCAGTTTTCCCTCCACAACAACCAAACTTCTTAATTCATCTGACCCCCAGTTCTGAGACATGAGCTAACAATTTTTAAGTCCCATAGATTTCTGTGGTAAACGAATTTGCAGTGTAATTCTGTGCATATCAACTCAGAAATAGGTCCTACTGAGTTCTCCCCTCGCTTCCTCCTGTAAGACCTATTGCAGTCGTTAAGAGTCGTCAACAGGCTCATCACAGCTATCTGCCAATCACCCATTCCCACCACCCTTCTGAGTAATACCCCTCCCCACCTTCTCACTATATAGAAGGGTCTGGAAACTTCTGTTTCAGTGTATCTGAAGAAGTGTGCATGCACACGAAAGCTCATACCAAGAACTGACTTAGTTGGTCTTTAAGGTGCTACTGGAAGGAATTTTTTTTGTTTTGACTATGACAGACCAACACGGCTACCTATCTGCTACTGAGTTCAGTGAGACTTACTCCTAGGTAAGTGTATACAGTATCTTAAGTATGTCTTTTACCCTCTCAATGAAATCTATGGGACCCAAAAGTGCTTAGGTCATCCTTTTGATCTTCTACAAGCACTGAAGCTCCCACATGGCTAGTGAGTAAGGAAAGTATCACAAGTTGGCAGTAGAAGAACAAGAGCTGCTACCTGAGCACTGTACAGGTGCCTAGGTGTTGAGTGGGTTGCAACACCCACAACAAGTATGAATGGTGACTTCCTTGGTCTGTGCCAGGTACTGTTGGGAATTCCATTCCACCCTTGCTGCAGACTTGTGGGATTGTTACATGTCAATGTCTGTTTACATTCCAGCACAGATTGTTGGAGTCTCGTGAGCAGAACATCCTCTCTGTATTACTTTTGTGTTCTCTCTCTTTGAGAAGAACGACAAGGAAAGAAACCATGTTTGCTTTGCCCTGGTTTATGTACAATAAAAGTAGCCTAGTATCCACGCCTCGAGCCAGATCTGTTGCGTGTTTACTCTGCTGAGTAGCGTGTGCTCATGCATGCCAGCATGAGTCACAGACGCACGTCGAGGAGGAGGACTGATGGATCTGCGCGACAGCAAGGCTGAGAAGGGAGACTGTCCAGCTGGGGTCTGTCCAGCTGGCTTTCCATCTCATGGTTCCAACAGGTACTGCTATCTATGCAGCAAATGTGTGACTGCACAGAGCTGAAGAAGCAGACTCCATGCTTCTGCTGATGCCTTGCAACACCCTACAGGGAGAGTATTGGATCTCTCTACTCCAGGCAGGGGTGCAAAGTTGAATACAATATTGTGGGGGTCCAGGTAAGCCCCGCCCCGCATAATCAATCACATGACACAGTGTGCACACATCATTTGAATGGGAATGGCCGCCAACTTTGTGGGGGCCCGGCCCCATCAAATATTATATTTTGAGGGCCAAAGCCCCCACAGCCCCTAGGGGTTGGCTCCTATGACTCTAGGCATCAGTGCTCAATTGCAGAAACTAGTTCTCCAGGAAATTGCTACATAAACTGTTGCTGATAAAAACTGACACACTTATTATTCTATAACTTTTTCATTGAATACTACTTTAGTGAGCTTTTCCCTCTAAGGAAGAATGATTAAGTGATTGATTGATTGATTGATTGATCAATAAATCTCTATATATGTATATATATATATATGTGTGTGTGTGTGTGTGTTTGTGTGTGTGTGTGTGTGTGTGTGTATATTACAGCATTACTCTGAGTCATGTAACTCTTACTTTTACCACAGTAAGGGTATAATAATAATGTTAACGCTTGACTGATGCAATATTAGGGTTTATTCCAAATGTAGCTAATTTCAGAATTCAAATAAATAAAGCAACATACACAAGCAGGGGGCAGAAATTAATGGATAGAAATGACTGCGCTTATGCACTGTCAATCTGCCTTTAATGAGAAAAAGTGCTCTCAAGAGGCATGAAGAATTACAGCCCAATTCCTCCCCCGAAGTTATATTTGTGCTACCCCATTGATTTCTGAAAGGAACATAGGTACGTAAGGGGAGCATGGCGAGTCTGATATGGCTTCTTAATTGTTTTTCTTGTAAGGCAGATTAGCAGATCAGAAGCTTAGCCATTTTTTTTAACCTTCATTAATCTCACCCCCTAGTAATATGCTAATAGGACTTTCTTTCTCCTTGGTATTCCTATTCCAGCTTTATTCCCCTGCGTAATCACTTTTATCAACTCCAGATGCTAGAAGTCGCAAGTCAAGTCTCACAAAAATAACAGGATTGCTCTTAAAATTATGCAAATAGTTCTTGAGCCTTTAAGGCCATGTGGAAATTTCGCTTTTGGGCTTTTCTCTGCTAAAACCAGACTTTTACAAAAACAAACCAATAAAAATAGGAAAGAGGCTATGCCTATCCTTTTAATAGAGAAATCCCAACATTGTCAAGAAACATAATAAATAGCAATAATGTATAGCGCTAAACTGAAACTAGTTATGATTTTTCTTTAACATTTTTGACAGTGACCAAAAATCCCTATCCTTTTTCCCTATCGCTATCGTTCCCTCTCTTCTGCACTCAGGAAGAAATCAGAAGCTTATGCTTTTAAACAAACCATAGTTTCTTCTTGACATTTGAACTAGAGTTTAAGTGAGCAAACCAGGAACCGATACTTAGTGACTTTGTTCTCAATAAGTAGAACTTAAATTACAGGTTCCTGCACTTGAACATCAAAGGAAAGTGATGCCTCTTTAAAACTGGAAGCAAATGCTTCAGCCTTTCTCCTTGAGGATGTGTACAGGGGGAACATATGAGACCCTGACTTGCTGTGGCTTTTTCAAATAGTGAGAAACTGTGGTTTCCTGTTATGTCTGAATTATGCCAATGGCATTAAAAAAGAAACAACCAGAGGAGACAATGTCACTGGTAGGAACAAGAAAGGAAAGGAAAGGAAAGGAAAGGAAAGGAAAGGTAAGGTAAGGTAAGGAAAGGAAAGGAGGAAGGAAGGAAGGAAGGAAGGAAGGAAGGAAGGAAGGAAGGAAGGAAGGAAGGAAGTTTTCAGAGGCTTTCTTGGAAAAATCTCCACTCTGTCCAAAATTTGGAAGTGGAAAATTTCCTTAGCCTTTTCTTTTTCCAAAGGCAGCAGAGGTTTAGGACCAGAGTTTCCCTTCTCTTAGACGGCCTACCCTCCCAGGTTGATGAGCCCCGCCTGCTACTCATTTCCTTCTACAGCACACACAGAAACCTCCTTCTTGACCGCTGGACCCACTATTGGTCTCGTTCACTCACTCCACCAGAGCCTGTCTTCACCAGAGCCTGTCTCTAACTCACTCAGTCCCTAACCCACTGGCTACCCTCACCTGGTTCAGCCAGACAACTAACCTCATATTGTGACATCACTGCATCCTGCCCTTATGTCACAATCACTGGTTGCTGCCTGGCAGTGCAAAGGGATTGTCACAGTGGTCTGTCATGACAAGTTAAGTTGAAACTTTTGGAGGAGACAGTGCAGTCAGTTTTGGGAGCAACCACTGGATTTGTACAACATATTGGTTACGTCTTAACTTTCCTGTACTCCACAAGATTATGTTTCCTAGAATCATGTCTCAAGTTAAGGGTATTTTGTGCTTTAAAAATACTTTTACACTTCATTTAATAAAAATCTGAAGCCTCAATCTGGAATTTGCATGCAAATTAAATCATTAGCCACACTAGAGAGAACAGAGTGGGGCTGCCTTTGATGCTGTATAAGAAAGTACCAGCTAAAACAGCTTCTCTGCCATATTTCCCAAGATTGAGGATGTAAACTTTCACCGGCTTAAAATGGGAGATATTTTGTAATAAGTTGTTAAAATCCATGCCCTTCTCAAGACAAGGTTTATCCCAATCTCTTTATACAAATGAATTACAACTTACTGGCTCACTAGCCAGCAGTATGATGTTAAAAATATGTCCACTTGCATCGTGATACTATTTCTAAGGTACTGGGTGGTGCAAAACCCCAATTTAGTTGAATGCAGAAGAGAGAGGCAAGTTTTTTTTAATAGATAAAATAATGACCTTAAAGGATTTTATTTAATGAGTCAAGAAGAAACACAGGGCCTTTTTTAAAATAAAATAATGCATATAGTATAGGAGGCTCCAAAAGAAACTTAGTTGTTTCCCAACCCAGCTTTCTGGATATTTATGCTAAAGGATTAGTTCCACTAGCTCAAGGCCAAAGGGCCTGTTTTCATCTAATGTAGACTTCATTACAACTCATATTCTTTATCCAGCAGCTAATGTTGTCAGTACTTATAGATTCATTGTAATGATAATTATGTTCTTTTGATAGCAAGTCAGGAAGCATCAGAGTGACCGTGATTCCATGTGACTGCAGTATGTCCGTAATGCCACAATGCATTTGTGTTTGCTATTTAGCTGAAGACACACATATAGGTAGAGAGCAGAAGAGCAAAACTATTAGAAGAGCAAAACTTAGAGTTCAGAACAATATGCTATGTTGAATTCTAATATTGCTGTGTGTTTGGTAACTCTGTGTGATGCAAAATATCTATTTCCATAATCTATGTCCATACTAAAACTGAGTATATATTCACAAGTTTCACTAAGAATTAGTAACACTAACTAAGACATATGTAGAAAGCTGCTTTTTACTACTGTATGTCCTATGTCATGTCTAAACAAAAACTACTGAGCATGTAGTTCCAAATAGCTAAGTTCAGAGTTGGAATACTTAATTAAACTGTTGATGAATTGCACACAAATATTTGCAAGAGGCTACATATCAGAATTTGTTGATCATTCCCCCTGCTTCCATTATATTATGGTAATCATTATATTACTAGTACTGCAGAAAGCTAAGTCTCATGATACTTTCACTGGGGAATGGAGTGAGGAAGTCAGAGGTTGGTCGCAGAGAAAGTGGGTCCTCCAAGGTTAATCCCTTCCCCCACCCATGGTCCTTTAAGCTGTGGAGGGGTAGCTCCCCCTCAGACAGCTTAAAGGAGCCTGCCATTTCATTTTGTTTCCTTCTCTTGGTTCAATTGCATATGTTAGGGGATGTGTAAATTGAGTGGCTAATGTGCATAACAACTGGCTATTGTGCATATCTCCATGTCCTCATGGAGAACATACAGCATCTGGAGGTCACATGACATGAGACAGCAGACCACTTGCTCATTAGCACCTATCAGAACTCACCACATATCCTGACATCCTTATGTGTTTTCCCAGTTTGTAGTCAGCAACAGCTAACATGCAGAATGGACACATGGTGCAATGATACCAGGTTGTAAACTAAGTTCTGATAGATGTTATAATGGGAAAAGGGAGCTCTGCACATTGCAGCTGATGTTCTTTTTAAACACATTGTTCTGTCCTGAGCAGTGTCTTGTCCCCATGCCCACAGCAGAGTATTAGTATTCGTATTGTCCTGGTGGCCACTAGGGGGCGCATCGGAAGATGGCTGACAATAACATCTCTCCGACCCACACGAGGTAATTAAGAGGCTGTGATGGGAGTAAACAGCCTCCCGCCCACCCCAAGTGTGTGTGTGGGGGGGACTGCCCTTGCCTGCTGTGCCCTATACCACCCCCGAATTTGTGGGGGTGGGGGCACTAGGCAGAAAGCCCTTGTGCGGATCTCGGCGCTCCTGGACGCTGTCTCTGATTTGCGCCTCTAGCTGCAGCAACTTCAAAAGAAACAATTGGGAGGAAGCTAATGCACATATTTCAAGGAAGAATGGGGAGTAAAGACTGCTAACTGAAGAGATCTCTGAGAAACAAGACGGGTCGGAGGAACAAGAATAAATCATGAGAAGACACACCAAGGCTCGGTATGTTCGGCAACGGGACTGGATGGGGGAGGGGGAAAAACTTTCCTTTCTTTTCTCTATGTGATTAACCAAGAATCCCCCCCCCCCACAAGTCACAAGTCAGAAATGCCGTTTAAATGACTTAAGCTGTGGATTTAAGACTGTGTGGAGGTAATTTTCTAACCAAAGCATGTTTCAAGAAGATCATGGAAAGCATAAGAGCTTTGGAATGACGCAGAAAAAAATATCGTCGCCATCTTGGCAAGTTCTGTCGAAAGACTTATGTCTGGGAGGAGGGACAGATCTGTTTTCATATTGTGGGTGAGCCTCCTCAGAGGGACTAAAGTGCGACAGATATATGATGGAAAGAGTGCTGTTATTTATGAAAGTGATGATATATGGAAACCATCTTGATATGAGGATTGGACAAACGGAAAATTCACACAGGATTATAATTGGTGTTTACCTGCTTAAGGAGATTATCAGATCATAAAGAAATAAAGAAAAATATACGAACAAGATGAGATGTGGAAACAGCAAGATAAGACTGGATAGAATTATGAACATTATTTGGACAGATTTGTGGATATTAACGCAGCAGCAAGAAGATGATCAGAATCCCCCTTCAGACCTTGAAATATGGGTCACCCCAACAAAAATTTAAAATTCGGCTTTGTAATTCGGAATTTATATGATGTGATTTGATTTGATTGGTCGGTTAATAAAAATTATTTTTTTTAAAAAAAATAGTATTAGTATTGTCCTATCTGACAGCACTAAGGATGTGATCAGTGGGAGGAGATCCTTGCTCTCAGCAATCTGTATACAGCCTACTGCTGTACACAAGGTTTCTGGAAAAGTCATAATAGTCTAATATCATAAGTGGCCAATAAGATATGACAGAATAAAATGTCTTTGGATTTCTTAATTTGGGGGGCAGCTAAGGTATTCCTGTTGCATCAAATTTCACATTTCCTAGGAAATCCATTGTCATTTTAGGACACAGTTCTATGAGGTACTGCACTGAGGTCAATAAAATATTGATTATTGAAGCAGAAGATCTAGGATCAAAATAATAGCGAGGCCATATCCAGGCCACTTCAGCGGCTGTAGAGCAAATCAGCATTTGCACTACAGTGGATAGAGTTTCATAAATAAAATATAATGAACTCTTTAGAGGATTAGGCTTGTACTTTTATTTACTTTGTTAATAAATGTATTATTGAAACAATATAGCTGCCTGTACAAAAATAATAATTAGATGACTACCAGCAATTTCTAAATGTTTGTGCTAAATATTACCAAGGATATTTGGGCTACGTTGAATGCAGTTAAATAGCATGACTTCATTTAAAAACAAATTATCTAAATTTATTGCAAGTGAAACATGAACAGGACATTACAGGTTCCATTTTTATAATTTTTTGGATTGGAAAAGTTTGTTAACAACTAATTTTTATGGTTAAAAGTATAGAGTTCGGTTTTATCATTCTTGAACATAACATATAGAGCAGGACGCAGTGAAGAACTCAGAATTATCAAGGGTTACATTTTCCCCTCAAGTCTATTAAACAAAACTTGACAGGACCATCAACTTTTATCTCTACAGGTTTCACTGTCATCATGGCTCCTTCTGATTCAGGAAAGTTGATTATACATAGTAAAACTGAAATGTAAACTTTGCTGACCAATGTCAATTTGGCCCCCATTAACAATTTAATTAACTGTTAACAGATTCTCCCAGATATGACGCTATACAGATATTTTATCTCCCTGTTAATTAGTAATTATGCACTGGCAAGAAAAACAGGATTTCTTTCCAATTATTCCAGAACTCAGTGATTATTTAAACTTGGCTAATTAGCAGTGGAGGGCTGGTACATCTTCTGGGCAAATTGTGTTTGATAATCCCTATTAAAATATACATTGCGGTTGTTGACTTGTAACAAAAAAGTGGCAGTTCAAAGGGTATTAGATACAGCACAAGGCAAATGGGGGCCTATTAAAATTTTCCCAACTGTTCTAATGAGAATGCTGAGGGTAATTTTTCCTAGCTTACCATCTGTTTGGTTTCTGGCATGTGTCTCTGGTGTGAGGGTCCTGGAGCCCATTTGATTTGTCACAAAGTAAGCCGGGGGCACGAAGCAATTTCAGTAGTTTACAGAGGAAGATTTCAGGAATGTTATGCTATGCAGGCTAATGCTTCCTGGATATGCAGTAATCAGTCATGATAGTTTCTGCTTTTTTAAATCGTAGAACCCAAGAACAAAACGTTTCAGTGCCAACACAAACGCGGCTACAGAAGTCTATTTCCTTTCCCTCCGCTTCTGTTGACAGTGCAGTACCAGCGGGAGGCATGTTCCTTGCTTTTATCTACAATTGATTTCCCATTCAAATGAGCTTGTAGGGAAGATCATTTGGTGTTCCACATGGTGCCCTAAAATACCTGACCCTTCCCAAATGGTAGCTGTGCGGAGGCAAGTCTGCAGAACAGGTTTTGTTGTGAGATGTCTTTGAAGCAACAGCTCAAGTGCACACCAACCTCCCCTTTACTTTTAAACCCCTCCTCTGACTTTTGCACTGACAAGATGTCTAAAGGGTCTCCTGGAGTTTGCCTGCTGCTTTTGTTTTGTTTTCCCTATGTTTCTTTGCTTTTAAACACTTCTTGTGCAAATACCCTGTAGTGCTTTTAAAATGCAAGACTTTTTAAGAGCAGTTTGGAAGCCTGGGGAAACACAGTGCAGGGATAAGATTCCAACATTAGGGGGAAATGTTTATGAAGCTCGAGATAGGAGCTGGAATGGGAACAACTATTGAACTACGGTGGGTAGAAAGCTGTTTTTTTCTCCTGAAAGCAACATGAAAATCTAGTAGACAATTTAACCAAAATCCTTATTTTTCTACACACTCAAGTCCTTGAAAGAGATCGAGCACTCCCTTCTTTCCAAACAGTGCACAGGACTCTAGAATATAACATTGTAATTTGATGTAATTGTAATTTGTTCCTCGAATGATCACTCATAGCATCTCCACTTTACTTACTACCAGAATAAAAAGAAAGATCAATAACAAAATCCAAGTGGTTTTTCTTAAGTATCTGTTTAAGGTTAAGAACAATTGCATAACATCAAAAACAGTAAAAGGGAATAGCTTTACTCCCAGCCAAACTAGGCAAGTTACAATTCATGCCATTAACTATTTAAGTAACAAGTGCATGGATGGCTTTTAAAAGAGATATATCAGAAGTAGGGATCGCAGTCCAGATCAAGACCCTGGCATGGGGGGGGGGTGTAGAAACGTTAACTCTTTGCCTGCTGATGTGGTCCCAATCTGAATCAGGGACCCCACAACTCTGTTATTTTCTCTCAAATAAAACTTCCCGTTCATGCTAAAGGAAGCATTTTCCCCCAGTGCAAATAGCTGGTGCAGACACCCCAAAGTGAACTAGGATTGAAGTGAGGTGAGCAGAGGGTTAAAGTCGTGCCCTCCCCCCAAAAAAATACCTTCTCATCAGGTTCCCAGTCTAGATTGGACTTCTCCATGCTTTGTATTTACTTTTTAAAAACCATTCATGCAGTTGCTAATTGCATGAATGATGTCTTGTCTAGTTTGGCTCTCAGTTCTTCAGAATGTGCGGTAAAGCTGCTGCTCATAAGACAAGCCATAGAAGGAAACTTTTTCTCCTGCAGTGCATAAATGGATATTCATAATTAAACATTATACTTCCCTGGGGCATCATGCTTTAAGATTCATATCAACAAGCAAAACGAGGTATCTCTTAGTATGCATCAGTGACTTACAACTCTCTCTTCAGACATTTCCTGCCTTTAAGGACCTCATTTGCTTCTGTCCAGCATTTTTTGTCTTGCCCTATGGAGCAACTTCATTAACAATTCACAGGAAACACTACACTTAAAGGAGTGATTCCATGGAAAAATTGTGCCCAAATTTAAATGTAATTAACTGGGCTAATTGGAAATGCAAAAGACCACCCAGATTCTCTTCGATAGCACTTTACTGATTACAATATTTGTTACTAGTTTTTTTCATCCATATATCCAAGCAAGCATTTATAGAAGTAGTGTAATTTTAATTGATACGTTGTTTATGAATTTTGTATTCATTATTGTGGGGTTATCTTAAATCATAGAATTGGAAGGGACCACAGGGGTCATTGGAAGGGACCACAGGGGTCATCTAGTCTGACCCCCTGATATGCAGGAATCATTTTGCCCAATGTGAGGCTCGAACCCACAACCCTGAGATTCAGAGTCCAGTTTAAAATTTTGGCATCATAATTATAGGTCATTCTTGGTAATATGTGACAATGGAAATATTTCTATGTTGAATACTGCACAATGGCGTTTTAAGCAATAAACTATAAATTGAATACAAATACTGCAACCAAACAAGAAAATATACTAGCCTTGATGCACATCAGGTACTATGCTTAAGCACTTGGATCTAGCAGCCAAAATCCAATCCAAGCAAATTATGACCATGAGATGCTGGGAAACAATCCATTTACTTCAAATGAAGCCCAAGCAAATAGTCCACTTCTGAGAGATTAGGACCTTGCATCATAGAGTCATAGAATCATAGAATTGGACGGGACCCCAGGGCCATCTAGTCCAACCCTCTGCAATGCAGGAATCTCAGCTAAAGCATCCATGGCAGATGGCCATCCAACCTCTGCTTAAAAATCTCCAAGGAAGGAGATTCCACCACCTCTTGTGGGAGTCTGTTCCACTGCCAAACAGCTCTTACTGTCAGGATTTTTTTCCGAATGTTTACTCAGAATCTTCTTTCTTGTAACTTGAAGCCATTGGTTTGAGACCTACCCTCCAGAGCAGGAGAAAACAAGCACGCTCCCTTTTCCATGTGACAGCCCTTAAGATATTTGAAGGTGGCTATCATATCTCCTTTCAGTCTCCTCTTTTCCAGGCTAAACATACCCAGCTCCTCCAACCATTGCTCATAAGGCTTGGTTTTCTTTCACATGGTCAAATGTCAATTGGGTGGTCATCAAAGCTTGGTACTCTCTTTGGATATTGGGTGGGATATGGAGAGGCAGTATTCATCTCGTCTACTGATTTATGTTGCATTTGGCATCTGTCTGATTAATGTAATTCTATTGTTCTTTTTTGCTGTTCACCAGTATGATAATTATTTCTTAATGCTGATGGAACAGAATTATTTTTTTTTGCAAAAATGAAAAATAAGTAAGTTTGTAGTATCTTTGAGTACTACTGCAATTTGCCTGATTCCACATTCTTTGTATTGTATGTTACTAAGCACAAGCAGTAGATTACTGTACACTCCCAATTCACAACTTGGCTTTCATTCCATCAAAGTTGAAATAGGAGCACTGCAAAGCTCATATTGTCCCCATGGCGATTTCTGGGATGTTCCCAGATCTGTTTGTGTACCAGTGCTCACTGGCACATGAACCCGTATCCTTCATCTGCATTAACATAAAAGCTAATTTGGGGAAAATAACAATACTACTCTTGAGATCTTTACTGGAGGCAGTTGTGTGCTAGAAAAGGACTGCACTGGCTGTGATGCCATTGCTTAAATGTGGGGATTTAGTAATGATCAATAGAAACCAATATTCATGTGCCTGCTCCAAAGAGCCAGGAACAATCACATCAGGGTTGCAACTGCAATATTTATTTGCAAAATAATAACATGGTTTAAGAGTAAAATCATAGCACTTGAGGTTTTATGTGCTGTTATCAAAATATGCAGAGTTAAAAGGATCAGTAATAAATTACAAAGGCAACCCACCGCAGTGTTGCCTGGCTTAGCTGTTACTATTACAGAGACTAGGAAGAAGGTAGAAGGTGGAGAACCACCTTGTAAGAAAAGGCAAGGTGGAGTCTTAAGGATCCAGCTGAGGTCCTAGGAAAGAGAAAGAACCTGTGAGGTTCTCTGGCCATAATCCTTCATCCAGTTGGGAGACTTGGAGGGAAAGGCATCAGTTAGGAAGCCACTGTCCCTCATTTCTGGGCGGCCCAGAGTATGTGGCCTTACTGGACTCCTCCAACTCCGAGACTATCCTTGTGATTCATCTCTCCTTGCTTGGCCACCATAGGATCAAACCGTAACATAATTGGGCAATGACCCTTTTAATGAACAGGTAGCACCTCAGAGAGAATAGAGCTAGTAAGAGGCTCAAGTCGACCAATCCTCAGAAGGCTCCAACATGCTGCTGAAGCAAGAACTCTCCCCAAGTCTTGGCACTGACTGCTGTGAGCTCTCCAGGGTACTAAACAAGCTGTGCCTTTGCCCTGCTGCCCTGGTTGGCAACATGGAAGGGTGGGTTGGATTTGACTGGACTTGCAATAAATAAAAGATACAGCTGAGTCCTATTGTTTCATGCCAGTGTCATAAGGACATCCCCACCTGTTAATTTATGTTAGTAAGGTGATTTTTCTCTTAAAGAAAGGGAGAAAGCTTGAATTTTTAAAGTGCTCATTTTAAATTTTATGAAAATCAATGTGAAAGCTGCTTAGTACAAAAACCACCGCACCTGTTTAGGCAGACTTCATCCTGTCAGAAGCAGTGGCGCAACAAGATAATTTTAGACCCTGAACTAAATGGTCTTACAGGCCTTCCCTTAGCTGGCCTTATGCATAACTTAAGTTGCAAAGGAAACATTTAGCATTTCTCTTATCTCTCCCCTCTACCTCAGTCACCACATTTCCATGCATTGCAGCTGCTTCTACATTCATTATATGTTACAGAAATACTCCAAGCATGTGCTCATTACTTACAGGAATAAAACTGAGATTGTTTCTGCTCCCTTGATGCTAAACGCCTTTTACTGAGAATAAGCACCATTTTGTTGTGGAAAAGCACAACACATAATAGATAGATGATAGATATAGATAGATGATAGATAGATAGATAGATAGATAGATAGATAGATAGATAACAAAAAGGACATCAGTAACCACGACATGGCTGGCCACCCACCCCATTTTTAAAATAAGAAGAATGGTTGCCCCAGTGACTTGCAGAAGCCTTAATTTGTCCTGACATGCCCATGATGGCCTGGGATCTGATGGGGGACATATTTGTTGCTGCCCCCATAATCTGCTACTCTCTTGAGGGCGCCCCATGGATGTGAGGCTCTGGACCTTTGCCCCAAGGTCAAGGACATGTTGCACCAATGCTCAGTATGAACCTTGCATAATCTCAGTGATGTGCAGCTTCATATAGCCCTCGAATTTGAACAGTATATAGCAATACTACTTAGTCTTTGTGAATCAGTAAGAGGCAATTCTCAATCTCATCATGTCTAGACCTTCAGTTGCAGCACCGGGGTTCTCTGTAATAACAATGAATTACTAAGTAATGGAACTTTTAAATATCCATCCATCTTTCCTGACTGGCGGAGGAAGGAACCTTCCCCTAACCTGCTCGTATATCTTCCCTGTTCTTGGCCATTAAAAGCACAGTGGGTTTTTTTTCTTTCGTCTTCTTTTTTATCTTTATTGTTTTCTCTCTCTCTCCTCAATATCAAACATTAGCAAACAGTCTGGCATAAAAATTATATTACAACAATTAATCATCTGCAAATATACTCAATTTCCAAATGGTGCTAGGAAGTAATCTACTTTGTATGTTTGATCATAAGTGAAGCTTTCTCCTGCCTTAGAGGTAGTATCAAGAAAATGCAGTTCATTTTTCCAACTCCATAACATTTCTAACATACAACTGGGATTGTGCAGACTATCAATATGTAGGGGAATGGAATAGATCATGTCTGGTCAGCTGTGCAGGTGTACAGCTGAAAGTGTACTCTCATCCTTCTCTCTATGTTCATTCAGAGTACACAATTATAATATGTGCACAGTCCTAATGTTCTCCAATAAGTTTTTAATGCAAATTTTGGACAGTGACCTGGTGGGATACAATGACATGGAGAACCTCTAGCCCCTGAGATGTTTTTTTTTTTAATAATGTTTATTGAGATTTTACAAAATCAAAAATGCAAAAATACATAATAAAACAAGAAACAGAAAAAAACTCTCAAACAAAAATACAAAATACAAAAAAACCCCAAGAAAAATAGAAAAATGGAAAATAGAAAGTTAAAACAAATCCATTTTTTATAACTTTAAGCTCATTAACTTGTTTCTTTGACTTCCTCACACCTCCCCTTTTTGTATTCCCATTAAAATATTCAAATCAGCAAATCCTTATCCTCTTTCATTTATCTTAACTCCAATAAGTTTTTAATGCAAATTTTGGACAGTGACCTGGTGGGATACAATGACATGGAGAACCTCTAGCCCCTGAGATGTTGCTGCACTGTAGCTCCTGCTGTCCCTGACTATAGCCCTTGCTGTCTGGAGCTGATGGAAGTTGGAGTCCAGCAACCTCTGGAATGCCACAGGGTCTGCACCACGGTCACAGTGTTTTTCTGCCGGGCCGTTTCCATCAAAGTGCTTATTGGTTCTTGTCTCTTTTGAATCCATAAAATTAGGGAGCGTCTATTATAGCTGCTTCCCCTTTATGCTCCTCCTCTTATCCACCTGCTCCATGGTCTGCCTTTAAGCATTTGTTTGCTATGAAACACTTCTTGTCTCCAGCGATCAAGGTGGTTGCTATGAAGCAGCCCAGATCCATATTGTTGCACTGGTGCAATGTCCTGGGTCAGTTCAAAACACCACTGCAGGCACAGGAAGCTAAGGCCCGAAAAAGACCCAATATGGAGACCAAATGGCCAAAATATTGGGAGATATTAGAAAAAGATGGAGACAATTGGAAATTGCAGAGTTTGGAGAAAATGAAAGATAAAGTGCGAGATTGGTTACACTACGCTCAGATTAAAGAAGTTTTTAAAAATGACAGAAAGCTAGGGTTCCAGGTGGAGAAATCGAAATTGGAAACTGAACTGTTAGAACCTAAGACTAAGATACTTTCAAGAATGTATAACTTGCTGCTAAAATGGAATACACAAGATGAAATGGTTAAATCGGCTATGATAAAGTGGGCACAGGACATTGGGTATAATATTATGTTTGAGGACTGGGAAAGGTTGTGGACCACCGGGTTGAACTTCACTGCATGTAATGCTTTGAAGGAAAATGTAATGAAAATGATATATAGATGGTACATGACCCCAGTTAAACTTGCCAAAATATACCATTTGTCTGATAACAAATGCTGGAAATGTAAAGGAGATGAAGGAACATTCTTTCACCTCTGGTGGACCTGCCCTAAAGTGAAGGCCTTCTGGGAAATGATATATAACGAGCTGAAAAAGGTATTTAAGTATACCTTCCCTAAGAAACCAGAGGCCTTCCTTCTGGGTATTGTCGGCCAGAGGGTGATAAAGAAGGACAGAACTTTTTTCTTGTATGCAACAATGGCAGCAAGGATACTCATCGCTAAGCATTGGAAAACTCAAGATCTACCCACACTGGAAGAATGGCAGATGCAACTGATAGACTATATGGAACTAGCTGAGATGACCGGCAGAATCCGAGACCTGGGTGAGGTTCAAGAAGACTGGAAGAAATTTAAGATTTATCTACAAAAACATTGTAATTTGGTTGAACCTTAAGAAGGATGCTAGATCATAAATAATTGTGCACCACTAAATTAGATGGAATTAGGATGATAAATGAGATTGAGGGAAATATAAATCTTTTGGAGAATTGTTGGAATATATTTAAATGAATGGGACATTAGAATGTAAACAAGACGATAAATTGCTGGTAAAAATTTATAATGATGCAAGTGGGAGCGGGAGACGTGAGGGAGTCCAAAGAAGCTTTGAAACTATGTTATGACACATGTTACATTGTTTATTATTCCTGCACCTGTATTTAAAAACTTTAATAAACATTTATAAAAAAAAAAACACCACTGCAAGCACAACTTCTGCCTCAGCAATTGCCTTGCTATAAGACTACCCAGTTGCTTTTTTCTGCTGCAGTGGCACAGAGAATTAGATGTCTAAGCTTCAACCTGAACTACACTCACATGCAAGTTCAATTAAAATCAAGTGAACCTGCTTTCAGGTGAATTGTAAAAAGACAGAGGTGTTGTGAACCTCACTGTCTTCCTTAGTAGTGGTAGATCTTTTAAGATGAATGAGAAAGCAACAGGCACAAAACAGGAAGCAAGCATTTGTTAACCTTATTTACTATATGCATATTTATTTATGCTTTTGATGTTTGCTAAACTGAAAAGCCTTGGGGAGCAAGGGGCATTGATTTAATCACAATGAACATTACTGGTACGGTAGTACTTGAAAATATAAATCTTTAGGGGAAGCTTCATCCTGAGGTGAATTGCAGCTTTGGGGGGGGGGGGTAATTGGGGCCACAACACAGGAAAAGTGTTAAGTCCCCTCCCTGCACAACTAATGTGTTCCTGTGAATATTGTAACAATATTACATGCATATATGTGCTAAAGTATGTTCTGAAGAATCCTGAAGCCACACTATTTTAGGGCTTAGTCTAGTAAGCACAGATACATAAATGGTATACCTGGGGCATATTGTTACCTTTATTTGGCCTCTTTTAGGTTCCTATGCTAATAAGTTGAGCCTGAGTCTCTGAGACTGATCAAGGACATGCATACTTAGGAATGTGTGGCACCACTTCCAATGGTAATTACTCCAAAGAAAGTGTACATAGGAATGCCTCACTTAGCACAATCCTATCATCCGGCAAAGCTGGTTAAAGCATTTTAAGATATGTGTTGTCACCCCTGTCCTAGGGCTACAGTAGCAGAATTGCCACAACTCTGCTAATGGAGGGACTGAGTATGGGAGGCACCAGAGCTGTGTCAAATGGGGAATGAGGTTGTGCTGGAATCCTTCTGGCAAAAGCTGAAGTACAAGCTGAAATACGCCCACTGAAATAACTGAAGAGCCCAAATGCATGCTTCCTCCACCTCTTCCTATTCTGCCCATGCGGCCACAATGGAACACAAGGATTCTGATCAACTCTGCTGCCAGCCACATCTCTCTTGCAGCAGTATATGATAAACCTTACACAAGGAGCCCATACTTTAGATGGCAGGGCACATGGATGGCTAGTCATATTGTGCATACTTATAGCACACAAGGAGGAACTCTGGGAATGTCAGAGACTGTCTGGACATTGAGGAGTGGTGGCTAGATACTGATGAGTGGACACCAGGAGAAGTGGGGGTTGGAGACTGATTTGGAAGAAGAGATCGGTGATCTGGGAGAGTCTGTAACAGCCAGGAGATGAGAGTCAGAGGCAGGAGAAGCTGCAGGTCAGAGAGTAAAGAACAGGGGCAGGAGGAGGGAGAAGAGTTCCTGCTTGTGCACAGCTCAAGTAGGGGCCTCTCTGTTGCTGCAACTGCTTCATCAGGTGCACATCTATGAGTAGGTGAAAGACACAGGACTGATAGACATGCCTTTTCCTAATTTATAAGTGTACTTTTGACAATAGTTAATTCCTCACTCTGGGCATTCCTTGCCGGACATGGCTGTGACAGGGGATGGGAAAGCTTGCTGTCAGGTCTGCCGCTAGGTCCCAGCTCACAGAGGACCAACGCCCAGTGGATATTATATACAAAAGTCTTTATTGAAGTTTAGTTTCCATTTCCAAGCTCTGGGCGCGCAGGCCCACGTCTTAACGCTAGACCGGCTAAGTCCCCTCTGACTCACTGCTCCACCCACACCAGTTTAAGATTCTAGCCTGGCTCCACCTCTTGCGCTGCTCTTTCCTGCGTTGGGTCCTTCTGCCCTCTGGGGTTCCCTCCTTCCTGGACTCCTCTGACGCGGAGCCTCCTGAGTCTTGCCCCTCCCTCCGGCGGGCTTTAGGACCTGGCTCCCTTCCCGGGCTCCCCGCTGTGCCGCGCTCCTGTACATTTGAACTTGGCGCGCGCGCCCAGCCGGTGACTTTCCTTCTGACCGTTTCCCCGCTTCCTGATGTGGGTGTTGCCAAACCTGACTCCTCTCCTCCCTCTGGTGGTGAGGACACTGGTCCCGACTCCTGGGACTCCCCCTCCCCACTGCGCTCTGGTGGAGACGCTGGCCCTGATCTCCAGCTGCTGTTCAGAGACTCCCCGCTGGCCCCTCCCTCTTGAGGTTTCTCCCTTGGAATCTCCCTTGCTCTGGCCACCGGCGCTCCCTTCTGTGAGTCCTCCGATTCGCTAGAGAGGCTTGTGGAATAACTCTGGCCACTGTCACTGCCTGCGCCCCCCTCGTACTCCTCCTCCTCACTCTCCATTTGCTCCCCCTCCTGTGTCTCTCCTTCTGAACCCCTGACATCCATCCCCCCCTCGAAGCCCCCCCTTCCCCCCTCCCCCTCTTCCGGTGCGGGTTCCGGGTGCTCCATTGTTGTAGGGGTGAGTCCAGGATACAGCTCGTCCCCTGAGGCTTGCAACCATCGAGATAAATCCGGGAAGTCCCCCATGGGCTCGTCGACGACGACCTCCTCCGCTTCCATCTCCTGCGCGGTGTGCTCGAAATCTGCGCTCGACCCCAAATCACCCAAGAGCCCTCCTCCCCCTGTTGTTTGATGGGGGTCCACCTCCCAGGGCCCCTTCGGCATGTCTCTGCGCCAGCCCACCTCGGGTTGGTCCTCCCACCAATAAGATCCCCCCGTGCCAAAACCTGAAAGTGATCCCTCCGGAGAGCTGCCTCCCGGAGCCGAGTCCTCAGCTGACGAGAAACCCCGGAAAGTGCTGGCCGAGAGTGTGGGTGTGAACAAACAATCCTCGAAAAAGCCCGCCGGCATAGGCTTGTGCGGGAAAAGTGTGTGGAATTCTTCCTTGAGCAACTGCTCTTCCACTGCGTAATCCGGCACCCACCTGTTGGCGCTGGCCGGGGTGTCCTCCGTGGCGAGAAGATATTCAATCCCGTCCTCCCCCCACCTTGAGTCTAAAATCTCAGTGGCTTCATTAAGTGGCTCCCCTTTCGGCGACCCCCCTTTTTTGGGCGCTTCTCTGAGCGGGTCTGGCGCCTTCCCCGGTGCTTGAAACCTGTGGGGCTCTCTGTAGGGCGTGAGCACTGATCTATGAAAGACCGGGTGCATTCTGGAACCCTCCGGGAGTGTCAACCGGAAGGCCACTGGGTTGATCTGCGCCTCTACTTGGTAAGGCCCTAGCTGCTTGTGCCCTAGTTTCTTCTTGGCTAACGATCTGGCTGGAACTGCTTGTGCTGCCAACCAGACCCAGTCTCCCACCTGGATGTCCTCCCCAACCCTCCTGTGTCGATCTGCCTGCACTTTGTAAGCCTGTTTTGCCAACTCTAACTGCCTCCTGAGCTGCTCGTGGATCTCCTGCAACTCCGCTGCCACTTCCTCTGCTCCCTGTGGCTCCCCCTCCCGCACTGTGTCCAGACCCGGGAAGGTTCTGGGATGCCTCCCGTAGTTGGCAAAAAATGGGGTCACCCCCGTGGACCCGTGCTTCGTGTTGTTGTAGGCAAACTCGGCCAACGGTAGATAGTCCACCCAGGTCGATGGCTGCTGGTTCGCGTAGCATCTCAGGTACTGCTGCATGATGGCGTTGACCCTTTCCGCCTGCCCGTTAGTTTGCGGGTGTCTCGCCGACGCCAGGCTGACCTTGACGTTCAGGAATCCCATCAGCTTTTGCCAGAAGTTGGAGATGAACTGGCGCCCCCGGTCGGACAAAATAGACCGTGGTAGGCCGTGCACCTTGAACACGTGGTCTATGAACATCTTAGCGGTCTGCTCGGCCGTGGCCACCTTCGCGCACGGAATGAAGTGGGCCATCTTGGTGAACAGGTCCACTACCACGAGCACTGCCGTCTTGCCCCTTGAGCTGGGTAGATCTGTGACAAAGTCCAGGGCTACCCTCTCCCACGGTACGAACGGTGTCTGTAGCGGTTCCAACAGGCCCGCCGGCGGCTGGTGCACAGGCTTAGCCCTTTGGCAGGTGTCGCACCTATTGACATAGTCCGCGACATCCCCCCGCATCTTAGGCCACCAAAAGTCTCTGGCTACTAAGTCCACCGTCTTCTCCTTGCCGAAGTGCCCCGCGCTGGGCGCGTCGTGCAGCTGTTGCAGGACCTTCGCGCGGAGGCTGTCTCCTGGTACGTAGAGGACTCCCTTGCGTAGGAGCAGGCCGTCTCGCACTTGGAATTCGTCGCCCCTCGCCTTGCCACTGCACACCTCCTCCATCTTGGCTCGGGCGAACGAGTCTGTTCGCAGCGCGCGGCGCACCGCGTCCAGGTCCACTGTGGCTGACGCGCATGCCCACGCCTGTGGTGTGAAAATGTGCTTGGCCGCCGCCGGTGCCTCTGCCTCCAGATACTGCGGTTTTCTGGACAGCGCGTCCGCCAAGACGTTGCTGTTTCCTGGGATGTACTCAATTCTGAAGTCGAAATCTGCAAAGAACTCCGCCCAGCGGATGTGTCGCTGGTTCAGGAACCTCGCCGTGCGCCAGTACTCCAAGTTCTTATGGTCTGTGCGGACCTGCACCGTGTGCTTGGCTCCGACGAGGAAGTGCCGCCACGCCTTGAAGGCTGCATGTATGGCCAGCAACTCCCTGTCCCAAATGGTGTAGTTCTGCTCCGCTTTGCTGAGTTTTCTGGAGTAGAAAGCGCACGGCCTCCAGTCCCCCTGGTGGTCTTGCTGCAACAGAACGGCTCCCACGGCCCTGTCTGAGGCGTCCGTCTCCACTCTCATGGGCCTGCTGGGATTTACGTGCAGTAGGTTCTCTTCGGAAGCGAAGAGCTGCTTGAGCTTCTGAAAGGACTGCTCTGCCTGCTCCGTCCAGATGAACCTCTTCTTCTTGGAACTGAGGGTGTCGGTGATGGCCGCTGTCTGCATGGCGAAACCCTTGATGAACTTGCGATAAAAGTTGGCAAAACCGACAAACCTCTGTACTTCCTTCCTATTGCGTGGGCTCTTCCAATCCAGTACTGCACGTACCTTGGCACCGTCCATAGCCAGTCCCTTGTCGGACAGTTTGTAGCCCAAGAAATCCACCTCCGTCTTGTCGAACTGGCACTTCTCCAGCTTGGCGTACAGCCTGTGCTCCCGCAGCCTCTGCAGAACTTCCCTAACATCTCTCTCGTGAGCCTCCGGCGATTCCGAGAAGATTAGGATGTCATCCAGGAAGCAGACGCACTTCTTGTAGAGGAGACCCGCCAAGACATGATGCATGAAGGCTTGAAAGCAGTGGGAACCATTTTTTAATCCAAAAGGCATAACTCTGTATTCATAAGTGCCCAGCGGCGTAAACATGGTTGTTTTCCACTCGTCGCCTTCCCGTACGCGAATGAGATTGTACGCTCCGCGCAGATCCAACTTGGTAAAGATGCGACCCTTCCTCACCGTCGCCAGCAGGTCATCGATCTTGGGCATAGGGAATGCTGAGGGCTTGGTCTTGAGGTTCAAGAAGCGGAAATCAACGACCAGCCTCTTTTGGGGCGTGTCCCGCTTCTTTACAAAGAACACGGGACTGCCTCCTGCCGCCTTGGACTCCCGGATGAATCCCCGCTTCAGGTTGTGATCTATGAACTCCCTGAGCTCTTGCAATTCATCCTCAGACATGGAGTACAGTTTCCCCGTCGGGAGCGTCGCCCCGGGCAGGAGGTCGATCTTGCAGTCGTAGGGTCTGTGGGGTGGCAGCTTATCCGCCTCTTTCTCGCAGAAGACCTCCAAAAACTCCTTGTATTTGTTAGGCACCGCTTGCAACATGCCCAAGTTCAGCTGTGGTCCATCCTCGTGCCCCTCATCTTCCAAGTCCGCCAGGATGCAGTGTTCTGCGCAGTAAGAGGAGCCGAAGGTCAGTTGCCGCTGGTACCAAGCTAATGCCGGGCTGTGCCTATCCAGCCAACTCATTCCCAACACTATGGGCGTGTCTGACAGGCGGGTGACGTTGAAGCTGATGACCTCACGGTGGTTTCCAATGCGCATCACCATTGGCGGCGTCTGCTGTAGCACTTGCCCTCCCAGTAGCTCCCTGCCGTCCACTGTGACGACTTTCAGAGGTACCGCCGCTGGCAGAAGGGCTATGCCATGTTGCTGGAGGAACTGCATGTCTATAAAATCTGCATTGCTCCCCGAGTCTACGGTGATGGGAATTTCCACCAGTAGCCCATTGGGGAGCTGAAGGGATGCGGTGAGCTGCACTACTGGTTTGGGTGGGAGGGGGTCGGTGGGCTGTAAGATCCCTGGGGATTGCTTCACTGACTTGTCTGGCTGGTCCCCAGAGACGCCATCTCCAGCCAGACAGTGGAGTTTTCCTGCTGCGACTCCCTCTGCTGAATTGCGTCTGTTACTGTCGCTGCGGCTGCAGTATGCTTGTGAAACCGCTGGGGACACTCTTCTGCCATATGCTGAGCACTGTCGCAGATGTAGCACTTCCTGGTTCCTCTAGGAGGCTTCATCTTGACTGCTCCCGGAGTTAGGGCTCCGACTGTGGAGTGAGCCTTAGCACCACCTATCTCCATCGGCTCCTCTCCCCCTCCCAGCGGAGGCATGGATCGAGCGCGCGCCGCCTCCTTGGGGAAGGGAGGCAGTCCTTTCGCTGGCGTGCGTCCCAAATGCCCTTCCTCCCTGCCCCAAGGGCGTCCTTCCAACCGAACCCCAATGGAGAGTGCCCGTTCCACCACTTCCTTGGTGGTTTGGGGTCTTCCCCCCCTTGCGATCTCATCTTTCACAGCTCCGCTCAACCCCTCCCAGAACAGGTCTCTGACGGCAGGCGATTCTTTCTCCCAGGCTAGTACATTCACCAATCCGAAAAAACGTGCATGATATTGCCTCACAGTGGCTTTACCTTGTCTTAGTCCGTGAATCTCCCTCCTAGCGATATCCACATCAATCTCAGATAAAAAACACGCATCCATCACTTTAATGAAGGCAGCCGCATTTTGGAGGGCTGGATCCTTGTCTCTCCATAGATTGCGCAGCCACGATTTTGCCTCCCCCCGCAAATGCGAAATAATAAATCCCACTTTCTCTCCCTCATTTTTAAAGTCTTTGTCAAGCAGCTGCAATGTATAAATCACATCTGCTCTGAAGTTAGGATACTCCTGCAGGTCCCCATTGAAGTGAGATACCAGGCTCCCTCCTCTGTTTCCCAGCCCAATCCCTTCTGGTCTGGTGGCTGGTAGCCTCTGTGTACTTAGGACTTCTAACCTGGTTCGCAGATCCTGGCAGGCAGCAGCTGCTTCCTGTTCTTTCTTTCTGGAAGCCGCAATTTCTGCAGTCAACTGCGTCACTGCGTTTTGCAAACTCGCTATCCTCTCTTCGGTAGTCATTTCCCTGTTTTTCGTGAGCTCGCGAAGCACCAATCTTCACCCCTCGCTGCTTTCCCGCACTCCACGAGGTTGCAAAATTGGTGAAAATGGTGAGGGGACTTGTCCCGACTCCTGGGACTCCCCCTCCCCACTGCGCTCTGGTGGAGACGCTGGCCCTGATCTCCAGCTGCTGTTCAGAGACTCCCCGCTGGCCCCTCCCTCTTGAGGTTTCTCCCTTGGAATCTCCCTTGCTCTGGCCACCGGCGCTCCCTTCTGTGAGTCCTCCGATTCGCTAGAGAGGCTTGTGGAATAACTCTGGCCACTGTCACTGCCTGCGCCCCCCTCGTACTCCTCCTCCTCACTCTCCATTTGCTCCCCCTCCTGTGTCTCTCCTTCTGAACCCCTGACACTTGCGAAAAGGACTTCGGCACAAAAGACAAGCATGATTCCAGCCACTTTCTTGTTACCTTGAGGCCACTGGTTTCTGTTCACTTTAGTGGAATTTAGTTCAAACTGCAGTTATTTAATAGAAAAGGAAGCACTATTTAGAATACTGCATAGAAAGAGTCCATATTTCATACTTATTCACTCTGCTTCTAAATAAGCAAAAAAGCCCCAAATGTTGTGACCTTTCCTCAGAGGGAAGTAGCTCCAGCACCTTTCGTTATGGTTGCCCTTTTCTGAACATTTCCAACTCTACAATGCCTTTTTTGAAGTGTGGTGATCTGAACTGAGCACAGTATTCTGTCCTGATTCATGAGGATTCATTGATGATGACCAAGTGGAGTGGTAGTCCCAGAGAGACATGAAAACAAAGCAAGGCAGGATCAGCACCTTGGAGAGGGACCTATTTGGATTTCAGGACCACAGCTAGTCATCCTACTAGTCACTAATAGTTGTCTCAGCAGTGCCCTGGAACAGCTGCCAAAGCTTTATAGTATGGATTAGGTATTGATTGATGTGAGGCCCTGCCCCTGAATGCTGCATCTGACCAGTCAAAGAGCTGGCATATTCCTTTGCTGCCCTAGGGTTTCAAGTTTTGGGGAAATCTCTCTTGATCCCCTGAGGTGTCTGTGAAACAATCCTTGCAGTCTGATAGCAGAGGTCTTTCCACAGAGGTGCAGGCTCTGTTGATCATGGCTCCACATGGAATGGACCAGGAAGTCGATCCAAAATACAACATATTGACCTATGTAGCTGAACAGTTCTCTCTCTCTCTCTCTCTCTCTCTCTCACACACACACACACACACACTTCATGAAATCATTTTGGACTTACCAAAGCCAAAAGCACTGGACCCGCCAATACTCTGTGAAGCCTGAACACTGGTTGATGTGTAGAGTCCCGTGACCAATAAGCCATCAAAAAAGGTACTCGTTGAAATAGTCACTGAAATGAAAGAAATTTTTTAAAATGTAAAAGATTATCAATTTTAAGTGAAAGATTTCACCACCCTTCTTTGCTCAAGCCAGTTATCTAGGACCAAGGTTGTTGCTAAAAGGCCTTTCACTATGTGGGCAATCCATGTTGCAGGGAGGAACTTTTAAATATCTCTTCTGTGTGACCAAATCTAAATACATGGGGTACTGAATAGCCCTGGAGATAGTGGACAATGACGTGAGAATTCTCCATGTGTTTAGAGTGTCATTTGCAATGCTGCTTCCCAGCACATAGGATTACCAGCAGAGGGAAGGCAGACATGGACAATAAATGACCTTTTAACTGGTCCTTAGATATATTCATAGCCAACCTTCTTCCACGCCTTTTAATGAGTGCTGATCATGAATAACCAGCTTTTTATTTGGCAGCAACAACTCATTTCCCAAACTATGAAGCCATTCAGTTTCAAATGTAGGGTTTGACATAAACTGTAAGTAAATACTTAAAAGTCAGTTTGTATTCCTCACAAATTCATAGGCACAATTGGAATAACAGCCCAAAATTTATTCATAGTGGGTTAATACTATATACACGTTATGTGACAAAGATGGCTGATGCACATACACAGGTATGTTCTATAACAGTGTGGACCATATACACATGTTTTTAAACTGAACATACATCTGATTAGGCCAAAGCCCCTGGATATGTGTTCACAGGTGTCAACACTGCCACAAACAACACTGGTGGAAATATGGCAATTATGTGTGCCAAATAACATGAAAAGCTGCACCGAGTGACTCTAAATGAAGTGGAAATGATTTGAGCAGGGTTGCTTCCCACATTAACCTAAATAGGAGTGTCAGTAATGGAGAGACAGAAATCCATTGAAGGGTCCACACAATTCTGCCTACCATGAATGCACAACTGCTAGCATACATATGCTCATACATGCATAGAATTCTTCACATGTTACAAAGAAATGTATGTCAGTCAGAGCTTTCCTCCTCACAACCCTACTTACAGCTTTGTCAGAAACTTTCCAAATATTTATGTTAAATAAAAAGCTATTTTCAGCTGAGCACTCCTAATTTATTTATATCTCTTTCTCTGTGTCTCCTCACCCCCTCAAATTGTACAATCTTGAGAAAGACAACCATGCTTAAATTATTTGTCATCTTTAATGAATCAGAAATAATTTTTATACTTAATGAGCTTTCTATCATGAAATGCTGCACACTAAGCATTACAGCAGCAAGATTTTAAAGTAGCAATGAAAGGTCACTCAGCTCACTGTTTCTGAAAGGCGCTGCTTGCCAAGAAAGGCTAAAACTTTGTTATGATGTAAAAAAACCCGAACCCTTCAGTTCGGAAATGCAAATGTTATATCTTTAGTAAAACAAAGGACATGCTTGCAGCATATTACCATGGCCTTTTACACAGTACTATATCTGCATGGTTAATAATACAATAATACTGTGTCATTTTGATGTATTTTACACAACAATCTGAATGCGAAGTAGAGTATTAAGCTGTTAAGTCTTAAATATTTGTAAGTGAGATAAAATGAAAAAGACCAACATAACCCACTGGGCAGATTATAAGCATTATTTGGCATTTAGGCACCTGTTACTATTTTTCTGACATAATTTAGAGCTAAGAAATGGAACTCTAAATTACTTGAGCCATATGGCACTCAGAATTTTTGAAGCACTTCTTTCTGAACATTCATCTTAAACATGTCTGCTTGACATTTTTATCATCAGATATTACTAGTTCAAATATACTAATATGCTTAAATGGCCTCGGCTGAGAAAGGCCAAAATTATTCACTGCTGCTCTTCTCCATTACGTAAAAGCATGGCAGATTAGCAGCATTATTCTCTATGTCTCGCTGTCTGCAGCAATGGCCTTGAACTGTTAAAACCATTTTTACAGCACTACATGTCTACTCAGAAGTAAGTCCTGCTGAGTTCTGTGAGATTTGTCCCATGGGATGTCTGTATAGAATTGCAGTCTCTGCTGATATTCTCCAGAACCAACATACTTCCAGCATTCCTAATCACAGCATTTGTGCCTCAAAGCTTGCCTGGGACCATATACCATGTTTTCAATGCACCTTGTCCTAAGAATTTATGAACGGATACAGCAAGCCTTAGAGACAAATTCAGAACTGGGATGCAGTATGATAATTTGCTCACAGCATTTTAAGTCATAGGTAGCTTGGGTGATACAACTGATCAAAGAGCCCTTTTCAAACTCAATATCCTCCTTTATTCCATGGAAGAGAATGTGAAAACATCACTAATTTGTTGCTTCTAGAGAATTCTAGAGAAATACTATTTTAAACTCCAATGTGAGCACCAATGTAAGCCATGCAGAACTTATGAATCTTACTACTATACTGTTTGAAATTCTAGGTGAA
Organism: Podarcis gaigeae; assembly: GCF_964106915.1. Classification (NCBI taxonomy): domain Eukaryota; kingdom Metazoa; phylum Chordata; class Lepidosauria; order Squamata; family Lacertidae; genus Podarcis; species Podarcis gaigeae. Next base: position 69,499,102 of record NC_139686.1, on the reverse strand, counting down.
GTAACATCCTGGGTTGCAAATTGAAGCTTTATAGTATACAAGACAATTGTCTCTTAGGAGGTTGGTATTATTTTGAGGCCAACTGTCCATTTTGTCTAAGCTGTTATTGAAAATGTGCATACATTTTATAGGTACATCAGACTTAGAAGAGGAAATTTATTGTGCTAATATCAACATTTTCCCTGGTCTCCACCCTCCTTGTGGTATTAATTACTGTATGTCCCAACATCATGGAGGGAGGGGGGAAGCATCATTGTCATGCTGTAAACAAAATGAAAATATAAGTATTGTAATGAGACCAAAATGGAAAAAAGAGGGGTAAATTGATATAAACACCTGCATAACAAAAAGAAGGTAGAGCCGATCCTAGTCTGAGTTGTGATGTTAACGGGTTAAGAACATGATGAAGAGCCTTATTGAATCAAGCCAAAAGCTCACCTGGTCAAGAATCACAGTGGCCAACTAAAAGTCTGTAAAAAGCCCCCAAGCAGGACTTGAGTACAACAGTGTCCTCTCAATTCTGATTCCCAGCAACTGGTATTCAGAGGCACACTGTGGAGGCTGAACATAGTCTTTATGGCTAGTGCCCATTGATAACCCTATTTTTTTAAAAGACATCCAGGGTATTGTCCATTATTACATCTTGTGAAGAAGAAGAAGAAGAGAAGAAGAGTTTGGATTTGATATCCCGCTTTATCACTACCCGAAGGAGTCTCAAAGCGGCTAACATTCTCCTTTCCCTTCCTCCCCCACAACAAACACTCTCTGAGGTGAGTGGGGCTGAGAGACTTCAGAGAAGTGTGACTAGCCCAAGGTCACCCAGCAGCTGCACGTGGAGGAGCGTAGATGCGAACCCGGTTCCCCAGATTACAAGTCTATCGCTCTTAACCACTACACCGCACTGGCTCTGAAGGTGCATTCCATAGAAACAGCACTTCCCTTTGCCTGTCTGAATCTTGCAACATGCAACTTCTTCATTGGACAACCTCAGGCTTTCGTATTATGAGGGAGGGAGAAAAATGTATCTCTGTCCACTTTCTCCACACTCTCTTATGCGCTCTTTTTCTTTCCCATAGGGAAGTTGTCCCAACCCCTTGACAATTTTGGTTGCCCTTTTCTGAACCTTTCCAAGCTTGCGATATTCCTTTCAACTGTGGTGACCAGAACCTCATGCGGTACTCTATACAGTGTGGTCCCACCATAGATTTCTGTAACAGGATTATGGTTTGGTAGTTTTATTATCAATCCCTTTTCTAATGATCCCTAACATTCAAGTCACAATTTTTCACAGTTGCCACACACTGGGTCAACATCTTAATCAAGCTGCCCACTAACTGAAGCACATTTGCCGTTTTGCATCACCCAGTTTGGAGTGATCTTAACTTGTGTCTTAACTTTAAGAAACAGCTAAACAGACAGAATATACTGTATTACAGTCTCATCTGGGCTGTAACATTTAGGACTACAGCTATGGGACTGCATATTAGGATGCTTCCCTGATATTTTGTGGGGGGTTTTAATTTCACACAGTTGAATCTAGTATGCCAGGAAGAAAGGCTCCATCTTAGCTTCAAATTTTTGTTGAGCAGGAACTGCAGAAAAGGCAATCGCCTCACTGACAGATGAAACCTGGAGAAGACTTGCCACAGAATGCAGGCATATATTTCTGCCTGTACAGGAGTGATGAGCCATGGTCAAGGTGTAAAGAGGAGGAAATCACATGCAGTTCATTGGATTGGTGAGGACCACGGTGCAGGCAGATGCACAGCATAACCTCTGAATGCTTACCGCACGCTGCCGCTCAGCTGGTAGGCTGCCCAGAAGGGAAGCAGCAGGAGTAGCAGCAGGGGTTCCTGATCCGATTTCGTCTCCTAAAACCCAGGGAGACTAATGTGACGAAGTCACTGGACCAGTGATTTCACAGGGAAAAGGCTACAGCCTCTCATAGCAAACCTTTTGCATAGTTGGGAAGACTACATTAATGGTTACCATCTTTCCCCTTTGTTTTCTTACCCCAGGTGGGCAGACACAGCATTTTTACTAGCAAAAAATTGTTTCTTCTACTGTATTGATTTCTTTATATATGTAAATAAGACATGTCATTAGAATTGCAGCACCTTCTTTATTAATTGGTCCCCTTTCTAAAAGGATATTCAAGGTGTAAAAACCAATAAAAATTACAAGAGATAAAGTGAACAAACAATTAAAAATAGAATACCTAATAAAAATACAGATATAACAGTAGCAGCAGAAACTTAAAACAGGAGGAAATGACAGCCTAGAACAGGCAAACCTCATCCCTGCAGATGTTTGGGACTACAATTCCCAATTCCCATCATCCCTGATCACTGGTCCTGTTAGCTAGGGATGATGGGAATCCCAAACATCTGGAGGGCTGGAGTTTGCCTATGCCTGGCCTGGAACAACCAGATCACAGTTGTTTTCAAAAGTTAGAAACAAGTCAAGAATTAAGTAACTGAAGGGACCTTCTGAATAAACATGCCTGAACATGCCAGTAGAAATAAATTAGATTAGGGGCCCAATGCACATCTCTATAGAGGGCATTTCGTAACATGGGTGCCACTGATTTAGTAATAACCACTAAATGGGAGAGAGTTCTTGGTAACCACAATCAATACACCTAATCTGATCACTTCCTAACAAAAAGGCATTTGTATCTCAGAGTCTTGTTCTCTTTACTTTCCCATCTGTAGTATTACTAGAACTTAGGAATGATACAAAATGTTCCTTAAGGAAATATAGAGACCGAATCTCCCTGCCAGAATGCACTTGCCTACAATTAACAGGGAGGCCTTGTTGGTGGCATCACTTCTGGCTGTTGTTTGGTTGGCACTTACCCATCACACACACACACATCCAATGGCACCATTGAAAAAAAAATATTATGAGCTACTGACAAATTTAAAAGAAAACCCAGCTAAGTGAAAGGACCTTGTCTGAGCAAGGCAAGACTTGCCAGATTCATTTATAACTGAAGTCTTCAAGATGCACGTAAGGCCCAGTCTTGGCTTGAAGTATGTCCCACAATTTCCATGGGGATTATTTCCTAATAAGATAGTACTAAGTACAAAGCCTATTTTTTCCAGAAGCAAAAATATATGTGGTCTAAGTGGAATTATATGGTCTGTTTTACTCTTGAAAGGAGGCAAGCGGTTATTGTGTGGTAGACCACACAAGCTATGTTTAAGTGAGAAAAAGTGTGGTCACTGGCACTCCACGACAAATTTAGAGCCTTGTTGCCTTTTTCTGAACTTGCACCAAGTCATGTAAACAAAGAAAGTCTTCATAAAACAGAAGCCTACTATGATAAACTCTCTCTTGTCCTGGGTCTATCATTTTTGTTTTCACTGGACGGGACAGAAGACTGTTCTTAGACATGCAACTAGAATTCATATTTGAAATTGTTGCATAATGACTGGTTCCTACACTTAGTTTCTTCTTCTTCTTCTTTCACAAAGCACAATATTTCCACATACCATAAGGACTCTGCCCATGTTAGTGAAATGGTTGAATAAGCTATCTGCTATCTTTTCATCAGTAACTCAGAGTACACAAACTATTAGCAATTTAAAAATATCTAGTTTGGTTAGCACCATTCAAGATGCATTTTAAAGAAAAACAATATCACAATTGTAAATAATTATGAATCCTGGAGCTGTTCTACTAAATATGCTAGGATTTTTAAATACTGTAAAAATCATTAACTTCAAATTGTTACAATTAACTTTTCATCAATGTAATCCAGGAACAGCATCACAAATTTAGTGACCTCTGTTTTAAATCTAATCTCATTGCTCATGCCTTTCAGATTTATGTGTGGCTGGCTGCTTGATACCCATACATGAAATTTTCATACTGTTGGCACCGCTCTAAATAAATTATTAAAAGGATATGAATATGAGTGTTGTGTTTAGATTTTCAGTATTGTTTTGTAAATCCCTTTTATTCGCTTGCCCTCATAAAAAGAAACTGCTGTAAACATAAACAGCAATGGCATTTTAAGCCCACAACCATCCCACCTACTAAGGATACAATCATCTTTGTCTTCTGAAAATTATAAATGCTTGCAAGACTTGTGTCTTATTTTTAGATTAGGAAAGTGTGTGAGCTAAACATAGGCTTCTGAGCATATTGACCTCAGTTTAGAAATATATAAATCCTCTTACCAAACGAATTATGATTATATTAAGCAAATGGAGTTGAAAACTGTTATAGCGACATTAGAAATTAAAGAAACATCTACATATTAAAAAATTGATGTGCAGAATGCTTTTGCAAATATTCATGCTAAATGAAGAGACTCAGAGCTGCAAATCAACAAAGAAGACTGCCAATAAGAATATATATTTTTTCCTACATTATATTTAAAAATATAATAAAATAATATTTTCATTTCTATACAAACCTGTTATATCACAGAAGAACAGCATGTTGGCCACTGAGGGTTCTAAAAAGAATATTCCAGAAAAATCTTTCCTAGTTCGTATGTTTTAAGAACATGTGGTAGCCAGTGATGCTACCAAACTGGTCAGTTTGGAGGTTGAATCTGAACAGGACTAGATGAGAGGCTGCAAGATGCCAGGGGCTAACATAGAAGATGATATAATCACAGGCCAATTGCTTTCAGATAAAATAGGCTACAACTTTATTGATTACAGATGTAAGTAGGTCTTGGCATAAGCATTGGGTGTGTACCATGAATCACCCAACCCGACTGCTGGTTGATTATTGAGTAGGGTTTATCCCAGGTTAAAAATCAGCCCATGGAACACATCAAATAGGGGCAATCCCTCTAAGATCAACATTTGGGGAGTGTGTGTCATGGCCCGTCAGCCCCCATCTGGGCATCAGGATGGAAGCACACACTCAGGAACCTCTTTATGGGGAGTAAGGTTCCCAATCCCCCTGTCTGCCTTGACTAAGGATACAACCCAATGCCTTATCCACCATCCGTGGAAGTCCCAGAAGCCAAGTGAACTGGACTCTGGGCAGGAGGCACAGCTTGGCTTTATAACCAAAGAGCAGACCTGAGAGAAATAGTTTCCTCCCAGGTCCACTCTGAAGTCCCACCCTCCTGGCTCACCAGTGATTGGACAGAATCACGGAGAACCATTGGAAGCCTGTGCAACCATTGGGGAAGGAAATGATGTTCTCCCTGGCAATCTGGGAAACCAGCGCCTGCCGCTGCCCCATCCAAGATGTTGATTCCAAGTTAATTTGCAGTTTGTGTGCATCCATGTTCAGCATGACTGAACATAACTTCCCTTCTTTATTTCACAGTATAATATACTCAGACATAGGTCACAATTAATTCAGTGGGACTTACTTTTAATTAACAGGAAGGATTGGTCTACCACAACACTTGCTGCAGTGTTATTTCCTCTTCCTGCACTGGCCTTCAATGCCACCAGCAGCCGTAGCCACTCACTTTGGCTTTATCCCACGGTAAAGAGGATAAAAGGTGCAGCAGAGTGTAAACACAGGTAGGGTTAAATCCCATGAAATCAGCCAATCAAAGAAGGGCATGTAGTGATGCACAATGATGCAACACACACACACACTGTGACAGCAAAATACACACAAAACATTCTGAAGTCATGTTTTTTAATGTGCGTGCACAAAAATCAAAGTCATGGGATCTCAGAAAAATTGTAAATGTTTGAGATAAATGATGAGAACTTATGTTCTTTAACAAAGCTACAGTGGTGCCCCGCAAGACGAACGCCTCGCAAGATGGAAAACACGCTAGACGAAAGGGTTTTCTGTTTTGGAGGCGCTTCGTAAAACGAATTTCCCTATGCGCTTGCTTCGCAAGACGAAAATGTCTTGCGAGTTCCTGCGGGGTTTTTCCCCTCCCCCCTTTTCCTAAGCCCTAAGCCGCTTATCAGCTGATCCGCTGATAAGCCGCTTATCAGCTGATCCGCTAAAAGCCGCTAAACCGCTAATAGCGCTAATCCGCTAAGTTGTCCATGGGCTTGCTTCGCAAGATGAAAAAACCACTATACGAAGAGCCTCACGGAACGGATTAATTTCGTCTTGCGAGGCACCACTGTAGCTTGTTCATGAATCTGGTGTATGTCAAATTACAGTTTGAGCCACTTCAGAAATTACATGAATGTACTTCTGGTGCTAAGGGATGCAGGTGGCACTGTGGTCTAAACCACAGAGACTAGGGCTTGCTGATCAGAAGGTCGGCGGTTCGAATCCCCATAACGGTGTGAGCTCCCGTTGTTCAGTCCCAACTCCTGCCCACCTAGCAGTTCGAAAGCACGTCAAAGTGGAAGTAGATAAATAGGTACCGCTCCAGCATTTCCATGTGCTGTTCCGGTTCGACAGAAGCAGCTTAGTCATGCTGCCCACATGACCCGGAAGCTGTCTGTGGACACATGCTGGCTTCCTCGGCTTATAGACCGAGATGAGCGCTGCAACCCCAGAGTTGTTCACAACTGGACCTAATGGTTGAGGTACCTTTACCTTTACCTTTTACATCTTGTGCAATGTGCAAAGCAGGAACTGGCAATGAAATCTGTGATACTTCTACCACCTAGAATTAGCACACCTTTCTCATGATTTCCTGGGGAGCGCAAAAGGAGAAAATATGAATAAATCATGCCATTCTGTTGGCAGAAGTCTGTAATATCTGAATCCATCCTTGACTGATGTGGCAACGTTATATTTTATTTTAGAAATGTGTATGTTTTAAGTCATGTCGTTTGTATGTTTCGATTGATGAAATGAGTTAGGGGTAAGGTCTTGCTGGGAAGGTGTAGTTCACCAACATCTGGAAGACAAAGTCTCCCCAACCTGCCCTAGACTTTTTCTTCTGACCCTCAGAGGAGCTTTTTCACGGGACATAGGGGGTTGAAGTGGGGGAGGATTCCTTAGCAATGAACATACTCCCAAGGGCTCACACAGCATCACACACTGAACTACCCAAAGTTGGGTTCTCCATCACATTGTTGCTGCAGCAAAACAGCTCCTTGTTCTCTTGATTTAATAGGTTTAACAGGAGAAGGTACATCCTAAATACAGAGAGAGGTACTGTACATGTGGCCCTATCTGTACTGATCTGCAAATGGACCCTGATCACTTTTTTGTTTGTTTCAGTTTGCTTTTGTTGAAGTATGAGTGCTGGGATTTTAATATGCTGCTTTTTTTAAAGATATGGAATGCTGCTTTTATGTGTTGTAATGGCTTTTTTATTTTTTATTTTGTGAGCTTTCTTGGGTGGGCTGTGCCCTTAAAAAAAGAAACTGTCTCTTTCTCTCTCCCTCAGGCTGAAAGGAGGAGACGGAACAGAGGAAATATATTTTATTCTTGCTCTAATTTATATTACTTTACCTTGTACCCTAATTTATTGAACTGTCTGGGTGTGTGAGCTGCAATATGTATGCAAAGAGCTCCAGGTTGTTATGGCTTTTGCACTGCTCTATCTAGCTAGAAGAAGCTGATCTGAATGTAAGTTCCTTTTACACGTGGTCCACTCACTGCATCATAAATGAAAAGGACATCCTGGCCACACAGAGGCACCATGAGTGCATTGAAGTGCATATGAGATACTGTACCAAGGCATCATTTCTGTGGCATGGAAGTTGATAAGAACCCTGAACAGGTGGCTCACTGCTAGCATGATGTGGGATACAATAAGCTCTGTCAAAGGGCATGAGACTTATTCTACTTCCACAAGGCAAATTGTGCACACCAGTGACACACAACAATCGTTTTACAAAAGGGACACCACGCCAGCTGTTTGGTCTGGTCACAAAGCAATTTGTAGCAAAATAATACAAGGACCACCCATGGTTTCTAATTTAGTTAAATGATAATCATCACTGCATCCTATGTAACACTGCAGTGTTCTAGAAACTTGTAGTGGACTCATTTAAAAGCAAGTTGGAGCAAACAGACATTTCAAGGGGCGGGGGAATACAGTCATACGGAAATGTTCTGCTCTTAACAGAAATGCTTAGTACTGTATCTTGAGAAATAAGCATGCAAACTCCCACATATATATATATATATATATATATATATATATATATATATATACTGTTTTGTTCCTGCTGATAACTTTAAAAATACAGAGCTTCTGAATAACTTGATTGCATAAAGGGCCAACACAGTATTAGGTTCTCTGTGTTGGAAATGTCTATTACTGAATTATTACTCAGTCTGTCAGCCCTGACAGGTGGCTAAGCTTGAACTCAACTTTCTTAGGCAAGATGTTTGACAGCCCTATTACATTAAGTCCCCTCACTGAAGATGCCAGGGGCTAAACCTGTGACTTTGTACATGCAGAACATGAGCCAGCAGACCTAAGCCACATAATTTGCAAAAAATAAAATAAAAAATTAAAGGATAAATTCCTAAAAAATGAAAAAATACCTCTTAAACTAAACAATGGGCTCTATCTTTATTGAGAAATTTCTGGTTATAACATTCTAATGGAAAGGTTGTCATGGCAAATAACAAAATAAATCCACAGAAGGCTAAAACAGTGGTTGGCAGGCTCAGTGACCTGAAAGGACTGGGTTCACCAGTCAATGACAGGTTCAACCTCCCCTAGTTACACAGCCTGTAGCGTTAGAGTGAGTCTGGATTTGATATAAGCCATGGAACCTTCAGGTAGGAGCAGCAGCAGCAGCCAGTATAAAAGGCTGCAAGCTATTCTTCCATCTAGCACAATTATGCATTTGTAACTATGAGGCTGGATGATTGTTGTGGGCTTATTCCAAGTCTTGGATAGCTTCAGATGGTGCAGAATGTGTGCTCCATCTCCCAACACAAGAAGTCATTATAGCATCAAGTTCCACATACAAATGAATGTGCCGGTTAAGTTTGTAGCCTCTAAATATGGGGTAAACCAGCTGGTCCAGGCCCAGTTGTTGGTGCTGTCACAAGATGCTGCTGAATCCTTAAAGGGTCAGTGGTACTTCCCCATTTGTGGAATGAGGTGAGTCTGTCTCCTCTACAACCGACCTTCCAGAGGAATTAAAAACATTTTCATTAGCAGCAGCATGCCTGCTATCGGCATAGAACTGAAAAGCATCAGCACATCAGCGTATTTCTCATTGGGAACAGAATATATGTTCAACTGCTGTATCAGAAAAATTAACAAAGCAATAACGTGCATCAAATAATACAAATGATGTACGTGGTTTTTCTGAAATATGACATCCTTTTATATAACTGTGAGGAATGGCAACCACCCAAAAGCACAGATTGGACTTCGGTCCCTCCCGGAGGGGTGGGGGGTAAGTTGGAATTTTGTTTTTGTATCTTTTTACCTTTTTGGTAATAGTTGTTATATATTGGGAATCAAGAAAACCCAGATATTTGATGGCTTTTATTTGTATTGTTTTACTACTATAGTGTTTACTGCCTTTGGCTCCTTGATGAGATGGAAATTTATTACATAAACAAATAAACATACACACACCATGGATATGACTGAGCAAGACCTTTCCTAGACCTGGGGCTCTGTTTAGATGCATGTGCGCGCGCGCACACACACACACGTGTACATGAGTGTGCTTCCTTATCTGACAAAACCACTGCCACCACCAATGTGCCCCAAACACCAGGGCACTGGAGATAGAGGCAGAGGCATGGAGCCAGCAAGGCACTGTGGCAGGTGGAAGTGGGAGAGTCCAGTATGTGGGGAATACGCAGGAAGAGAAGGAGCAACAGCTGCAGAAGCCGTTCACTGGCTAGTTGCATGGGAAATATTTAACTGCTTCCTGGCATTTCCCCCCGTCTGACTCCACATATCCTAAACAGTGCTGCACAAGGAGCAGGAGCAAATATTTGAGTAAGAAGGCCTGGATGACAACCATATGTCAGGAATGCTCTGATGGTGTTTCCTGCTTGGCAGAGGGTTGGACTCGATGGCCCTTGTGGTCTCTTCCAACTCTATGATTCTATGATTCTATGACTAGAACTGTGCAACAAGAGCAGCTACTAGATACTGAGGTGTCCAAAAGGAGCTGTGTTGACAGTGTTCGGTATGGGAACCGCCCCCCCCCCCAAGGAACTGTCACTATTGTACTGCCAAGTGGTAAGGAAAACCTTATTATTCCTCTGATCATGCTGCCACATGGCAGGGCAATATAGCTTACCAAGTACTTGCATATATACCATGATAACATTGCCACTTGGCAAATGGGCACCTGAATTTACCCACTGTGCCAATGGCGAAAACCCTTGTTTCCCTACAGATCCCTAATTTTGAATTCCCGTTTCTTTTTAACATGGCATACACATTCTTATATACAGTTTGCTTAAACGGCATTGTGAATTATTCAATGGCTTCCCTCCTTTCAAAGATATTTGACGACATTTCATATTGCAATCAGGACATATACTGAATCATATTTAAGACTTAAGGATAACTACATATAAACATAAAATCTTGTTGAATCCAATATGGGTCAAATAGGTCATGTGAACTGGCGCTTAAATTCTCCCAAGCTTGGATGCAAGGACAACTGCAGGAATATATAGTGTTACTGGCTTTGTGGGGAAAAAATGCTGTGATGGCTTGGCTAGAATGCTGATACTGTAGTTCACTGTTTTATGCATAAATTCAGGCTGACAGAAAGCTCGTCCAAATCCCAAAGGACACAATTAGTATGAAGAAGTACCTGGCATGACAGAAGGTGACATTCAACATGCCAACATGTATTACAAGATTTTAGTAAGGTTCTTTTTAAAAAAAAAAAGAAAAAGAAAAAGAAAAACCCACCGCAATTATTTGCTAGAACAAATGTTCTATTACTTTCCCTTTGGTCAGGCTATTTTATTTATTTTTAAAAGAATCAACGTGCAGATTTCTTAAATGCATTGGCTGGAATCATTGTATCACTAGTATGCAAATTTAGCCAGGATACCCAAAAGCTACGCACCTGTTTTACAAAATCAGAAATAATTATTGACTAAAACAAATAAATGCATTTCTATAAAGCCTGTGTTGTAACATCTGAGAGGAAGGGTGAGCAACATGCAGTCAGCGTAATATCAAACAGCCCAGCCTTAAATATAAGCAGTAATGGGCTTGAAAATGTCATAGCAAAGTGTCAAAAGATAGAAGGAGAGGATAAACAAAACACAAGTTGACATCTCTGCTATACACACAGGGTCCTTGTCATCATTAAGAATGACATTAAAAAAAACTAATTTTAATCACTCTTCTTTGGGAACAAAACCAAGCTACAGAAGCTGTTGTTCAACTTGAAGCATGGTTTAAAAAGTTACTTTATGCTTTTTTTAAAAAAAAAGAGAAGCATCTCAAAGGCAGTCAAAGTAGGTAAAGGTAAAAAAAAAAAAAAAAAAAGGAAAAAGGACCCCAGGATGGAAATCTCATCTCAGCTTTCAGGCTCAGGGAGCCGGCATTTGTCCACAGATAGCTTCCTGGCTCATGTGGCCAGCATGACTAAACCGCTTCTGGTGCAACAGGACACGATGACGAAAGCCAGAGCACATGGAAATGTCGTTTACCTTTCCCACCACAGTGGTACCTATTTGTCTACTTGCACTGGTGTACTTTCAAACTGCTAGGTTAGCAGAAGCTGGGACAGAGCAACAGGAGTTCACCCCATCACAAAGATTTAACAAATTGTATTAAATTAAATAAATTTGGTTTGATTTGTATTAATTTGGAAAACTAATAAAAAATAATTTTAAAAAGATGTAAATTAATACTTACATGATACTATTCAATATTTTATATTTACACATATTTATTAATAATATATGTAAATGATAAATAATAATAGAACAGCTATTAAACAAGACATTCAGACATTGCCCTTCCTGAATGAATAAAATCTGCCAGTTCCAAAGAAATAGGTCCAGAGGATTTTGTGATGGGTCCCTTTAAAGTCTGATTATTAGTATATATATTTTTAAGGATCAGTCAATAACTTTTTGAATTTTATGAAGAGTTGAGTGAAATTCGCAGGCATAGTAGCCCTTCTCAGGGGATGAATACTGCCAAATTTAATAAATATAGCTGCAGTGGTGTTTTGTTTTGTTTTGTTTTCAATGGCAGCCTTTACAGTTTTGCGGTGATTTTTAAAAAGATGCACTTAATCTCATATTGTTTTCTGGGCAAATTGTATGAAAATAGCATATGTCAAAGAGGTGCCTGTAAGTAAGCTAAGTGCAAAGTTTCAGAAGAATAGGTGTGCAGGGTTTTGGGCTAGGCAACTTAAAAGTTGATTATTATTTTTTGGTGTGTGTGGAGGGATTCAATTCTCCCCCAGTAGTTTTGTGCACAGTGATTTTAGAATGAAAATGGCATACAGTATATCATACAGATTCCTCTAGGAAAGCAAACCTGCAAATCTTCAGAAGGACAAATGCAGGGGCCAAGGAGTTGCAATAAATGGAGTCAGGCAGCTTCAGACTTATATTCTGGTTCACACAACTAGGTGCAAAGCTGTCATGACAAGATTTTTTTTTTAAAAAAAAACCACTTGCTCAAAATATTTGAAAATGGATCTTGGATTAATGAGGGTCATGCGCCCCAGTCCTGAACAAATATGCTTCAAAATAAATACCCATTATTTTAGCTGAACTTATTTCCAAGCTTCAATTAACAAAATCCATTGACAATCAAATGCTATACTATATGTATTTGATAATTACAACGTAAGTAATTTAAAAGGTGGTGGGGTGGGTTTTTTTGTATCTGTAAATCTTGTCATCTAAATGTAAATTTATACACAACAACAGTGGAGCTACATTGAGGGCTCTGTCAAAATAGCTCAACACGGTTCAAACCAGCATTTAACAGAACTTTAAAGAATCACAGGAAGTGGTATTTTCAGCAGCAACTTTAATATTTAATTCCACATTATGTCCCATGATGCAACAAACAATAAAAGGGTAATTTCAAATATAAGTGTTAACCTACAGCAAAAGGCACAAAGCATTAAGCAGGACATGAACATAAAAGTAAATAAAAGCTATGCATTCTTTGCCACGCCATTTAGCTTATATCATATCCAATCAGGCAAAATACAGTATATCAAACTTTTATGAGCTGCTAAAAAATATACTGAATTAATCAGATCCTGCACATTAAAAAACTAAATATTTCATGGCAGCGTGTCTTCAGTAGAAAAGAGTTATTAAACTTCGGCATATTTCTGTTATAAAATTTATCTGAGCTTTTCTCAGGGATAACTTTTGAACTGTTATTATTGGATTTGGCCTGGATTATATTTTAATGACAGAAATGGTGCAGCCGCAATGCTTAGCACTTTCAGCACAGATGAGAAAAATGGAAGATGTTTAGCAAATATTATGGTGTAATCCTATCGGAGGCATCAGTGGCAGAGTGTAAGCGGGTGGAGCCTGGGGTGGGTGAGTGAGGCATGCCCCTCAGGGGGCCACAACCTCTCTCCGCCCCCAGGTGAGGCTTGACCCAGGGTTGGTAGTGCCGGGGCTGGGTGCCTCGCAAGAAGCGGCCCCTCTCTGCCCCTGGGTCAGGCTCATAGCTGTCAACCTTCCCTTTTTTTGTGGGAAATTCCCTTATTCCAGCGCCGTTTCCCACTGCTTCCCGCTGCTATCCCGGATTGTTAGATATCCCGTAGACTGTCTCTGAGACAGGTGAGGCTGCTGATCCCTTATTTTCAAATTTGAAAGTTGACAGCTATGGTCAGACTTCCTCATGACCTGGGAGTGGAGCTGTGGCTGGTGGCGTTGGGCTCCGATGAGAAGGGCTGTTGTGGGGGTGCCTGGTCACGCCCCTTCAAAAAAATGCACCTGGGGCCACAGCTCCTCGGCCCCCCCCCAATGCTACACCACTGGCCGACATTCCTCTTGAGTGAGAAAAAATCACTCCTAAATTCTGTGCCCCTGGAGCCCAGAAATATGCTGACATAGCAAATCCACACCAGCATAGCAACAGTCTTCCACAGGTAGAAGCTAACAGCAGAATTCCTATGCCAGTAGGACATGCCAAGGAGCAAAAAAGCTAGCAGATTTGGGTATGGCAGGGAGAAAGGAAGCTTCTGCTTACCTGAAATATACCTACTTGAACCTTAAGATCTTCTTCAGAGGCACAGCAGCCAACTCCTAGGGGCTGAGGTCTATTCGGTGCACCCAATAAAATGTCTAGCAAGCCTCTCCAAATTTTTAAAAGTTTTAGGAGCTGCCTCCAATGTTCAGCAGAAACTGAGATCAGTTGCGGGGGAAGCACCTGAAATATCCACTGTGTGTATTCAAGCCCTTGTTTGCACCTATGGGCACTCTGAAATCTACCCATTACATCTGAAATCAGGCATCCTAAATATCAAGTGAAAATGTAATATTTTTAACACGTACAGCAGCTGTAAATGAACGCATAAAACCAACACAAGTTCTTAGCCGTGGCTTATCTGTTAAATGCATCTTTCTTTAACGTTCAAGGTTATGGAAATAATGCCAGTAGAACAATTGTAGAGTATATTGGAAAGGCAGGTGTTGCGCTTCATTGTTATGCAAAAAAACTCCTTACATTTTCTATAGCAACTGCAGCTGTCTTTGTATAACAATTATCTTTCTGATTAGCGAGTGAAACAACCAGCAGTTGACTAGTTTACTAGTTCAGCTTAAGAGATGAGATATATATTTAGAATAATGCAACTTGGAATTTTTTATAACACTGGTAGAAAACAAGACTGCACCTCTGAGATATTGCAAACTGCATTCTGGCAGGACAGTCCTTTGGTTTTGCTATGCCAGCAGCCTGCTCAGGTTTCCATGGACTAAATTTATCACAATTTAGTCATATTTGAGTCAGAGTATGATTTCAGATGTGGAAAAGTCAGTAATGTTTGTCTATACTTAACTTACAAACTATGTGTTCCATTTGCTGGAGTCATTTGACACTTTGGCAAAATATTAGTGTGGGGGTTTTTCATTATTATATAAATTGTCACTGAAAGCAAGTAAGGTTTTCGGGAACTGTCCTACTCCTGTTCTCACTGCGCCCAACCTGATCCTTACTGAAAGCCCATCATCAAGGCATGTGTGCAATAACCTTTGCCTCCCACTCATAATCTCCAGCAACTAATATTCAGGGGCCTGCCGCTACCAGAGGCAATTATGTTCCCCTTTCAAACCTGTCCAAATTGGTGGAAATAACTATATTTTGCTGTACTGAATTCCCTAGTTTAACTGGACAATCTGCAAAAAAGTGCCTCTTTTTGTCTTTTCCATTATCTCTGGCAATTCAGTTTTATTAATGATCCCCTGTTGCAGCATTAGGAGAAAGTGGGGAGGGGAAGAGGGCAGAGCTGAAGTTGTTCCAGCCCACTGACCATTTTGGCTGTCCTTTTCTGAAACTTTCCCACCTATAATCAACCTTTTTGATGTGTGTTGGCCTATGTACACTTGGTAATTTTACCTTTAATGCTGCTTTCCACAAATTCATGCCAAACCAGCATTCATTTCACTGGCCAGTAAATTCTGTATCTGCTCTGCATCATTTTGTTTTATTTTAATGGTGTTAACATTGGCTGGTCTAGCACTCAGGTACAGAGAATGATCTTAGAAAAATGTTACATGCTTTTTCTATAATACAGTGGTACCTTAGTTTAAGAACTTAATCTGTTCTGGAAGTCCATTCTTAAACCGAAACCATTCTTAAACCAAGGCACGCTTTCCCCAATGAGGCCTCCCACTGCCGGTGCCCTTCCACCATTCGGCTTCCGTTCATAGACTATGGTAAAGTTCGCAAAATGGAACACTACTTCCAGTTCTGCGGAGTCCGTCAACCAAATACAGTGGTACCTCGGGTTAGGTACCGGTACTTAATTTGTTCCGGAGGTCCGTTCTTAACCTGAAACTGTTCTTAACCTGAACCACCACTTTAGCTAATGTGGCCTCCTGCTGCCGCCGTGCTGCCGGAGCACGATTTCTGTTCTCATCCTGAAGCAAAGTTCTTAACCCAAGGTACTATTTCTGGGTTAGCAGAGTCTGTAACCTGAAGCGTTTGTAACCTGAAGCGTATGTAACCCGAGGTACCACTGTAGTTCATAAACAGGACTGTTCATAAACTGAGGTACCAATGTATCTACAGTTTCACATCTGAGTTCTGTTAAAAACTCTTAAGATGGTCACTGTCTATACAATGTCTGTTTTCAAGTAGTCAATATCATCATCATCATCATCAACAACAACAACAACACTATATTACGGTCGTAGACCAGCATAATAAGTAGTCAAGGAGGACTAGAACTCCATCTCTTGTCAGCACTATTGTCTCAGTTCCTCAGACTCCCTTCATGGAAAACCTCCTACATCTTTTGTGGTGAAGACAGACACAAATAATTCCTCCACAAATGTTTACAATTTGAGTCAAGCTACACCCTGACCTCAGGGACGCAGGTGGCGCTGTGGGTTAAAGCCTCAGCACCTAGGACTTGCCGATCGAAAGGTCGGCGGTTTGAATCCCTGCGGCGGGGTGCGCTCCCGCTGCTCGGTCCCAGCGCCTGCCAACCTAGCAGTTCGAAAGCACCTCCGGGTGCAAGTAGATAAATAGGGACCGCTTACCAGCGGGAAGGTAAACGGCGTTTCCGTGTGTGGCTCTGGCTCGCCAGATGCAGCTTTGTCACGCTGGCCACGTGACCCGGAAGTGTCTCCGGACAGCGCTGGCCCCTGGCCTCTTAAGTGAGATGGGCGCACAACCCCAGAGTCTGTCAAGACTGGCCCGTACGGGCAGGGGTACCTTTACCTTTACCTTTACACCCTGACCTTGGGCTAATGATCAGCCACACTGAGTCCTGGCTGAGGGCTCTGGGAATCAGAAAGTCTCCTCTTCAGGCTGATCCATTCACTCACAACCAGGTCCCATCCACTCTCATCCGTGGTGGCCGGCTAGCTCTTCCACCTCTCTGGGATCCGAGAAAAGTTCAATGGGGTCCTTCTTTTCAGAGTCTGGCATTGTGAGTTAAGTGGCCAGGTATTGCCTGCACCAATGCTGGTGTTTACCATAGTGGGTAGAAAGACTTTAAAAAAAAACAACAACCTAAAATGGCAGCAGCCGAGGCATTCTTGTGTCCATCTTGCTCTGAATGCCTGGCTCTCAGAGAAAGGCCCCTTTGGCCCTTTCTCAAAAGCCCAAGAGCTGAGGGATTTAAGATCTCTATGTTAAGGAATGTGGATTTTAAAAAAGGTAAAAGGGGACTGGGGGAGTGGTGTGGAGAAAGAAGATTGGCACTGCTGCTGCCACAAAGAACCCGGCCACAGCAGGGGCAATTGGTGGGGCTGGTTACCCATCACCAGGACAGCGCCTAGGGCCCTCCTGAAGTCGGGCAGTGGTCCTCGCTGCAACACGTTTCTATTGCTCTTCTCTATTTTACTCCTTTACAAAAAAAACACACAAAAAACCCCAACCACAATGTAAAATAACTTACCCAAGGTGTAAAAGTTAGATAAGGACCGATTACCAAGTCAGATAACAGATACATAAGTAAACCCAATCAAATCTGCACGGTTTAGACTACAACTTTATTCAGCCCCAGACATCACATGAGCTTTTGAAGGCTAATTTTATCAGCTGAAGCACATAAGTGCCAAAGTATAATCCCACACAAGTGTACTCAGAAGTATGTTTCATTGAGTTCAGCAGGATTGTAAGTAGATGTAAGACTGAAGTCCAAATGCTAGACTTAAGACCACCCACCCAAAGTAGTCTCTGTGTTCAAGTCACATGGCCCACAAGTGAAGCATCCAGTTTTTCCACAGCACTCTGAATTCAAGAGACAAAAGCTACGTTTAAATCCAGTCCAGAGAAGACAGCCCAATGACTAGTCAAGCAACTGACCTTTTCCCACACCAAGAACAAAGAAGGCTGCTACAATAGGAAAGACCATCAAAATAATAAAGGAAGTCTGAAACCATGCAAACACAAATGCATAAATGTCTGGAAAGTCCTATTTTTGCAAAGGCAGAATTAATATGATATCATCTGAAATAGTCTGTATTTGTAGGTGCACTTACGGCTGGAAAGTGTATTAAAATTTTCTTCCTGCCCTCTGTATTTTGATCTATTAATTTGTCTAATAGTTTGCACCTTTGCAAATTCCTTAATGGTAGATACCTGTTGATATAAAACATGTCATACCACTATATATTAGTTGTAATATACTGTTAATTTTTACAGTATTTTTTCCCTTTGGGGGGTATATTGGGATGCAATTGTACATGCATTAACTTGGGAGTCAGCCCCATTGAACTTAATGGGACTTACTTCTGCATAGTTAAGTATAAACTGCACTGCTAGACATTTGCTGATGTCATGTAATTTAACTAACTATGACAAATTCTCAGATCACTTCGCAGAATAAATACTTGTGCTTCAAAATTCATTCTACTTTTATTGGGGTTACAACCAGTAAGCTAGGTAGGTGAAGACCAAACAGATGCCATATTCACCATGAGAATACAACTGAAAGTGGTCTCGCTTTAATAAGCAGGGCTGGCTCACCCATGAAGCAAAATGGGGCAACCACCTCAAGTCAGCAGGATCTACAGGGGCAGCAGATCCCGATGCAGATCTTTCTTCTCCTCTTGTTCCTGATGCAGCTCTTCACTCACTTATTCTTCCCTAGGGGAGGGGCACCATTTTGTGGTTCACCACAGATGCCAAAATATGCACTGGACCGATTCTGGCTTGTTGTAATGGTCAGACCTGTAATTATCACGCATCTGTGGCAACAACCATGGATATGAAGAGGTAACTTGGAAAGCCATAATGTAATTCAAGCAGTAACGTCTACACATTATAAATGAGAAACACAACAGAATGGGGCTCACTTGCTATTCATATGCCATTTTTAGTAACATCCTCTTGGCAAATGTAATGTGGGGTCTGGTCCTAAATCCATGGGACAGTTGGGGGAGAAAACTTGTTAAGCCAGTGTTTCCCAACCTTGGGTTCTCCAGCTGTTTTTGGACTACAACTCCCATCATCCCTTGCTAGCAAGACCAATGGCCAGGGATGATGGGAATTGTAGTACAACAGCAGCTGGAGACCCAAGGTTGGGAAACACTGTGTTAAGCAACCCAGTCAGATGGGCGGGCTACTTATTAATATGATGATGATGATGATGCAAGGAGCCAGAATATTCATGGAAATCGAATTTATTCTGAATTAAGGATACCAATGGAGACAACTCCATTTCATGATGTCTGTTAACAGACATGCACATACGAATAATAGTAAGTCACTGGTGCATAACTAAGAAAACATGCTGTAGGAGGTGGATGTTTAAAAACAACCAATGCCTGAACATATATGATTAACATATCAAGAAACAGACATATAAAATCAGCAGTATATCCAAATTGTTTGTATGCTTTCATGTCCCTACTTAGCTTCATAAATGGATCACTACTTAACCCTGAATGAGTCTGCAAATCCCTTGCGGCTGCCTGAACTGTGCCTCTTTTGAAATCTTCTTTCAGCTCATCTTGCCCTCATTATTCCAATTTCTTTCTTTAAGGCATCATCAAGCTCCAGGACTCAATTCCATTGTTTGTGAAATACTCTCGCCTCCAAAGATGAATTGGAGGACGGTTTGTTGAGAAACCATCAAGTCCTTTGTTGAGAACTTGCATGCCACCCACAAAGAACTTTAGTGTCATTTATTTAAGAAAAACACTTGGGTGGAAAAATGAATATAAAAGGAAAACTCAACAACTGACACACACTAGCAGCTGAATTCTGACTGCATAGATGGAACCAAGGGTGGGAACTACTAAATGAACACCTCACATGTGTATTAAGAAAAATAAAATTATTATTATTTGTCCATGTTGGCAAAGGATGTGTATGTATGTGTTGGGTGAAGAACCAACCCAACTCTCAAATTCCCTTTTTAAGGAAACTTGCACTGAAGAATGAGATATTAGTTATTCAGACTACTACTAATCTGTTTTAATACTAATAACTAATCTGTTTTAGCTAGAGAGAGCTCTATTTATTATACAGCTGACCCTTTTAAACTGTCTTGCTTAAACTGCAAGGGGTCGACAAAAAAAAGGTGTGACCCAGCACCTGGTCTTTTAATTTAAAAATATCATTTAGTACGTTTCCGAGCACAATTCAAAGTGTTGGTGCTGACCTTTAAAGCCCTAAACGGCCTAGGTCCTGTATATCTGAAGGAGCGTCTCCACCCCCATCGTTCTGCCCAGACACCGAAGTCCAGCTCTGAGGGCCTTCTGGCAGTTCCCTCACTGCAAGAAGCAAAGTTACAGATGGGCAGCTTCCAACAAAACATTAAAATACAATAATTCATTAGATATTAAAAGCTTCCGTAAACAGGGCTGCCTTCAGATGTCTTCTAAAAGTCAGATAGTTGTTAATTTCTCTGACATCTGATGGGAGGGTGTTCCACAGGGCGGGAGCCACTACCGAGAAGGCCTTCTTCCTGGTTCCCTGAAACCTTCCATTCTTACTTTTTAACAGGAGTCTTCCACCATGCACCTGCTGTTTAAAAATTACACACAGCACAAAATTGAGTCAAGCTGATCTCCAAGATCATAGATTTGAAATTCTAATGATTGTAATCTGTGCCTTCTGAAGGAAACATAAACAGGAGTAGATTCCTGTACATTCCCGCACATTTCCCCATGTGGTAAGAAGTGGCCAGGGCAGCGCAACTGGTTTTGATTTCTTTCAATATGCCTGTTTTACAAAGGATAGTCCTCTATTTGAACAGCCTTCGGAGACAGGAGTCCTCTCTTTGAAGAACTGCCCACTCCCAAGTCTGTTTTAAAGATAAAGAAGAAGCACAAAGAGGGCAATCAAGGGGCCTTGAAGTTGTCCATCAACATGTATCACTCGGACAGAAGACTGAGGAGGGACCCAGGTCAGCTGTCCATAGTCTAGGTGAGATGTAAGACATTTCTAATTAAGTTACAGCAATTATTTATAAATGTGCATCTATGTGCATTTAAATCAATGTGTCATAGAATCATAGAGTTGGAAGAGACCACAAGGGCCATCGAGTCCAACCCCCTGCAAAGCAGGAAACACCATCAGAGCACTCCTGACATATGGTTGTCAAGCCTCTGCTTAAAGACCTCCAAAGAAGGAGACTCCACCACACTTCTTGGCAGCAAATTCCACTGTCGAACAGCTCTTACTGTCAGGAAGTTCTTCCTAATGTTTAGGTGGAATCTTCTTTCTTGTAGTTTGGATCCATTGCTCCGTGTCCGCTTCTCTGGAGCAGCAGAAAACAACCTTTCTCCCTCCTCTATGTGACATCCTTTTATATATGTGAACATGGCTATCATATCACCCCTTAACCTCCTCTTCTCCAGGCTAAACATGCCCAGCTCCCTTAGTCGTTCCTCATAAGGCATTGTTTCCAGACCTTTGACCATTTTGGTTGCCCTCCTCTGGACACGTTCCAGTTTGTCAGTGTCCTTCTTGAACTGTGGTGCCCAGAACTGGACACAGTACTCCAGGTGAGGTCTGACCAGAGCAGAATACAGTGGCACTATTACTTCCCTTGATCTAGATGCTGTCGTTTGCATGCAAATCAGTGTCCTCATTTGGGGTGATGTGTAGGTGGTCACCCTACTTTCCACTGAATAAGAAAACCCTGGAGATTTGTGGGCTTTTGTAATAATGGCTTTATTTACATACAGTAGCAGCCTATGTCGTAGAAAGCCACCCTCCTCACACTGGTGTTGCTGCAGCTTACCTGATACAAGCTGTAGCGGGACAGAGGGGCAGTGAGTTTGGAGTTGCATGGGTGTACGTGCAGGAGCACTGGAGTGGCTCCACTGGTGCAGCTATCCAGCCCTGATCTCACTGCCACCAGGCCCTATTCCACTCCTGCCCCATCCAGGCAGCAACACCAATGTTAGGAGAGTGGCTGTGCCCTGCCACCTGGGCTGCTTTCAGATATACAAATAGGTACATAAATGAGCCAACCATCAGGCATCTCTACAAAACAGAAGACTTGTTACCCTCTTGGAGTTCTTTTTTTTCTTTTGGGTGATTATGGGTCACAAATTACTAATGTTTACAGGCAAAACCAGCAGTGTTGGGTTTAGGACAATGTGGGCAGTTCCCCTGCACAGGGTGCCAAGGTGAGGGCCCATAATTGAAGATCCATAATTGAGAAGATCCATTTGGGTGCCCCAAATTTTGTCCTCACTTAAAGTGCCATATTAGGGATGCGGGTAGCGCTGTGGTCTAAACCACAGAGCCTAGGGCTTGCCAATCAGAAGGTTGGCGGTTTGAATCCCTGTGATGGGGTGAGCTACCGTTTCTCGGTCCCTGCTCTGGTTCGCCAGAAGCGGCTTTGTCATGACCCACATGACCCGGAAGCTGTCTGCAGATAAATGCCGGCTCCCTCAGCCAGTAAAGCGAGATGAGCGCCACAACCCCAGAGTTGTTTGCGACTGGACCTAAAGGTCAGGGGTCCCTTTACCTTTAAGGCACCATATTACCAAAGTCTGCTACTGAAACTTATAGAACTGTATATGAGTTTTTACTTAAATGTCTGATTTAAACAAGAATTTAAAATGGTGGTGCAATGACCTTAGGTTAGGAGCAAGTAATGTACTACTTTTTTTTTTAGCTACTTTGCTACTAGTGCTCATTTGACACTAAGTAAACAAAAAAATATAAAGGTGAGCAGGATTTGAGATAATAAGAGCAATGCTCTTTCTAGAAATAGAAGCGTCATATAGATAAAATAGTATGGAATACCTTTCAAAGGTTACTTTTAAAAGAAAGAGAAACCACTATTCAGGAAACTGAGAAGAACAGAAAGGACGGTTGTGGGGTAACAAATGCACATGATGAACTTTCTGTCAAGGCCAGTCAATAATACATTCCCTTCCTCTCCAATTTTTTGCTTACTTCCTATTATGCCTTATCCTCCGATTATTCACTCTGTTTTCTCCTGGCTTGGCTTTTTAGCCTGAGTGAGCCATACCATGTATTGCAATAACAAAACAGCAGCAGCAGCAGGAGAGGATTAGAATCAGAACCACAGTGGGCGGAAGAGTTTAACCCTGTTCCCTCTGCTCGTGTCCAGGCAAGAATCCTACCCAGTACTGCAACTTGCATTGGAAAGGAATCTCACAATGCTGCTGCTGGAGGTCGGGGTGGCAGAGGAACTATTTTTATTTCAATAACCAGTCACATTAAATGCAATAATGTGTTTAATGCAACATGCAGTTTGACAGTTAGAGAAGGATTGATAAGAAAAGGAGTGGCCAAGCAGCAGCAGAAGTTTTGTGTCACTGGCAGGAAGGTGTACAGAGGCTCTTAACAAGGAAGATGGATAAGAATGCATTCGCAATGTATTCTGGCAGATGCATGAGCTGAATTTGCAGTAGACTCAGGCTTGCTCTAAACTTGTCACCTGGAATATGTGTATTGTTTATCCCTGCAGTCCTCGTGGTGTTCCTGGGTTTGCGAACTAATTAACACACCAATGTGGAGCCAGCCAGTTTGTTCAAATATTAGCTCCTGAGGCTGAAATTTATGTTTTAGAAAGGAAAAGCACTCATCACCCACAAGGTTAGCAGCGCCTCTACTAAAGTATCAAAATGTGTTTTGTTTTGGTTTTTTTTCAAATAGTTATAAGCAAGTACCACCTCACACCTCACTTTGTGGAATAGAATTAAAATTTTCTGATTGCCTCTTAAACATTAGGTCTAGATAAAATTAGCATTTTCAACACTGCAGCATTAAAAATGTGAGAAGTACTTTTAGTTTTAACTCTGCATTAGCAAAATGTTTTGTCTCTGAATATGTTTATGACTTTGTAAAGTACAGCTCCATCATCCTCAGCTTATCTTGGAGAAAAAGAATGATCAATGGTACACTCGTAGCTGCTCCCTCTTTCTGAATGGCATTGGGTCTTGGTTCCTTCCTCAGCCTCAGTACAACGGTTGACAGTCTTCATATTAGCCATAAAAACAGCCAGCCATTTTCTTTTAGTTTGAAATGAGGAAGTTGGGTCAGTTGCCATCTGTGTGCATCAGGAGTATGCTGCAAGTTATTCTTCTTCAGGATTTTGCGCATTTCTGTACCTGAAAGCCACGTTCACCTGTGTTTCCCTTTTCTGGAATCACATGAGTTTTGTGTTCCCTTTGTTAGTAAATTTATCATTTCAGTACCTGCGTTTTTCTTCAGGGTTTCCTTTTTTACCTTTTGTGAAACATTTTTGGCTACTGCCTGTCCTGGCAGCGAAACACGCACAAGTGATGTCCCTTGTCGTCACCAGTCCTCCTCATTCCCACCAACTCAAATGCTATGACAGCATCATTCTTGGGTATTTTGGATAAAAAATGGTGACCACCAAAAAATGGTACCAGTGGGAGATGCCACTTTTTGTGGTAACTTTCACACACACACAAACCTCTCAAATGCCTCAGAACAACACTGCATTGGGGTATTTTGGAGGGATATATCATCAGCTGGTTCTGGAGGCTGCAGTCTTGCTTTGCATCTTCTTATTTGAGCCTACCAGTCATTTCTGCTTAAATAATCTTGGGTGGCAGAGGGAAGCAAGACACATGCCTGACAGATATGATGCCCACCAAAATGCCATGCTGAGAGTAATGGACTAGATTTCCCACTGGTTCAATTAAAGGCATATCACGTAAAAAAGAAAAGAAAAGAAAAGATGGAATCAACTAGAGGTTGAATCAACTAGAGGTTGACTAGAGGTTGAAAAGATAGAATCAACTAGAGGTTGACTTTCGTCACTTCATCTTGCAAACTCTTCATTGTGTGTAAAGATTGCAGCCAGCAAATGATGAAATAGTACATATATTGATCCAGAATGTGGCAAGTTGCAATCATCACATTTCCCCAAACCATTTCAATGCACCAAAATCCATTGGAAAAGTCCATTCAAGTTGGCAGCTGTGGTGGAAAAAATAGCCTTATAAAAAAAAACAACAACACCATTTTGACTATGAGCCATTTCCTTACATCATTTCAATGGCTTTTACAAAAAAAAATATATATATGTAGGCAGCATTATGTGCATTACTAGAAAACAGTACTAAATCCAAAATGCTTGTGGTGGGTATAGTCAGATGCCCATTTTATCTTAATGGCACCTACAATAAAATGAAAAGCAAAAGATATTTATAAAACTGATATACTGCTTAATGAAAGGGAGAGCATTCCAGTAATTTTAAGAAGAGATGGAACAGACACACATGGGGAGTTGCAAAAACAATCTGGGCAACATTTGTTGCCAGAAAAATGAGCCACACACAGCCAGTTTAACCACATACATTGCTTGGGCTATAACAGTGATAGCCAAGTTAATTTGAAAGATGATGGCAAAATAGACTGCATAATTCAGAAGCAATACAAGCAAAGAGAAATCAGTGCAGTGGACTAATAATATAATTCTCCCCCTCACTCTGGGTTGTGTCCAGCTACATTCTCCTCAGAATAGACCCATTGAAATTAATGGGCTTAAGTTAACTCTTATCTAGTCATTCCATAGAATCAAAGAATCAATCCCCGGCTATTTTATTTCACTCCCCCTTTTTCCCCCTTGTTTGCAAAAATATGTAATTGGAGAACTGTATCACAGCAGCACTACACAATTTGGCAAATTAAGGGGGAAAGGAGAATAATCAGGGAAACTGGGCTCATTTTTTGAAATTCTTATGGTGGATTTCCAATAAGCTGAAATACATTGAAAAGTTGAGCCCTGGGTCAAACATGAACACCTGTAAAACACTACTGATTTTGATAGTAGAGGTAATAGCAGAAGCATACTTTTAACTTTATCATTGGAATCAGTAGAACTTAAAACTTGTTAGTATTTAACTCACATTGAAATAATAGGTCATGCAATTTGCTTCAGTGTTTGCTTATCCAGAATCAAGCCCCAAGTGAGTGTTCATATATGTTTGCAGCCTTAAAAGTGCTTAGCTTTGGCAGGAGTGTGACCATACTGCCCAAACACAGGTTAGTATTTCAGTTTTTTATCTATGAAATTTGGTGATTAACATGATGGTGGCAAATGTAATGTTCACATATTTGAAATACGAACTTTTCAATTATATACTAATATTTTACTATCCCCTCCCACAAAAAAGGAAGAGAAAATGAGCTAGTTGTGCTCACCCCACAAGTTGCTTAAATCCAAAGGCTATGCATTGACAATAAGAAATGTGTGTACCCCATTCTAAAATTAAAAATTAAAGCTTATACTGCATTAATCCAAAATATTAATAGGCATCAGCTGAAAATCTTCCTCTATAACCAGGGCTTTGGTTATAACAAGGGGGCTGTTGGTTTTTATGTTTGTTTGTTTGTTTTGATATGTATTTTGTGTTTTTATTTGGTATTTTTATGCTTCAAACCACACTGTGATCTTCGGGTGAAGTTTGGTATAATTTTTGCAAATTACTGTCGTGATCATATTCTTACTCCAAATCGATACTCCTATTATTTTTCATTTTAACATCCTAGCGCAGATGGAAAAGTTAAGAATCATAGTAACATCACAAACTGTCTAATACAAAGCCTGATGTGGTAAAACGTTTGGATTTAAGTGTTGATGGGACTAGGAGGCAATCCAATGAAGTGATTGGAAGGACTGTCATAGCACAACATGGTCTACCAACATTTTGCAGATTTGCTAGCACAAATGTCTAAGAGCAGCATGCTATTCCTCACAAATCGAAATCAGAGATTTAATAAGTTCATAACATTTGCTATCCTGAAGTTAAACCCAAACAAAAGAACCTAGCAATAGACCATCTTTTCTATAGTTAGTATATTGAATCCAGCAAAACTTATGTATTTTGTTGTATATCGGTAAAAAAGTAGTAATGTGGATGTATAAGTGGAAGAGCACAGATTGGACATGTTATGGAGCAGAAGACCATATTATACCCAACTTGGCACAAGTGGGAGGAATGAGATGAAAAGCAGCAGCAAAATCCAATATGCAGTGAACATTTTCCTTAAACAATATGAACAAGCAGGAAATGTTTACAAAAAGATAGGAAGCATGTTAAAAGAAGACTGCAGCCTTTATGAGGTGCTATTGAAATTCTCATAACAACTTTGGGATCACTAAGCAGTGCTGCCCATGACACCATTGGAAGAGAGACATTGTTCTCTTTCCTGATTACATAACTAACAGAGTGCAGTGACACCTCTGTTTGGCCCTAGAGTCAGACATAATAAAAAACGTTCAAAAACAGTGGAGGAGGCCAAGTGTGGAGCCAAGCACAGCACGGTTTCAGTGGCCGGCTCCTTCTCCTTCTCCTCCTCTTCTTGCAACAGAGGGGAAGGAACAGGGAAGCAACCCCCAGATGGTGGTGGCAGCAGGATGAGGAGCCACTAGCCATTGAAGCTGCATTGCTGGTGTGCTGCGGCCACGTTTGACTCTACCCCCAACTCCACACCCCCATTCTCCTTCAAAAACTGGTGCCTTCGATTCCATATATAAAGGGTATATATGCTTTAGTCTGAATGGAGATTAGCTCTGTGAAGGAAAAATATAACATGTGAAACAGGCCAAAGTCTCACAAACGTTATTTCAGAAAAGATGGGAATGATAGGAGAGAGAACCATCTTCAAATATCTCAAGAGCTTTTACATGGAAGATGGAGCAAGCTTGTTTCCCCCTGCTCTGGAGGGTAGGACCAAAACCAATGGATTCAAGTTACTAAACATCAGGAAGAACTTTCTGACAGTAAGAGTTGTTTGATAGTGGAACAGTCTCCCTCAGGAAGTAGTGGACTCTCCTTCCTTGGAAGTTTTTAAGCAGTGGTTGGATCGTCATCTGTCATGGATACTTTAGCTGAGATTCATGCATTGAAGGGGGTTGGACTAGATGACCCTCAGGGTCCCTTTCCAACTCTACAATTCTATGATTCTAGACTGACATCAAACAGGGGAAAATATTATGTTTCTTAAAAGTTCTAGTCTCAAAGCTTTGGGGGCCAATGGGCACTGTTTTCAGAGTCAGAGCACTTTCACATGAAATTAAAATCCACCCAAAAGAAGATTTTCAAGGCCAAATTCATACCAAGTGAAAGTATAATTTAAGTTAGCTGGAATGAACAAAGGCTCACATTCATTTTACTGTAAGGTGAATTAGTTGTGCTTTGTGCCAATGGCCTAGTATCAATTTAAGAACTTGCTTTGTAAGGAACCCCACTACTCAAAATTGCAGCAGCAGCAGCAGCAATGTAATAATGGCTTTTATATATTTCATTTTTGCCTTGGCTTGTCAAAAATACGTACTGTACAATTTACCGTATTTTTTGCTCTATAAGACTCACTTTTTTCCTCCTAAAAAGTAAGGGGAAATGTGTGTGCGTCTTATTGAGCGAATGCAGGCTGCACAACTATCCCAGAAGCCAGAAGAGCAAGAGGGATCGCTGCTTTCACTGCGCAGCGGTCCCTCTTGCTGTTCTGGGTTCTGAGATTCAGAATTTTTTTCCTCTTGTTTTCCTTCTCCAAAAACTAGGTGCGTCTTATGGTCTGGTGTGTCTTATAGAGCGAAAAATACGGTATACCTTGATTGGCTTCTGGGTATATTCTATCCAATCCAGGTTCTCAAAGCAAAGTATTGGCCTTCACTCACTTTGTCACTGTCTTATGTGTGGCTTCAAGTTGACCAGAACTGAATACACTCCATGTTTTAACTCTGCTGCTGTCACTATTTTGCAACCATTCAGTTGGTCCTAGTTAAGTTACTGCCCAACTATGGATTTGGGTCCCCCTCTCCCCATTTGTACCATCACAGTTTCATTTGTTTGCTATGTTTTAACACTGGAACCTTGGACCAAACAACACCTTTCCTTATATCAAATTCCTGGTGCTGTTTTAAAAAGCAAAAAGAGTAATCTGAACTAATCTGAAGTTTTAAGAAACACTTTTTAAAAATCCTGTGTGTGTGTATGTTTTCCAGGTTCTATACTGATTCTCTGTAGCATTAGGTCAGAACAGCTGGACTTTTGTGGCATTTTCAGGCATGCATGGCTCAGAACAGATTTTCATTATAATTAAGCACAGTCAATTTATTTATTGAAAGGAAACTAGAGTGATATAATAAGGCATTTAGAAATAAAAGGGAAACGCATTATATCCAAAGCATTGCCCTGATGTTCATCAGTACAGTGCACATATATATCTTTCCTCAGGGGAAAGATCAAACTAATTAAGCCTATGTGTGAGGAAGCCAACCTGTGGCATGATTCAGTTACACGTTATACACATGGAGGGTGGGGGATACATTGCCTTCTCACACACAAAAAGAGGGTCCTCAGTCAGTTTAAAGTGTGAACCAGCCCAACGTCTCTAACGGGCATTGCAGGAGTACATATCTATATTCCAAAACAATTCTCCTAACTAACAAAGCAGATTTTCTGCTTCTTACAAGCATTTAATCTACAGATCTGAGTCTTTAGATGGCAGAGCTAGAAATAATAGAGATTGACTTGCTTTATGTGCAACGTTTTGTCCAGTTTGATTATATCTTTACACAAGGTCAGACCCTTGAATTGTATGCAATACAACTAAAACTTTCTCCTTTTTTGCAATTAGAGAACTTTGGTCACAAATTATGGCTACAGGCTGGTAATACACAATGTATTTTATTTCACAAAAAAGGTGGTAGTTCAAGTCTGAATGTGTGTGTTAATATTACATCAAATGCAAATGGAAGGAAATTACCTAATTAGTAGTTACGTGCCTGAATCCTATTCATGCATTTATAGCACACCATGTCCATGCGGGCTTGCTCATAAGTCTTATTTGCATTTATATACCCCATCTTTCCCATTCCCTTCACCTGACACCTTTTATTTTCCGTGAGACCAAACATATCCACACCTTCCTTTAAAAGCACATAAAATGCACATGTAAAGCACATGACTTTCCCCAAAGAATCCTGGGGACTGTAGTTTGCCAAGGGTGCTGGAACTGTAGCTATGTGAGGGGAAACTACAGTTCCCAGAATTCTTGGGGAGAAGCTGTGAGCTTCAAATGTTCTTTATAGATTAGACTGAAAGAAAGCAACTGGTCCAGATTTGCTGAATGAGGATTGGAACTTGGGTCTTTCCAGTCCTAGTCTAGCCATTACACCACATTCTGATTTGTTTGCAAGGAGGCTAGGTGGCATTGCATCAAACTGAGTGCCATCTCACACTTCCCAGTGCATTTCCCTTATCACAAAAAATCCAGTATTTTGGGGAAGCGGATTTGTTGTGCCAGACCTCCCAATCAACTATAATTGCAAAGGCTTGAATTTGCTGGTTTGTGATTGAATGCTACTTGAAAATAGCAGCTGAGAAGTGCTCTCAGAATCCAGCTTACTCTGTGCTGACAGTTTGGGAGAAGAGTTTAAGCAACAGAGCATATAATTCAATTGACTCTCTCAACCTTTTCCATAAGAGACTCTAGCTCTTAGCTCTCAGATCGCCCTCCTACAAATCTGTGGGAATTCCTTCGCATTATCACATGATGCTAAGAAGCTTGTCTCAAACCATCACTTGTTTTTTTGTGCCACATCTAAATGCTGTTCATGTGCAAGACAACCTGGAAGAAATATTAAATGCATACATGACATTTTTTATAGTCGTATTAAGGACCCTTTTAAAATAAAGCTTATTTAAGTCTCAAGTGTGGAAAAACTACTTAAGAGTTGCTCCATTGTGGTCACCAGAAATTCTACGGGCCCCAAATATTTTACTTGGGTATGAACATTTGCTTTTGGCTGATATTTGGACAAGAAGGTGCTACTCGGGGGGGGGGGTGTTTCTCCCTCCCTTCCTTCCACAATAATAGCATATTACTAACATTCCTACATGATCTTCTATTATCTACGCATCCAAAATGTTTGAGGACAAACATAAGATAGAGAGAAAGCATCCATTACAGCCATTTGAGTACAAATGTCATTGGCTAAACTAAAATATACATCTGTTAGTAGCACTAGGCAACTCCTAGTTTTAATAAAACTTTGAAATGTTTTGATCTCTCATAAATCCTTTCATATAAATAAGCGAATTCAGACACAAATAACACAGGCTATGATGTTAAATGTGCCTTGTTTACTTTGTAGCAATAGTGTCTCAAGGTATTTTGTCCTGGATATGCAAACTATCACATATGGGTGCTAAGAGAAAGTGGTTGCCCTGTCACAGTCTAGAGTGAAGTCATAAATAATGAGGGTCTACATTTATTGTTATTTTATTATTATACAAACAAAAAAACCAAAAGCTCTTGGGATTCTTAAATAGAAAATGTGAGTTGTTGTTTTGTGGGCAACAACAACAACAACAAAAAAGCTGCACTTACATGATCACATTTCTTAAAATCCAGAAATTTGCCGCTGGCCAAGGACTGTGCTATGCAAGCCTACACTTTTGGTTTGCTCATGTGAAAATGGCAGTTCATGAAAGTTTTTTTTTATGCTAATGGCCAAACCAAAGGTAATGAAACTCCTTCCCTCTCCCTGCCCTGCACCCCATACAAGTGCTTCTTCCACCTGTTTCACCCTCTCTGATTTAGGCTGCAAATATGTGCACTTATATAGAGAAATGAAGCCAAGTTAATTCAGTTGGACACACATCCAAATAAATGTTTAGGGTATTGGTCCGTCTCTGCTTTATCCTGTGCATTAAGTGAACTGAGAGGCTAACAGAATATATACAGATTTAGGTCATGTTGGGGGTGTTGGATAAACCAGTTTAACAGAATGAAAAATAAAGATAACAGAGAGGGGGGGTACATCTAAATGACTCCAGTGATAAACATGGATACTAGGGGTCTAAACTTTTTTAAAAAACATAATCTCCTAGGGATGAATACTGACAGGAGAAAATGGCCTTGATGGCTGTCAATCCTGGGCAACATCCAAGCAAGAAGGAAGGTTCCTTCTGGTACACACTGGCAGGTGGCAGCAGTGGTGACAGGATGGAGTGCGATGTGCAGTTGCCATCATCATTCAACTGCACATCACAGCAGCTCAGTGCTGCTTGGCCCACCACTCCCTGGCTCCAACAACACCCCCCCCCCATAGCTGCTGCTCAGTGATGTCACCCAAAATGTGCTCCCACTTTCAGCATTACCAGTGGGTGCAGAGCAGCTACTGGAGTGCTCAATATGAGACAACTTACAGTTAGAAGCAAAATGGAAAAAGTGGGCAATAGCGTTCCAGAAGACTAAGAACTATGGGAAAAGAAATAAAAGAACGACAAAACAAAAGCAGCTTTCTTTATCTCTGTAAAGGTAATTCCCTCTTGCTGTGAAAAATTCACTTCAACCTAACAACTAGAGCTCTTCCATTTAGGGACAAAGAAGAAAATTAAGGACAGTGTAGGATCTTCCAATAAAACTTGATTGGTTCACTGAACCCAGCTTTGAGCATCTGACCTAACAGTCTCACTTTCAACATTTATCGTCAAAATTATCCCCATCCTTGAGGTCACACTGAGTAACAAAGCTCAATCACTTCTGGGGTCAAGCCTGTGTCACAATCATATTGGCTGATCATTCTTACGGAAGTTAATGGGTGACCTTCAAATGGCACCACTCAACTCTTTGTGTGCATTTACCAAGCAATGGAACTGCTATCTATTCAGGCAGGGCTCTACACTCTAAAGGCCACTGAGGGCAGTGGAAAGTCTCTCTTCCAAATCCTAAGAGCTTTTGCATGATTCTCCAGAAGCAAAAAAAATGCCTTTGACGACCAGCTACACAGCCCAAGAGAAAGGTATCAACAAGGGCAGTGAGCATTTGCACACCAGTGCAGTAAAGGTTTTAACACACAGTTTGAGACAAGAGAGGTTAACGTTCACTCTAGGCTATTAGCAGTCATGCTACCAGGACCAAAATAGAAAGGAACCCCCAAGGATTCATTTGTCTTCATAATTTACATCATAAATGACATACAAACTCTGCAAGTAATCACTTATTTTTCTTTTAGGTCACAGTTAACAAGTAGCTAAGCTTGAAAATATCTACAGGCGATACCAGACAACAGTTTCTATTTGAACAGGTCCCAATCAACTAAATGTTCTTGAAGTCCTAATTAAATCAATAAAACTATTTTATGTTAAATCTCTGTCACAAGGACGTAGCCAGCAGCACCTGTCTTCTTTCCCCTTTATTAATTAGGATTTTTATCCCACGCTGCCTGTCATGAAGTCTTGGGGTAGATTACAGTATAAAATACTCCCACCCACTCTCAGACAAGCTGCAGTGTTTAAAATCATTCTGGGCTTTGAGGCTACAGCTGGACCAACACTGTGATCCCAAGCATGTTGCCTCAGAAGTAAATCCTACCAAGCTTAAGGACATGTGTTACCCTCCAAGTGAGCATGCGAAGTACTTTGTAGTAAATTGCACTGAACTCAATGGAACTTTTCCCAGAGTAGATGTGCTTAGGTTCATGCTGCACAGATCCCAAACAGAACAACCAAAATGTTCCCTCTTAAACCCACCATTCCCCCACACTGTCTCAATGCGCAACCCACATACCATGTAAATTAATAAGGAATTATAGTAATTTACAAATGAATTTATGAGGAATTATTAGCTAATGTTTCATCTACAGCATTTTTAATGGCATCCAACTTCCAGATAGTTCAGGATGGTGTTAGGAAGATAAAAAAGAAGGTGAAACCCATGTATATCCCCCTCATGCAGTTTAGTGGGTAGCCCAAAGTCATTCACATGAACTTCGTGGCTTAACATGGATTTGAACCCAGATCTCGCTGCCCCAATTCCAGCACTCCATCAAGCCAATACAGCACAATAGCTTTTTATCATAAATATTTTATTTGAAATAAAATCACATTTAAGATTGAAAAACACATTTAAGAATCAATAAATTAACCCCAAACACATCTGAAACATTACACAGCATTAAAAAAAATAAAAAATACCAAAGGACACTGGAATCATTGTCCTAAGCACAAATGCAAATGCAGGATTTCCTCTTGCTATTCCACAATGTCACCTTTTCCCATCACTAACCCCTCTGCTCTAGAGACAAAGCCTCTCAGATTTGTGGCAAACTAGAGAAAAAAAGTAGTGTAATAGATTTTTGAAAAGTTTTCTAGACTGCGGATTAAGGGATGGAGATAACAGGGTGTCTCGACTTCATTTTTAAAGAGGAGGAGCGCGCAAAAGCTCCGAAGACAAAACTAGGAAGCGAAGAACAGGAGCAACGGGGGGGGGGGGGCTGATGGGAGACTTGCGTTGAGAACCAGGGAAGAAACCAAATTCGTTGCCCAAAAATGACTTGGGGGGGGGGCAAGGAGTACTTCGGGTTACACCACATAAATCCATTTCCTCTTTTCGTCAAACCAACTGACAGGTTTGGTTCGTGGGGGCAGGGGCAACACCCCCCCCGCAAAGGACCAGATCCAGCCTTAGCCAGGCTAACCCCACTGAAATCAACGGGATGTAAGGTGGTCGTGGCAGAGCCCCACTCCTTTCCTATGGGCTTTTTTGTTCTGCGCCAGTCTTCGTCTGCCTCCAGCCCCAAACTCAATGAATGAAGCCACCGGCTCCCCCCTTAGGCACCCACCCTCTCACCCAGACAGTGGCGTAGCGTGGGTTGTCAGCACCCGGGGCAAGGCAAGTAATTTGAGCCCCCTAACCCGTGGATTTGAGCCCCCTAACCCGTAGATTTGCGCCCCCTAACCCTTGGATTTGCGCCCCCTAACCCGTAGATTTGCGCCCCCTAACCCGTGGAT
Organism: Podarcis gaigeae; assembly: GCF_964106915.1. Lineage (NCBI taxonomy): Eukaryota > Metazoa > Chordata > Lepidosauria > Squamata > Lacertidae > Podarcis > Podarcis gaigeae. Next base: position 69,464,359 of record NC_139686.1, on the reverse strand, counting down.
TTGCGCCCCCTAACCCGTGGATTTGCGCCCCCTAACCCGTGGATTTGAGCCCCCTAACCCGTAGATTTGCGCCCCCTAACCCTTGGATTTGCGCCCCCTAACCCGTAGATTTGCGCCCCCTAACCCGTGGATTTGCGCCCCCTAACCCGTGGATTTGCGCCCCCTAACCCGTGGATTTGCGCCCCCTAACCCTAACCCCCAGATGTTGCGCCCGGTGCAGCCGGGCCCCCTGCACCCCCCCACGCTACGCCACTGCACCCAGACCCAGAAAGAGCCGGGGGCAGAAGCCGCGAACCGGCGGGGAAGGCTGCCTTGAGTGGCGGCGGCGGCGGAATCCCACGGGCGCCGCGCAGCCTGGACCCGCGCGCTCCGAAGTGGCCCCTTCTCTGAAGTGTCGGCGGCGCAACACGCGCCCGGCAGTAACAACCCCCCCCGCCCCCGCCCCCCGAACTCTCTTTCTTCAGGCAAAGAGCGGCAGCCGAGACCTGGAGGAGCCCCTCACAGGTGCTTTTCACGGACGAGAAGCATCGCCCCTTACCGTGGTATTCCTGCCCCGGCACGTAGAAGGTGGGGTTCCCCGCGATGTGGAGGGCAATGAGCACCTCGCCCTGCTCGCCGTCCCCTTCCAGCTCGCCGTGGTGGGTGCAGAGGAAAAAGAAAGGCGAGAAGCGCGGGTAGTAGCCCACGGCGCCCTTGGCCACCTGCGACGACGCCCAGAGCATCATGCCCAGCAGCAGCGCCCCGGAGGGGAAAGTCCGTCGCCCGGAGGGGAAACTCCGCTTGGGCTCCATGCTCGGCTCGCTGCTCCGGTCGCCGCCAGCTCCTCACGGTCATCCAGAGGCGGGGGGCTCCCCCAAGAAAGAAGCGGAGAGCGCCGCGCGCCCAAGGCGGGGAGCGAAGTTTGACAGGAATTGGGGCAGACCCAGAAGTTTGGCGCCCCGCGAGCGACTCCCCGCCGCCGACAGAGAGAAAGACAGAAATCGCCTCAGCAGCAGCTGCCACCTCCTCCTCCTCCTCCTCCTCTCCGTCTCCCTCCCGCGCGCCCGCTCCCCACACCTTCTTAAAGCCGCGCGCCGGTAGCTTTGATTGGGAAAGGGAGCGGCGAGGAAAGAGAGCGCGCGCGCGCCAGGGAGAGAGAGAGAGAGAGAGGTTCGTCTTTCCCGCCCTCCGCCCTCCCGGGGGCAACTTGAGGGGCGAGCGGGGCAAGGCCAGCAGAGCGCCCTCCCGCCCGCCTGGAGTCCGACGAAAGAAGCAGCCACTGAGGCGCTGAGACCGAGGGAAAAGCTGAGGCAGAAAAGCGCCGGAGCTGGAAAGAATGGATTCCCCTTGGTGGCTGAGGGGGCAGCGAGGGAGGGGCAGCCTTCCCCGCTTGGTTGTAGTCGCTGCTGCCCGCGAGGAAGAGGCGGGCAGGGAGCTGGAAGGGCGACTTGAGCAGAGCCACTTGGCTGTGGCTTTGTCTGGGCTGCTCGGACTCCGTCTTTCTCTCTTTCTCTCTCCTCCTCTCCTTCCCCCTCTCCCTTCTCTCCTCTCTTCTTCTTCTTCTTTTTAAATAGATATTATTTATTAAATTTTCAAAAATTATATTAAAAACAAAACATAACAACAATACAAACAAACAAACACAAAGAAAAAACAAGTATAATTTTATTCCCTTATTTTCTTGTACCTTACTTCCCCGACTTCCTCATACCTCCCCTTTCTGTATTCCAATTTCTAGTTATTAATTCAGCAAATCCTCACCCTTATTTTTCATCTAGTATTTAACCTTTCTTTTCTATTTACTTAAACCATTGCAGCTGGGAACCACATAATTTCTAAACCAACGTCATTCTAGCATTCATTAATTTTGCAATGTTTCCGAAGATAGTCCTTAAATTTCTTCCAATCTTCTTCCGCCGTCTCTCTTCCCTGGTCTCTGATTCTGCCAGTCATTTCTGCCAGTCCCATATAGTCTATCACTTTCATCTGCCATTCTTCCAGGGTGGGTAGACCTTGTGTCTTACAATACTTTGCGATGAGTATTCTTGCTGCTGTTGTAGCATACATAAAAAATGTTCTATCCTTCTTTGACACCAATTGGCCGACCATGTCCAGGAGAAAGGCCTCTCTCTCCTCTCGTCTTCTTCCCCTCTTATAAACTACACCGGATCAGGGACCCAAGGACACTCTTTCGGCCAGGGATGAGTCCCACAGAAACTTCAGCTGCACCTGCTGCCTGCTGGGGAATAAAACCCTATTATTATTATTATTATTATTATTATTATTATTATTATTATTATTGCAACTATTGATAATTATAAACCTTTCCAAAAACCTTGGTATTAGCCCAGAAGCAAGAGCAAAGGACATTCTTTTGAGCATTGCCATCCTCGTCTGATCTTTTTAAAAAATGTGACCCCCCCAGCCCAGCCCATACACACAAAAAGGAAAAAGCAAGACTGGCATCTTCGTAACATTACATTGCACTGACCCTGCTCTTAATTTCTCCATTTGCCAGGCTCACAGCACCAGAACTTACTGGAGTGCAAAATATCATTCTTGGTATTTAACGTCCGAAAGAGTTGAGTGGGCAATTGGTATCAATTAAAAGGGGGGAAAGAGCTAAATGTAATTAAATTGGCAGCTTCTTGCTCACGTAGTTTTATTTCTTTTGCTCTGTGTGTGTGTGTGCAGGGACATTTCCTCTCTATCCCTTCAGCCCAGACCTGCGTAACTGAAAGAGTGATATCATTGGGGGGGGGGGGGGACAGATGCACCAAAGGAGGGGAAAACGAAAAGCCAACTGCAGAGCTTGGGCTGGAGAAATATTTCGTAACAAAGCATTTGCTTTCAAACATTCAGGATGCACTGGCAGGAGGACCTCGGCACCAGGAGGAAGAAGCCAACCTTCCAGGCTTTAATGTAGCTTTCTTGGTCCCCTACCAGCAACCCGACAGAACCAGTGTGAGCATTCAGAACATGATGTAATTCGAAATGATAGCATACCTACCAGCGTTTTTGAAGTGCAAGAATGGTGCAGTCCAGGAAGGTCCCTCTTGAATTACATTCATTGCAAAGGGAAAGATATCCTTCCTTTCTCACCTCCCCATGCCAATCCCCCCCCCCCCAGTCTCAAGGAAGAAGAAGCTGATCACATGGAACGCATCTTGTGGCTGGCCTACATCTTTCCCTCTCCTCGCACAGGCAGACTGCCTCTCTGGCCCATCTCCCACACATCTGATGTGTATTCTACATACCAGGCCCAAGGGAGCTCATTGCCATCTGTTTTACCTGGAAGCACTGCCAAATCTGTACCAAACCACAGCTCACCTGCTAGAACTTTTCCTAAGAACGTTTCTCAATTTTTCCCAGCTGTGTTGATTGAGGGGGTATTTAAAAACTCTGCATTTTTTATTTGTTGTTGTTGACAGGGCTGGATGAGAACGTGAAAATGCACAGTCCAACATAGGCATTTCCAACACAGCGAAGGTAAATGGGGCATCCTGCGGTGAAGTTATAGTACACAAGCCTATTCCAAAAGTCTAATGCCTTGGAAACAGAAACCTTTGAAAGTCACAGATGAGAATCAAGCTGGCTCCGTTCTCACCATTAAAAAATAAATAAATAAATGTCAATTCCATGAATCTCAGTGCTCATAAACATGACAGGCTAATAACACCATTTTTACTGCCAAACAGAATGCAGGCAAATAGCCTTTCACGTAACTTTGCCAGCACAACCCATTCCGAGTACATTTTCCTAGCATGCTCTCTGGCCTGCCAGCACAGATATTCCAAAATGGACCAAATTATGCAAGGTAACAAACATTCCCTCGCTAGCATGCCAATACACAGAACTAGCAATAATTTGAGTTTTTTGGGGGGTAGACCCATGAGACATTTGGGAGGGATGTCTACATGTATCTCATGCATTATATACCGGTACTTAACTAAACATATAGCAGAGGGAGGAGGAATTTCTGTAACACCACCTGCTAACAATGCAGCAAGAGGAATGGACTCCAGCTGCTTCTGCTTGGATATGTCTGATCTAGCCAGTGTTACCTTTTTCAGCAGACAACCCTACAAAATAAGCTGGAGGAAGGATGACACAAAGTCTTCAGATCTATCAGAGGGATTCTAATCCCTGCTGAAGTCAACGAGAGTACTTCCAAAGCTTTCTCGGGGCTGTTCAGTTTTACCTTATTTTTTCTCTCTTACTGCACCTTATCAGCATCCATCTGCAGCATTTTCACCACCCCATACTATCACTCTCCCTTCCTCCCTCATGTCAGCTCTTTATCTTGTATCTCCCTCTTCATATTACCTTCTTTATTTACAATCACCCCCCAGAGCTCCACGTGGGTTTGAATGTGCAAGCTTTGTGAATCTGAGCCTTGATGTACAAAGAACCCCAATGCAGTCCATATCTGGAATGTACAACTGAGACATACCTATATATTTGAGAATATATATTATGACAATTCTAGTAATTATATTAATTATGAAAAGCATACACCAGTAGCTCAAGTTTTGGCAAAACCCATCAACACATACTGCTTTTACTAGACTGCATTCCCATTTATCTTACATGCCACCTGAGCCTGCTGTTAGACTCTTTGATCAACATTAACTTGCATTCTGATAATAAAAAGTGCTGTATAATCACGGTGCTAGCTGAACATTTTTTACTTCCTTCCTTTTGCTATCTAACTACGTTGTATACTTCAGTTCTTGAACTGTCTACAGCCTGGGAGTTTAGAGTCTTTCAATTTAAATTTTGTTGGTATTACTCTGCACTGAAAATAATAGAAACTTAATTTTAAAATAAGAACACAGAAAGCTGCCTTATAACAAGAAAGATTAGTTGTCCATCTAGCTTAGTGTTATCTACTCTGGACTGCTAGTGGGTCTCATGGGTTTCAGATTATTCCAGTCCTACCTGAAACCTGGGAGCTTTTGCTTGCAAAATGTGTTCCATCACTGGGCACAGTTCTTATGGTTAATAAAACAGAATAAAATGGCACACAAAAAAGGTTAGTAAACCAAATTTGGGAGTTAACGCTATCAGCATTTGGTCATTACAGATGCGTCAACTTACAAATGTAGATTTGCGTTTCACAATAGTCATTAAACTGTCCACTGTTCCATTTATTGTAGTGGTTCCCAAACCCTTTTACCACAGACCATGCAGAAATTGATGAGCATCTTGGTGGACCACTTAATGATTTTTTTTCTGCCTGTTGTAGCAATTGCAATATTGTATTAAATACTGCATGATTTTTAATTGTCTTTTTACAGACATGCCAAGAATTATCTGAATGAAGGTAGTGGACAATGAAGGTTGGGGACCCCATATCTATTGCACCTGAACTGAAAAGCAGCATATAAATAACACCAAGCAAATAAAATTCAAGTCACATCTCTGCCCATGTCTGCACTTGAAAGGGGGGTGCACACATTTCTCCCTTTTCTCCTCCCCTTGGTATTCCATCCTTACACACTTTCCTGCCTGCCATCAACTGATTATGTCCTGCCGCATCTCTCACACTCTGTAATAATCTCAGCATAATAAAGACAGCCTTAATCTAGTTTCTAAAATGTCAATAAAGATGAGTTATCTATTAAGCAGCTACATGTTCTAGCGGGTCATCAAAATCAAAGCCTTTGATATCTTTATCTGAGTTTGCAAGGCCTAATAACTCTTTCGGCAGGAGCTGTAGGTTGTTGATCCCCCTTCCCCAGCTTAAAACATGATTTGCATTAACAATGTTCTGCCTGCTCAGAGAATCATTAGAGGCTGGTGATGAGGGAAAACTCCATGATTCCAGGTACATCAAAACCTTCTAAAAATGAACTCAAGAAATGATTGCTAAAATGATATAATGGTGTAAAAGGCAGTATGGAATTTCTGTGCCTACTTAGAAATCTGCCAAAGGAGGAATGCAGTTGGGAACTAAAGTATTCTCACTTAAAATACTTACTTTCAAGTTTAGGTAGCGTGGACTACTGAAGAGTTAAACACGTGTAAGTCTTACTGATTTCATTGATACTTAAGTGCATCTACCTACATTAGATTGAAGACAAGACATGGATGGCATAGGAAATGGCTGTCGCATGAGAGCCACTTAAAATTGCTTCATATGGCAATTGTCTCCTCACACGGTAACATCGTAGGATCTGGGACATAGCTGGAAAAACCACAGCTTTTACTGAACAGTATTGGTTGTGGAGAGAGCTTTGTCAGTATTACAGAGGAACAGGTGCTGCAAACCTTTAGTTTTTTCAGGCACTCTGTGCCTTTGAAAGGCAGGCATAGAAGTAACTATAGCTCCACTAGGGGTGGAATTCAGTAATAGTTCATAATATGGCACCCTGTGAGAGGCCAGCATTTGGCGCTCTGAGATGAATCTTCTCCATTATGGATCTTCTCAATTTTGCACCCCCTCAGCTTGGCGCCCTGTGCAGGAGGACCACCCAGGCCACCTTAACTCTGGCGCTGGCTCCCCCTTTGCCACACAACCCCCCGTACTGTTATACATTACTTCTGTATGCTTCAAAAGCACAAGAGCTCTGCTAGACTTTCCGGCACGGTTGCTTTGAGCAGCTGTTGCAGAATGGATTTTCGGGTCTCTGGTGCAGAGAACGCTTGCATTTTCATCTCAGGGTTGCCACTTCAGGCTTCAGGAGTTGGGAGCAAATCTATTTCTGTGTGTGGTGGCAACAGGTAGAGTTGTACTCTTGAACAGATAGCCGCTATATTTTGAAAGCATTTGCTGTACCTAATAATAACAACCAGGAATACAGATACCCCAGCACAATAATAACTTCAAGTCTGAAACACAGGGTATGTAGGTATGTGTGGATCCTTTCCCCACATAAAATCACAGAACTGTAGAGTTGGAGGGTACCCTGAGGATCATCTAGTCCAACCACCTGCAATGCAGGTATACGCAGCTATACCATACGGGGATCGAACCTGCAACCTTGGTGTTATCAGCATCACACTCTAACCAACTGAGCTATCCATCTGCATATGTTCCAGGAGAGTTTGTCATTCAGTTGTACAGCACATGCTTTCCATGCAAAAGGTTCTATATTCAAAACTTGGCATCTCCAGGTAGGGATTAGGAAGACTGGCTTGAAAATCTGTGCACCCCTGCCAGTCAGAGTTAAATGGATCAGCAGCCTCACCACACACAGGGTGAGTTTTTTAAAAGAGGCCCTGTGGAACATGTGTATTCTGTATCCACGGGGCCTCTTTTAAAGGACTCACCCTGTATATGACACAGCTTCCCATGTTATTAAATGTAATCCTTAGTTAACTTGCCCTGTGAAAGCTTACTCCCCATTTGGAGTAAGACAGTCATTCCCACCTTGACTTGGGAAAGTATATTCTCGGAAATAATCAATGTGCCCATTAAATTTGGAATTTGGCATGCTGATATGGGTGGAAGTTATTAGGGTTTTTATGTGTCATTCAGAGAGTGCCGGTAAATGATGCCCATTCATTGTGGCAATCTAGGCAGGAACAAAAATCAGTTTGTAGGAGTGATAACATCCTTACAGTGAGTCCTTGCAAATGTGTGAAGATTGTGTTGGAACTTACAGATTTATGGTTCTTTTTACAGGACTTCTCTAACTTGTGCTCTGCTATTCTAATTACATCTGAGAACTAGTTACTTCTATTTCATCTGCTGCATAAAGAATGTTGGGAGTTAGTAATGCAAAACAAGTATGCAATGGATAAATATACTAGAGTGCAAGCGCTACCCGTAAAACTTTAGTTTTAGAGTGTGAACATGCTTTTACTGAGTACTTCTGTCACCACATCCTGAAGGCAGGTAACAAGATCAAATATATGTATTTAAGAAAGTATAGTGAAATTCTGTCGGTTCCTATGGAATCTACCACACATGTATCCTATTCATGGCCATGAAATGCCAGCTAGAATAATAAACTTTTAAAATGCTGATGGAGTCTGCTGTGGGCCAAACTAATCGTGATGTTATTCACATGGCTGGCCCTTGCATGCCTGTTTTTTCTTTATTAAATAACAGCCACATTGAAGGTAGAGAATTATGGATTAGGGAAGTAGCATGAGGGATGGGATTTCAACACTTCACTCCTACCATTCTTCCAATCCACATCTCCCCACTGCAGCTGCTATCTGCTTCAGGAAATGTTAGGGGTCAAACAAGTATCATTTTAATTGTGTAGTGAGCAACCATTTCTGGTTTCTTAAAAAAATAAAAAATAAAATTAGGCAGTCACACACACACCCCTGCACACACATCTAGACAACACACAGGGAGAAGAGGTTTTATTGGTGATCCCAATAAAAATAATTCCCAAGTTGCAATTAGCCTTTGGGAGGGAATAACACCCACTGGCACCAATGGGAGACTTATTCCTAATGATAATTGTGTGAGAGAAGAAGGGGTTAAAACTCACTTTTCTGTGCAGTGCTGATGAAAATCAGGGAACCTGACCCTAGAATTAATTTTTGAAAAACCAAATGTGGTCGCTGAGCATGAAACAAAAGTAACATATAGCTTAGCCCTGAGAGGAGACAACTACCCTTCTAGTTATCTGTCAAGTGTCCACTACTAGGGGAGCAGCATTAAATACCTCTCTGCTCTTGCAGTCTTAGCTTGTCACATGGATGAAGAAAGTAGGTGGTGCTCTCAAATTTTCTCAATGCATTGTGAAGCATCATAAGAGCAGAACCAGCAACCTTCCATATGTAGAGTAAAATTTGTCTATGTCTTTATCACAGAGTGGAAGGCAAATGCAGGCATAAATATGGTTTCAGGTGAAATTCATATATTTTTCCTGGTCTTTTTCACAACTTGCTCCTGCTCTCTGTAAGTGCCAAATAAGGGATGCAAGAAATTAGAGATCTCTGAGATTTAATTAAAATTACTACTTCTGTGATGCGGCAGCTAAAAAAGCCAATGCAATTCTGGGCTGCATCAATAGGAGTATAGCATCTAGATCAAGGGAAGTAATAGTGCCACTGTATTCTGCTCTGGTCAGACCTCACCTGGAGTACTGTGTCCAGTTCTGGACACCACAGTTAAAGAAGGACACTGACAAACTGGAACGTGTCCAGAGGAGGGCAACCAAAATGGTCAAAGGCCTGGAAACGATGCCTTATGATAGCCATGTTCAAATATATAAAAGGATGTCACATAGAGGAGGGAGAAAGGTTGTTTTCTGCTGCTCCAGAGAAGCGGACACGGAGCAATGGATCCAAACTGCAAGAAAGAAGATTCCACCTAAACATTAGGAAGAACATCCTGACAGTAAGAGCTGTTCGACAGTGGAATTTGCTGCCAAGGAGTGTGGTGGAGTCTCCTTCTTTGGAGGTCTTTAAGCAGAGGCTTGACAACCATATGTCAGGAGTGCTCTGATGGTGTTTCCTGCTTGGCAGGGGGTTGGACTCCATGGCCCTTGTGGTCTCTTCCAACTCTATGATTCTATGCTGTTACAACTGCTACCATCAGTAGGACACCAAAAGACATGTCAGAATTCCACTGTCTCTGAACACGTAATTCAATAGTTTTGTGTATTTGTGGTGCGCTCCTGTAATCGTGTGTGTGTGTATATGTCGGTGGCATGTTATTGTGTTCACATGAAATGCTTGCCAGGATTATAAGGGCTTCTTAAGAAGTCACAAGTATTTGATCCTTCAGCCACTATCTGATTTTTCTTATTTTTATTTTGGCAAATGTCACTGGCCACACAAAAAAGCCCTCAGAGTGTTCATGACCTAATTTATTTCTCCACTTCACTAATGCCTACTGTAATGTCCTCAAGGGGACCTAAGGTACACATGGCAAACAGCCTATGACAACTTGCACAGTGTTTACCTTTTCAAGGAAAGCAGAGGTCTGATCTCCAGCAGCTCTAAAAGATGCTCCTCATTTTCTGCACAATGTTTGCCAAAGACAGGGGAAACCTGAAACCATATTGTCTACTCTTTATAAGTTGAAAATATTTCACATTAACATGTTTTCTTGTAGAAACCATGACAAAACTTAATGCATGTAACAGTGCCCCCTGTACTCGGGGGTCCCCCTGCTTCTCAGTGTCCCCTGCTTCCCACCTGTCAGTCATCTGACATCACAATGACTCCAGGTACCGTGTTTGCCTAGGACTTGCCGATCATATGGTCGGCAGTTCGAATCCCGCGGCGGGGTGAGCTCCCGTCATTCGGTCCCAGCTCCTGCCCACGTAGCAGTTCGAAAGGACTCTTAAGCGCAAGTAGATAAATAGGGACCGCTTTATAGCGGGAAGGTAAACGGTGTTTCCGTGTGCTGCGCTGGTGCTGGGTCGCCAGCTGCAGCTTTGTCATGCTGGCCACGTGACCCGGAAGTGTCTTTGGACGGCGCCGGCTCCCGGCCTCTAGAGTGAGATGAGCACGCAACCCTAGAGTCGGACACGACTGGCCCGTACAGGCAGGGGTACCTTTACCTTTACTATGTTTTTATTTGCCCACACAATCAAACCATTTGGACAAAGGCACAGGTAATCAATAGCACTTGCAAAGTGACTTTCTAGTCAGCTGACACAACTTCAAATTAATGTAAATACAGTATACACACACTTTAAATATATCTACATGATGACACAACTGCTGCATATTTTGTGCCAGTCAAGACCCAGTCAAGTCCCTCACTGCTTCTTCTTGCTGCTGGCATCCAGACACAAAGATACACCCCTGTATCTTCTACTTCATGTGTATCAAGACATTGTTTCTAACACCAGCTAATGTGTGGTCCCTGCAGCAGGTTAGAATTCAGATGTGCCCTAAACTAGTCTAGTAGCGCTGACATTACAATTAGTCCAAAGTTGTAAATGGCTGGTGATTTGGGGGCAGGAGGAGGGTTAACAAAACAGAGTTGCAAGAAAGGTTATGGTGGGCTTCATGAGACACCATCTGCCATCTGTTTGGGCCATTACAATCTATTTAAGTTCTACTGAAGGCATTAAAGTCATGCCAGTCTTTTTGAGGCTGTAAGAACATTGGTATGCTTTAATAAACCAGAGCCAAGTCTCAAGCACTTCTCCATTCAGAAAGTAGAGTTTTTGAAAGGTCAGAGGTCATCACAAACAGCATCCATTCCCTCCAGTCACCCTTCTGCCAAGAACTAAGACCTCCATGCTCTGTGACCTAAGGTTAGAAAAAAATTAAACAAGCAGAATAGGTCATGGACTCCACTCCTTAAAAACCTCCAGCATCTTTACTTCTCGGGAAATGGACCAATGCCTGATGCCTAAATATAAGACCTTAAAAGGTGGTGAATAACCCCTTTCACCCCAGAAATCCAAAGATGAAATCTACCAATTATTTGCTTTCAACTTTGTTCCCAAGTCCGCAGGCTGCTACAATGGCCCAAATGGAATCCCTGATTGGAGAATCCATTTGCCTTTGAATGGCTGAGAAAGCCAACACTCTGTCGTGCTTCTTCATTTATTTATCACATTTGCATTCCACTTTGCCTCCAAGAAACTTGGGGAAGGATCTGTGGAGTTTTTCGTTTTATCACCACAAAAGAAACCCTTTGAGGTTTAAAGATTTCTGCTGGCCCAAGCTCCCTAACAGAACTTCAGGGTTCTTCAGAGTTTTGAACGCAGGGTCAGCATGGTCCACATCCACTATGCTCCATGGCACACTGTACCAGCTCCTGTTGGTGTGTCCTCCCTGTAAATGCTGCTGTTGGCCGCATGTCATTTGTGCAGAAGTTGTAAGACAAGCTGGCCTGGGACAGCAATACTACAGCACCTGCCTCTTAGCTGTGCTTGTTTCTTGGCCTGTTTCTTGCAACGGCTCAACATTTATTCTTGGTGGGCCATATCCCCCCTCACTCCATTAGTTTATGTCTAGGGGTTTTGTATGCTTTAGGACCCAACTGGTTCACTAGGAGGGGTCAGTTCTCACAATTCACAAGGAAGGAATAGAGTACATAAGAAGCTGTCTTGTGTTGAGTCAGATCATTCCTCCATATAGGCCAATATTGCCTGCAATGACAAGTCATGTCTCTTTAGGGCAGGCAGGGCCAAACTTGGCCCTCCAGCTGTTTTGGGACTACAATTCCCATCATCCCTGACCACTGGTCCTGTTAGCTAAGGATGATGGGAACTGTAGTCCCAAAGCAGCTGGAGGGCCAAGTTTGGCCATGCCTGCTTTAGGATATCAGACCAAAGTGTCTCTCAACCCTTCCTGGAGGTGCTGAGGATGGAACCCTAGCAAATCATGTGCTCAGCCACTCAACTTTGATAGTGCCTATGATCCAGGGTTGGGGCAGTTCTGGTGGAGGCAAGCCACACACACACACACACACAAACACACACACACACACACACACACAGAGAGAGAGAGAGAGAGAGAGAGAGAGAGAGAGAGGTGTGGTGGTTTATTTCTGAAGGAAGAAGAAGTGGTTCCGTGTCTCCAGGTACAATGGATGTACAGTGGTACCTTGGTTCTCAAACTTAATCCATTCTGGGAGTCCGGTCGACTCCCGAAACCATTTGAAAACCAAGCCATGGCTTCTGATTGCCTGCAGGAGCTTACTTCTCTCAAGCGGAAGCCGCACCAGGCGTTCAGCTTCCAAAACACGATTGCAACCGGAACACTTATTTCCAGGTTTGCAGCGTTCGGGAGCCAATTTGTTCAGCAACTAAGTCATACGGGAACCAAGGTTTGCCTGTACTACAAACCACTATAGCTGCCACTTCTCAACTTTTCACCTGCACAGTACAGTGGTACCTCGGGTTACATATGCTTCAGGTTACATACACTTCAGGTTACAGACTCCGTTAACCCAGAAATAGTACCTCGGGTTAAGAATTTTGCTTCAGAATGAGAACAGAAATCATGCTCCGGTGGTGCAGTGGCAGCAGGAGGCCCCATTAGCTAAAGTGGTGCTTCAGGTTAAGAACAGTTTCAGGTTAAGAACGGACCTCTGGAACGAATTAAGTTCTTAACCCGAGGTACCACTGTACAGTAATTGAAGATGGAAGCCCACTATCTAGAAGCAGATGTTCAAAGTCTGAGAGTGGCTTAGGGCAGTCTCTCTCTCTCTCTCTCCTCCCTCTGTCCCTCTCTCCTACCTTCCTCCACCTTGCCTCTTCTCTACTTGTCACTGACTCACCCTCAGAGTTTAGTCTCTGCTACAGATACATACACCTAACTAGAAGCAAAGCAGAGGAGATTCCTTGTCCTTTCTAGCATTCTTCCTTCATCCCCAGCAAAATCTTCTCTTCCGGCTTCTCATTTCCACATCCTCACACTTTATTCGGAAGTGGACCATGCAATGTGGACCACAGTTACAGTATTTTTCAGTCAGCAATCCAGGAAAGCCTGAAACCAGAGAAGGCAAACTTACAAACTACAGTGAAAAGCTGGTTGTGAAACCTCTTGCCTTTTGATCACTGTTCTGAACTTATTGGTGATGATGGGATCAGATTCTTGGGGTCTGATTGAAGGCACAAGATATATTGCGGGAGCCAGGACACCCCTCAGCTCAACTGATTTTAAGGACCATTGCCCTATGTTACTAGATGCCCATAGAAATGTTGCAAAGCTAAGCACATAGACGTACACAGCCAAGCGCATAGACTGAAATGCCAGAACCAAATCACACATAGTAGCCTCCCAGAGGTAAAACTGGATACCGTTTCAGTAACAATTAGACAAACTGTTTTGAAAAGATGGGGGAAGGTACCAGGAAGCTTGAGGTTAAGAAAAGAAAGCTTAATTAAACCTTTTAAAATTGAGCCATGATAACAAATTAAACTTAACTGACGTATTGAGCATTGCATTATTCTGCAGGCTTTCATAATTTTCCTTCTTTGCAGGGAATTCATGCAGAGGCAAGGTGAAGGAAGGTAGGAGAGAGGGACAGAGGGAGGAGAGAGAGAGAGAGAGTGACCTAAGCCACTTGCCACATTCACTGGGTTACAATAGCATATTGTAGGCTTTTGACATTCTATTTGGCTCCTGTGCATGTCATGGGGTGTTATGTTCCATTCAACCCTACAGTTGATTATATTTTCTAACTTAACACTAAAGATATAGACTTCAGATAAGCAAGAATAATATTTCCATAAATCGTAACAAGCTTGTGTAACTCTTGCTTAATTTTGTGTAGGTGAATACTTGTGGGTTTTTAAAAAAATCTAAAAATAATACATAGACCCAGTGCTTTTTTTTCTGGGGGGACACAGAGGTATGCATGCCCCTAAACATTTTGTGAATCTAAGTTTGGCCTCATTGAGGGGAAGTATTTCAATATGAGTAGGAAAATGAGTACCCCTGAACATTTTTAAAGAAAAAAAGCACTGCATAGACCCAGTTTCCAAACCATTATTTAGAACAAGTGAAGGTGTTTGTGAGCTTCTGGAGAGGAGATTGTAACCGCTTTGCTCCTCTTCCAAACCTGCTGTGCTGTGCTGCTATGAGTGTTTGCAAAAACCGGTCAAGGGAGTAGCAAAATCAGGAAGAACACTGAGGACTCTTCTGCCTAAGAAGCAGAAATGGGTTTTATTGAGAGAGTGCAATCATGTGCAAGTCTTTGGAGCAATGTTTAGGTAAAAAATAACCATGGCTCTTGTTGACCTGTCTTAAAAACATAACAAAAATGCTTCTCAGGACCTGGGCATCCAACTGACCAAAAATAAAAATCTCCAACTATCTGGAATTTTATGTTGCCACAAGCCCGCACACCTTTAGCAATCCTTTCTTGCTATATTTAGGGACATTTTTGTGATTTGCTATTTGGGACCAAATTCTGTTTTTCCTCCCGCTTCCTTTCATTAAGTTTCCAGCAGGAACTGACTCACCGCCACAGTGTCTAGCAGGTCCACAAACACCGACAGACAACTCCAAACAAAGTGAAAAAGCAGATGATTAGCTGCAAATGCCTTTCCTGGAGTTACTGTATGCCCTGCTGTTCATTAAGTCTCACAGACATATTGAATCAATGTTTGAAAATTCGGCTTGCTCCGGTCTCAAGATGATGTGGGGGCGTAGACTAATATTAATTCCACAAGTGAGAAACAACTTGATAATTTATGGATTGTAAACGGAAAGGCTTGCCATTTGGGCTTCTTTCCTTCCTTGGGGAAGGTGTAAGTGTCTCAGTGCTACATATTGGAGACAACACACTCCTCTTTTAATGGCTCCCTTTGATTTTTAATTTGAAATTGGTAGACACTCGCCGATACAACTTTTATATTGAAGTTTCATGCTATTCTGGCAGGTTGCATATTTTCCTCCTTATGTTCTTAGGGACTTATTTGAATTGCAAAAAACCCACTTACTTTGTATAGTTCAGGGGTCTGCAACCTTTAAGACAAAAAGAGCCACTTGGACCCATTTCCGAAGAAGAAAAAAAACTGGGAGCCGCAAAACCATTGCGACATTTAAAACAAATATATCTCCAGAGCCGCGATCTGACAGCGGGTGGGAAGGTGACGTCGGGACAGTGCGTGACTAACGCACGCACCGCCCCCATGCGACATCACAGCCAGTACAGCGCCCGTCACAGTGGGGAGTGTCAGGGCGCACAATGCGCCTCCTCCCCTCGCTAGTATCCGCCCCGGAGCCGCGGCAAAGGTGTAAAAGAGCCACATGCGGCTCCGGAGCCGCGGGTTGCAGACCCCTGGTATAGTTCTTGTGAAGGAGAATTTGGGCTCATTCCCATAAATAAACAAAACAGTGTTAGGGAAAGTTGCTTTCAAAGCACAAATGCTTTATGTGGTTTTTGTAAGTGTATTTATATGAATTTCTATTCATAACCAGTTATTACAAAACACTTTTAAGTAAGGACATAAATTAGCAGGAGGCGAAGGAGAGTGAAGTTTTTCAAATTAATTTGAAAGAGGCTTAAGTCTTCCATCAGCATACCACTATTTATTCTGGATTAGCCACAAAATGTTTTTATTAAAAGATATATTCTTATAATAAATACTTCACACTGATTAAATGTAGTCTAATGTTTTACCTCAGTGAGTATGAGTCAAGATTATACTTATGATTCAAGATTAAAACTTGTGGAAATTCTTGACAGATGGCTATGTGCTAGAGATTGGCACAGATGTGGGATTACAGACCATAATGCATCTATAATGTAAGTGGCTTGATGTTTTGAGACTCTTAGGGCAATCATTCATTGTTGACATCCAGTTCAAGGATGCAAAGATCAATGGGTTCACGAGTTAAACAGGACCTTGCATTCACCTCTTGCCACTGACTTCTGGGTGTTCGTGGCTCTTTGACTGGGCAAAAATAAATTGCTTCCATATAGCTGAAATGTAGATGCTTCAACCCTTCTAGTAAACCTTAGCCTTCCTGCAGATAAGATTTGAAGAGAGGGAGTGGTGGTGGGGAAACACCTAACTATTTGTAATGTTCCTATTTGGCTTGAAAGAACCTTTTGAGCTAATATTTGTAAGTATCGACTGAAATAAATCGTATGGCATTATCTTCTAAGCATACAGTATGTCAAGACTGACAGGAAAGGCTTTGCAGGGTCACTGGGTTCTGGTTCATATCAATGAGGTAATTATTAATCCCATGGTGAACAGAACTTTGATCCCATGTTTATTTTTAGATGACTGACAACCACCTTTAAATAAATGTGTCATCCCTGAGATTTATACAAAGGAAACACAGCATTTTACATTTTTATGCTACTTTAGCAGAATACATTTTCTCAATAGAGTCATCTTTTTTTAAAAAATGTACCTTATTATCAGTAGTGCAAATGTTTTTACACGCCAAGAAGCCATCTTGGAAGGAGGAAGAGTCAAAAAGTATCCCCGTGAGAGGAAAGGTCCTGTCCCTCTTGATGCATCCCTTTCAATGCAATGTCAATGCAGCCAATGCAATTCTGGGCTGCATCAATAGGAGTATAGCATCTAGATCAAGGGAAGTAATAGTGCCACTGTATTCTGCTCTGGTCAGACCTCACCTGGAGTACTGTGTCCAGTTCTGGGCACCACAGTTCAAGAAGGACACTGACAAACTGGAACGTGTCCAGAGGAGGGCAAACAAAATGGTCAAAGGCCTGGAAACGATGCCTTATGAGGAACGGCTAAGGGAGCTGGGCATGTTTAGCCTGGAGAAGAGGAGGTTAAGGGGTGATATGATAGCCATGTTCAAATATATAAAAGGATGTCACATAGAGGAGGGAGAAAGGTTGTTTTCTGCTGCTCCAGAGAAGCGGACACGGAGCAATGGTTCCAAACTACAAGAAAGAAGATTCCACCTAAACATTAGGAAGAACTTCCTGACAGTGAGAGCTGTTTGACAGTGGAATTTGCTGCCAAGGAGTGTGGTGGAGTCTCCTTCTTTGGAGGTCTTTAAGCAGAGGCTTGACAACCATATGTCAGGAGTGCTCTGGTGGTGTTTCCTGCTTGGCAGGGGGTTGGACTCGATGGCCCTTGTGGTCTCTTCCAACTCTAGGATTCTATGATTCTAACTGGCAGTGCTTAACCAAACTAAATGCAACACTAGTGAACCATGGATCTCTAAGTCACTCCTCCAAATAGCAATCTCAGGTGATGAGTGGATTGGAGGCAAAACGGGTCTACTGGGAAACAAGTGGGAGACATCTGCATGTTTGGATGAGCCTCAAGGTTTGGATAAGTATCAGGGGGAGGAATCCTAAGGAGGAAACTCCTCACAAAACCCAAGGAAGACTCAGCATGCTCAGCAGCTGCAGAATATTGAGTATCAATTGGAAAATAAAGTAAGTTAGCTAGGGTTGGGAATGGAATGGGCAGCCTGGGCTAGGTCATGGCTGACACCCTAAACAGGAGCACTCGGGACTTAAGGGTACCCAACAGCATTTTCTTACATGTCCCTCTTGTTGTTTATTTTTATTTTGTAATATTTCTATACCACTTGATTAAATACCTCAAAACATGTCTCTTTCTCTCTTGTGTGAAGCCAGTAGTTAGATAAGGTCACAGTGTTGAGTGAGTGAATTAATGTGTCACTTCCCCATTTTAAATCTCCCTCCAAATTATCCTACTTGTTTATTAGGGAAGGAAAACTTCCAGTATCTGTACTTTTTCCCAAATGGAGCAAGTATCAGCTGGCAGGCACACAGTTTAATCCCTCCTCCACCACCAGGTTCGTAAACCAAATCAGTGGGTTTGGGGCTGTGGTTTAAAAAGAGAGACGAGATCCAGTGACAGATCTCCATCTTGTCTTATTTGGCCCAGAGAGGTGTCAGAGCTCAAATATATCAGGAAATCATAGGCTCTGACCTGTGAGCAATCCCCCCCAGTGAGTAGCTTCTAGCTCAGGCATAGGCAAACTCGGCCCTCCAGATGTTTTGAGACTACAATTCCCACCATCCCTGACCCCTGGTCCTGTTAGCTAGGGATGATGGGAGTTGTAGTCCCAAAACGTCTGGAGGGCCGTGTTTGCCTATGCCTGTTCTAGCTTCTAGCTACTCACTCACATCAGCTGATGAAGACACAAGAGAAGGAAAATCTGGTTCCTGCTCTCTTCAGCAATTCAGGCACCTGGGAGCCCAAATTTTTGCATTATTAAACCATCTTGTATTTTATTATAGGATCACAGCTTTACTCTGTAGGTCCAACTCCGAATGATAATAAAGCATTAACTCTTCAGCTGCAGGGGTGCGGGTGGGGGAGATGTGTGTTAATTATGTTGATCAAGGATAATACTAATTGTGGTGAGATCAAGTGGGGACCTGTGAAAATAAATAGTCATTTATTTGTATTCTGCCTTTCCGTAGATAAACCACGGTCAAGGTGGTTCACAGAATAACTTACTTTTTTGCATAATTCACTCTTAAGAGTTGCAGAAATATAATGGAATTTAAATAGGCAAACAATAAACTGAAGAAAACACCACAGCAAAAACAGAATAAAATTAAACAACCCCCGCATAATGAGGTCTAAGAATAAAACTATATTTTAAAAAATCAACAACAGCAAAAATAACGCACCTCCAAAATTAAAGCTTGGCCCCCAGCAAAAACTCCTAAACAGCACCCCTCCTTGATAGTCTCTAGACATCTTGAACAACAGGTCTTTCTGCAGTAACAGCAAGATGGCCTCTGGTAGCAGCCGCAGCAGCTTTTATAGCTGAAGTCAGTTCGGGCCCAGCTCTCCCTCGTAATACAATTTAAACAAAACAATTCATACCTAACTTAACAAGCTTTCAAATTCAAATGCAACATTACATATACGATAACATGAGGATATTCCTATGGGAGTCTCAGCCAGCAACCTCCCTTTCATCTTAATTGGTATCAAAAAATTGCAAATCCATAACCTGGATTTGGTACTAATCTCTTTCTATTACTATATTCAAATAAACTTTGCCCATCTTAGCCAAACATTACCCTGTCTTGAAAGAAAGAAAGAAAGAAAAGAAAAGAAAAGAAAAGAAAAGAAAGAAAGAAAGAAAGAAAGAAAGAAAGAAAGAAAGGAAGGAAGGAAGGAAGGAAGGAAGGAAGAAAGAGCCACAAATTCCCATATTTTGTCAAACCATTCCTTAATGGAAGGTGTAAAGCGTAGTACCCTGACATATAGTAAACTACTTCTTTATGCTCTAATCTCACTAAGCCTTCCTTATAATTATGTAAAAAGAATGAAAAATCTATCATTTGCCCGATAATAAATGTTGGAAATGTAAAGAGACTGAAGGTACATTCTTTCACCTTTGGTGGACGTGCCCAAGGATTAAGGCTTTCTGGGAAATGATTTATAATGAAATGAAAAAGGTATATAAATATACCTTCTTGAAGAAACCAGTGGCCTTTCTCCTAGGCATGGTTGGCCAATTGGTGCCAAAGAAGGATACAACTTTTTTTATGTATGCGACAACAGCAGCAAGAATACTTATTGCAAAATACTGGAAGACACAAGATCTACCCACTCTGGAAGAATGGCAGATGAAGATGATCGACTATATGGGATTGGCAGTAATGACTGGCAGAATCCGAGACCAGGGAAAAGAGTCGGCGGAAGAAGACTGGAAGAAGTTTAAAGACTATTTGCAGAAATATTGTAAAATTAATGAATGTTAGAATGATGTTGGATAGAAATTAAGTGGTCCCCAGCTGTAATGCTTAAGAGATATGGAAAATAAGGTTTTGAAACAAGTTAAAAAAAAACAAAACCCAATGGTGAGGATTTGCTGAATTAACAATTTGAATTGGAATATAAGAAAGGGAGGTATGAGGAGGTCTGGAAAATAAGTTAAAAGAAAATAAGTAAATGGAAATTCTATGTGTTTTTAATTGTTTTTATTTTTGTATTTTTGTTGTTTCTTTTCTTTTTGTTTTACACTGTATTACTCTTGAAAACTTCAATATATATATATATATATATATATATATATATATATATATGTATGTATGTAAAAAGAATGCAGGGTGTCATGGGATGTTACAGTCTAAGATTTCTTTTATTTGACTTCTCATTTACCCCCAATATCCCTTTGATATATTGTACCTGCATCATCTGCTGGAACAGCTCAGCTGGTGAAGCACGAGACTAAGCTCAGGGTTATGGATTCAAGCCCCACTTTGGGTAAAAGATTCTTGCATTGCAGGGGTTGGACTAGATGACCCTGGTGGTCACTTTCAATTCCATGTGCCCCCTCCACAAGAGGACCAGAAGGTGGCAACACAAGAACGGGCCTTTTCTGCAGTGGCTCCCTGTTTGTGGAATGCTCTCCCCAGAGAGGCTCGCATGGCACCTTCACTACATATCTTTAGTCACCAGGTGAAAACATTCCTTTTCCTCCAGGCCTTTGGCTAATTAAATAATCCATGACCTTTTAAACTTTGTGTTGGGGGCTTATTGCTTGGTCTGTGTTGTGTGTTGTGCATGTTTGTGTTTTTATATTATAAACTGATCTTCGGATGGTGGTATATAAATTTAACAAACAAACAATAAAGCAACATCTTATATGCAAAAATGATTTAGAATATGTTGTTGTTGTTGTTTAGTCGTTTAGTCGTGTCCGACTCTTCGTGACTCCCTGGACCAGAGCACGCCAGGCACTCCTGTCTTCCACTGCCTCCCGCAGTTTGGTCAGAATCATGTTTGTAGCTTCGAGAACACTGTCCAACCATCTTGTCCTCTGTCGTCCCCTTCTCCTTGTGCCCTCCATCTTTCCCAACATCAGGGTCTTTTCCAGGGAATCTTCTCTTCTCATGAGGTGGCCAAACTATTGGAGCCTCAGCTTCACGAATATACAGCTATACTAATAACAAAGTATTTCATTTGAATTATTTATCCACTAGGCATCAATCAGGTCTGTTTTTGAAAAACAAACATCCTTTCCCACAAGCCCTCCGGCCCTGATGTTCATAAATTGCTTGCTGAATCTTCAGAAGAGAGTTAAAATAAAGTGGAAAGGCATCTATCTGCCCCTGCACCTTGATACAAGGCAGGCAAGCAGCGCTAATATTATTACTTCTGTATTTAGCAAACTCTGGAAAGATTTCCACCAGGAAACTTAAATCAGCTTTACCTGTGTTTCATACAGTTCTTACGGAGAGTGCATTCGTGTATCATAAATGGCACCGACATCTATGCATTTCTAGCGCTGACAAGACCACAAGTGCTTCATTCTACCTACAATGTCTCAAGCAGCCATACACTATAGGGCATTTAAAAAAATTTCAGAGCTTTCCAAATTTTCTGCTCTGCTTATCTAGAATTGACTGTCTGGCCCTATGCAGCACTACATCCGGATAGTCCTCCCCAACATAGCTCTGTTTATCTGAACCCTTGATAATCCAAATGCTCTTTAGCATAGCCCCATGCACTGTGCCGCACTGTACATAGTAATAGCTCCTGCATATCACAGCGAGCCATATGAATGCCTGCTGTGGCATATTTATTGTTGATGATTGATAATGGGATTACTGCTCCCATACATGAATCACAGAGTCAGGATTCACCTGCTCTCGTTGGTGACAGAAAGGCAATGATTGCTGTGTTCTGACTTATCAACCCCAGACACAGTGTTCTCTCCATATTTCTATGAGGTCTAAGAACACATTATCAAGTCCCGTGCAATTAATGTACCATGTGCCGCTGCATCCATATGTCAAGAAGACATCTGATGCTTTCTTAGCAATAATATATTGAAAGCTGATGGTACACCTTTCTACTAAAAAATAGGAATGTTCCATGAATTATAAAGGCATGGAAAAATATTATCTATTTAGTATATTTATAAAAATCATAAGGATAGGGAAGAACAAAGGTACAGTTAATATATCCCAAGTCATAATTGAAACTAATGATCCTGTTAAATGATATCAGTTGAGAGGGTTTTGGTGTGGGTGTTTCTGCCTTAAGACTAATAATCTGTTTTCAGTCTAAACAAATAGTCCCAGAGTATAGAATTATACTCTGCAGAGCATGGGAGAGAGCTTGGGGCTCATGAGGCCTCCACTGCCATGCATTGAGGCTTCGCAGGGTATATGTCTACTCAGAAGTAAGTCCTACCGATTTCTGTAAGGATTATTTCTATGTACGTAAAGACAAAATTTCAGCCCAGATGTAAAAAGACCTGCACACATACAAATGCTTACTTGGGCAGGCTTTTCCTGTTAGATCCATCCACTGTTTAAAAAGCGGTGGGTAATATGGTAGGATCTATCTGCATAACAAAGGCTTGCAAACTTTTGTTCACATTAAAGTTTCTGTGCATGGAAGCAGAGAATGCTGGGATGGGGAAACTGTAGCCCTGCAGATGTTATTGGATCTCCCATCAGCCCTACCCAGCCTGACTAATGTTCAGTGATGGGTATGTGCCTGTTTGCGCCTGCATGGGTATCTGCCTGTTTCTAGGAGACAGAGGAGCACCACCTCTGAGGGCAGAGAGGGGCTCAGTGACAGGAGGACACTTTCCTGACAAGGACTCTCCTCCCTGGAAGGGAGGGGAGTGGTTGTGGACGGGAGCCCGAGCCCCGCCTCCCCCCACTCACCTGGCTGGTGCCCGCCCCCTTCAGCAGACACCCAACCAGGTGCCTCCAAGGGGGCGTTGTCAGCATCCTAAATGCTACGGCGCCAGCCCTTCCTCGGCCTCATTCGCCTTCAACCCGTCGCGAGTCACCCACCCTCCACTCCCTTTGAGCTCAGGGTTTTAATTTTCCTGGCCTTGCTATGGACCTTAGGTTGGTCGCCCTGGTTGTCCGGGGGGCCTGGTAGGAATTTTTCCATTTGGCATTAGGCTTTTTGGTTTTTTTCGCCTACCTCGTAGCAATTGTCACAACTTTTGGTGGTATTGGTGGGTAGGTTAGGCATTGGAATAATGTGTTGTGGAATCGAAGAGCTAGGTGTAGCCATCGCCTATGCCTTCAATATTTTGGGTATTCCGTTAAAGGAATCTGGCGGTTGTGTACTCTGTCCGATGCCTGCTTGGCGGGAGGCCATGGCACGACCCTCGGTGACATCAGGGGAGAGCCTATAGTTGGATTAGCATCAACAGGCTCCACCTACTGGTGAATAAACCCCCTTGTTTTAGACATCCAGTGCCTAAGCCAATACCTTTTCACTGCTGTAATCAATAAAGTTGTGGCCTTTTCTTGCGCATTAACCTTATATCATGTGTCCTTGCGTATTCATTTCACATTGCGGGGGTCGGGTCCTCGAACCACAACCCACCAGCCCCTCTCCAGGATCCAGTCCTGTGCTCTCCTGTTCGCAGACCTTCATTGGCTTTGCTGTTTCTTGGGGTCCTGAAAGAGCCCTCCTCAGACCCAGGGTCCTCTGACTCCATTCCTCCTTCTGATCCAACCATCCCTTCCATGACACCTCCGCTGGGCTCATGACACAAGAGAAGTCAGGGGGAACAATGGAACCAATCAGGACTGCAGAATTTTATCCCATCAAAATCACTATTTCAAATCTGAAAATCAGCGGGGACCCGTCAGATGGAGGCGTTCCAGAAGATGTCCTGCAAACTCTGCAACATGACTGACCATTCATAGTTGTGGGAGGAGAAAACCAAACACGATGTGGAGCATCACTTAGTTTTGGGAATTGTTTTGGCTTCACTGTTGTCACTGCTGCTCTGCACTGCTTGTGGAAAAGAGCATTCTAAAATCAAGGATGACTGTTTACTGTTATGAAAAGTTATAAAAAATACTTTGTGGATCAATCTGTAAGAATTGTGCATTTCATAAACTGTTACTCCCCACCAAGACTACAAAAAAAATAGCAAGCTATTAGCAGGTATGCCTACCCTATGATTATAAATGTTCACAATTCAGACGCATAAGGTTAAAGATGGGCTTTCCTCCTTCATAAATAACTTCTGTAGCTCAAGTGAAGTGGCAAACATACAGGGCAGGCTGCTTATGAATAGCAAGCAAGAAAGCCGAAGGGCTGATGTTGTTGGGAATTAACGCCATTTATCAGATTTTTTAAAAGTTAAAGTATGTTTTCAAAGTGTTGTATTAAAGAGATGGAACTATAGGTGGTGAATTACTAGTGCAGAACACTACCACCATTGTAGGATGTGAAGGGGAAGAGGACAATGGCTATGAGCAACAATGAATTTGAGGTTGGCCTCCATCTTTAACAGTGAATCAGACAGGATTTTTTAGGATGTAGTAAGAGACATACTGGAGAATTTGGCACTCTCAGGAGGAAACCTCTCAAGATTTTGAGATTTTTTCCAGTGACCTTGTCAAACTTACTATAACTGTCAATTGAGCATAAATGGCTTAAGTATGTTTCCATAGCTTCGCGTGTTTAACTCTCTTCAATTCAGGTTTTGAAAAATCTGGATTCATTTACTTTTCTCCAAGAAGCAGAACAGCATGCACGTATTGTCTAATCTTTTCTCTGCAACCATGATAGCCAAGACCATTTAACAATATCTTCAGGATGTTGAACACCACATTGTTCAGCTGACTTTAGCCTTATATGGGGTTATAGTTCTGTTAATAAAACTGTGCAATGACTTTTGTGTGAAAGGAACGACGAGGACGTACAAAAGGCTGCTAAATCAGACTCAGAAAACTGTACATCCATTCTACAAACAGAAGCCGTGATTTCAAAAAAATGCAGCAGGATAAAGAAGATAACACAGGCCCAAAGGGAAAATAATTCAATATGTTTGCTAAAACAATTTAAGAAGGGAGCAAGCCCAGTTGAATTCAGTGGGCCTTCTTCTAAGCAAGCATGATTAGAACTGACAATGCTTGCTGAATTACGTCCAATATAGATAATCATATTATATAGCGCATTAGGCACTTTGTAAAAATGCAATATATAGTAGCCATTTTTATTTTTGATTTTCACACAACATCATGCAACACACACAGTAGGGGAGGGCCAGCTTTACTCACCTGACCTTACTGTTGCCACTGAAGCCAAACACTGCAACACCACGAATAGAGGCAGATACAGGCAGAAGTTGCAGAAACATTCTAGCCTTTTTCTTCTGCCTCTGTCTGTTTCCCTCCTTCTCCCTTCCACCTTTCTCTCTCTTCTCAAGGTCACTTCCCCACAGGTTGAGGCAGCCGAGGGAGCCAGCTGCTGCCTACTCTCTCCTCCTTGCCACAATCCTTGGTATTTTGAAACATTAGTGTGTGGCTGGGAACACCCCAAGGCCCTCCCCAAGGTAAGAAGCAGTAATGTGTCTATAATGGTTCTAGGGGGTTGCTCGTGCGTAAGGCGTCGCCACACCTGGCTGAGTCACCTGGGTGAACCCTTTCTGTCCGGACAGCCACCCATCCGTGGCTGTCTCAATCGCTGGCAGAATCCGTCAGTGGGCGTTTCTTGAACTTCTTCCAGCAAAGAAGTTCTTTGACGCCCAGTCTCCTCCTACTCTCCCTGCGCGGAAGTCTTCTGTGCAGGGAGGGTGTGGGCAGCGGAGGACCCCTGCTCTCCCCGCTGGTCTCCGGTGAGGAGTCCAGGAGCCTTCTCTCCGATTCCCCCATCTGCCCCCCTTCTCCACTGGTGCTACGCTGATTTCCTTCCCCACCAGATGGGCTGCCTCTCTCCCTACTGGGACCCTCCGGCATCCCTCTGGAGCCTTCCCTCCACCTCTGGCTCCGATGGCAGTTCCCTGACAGTGTCTTAACAAGGTGAGGTGGGCAGCAGCACCCCCCCCATGCAGATTGGTATATTGCGTTTCATAAGAACTTCTCCCTGCCTTGTGACCTCTTGCAGTCATCTCCTTGATATCTGACTACTGATACCATTGGCTCATGTGCTCTGATGTCACAGCAGGTCTGTGCAGAAATATTACAGGCCCTCTGGTTGCTATTGGGTTAGCTGCACTGAATTCCCAAGATCCACGAGCAAAATTCCTGAAACTTATCTTGTGCACCATGGGCTTTCAAGTATACTTTGGCTGGATCTAGACACATCAGAGAAGTGTTTCAGGGAAACGTGTTGTAACTTTCATAGGTTGAAGACGGGACTCCACAGCGCCATCTGGTGTTGCAAATGTTATAATGCATATAAAATGATTTTTCTTTATTAATGTAGCTGAGTCCTTTGTTGGTCAATAACGGTTTACTGTGCATGTAAACCAGTCAGACCTTTAGATAGTAAAGAGGTATATAAACGGAAATAAAGAAAGAATAATAAAATAATCCGTTTTCACAGGTTGCTGGACATGTCATGCCTAAACCCTACAGTAGCCTATGCTGGGGAAAAACACCATTAAACAATTCCACTATCTTAGATTTCTATTATATGCTACAATGTAAAAAAAAATATAAAAAAATTCGGTCTTCATAATACAGGAGGTGCAGGTGTCCATGCTCAACTTCAACTGGTGTTCCTTGTGTGTCGTTTACTCCCCTCGCAACTTTCTGTACCAGTCACAGATATTGAATTTGATTTCAAAACAGATATAAAGTGATTCTCAATCATACAATGCATTAAAAAAAACATACAGGACAACCTCACTTTAGCATGAATCCAAGATTAAATGCAATGCAGTGTTAGCTGAAAATTGCAAGTCACTTGACAGCACCAGAATGATGAGTATCATTTTGTTATAGAATTAAGCTCAGCGGTGTGGCAAATGCTCCGTCATCCAATAATTCATAGCTCTCTGTTTCTATAAAGGCAACAGTTCTGCAGCTTGAAGCATGCAGCTGGTGTGAAAGAGGTTTCTGATGTGACCCAAACCACTGATGGCTGGAGAGAGCTTTTTTCCATTTCTACAGTACAGCCAAAAGAGAATGTATTTATGCAAGGTAGATACTGCACACACGTGTGTAGCTTCAGCACCTTGCCCTGCAAGTTCTCAATCAGACATTATAGAAGTCCACTAAGCAAAGGGGGGAGGCTTCAGACACTTATTTGAAATATTGCAGGTCTTTTGGCATGGTAAGGGCTTAGTGGTATAAATCATTGGCTGCGCTGGTGCCCACAGAGCCCATAAAGTGATATTTATTGCCTATGACAATCTTTGCCTGCCTATTGATTGCAGAACTTACCGTATTCTAGATTCTTCCAGAGTGGAATGAATCCAGTCTTTACTCTGGCAAAACGTTTTCACATGGAATCATCAATGCAGGCAAGGCAAACTCAGCCCTCCTGCTAGTTTGGGAGACAGAGGTTCTGTGTACACCTCGCCTTCTGTGATTGAAGCAACCCTTTCCTCAATCTACTCAAGTAATATGGAGCTTGGGGCATCACTATGGCTTCTTGAAATTTCTCTAAGACCAGGAGACTCACTTCTAGAATAATTGGCAAGTCCGTGGATTTCTTTTCAGCTGTATCCGAGGTGTAGGGATCCTCAGCACTGGTTCTCTGTGTGTATATGCTATTCTGCTTAAACAACGGAACTGGAGGTGTCACTGACAACAGATCTCAAGGGAACTGAGCCAAACACAAGACATTGGTCTTGGTAGCTTTAGAGGATTTCTCAAGATGACCAATTAAGAAGACTTTTGTACCTGCTTCTAGCACCATTGAAATTACTTCAGGATTCTGTGTGTTTTATGAGCGGCTATCTCTGAACGGACAGTGCCTTTTAAATGACATTTCCTTACGCCCCAGAAGAAGAAGAGTTTGGATTTGATATCCCGCCTTTCACTCCCCTTCAGGAGTCTCAACTTGGCTAACATTCTCCTTTCCCTTCCTCCCCCACAACAAACACTCTTTGTGAGGTGAGTGGGGCTGAGAGACTTCAGAGAAGTGTGACTGGCCCAAGGTCACCCAGCAGCTGCATGTGGAGGAGCGGGGAATCGAACCCGGTTCACCAGATTACGAGTCCACCACTCTCAACCACTACACCACACTGGCCCCAGACCTTCTTAAGTAAATATTGGGCACAAAGGATAGTCTCCAAAGTCACATTCTCCTCTCAACGAAGTCAGGCACAACATCTCCATCCAACTGAGCCATTTGCCCCCAAACTCCACACTTCTATAGTCTATATTGTGCCACAAAAAAACCAGAAGGCAGGGCTTTCCTGCTGCTTTCCCAGACAGAGTGTTCCCTAGATAAAGATTTTAAGACTAAAATAAGCTTGAAAGAGGCATAAAAAATATCCAGCTCTAAAGAGAAATAGACTTTTCACTCCAGTGTCAAAACAAAAAAACAAAGTTGGCAAGGCATTCTTGCTGCCCCTCAACTGACAACTAGCAGAAAAGGCATTTGACAGAAGCCACTTCAAGCTTCAAATCAGGAGTGACTGGTTCAAAACTGACAATGAGCCACCAACAGTGGTCCACCCTCCCCCCCCAGCAGCCCATACCCCTTCCTCCTTTACCTTCAGCACTTGAGTCCACTCTGTCTCCCATGTTATAACCACCCATTCTCCACCTTTCTTCATGCTTGGAGCCTTCATTGCTGTGGCTTGGTCCCGCCCCTTTAACTCCCTCTCCTTCTAGAAAGAAAACAACAGCTTTACTCATGCAACTGTCCATAGAAAAATGGTGGGAAAGTGAAGGTGGGTTGTGTTGCTTTGTTTTAAAGCAGGGGAAGGGAACCGTGGCAATATTGTTTGGTTTCTGTGCTAGGAGAAGAGTACTTCCATTCCTGCAGTGTAGAAAAACTGCTCTCCACTCCTTAACCCCTCTTAGTTCTGCATCTTCCCAGCTCTTTTTTCCTTCCTCTTCTCACTCCTTAGCATTGTTGTCTGCTTCTCCCTGCCCCTAACTTTGCCTGTTGTAAGCTCTGGTTCCACCTACTCCTAGCTCCACCTGCTAGTAGCTGCCCTGCCCTTCACTCCACCAGGCCCAAAAGATAGCCACCACTGTGTCAAAAGCTGTAGAACAATCCACAATTTGACTAATGGTAGTTGTGATATGTTTTCCTTCTCATGATGTATGTGTTTACCACAGAGAGAAGATCCCTGTGCAGCAAAACTCTGGAAGCTGCCCCAGAGTTCCTACCTCTCTTCTCCAGGCTAGATAAGCTTATTATTCTTTCCAATATTACATGACAGTGTATCTTTAGAGAAGGGAGCAATTTGCCAAAGTGCACTCTTGTCTGAATGTAATTGCAACAAGCAACAGTAAGAACTGGGTGGTTAGTGAAAAAATAGATGGTATTTACAAATCTGTTCTAATAGTGAATCTACAAATAACTAGACAGGATCTAGGAATGAAAGATAAGCAGCTTGGATTTTAAGTTTATTGTATTTTCTATTCCAATTTCTTAAAAGGTGGCCTTAGGACCAAGCTGTTTTGGCAGACAAATGCAAAAGGTACCCATGGAGAGGAAGTGAAAGGACTGGGCACACAAACAAGGTTGCTGCCATGTTCAAAGCACAGGGGGAGACCTTCATCATAGCACAAAATACACTCCTTAGTAAAATGGGTTTCAGGCAATTTCAGCGTTAAGATAACATCATTAAGAGCAGAACAGATTGTGCTTGGTCCCTGCTGTTTATAATTAACACGTTCTTTCCAAATACTCCAGGGTCTTGGGTAAATAGTCCTCAGCTCAGATCCATCCAGACCAACTAGTGTTTTCATCAGATCCCATGCTGAGCCAGCACCTGTTTTGGACAAATCCAATAGAGCCCAAAGTCTCCTCTCGCTGGATGGCTAAAGTAGATAGAGGAACACCAATTGCCTTAGTTGTCATCCCAGTGTCCAGATGGTCTTCACAGGAAGTCATACAAGTACTTTATGATGTCAAAGTTCACAGTCCTGTAAAACAACATAGTATGTCAGTTTACTTAAATCTCTACTCCTCTTTGGGAATGGCCAAGTCACCTGGTGCACCTTTGAACTGAGACCTCCATGGTAGTAAGATTGCAAAGTTTGAATTCTGAATGTAACAAGGCCTAGTTCTAAAATATTAAAGGTTGGAACACTGAGGTCGAGGCTCACAGACTTTCCTTCAAGCATTGCTTTTTCTACAGTAGAGGAACTGGTTGCTTGCCGTCATTCCACCGGCAGGTGAGGACCTTCTTGTTCCAACAATTTTTTGGGAACTGACTGCTTTTAATGAACAGCTGCTGCCGTGCTGCTTTTATTGTAATCACTTCTATGTTTAAACAGATTTTATATATGTACATAGTTTTAACTCTATTAATGTTTACTTGCTTTTATTGTATTTTCTGTTTTTTTGATGATCTTTATTATTATCTGTAATCATCATCATCATCCAACTCTCCACCCCATAGACAATACATCTTGTGATGGAGATGCTCCACATGTAGGGCTCTATGTGCCAAATCTTGATTGTATGCTTTGAGGGTGGAGGGAGGGAGAAAGGAGGAAGGGGGAAAGAATGCACAAATTAGGGTTCTGTGCATATGAGCCTCTATGTGATGCATCCAGATCATATAGAGTCAAAATGCTCCAGTTTTTAAATGTTTTTCGAAAGCCGAACATCTGATGAGGCTTCCGCTTGAGCGCATGAAGCTCTTGCAACCAATTGGAAGCCGCGCCTTGGTTGTCGAATGTTTCGGAAGCTGAATGGGCTCACAGAACAGATTACATTCGACATCCGAGGTTTGACTGTATATTGTTTCGGTGGTTTACAGCAGATACTTGCCCCAACTGCTACACCATTGGCCCAGATGAATGAATGAATGCACCTGAGTTGTCTCGTTACACAGCTTTCAAAGACTATCAAACATTTAAAGTTGCTCATTCTCAGCACTGAAGCTGTAAAACAAATTTAGCTCAAGAATAAAAGAGAGGTTTTTTTAAAAAAATTAAAAAGCAACTCTAGTAAACATGGCACACTGTTTGGAAATGCAAAGCGGCAATCTTGTCTGCTATTGAGCATTCTGTTATTCGTCCAAACCACCTGTTTCAGCATTATGTATGGCATAACTCCTTCATCTGTACTAATTTGCAGTCTGCATTCTTTCTTTCTTGACAGTAGTTGACCCATGCTTTTTAACTAAACTTGAACAATCCAAGAATACTCAATAGGACAGAAGATTTGAATGTATTTTTGTGCTTTGTTAGAATAAAGAATTATACACCAAGGGAGTAAAACATAGAATTCATTTTTCCTCCTTTCCAAATACATTCTGATGTATTGTATTAACATTCTTGCACTTAGATTTCCTTTTATATAAAAATGAGAAAAATTACAAGGTATGACAAAAATGAAACAATTTTAGAAATAATGTGTTTTGCATAAAGTAACTGAAATTGGAATTCTAAAGACTAATTGGATCTCTTATTTGCCAAGGGAGTTGGGTCTAGCTCATACACAATTTTCAAATCCATGCCTTTATTCATCATCTCTAAGAAAGTATGATACAGAGCACATGGAAGTGTCAAATATTATCTAGCCTATGACAATACTTAAAAGGTATGCACTTAATTAGCACATTATACATTTTAAAGATAAATGCCATCTCATGGTTAACATGTTAGACCTTCATTACAGAGGCTTAAAACTATATTCCCTGGCAAAGGTTAAGCTTGCTACACAAACACCGCAATCAATCATTTGGCCTAACTAGCACCAATAATGACTCCGTAAGATGTTTTGTCCAATTAACTGATATTTCATATGCTAGCCATTTGCACTAGTGTAGGAGAAACCTAACTGTATAAGAGAAGCAACTCCCCACTGAACTTCGCCACCAAGTCAAAAGCAACTCATTTTTGAAGATTAAGAACCCAGAAGATCATTTAAAAAATGAAAGAAAAACAAATCTCCATGTAGTCACACTGTTTTGAATCAGGACATAGCCTTAAAGGATCTACTACAAAGCAGTCGTACACTTTCCAATTTACATCAGTGGAGAGTATAGCTGCACCTAATCAGGACTGACCCCTCCACAGACAGTGAAAAGTATAAGCTACTGGAGGAGCCCTTCTGTTTCCAAAGAACTGGTACAGCAGAATGAAGGGTATGTTAGGAGGTAAAATAATAGAAAGCCTCTATGGCACAGTGGAGAAACCTATCGCCCTCCAATGTGGTTAGACCATCATCCTCGACCATTGCTAAGAGAAAGAGAAAACAGTCAATGATATAGAAACTTCACTAGTAATTTCAGTATAAGATGATTTCCCATAAACAGATCATTGCTCCTTTTTTTTTAACCCTTTCTACCCATCCACTACCTTTCCCTCAGTCCAAACAGGACGGCCTTTCTACTTCACTCTGCTTTGCTATTGCAAAAAGAAAACCACTGTTACATATTTACAAGATGTGATTCAAAATGGTTTTAATCTCTTGCTTCCAAAACAGGAAACAAAATCCAACCATAGACTAAGGACAATCCAAGGATATCCCTACTTAATGAAGTACCTCTTGAAGTACCCAAGAGATGCAGTATAAATACAATTTGTGGGTAATTTAAATTTGGGATAAGACATTTAAACATTGTTTCTGAAATCCTTTGGGATTTTTATTTTAAAAAATGAATTCTCGAAGTAATAAAAACATATTGGAAAGTAGATATTCTAGCATTCTGATTGAACATTATGCAAATCTTGCTCTTTTATTTTCTTCAAAGTCAAGTCTACATTTAAAGGGTTTCCAATGGTGAACCCTAAACTAATATAAATCGGGTGATTTTTCTATGTACAATTTCTCATTCTTAGCTAAGCTAATTTTGAATGAAGCGGAAGGGCTAATCATTTGTGGCAGGCAACAAATAAGAAAAGGGCTAGGAAAACAACATTCTGCCTAAACATTTCCTAAGCTTTGTACAGCATGAAAAATATTAGCAGACGCAGAGGAAAGAGGTATTCACTCCAAATGAAAGCTAAGTTTATAAATAAAAGTAAAGGGTAACTGCCATCACTGCAAAACCTACATCCTCATTTGAACATCATGGTAAGTCAGTTTGTCCTAAATCATTTCACGAACACCACTTTCGTGCTCGCACAGCTCAAACTAGCCATGCTATGTCTTGTTGTGTTGTATGAATATGGGCTGTGGTTTGTCTCAAACAAGGGTTGTGGTGGGGATCCTTTTGATACCCATCTCTCTTGAAAAGCTGCTTCATTTACTTGCAGAGACTCTTTAGCAACCCCTTAGTTGGTATCTGTAAGTGAAATGAAGCCTAAGAAATGTAAACTTCATTTGCTGACTTTCATTACTTTACTTCTCCTGCTCACTTCCTCTGTCTGTCATTCCCCTTACCTAATTTACACTACCATGTCCTTTAGACACGGCCCGGCCTCTTTATTTTATGACATTCCATAAAGCAAGGTGGCTAACTAGATATTGTGACCTCCAGAAATTGTTGGGCTCCAGGTTATCACCCTGGACAGAAAGTATCAGTTACAACCGCAGTGCTCTGTGTAAATGCAAATAAATGAGCAAACTCAATATAAATCCTGAATAGATCCTGAAGAGCAAGGATGAGGAATCTGGGGCCCTCCAAATATTGTTGGGACTCAGAACTTCCCCCAGCCCCAGACGGCATGGTGGGTGTTGCAGTCCTACAGCAATACAACAAGGTCACAAGGTCACTGGCCTATGGCAGGTGTGCACACCTTGTGCCCCACCAAGCTAAATGTATTCCGGCATCCATGTCATGGAGCTAAGGAAGGGAATACACCTTTGGCCTGCTTGTTGTTTTGCCAAGCACATGTCAGGCACAGCTACTGAGCTGTATTTTGCTTGGAAGGTCACCCAAATGGTGCATGTTTACACTTCACTTTACTGCTAGATTTACAATCACTTTCATTTACTTATTTTGCAGCCGGTTTTCATTCACTCTCAGCCATCCTAAGATGCACTTTCCTGTGAATGGCTGGGAAATATGTATCTATTTCCATTTTGAGAATTTGTTCAAGTAGCACAAGAAGGCCATGGACGCAGCTTACCTCGAAATGGATCTGATAAAATCTAGAGAAACACTGCATTTGTATCTTGGTCCATTGAGCTGGTCATCGTGGCCTACTAATGAGAGGAGCTGTAGCGTCACAAGGGAAGTGATCTAGAAAAAGAAAGTGGGGGGGGGGGGGAGAGAGAAACATTAATTGGCTTTACGTTAATCAGGGCAGCCATCACCACATTAACAACATACCTTTCCAACTGGCTAGCTGGTTTTACACAGTAAAGCACCTAAAGGTAAAGGTAAAGGTACCCCTGCCCGTACGGGCCAGTCTTGACAGACTCTGGGGTTGTGCGCCCATCTCACTCAAGAGGCCAGGGGCCAGCGCTGTCCAGAGACACTTCCGGGTCACGTGGCCAGCGTGACATCGCAGCTCTGGCGAGCCAGAGCCGCACACGGAAACGCCGTTTACCTTCCCACTGGTAAGCGGTCCCTATTTATCTACTTGCACCCGGAGGTGCTTTTGAACTGCTAGGTTGGCAGGCGCTGGGACCGAGCAGCGGGAGCGCACCCCGCCGCAGGGATTTGAACCGCCGACCTTTCGATCGGCAAGTCCTAGGCGCTGAGGCTTTAACCCACAGCGCCACCTGTGTCCCCAGTAAAGCACCTGCTCAGGTCTAAACCAAGTTTTAAGACTGGAGAGACAAAGATGGTCAGCAAATGTAAAACTCAATTAACTGAAACAAACAATAAAACACAGAATTGAATAAAACCCTAAGGAGTTAAAATTCTAGAGGCCTAGTTGTTCTAGCATTGTGGGCATCCTATGGCTTGGATGCCACAAGGAGGATTTTGTTGGCAAGAATGCCATTGCCCTGGCTGTGGCACAAACCAGCACTGTACTCTAAGCTGCCTCTCCCACAGCCTGTTATTACCTGTTCCCCTAGTTATAAGATGTAGGCCAGACTTCCTCAACCTCAGCCCTCCAGGTGTTTTTGGCCTACATCTCCCATGATCCCTAGCTAGCAGGACCAGTGGTCAGGGATGATGGGAATTGTAGTCTCAAAACATCTGGAGGGCCGAGGTTGAGGAAGCGTGATGAAGGCAAAGTCACACCAAGACAGAGGCATCATGTCCAATCAAAACTATTTGTCCTATTAGCTGGCATGGAGAAATGACTTGGTAAGTGTAATAATTTAGTAAGATATCAGAAAATTCTGTTTAAGAACTTACAGCTACAGTATAGCAGCTATAAGTTTTGCTTTCAGGTACAAACACCCTATGTCTCCTATCTTTTGTTTTGTTTTGAGCGTATTTCTTTTGTAGAAAACAGAAATGAAGCACATTTAGACATGTTAAAGTACAACTTGTTTTATTTTTTACAGTTAAGTGAGAAATTTGCTTTTCCACATTCGATAAAAGATTGCCAATTTCTTTATATTGTTTTTCTTCTTTTGGCAGTATCTTCTTACCATTTTTGTATTCCTTCAAACTGTAATCTAAACTGCCAAAATGAGAAATGTCAATAATGCCAAGTATTCAAATATATTGTCAGGGTCCCTTTCGCTTAGTTTGAGAAGAACCCCCATTATGTATTCCTAAAATTATGTTTGAAAATTCTCATTTTAAACCAGTCATTCATTCAGCTAATGGAAAATTATTTAGGATCAAAGAAGAGGTTTCTTTTAAGGAGATATATTAAGCCCACACGAATCGTCAGGGCTGGAATGAGACGCAGTTCAGCATGAAGAAGCAGAGCTCCATTGTCAGTAAAAATTTTTATTCAAGGAAACGGCATACAACTCAGCAACACTTCCCAGTGGGTCTTGCCCCTATGGAGCAGTTGCCAGGACTGAAGGTCTTCCAACCTTTCTAAGACTCCTCTTCACCTGGATGTTTCTCAAACTGTGTCTGCCCACATCTGACCTCTGTTCCGCTCTCCTCATTAACCTGCACCTTCTTGGAGACCAGGGAGGGAGGGAGCTGGTTACAGCAGGAGAGGGAGATTCCCTGGATTCTTTAGCAGTCTTTTGACCCCCATCCTCTGCTTCATCCCTGTCGAAGGCTCTTCCTGCTCACTAAACCCTGTTGCCCCTTCAGCATCTGGCACCTCCTCCCAATCTTCTCCCCTGACCTTTCCACAGTGTCCCACCACCAACCTCCGGCTCTGAGCTTTCCTCCTCTGGAGTTTCCCCAGCTGGTACTTCCCACCACTCCTTGTCATCCATCCAGTCCCTGACGCAGGGTGGGTTGTAACAGAACTTTATAGAACTTTTTTAATGGTTTGGAGGCAATAAACGGAAGCTAAATCAAAAGAGTGTCTGGTGCCTACTTTATAAGGTATGTTCCTAAAGTGGTTAAATGTTTTGCAGCTACACTCTTTAAAAGTATGTCTGAGGTGAAGGAGGTGGGCGCCAGGAATCTGAGTTCACTTGACTGTTTGGTTAGATCCGTAATGTGCAGAGGACTTGTCTCTTTTATGCACTCTTTGTTGGTAGACCTTCAGTCCCCACCCTGTTCCTCTGAAATCTGTTGGGGAGATGGATCTTCAAAGTGAATTGGATAACATGCTATGGGGGAAACTATGGCTTATTCCCCGTTTTAGATTCACATCCACAAATAGCAGAGAAAATTCCTTCAAAATAACCCATTGATGGTTCTTGACTCCAGTTCGTCTTGCACGAATATCGTATTAACTGCCATTTCTGAAATATAGTTTTCTCTCAATGTGTGCAGATTACATTGTTACAAAGACAAAATTAATTAAAGTGCTACAGATTATCTATTAACATATTTACATATAGTGGATCATGCTCAACAAAGTCTGACAACTGACCTAGATGAACGTTTTAAAATGGGGAGGGGAAGGCCACCAGGAAGATCAGATTAGTATGAGAACCAGCAACCTAAAATAAAATTGTGACTTATCCAATCCAAGAAAAGTGAGCTGCATTTAAGAGTAAATGGGACAAGTTAGTGACAGCTAATTTGAGTAACACTAAGGTCAACAGAGTATAAATATATCTAATTTCCTCCAGGCTTGTTCCATAGGGCTTGGAAACAGCAGTATTACCACACAGGTGGTACAAGGTCACCTCAACTTGGTCACCTCAACTTGGTCACCTCAACATTTTAGTGATGTTTCCACAAAGTGATTGTATGTGTGCATTATACTGTTCACCAATTAAACTGTTCAGATACTTTTACTAATGTAGGAATGTGTTGTACTCTGCTGGTTTTAGCTATATATAATCTTACAAGTCTGGATATTCACATTTTAAATTATTTTGCTTATTTACAGCAACAAATCTCTACAAGTTTACAAAATAATTGTCCACAGAACACAACTAATGATGTATGCCTAGTGCTTTAGAAAAGGAAAACAGACAGAAATGGGCCCAGACTGCTTTTCAGAAATTACTTTTACTACAGAAATTTTCCTGTATGCCTCCTAAATTTCATAGGGTTACTTTTTCTATTAAAAAAAGGTATTTCGAACCCCTAACGTTAAAGAGGAAAATTACTCTTCATTCACTCAGGCCCTTATTCAGTCAACGATGAAGCATAATGGAGTAATCTGTTATTACAACTGCTCTTTTACACCCCAGTGCACCATTATTGGCTAATCATTTTTGCAGGGTATGCTTGCAGCTGGCCTCTTACACTCTGCGACTACCGATGAAAATAGGTCATATTCCACAGCAGGAATGGCATGAGGCTCATAAAAGCTCCCAGCAAACACACCAGCTTAGATGACTTGGAGTTGGACCCATCTAAATATTATGGAGAATGCAGATTCAAAAATGACCTTGCTGTTGCATTACAAATGTGCCAGCCACTCTGTTAACAACAATTGGGGGGGGGGGACTGTGACAAATTTCCTCTTCTTTTCTCCAAATGCAGTAAAATGGAACAGAAGGTCAGTATTGTAAAATTGCTCCCTAAATCTTATGGCTATAAATCTGAAATGGTGTCAAACCTGGATATGAAATTTCTGATTAACGTTTTAAGCAGAACATGGTAGAGTAGATACAAAGACTTTGGCCATCGCTTACAGACAAGGTTACTTATCTGGGTAAACTGCAGCCCTAGTCACCTGGTTTGATTCATGCAATTCTGGAGTAATAAAAACTCAAGGTAATTCATACATGAAAAGTATCTCATGCCCTGTTCGTTCTCGCTCTCCCTCTCCCCCCCCCTCCAAACACACATACACCACCCACCCACCATGTTAATGAAGCAAAACAGTCTTTCCCCTTCTGAGCAAAACTGGTAGGTTTCTTTATCATTTGCTGTAATGGATGGAACTTCTCTGAAAGGTAGGAAAAAAGTAACACATCCCAATTAATGCCATATCTGTTTACCATGTTGAAGATTTATCATACTCCAAGCTTACCCAAAGGATTCTGCTCAGGATGCATTAAGTAATCATGTGCTGTCAAATCAACACAAAATCTCAAGCTTCACCTGTGACATTCTACCCCACAATAAGGGAGAAGGGTAAGAAAAAGGAGAAACGTGAGGCTGAGGTTCAAACCCAAACTCACTATGGATATAGTCCTGGAATGAGCAATTGAACATGCCCTCAGTAGCGAAAATACTGCATAAAATTAGTATGTGGTATTATCAGCAGCCATGTTCTTTCAGCTCTGCTTCTTGCACCCAAAGTTGGGCAGATCGGAATCCCATCTGAAGATTGGGGAACTAATCTCTGGGGAAAATCTATCTCAAAATTCAAGAGGAAATGACTTGGCTCAGAGAAAAAACATTGCACTACATTAGGAAAATGATAAATGCAACGTCAAACTAACTGTGCCCCTTGGTAGGGGAAATAAACTCCCAAAGTCTCAATTGTTACAGAGCTGTTTTTCCTTTGTGTCATATGCTATACTCACAGTATTTCATTGTCACTGTATACCATAACACACATCTATCTACAAGGACAGACTTGAAAATAGCTTTAAAATGGTATAACCCTAGAGATATATATATATATATATATATATATATATATATATATATATATACATGCAGGTTTTGGTGTCCTCGGGTGTCTTCCCGTGTAAAAGTTGGGGTGTCTAGGCGACGTTTCGACGAGGTCTCACTCGTCATCTTCAGGCTGGTGCTTTCGGCTTCTTGTTACTGGAACAGAGCGGGATCTCAATGTTTGAGTTCCTATAAATACTGTAGAGGGGGTGTGGTGTCTAGCCTCCAATGTTCTGGGCAGAGAGGAAGTTCCCAGGCTAGTGTGCCTTTTCTTCTTTTGTTCCTTAATTACTTGAGAGATACCTTGAGTGATTTCTTGAGTGATATCCTGAGTACCACTTAGGTGGGTCATTAGGTGTGGATTAGTTGCTAAAGTCTTTGTGTCTTGACCTCTTGAACTTTGTGAAGAGTTTTCCTGAGAAGATGGCTGTATTGCACTTAGTTGTGCTTTGGCTTGGCTTCGTGTATAGGGGCGAGCTGTGGTTTTGTGGCTTGTGTCAGCCAGATCTGTGTAGGGATTGCAGGGGGGTGCAGCATCCGGAGGTGCCACCATGGATTGGCTACTGGATGGTGTCAGTAATTCATCTGTGGAGAGGGTCTGGGTTTGGGTCTGGTGTGGTTGATTGGTGTTGGCGTTCTGTGTGCCTCTGGATCTGGTGTCAGTTTTTGTGGAGAGGGCTAATTTCCAGATGTCTGGCAAGCGGGATGTGTCGTCACGCTTGTTCATGTTGTGAGGGTGTTTCTCTATCTCGATGGCTTCCATGATTATTCTCTTGTGGTGATGTTCCGTGTTAAAGAGCAATTTGGAATCTGCAAAATTAATTTCGTGTCCTGTTTCTTTCATGTGTTGGAAAAGAGAGGAAGTTTTTTCTTCTTTTTTGACGGCATTCTTGTGTTCTGCGATACGTGCATTTATTCGTCTGTTTGTTTGTCCAATGTACGTGGCTGGGCAGACTTTGCAGGGTATTTCATAGATCCCTTGGTTTTCCAACTGGATTTTATCCTTGGGGTTTCCAACTGGATTTTATCCTTGACGTCCTAATCTACAAAAAACCTGATGGCTCCCTAGGACACACTATCTACCGGAAAAAAACACACACCAACCGCTACTTACATGCACAATCACACCACCACCCTGCACAAATAAACTCCGTAGCCAAGACTCTCATCTCCAGAACCAAACGCCTGGCTGACAAAGACCACTTGACAACTGAGTTACAGAATCTCTCAAATGTGTTAATTGCCAATGGATACCAGCAAAACAGCAAAACAGGATTACGAAGCTAATCCAAAAGGAAACACCCCCCAAAAACCAAGACACAGAAGAAAACAATGGCATGGCCCTCCTTCCTTATATCAAGGGCACTACAGATAAAATTAGCAAAATCCTCCATAAACACAATATCAAAACAGCCTTTTGCACCAACCAAAAAATAGCCAATATCCTCAGAAACCCCAAGGATAAAATCCAGTTGGAAAACCAAGGGATCTATGAAATACCCTGCAAAGTCTGCCCAGCCACGTACATTGGACAAACAAACAGACGAATAAATGCACGTATCGCAGAACACAAGAATGCCGTCAAAAAAGAAGAAAAAACTTCCTCTCTTTTCCAACACATGAAAGAAACAGGACACGAAATTAATTTTGCAGATTCCAAATTGCTCTTTAACACGGAACATCACCACAAGAGAATAATCATGGAAGCCATCGAGATAGAGAAACACCCTCACAACATGAACAAGCGTGACGACACATCCCGCTTGCCAGACATCTGGAAATTAGCCCTCTCCACAAAAACTGACACCAGATCCAGAGGCACACAGAACGCCAACACCAATCAACCACACCAGACCCAAACCCAGACCCTCTCCACAGATGAATTACTGACACCATCCAGTAGCCAATCCATGGTGGCACCTCCGGATGCTGCACCCCCCTGCAATCCCTACACAGATCTGGCTGACACAAGCCACAAAACCACAGCTCGCCCCTATACACGAAGCCAAGCCAAAGCACAACTAAGTGCAATACAGCCATCTTCTCAGGAAAACTCTTCACAAAGTTCAAGAGGTCAAGACACAAAGACTTTAGCAACTAATCCACACCTAATGACCCACCTAAGTGGTACTCAGGATATCACTCAAGAAATCACTCAAGGTATCTCTCAAGTAATTAAGGAACAAAAGAAGAAAAGGCACACTAGCCTGGGAACTTCCTCTCTGCCCAGAACATTGGAGGCTAGACACCACACCCCCTCTACAGTATTTATAGGAACTCAAACATTGAGATCCCGCTCTGTTCCAGTAACAAGAAGCCGAAAGCACCAGCCTGAAGATGACGAGTGAGACCTCGTCGAAACGTCGCCTAGACACCCCAACTTTTACACGGGAAGACACCCGAGGACACCAAAACCTGCATTCCTGTACCCGTGAAAATCTACGAAAGCAAATATATATACATATATATACATACACACACACACATATATATATATATATATATATATATATATATATATATATATGTTTAAAATAAAGAATCTTTAAGCAGCAAATAACTAGAATATTATACACTTAATATATAGAGATTTCTCATTCATGAAATGCAAGTATGAGAAACATGCCTTAAGGAGGGAAAGAAAATAGTGTTGGGACTACTAATGAAAGAAGAGGCACTGGCTTGCACAATAAATGGCTGTTGAGTTTTCAATTGGAAATGTAATCCAGTCAAATAACCACTGTGGAAGAAAAATTATAGGCAGAGGTGCTTCGTGTTCATTGCCAGCATGAAAATCCAACATTACTTGGCGAGCATAAAAGAGTGAACAGCTGAAAAGGCCTGGTTTCATATCTAACAAACAAATACAGATAAACAAATTTGGGTATGCATTGATGAAAATACAGGGAATGTAGTTTAAGCTCCTGGCTTGTTCACATCTAGTAACCATGGTTTCCTAGTTTTGACCTAACTAGAAACTATGATTAATGGAAGATTTGTTGGCTTATTACAGTGTATGAAGGGAGGACAGAAGAAGCAGCACGAAGACTGAGAATGGGCAAAAACTGTCCAAACCAGACCTAAGTCATCACATAAACTTTGCAAGGGGCTTCCAGAGAAGAAAATCAAACAATTATTTGTGCTGGTTGTAGTTTACTGTTATATCTCAAAGCACAAACCACAGTTACTGCTGTTGGTCTGTTATGAAAGATGGTACTATAGAGAGAAGACTTGCTCATTCTCAAGAGACAGGAGTGGGGTTGTGAAGCTAGGTGCTGAACAGATGGAAAAACAAATCGAGGCAAGCAGCTTTAAACCATGGCTTGGCATGAAATCTGCATACAGCCACCGTTAAATACTGATACAACAAAAGTATGGACATGAGCCATGGT
This sequence comes from Podarcis gaigeae, assembly GCF_964106915.1. NCBI lineage: Eukaryota > Metazoa > Chordata > Lepidosauria > Squamata > Lacertidae > Podarcis > Podarcis gaigeae. The sequence goes on along the minus strand of NC_139686.1, from coordinate 69,421,799 downwards.
TGATATCACAAAACTCCTATGCTCTAGATTTTACATTCTCTAATGTTCACACATAGTTTTAGTTCTTTAATATATCATTCCTTTATCTGCCACATTTGAATCCTGGGAAAACAAATAAATACATCACAGATTATTGCTTTTTTCAAAAAGATAAAAGAGAAGAGGGAGCTGGCTGACTGACAGGGGAGCTATACATAACTTAAGTGAAGAATGGCATTGGGAGACCTATAAATAAGGTACAGAGTTACAAGCACAGAGCAACTGTCTGATATTCTATAATAAAATACAAACAACAGAAAAGTTGTGTGGTCACTTAAGGCAGATATCTCCAACGTTTTCAGACCCAGAACTCACTTTTAACCCAAACATACATTTGGGGACTCATTTCTTAATCATTTACCATATACCATATTTTTTGCTCTATAAGACTCACTTTTTCCCTCCTAAAAAGTAAGGGGAAATGTGTGTGCGTCTTATGGAGCGAATTCAGGCTGTGCAGGTATTCCAGAAGCCAGAACAGCAAGAGGGATTGCTGCTTTCACTGTGCAGCGATCCCTCTTGCTGTTCTGGCTTCTGAGATTCAGAATATTTTTTTCTTGTTTTCCTCCTCCAAAAACTAGGCGCGTCTTGTGGTCTGGTGCGTCTTATAGAGCAAAAAATACGGTATGTGCACAGTGGTAGGGCTCCTGTTGCAACCCACCTTGGATCAGGCCACAACACTTTGGATCAGACTGAGACCCACCAGTTGAAGACCAACAATTTAAGGCAAATCACTGTCACAAGATCTCTTATGGAGCAGCCCACAAACCCCAGAACAGACATGAAACACGCAGAAAGCAGAAGCAAACTTCTGTTGCCTAAAGAGCACGTAACTCCGTTTGATGAAAGGAAGTGAATGAAAGCATATGTCACAGGGGAAGACATAGACTGAACACCATTGGGAACAATATGGTACCAGCATGAAATAACAGTTGATTCAACCTGAGGTTTTAAAATTTCTTAGGTGTATCTCGGTCATATTATGCACTTGTCTAATTCCAAAGGTTAAAAACATCTTTTTAGACTTAATTGCAACATGATTCTGTGCCCCCAAGACATACTGAAACATACTCTACAGTGAATATCACGTCTTCAGTGTTTTCAGTCATTCTACACTATCTTAAAACTCTCAACTGTTTGCAGTGTCATCTATGTTCAGCTTTTATTACTCTTTAAAAAGCAGTGCAAAATTAGTCTTTTGGCTGCATTTGTACAAAACCCACTGCTGCTGGTACTTAAGTTCATACAGATGTTAAAACCACTAATATGTAGCAAAAAGCACTTTGAAAACCAGATGTCATTTTGAAAACACATTTCAGACAGAATGTGCAGAACTAGCCTCTTGGAATTAAATTCAATGATGCTTGCACAAATTATGTTGGCATAAAAATCCACTTATGTAGTGAGCAGCAAAGCTAACCTATGCTGGGGCGGGGGTGGTACTGTTTCTCTAAAAACAAAAAGATGTTTTTTAAATATATAGTTTTTTCTCACAATCACTGGTGAGGCATCCTACAGATTAAGAAATATGGAACAGGTAAGAAAATACCTTATATAAAAGGCTAAGATCTGTCAGTAAAGCAACACTTAAAGATTACTTTGAATCTTGAGTTCTTAGTAATTCAAACCCCTGAATACTTAAATACAAGGCTGCAATCCTATACCTCAGGTTGATCGCTCAACAACTCCTGGCAATGATAATGGGTAGATCACAGCTGATCTTTTTATACCCTGAGTAGATCACAGTATCTTGGGAGCTGGACATGCCTGCTATACCTATATTCTATCTGAGAATAAGCTCTGTTGAAAATGCTTCCTTCTGAGCAGACATATGTAGAACTGCACTGATAAATCTGATAACACACACAACTTTAATGAGGACTGCAAAATATTCTGTCAAGTGCAAGATGTGCCACAGAGGGTGTGTGGGTACTGGAAAGGAGTAAACTCCTCTCCCTTGCAGGTACCTCCCCATTTCCAGTTGATGGCATCTAAGCCATGATGGCATCTAAGCTGTGGAACAAATAACTGCAAAGGAAGAAAACATCTCAACGCAATGTATATTCCTCTCTGCTTAGAGGTGCATGCGAGGAGGCAAAAGGAGAGGAAAGAATGTCATTTAATACACAGCACCATCCCCAGAGTACAGGAAAGTACCTCTACCCCAGCCTTTCCCAACCTGTGGGTCCCAGATGTTGTTGAACTACAACTCCCATCACCCCTAGCTAGCAAGGCCAGAGCTCAGGGATGATGGGAGTTGTAGTCCAACAACATCTGGGGACCCACAGGTTGAGAACCACTGCTCTACCCAGACCTTGAAACTCAGGCTTAGCTACTTGATATTAAATAGAATAAAAAAAGTTGTGTACGTGCCATCTATCTGTCAACTATGACTCTAGAAATAATTTGGCCATAACAGCGATATAAGATGCTCTGAAAATGCAACAGTAATGTGCCCTACTCTAGTCCTCTGACAACACACTGTCAAAGGGCAAGTCATGACACACAAAAAAACCCCTATCTGAAGCTTCAAACACCATACAGAGAAAGATCTTGGGAATCCAAGATTGTTTCAGGTAATTTGTTATTCTCACATAGGCATACAAAACAGCGGGGGGGGGGGGCACACACTTTCCAGTAATTGTACTATTCATTAAAAAGTGTGGTAAACAATATTCATCCAATTACTAGCCAAGAGGTGGGCTTAAGAACTGGACTGAAACCACGCTGAGTTTCCTTTACGGCGTTAAAGGAAAATATTATGAAAATGGTATATAGATGATACATTACACCGGTTAAGATAGCAAAAATGTTCAAAACATGTAATAAGTGTTGGAAATGTAAAGAAAAAGAAGGATCATTCTTTCATATGTGGTGGGAATGTAAGAAGGTTAAGGATCACAAGTTCATCGAGGACTGGGGAAAGTTTACGGATTATCTGAAAAACATATGTGATGAACAGACAACGTTAGTTGGTTTTAAAGAGGCTTTGTGATAGTTAAAGGTGTATTGTAAAAAGAAATAGAGATGAAAGGATAATATTAACTGGCAATATAATATATCAAAAATGCGTAACAAATAGAAAATATGGATGATTGGTGGAGCTGGTGGAAATACAAAAACTGGAAATTTGAGAACATGGTTGTGTTGATCAATTTGTAAAAGAAAATTTAATAAAAACTTATTATAAAAAAAAGAAGAAACCACGCTGAGTTTCATTTACCGGTTCACGGTCAAAGATGTCAGACTGACTCAATCTGTTAAAGTTTAATCAAACCTCCACTAGTGTTTTGCCTGATTTTTATGAATTACTAATTTGTAAAGTTGTCAATTGTCTTCCAGTATCCCCTACTACTATTTTTCATTTTCTCTCTCTGTAAAGTATCACCATTATGGAAACAGTACTAAACTTTGTCATTTTTAAAATCATAAATATCATCTCCTTTTTCACCTATTAATGAAACCTTTCCTTTCCACATTATATCTTCAGACACTGAAAATTGAGAAGAAAGCCCAATTTTCATAACATTTTCAGATAGTTAATATTAACTCATCCAGATTCATATTCTGCACCTGCTTATATATTCTCACTGATTCATATGAGGCTTATATATTTCTTTTAGATTTGTTGTTTAATATTTATTTTATTCTTATTCTGCTCTTATGTAGGGTTCCCAGTGGTCTCACATCCAGATTACTGATCCACATCTCTTAGCTTTAGTAATGTTAATGCTTAACTGTTTCTAGAATCCAGTTATTGGGACGGTATACATTTTTTCTGTGCCGATGTCTTTAACGCTACAGAACTTGATGGGGTGAGCTCCTGTTGCTCAGTCCCTGCTCCTGCCAACCTAGCAGTTCGAAAGCACGTCAAAGGGCAAGTAGATAAATAGGTACCGCTCCGGCGGGAAGGTGCGCTGCTCTGGTTTGCCAGAAGCAGCTTAGTCATGCCGGCCACACGACCCGGAAGCTGTACGCTGGCTCCCCCGGCCAATAAAGCGAGATGAGCACCGCAACCCTAGAGTCGGCCACGACTGGACCTAATGGTCAGGGGTCCCTTTACCTTTACATATATCAAGGTAGTATTGGGATTCCACTATTTATGGAGGCTGGAAAAAGCAACCACTGTTGTGGAAATGGCTGTTGGATTTGAAATGGCTTCTGCACACTAGGGTGACACATTTTGGCATGTTTAGCTTCCAATATGGAAGGACGAGAAAAGCTACATATCCCTCTTTGATTCAAATATTAGATGTAACATGCCATCATGAATAGCTATACATGTTTAAACTTTAGAGTTTTACTCTTAAGTGGAGCAGAGTGCTTTTAAGTTCAATTTCAGGCCATGGTTTATTTTAGAATTTTCACCTAGCCTCTAACTGAATGCAATGATGCATCCCCTAGTAATTATACCACATACATTCTTTAAAGCACGGACATATTGACATCATTAGAAGACTATAGAAAACTGGATATGCTTCTCAATATTAGGTCTTCATCAGCACACTTCTAAACAAAATTACATTTGTGCAAAAATAAGCTTAGCGTATACAGCTTTCATTTTCTAAATGGTGTTAGAAGCATGTGTTAATTGCTGTCTATTTTAAATGTATGATAATTAAATGTTGAAAGGGTATTGATCCAATCTGGCACAGGGAGGCAAGATATTAACAAGGCCTAATTACCCAATACCACCCACACACCAACAAGAGCTGGCTGCTTATGTGTTTTGAAATACAGATTTTTAAAATGCTGTATCACAGGAAGACACACACACAACGTGTGGGAGCTTTGTTTAAAATGTGACACTTCAACATAGAAAGAACTACCATGTGCTATTTCCTCTCTCAATATTTCCAAAACAAATTAAAAATAGGAAAAATGTTTTTGTTCATACAGCATCCCTAATATTTTCCTATTGATCAGCATACACTGATTATGTGTACATATACATTAGATTATGTGCACATAAGTTAGTTATGTATGTATGACTATCCAAAAAAGAAACAAAGAGGAAAAAATTAAGAACCAATGTGATCCAGACAGACAACTGGAGAATTAAATTGCTGGTTGACGTGCAGCTTAGCCAAAGTTTGCTTGGGTTGGTCAACTGCAGGTCGGACTGCAAAATGGCAATGATCCACCCAGTTCTTAAGTAAAATCATATTTTAAAAGATGCTGTTTACATGCATGTAAAATAGAAGAGAAACTGAAGGAGAAAACATTTTTCCTAGAGTTGCTTTTTTTAAAGGAGGCACCCACCAAAGTTCGTTAAGACCTCCCGAATCCTAGAAGAAGCATTATCTCAAACCATTACAAAACCATCAGAATTCCCAATATGACTTGTGAAAGTGCACGTTTCTATGGAGATAGGCAGAGCTGTAGAAGCCAGAGACACATAATTAAACTGAATTCCAGATAATTAGCATGTTGCATCCAAAACATCAGGAGTCCTGTAGGCACCTAACATTTTGACACGAGTTATCATAGGTTACATATTATGAGAATTAAGGTCCAATTCTGGACAACTCTCACTGAAATGTGTGTAGGTAGCATGCAGCAGTAGTTCTTGGTGCATTAGTCTCCTAAAGCTACCTGGCTTTATCCACAAAGAGCTCCAAGGCAAGGATTACTGTGTGTACTTCCCTAGTGTGTGGGAACCTATACCCCTACCATGTCTGGTCTACTCCATCTCCTAGCACTGCTTACCCTTCATGCTTAATGTACTTTATAATTAATAATAATAATAATAATAATAATAATAATAATAATAATAATAATTTATTTATACCCCACCCATCTGGCTGAGTTTCCCCAGCCACTCTGGGCGAATCTCAATCGAGTATTAAAAACAATACAGCATTAAATATTAAAAACTTCCCTAAACAGGGCTGCCTTCAGATGTCTTTTAAAAATAGGATAGTTGCTTATTTCCTTGACATCTGATGGGAGGGTGTTCAAAATGAACAAAAACTTTTTACCTCTTCATTTTACTCCCATGCATAGGAAGAAAAATACTCCAGCCAAACTTGCAGAGTGTTTTAAATATGCTGGCAAGGACTATTCTTCATCAGCAACCACCACAAAATTGTTTGGCCCTGAAACACACACAAGGCAAGAGCAAATAAATGCTTTAAGGCCTGGAACTTGGTTGGGACTCCAAACTAAGATTTAGTGTTTCACTTGCCAATCTGGGCATGAAATTCCTTTTCAAGGGAGTCTCCTGGGTGCAAAGAGATATGCTTGGGCATAATTCTCATTAAATAATTATTTTTTATCAGAGAGCAGCAGAAAAACATTGTGTCAAGTAGATTCACCAAAATGAAGTTCAGATTATGACAGAAGTCGGACAACCAAGAAGATACTGGAAGATGCAAGTTCTGTCAAGGCCAAATGGCCACAAGCCTGAGCCTATGTATTTTAATGAAGTCTGTGCCATCCTAAACCCTAGGGAAGTGATACCTGCATGTAGTGTTTTTCCTTATAACTGGAAAAAACGGACTTGGTGAGCCCACCTTGTTACAATCAGCAAGAGCAAGGGGTATAGGAACTAGACATTTCTTAAGGTGCACATGTATTCTGCAGGGGGTTCACATTAATAGCAACCACTTCTAAAGTAATAACCACCTTCCGTGATGTAAAGCTCTTGGTCCCGCTTGTACTAATTAGCCATGAAATTTTAATAGCAGTTTAACCTCCTCATCTCCTTAAATACACAAACACAGTACATAATTGGAAGACAATTGAGAATAGCCTCTCAAATGAAAGCCTGTTGAAAAGCAATCTACTTGCTATCAGTTGTCCACCATTCCATTTATTTATTTTTTTGCAAAAGCAGGTTATTGCTATCACATAGAGGCACGAAACTCAACCAGCACTTCATTTCAACAGTTGCTATTCTTCAGGTGCTACTTCATTTGTTGGGATTCCATCTGTTTAGAACACATTCCCCTTCAAAAAGAATACTTTATGAATGCTCATCAAGTCTAACATATGTAATGTATGCATTTCTCCATCTTAAATGTCAATAAATCAATAAATCTCTCCTAAAATTCTACCGTAGGCATCCGTTTCCTGTATTTCCCAATTGACTTGATCTTCATATTCCATGCCCACTAACTTCTGCAAAGCACCATACAAACTGAGTTTGTGACTTTACCCCTTATTTCCAGACCAACCGTGCCTTACAAAGATGTCTGCAAGTGTGACATTAACCCCGCCACGTGGAAATCCCTTGCAGATGACCATCGTGTCTGCAGGCAGTCATTCATTCATTCAATTTCTATGCAGCTTTTCACTCACACGAGTCAGTTACCAGAGGAGGAATGACCGCTGGGAAGAGTGCAGAAAGAACAAACTTCATGGTATACCTGCATGAGCATAACAGGACACCTTTATCTGTCCTAGCTGTAAGAAAACATGTCTCTCCCGTACTGGACTCTCAACTACAATAGGCGCTGTAACTAACACTTCACCTCCAAAGCTGCAGTCGTCCACTCTCTCCACTGCACTGACATTCCAATTATGACTCAAATCCCCACATGCACAAGTGGGGGGAGGGGAATTAAATGAGATAAGTACTTTGTTCATGTTCTCTTTCCTGAGCGCTTCTGTAGAACATGTGAAATGGTTCATAATGGCTAGCAGAACAGAAATAGTAAAAAATGCAGCGTGGCCTTAGTAAAGTATGTCTTTCAGGAATGTAGCCCTGAAACACTTATTGCAAAGCTTTCTCCCTCCCCCCTGCTCAATCACAAGGTTGCTTGATGCTATTTTAATTTGCACTTCCGGATGTAGTAATGTGGTTATTTTCCTCACCATGTAACTAAGGCAAAATTCATGCAAAGAATATAAAGTATGGAACAATAAAGTAGAAATACATATGAATATTCACTGAAACTTCAGTCTAGCAGTTTATTATAGGCCTGGAATCCAGCTGTGCTTATATCTACTTATATACTTGCTGACTATAAAATAGTCAACATGTGGGCACATCTGAAAAGATTGTGTTGCAGAGCAGCAACCAATTCACATTTAAATCTTGAATGCTATATGGGACACATTCCCTGGCAGTCATTCTTCAGACACCTGTAAATGCTTTGTTTGTGCACAAGACATGCAGAAAAACAAGAATTTGTTTAATTTGGACACTTCTGAGTTTTAAAGAGACACTCCAAAAAGCAATGAAGTTTTTCTGAAACTTCTAGTATTTTTTCCTTTTTATTATATTAACAATTATACTATTTTAAAAAACCAAGCAGAAAACTGCTATATTTATATAGCAATTTTTTGCATATCTCGTTTTTTTCTGAAGAAACAGGAAAAGAACACCTATGGTGTTAATTCAATGCATTTATAAATATGTTTGGAGAATGATGAGTTATGTAGTTCTATTTAAGATATTCAGATCGTGGGTTGTTAGTTCCCATTAAGAATGAAGATATGCACAAAGCGGAGACCCATCAAGAAAAACCGCAGGCAGAGTGAGCCTGCGGCCGTGGGACTCGGCGGGCGCCTGGAGCCCCCCCAGAAGCGGGGAAGGAGCCTCGTAAGAGGCTCCGGAACGTGAAAGGGGGAGCGGCGCTGTGAGTTCATCGCTCTTTTCGTGGAAGCAAAGCCGCGCTGCTGCTGCTGATGAGCGCTGACCTTTCTTCTTGAAATTATCGGAATTGGAGCAACATACCCGTGAGTAAGGGTCCTAAATTTTTCAACTAAACTGAAGAAATTCGGCCGAAAGCGGGAGGCGAGTAACAGGAAGTCCGCCTCCCGACTCTGCTAATTAGATCAAAGCAAGGGCTCGGAAACGAGCTGAAGCATTTAAAAAGGGATTGTAAAAGTGGAAGAAAGGGTGCATTGAGAGACTCTGTATTTTGAAGATAAAAAGGAAAGAACTGTGGGTTGTATAGACTTTTATTCTTTAGAACTATCCTCCAATTTCTGGGCTAAACGGGGCTGAAAGAGATAACCCCGTCACCGGGCTGCCAGTGCATAGAAAAAGAACTGTCAAACTGCTGTCAAACTGACGACATTGTTGCAGAGATCGAAATTGTTGCATAGACTGAGATACTAACATTAAACATTGTTGCATGGATCTGTATCGATACTTTATGGCTGGATTTTAAGAGATTAGAAGTTCTGGAAACCTTCCTTTTGTGTTTGGGAATTACAAAACTCAATATGGGGAATTGAGGAACTTCAATGGCGGAAAATAGTTCCTTTCTTTTTTGAAGCTTTGAAATACTCCCCCTATAGGACTGTGGAAATATAGTTGCATGGGAACTGAGCTTTATTGAAACTTTTTGTGGTTCTCTTTATTTATATTTGGGACTTGTTTTTCCCATGGGACAAAAGACCATCTGACCTTGAACAGAGGCAGGTGTGGAATGAGCGGCACAGGGAGAACAAGAGCAGCTAAAGCTAAAGATAAAGAAAAAGAGAAAAAATCTGGGCAACTTTTGCAAACAACTTTAACTCATCACCGCAGATCATCTGTCCCAACTGTGCTGACAGCACAGGAGGTGGAACTAGTGCAGCCTGCTGCAGAAGACATGGCAACTGGAGGATCTGAAACAGTTTTAAAACAAATTTTGGAACAATTGGCAGTCTTAAACCAAAAAGTGGACAATCAAACATCAAAGATTGACCAAGCTACATCCTCTATTGGCAAATTAACTGAACAGGTTTCGCAGCACACTCAGGCAATTGAGAAATTGCAAGGAGCTACGGCAGAAAACTTTAAATTAGCTGTGGAAGCCAACCAAAAAGCAGAACAGGCGAACTTAAAGGTGGATGAAATTAAAGGAGAGGTAAGACCTTTGAGAAGGCAGGTAGGGGAACAACAAGCTTACCTGGCATTGGTCGAATTGAAAAGTAAAGATAGTAATCTCAGGATAAGGGCTATCCCGGAATTGGAACAAAATAATCTAGAGGGATTTTTGACACTTTTGTTCTCCAAATTCTGGGGAATTGAGGAAGAAAAGGACTTTAAAATTGTGACAGCCTTTAGACTGGGAAAATCAGTAAAGAAAGATAAGCCCAGAGACTGTTTGGTTGCTCTGAGATCAAGAGAAGAAAGGGATAAGATACTAGGCCTACATTTTAAGAAATCTTTGGAGGTAGAAGGTAAAAGGGCCGAAATTTACAGAGATATACCCAAATATCTCTTGGAACTTAGGACTACCTATATAGATTTGACCAAATTGTTGAGACACAACGGAATTCCTTACAGGTGGGAGTTTCCACAAGGACTTTCATTTACTTACAAAGGAAGGAAAATAAAGATTAAATCACCTGAAGACCAGCAGAAGTTCCTACACGACCACGAGGAGGACCTGCAAAAAGGAGCTGCAGCTTCTTGGCCTCCACCACCACCGGGACCATCTCCAAGAGTTATACCACCAGGACCAGGACCAGCATTACCTCCCCCGGGATCGGGAGGAAGCTTAGATACCCCATTGTAGAACCCGTCAATTGATTCAGGATGTCTCTACAGCTTCTTAGTTGGAATATAAATGGCGGAAACTCCCCGGAAAAAAGAAGGAAAGTCTTTCACATTTTGAAAAAGGAACAACTGGACGTTATCTGCCTACAGGAAACACATGTGACAAGGCTCCATAGAAAAGTGTTAATTAACAAAAGACTAGGCCAAGAATTTATTTCTTCAGACAAAGTTAAGAAGAGAGGAGTGGTGATTTACGCAAAGGAGAGCCTGTCACCGAAATTTTTATTCAAAGATGAATATGGCCGAATTTTGGCGATTGAAATACAGACGCAAGGAGAAAAAACTTTGATATTAGGAATATATGCTCCAAATGAGGGAAAGTCGGAATTCTTCAGGAAGCTGCATGAGACTATGCTGGATTATTTGGACTATAGCAACATCATTATGCTGGGTGATATGAATGGGGTCGTGTCTGTACATATGGATAAGTCACAAAGTGCTAACATATCGAAAGACGGCAGACTACCCAAAACCTTTTTTGAAATGACAGACAATATGGACTTAGTAGACATTTGGAGGGTTAAGAACCCTCTAGGGAAAGAAGGGACTTTCTTTTCTGAAGCTCATCTGACATGGACACGAACCGACCAAATCTGGACAACTAGAGGACTGGCACCTAAGACTAGAAAAGTGGAAATCTGCCCAAAAACCTGCTCCGACCATAATGCTTTGAAAGTGGAATTGAGACTAAATACAACCGGATCCTTTAGATGGAAAATGAATGACACTATTCTAAGAGATCAGGAGATCGTCAAGAAGGCCCAAAAAACTCTAAAGGACTATTTTGAGATAAACTTGAATACTACTGTGGAAAAAAGAACAATCTGGGACGCAAGTAAGGCAGTCATGAGAGGGTTTCTAATACAACAAAACACGATTAAGAAAAGGCTCTGGAATGAAAAGAAGGAGAAGATATTGGAGAGAATAAGAGAAGGTGAGAAAAAATTAAGATCTAGGCCTAAGTCGAAGGACGTGTTAAGAGAAGTGAAATTCTTCCAGGCGCAATATTCAAAACTGATAAATCAAGAGGTGGAATGGAAAATTAAACAAATGAAACAAAGATCCTTCGAATCGGCGAATAAGTGTGGGAAACTGCTAGCTTGGCAGTTGAAAAAGAGACAAAAGCTTAATACGGTTACAAATCTAGAGATCGAAGGGAGAATGGTTCAGAAACCTGAGGAAATCAGAAAGTGCTTCCAGAGGTACTTCAAAGAACTTTATACACAAGGGCCGCAAAAAGCCTCAGAGGTGGATCAATTTCTAAAAACTAATGGATTACAAAAAATACCCCTGGAAATGAGAACAAACCTGAACTGTAATATTACACAGCAAGAAATTGAAAGTGCCATTCAAAATCTTCAACTTGGCAAGTCCCCAGGCCCGGACGGCTTAACCTCCAAATATTATAAAGTTTTAAAGGACTATTTGATACAACCTTTGATGGAGATTTGCAACCAGATAATGGAGGGAGGGAGGGCACCGGAAACGTGGAAAGAAGCTTTCATCACATTGGTACCTAAATCAGAGACTGAAAAGACCCAACTTAAGAACTACCGCCCCATCTCACTCCTAAATGTGGATTATAAAATTTTTGCAGATATTTTGGCAAATAGACTTAAAAAAGTACTAAATGAAGTGATTCACAAAGACCAGGCTGGCTTTCTCCCTGGTAGGCATTTGTTTGACAACACAAGAAACATTATTGACATTTTGGAACTTCTACAAACAAATCTGAATACCAGAGCGGTTTTGATTTTTGTTGATGCAGAGAAGGCCTTTGATAATATTTCTTGGATGTTTATGAAGAAAAATTTGGAAGGGATGGGAGTGGGGCGGGGGTTCGAAAATGGTATAGAAGCAATCTACACAGAACAAAAAGCTAAATTGATAGTAAACAATGTGGTGACAGAGGAGTTTAAAATTGAAAAAGGGACACGCCAGGGGTGCCTCTATCCCCCCTATTGTTTATTTCAGTCCTGGAGGTGTTGCTAAATATGATTAGAAAGGACCGGTTGGTCCAGGGAATTGAGGTCGGAGTGAAACAATATAAATTGAAAGCATTTGCAGATGACTTGGTATTAACACTTCAGGAACCAGTCTCCAGCACTAAAAGAGTGTTAGAATTAATTTCTGATTTTGGTCGGGTGGCGGGGTTTAAGTTAAATAAGCAAAAAACCAAGGTTTTAGCAAAAAATTTGACAGCTACAGAAACAGATGAGTTCTCCAAAGAAACGGAGTTGAATGTGGTTAAAAAAGTAAAATACCTAGGGGTGTACTTGACCTCCAAAAATTTGAATTTGTTTAAAGATAATTATGAGAAATGCTGGTCAGAAATCAAAAGAGACTTGGATATATGGTCAAGACTGAAACTTTCCTTGTTAGGCCGAATAGCTGCTGTAAAGATGAATGTATTGCCGAAAATGTTATTTTTGTTTCAGGCCCTACAGATCGTGGACAAGGTGGAATGTTTTGGAAAGTGGCAGAAGGATATTTCTAAGTTTGTTTGGCAGGGCAAAAAGCCCCGAATAAAGTTTAAAATATTAACTGATGCGAAAGAAAGAGGGGGATTTGCCCTGCCAGACTTGAGGCTATATTATGAATCTGCAGCCTTCTGCTGGTTGAAAGATTGGATTTTATTGGAGAACACTGATGTCCTGGATCTGGAAGGGTTTGACAATGCGTTTGGGTGGCATGCATATTTGTGGTATGACAAGGCCAAAGTGCACAAATTGTTTAAAAACCATATTGTCAGAAGAGCAATTTGGAGGGTCTGGATAAAATACAAAGACTTATTGGAGAGTAAAACTCCGAGGTGGCTCTCACCGGTGGAGGCCAAGGCACGTAAGAGACCCAACATGGAGGCCCACTGGCCTAAATATTGGGAAATAATTGAAAAAACTGGAGACAATTGGAGGTTGCTAAGTTTGGAGAAATTGAAAACTAAGGTACGAGATTGGTTGCACTATGCGCAAATTCAAGAGGTATTTAAATTAGATAAAAAAGTTGGATTCCAGGTGGAAAAATCGAAACTAGAGACTGAATTGTTAGAGCCAAAAAGTAAACTACTTTCGAGAATGTATAACTTGCTGCTTAAGTGGAATACACAGGATGAGACAGTCAAATCCGCTATGATAAAATGGGCTCAGGATGTGGGGCATAACATTATGTTTGCAGACTGGGAAAGGTTATGGAACACCGGTTTGAAATTCACGGCATGTACTGCCTTGAAGGAAAATATTATGAAAATGGTATACCGGTGGTACATGACCCCAGTCAAGTTAGCCAAGATATATCATCTGTCTGACAACAAATGTTGGAAATGTGGAGAGGCGGAAGGGACATTCTTTCATCTCTGGTGGACCTGCCCGAAAGTGAAGGCCTTCTGGGAAATGATCCATAATGAACTAAAAAAGGTATTGAGATTTACCTTACCTAAAAAACCAGAGGCCTTCCTTTTGGGCATGGTGGACCAGAGAGTGCTTAAGAAGGACAGAACCTTTTTTATGTATGCTACCACAGCAGCAAGGATCCTGATTGCAAAATACTGGAAGACACAAGATTTACCCACGCTGGAGGAATGGCAATTGCAGTTGATGGACTATATGGAACTGGCTGAAATGACTGGCAGAATCCGAGACGCGGGAGAAGAAACAACTGAGGAGGATTGGGAAAAGTTTAAGGACTATTTGAAAAAACACTATAAGTTGTATGAATGTTAAAAAAAAAAAAAAATGCACCTTTCAGGAAATTCTAGCTTCAGCAAATGTAAGTTATTGGAATGAAAATTAAGACACAAGAATTCAGAGGTAAAATAATGAAATAACTTTATTGTGTTTAATATAAAACATATAAGAATTGAGCGACAGTAAAATTGAAAACAGGGAACATGATAAAATGGAAGTTACAATAAGTTTTGAAATAAGTTAACAAATTGCTGATGCTTTATAAGACAGAGAACGCAGGGTTCGGAGGATGTGGGGAAGTCCTATAGGTTAGATGGAAAAAGAATATGGAAATTTGTTATTTATATCTTTCTTTCTTATAACCACTCTCTATTCTTTTTTCTGTATTTCTGTACTTTTAAAAAAAGCAATAAAAAAAATGTTTAAAAAAAAAAAGAATGAAGATATGCGGGTTGGGAGCGTACCTCTAGTAGCAGCATTGTCACTTGAGGTCTGTGAAGGAACACCTGTCTCAATATCTATCATTTGTTATGAGGAAGAGATATTAGGTACCCTCCAATTATCGGACAAGTTGATTCACCTTGGACTGTTGGATCATGTCATTCACTAGAAATGTGGTACTGAATATATGGAGGATATAGGAAGCTGCCTTATATCAGGTCAAACTTTTTGTCCATGTAACCCAGTACTGTCTGCTTTGACTGGCACCAATTCTCCAGAATTTCAGGCAGAGATTTCTCCCACCAAGTGCTATCTGATCCTTTTAACTGGAGATGCCAGCGATTGAATCGAAGAACTTATGCATGCCACTGAGCTACGATCCCTGGAACTAATATATACTGGACGCGGGTGGCGCTGTAGGTTAAACCACAGAGCCTAGGGCTTGCCGATCAGAAGGTCGGCGGTTTGAATCCCCGCAACGAGGTGAGCTCCCGTTGCTCGGTCCCTGCTCCTGCCAACCTAGCAGTTTGAAAGCACGTCAAAGTGCAAGTAGATAAATAGGTACCACTCCAGGGGGAAGGTAAACGCCGTTTCCGTGCGCTGCTCTGGTTTGCCAGAAGCGGCTTAGTCATGCTGGCCACATGACCCGGAAGCTGTACACCCTCGGCCAGTAAAGTGAGATGAGCGCCGCAACCCCAGAGTCAGACACGACTGGACCTAATGGTCAGGGGTCCCTTTACCTTTTATACTACAAAACATATAAAGATGAAGCTTCCAAGACCATCAAAGCAAGCCCCACAAAAAAGCCTAGGTTGTTGTAAAACAAACTATCACACAAACAAGAGGTGAGCTGTACACATTCATTGAATCTCATCCTGTTTACAATGCTACCAACAACAATAAAGTTAAAACCTTACTATCTTTGCTTTTAAGATTTTTCTATAAATGGTAGCTTTCAGCACAGCACATACTTTCTGCACATTTCCCTCTCACTATTGAATTCCCTTCCTCACACTAGCAAAATTAAAGTCAGTGGGGGAAGGAACACATCTCTCAGGTTCCCAACAATAACCATCAAAGTTGACAGACGTCAGTTCTTCCTACATTTTTGATCTCAAACTGAAATACGGGCCCTTTATCACACAAGCTAAAGCCTGCCTTTTATGTAAACAGATACAGTCAAATATGTATTTGTTTCTTTGTTTATTTAGAGCACTTAAATTCCAAACCTCTAGTACAAAGATACTTACAATACATAAAATCACAATTCCATGAAATGAGTGCAAAACCCCAAAAGAGAAAGGGTCAACAGCTAAAAAACTGATTCTAGAGTTGCATAAACATTGCATTTAGAGTTTAGTTTCTGACTCAGGCTCTAGTCACGACATCACAGAAGACACTGACCCCTGTTGTCTCAAAAGGGTCATTTCCTGGGCCATTTATTTAGTACTGTTTATTATGTCTTCCACTTACTTGATCTTTGAAGCATGTTCAAGCAATCCAGTTTTGAATATTTATGACTATCAAAGATATTTACTTTTGCTATTGTGGAAAGACACTGTTCTTTCCAGTAACAAGCAGCCCTTTCTAAAACACTGTAGTCATCTCATCTTGCTTAGCGTCTCTCCATATGTAAGCGGGTCAAAACAAAAACAAATTTCACAATCACAACACACCTTTTCTCCAAACAAACATAATTCTGAAATTTCTGTGTGTGTCTCTCTCAGTCTCTCTCTCTCTCAGTATATTTCTGATTTATCATGGGGTATGGTTAACAAGATCACCCTGCGCTACCTCTTAAGCATTAGCAACACCAAATATCCATGTGAATTAGAGAGTATAATAGGTCATTATGGAATTTATCTTACTGATTCTATGGTACAACTTGGCTGGGAATGAGTATTTTATGGCATTTTAATACATTTTTATTGTGTTCTAGCCGATTTTTGCAGCTTAAAAACTAAATACTCGGTCTATTCTGTCTATTTTAAAGTCACATAAATTTTGTTAAACAAATACCACTGCTTAATGATTGCCAAATGCTGTGATGGAGGGAAATCAATAACACGTTCCTCAATATATTGGAAAGTGAAATGAAAGTGAGTAAGGGAAAAGGCAATTAATCATGGAATATTCTGTTTTTATTACAATTACTGTATCAAAGGCAAGATTTAAAGCAGAACAGAGGAAGTAAGGATCAAGGTTAATGCCTATTCTGAAGAGAATTTACATAAATTAGGCTGTGCTACTGAACTGAGAGGCTCATTTCGCCAATTTATTCTATGTGAGATCACAGAAACCAGTGACAGAAAATTTATATTTACAACACCTTCCCTCTTCTCCCTCCAGACACATTCACAATATTCAAAGCTATGCTCTCCTTTGAATCAGAATCATTTACTTGTTCCAAATGTGAAGTTCCTCAATTTTCTCCACCCTTTTGGATTTACAACCCCAAAATGTTTGTTGAAACAACCATCCTCACGTAAACAGCAAAAGTGCTTTTTAGTTGAACTATCAAAAAACAGGTCATTAAGCTTCGCAGGGAAGATGAAGGCCACCATCGTTCTTCATTTTTGTTTTAAATCCAATCTATCATCTGGAAGCATAAGCACTCAGAGACCTATTAGACAGCTGAAGAGTTTTCATTAAAGACACCTGCCTTATTTATTTTGTATTAGGTGTCAGGACAAGATCACCAACAATGTAGTCGAAGAGCGCTAACCGTGTAAACACAGAGGCCGTCCTAATCGACACTCAGCTGGGAAGGACACATTGTTCAGATGCATGACATCAGAACGGAGCAGGTGCTAAGCTGGCAGGTGGTCGAAAGCAGCAAGTAAGCGACATAATACAAGCTATAAAAAGAACTTCAGTGAAGAGGCTTCTGTGGGATGCAATAGGGATATTTTCTATCAGGACACTCTTGTTTGTCAATGGAGAAGAAGTGACGCGCTTCAAAAAATGTAATCCCCCCGGCATTATCCGTGCCTCTCATAAACCTCCCCTCTCTTTGTCCTAACTGTTTCCACTGCCAAATTGTAGACTGCAAGGTACCATCAGTTCTGCTTAGTAGGAAAGTGTCCTGTATCCTGATAATGCTGTTGGTCACTTTGCAATGGGTGGGTGTACAAACGATGACTTGAATCTTTCGTTTTCATGGCTTCCCAGTCTCCATACAACCAATCCCCGAAACTGGCAGTGAAGATTGCATATGCACACATCTGGGCAGGGTGACAGGGATAGAGGCCAAACAGAATACAGTGGTGCCTCGCAAGACGAAATTAATTCGTTCCGCAAGTTTTTTCTTCTTGCGAGTTTTTCGTCTTGCGAAGCACGGTTTCCCATAGGAATGCATTGAAAATCAATTAATGCGTTCCTAGGGAGACCGCCTTCAGACCAGCCTCTTCAGACCAGCCTCTTCTGAAGGCTGGGGGGGGGGGGGAGAAGGACTTTTCTCCCCACCGCCAGCCTTCAGAACAGCCTTCTGAAGGCTGGCGGTGGGAAGAAAAGCCCTTCTCCCACCGCCAGCCTTCAGAAGAGTTCCTGCAGGGCTGCCTAGGCTGCGGATAGCAGCCTGCTGCCCGGCGCGAGGGGCAGACATCTGCAGCTTGGGGAGCCCTGCAGGACTTCCCCGCAGGGCTCTCCAAGCTGCGGATAGCAGCCTGCTGCCCCGCACGACGGGCAGACATTCGCAGATTGGGGAGCCCTGCAGGACTTCCCCGCAGGGCTCCCCAAGCTGCGGATAGGGGCAGCAGGCTGCTATCCGCAGCTTGGAGAGCCCTGCGGGGAACTCTTCTGAAGGCTGGCGGGGGAGAAGGGCTTTTCTTCCCACCGTCAGCCTTCAGAACAGCCTTCTGAATGTTGGCGGTGGGGAGGAAAACCTTCCTCCCACCGCAAGCCTTCAGGACAGGTCCGGGAACAGAGGAGAAGGCGCGCTGCGCTTCCCCGCTGTCCCCGGAGATTTCCCTATGGGCTTTCGTCTTGCGAAGCAAGCCCATAGGGAAATTCGTCTTGCGAAGCCGCTAAAAATCAGAAAACCCTTTAATCTTGCGGGTTTTTCGTTTAGCGAGGCATTCGTCTTGCGGGGCACCACTGTACTAAATTTTAAGAACGTTAAAGAAAGACAACAAAACCTTGCTGCATTTGGGTAGAATATGAGGCTTTAACTTATGGAACAATTATTCCTAGCAGGTATTTGGTTTTGACACCAAGAACCTCAAAGACTGAGATTGAGACCTAGTCTGGTGAGGAAATGAGACTGTGGGCACTCGGTTCTCAAATCACGTCCAGGCACCAAAGGAAACGTTAAGAATTGTCCCTGCAACTGTCAGGTAATCTGAAGCATCTGGTTTGGATTGGCCTGGTATAAATACTAAGAATCTGTATCTTCTTCACTTTCATGGTCACAGATCAGTATCATCAGCCTTCTGCCTTAGATCTATTTGCTATATCCAAAAAATAATCCGAAGGATCCTGGGAGGAAATAAGCTAGAGATTTCTGCGATGATCTTGTGTTTTTTTCTGTTTTTTAAAATATTTTGTGTTGTAAGGTAAAGGTAAAGGTAAAGGGACCCCTGACCATTAGGTCCAGTCGTGGCCGACTCCGGGGTTGCGGCACTCATCTTGCTTTATTGGCCGAGGGAGCCGGCGTACAGCTTCCGGGTCATGTGGCCAGCATGACTAAGCCGCTTCTGGCGAACCAGAGCAGCACATGGAAACGCCGTTTACCTTCCCACCAGAGCGGTACCTATTTATCTACTTGCACTTTGACATGCTTTCAAACTGCTAGGTTGGCAGGAGCAGGGACCAAGCAACTGGAGCTCACCCCGTTACGGGGATTCGAACCGCCGACCTTCTGATCGGCAAGTCCTAGGCTCTATGGTTTAACCCACAGCGCCACCCGCGTCCCATCTTGTGTTGTACACTGCCTCAATATTTTACATGAGTGGTACATACTTTTAAAAACAGAATAAATAAAATTATTCCCCAGTCTCAAACTCAGTTATGCAATCCCATGATCTCAGCATTGAACTTACAATGCCCAACAAACAAGAAGCTCAAGGTCCTCCACAATAATTCAAAGACCATTATAAGGCCAGCTTTGACTACTTCTATTTTTTAGTGTGAAATTCAACAAGGAAAGAGTTTAAGTAAGGACTCAAGCAAGTAATGAAGGACAGAGTTACTAAACCAAGAAATGAGCAAACCCATGTACCCTAGAGAAATATTTGCATGTGAAATAAAGTGTTCCTAAGCCCAGAAATCACTATGTCTGGGTCTAATTTATATTTCCCCCTGGATTGCCTCTCAGTCACATATCTCAGGTCAAGATACACAGTCTTAGATGACACTTAAAATAGTTTTACTAAGATAAAAAGGTATAATCAAATTTGAACAGCAGATACATAACTTATAAGGAATGCTCAGAGTAAAAATTATTGTTCAATCAGATAATAATTGAAATAGTGTAACCTTTTAAACGCATTAGTTATAGAGGTTACATATTATTTCCTAAGAGTTACAAAGAAAAAGATATAACCAAAATTAGGCTTCTCTAGGTGTGAGAATGTCTACTTTTGCCATATATTAAAAGCCTTTTTATTCCCATTAACCACAAAGTTATAATATATGTGGGTCTAATTATCCAAATGAGATTTAAGTGGTCATAATACAGATAATCATGTAGTTTCCAATTACTCTGAATCCATTAATTTCCTTATTTAGCAAAGCCACTGGCTTTGCAATTTCCATTTCAAAGGTCAAGCCTACCTGTCTTATAAAGGCTCAGGCCTTGTACTGTGCTGTTGCTGTGCTACTTATTACATTTTCTCAAGTTACTCATCCCAATTCTTTTCTGCTACAAATATATTTAGCTGAACATGATACACAGGCCTTCCTTCATGCTGTAAATTTGACTAGGGTTAGAAGTCCGGAACACTTCTAAAATAATAGCTGCTTTGGCTTCAGTTCCAGAATGACTGCTACTGACCTTAATATTGGAATATTTGGTATGTGCATATCATTCTCAAGCATAAACTCGCCACTCCTATACTTGCAGGCTCCTTCAGTACCAGATCCCTCACACATACTCTCTCTCTGAAATAAATATGCGTTTATTGCTGACATAAGCTATAGTTTATCAATATAGTCCTAAAAATGAATTAAAAAAAGAGAGAAGACTGCCATGTAGGCAATACCATGAAACCAGGAGGTTTGCTGAAAAGCGAACTGGCAGTGGCTTTTCAAAGTGCGTTAGAGTAACACCTAAACAGTCTTGAGATATATATATGAAAATACCTCTATACATGTGAGTAATCCACAGTAGCTGAATTTGCCCAATGCTGAGATTCAAAACCACTCTATCCTTCCAAAGGCATCACAGCAAGCTCAACAGCCTGATTCACATGTCACACTAAGCCAGGCTTCTAGAGAGAAAATGGAGGCCACTGCTCTGAACTAGCTGTTCGGCTGCTGAGCTGAGGTAAGCCCTGGTTTGGTTTAGCATGTTGTCTGAAGCTGGGCTTGTGTTTCAGCTATTTCCTGGCAAACCATAAACTATAATCAAGGTTTGTCCTGTGGCTTGTGATATACTATTTATGAGCAAAAGGGGTAATATTTACACCTTCTGTTTCTTAACCCAAATATTTTTTTATTTTCATTTGGATAACAGCATCGTCTCTTAAAACATTTGTTTATATGTAATCATACAGTATGTATTATTAACGTTTAGAATTGCACAAAAGACCAAATGCTGGTATATGGGATGAACACTATAATCTGAAGATTTAAACACAGAATTATTACTATTAATCTGTTATTAGTGTTCCGTCTGTGGGTAGCAGCAGGGTAACTGAGATTATCTTCCTTCAAATACTTAACGCGGCCCCATTAGGTGCTATAGGAAAATACTGTTTAAATGTGGGAAGCCACATTTGCATTCTATCCATCTGATCAATCAAGCACTGCCTTAAAAACACTTAAGCTGTTAATTGCGCCAAAAATGCTGCTAGGAATCAACTCTCAAGGTTGCATATTTAGCTCTTCTTTTTGCTATTTGCAGGAAGTGAAATGTCCTTGTTCTCTTTACATCTAGCTGTCACTTTCTGGGAGGGTGACTGATCAGTTCCAGAATACTGTTCAAATAGGTGAATTCAGGTGTGAAGAGGGGAGTCGATAGCAGAGTTGGGAGCCCAGAGAGGCTTGCAAGATTGTCCTTAATGGAAACAGGCAAGGCCAGGACAAAGAAGAGAGCCTCAGCGGCGCATGGCGGTGCTTTGTTGCACAAAGTCTGGCCACAGGAAGGGAACGCTGAACAGGGACAGTAATGGACAGTGAGCCATTTCAGTGGAATGGATACAGCATCACTCCCATCACTATCATAACCCAAGGCACCACCTCCCTCCCATAAAGAACCTGCTAACAACAGCCAGGAGCTCTCAAAGTCAAGGAAACAAGGTAATAATTGTTCTGATGCAGTTCATGGGAAATTGAGGGAAATCTAATATTTTTACTGGGATTGTACTATAAAACAACAGCATAGCATTTATACAGTCATTTCAAGTGCCTAAAGCCCTTCACATTATCTCAGTAATCTTTTCAACAACCCACAAAGCTAGAGGAGTATTATTACCCCCATACTGCAGATGCTATTTTAGGGCATGAGAAAGATATAAGATGAACAACATGGTGACCAGGTTGTTGGTATCTGTCTGTCTCGAGACATTGGAGTGTGCCTCAAAGATGTTACACTTTTAAAAAGCTTGGGACAACTCTATTCTTTCTTTACCAAAATGGGTATCTTCCTTTACAAGTCCCGAAGACAAGCTTCTGCAAGCCTTTTTGAATAGTGTTAACTTGTTCTATCATTTCAAGGAACAGGATTTCATTTAATTTCAAAAACTTTGAAATAAAAAAGGCGTCCTGAATTCCAGAAAACCCATGAACAAAAATATTCCCACTCTCAACTGAAAGAGAATTTTAACAACCCCTCCAAACCTGTCAACAAAACTACAAGAGACATCTAAGTGACAGATCTCTTTTTTCTAATTTTCAAGCTTGCTTTATTTAGAAGAGTTATTAAGAAAAGTTGCACCATTACCACTTAATTAATCTTTGCTCTACTAAGAGATAAACCAGATGTGCTATTACGGTCTTTGTTCTTGTCTACATAAGGATGAGCCGATTATTTAGCTCCAAACAATAGGAGCTTGTATTTAACAGCAAGATTAAAAAAAGGCAGTAAGTAACAAGCTTCAGCTGGATTTGTTTGATATAAAAACACAGGCACAACAGAAAAGAACAGGAGCTGCCCAACTATAGCTCAGTTAAAGATATCACACCAATTCATTGTTCGTACTAATCTTAATTTAGAATGCAAACCACTGTTGGAGCTTCCAAAAGTACAGCACAAACCCCAGTTTGTCTGCTTTTGTTTCCCATCCTCTGAGTATTCCCCTTCATAATTTCATTATAGTCTCCACGATGCAGCAGCCTCTGGAAGTGCAGCAATAGCTGTTAACTACAATTTATCATTTCAGACATCACACAAAGCAACAGAAAACCTTCCTTGACCATGGTGTGTGTTGCCTGTACGGAGTTATGCCACTTACATAAAAACAAACTGAGCAAAGCTAATCAGTAAACTGGGGTTTCTCCTCTGAACAGCAGGCTTCCAAGCATGACCTTGGAAAAAATGCCCCCACTCCTGGGATAAAAAAAAATCACTTTCTACAGACTCAAACACTAGTTCTACTGAAGTACATGAATGAGTTAATACACAGAGAAAAGTCAGCTCAGAAATGCAGTCAAACACCATTAGCAAATACTTTCACTAGAAGTTCTTTCAAGGTTTGGAGCAGAAATGTTACCAGAATTTAATTGCTGGCTTGCAATTGGAAATCTATATATAAGAGCAAGGATGAACATCCTACAATTCTAATTCTTAGGGACCAGCATCTTTTTACAGTATTTTGCTGAGAAACTGTGAGAACTAAATAAAGGTGATTTTCCATCATTGCTCTTTCCCAGGCTCTGGGTAACCAAATGTCAACGAAATCTTCATTTGCTGGTAACCAAGTAGATCATATTTACCAAAAACAAAATAAAAATACAATATTAAGACATACCACACAGAAAACCTACACTCCCTTGATAATATACAAAATACAAAGACTTATTAGAAAATAAGACCCCGAGGTGGTTATCACCTATGGAAGCTAAAGCAGTGAAAAGACCCAATATGGAGGTCAAATGGCCAAAGTATTGGGAAATATTAGAAAGAGATGGAGACAATTGGAGATTGCAGAGTTTGGAGAAACTAAAAGATAAAGTGCGAGATTGGCTACATTATGCTCAGATTAAAGAGGCTTTTAAATTGGATAAAAAGTTAGGATTCCAGGTGGAAAAATCGAAATTGGAAACTGAACTGTTAGAACCTAAGACTAAGATACTTTCAAGAATGTATAACTTGCTGCTAAAATGGAATACACAAGATGAAATGGTTAAATCGGCTATGATAAAGTGGGCACAGGACATTGGGTATAATATTATGTTTGAGGACTGGGAAAGGTTGTGGACCACCGGGTTGAACTTCACTGCATGTAATGCTTTGAAGGAAAATGTAATGAAAATGATATATAGATGGTACATGACCCCAGTTAAACTTGCCAAAATATACCATTTGTCTGATAACAAATGCTGGAAATGTAAAGGAGATGAAGGAACGTTTTTTCACCTCTGGTGGACCTGCCCTAAGGTCAAGGCCTTCTGGGAAATGATATATAATGAGCTGAAAAAGGTATTCAAGTATACCTTTCCCAGGAAACCAGAGGCCTTCCTTTTGGGCATTGTTGGCCAGAGGGTGTTAAAGAATGATCGAACACTATTTATGTATGCAACAACAGCAGCAAGGATACTCGTTGCCAAATATTGGAAAACTCAAGATTTGCCCACGCTGGAGGAATGGCAGATGCAACTGATGGACTACATGGAGCTTGCAGAAATGACCGGGAGAATCCGAGACCTGGGAGAGGAAGCCGTGGAAGAGGACTGGAAGAAATTTAAGGACTACCGTATTTTTCGCACCATAGGACGCACTTTTTCCCCTCCAAAAATGAAGGGGAAATGTGTGTGCGTCCTATGGTGCGAATGCAGGCTTTCGCTGAAGCTGGAGAGCGAGAGGGGTCGGTGCGCACCGACCCCTCTCGCTCTCCAGGCTTCAGGAGAGCCCCACCGCCAGCCCCACAAGCTCGGGGGACAGCGGGGAGGCGGAACGCCGCCATCCCGCTGTCCCCCGACTTGGTTAGAAGGCTGGCGGGGGGAGAAGCCTGCTCCTCCCCGTCGCCAGCCCCGCAAACTCGGGAGACAGCGGGAGAGGCGTAGCACGCCCTTCCCGCTGTCCCCCGACTTGGCTAGAAGGCTGGCGGGGGGGGGAGAAGCCTGCTCCTCCCCGTCGCCAGCCCCGCAAACTCGGGAGACAGAGGGAGAGGTGCAGCGCGCCCTCCCGCTGTCTCCCGACATGGTTTGGAGGCTGGCGGAGGGCTTCCTCCTCCCCCAGCCCCGCAAGCTCCCAGAGCGATGCCAAAGCTGCACGCAGCTTTGGCATGGCTCTGGGTCCTGTTCTGGGGGAGGGGGAAGCTCGGGCTTCCCCCGCCCCAGCCCCGCGTCTCCAGCCGGGAGACGGTCGCGGGGGGCTGCTTTAGTCCCGCGCGCGCTCTCCCGGCTGGAGAGGTGACGCGCGCCTATGGCAGGAGCCTCCATAGGCGCGCGTCACCTCTCCAGCCAGGAGAGCACGCACGGGGCTAAAGCAGCCCCCCGCGACCCTCTCCCGGCTGGAGAGGTGACGCGCGTATGGCAGGAGCTTCCATAGGCGCGCGTCACCTCTCCAGCCGGGAGAGCACGCACGGGGCTAAAGCAGCCCCCCGCGACCCTCTCCCGCCTGGAGAGGTGACGCGCGTATGGCAGGAGCTTCCATAGGCGCGCGTCACCTCTCCAGCCGGGAGAGCACGCACGGGGCTAAAGCAGCCCCCCGCGACCCTCTCCCGGCTGCAGAGGTGACGCGCGCCTATGGCAGGAGCCTCCATAGGCGCGCGTCACCTCTCCAGCCGGGAGAGCACACACGGGGCTAAAGCAGCCCCCCGCGACCCTCTCCCGGCTGGAGAGGTGACGCGCGCATATGGCAGGAGCCTCCATAGGCGCGCGTCACCTCTCCAGCTGGGAGAGCACGCACGGGGCTAAAGCAGCCCCCCCCCGCGACCCTCTCCGGGCTGCAGAGGTGACGCGTGCCTATGGCCGCTGCTCCCTGACCTGCTCTTTGGGGCTGGTGGTGGGCTTCCCCCGCCAGCCCCAAAGAGCAGGTCGAAAGGAACCTGAAGCCTGGAGAGCGAGAGGGGTCGGTGCGCACCGACCCCTCTCGCTCTCCAGGCTTCCAAGGTAGCCGCCTGAACGCACCTTAAACGGCACCTTGTTTTAGAGCGGGAAAACAAAAGGGGGAAAATTCTCCCACTCTCTGCGCAGCGCTTCCTGCCGCTTCGCTGAAGGGGCGCTGGGCAGAGAGCAGAAGAATTTTTTCCCTTGTTCTCCCCCCTCTAAAACAAGGTGCGTCCTATTGTCCGGTGCGTCCTATGGTGCAAAAAATACGGTATCTACAAAAACATTGTAAACTATATGAGTGCTAAGAAGGATGAGAGAATTGAAAATAACAGGGCCCATTGAGTTAGTTGATAAAAATTATGAGAATGAGTGAAATATATGAGAAAAAGAGAAATTTTGAATAAATATTGTGTTAAAATTAGGAACCTAAGACCTAGATAAAAATATTCAAAGTTAGGGACAAAATACTGGAAATGTGTATAATAAGATTTGAAACAAGGTGATAAGTTGCTGGCTAAAGTTTTGTAAATTGGAATGCAAGAGCGGGAGATGTGAGGAAGTCCAAAAGATGAAGAAAAGATGAGTATTATAAGATGTTAAATTTTATGTTTGTTCTTTTTCTGTCTATTATCTGTTTATTCTGTCTTTTCTCTATTGTATTAACAAAACTCTTAATAAATTTTCTTTTTTAAAAAAAGATAATATAAAATGGTACATTCTGCAGTTTCCAAAGTAGTCAGATAATCTTTCGTCTGTGTAAAATTTCCAAATGTCCATTAATTTCCACTAAAAACGAACCAAAAATACTGAGATCACTTGTGAGAATGTTGGTAAATAGATGCAAAGTGACAACAACAGTGAATTGAATAGAAATAGGCATCATAATATGCAGCACAGTACATTTAATAAAGTCTGGTTATCTGCAAAACATAAACTAGGAAAAAAGCTTCCACTTTCAGAAGAGGAAAAAGGTTTAAAATCAATTAAAATGACTATGACTTATTAGTGACTGCATCCCATCACCTTAAATTTGTTTTTTTTAAATAAAACATTCTAATGGGAAAGATGGTGTTTTTCTCTTTTCTTCTTTTTGTTCACACCAATGGCAAGTCTTGACATTCTATTAGTAATTTGCTATAAAAAGTACAGCCTGCTCATTTTCTTCAGTGCAACAGCAGGTTCTCTGAAAGTGCCACATTTCATACTGAAGTGCTAACCAATGCTACCATGCTGCGCTTTCTACACGTCTAACTTGAATGTTCTTGCCACATTTGTCACAAGTGAAAGTTTTAAAGAAATAACAAGAAAATTATGGCCTTTTAAACTTCTTTCCATCCCCTTTTCTCCCTCTGAAGTGCATGGTACACTTCAGCTGAATGAGCTGTTGACAACTCATTCCATCTGGCCTAAGAGGTGGATTTTATCAAGGCAAGGCTTACAGGAAACCTTGTTTTAAAGAAAGAAGATGACCTGTTCAGCTCTTAGTCAATTCATAATCCCTTGTCCATTCTAATTGTTCAACAGAATGACTTAAGACTAACCAACTATATAGGCATGTACATTTATAGACAACATTTATATAACACCTAAATAGCCTATTCTTCCAGTAGTCGTCTGAAAAGTGAAAGGGGACTGACCATTTTTTGGGACAAGCCATAAAAAAACTCACCGAAACAATACCATTGTGCACAATGTGATGGGATTTTTTTTTCTGCTCAAGAATCACTGGAATTATGGAAACTACAGAAGTTTATCCATGCTCTTATGTGGTGGTCTCCATTCATTTCATACCAAGGAAAATACTCCAGGAATCAGTTTGAGATGTAATTTACAGAACCAGTGAAAAATAAGGATAATTATAGCCATGGCAATGCTGGGTAGAAGACTATAACTATTAAATTGGCATATTTCTTCAACAGAGAAACACAAGAAGTAAGGTTCCTTTCCAGCCTATGTAGCTGTCACCACAGACTGTTCCCATGGGGAAATGAGTCAAAACCCCCTAAACCTTAGACCTTATTTTGGAAACAACAGTTTATTTAAGTTCATCATGCCCTTTGGTTTGGAAAATATCCCTATATTTCTGTGATGAGTTGTTAGACAAGTCTCTCACTGGATTTAATCACTACATAAACTTTGGACAATAAGTAAGAGCACAGTAATTGGAGCTTGCCAGGTTCAATCCATTTGAAACAGATAAGAAAAGTCGTGACAGGGGGATAATCTGTCACATTGTCCCTCCTTCAAAAGCCCAAACATTTTGGTTGTTATTCAAACACAGTCCCTTTGGCTCTCTCCAGCTGGAAGCATGGTGAAAGTAGTGCTCATTATTTTGACTGAGTCACATCATATTAGCATTCAGTATTTCGGTCTAAGTGATACAGCTGTAAATATGAAGTGCATTCTTAATCAAATCAAAAGCTTAAGTTATACCTCATGGCCAAATTTTGGTTAGAAACAGTGATGTCCAGGGCTATGCCTCACTGAGAAATCTTTGTCCCTATGACTAAAAGAGATAAGTTCCAGACAGCACCATTTTGATAATTATATGGTACACTCTACTCCATGACTAAGGTTTGTGGTGACTTTGTGGAAACTCAGCTGCTTGCTCCGGGGGCTTTCAAATTCTTAAACTGAGATTTATCTATGTCAAGGTTAAGGAAAAGCAGTCTGGTGAGCTACCGCCAGCTCACAGTGGTGGCCCCTCTGTCCCCTACCTGCCACCACAGGGATTTCTGCAGGGTCATCGTGGCCTGAGGGAAGCAGAAGTCAAAGCTTGCACTGTTGTGCTTCCCTTTTTATACTTTTTTAAAATATATGTTTTATTAATTTTCATCAAGACAAATACATATCGTACCACATTACAACTTTAACAAATTTTCTCGTTTTTGGACTTCCTTCAGCCTCTCTGACAATCGTCCAAATTAAACTTTTTGATTACACATTTCCTAAATTTGCTATTGCCTTTTAGCACTCCCTCCCACACCTGTTTTTCTTTCTTACAATATTTCTTAGATTTTTACAGAGCTTCTTTTAAATGCCACTAACGTTATTTCATTATCACTTATACATTCCCAATATTCCACTAGCTTTCCCCAGTCCTCGATAAACTTTTGATCTCGCAGATATCTGATCTTCCCTGTCAGCTTATCAAGTTCTGCATAGTCCATCAGCTTCATTCTCCACTCCTCCAATGTTGGTACTGTGCTTCCCTTTTTATACTAACATTTTTTAAAAACCCAACAACTGACACTGATTGCTATCATAGTCTTTTGTGAAATCAATGCTATAAAGGAGGAATGGGGAACCTCTGGCCCACCAAATGTTGCCCCATCATCCATGGGCTTTGACCATCTTAGTTAAGAGTCCAACTTTATCTGGAGTGCCAAAGTTGCTCATACCTGCTGCAAATCTTCAACTTATTAAGTACTGGAACTTGGTAGTATGCTACAGATATACTACTATGAGAGCCAGCGTGGTGTACTGGTTAAGAGCAGTGGACTCGTAATCTGGTGAACCGGGTTCGATTCCCCGCTCCTCCACCTGCAGCTGCTGGGTGACCTTGGGCTAGTCATACTTCTCTGAAGTCTCTCAGCCTCACTCACCTCACAGAGTGTTTGTTGTGGGGGAGGAAGGGCAAGGAGATTGTTAGCCGCTTTGGAGACTCCTTAAGGGGAGTGAAAGGCGGGGTATCAAGTCCAAAATCATCTTCTTCTTCTTCTTTTTCATCTTCTTCTTCCTCCACTAATTTTATCCAGCAAATAAAATAGGCATTATATGTGTAGCTAAGCAGGACAGATGCCTTCTCCTTACCATAAATATTATGAAGGGATCTGTAATGCTACTTGGTATGTAACATGATCTGCCCTTTCCTGTTGCTAGAACAGTGTAAACAAATGCAGTTCCTCATGAGTAAATACAGTGAACAACCAAGGTCCCTTCTTTCGATGCAACAGTCACTTTAATATGATGTAGCGGACAGAATGCTGTACTTGAACCTGCAAGATCCAGGTTCAAATTTCTAGGTGGCCATGAAGCTTGTGTCAGTCACTATCTTTCAGCCTATTCTGCAGCTCAGGGTTGTCGCAAGGACAAAGTGGGAAAACTATATAGAAGTTCTTTTCAGCACCCTTTGTGGAAGGTCGATATGAATGTGGAAAGACAGATAGCTCCTTTTATGATCAACTCTTGGTCAGACTAATCACACAGGGGCCCACTTATCTTCTCTACACCTGTTCTTAAATTTATTTGTTATTTCTGTAGGAGGGAACCTGTTTACCCTGTAATTTGGGACACCAATGCATTCACTGGGCAGATTCCAGCAGAGCAGAGCACAATTCTTTAGGGCCCGTTACTTAAACATTAACAAACAGTGCATGTAATCTTATCAAGAATTTGTCCAGTATTTCTTCTATCCATCCCCAGAATGTAGCAAAGATTTAGTGCTTGTCATCTAACTCCTCTAGCCTAAACTTCAAGATGCTATCTCCTTGTAGAAAATGAGTTCAATGACATGTAACGAAAACCACAAAAGGAATGATTTAATAGCTATACAAAATATACTCACTTTTCAATTTCCAATAATAACTTCTCTTCTCCAGTCAAAAGTGACAACACATCAAGGTAAAAGTTGGACAGTTTCAAGAGTACATAATCATCAGGGAGGGGAATCCTGCATCACTTTTATCACATATGAATGTTCTTAGTGAAGGATTATCAAACTTTCTATCCACGGGTCATATCAAATTGTCTTCTGAGAACCCAGGTGGTCCAGGGAGTAGTTAATGCATCACTGTGAGAAGCAGTGGTACTAGCTTCATTAAAGGAGGTGGTGGTAGATCCCCTCCTTAAGAGGATCTCCCTGGACCCAGAAGATTGCGAAAACATCTCCGCTCGAGGGGGTGGTGTCCGTGCAACTTGAAGGTTGTTTTAAAGAAGTTTATTATCCTGACCCATTTCAATTTTAGCACTGAAAGAGCTTTGGTCGCCCTAACCAATGATCCGCATTGGGAGAGAGGCAGGGGGAGTGCAACTCTGTTGGTTCTCCTTGATCTCTCACTGGCTTTGGATTCCATTGACCAAGGCATCCTAGATCAGCAATGCAGACTGTGAGTTTGAAGCACTGTTTCAGCAGTTCCACTCCTACCTACAAGTAGGTTTCAGGGAGTGGCCATGGGGCAGCGTGCTTGCTTGGCTGACTGGCAAGTCCTACAACACCTATATGAAGCCACTGGAAGGGTGGCTCTGTGGAGTGGTATTTGTTGGGATGCTGCTGGGGAGATGGGGGCATCAGCCAGGCCCCCAGCTAGCTCCAGCCACCGGCCGGCAGCCGGGCAAACCCCGGCCTCCCTTGGAACAGCATCAATCAGCGACACAAGCCTCAGATCCCTTTAGAGACTTGGCACGCTCTATCAGCAGAGTGAATAAATCTTCTCACAATGGAAGTGGCGGACAGAGACATTTGTAAGCATTATTTACAGGTGTTTATTCAAAATAGTTCAGGAACAAAGGAAAAACATGCCTGTTTCCCTTCATGTCCAGCAAACAGCAAAAAAAAAGCAAAAGCAATATACAAACGGAAGTTCCCAGCAGACTATGCTGGAAGTAAACAGGCATGTAACACTAAACAGTCGTGCCTGTTCCTTTTAAGGTGGAACGGAACTATATCCTAACAGTATTCTCAATATGCTGATGAGACCCAGTTTTCCCTAGAACAGTTTTAAAACCACTCTGGAGCATGATCCTATAATCTGCAATATAGCAGGACAGAAGCAACCTTGTACTTCCTCTAGCACAGGTACAAACCTATATCAAGATGTTAGAGGGAAGTGGGACAGCTCTGCTTCTCTTCTCTCATGATAAACTAGTGCGGAGCAAGTCTTTTCTTACAACAAAGAAGCAGCCAGGATCAGGCTTATTATCTGTAGACTCCAATCCTAAATATGTTCTACACCACATATTTCAAATGGTGCAATGGTAATTTCCTCTTCTAAGATATTTCTGTGTTGTATGAGGGAGGCAAGGGATTTCTGGCAGAGAAATCTGATAGTTGTTAGGAGCAGTGGCGTAGCGTGGGGGGTGCAGGGGGGCCGGCCGCACCGGGCGCAACATCGGGGGGCGCGCTCGCCGCCTCTGGAGTCGCCGAAGAGCCTCGGGCACAGGCTGTAGCAGAGCCCCATGTCTCGCGGAATCGACGAGCTGTGCGCGCGTCTGGGCTGAAGGCGTCCGGCAGGCAGCAGCTCTCAGCGCTTGCCACGGTCCCCGCGCATCAG
Source organism: Podarcis gaigeae (assembly GCF_964106915.1). Classification (NCBI taxonomy): domain Eukaryota; kingdom Metazoa; phylum Chordata; class Lepidosauria; order Squamata; family Lacertidae; genus Podarcis; species Podarcis gaigeae. The sequence goes on along the minus strand of NC_139686.1, from coordinate 69,389,490 downwards.
GGCCGCGGAGGGCGCGCCAGGCAGCCCCTCCTCACAGCCCCGCCGCCGCTGCAGCTGCTGGGCCATGTTGCATTTTCCTCGCCTCTCTGCCCTCCTCTTCCTCCGGGCAAGCGGCATCGTTTGGGCGCCAGCACCAGCGGCAACTCGCCTCAGATCACCTGACACGGACCCGCCGCCGCCGCCGTGGCTACCTTACCGTAAATACCCCAGCCCAGGCAGCAGCAAGAAGCAGCTGGCAGCGGTGGCAGGTTAGGGGTTAGGGGCGCAAATTACTTGCCTTGCCCCGGGTTAGGGGGCGCAAATTACTTGCCTTGCCCCGGGTGCTGACAACCCACGCTACGCTGCTGGTTAGGAGCAAGTTGAATTATCAAGGTGCATAATAACCAGTCAATGTACAAATTCACATCACGGAAGCTGTGCTCATAATCTATCCGTGAAGAGAAACTAGTGTATATTTTCCGGTCGATATATATAATTTCTAACAAGTCTTGGGGAATGTGTATATTCTCAGTTGCATTTTGCATATTTTCTGAGAAATATGTAAGCATCTTAGCGGTTCTGATGATTAAGCAAATTTAAATCCCATTAAATAAAATAGGATATGCAATAAGATATGCATAGTGTCCAAGAAACACTGCAGAATGTGAATACTTCAGCCTAATTTGGTCATTTTGTGCTTCACCCATGGAGTAAGGATAGTCTCCAAGTAACCTCAGATAATGTGTGGAAAGTAGCTATATATGAAGGAATTTTGTATATTGATCATTCAACATACACTGTCCATCAGTAATGCTTGGAAATGTTCATAAATAACCAATAACTGTGCAGATTAATCTGAAGGCCTGACAGAATTCTACACACTGGTTCCACCTAGGAATCAGTCTGGCTCTAAGCACTCACAGAATGGAAAATAAAGCTGACCTCTGGGATTATAAAAATATAGCTCACATACAGCTTTCTCAGTTCCAGGAGAAGAAGTAGGCCATGTTGCCAGAGAAATCAATCTGACTAGGTGCAAGCAAAGATTGAGGAGGGAGCAGCAGGTGTCAAAGGAAAGTAATGATCAGTGAAAAGTGAGGGACAACGTTACTTTTATGACTCCCCAAGAAAACATAGACCTAACTCACTTTTCTGTAAGCCCAATCAGGCTATTTTTACAGAAAAACAAGCAACTAACACTGACTAGGAAAATGAAAATAGCCAAGAGGAGTCTTATTGTAGAATCTTATTTTTGCTTCTTTCCAACAGCAATGACTTCCAATTTATCTCTCTCATTGTCACATTACTACAGTGATATTATCTGTATCTTGCTAAAAGATACAGAGTTTAGCAAGCAAGAATGCAAAAGTTGCAGACAATCTGGTGGACATTTTCACTACTTTTGGAGATCCTAGTATTTTGCAGACTGTTAATGGGTGTGCCTTCAGCAACAGAGTGGTAGAGAAATTAATGGTAATGTGGCATGTCTTGAAAATCATTTATAGCAAGGCTTGTTCCTCAGGACTCTTTTGAGAGGGCAAACATATAAAACAGGTTGATCATTTGGCTACAAAAGCTAACAGACCTAAAAACAGGCATGCGAGCTGTTGCCACAGGAGCCCCATCAGTTGGAATTGCAGCTGTAAATGGCGTGCTACTGGCAACAGGAAAAAAAGCAGAAATCCATTCTGTATGATGAACTGAGTGTATGCAAAGTGGAATCCAAAATCAAACACATAGGCTTGGTATATGGGTGCTGATTACAGAGTACTTGTCCACAGAGCACGCAAACTGGCCCAGCAGTTCTACTTGGTTTATCATGAACCTATTCTAACAGCTCAGCCAGTGCAAGGGGATTTTTCTGTAATGGAAGAATACATACAATCTGGGGGTGTATGCCCATTTGGTGTATCATTGCTAATATGTGGGTGGAATGAGGGGTGACCATATTTATTTCAGTCTGATCCATCTGGTGCTTATTTTGCATGGAAAGCAACTGCAATGGGAAGACAGCTATGTGAATGGGAAGACATTCACAAAAAAGAGGTACAAGAAGACTTGGAGCTTGAAGATGCTATTCATATTGACACTGAAGGAAAGCTTTGAAGGACAAATGACAGAAGATAACATAGAGGTTGGCATCTGTAATAAGGCAGGATTGAGAAGATTCACTCCGACTGAGGTTAAGAATTACCTGGCTGCAACTGCCTAGTATGCATTAAGGAAGACTGCCTCAATACATACAAGGAACTTTAAAAAATATTTGGCTTCTACAATCTCATTTCTACTTTATCTGCTAGATTTTTTTTTTAAAAAAAGAAATATTATGGATTCAAATACTACTGTCCTAATATTGAAAATGTGGAACCGTTCTTTAAAATATCAAACACTGTACAAGAATACACAATATTATTTTTTTAAAAAAAACAACAAATTAAAATGGCACTGTCAGGGACGCAGCGGGAGCGCAGGGAGGGGAGGAGATGGAGAGCGAGGGGGAGCAATCCGAGGGGAGCGTAGGAGAAGAGGACAGTAGCCCGAGAGATTCCATGAGCCTCTCCAGCGAATCGGAAGATTCACAGAAGGGGGCGCCGATGGCCAGGGCAAGGGGGGCCCCAAGGGGGACACCCCAGAAGGAAGGGGCCAGCGGGGACTCCCAGAGCAGCAGTTGGAAATCAGGACCAGCTTCCCCACCAGAGCGCAGTGGGGGGGAGGAGTCCCAGGCATCGGGACCAGTGTTCTCACCACCAGCGAGAGGAGATGAGTCAGGGTTGACCATGCCTCCATCGGAGAGCGGGGAAACGGTCAGGAGGAAGGTTACCGGCTGGGCGCGCGCGCCAAGTTCAAATGTACAGGCGAGCGGCACAGCAGGTAGCCCGGATAGGGAACCAGGTCCTAAAGCCCGCCGGAAGGAGGGGCAAGAATCAGGGGGGTCAGCGTCAGAAGAGTCCAGAAAGGATGAAACCCCAGCGGGCAGGAGGGCCCAGAGGAGGAAGGAGCTAAGGAAGAGGTGGAGCAAGGCTAGGGTCTTAAACTGGTGTTGGGGGGAGGAGACTCAGACGGAACTTCGCCGGTCTAGACTTTAAGACGTAGAGCAGCACGCTCCGGCTTTGAAATGGAAACTGAACTTCAATAAAGACTTTTGTAAATAACTACAGCCGGGCATTGGTCCTTTGTGAGCTGGGACCTAGGGGCGGCTCTGACAGGCACCTTCACCTTTCTCATGCGTGCAAGAAAATATTACTTTAATCAAAACCAATTCTAACACAACATATATAGAGTATATGCCATGTAAACGGTTGGTATTACTGTTGAGTCACTCTCAGGAGGAAGTTTGAAGTGATACACCATATTTTCCTCCATCCTGCAAGGAATAGTACTAGAGAGAGGTGAAACAGAAGCAGGCAAGGTGGGAATGAAAGCTCTTGTCCCTGGGAGTGGATGAGGAAATTGCATGATAGAGAAATGGCAAGGAGATAGACAGGCATTTGTTTCCTGCTCTTATTTGTGCTCCTCTCCCTGTCTCTCCTACCCCATTACAAAGCAGGAAGAAGTGAAAAGGGGAGTAGCCCTTTTTGTCTTGCCCACCTTAAAGCCAACCAAAGGGGGCTGGGTTTAGTTGGAGGGCTGTACATTTGATTCCTGAATTATGAGCCAGTCCGCCCTTAAGGAGAAATGAATCTTAGGATCCCATCACACATGTGTGCATGGCAGTCACTTCCCTGTTGTGCTATTCCACACAGCTGCAGCATATGTACCAACACTGCAACCACATGAATAGGGCTTCCTGTATAAGTCTTATCCCACCCAATTACTGGCTTACCTCCCTCCTGGTGGGATGGCATTTGGGTGGAAAGACTCTCTGCCCTATGTAGTTGCGGTACACACAATCACATACACTCAGTCGCTTATAAGGAAGGCAGCTTTGTGCACATGAGCTCTTCAGACTGTATTATACTATGCTATCCTACATTTTTGCTTCTTGAGTGGGGTGGCTGACTTTTAAATAAAGCAACATTTTAATCAGTTTCAAACTGTTGAAGAATCTAGCTGCAATGCAACTCAAGAAGGGCAATTATTTGACACAACTGCCATCTAGTGTATATTCTGAAACAGAAAACAATACCGGACTCAAAACATTTCTCTAACAGACACGTTGGTCTATTAGGGGGAAAACTCAAGCAAAATGTCCCAAAGTACTGAGTACTTAGCCAGAACTCTTCAGGCTAAATGGTAAACAACAAAACAGCAGAGCAGATTAGGGGCTGCACCCAATGCTACTGGAACAAAGAAACAATAAGTGGATCATGGGATCCTGGAACTAGATGATGATCTTCTACCACCTAATAGTTTTTTGCTTTTTCAGAGTTGCATGCCCTTCAGCCACTTTTGTCTGCTTATTCTATTTGGTTTCAACTGATCTTTACCCAGTACTCCATCTAAAATTATTCTTCAGCTTTGCAAATATGAAGACTTTGATTTTCCCATTACTTCCACTCTCTGCTTCACAAGGAGACCTGGATGTTTCACTTATAATTTTAGATACAAATCTGAATAACTGCTGGTTTCTTATTTTCAAAATGCAGGGTCCCAGAGCAGAGCAGCCATTTGGCATGAGTGATGCTCATAATGCCTGGTCTGAAAGACTTCTTTACCTGTGTTTGCACAGGCATGGGCTACATGAGGCTACAGAGTGAATTTGGATAATCATGGCCAGAACCGAACAGGCACTAGATCACCTCAGAAGTTGTTGGTTTTTTAGTGGTTTTTTTTTTAAAGATAGCAATGTAAAAGCCATGTTCCTACATGGAGAAACAGTATCTTTGTTGTATACAAAGCTCATTCACACATGCAGATAGTTATTACACAGACAACTACTCTGTCTATTAAACACAACATGGAAGGTTGGATTGTGTAAACTTCCATCTGACACTTCTATTTAATGTGAAAGAAAAACCTGTGAATTGATGGAGGGTCACTTCCTGAAATACTGCCCTTGTTCATTGGGTTATGCTGCCATCTAGTGAAAACTGACTAAATAAAAATATCAAAATGTTACATAGAAGATACTGCTACAGACATAAGACAGGGCAGGGGAATGAAGGAGAAGAGCTTGGATTTGATATCCCGCTTTATCACTACCCGAAGGAGTCTCAAAGCGGCTAACATTCTCCTTTCTCTTCCTCCCCTATAACAAACACTCTGTGAGGTGAGTGGGGCTGAGAGACTTCAGAGAAGTGTGACTGGCCCAAGGTCACCCAGCAGCTGCATGTGGAGGAGCGGGGAAGCAAACCTGGTTCACCAGATTACGAGTCTACCGCTCTTAACCACTACACCACCCTGGCTCTCTATGAATGAAGGAGCATGGCGAGCAGGATCTATACACTATAAAGAAAGCTGACAATCTTATTTCTCAAATGTGTAGCTTAAACAAAGTCCTTTCTTAGCGGCATTACCAGGAATTGGTGCATTCAAAATTACTTAACCTATTCCTGTGGTCAATGGTAGCCACTTGGACACCTGATGGCACCAACTAAGTAAGGCTCCAAAATTAGAAGAAAGGGAAAAGGAGAACTGAATGTGGCAATTAATGTTTATAACACATGGTGCATATGTTCCGTTTGTCACATTTGTAGTAGGTTGCAAGAGAAGGGTATAAAAAGAGGAGAATGAGAGAGAGGTGTGTGTGTGTGTGTGTGTGTGTGTGTGTGTATGTTGCATGACAGAACTGACAAATTTTATTTATTCAGGAACAATATGGTTTCCCCATCTAGGCCAACAATATAAGAGAGACCATACTGGGACCATTTTTGGAGTCAGAAAACAACGGCTGTGCTGCACATTAGATATGCTATACCTTCTCTCTTTTTTATGGAGTGCTCTGGTGCCGATCATTTTGGTTGCCAACTGTAATCATTTTGATTTAATATTCAAGACCACACTGCTTAATTTTTGACAGATATTCATTGGTGGTGGTGGTGGGGGTTGCATTGTACAAATTACCAAGCATATTTCTCACTACTCTTACCCTGAGTGAATCTATCTGCATTTACAGTGCTTTCCTTTTAGACATAATTCTTGGGGAAGGGGCAACAGCCAAAATATATGAGAAGTGTAAAGATGAGTGAATAACTTTCAAGTTAATCCCTCTCCCTCCTTGCCAGGTCAAAGACCCTGAAACATCTTTCTAAGTTTGAACCAGTTTAAAAGGTGGTTTACTGTTTTGTAGTGCCAAGTAACGATTCCTGTGTGTGTATATATCATCACTTGAGCAGATGTTAGATTATTAAATCATGCCTATTATATTTACGCAATGAACAGCTGCAACATGCAGCAGAGAGTTTCTACACATCAACATGAACACAACAAATACTTGGCTAAAATCTGCATTAAAAGCTCTGCAGAAGGGGATTGGTAACATTTGGAATTAAATGACAACCAAACAGTGAGAAACCATGAGTCTGAACCTTTGGAAGTTTCAATTGCTAACACATAGACAATTTCTCATTAAATATTTAAAATAACTTCTGTGAGTGGTTAATTAGGGTAACACAAGAAACAACCAAAGCTTACAATTATATTGTAAAGAGAAACCAGTAAACTGTTGTCCAAAAAACTTATATTAGGAACTTAACTCACCTGAGAAAATATATTTGCAGTTGGAGCAACTCTGCTATCAACAATGCTATGCAATATTGCTAACAATCTGTCCAGAGGGAATGGCTTTGGCCCAAGAAGGTGACTGCTGGTCTGTTTTAAAAGAAAGTATATTTCATCAGCTGGATTTTCTTGGAACATAGCAGGCTGGATCTTATTTATTTTATTTTTCCAGTTATCAGACAGCAATACATTTTTACATTAAACAAAAAGCCCCACTTTTTATTTTTAATACACTGTTTTGCAGTATAGGAGTAAAAGCATTCAAGACTTCAGGAATCAGTGTGTACTAAATTACAAGGATTTCACACATATTAACCCAACTTTTTAAAGATAAAGAGACTGCAGAAAAACAGTTGTTTATACTGTGTGTTTAAAACCACAGTATTAGAAGCTCATCTAGGCCAAAAGAATGCCAGTTTAGTTAGCAAACAATATCAAATAAGCTGTTAGAGACAAGAAGACTTATTTTAGAAAGCAGACATCTTGTCCAAGTGAAGAAAACAAACAAAAAGGAGCACAAATTTTTGCAGCATTTTATGTTATGCCATGTGCCCATGGCAGCCACTTTGTGACTGGTGCCCACAGCACTTTCATGAAGTTTAAAGTATTCCCACTGGTCCAAAAAGGTTGGTGAGCTCTGCTCTAGCAAAATGGCCAAGCGTTTGGACTGCAATTGTGGATTTCCCCCCTCTTTTAAAAACTCACATGTGATGAGGCTGGTGTCTGGAGGGCCATGGCTTCACCCCCCCCTGCTAGCCAGTAACACAATGAAGATTATAATTAGTAGTAGTGGCAACCACTAACAACAGGCAATGCAATCTGTTGAGAATGCCTCTTACAGAAGCGTCATTAAAATAAATTGAGAGAGCTCTTGCACAGATTTCTCTTATTGCTCTTGGGCTTATACAGGTGCTCCTGCTGGATTCTGCCTCAGTTAGTTATATCGATTTATTGATTAAATTATTTTAAAAGGGTGGGGAAACCCAGCTTTCTGTTTGAACCAGTTTCACAGAGATTGGGTGCAACAAGGAAGTCTGGTTAGAATTCCAATCTCATGGCTGTGCCAACATGAGGCACTTGCAGGCTAAACACCCATGTTTAGTGTAACATTTGAAAAGGCTGATGATTCACAGTGAATTTAGATAGCCAGGGGACTGTAATTCAAGGTCCAGTAATAAGAATTTCAATGCAACTTGTATGTTCCACACTTATAATTTAAGTACACAGCTATGATGTGGTCACTTGAATTCTGTTAAGGCTCTGTGCACATTCAAAGATCAGGTGAGCCTCTAGTATGTTTATAAAGGAAAAATGGGGAGAAAAAGTCAGCATTTGCTACAACCCAGTAATCTGTAAGATGACTGCATGGTTTTAACTTATTTAATTTACAGAGTATAAAACTGCAAATGTAGGAAACATTTTTTTCATTCCATAAACTGATCTTTCATCTCAACATCTCTTCTTGAAGTGTGCATTCCTTATATTTTCTTGCTTTACAACTAGGATTAAAGGGAAGGCAGTCATGGTTCTAAATCTTTGGATGGCAATCTCTCTCAGTAACAACTTCAGCCATTCTACTGCACTAGTTATCAAAAAGATACAGCAGCTCCGCAATCTTAAAAGGAGCGGAGGAAACAATCATAGGCAATGGTATAAAAATCCAGGGAGGGTTTCTAATGCTATTCATATAAATACATTCCGCAACCTGTACAAATTATGCAAAATCAGCAAATCTGCATATAGATTCTTATTTAGCTTGTTTCTGCTATTGCTAGTAAGGGAGTGAAACTTTCTGCCTGCCTCTGGCCAGGAGATTTTTGCATGTGTGGAATTATATATGCATGTATGTGGAGTTTCCTTGAAGGTGGGTGTTCAGTCAAAACAGTTCCTACCCTAAAAAGTCTAAAAGGACACAGATCAAACTAAAGAAGGGATGGTCTTTCCAGCAATGCAAACTATTGCAGAAAGAGAACACATCCACCTGTGGGCGTGGCTGCCTTTATTCCTTTAGGCAGTTCTAGGTCACCTTTTAAGGCAAAGTCCTCTCAAGGCAATCATAGAATATATAGGAAAATAAAATAGGACATTTCATCATATGTTAAGACAATTTAGTGACACTCTGTTTCAATTGTATACCAGAATGGAGATAATCTATCAAACAGAAAGCTGAATTTACCTTTTCATGTTTCTTCTGAAAGTTTTTCTTTCTAATTTTTCCATGATGCTGCAAGTGAAAAGAAAAATCCAACTGTGAAATAGTTATTTACAATGGTACATAATTTATATGGGGAGAACAGCCCAACTTCACTGAACATATCACACAGCTACGTGACAGCATACACAACAACTGTATTGTTGCTGGTATACTTCATGTAATAACTATTTCATTTATTCTTCACAAACCCTGTATGGACAATAGCAATGCTAAAATATGGCCCACTGTGGCCTGCCTTTGGCACATCAAACTGTGACACAGTGCACACCACTGAAAAAGTACAGCATTTATAATGGGGGGGGGAGGGGAGATTAACTGGAAGACATAAGATAAAAAATAAATCAGAAAGTAATTGTGTGTACCTCTGAGAACAGTTATCCACAAATTTATCTGAAAATTCACTAAACCATTTCAACCATTTAAAACATGCAGCTCTCTCGCTTTCTTCCTACTGGTAAAATAGCTGCTAAAAGACTGGGAGGGGAGAAATGTTTTCCTTTCCATCAACTGACAAGATGAAGCAGCTACTGCTTTGCTTTAAAATGCTGCCAGCCTTTCCTTGCTTCCTTATCAAATCTAGGTAAAGAAGTAGTTATTTTAGATACAAAGCCAATTTTGCGCCTGTTCAAAATAGCAATTGATGGAAGGCACGGAGGGTTAATTATTTTGGAGAGTTGCCAACCAAATGCTGGTATCACCCCACCACTGACGTTTCTTCAGATTTTGCTATTTGGTTATATAAAGTAAATCAAACTGTTGCCTTGCTGAATATTTTTATTAAAAATAAGCAATTTATAAAGATAAAAAAGGAAAAATTACATATAAATTATATTCATCCTAGTGTAGTATAAAACAAGCATATTGATTAATGAAATGTATCACGTACAATTCATTTCTTTGAAATAATTAAAACCAACCAATTGTTGAGATTTAGGCTTTTCTCCCAGTATCAGAAAAAAGCTTCCATGCTTCCAATGTCCTCAGTGAGTGAAATCCAACATCACACAAAGACTTTCACTTGTGCAACAGGACTCCTCTTTCATCTACATCTACTTTCCCCTGCAACCCATGCCCCTTCCTCAAAAATTCTGTTCCAGGGGACTCTCCAACCACCCAGAGAAGAATTTAGGACATGTGGCTGATGCTGCAGAGCAGGAGAGAGGAAGAAGTCCCATTGTATGTCCATTCCACTAGCAGATGGATGCAATTGATCATCAACCCCAGTATTAATTCTTTTCTGTCTTTAAGCCTCTTACTGTAAGTTAGTTTTATGCACCTCCTAACTGACCAAAGCATCTTTTCTCACTGCCATACAGGTAGGATTCCACTGTGGTGTGAAGTCCCAAGAGAAAGAGGCCCAGGGCAGAAAAAAGAAGTTTCCCACTCCTGTTTTAAAGCAAGGGAGAAGAGCCTTCAGAGCAGGGAGAAAATGTGGCCTTTCAGACTTCTCTGGAAGGTGTCTTTGAACTATGAGAATGGTGCTGGAGGACGGAGAAGGGCTTTTGTGAGACTCCAATGTAGCCTATATTGGAAAGGCAAGAGTCATATCTGTTGTTCTATCTATTTTTGCTTCTAGCCTTCCCGCTACCACTGTGTCACCCCTGGAAGTTTATCTACAAAGGAATGCAGCATTCAGACTGCAGTCACACAAGATTGCTGAAAAGGCTATTAATGTGTACATACTGGCTAGGAGTCAAAAAGCTACTTAAAGGTATGTCCAGTCAGAATTTTGACTCTCTTCTTTGATCTCTACCCCAGATGAAACTATATCCCCCACTTTCAACAGTGTTTTGCCATATAGAATTGAGGGGAGAGATTGCTATTGAAGCGCTACCAAGTCTGGCTCAAAGCTCCATTGAACATGTAGAGCTAGTAGTGGTTTATAAAGCTCTTTAGAGACATAGGAAAAGGTAAAGGGACCCCTGACCATTAGGTCTAGTCGTGACCAGCTCTGGGGTTGCGGTGCTCATCTCGCTTTATTGGCCGAGGGAGCCGGCGTACAGCTTCCGGATCATGTGGCCAGCACGACTAAGCTGCTTCTGGCAAACCAGAGCAGCACACGAAAACGCCGTTTACCTTCCCGCCGGAGCGGTACCTATTTATCTACCTGCATTTTGATGTGCTTTTGAACTGCTAGGTTGGCAGGAGCTGGGACTGAGGAACGGGAGCTCACCCCATTGCGGGGGTTTGAACTGCTGACCTTCTGATCAGCAAGTCCTAGGATCTGTGGTTTAACCCACAGCACCACCTGCATCCCTCTTTAGAGACATACAAATGTATTACAGAATTTTAAAGAATGCTAGAACAGATTACGGCAAAAAGAAGAAACCTATTTACCTTAACGAAGAACCTCTTATCTGTCCTGGCAGGGTTGTAAGAAGCAAGGTATGCAGCTATTAGTAGGAACTTGGAATAATATGGAAGTTCTACATGAGCATGAGCTGAAAGTCCTAGAAAAAAATTGTGAGACAAAAAAGTGTATGAGTTTGAAAGACTTAAGTTAACCAATGTTGATCACGACAAACCCCATTTGCTGGAAGAAAATATGTACCAGCATTCCGTGCTGCCTGTTTAGTTTCTTTAAACTGTCGGTGTATTCGCAAATGCATACTGAAGACAATGACTGAATTGCTCCAAATTACAGGGGTATTTTTTGTCAATAATTAACACTACACTACTACTTCTTCACATACCTTTTAGTTGCCCGGCTTCACCATCATCCTGGAGTAATTGTTCCCACTGGGAGCTAAAAGACAATGCAGCTATTTTTAAAAATGCATTTGCCATGCCTAAAAGCAAGACACTTAGACATTTGATTTTTAGAGATGAGTGAGTGCATTTGTGTTACTTTTAAATAGGAATAATTATGCAATTAAACTGTTTTAAAGTATATAGACGATTAACAATGATGTCAGATTATTCTGATTTACATCAGTTAGCCAGACAAAAACAGTCAAAGTAACTTTTATTCTTGGATTTAACGTTGGCTAAATCTAACCTAAGGAGTAGTGATGTATGGAAGTGAGAGTTGGGGCATAAAGAAGGCTGGTCACCAAAGAATTGATGCTTTTGAATTATGGTGCTGGAGGAGACTCTTGAGAGTCCCTTGGACTGCAAGAAGATCAAACCTCTCCATTCTGAAGGAAATCAGCCCTGAGTGCTCACTGGAAGGACAGATCCTGAAGCTGAGGCTCCAAGACTTTGGCCACCTCATGAGAAGAGAAGACTCCCTGGAAAAGACCCTGATGTTGGGAAAGATGGAGGGCACAAGGAGAAGGGGATGACAGAGGAGAAGATGGTTGGACAGTGTTCTCGAAGCTACCAGCATGAGTTTGACCAAACTGCGGGAGGCAGTGGAAGACAGGAGTGCCTGGCATGCTCTGGTCCAGGGGGTCACAAAGAGTCGGACACGACTAAACGACTAAACAACAACCACCTAAGGATGGTGCAACCTGGCCTGCAAGCAACTACTACTACTACTGATGCCTCATTATAGACCCAGTTTAGGAGTATCAACAGGCAAGTCTCTAGTTCACTTCTCACCAAAACCATAAGTTCATTAAGTGGTCCTAGGCAAGCCATAATCTTCTAGCCTCTCACCTGCATTATGGGGAAATTACTGAACTACCATGTAGGGCAGGTTGTAAGCACTGTGTGTGAAATACTTTGAATACTCAAAAAGCACTATATTAAATGCCAACCATATTAAACTGCCTAAAAGAACCAATAAAGGTAAAGGTAAAGGTACCCCTGCCCGTACGGGCCAGTCTTGACAGACTCTGGGGTTGTGCGCCCATCTCACTTAAGAGGCCAGGTGCCAGCGCTGTCCGGAGACACTTCCGGGTCACGTGGCCAGCGTGACATCGCTGCTCTGGCGAGCCAGAGCCGCACACGGAAACGCCGTTTACCTTCCCGCTGGTAAGCGGTCCCTATTTATCTACTTGCACCCGGAGGTGCTTTCGAACTGCTAGGTTGGCAGGCGCTGGGACTGAGCAGCGGGAGCGCACCCCGCCGCAGGGATTCGAACCGCCGACCTTTCGATTGGCAAGTCCTAGGCGCTGAGGCTTTAACCCACAGCGCCACCTGCGTCCCAATACTAGCTTTAAAACTGTCATGCACAAGGGTAGAATGGGAAAAACCCAAACACAATGTTTCAGTTGCTAGGTAACTCCCCATTCAGGTTCTCTGGTTCCATTTCATTGTTGTAGCTGCTTCCAAACTGGATAGGGAATTGTAGCAAGAAGAATGACCACCACCCACCACCACAAAAGACAACACCAAATGATTTCACCTGGGATGGGGAGAGAGGGGGGAACAGAAAGCTAGTCCTCAAGTCTAGGTAACCCCTATTTGTGGCCTGCTGGCAAAAATAGTCACTAAACACAGCAACATTTATGTAAATGAAAAATGGATAAAGGGTTAAGTGTAGGTAAAACAGAATAATATTCTACAGTCAGTTAATTACAAAAGACTTGTCCTATGGGACCGCCTCTCCTGGTATGCCCCACGGAGGACCTTAAGGTCCATGAATAACAACACTTTGGAGGTCTCAAGCCTCAAGGAGGTTAGATTGGTTTCAACTAGGGCTAGGGTTAGGGCCTTTTCAGCACTGGCCCCGACGTGGTGGAACGCTCTCTCACAAGAGACTGCGGGATCTGACACCTTTCCGCAGGGCCTGCAAGACGGAGTTGTTCCGCCTTCGGCTTAGACTCACTCTGACCCCTTATATGGGATTTGGTATATAAATTTTCACTTGACTTTTTTGCTGGCCCATATAGGACCAGCATGGCTGGCTGGCTGGGGTGAATATCTGATGTTTCCTTCCTTTATGGTCTTGATTTATGGGCTATTACTAAAATGAGGCTGCATTTTAAGCTGTATTTTAATTGTTTGTTTGTTGTTGTTTTTCTTTTCTATTATGTTTTATTGTAATTCATATTTGGTGTTAGCTGCCCTGAGCCCAGCCCTGGCCGGAGAGGGCGGGGTATAAATAAAAAATTATTGTTTTTATTACTATTATTATTATTATCTGTACAGTGGTGCCTCGCAAGACGAAAAGAATCCCTTCCGCGAGTCTCTTCATCTAGCGGTTTTTTCATCTTGCGAAGCAACCCTATTAGCGGCTTAGCGGATTAGCGCTATTAGTGGCTTAGAAAAAGGGGGGGGGGAGCGGAAAAAAATCGCAAGACTCACAAGACGTTTTCGTCTTGCAAAGCAAGCCCATAGGGAAATTCGTCTTGCGAAGCGCCTCAAAAACGGAAAACCCTTTCGTCTAGCGGGTTTTTCGTCTTGCGAAGCATTCGTCTTGCGGGGCACCACTGTATAGCAAAATGCTAAGTTGTACAATATGATTCTAAAGTGCGTTAAAGTATTGACTTTTTAAAATAACATAAATATCAATAGCAATCAGTGAAAATTTTTATTAACAGCATGAGCTTAGTATCCAGTTATGCTGGATGGTATGGGACTGCGACAAAATCCCTTTCAGACTTCTCCCTGTCATGCTAATCTTCCAGGTACAAGAAGACTTTTTTCTATATAAACATTTGCTGCATCTCAGATCACACACATTCAGCTTAAACTAGTATAGCCCTGGTACAGATTATATAACCTTTCCCCGGCAAATGCACACAAATATCCAACAAGCCCTGCTCTCTCTGGAAGAAAGAGAAAAGTGAAGAAAATTGATTTAACCAGTCAATCTCACAAATTTCAATGGGAGAAATTTAAGCACCTCAAATCAAATTGCATGTATCGCTTAACCAAAGGGGTCATTACAATAGAAAGCAACCAAAATACATAATTCCTGTATTAAAAAAATATTAATTAAACTAATTAAATAAATAAATCACCCCAAGCACCTCTCCACCAGCACACCACACTCATTTGCAGACTTCCCACATCTCATCTAGCAGCACCTTTACCTAACAGCTTTAGCCCAATGTTCCATTTAGAAGCAGACACGTACTGCATTATTTTTCATTTATTGGTAGGCGTAACCTATTTAACAGATTTTTAAAAGCCAGGACATCTGCTTTAGCAGGAAAGAATACCACCTACAGCACCTACTTGACATTTTAGGTAAGCCTTGAGAGCCAGCTTTCTAAAAATAAAGAGGGGGGCAATTACCTTGATATTTCCCGCAGATAAACAGTCTGCATAGCTTTCTTCAAGTGGGATTCAATATTTTTCCAAAGTTTGCGTGTGTCTCGTTCACTTGCTGTATCACAAACACACAAAAGTAGTATTGATTCAAGATGAACTTTGAGAAGTCTTCAGGTGATACACTGGCTCTTGGATTTAATATAGGTCTACAGATTAAAAGTCACATTTCTTTTGAGATTCTGGTACTGATTATGTTCATAACATCAAACTATAATATAACTGTTTGTTATGCTGCAAATGTTGCATAATGGAAAAATGTTTTGATAACGGACCGATGGTTTAGCATGATATGCATAAGGTAGAACAAACCTCAGCTTATGCACTCTCCCCTCCTATGCAGATGCGTACAATCTGAGAATAACTGGAACTGCAATCATGGAAATTGTAGAGTTGGAAGGGCCCACAAGGGTCATCCATTCCAACCCTTTGTAATACAGGAATCTTTTTGTCCAATGTGGGGCTCAAACCCACAACTCTGAGATTAAGAGTTCCATGCCCTACTGACTGATAATTCTATGTCTTATCTGCATCCTTTTAGCTGAAAAGACTCTTCAGTCCTGCCCTTTCCTTGTTAATCAGGTGCAGACAAAGCACCGTCCAATTACCTAACCATTGTTCAAGAGACTTAAATTGCACAATCCCTACCTTCTCACTCATTCTCTCCGGAAAGCATCCCCCTCTCCTTCCTTGGAGATCAGCCCTATGGGTATAGCCAATCTTGCTGTTCAGTTTAGCACAGGGTCCAAAAAGCACACTCGATCTCCTAACTATGATTAGACGACTGAGCCTGCCCATGACCCCTAAAGTATTGCACACCCCATTTCCAACAATGATTACCAATTGTGGTTTGGGGAATACACATAAGACTAACTCCACAGCAAGCCCCAAAACTGAAAGAGAACGATGCCCAAGTGAGAGAGAAGGCAGGAAGAGTAAATCAGCCCAAGGAGCACTTCTGATTTGCCTAATCATGGTCAGAAATATATAAAGAGTCAAAGCTTTTTATTGTCTCCTCTCTAGAATCATCCACTATTTATTCATATGAACGAAAAACACTCACCCTTTTGCTGGGCCACAGGCTCACAGTACTTGGAAAAATTGAGTGCAGCCTGCAAGACAAGCAGTGGTATAATTGGTATCATCCCACATTTGAAATCCTTACATCCCTGGAATTTGAAAGAACCCTGGGACACATTTTAAAAATATCCCACCCCTATCCAAAAAGGAGCTGCAACACCCCTCTCCAACCCTGAAGAGAAGCAGCTTACAATGAAATTACATGCAAGAGAAATAAAACAAGAAAATGGTAGATGGATTAGTGGCTGCACAGAGCCATAAAAACAAAATCTTTGCCATGGATAATAAGCAGGACAGTATACAGTGGTGCCCCGCAAGACGGAAAACCCGCTAGACGAAAGGGTTTTTCGTTTTGGAGGCGCTTCGCAAAACGAATTTCCCTATGGGCTTGCTTCGCAAGATGAAAATGTCTTGCAAGTTACTGCGGGGTTTTTTCCCTCCCCCCCCTTTTCCTAAGCCCTAAGCCGCTTATCAGCTGATAAGCCGCTTATCAGCTGATCCACTAAAAGCCGCTAAACTGCTAATAGCGCTAATCCGCTAAGCTGTCAATGGGCTTGCTTCGCAAGACGAAAAAACCGCTATACGAAGAGCCTCACGGAACGGATTAATTTCGTCTTGCGAGGCACCACTGTAATGCCATTATCTGGTAACCTGAAGGTCCTGAATGCATGTCCATATTTTAAGACAGGAATGGGGAACCTTTCAGTACTGGAGCCACATAACCTAGTGGGCAACTTTCCAATGGTCACATGCTGGGAGTGGGTGCAACAATGGATATAAATATCTTTGTACAGTAGGTTACAGTCCAGCCACATAAAACTCAGAAATTTCTATTTGTGTACCTATTCATCTAGGCAACCAAGAGGCATTAGTACATTTCAAGGATGTTCAGACACAGCAACCATGTCTTTCAGAACTTGCTCAGCTGCTGGTGAGAGAGCTGTGTTATTCCAGCCCCTACATGTAGGCAACAGTTACTTTTATGTATGCAGATCAATAATGTGGCTTTGTGAAGGCTGCAAGCTCGCTGAGCTTCTCTTTCTTGTCTGCCGAGCCGTCAACCTAGCAACCTACACCTGGTTACATACTGAGAAATAGCACAGAATCCACATGCCATGTTATATAGGACATTCTAAGAGTTCCAAAGCCAGCATCAAAAGCACCATGACACCACATTCATTATGAAAGCACCAAAGAGATCCCTTACTAGATGTCGGAGCTCCTTCAGGTCCCTGCAGACAGGATAGAAAACTCCTAGCAGAATATTTATATATGCAGCATAAAAATCAAAAGAATACTCCGGAGGATGGTCATGGGACAGAATCTTTTGCAGGTGTCCTGTTTAAATAAAGAGCATTGAAAAACAAAAAGCTGATGAGCACATCATAGAATTGTTCTCAGGCTAAAAATTATGCAGAGAACAAACAATGTTTGCATACTTTAGATATACAGTTATACTTCAGCAAGAAACACCCCTTTCTTCCAGAGGGCCTGTAACCCCCTCCTGGCAATCCAGCACTGAACACATTTTAACCAGCTCTGGAAAATCCAGTAGTAAGGAGTCTCCAACGTGAAAGAACAGTGATTGTCAAAATCACCATGTCTGGTTTCAGGGGGAAGCTTACATGTTTCCAGTCATCTCTCTTCAAGATAAAGGCACACACTTTTGGACTCAGTCAGCTGTGAGTACAGCAATCAAACCTAAACAAACTTTAAGTACCCTAAATCAGGCATTTTTAATCAGACCAAACTCCAAGGTTCCCCTTCTGATCAATTTCTCTTTCAGGCCCAGATTTCAGGGTAAGAACAAGTTCTCCATTTCAAATTTGACCCGAGTTGTTAATTCAGTGTAGGTATTGAACGACAGAAAAACATGCACTTTTATGGATTCCAGCTTTAGTCAATACATATTTATAATTTCCAGCTGTCCTATTGTGCTATTTAGGGCTGCTTTCATAAGTCACCGTGCTGCTATGTGTGCCCTAATCATTATGCTATATACCAACCTTAGTTGTTCATTAATTTACATAGTATTTTGTTCATAGCTATATTTTTCTGTATTGCTATTTGTAACACTAATGCATTTAAATGTAATCCTTACTGCGTCAATCTTCATCAGTATCTGAATTTAAGAATCTGTGACAAGGCAAAAAACAGAGCTACTGTTTACTCTTATGCTTAGGACCTAGTTTAGAACACCAGGAGAGATGATTTTTTCTTTTCTTCTTAGCTCCATCCCACCCAACCATGAGCATAAAAAGCTCTTTAATATATATAAAAAGCATTTTGCTGGTGACCAGTTCTGGTAGCTACAACAGTGCTGAAAACTTGGTAATGTGATATGCACTTAAAGATAAAGAATTCCAAGATTTGGAAGTTTAACTAGCAACATCATTTCTCTCTCACAGTGAGTAAGGACCACTCTCCCCAAAAGCTCTGGATTTCACCATCCTTTTCATAAAACCAGGTTAATTCTCTCAAACCAGGAGTTCTTAATTCCTTGGACTGCAAGGGGTGTGATGTATACACACATACAGAAAATAAAGGTACGAATTATTCCTTCTTCAAAAAGTAGATGTTAAACATCATCCCAGCGCCCATCAAATCTAGTATTCTGTTTGCATCCAAGAGTAACTAGCCAGTTCCCTTTGGAAACTTGGAAGCATGTTGTGGAGAGAAGGTAGCTTTCCCTAGTCGGTTTGCCTCCAGCATCTGATACTCAGGTATACAGCTTCCATTCACAGAGATTTCGTTTATCTATTATGTTTAATAGCCACGAACAACCCAAAACAAGTGTATTGTGTTACCTATGCTGTAGTCTGGAAAAAACAACGGCAATGGTTCAAGGCATCCTGTAGCTGGACGAAGCAGCTCCCAAACAATTTCACTAAGAAGGACCACAGTCACATTTCTCTCCGTCTAGAGGACAGGGGTTGGGGAGGGGAGAGAGGGAAAAGGTGACCTTGTAGTTGCGTTTTTAGTCACAGAAAAACTTGTGAAGTTTCTTTCTAATTGAAACAAACTCATCTGAGTCAGCATTTTATTGCAAATTATTTGCATAATCATAAGACCGTAAGCAGCCTAATCAAGCAGCTAATACATCTGCATTTTTAAAAATCCAGTTCTTCTATTGTTGTGTACTATGGCATTTAAGCTAAATAGGGCTGCACATCTTAATTGTCAGGAAGGAGGCTTGTGTTTGCTTGAAAAAGCTTGACTCTTAAATTATTAAAATCTTAGTAAGATAAATGGACAGTCCATCCGTTGGTCAGTTGCTTTCACAACATGCCTATGAGCTCAGTTGAGACATAGCATTTTCAGTCTTCAAATCATTGCTCCCTCCTTTCTTATGCAAGTTCCCTGCAGCAGCATGTTCCTAGGATTGTAGCTTGAAAATGAGGGACACAGCATCTGAATTGAGACTTCCTTATCATAAGAGTTGGAAGTGACCCTGAGGACCATCTAGTCCAGTGTTAGCCAAACCTGACCCTCCAGCTGTTTTGGGACTACAATTCCCATCATCCCTGACTACTGGTCCAGTTAGCTAGGGATGATGGGAGTTGTAGTCCAAAAACAGCTGGCGGGCCGAGTTTGGCCACCACTGATCTAATCCAATCCTCTACTTCTGAGTAGACATATATAGGATTCCAGCCTCAGTTTCTTTGAATTTACTACCCTACAGTTTCTAACAATACAGATTCGAAGGCATCAGTTTACACTAAGGGCAACTCCACCGAGAACCAGAAGATCAGGAATCTAGGCTTCTATAATTAAATCAAATCCATATCACTTCAGGAACTATAAATGCAGATTTATAAGTGTTTTCACTTATGTAATCAGAGGCGCCAATTGCTGTTCAGGCCTGAATTATTCGGAGGGAGAGAAAATGTGTCTCTTCTCTCTTAAGATACTCAAGGAGCTTTACAGATAAAGGTAAAGGGACCCCTGACCATTAGGTCCAGTCGCGTACAACTCTGGGGTTGCGACGCTCATCTTGCTTTATTGGCCGAGGGAGCTGGCATACAGCTTCCGGGTCATATGGCCAGCATGACTAAGCTGCTTCTGGCGAACCAGAGCAGCGCACAGAAACACCGTTTACCTTCCCGCTGGAGTGGTACCTATTTATCTACTTGCACTTTGATGTGCTTTCAAACTGCTAGGTTGGCAGGAGCAGGGACCGAGCAACGGGAGCTCACTCTGTCGCGGGGTTTTGAACCGCCAACCTTCTGATTGGCCAACCCTAGGCTCCATGGTTTAACCCACAGCACCACCCACGTCCCAAGGAGCTTTACAGACATATAGTAAAGTGAGGGAGGCAAAGGCTTTTTAATACCTTTTAACTTACCTACCAAGATTTTAAGGCCCTTGTCCAAATCTAGCGGCTGAGTATCACATGAAAACAAAGGCATTTCCCATTATTAAGAGAAGAGTTTATGTTTTCAAATCTCACCTTCCATAGCACACAATATGACCTTGCTACATATATCAGTTTCTGAATTAGGATCAATTAGCTTTTCAAGCCTCTTTTGCATATCACTATTGTTCATCATCACACAAAAAATGATAGGTGTGTAGCCATCCTTCCCAAGAGCAGCACCAGGAATTTTCCAACAACAAGATCTCTAATTATTCTCCTGGTAGGAGAGTTAAGGAGTCTTGTCTGTTTTTCACAATACTCCTTGGCTCCTACCCTACCAGCAAGATATAAGAATCATGCACTATGCTTCTCTAATCCACTTGAATTGCTGCAAAAGCCAGCGTCAATCCAAAGCAAAACACATTTCTTCCCTGCAGTCGAAGTCTCACATTTGTTACAGTCACATTTGTTACAGTTCATCAGATTATTGCAAAAGAAACACATGAAAGTGACAAAGCAAGCAACACGCGCATTCTCCATTCCAGTGTGCTACCAAGATTAATGCACATCTACAAAAAAATGATCAGTACCGTTTATCAGGTTCCTACATGTACAGGAAAGTGGCAAGAAGAGCAACCCTGAACTAGCATTTCAAATGCTCTAGGAGCATATCGTTAACTTCCCTGTCCTAGAAAACAAAAGGTAAGCTGTAACAAGCAACATGAAACATCTACTTTACACAACATAATTCCAAGGTGGAAAGGGGACAATGATGATTCTCTTGTCTCCAACACTGGACCACTGTACACATCACAATAGTTATTGGTTTACCATGAATGCACAGAAGGCTCCAGTTTTGCTGCTCCCATAGCACAAGTGGGAGCAAGCTGTTTTATAGAATGCAGCTGAGGAATGAAGAAACCCATTCCAAAAGAAAAAGTTAGTTTCTTCAAGCTGTGGTGGGTAAGGATGCCTCCAGGTGAGCAAGAAAGCAGTGTACTGTAACTGGAAGAGGGATGGTACTTCTTTCTTTCTTAACGCCCCAGAGTTGCACTGAATAGTGGATTCACCCTATTTCACTGCAGAAATTGGCTCATTGAACCTACATAGTACATACTGGAAATTTGTTTTATAAGTACCGCTAAAATGAAGTCGCTCAATAAGGATCCCCTGGTCAATTTACTTACCAGTTCTTGTAGTCTAAGGAAACCTGGCAAGAGGTTTGTTTCTAGTTCCCTCAGCTGCTCTGCTTTATCCAAAACCTTTAAAACCAAAGAGGCCTTTTATTACGCAAAAGTAACTCATAAGCAATTTAAAACGTTTGAATTACTTAAGTCCACTGATTTCCAGTGAGGCTACTCTGAGTAGGATTAATGTTGGTTATCACTTTATATATAAACATGGGATCCTAATCCAAAGAGGAAAATACAATGGTGGATGAATAGACAGCAGGAGAGTGGGATTGAATGTGGTGGGGTGGAATTAAGAGTGACAGAGAAGGTCATCTGAAAAGCATAGTTAGGGAGTAGGACAGAGTTAGAGGAGCTGAAAGCTAAACAAACTAAGAATAATCAGGGAGAGTTAAGCTGTTAAAGAGAATTGTTATGCTAAAACTATGTGTTCTTATCAAATTACCAATAGTACTAGATATTATTTTCCACAAATAAATATATTTACAGAGTTCTACAATTAAGGAGGGTGACCTGAGGAAGACTGCATTAGGAGATTTCACTCCACACAGTGCCTTTTAATCACAGAGCCAAGTTTATAAAAGACTCTCTATACATTAATAGGTAGTGGCAGCAAATTATTTGGAGGACTATTAAGGGATGTTTGCACTCGATGGGCCACCTAAACAAATTATGCATTCATTTATTTCTATGTAACAAAATGTATATACCAAATGATTGCAATAAAAACTCTAGGTGGGCCTTAAAGATATTGGCAAACACTTTATACAGAACTTTACGTATGCCATCTAAGTAATCCTTTTAACAACACTGTCAAGGAATAGCATGCAAAACGTCCTAGATTCAATCCCTGGCATCTCCAGGTAGGACTGGAAATGTCCTCTGGCTGAAACCTTGGAGAGCAGCTTCCTATATTCCTGCTCCTTCTATGACCGCCGTACTGAGATTGGGGGCGGTGTGTGTGTGTGTGTGTGTGTGTGTGTGTGTGTGTATTATGGCTTGGCTAAGGCCACCTGGTGGATCCAACAGGGAAAAGGTCACATTAACTGTTATGCTACACCAACTCTTATGTGTTAAAGATAACTAGACTGATGAATTGCAATTCCAAACACAGGAGAGAAGAAACACGAAGGACACATTGTTCTCAACGCAGGTATAAACACAAATTTTTATTGGCACCATCCTTCACCGGGGAAAATGAATCATTTTGAGCCTCATGATTAATCATGATTGTTCAGTACCTGTTCTTGGATTAAGAGAAGCATTTAGAAGCCACTGAAGAGACCATCCATTTATCTTAATTTTCACTGAATTAATTGAGGCTGAAATATCTTACGTTATTTACGAATGAAACGAAATAGCATAGATTAGTTTTGCCAGCTTGTGCTACCAGAACGCAAGTTCTTCCATCAATCTCCATTTAAACCGCCCCATAATAAATCCAAAGACACAGGTTAATTCACATAAATTGATTTCTCCCCCACTCTTGTCTATTTTCATGCACAGCAGAATGAAATGCTCTAATTTAACACTTAATTGTTCTGATTTACCAACATCTTATCCAATAAAATTGATCATTCTACAACATTTAATGCCCTGCCCTAGTATTTTATTATCTATTTTCAAGTAATTTCAAATATTACATAAGTAACATTATTAATTCCCAAAAATTGGCTCTAAAACCAGTTAAGTCAAGGGTTGCTCCGCTGTAACATGCTCATATGACAGCAGTCAGAATCTCACACCACATTTTTAGCATTTATCTATGCTCATTTTATGAGCATAAATTTTATGCTCATTTTATGGTGCTGGAGGAGACTCTTGAGAGTCCCATGGACTGGAAGAAGATCAAACCTCTCCATTCTTAAGGAAATCAGCCCTGAGTGCTCACTGGAAGGACAGATCCTGAAGCTGAGACTCCAATACTTTGGCCACCTCATGAGAAGAGAAGACTCCCTGGAAAAGACCCTGATGTTGGGAAAGATGGAGGGCACAAGGAGAAGGGGACTACGGAGGACGAGATGGTTGGACAGTGTTCTTGAAGCCACCAGCATGAGTTTGACCAAACTGCGGGAGGCAGTGGAAGACAGGAGTGCCTGGCGTGCTCTGGTCCAGGGGGTCACGAAGAGTTGGACACGACTAAACGACTAAACAACAAATGCTCATTTTTCCTGGAGAAAATGGAGGAGGTCCTTTGATGTACTTTGTTTAAATGCATAAAGATACTGTACATTTAAGTAAGCATTTCCTTGACTTCCCACTTAGCACTAATTCTTATCGCTAGAATGGTGGGAGTCTTCAATGTAAGAAAATCTCTTCCACCAATAGCAACTGTCTGAATACCAGACAAGATGACATGGGTCCTTCTCTGCTGGGCAATGATTGGGTGTGAAGAACCCATACAATTGGCCGAGCCCAACCGGTGCTTATTTTCAGCAGCAGTATGGGATTTTTGCACCAGGAAGCAGTAAAGGGGAACTCTCCCTTGAAAATAAGGAATTACTGTACTTTCTACCATCCACTCACCTTGTCACTACTACCAGCATTATTTTTGATAACATACACCTTGTCCAAGAGACACAGTCAGAAAGCACAATATCAAATTCACTACCTCTGAATTCAAAGAAATTAAGTGAGCCAAAGATGTTGGGCACACTTACTAACTTTTTTGGCTGTTTATTTAAACAGCAGACTTCCCTGGCATATCACAAACAGCTGTAGAAACATGCCTCAGTTTCAACAGTAATTTACCATGTGGAATATGGTGCTTCTGGCTTGAGAAACCATTGTTGAAAAACTCCCTTGAAGGTGCATGGTTCTTTGGAAAATGGCCAGAACTAACTACAGGCTAATTCATATTTATAGGTGTCACCTCGTAAGTGTCCCACACGAGTGGTGTGGAGCGGCCATCAGGTAGTCCTGATTTTGAAATTTACTACCTAACGTACAGAGTGCCAACATGGCTGCAGCAATCTATGCAATCCGGCAATTGGGCAACTCATTGGAGCCATGTGTGCAGCTTCCAGAAGCTGGCACCAGCTTTACATGTGAGCTCTTCTCAGCCAGTCACAATAGGATTGCTCTTAACGTGAGCCAGTCTTCAACTTAATGCACACAGCCTTTTTCATCTTAGCCTTCAGCCAAAGGCCAGGGCAAACACCTGTCTCAATTTTTTTTTTTTGGAAAAGCACTTGGGTTTGGGACTTTGGTGAGCCTGTAATGGCAAGAAACAGGACAGCCACGAGGAATACCTCCCTTATGTACATTAGCCAACCATCTCCCTTACAACCAGTTTAGAGCTACGAAACCTGGATTTAAATATCAAAGCAGGACTGCAGGATATTGCACATATCCTCTTCCCTGATGATAAGCACATTCTCACAGTATAGGAGCAAAGCCAGGTCCACTTTAACCTCCTTTGAAGACATTCACATAAACCAAGGAAGAGGATCAGAAGGAATGCACAACAGGAGTGGTAGAGTGTATACAATCCCACAGCCCACTCCCAAAACCAGAGATCAACCATAGGCCTGAACAGAGCCTTAGGAACAAAGGAAACTGCCTTATACCAGGTCAGACCAATTTTCTCCCTAGCCTAATACTGTCTGCTCTGGCCAGAAATGACTCTCTAGGATCTCAGGCAGAGATCTTTCGTATCAGTTGTGGTCCTTTTAACTGGAGCTACCCAGGATTGAATCTAAGAACTTCTCTATGCAAAATATGTATTCTGTCGCTAAGCTACGAATATTATTTTCACTGGAGATCAGTGTGACAGAAATCAGTGGGGCTCATACCCACGTAAGCATACATAAGTTTGCAGCCATAAGGGCACAAAACATGACAGTAAAGACATAGTATAATTAAAAAAAGTCAGGAGTTAATCCACCATTATAATAGCCAATGTTTAATAGGTATCTGAACGTGTTTCAAAACGTATTGACAGATTTTTATTAGACTCCAGGATGGGCAGTGTACTAGTAGCTTGCTGCATAGAACACCAAATGAGGGAAGGTGGGGTAGGGTGGCGGTGAAGTTACAATTTGTTCAAAATTAACATAAAATTTTCAGTGTGATATTACTTTCTCAGTTTTCCTCAGAGGTTCAGAATGAGATCTTTCTCTTGAAAGGAATTCATCTATTCCCACTGTGTATCCATTAACGAGTGTTTCTGCATTAACTATTTTTCATACAAAGTAGTACAATAATCTTTCACCCACATTTCCTTTCTCCTCCATCTACTCTTCACAGACTATGTTGCCCAATTAATTTTTCATTGCTCTAGTTATACGTACACACTACATTATTTATTCAAGTGCGCTTAAAGCTTTTACAACAAAAACCCCAGATTTTCATCTTGCCCCTAGACTATAAGACTATAAAATTAACAGCCTGTTGTTATTCATAGGAGCTAATTCCCCTCCCCAAACCACAAACTTTATGCTAGCCTACCCAAACCTTCCCATTTACATTAGCTGCCCCACTTAATAGCTTTATAGTACAAACCCTTCAGTAACAGAACAGTTAGTCGGCTGTCTGAGTTGTTTGTTCCCCTTCCCACACTTGGCTAAAATAAACATTGATATGTTCTAGAATCCTCATTCACCTTTACATAATCAATTATTAAATCAGGGAGTTTAAAAAGCTGCCACGGAGAGGCTTATGATTCTTTGGAAGTAAATATGAGATTGCTCAATCAGAAGATCACAATGGTGGACAAACGTTTCTAAAAGGCACCACCACTTCCATTCTAATATACAGCTGCAGTAAAGTTTTGGATGTGTTCTAGGCTGTATTTTTAGTTCACGTTAGGCAATGGGGAGGTCAAACTGGCCAGAACAGTGTCCTACATGAATGGGCACCTTAGAGCTAGAGTGAGCAGAAGTTGGATCTCTGGATGCAATGAAGCTGACCAGCAAGAATTTCTGACTCCCAGTTGCTCAACAAACAAAATACTGTAGATTCCACAATCCTGAATTCAGCCCAGTGCTGACCTAGAGCATGACTCCTGCAATATGTGGGATGTTCCTTAACAAGCAAGACAGTGCAGGAAAAGTTTTGGTTGGATGTAAATTTTCCCTTCCAGTGCCAAAGGAAGACAACCTCTGGGTCTAACACAAAACATTAAAATAAGAATGGGAAATCTATTTAATTTCCATTGCCAAGAAAAGCTACAACAGTCTTGGAAGCTGCTACTGAACTCATAAATCAGTTGGGTTTTGTTTAAGTTGTGAAGAAACTTCCTAAATGGATGGTGGCAATGTATAGAAAACACTTTAAAAAGTAGTCGAACTTTTCTGCTCTATTTAAAGAACAACGTATCTTCCTAAATCCTAAAATTACTGAAGATGATCTCAAGCTAGCTATAAAAAACCCTGAAAACCAATAAAACATCAGGCCTAGATGGGTTTTCTTAAAATTTCTTCAAGAAATTTAAAGAACTTACAGGAGGAAGAGGAAGCCCACCTGCTCCTGCCAAGGAGACAGGGGCCAGCTTCAGTCGCCTTAGCAATTGCCTTCTTCATCCTCCCCACCTCCTTTACGAAACTGTAAAACACCATCATATTGCCGGCGGTGTATTACAATGTTGGAAAGTAGATATCACCCAGCCCTAAACCCAGGTGGCCTTTCAAACTTACCACATACAAAGTTTGTTTCTCCAGATCAGGTGTCATAGTTGCCTGCTTAAATAAACGTATGAAATCGTTGAACGTATCACAGAATGGAAGAGGATATTCTTCCTTAGAGGAAAGGCTTTGTAACTGTCTCAAAATTTCTTCTAGAAGTAGTCTTGAAGTGAAACATTCAACACAGTTCACAAACACATGAGGCAGCTAAGGAGAAAGAAAATCACATTAATGCTGTTACAAGAATTTGCAGAGAATACCACCAGCAGGTGTTTTTTTTTTGTTTTGCTTTTTTTAAAAAAGAAAAAACCAACAACCTGAGAGATTCATTCACATTTGTTGACATAATTACTTCTCAATGAGGATTGCTTGCTAACAAACATGCAAGTATTTCAGTACTAAATATTGAATCATTGGACTTCATGTATGAAGACGAAATAATTATTACATTTGTTGCCATTTCAATGTTCATGAAAGTGAATCCAATAAACAACTACAGTGGACCCTCGGATTATGTTACCTTTGGGTAACATAACTTTCGGGTTGCGAATGCAGCAAACCTGGATGTGTATACTTCTGGGTTTCGCCGTGCGTGCATGTGCAAAAGCACTCTGTGCATGCTCAATTGCACCCCGCGCATGCGCAAGAAGGGCACCTCCGGTTACGAAGCTTTTGGGATACGGCCGGGCCTACGGAATGGATCCCATTCATAACCAGTATTATACAATGTCAACCACAAATTCACTACCACTCCCTCTAGCTGTAAACAAGGTTAGAGAAAGTTAATGAGAACATGGCACAAAAGCAGCAACAACATTATCTGACAGGCCCCCAAATGAGGACCATGAGCATCACAGGGCAAGTTGTGAGAGGCTAAAAAGATGTTAAAATGCACAATATGATCCATCCAAAACATTACAAATACTTAATACGGATTGTTAAGATATGGTTTAAGCACAGCATGAAGCTGAAACCAGTAAGTTTTTTCTTAGTTCACTCTTGTTCTGAAGTGTTAGCCCTTGTCTTATCATTCATGTCACCTCAACCCCACATGGATCATCAACAGGGCCAGCACAAGACATATTGATGCCTGAGGCACAGTAGCATTTGACACTCCCCTCCCAAGGCCACTCAAAGTCAATCAAGTTATTTTGGCACCTAAGGCAGAAAAGCTCACAAGGGCCTCTCCTACTTCCTGCCAGTAGAAATACAATAATAATAAATTAAACAACTAACCATCTGCTGCCCTTTCATGACAGACAAAATAAATTACCTTAAGTGGCCACCTTCAGGTATGCCTAATGATAGGGCTGGACATGTACTGTCACTATAGCCAGTACCAGTCACTGCCAGAGGAAGGGCAAATATAGAAATACAACAGCACTAAGTTACAGCTGATTTGTAGGGGCAAACAGAGCTTTGCTTCCTTGTATTCATTGCTGAATAAGCCAAGGCCCGATGTACCAATTATCTGGGGACAGTCAAGAATGGTTTTCTTGAGGAAACAGATGAACAAACTGATGGTTTCAGAGGATTTTTTAAAACAAAACTTGAAAGCATTTCCCAATATACAGTTTGAATCCATTATTCTTCTTACCTCTAAGGTTTTCAGAAGAGTCTGCATCACATAAGTCTTCCCACTGGATGTGTGTCCATAGATAAAAAGGGATGGGAAGCTCAAATGCTGACGCTGGACAAAAATTATATATATATATATTTAGTGTTTGTTTTATTTCTTTTCTTTTCAAGCGCACTGGCCTTTCTTCAATCAAAAGATGTACAGAACTTTGACTCATCAAGTTTTGGGCTAGATGAAAAGTTGAAGAATGAAGGGTTCGCTAAAAATGCAGCAACTAAGATCCACCAGGACAGCTTTATCCCTTTGATTTTATAATCCATCAAAATACAAGGAAGTTCGGTTCAAAAGAATGACTGGCCTGAAGCCCAGTACTGAAACTCCCAAGACATTACAAGTCAAGAGACTGGCCTGTTTGGTAACAGTACCCAAGGCTCCATGACAGAAAGCCTTTAATATGGAGCATACGGATAGCTTTTCAAAAACATCACTGTGAGAGTTTGTAATTGTAAGCTGCTTCGAAAGCCAATCGCAGCTAAAAGCAAGAAACAAATACAATAAACTTGTTGAGTCAAAGGCCATGTTCACACATTAACAGTAAGTCAAGAACCTTGGCTGAATTAGCCATACTGTGCACAAGCTACGTAATAGTGCATGCAGCCCAATCACTTGCTTCACACAAGCAGGTAAACGTACTAGTTAGGAGACAACTTCTGAACCCAAGTGCTGGGAGGGCAATTACTTGGGTGCTGGGAAGGGCGCCAGGGCTATGAGGGGATTGATAAAGCAGAGAGTCTGTGTGCAGATGTTTTGTGTGCGTGTGCTTACTCAAAGGGATGGGTGGTTTTTTTCAATATATGCAGTGAAGGGACTAGGCTGAGTGAAACAGTTTTGGGGTGATCTTCCCGTTAACATGGTTTCTAAGAAATGGCTTTGTGATCTGGAGTTCCTAGGTGAGTTACTTGTCTTTTAGCCTCACTAGTGACCAGCTATGCCCACCACAGTGGCTGTTTTGTGAATGGGCCTGCCCCCACCATGGCAGCCAATACAATTTTGCAGAACTCCAACTGTGCTTGCATGCTCTGCAAAATTGGAGACACCAGAACTAAATAGAGAATGCTTTTCCAGTATGTGGTTAAATACCTTCAAAGAGAAAATAAGTCAATGATTTGCAATTCTGAGGTACTGGCACTTAACTGCATAATATCTCTCCCTCTCTCTCTCCCTCTGCTTAGCAAGAAACTTGCTTACTTTTTTTTCAATTTACAGAAAGAGTTGCATATCCAAACCACTGATTATTAAGTCAATATCTTGCTTCTTAACCATTTTTAAATATTTTCTGGAAATTGTTCTGAGTTGCTTTTCCAGTCCACAAGCTATTGCACTGAGCCATCTGAGGCTGAGAAAGTCTTAGATGTACTGCATGATGTACTGCAAATACAGCAAAATGATAATTGTACAGGTTCATAAACTTACATGCTGACAAGCGATTCATGATGGTAACAAGAGGAAGAAGGGTGATTCCAAATGAATCAATCTGAAATCCTCATTGGAATTCATAGTTTCATTGTTCATCCAATCTTTAATCTACGAACACTTTACCTACGGTAGGGCAGCTGGTCTGAACACACTTATCACTCATACAAAAAAACTTCTTTAGTGATGTATATGCACAACTGTACTAAATTCTTCCAATCCTTCCATGTAAAAAAAGCTGACTGCAAAATTCCAGGGTATCACATGTACAGATGTATGTATGCATGTATGTCCATTCATTGCTGTGCACACCCAAGGAGGAGACAGGATGATGAGTAGCTACTGTCCCACCTCACATACAGATTTGCTAAATCTGATATTGTGTACACTGGCCCCACAATGAGTAGTTTTCTAAACAATGAAATTTCAAATTCAATCAAATTATGTATCACTTCACACAGAAGGGGTCCTGAAACAATTTACAAAACCCTACAGAACAAAATGGATTAAAATGAAGCTGTTCACCCACAACAAAAACCACCCAACATAAACATGTGACCTCCTGCCACCTTATCAAAGGTTCTGTTTCAGTAAGGTATCATTCATTCTCCTCAACACTAACTATTTAAAGCAAATAACTGCATATTGGCAATTTTCAACACATCAAAAGTTATTTTAATTGTTGAGGGCAATATAAACACTCAACAAGGAAAAAGCAACACCACACATAAATCATTACTACTGCTTGGGAATGAAGCAAAAGAAAAACAGGGGGGGAATCTATTTTGAAGATACAATTCTACCTGTAGCCATGTTCCTGTAACAACTGTTCAGACACAAGTATATTGTACACAGTGATAATTTTAAAGATAAACTGGTTAAAGAAAGAGTATAAACCGATAAAAATGTTTCTGAAATGAACACCATTTGAATAACTATTACATCCACGTCTTTCAGTTAACTAAGTTCAAGCTAAATGCCTGGGTAGACCAACAAGTGTTGCAATGTTTCCTGAAGGCAGGGTTGAAAAATTCATTCTTCAGGGATTACTAGGAGAATCCCTGGAAATGACTGAGATAATCAAAATCATCTCCATGGTTGAAAAATGTAACCTTTCATTTAAAAACAATCTGCATGTCTAGCACTCATGCTGAATACATCAGTACAGCAAGCTTCAGAAGACTGTCAGGCAAAATTAAATGCCGCAGCAGACTGCCGACATCAATTTCCATACCGTGAACCAAATGACACATTATTCTCCTTAACGGCTTGTAGGGATATTATATTTAATTACAGATAAAGGTAACAATTTCAACTATGCCACAGCCCATATTAATCAATGCAGGAGTTGCTGCTTATATAAGACAGGAGAGGGGAATAGCAGAGTATTACCCTCACAGTTTCTGCTTGAAGCGATGCTCTTCCCGTTATTAACATAAGCCAAATAATTTTTGTGTTTAAAAAATACCTTTTACATAAAGAATGAGCTGTGAGCCAAGAATTCCCCACTTCATATCTCACCTATCATGAATCCATACATAGGCCACTATCTTTTTGGCAGTGTGCCCCATTTGAAATAAGAGGACAATGTTGCCCAACTTAGCATAGCTTTATAAGGATATTAACATTCTGCAAGTAAGTTAGAAAGCACTACATGAAGATAGCTCTTTGTATAATAATTTTCCTGCCAAGGAAAGAATGCATTTCACAGAAGTCCCATACACTGTAAAAAAAACCTGGAACGTGTTCTAACACCACAGGTGATGTGGAGTGGTGGTCTGACACACTGGGCTTTACCATTTCTAATCTGAACTGAGAAGGCATCCTAGAATGAACACAACATAGTACCCTATACCTACAGCACAGGAAAAAGGTCAGTGCAGTGGAACTTCAGTTTTCAAATGTCTCCATTGACAAACGTTTTGATTTTCAAACCTTGTAAACCCGGAAATAAATGCTTCAGTTTTTGAACACTTTTCGGAAGTCGAACATGCACATTGTGAGTTTTCTGTATTGTTTTTTCCATTTTAAGGCTTCTGTATTGAGTTTTGGTTTTCAAACGTTTCAGAACTCAAACAGTCTTCCAGAACAGATTACGTTCAAAAACCGAGGTCCCACTGCCTTTCAGGAAATCTTGGCCCTCTGATAACTTTTTTTCAAATTAAGGAATTCCTGGTAACCATCGAGATACCACAAAGTCTCCACAAACACAGCTGGGGATACAGAGATACTGTATGTGGAGTACTTAAGGAGTAGCGCTACATAAATAGTACGCATTATTCCCTAATTACCTATTCAGATAAATAAATGTCAAAAGAAGGCCTTGTTCGTACATTAGAATTTAACAGAATCACTACTGAGGTTTATATGGCAACCTTTAAAAAAAGAAGGGGGGAAAAAGGCCTGACTAGTCTACATTTTCTTGTAAACTCCTATTGGTAGCCAGGGGAAGAAAAGCAGCAATACAAAACTGATATATTCAAAACTACCATAACTGCATTTCTTTGAACTTAAGAGAGACGTGCATGAGTTAATCCCTTGTGTTATGAAAAAGCACATGTGGTTAACTCATGTATGTATCTCTGAGTTCCAAGAACTCCTAAAGGACATGCTAAGGTAATAGTAAAGACTTGCTAAAGGTCACAGAGACCTTCAGTTAAAGTAAAATTTGAACCCAGGCCTTCCTGGGCCAACTGTGGTATATCCACTTCAGCTTTACTACCTGTCAGGAGCAAAAAAAACCAAAACAAAACACAGTTTTCCTGTCCAGTAAGAAATATGTTGCCTGAAAAGCAGACTTTGAAAATAAATAAATAAGGCCAAGTATCTTAGAGGGCAATTAAAAAAAGAAAATTAGAAAGTGCTACCTCTCCGAAGATTGATAACAAGGTGGACACTTGAGATTCCCGGAAAAGCACCAAGCTTTCCAAGCGAAGTAACGTCGCTTCTGGATATTCTGGATGTTTGAAAACAGGCATTTTAACTTCTGTCTCTTGTGTCTTGCAATTTCCAGGATTGCGGAGGTGGGCAGGTCTGTTAAGGGAAACATGAAGCGACAAACTGATTCTCACCTTATAGCATAGCGTTTCAGCAGCAGTAATAATAATAATAACTGAAGTAAATACTGCAGCCCAACCAATCGTCCACCTGAAGCCCAAGATGACAGCGGTCTGGGCTATAGTAAAAAAATAAAAATAAATGTGAGATTATCCCCACTAATTTGTAGCCAGGTATTTATGGCATAGATGTAGATTTTAACGATCAGACCGTCTGCAAAGAGGCAGCTAACACTTGAAAGTCGCTCCTCACGGGCACTAAATATCGACCACAGCGGTAATAAGCAGCACACCTGCCCGCCACGTTATTATTATTATTATTATTATTATTATTGGGGGGGAAGAGGTTTGTCGCCAATTTCTGTTTCAGGAATCGCTAGAAAGCGAGTCTGAGGTAAGGACTCCCAGTGAGTAAGCCCTGTTGTTCTGCTTCTGTGGAAGGAAGAGCCCTTGAAGCCAGACCCAGGCGCCCAAATATTTACCGGCCTCAGTTACCTCAGCTCTCCCTTAAACCGCCAAAAACCACCTTTCGCCCTCCCCCGCTCCGACTACGCGCGAACCCACTGAGCATGCGCGGCGAAGCCACACGCGCCTCCTACCATGGCTAAGGCGCAGGCGCACCGCGCGTTTGTTGGGGTTGTTTAATAAAATGAACATGCGCAATAGCAGCCGGTGAAGTCATTAGAGGGCACTTTCCGGTGCCCTTACTTTGGACGGGTGCTTTTCCTCCCCACGGCCTGCAGGGGGAGCGCGAGAGAGGAAGGGAAAGCAAAACGAAAGCGACGGCTGGAAGCAAAGCGGGAGCGCGCACGCAATGTCTTTGGGTATAAAAGCAACTGGAGAAGGGATGGGCAGCAAAATCCGCCTGGTGCCCCCACCCCACCGTGTCCAGTACCCGCTGCGGGGAAGCCGCCCGCTATGGAAGGGACGCGCCAGTGTGGCAAACCTATATTTAAGACCGGCCTTTTGAGACACTTGACATAACTTGCCATTTTACTGTTCACGGTGCATTTGCACGACCGGACGCCTTCAACCTGCCCCACATGCAACAAAACATGCCCCTCTCGTATTGCTCTCTGCAGCCACAGCAAGAGCTGTACAGTGGCGTAGCGTGGGTTGTCAGCACCCGGGGCAAGGCAAGTAATTTGCACCCCCTAACCCGTGGATTTGCGCCCCCTAACCCTAACCCCCAGATGTTGCGCCCGGTGCGGCCGGCCCCCCCTGCACCCCCCACGCTACGCCACTGGGGCTGTAACTCGCCAACGGTTTGACTTCACCCCCAAAGATGCACCCCACCCATAGCTGTCAACTTTCAGATTTGAAAATCAGGGATCAGCAGCCTCGAAAATAAGGGATCAGTAGCTTCACCTGTCCCGGGGACAGTTTACGTGATATCTAACAATCCGGGATAGCAGCTGGAAACGGCGCTGGAATAAGGGAATTTCCCGCAAAAAAAGGGGAAGGTTGACAGCTATGACCCCACCGTCTGCAGAGATGGATGGGTGCCAATCAACATTACTGCCCATTCAATCCCAGGTGGGTTTAACTAGATGCCCTTATTAATGAGCTCTGCTGCTGGAAATGCTTTTCCTGTGTGCACTCAGTTCTGAACAGCTTTACTCCCAAGTAATAAGTGGGTTTATGAAGGCAGCTTAACCCTGGAACTGTAAGGAAACAACAACATCGAACTCAGCAACTGAGTTCGTATACTCCAGTTTATAGATATTCTCCCCAGGGACATCTGCATCTGTTTTATTTGCAACACATGTCTGCCAAGCAGCATGAACAGGAATAATCTCGTGGATCGCCTTGTGAAGTATTTCCTAGGCATCATCATAAGCATCATAAGGTTGTTTTTCAAAGCATCACTCGGCTATTTTCATATCAAATATAAACAGCTCCCTCCCCCCAAAAAAGCTTATAACCTTTGTACAGAGCTATTAAGAAACTCTGTAAAGCAGTCTTTTCAGTTCTGCCTTATTGAGGCTTAAAGGCATATCCTTCGCCCACAGGAATTCTGCAGATCTCTGTTCCACACAGGAAAATGCCTTCTTTAAAGTCAGCCCATTGGTCTGCTTAGCTCAGTACTGTGGAAGTTCAATGGAAGCAGCTTTCCAGGGTTTCAGAAAGCTGTCTTTCCCAGCCCTATACGGAGAACACCAGAGATCGCTCCTGTGACCTTTTGCAAGGAAAGTATGCACTCTGTCGCCAAACCGCAATCTTTCCCCCTAGCTTCATGTTGTTGTTGTCCGACTCTATGTGACCCCATGGACCAGAGCACACCAGGCACTCCTGTCTTCCACTGCCTCCCACAGTTTGGTCAAACTCATGTTGGTAGCTTTGCGAACACTGTCCAACCATCTCTTTAAAAAATAATAATATTAATTTACATCAAAAGAAAAAACAAACAAAAAACATATTAATTTCACATCCAAATTTCACAACATATTCCTTTTTAGGACTTCCTCCAGCTTATCTGTAAATCATCCATAGTTATAATTTAAGTTGCACATTTCTTAATTTTGTATTGATATTGTTTATATCTTTCTTTCTATTCCCTTTAGACAATATTTCATAGTCTTTCACAGTGCTTCTTTAAATCCCGTTAGCATTATCTGTCCCTCCTTTATATGTTCCAGGTATTCCACAAATTTCCCCCAGTCCTCGATGAACTTTTGGTCTCTTAAGTATCTAATCTTTCCTGTCAATTTGTCCAGCTCCATATAGTCCAACAACTTCATTCTCCATTCTTCCACAGTCGGTATTTCTTGCTGTTTCCATTTCTGGGCCAGTAACACTCTTGCTGCTGTTACTGCATATTGAAAAAATTTACCATCTCTTCTTTTTATCTCATTCCTTAATATCCCTAGCAGAAAGACTTCTGGTTTCTTTATAAATGTATATTTTAGAATCTTCTTCAATTCATTATATATTTTTCCCCAGAAGTCTTTCACTTTCTTACATTCCCACCACATATGATAAAAAGAACCTTCTTTATCTTTGCACTTCCAACACTTATTACATGTCTTATACATTTTTGCTAATTTTACGGGTGTCATATACCACCTATAAAACATTTTCATAACATTTTCTTTTAACGTCATACATGCAGTAAATTTTAAACCTTCCTTCCATAGTTTTTCCCAACCATCTCGTCCTCTGTCATCCCCTGCTCCTTGTGCCCTCCATCTTTCCAGCCTAGCTTCATACTGTCCAGTAAACATGTATATCCAGGATATAGGTCTGTTTTGATGTTGGGAAAAGGATGCAGCAGACCAGGGTAGATAGCTCTGAACACAAGTACAGATGAGCAATGATAAAGCACACCGGCTCCATTCCAGATCTAATCATGCTAAAAGGTGTTCTTTAGGACAGGAAGCACAAGAATGTGGCTAGAAGTGCATATTTGTAATGTGGATGTGTGGTGCTGTGGGTTGAGGAGAGATCCCTGCTGAGCTCTCTGTATGTTCTGAAATTTGAAAAAGGCACTACAGCAGGAGTCTGAACTTTCTAACATTTCTAACCTGCTAATTTGCACTCCCCACACAACTTGCAGCCAGAGCAACAAAATTTGGCTCTCAGTACTCTTTTGCTACGCTTGAAAGGAGAAGGCAAAATGTTTTTAGGCATCATTGAATTCCTCATGCTCTAGTGCATGGACCTCTGCAAGGAGCTTGGGTTGCCTGTCTCAGATTATATATGTATATTCTAACATATGTTCATGTGACAAATAGGTAGCCGTGTTGGTCTGCCATAGTCAAAACAAAAAAAATTCCTTCCAGTAGCACCTTAAAGACCAACTAAGTTAGTTCTTGGTATGAGCTTTCGTGTGCATGCACACTTCTTCAGATGTGTATCTGAAGAAGTGTGCATGCACACGAAAGCTCATACCAAGAACTAACTTAGTTGGTCTTTAAGGTGCTACTGGAAGGAATTTTGTTTTGTTTTGAATATGTTCATGTGATAAAGCAAGTAAGATATTCAGTTAACTGCTATTTCATATAATGGATGGAATACAGGCCACTTAGAATTCAGCAATGGTATTTCCTGCTCTCCATGATGGAGAGGCAAGATGGAAAACAATTGCTGTCAGTAGAGCATTCTGGAACAAATTTCTCTCTGGCTCCACCCTTTGGAGATCTGAAAGCATCTCATTGGTCCACATGACATTGCTCCATTGATAATACCTTTCTATGGCTAGAAAGAGTGAACTACACACCAATATATTTGCCTCAGTGATATCCCAAACCAGGGCTGAAGTGATAGAGGAACCTGCTGAAAATTGTTCTAGTATATTCCACTGACAGGATTTGTTTTTTCTTTTTCCAGAATTGATTGACTGATTGAACTTTCCATTCAAGTGAATCCCAAAGCAGCTTGTGGACAATAAACAGCAACAGCAACATAATAAAACATCCTAGTTACAGCCCAAGTTATATAATTAACATAACTTCGATAAAACAATTACAAAGAATTAAAGCATAGAAAGCAACACTAACAAAAAGCTAAGAAGTAAATTAAACATTTGCTTTCTCTTTCTCTCTCTCTCTCTCTCTCACACACACACACATGCTCAATAATAATTTGCTAAAGTAGTCAGCCAGCATAGAAGAGGACCCTGATCCAACAGAAATACCTACAAACAGAATTGTTCAATATTTAGCACCCAGCTTCCAACACAACATTTACATAGAGTCTCCTGCTGCACCACAGTCAAGCTCTCACTAAAAGATCTGGACCAACTCCACAAAGCCTTCCTTGAGACTCTATGCTCTGGTGGAAGAGGACCATCACGTCCTACAGCCGTAGCACAAAACAACAAAGTTGGTGGTTTGGGTTAGAGAGAAAAGGAAATGCCATTGAGGAAATCTAAGGGGCCCATAATCCCAGCATGTGAGGTAGAGGTTAACAGTTTCTGGGCTGTATCCTTGAAGAGAAACTTGAAATGTGTATTCTGCTCTCTCCTTAAGCCTCTTCACTGTGAGTTCATTCAAATAATTTGCTTGGTGTTTTTGTTTTACTCGAGGCAGGGAACTTGCTGTGATCCTCTAAATAACATTTGGCAGGGAGAAAAATCATGCTCCCTTTTCATATGTGATGATCTGACAAAAAAATTAAGCAATTTCAAGATGATTTCTTCATCATCATCTTCATCCTTGCAGCAATTTTGTTGTTCAGACCCAGTCTGTCTTTCATGTAAACATCCATCCCATTTCTGCAAGTTTCTACTAAGGCATGAAGGACAGCTCCCTCTGTAATTGCTGTCAATAAAAGAGCTTTGAATGATGTGCTTCATCTTGAGGCGGAAAAAACCAAACAAAACATTTCCTAACTGCAGAAAGAAGACAGAAAGACACTGTTTGTTGCAGTTGCAGACAAAGACTCAATGTGGGCTTCACTTCTCAATCTATAAAACTTTTAAAAAGCAGCTAAATTTTACCCTGGGCTGATAAATTGCTTACTGAGACTGACAGAAAAATCCTATCTGCTACTCAGCTTGATCTCTTCCCTCAATTCTATTTTCTGTAGGCTTGCAGCTGTCTCAGTCTTAGGTTTATATGTCAGCAAAAATAAACCTGGCATATTAACAAAGGAGGGAAAGGAATTGAGAACAGAGAGGTGAGATGGGGGGGGGGGGGTATTTTTGATTCTCCACTCAACAAAATCCTTGCAAATTATTGATTAGCTGTTTACAAAAGACAAAAACAAGAATCCTCCATTAACAAAGCTAATAACTGACATAGCTGATTATGAAAGAATGATCATAGCATACCCTTCCAATATTTCACAAATGAAAACAAGTTCGCTAGTACCACCCCACTCTTTCACCAAGGATCACTGCCTCAATGCAATTGCACATTGCAAAACTGTGTTTCTTTATTCTACAATAGCATGTCCCCCTCTGTTGATTAAAAAAGCCAAGGTGTTTTTTAGAGGGCATAAAGACAGACTTACATTTTTTTTCTAATTGTCCATAAACAATGGACAGTTAGAAAACAACTGTTTTCTAACTGTCCATAACTGTCCACAACTGTTCTAACTGTCCATAAACAATGGTTTATGGACAGTTAGAAGATCGTGAAGCTGAGGCTCCAATATACCTTGGCCACCTCATGAGAAAAGAAGACTCCCTGGAAAAGACCCTGATGCTGGGAAAGATGGAGGGCACAAGGAGAAGGGGACGACAGAGGACAAGATGGTTGGACAGTGTTCTCGAAGCTACCAGCATGAGTTTGACCAAACTGCGGGAGGCAGTGGAAGACAGGAGTGCCTGGCGTGCTCTGGTCCAGGGGGTCACGAAGACTCGGACACGACTAAATGACTAAACAACAATAAACAATGGTTCAACATATGTCTCAGGGGCTGCAATGTGTAAAATGGTTAAGCTGTGCACTAAACAAGGCCTTAATACAGGAATAGAAAACTGTTGGCCCATAGGTGGGATCCAGCCCACCAGCCTCCTTAGCAGCAGTATGAATGGGACCATGATAGTGCCATCTTCTGGAATCACTGCTTCAAGTGTAGTTGAAAGGGAAGGTGGGTGGAGCATTGCAACCACTGGAGATCAAGAGTCTGATTTCCTCCAGTGCTTACAACGTTCTGCCCACTTCCTCCATCAGTTACACTTTGAAGTGGTGGTTCTGAGTGGCTTCCTTTGTCCTTTACTGCTGGGAAAGGTCAGGTGTTTGGAAGGCCAGCCACCCCTCAAGGCACCTGCAGCTCTTTAAAGCTGCCATTCTCAGTGGCTTCCTTCCCCACCCCCATTCAGGAGCAAGTCAGTAATAAACCACACAGAGTAAGTGAAGTTAACTCTTTATTAGAAGAGCACAGCAACTCTTCTTCAGTAGGTCTTATCCCTATGAGGCAGTTGTGAAAGCTATGCCTTCCCACAGCTGCCTAAGTCTCCTCCTCTCCCAAGCAATCTGAGACTGCGCCATTGTGCATGACATTGCTCCTCTCACTTCATACCTGTCCTGGTCCTGGGAGACCAGCAGGGAGGGGAGCTTGTTGCAGCAGGAGTGGTGGACACCCTGGTTTCTTCACCATCATCTCTGCTTCTTGGCCTCCATCATCCCATTCTCCTGCTTCTGCTTCTGGACTCCTCTCTGCCTCAGATTCTCCCTTCTCACTAAGCCCTGTTACCTTTTCAGGTTCCAACACCTCCTCTCCCCATTCTTTTCCCTGTAATGGTGAACTCTTTCCCTGCATCAAGCTGATCGGGAATCAAATGAGCAGCTTTGTGTGTTTGTGCAATACTCCCATTTTGAGCACACTCATTCTTGTTTAGTCCCTGCGTGCCACTAACATGTGACCCCCTGGGGGGCTGACTCTCAAGGCAAAAAGAAGGCTGCTTCAGCATATCCCCTACTGCAGTCTTGTATCAGGAATGCCTCTCAGGTGAGTGAATGGGTAGACAGATCTTTACATTCCTTCTTCACTGGCCTTCTTTGGTTCCATGCTGGTTGTAGGGGACGGGAAGTTCATTCCTTCATTCTCTTTGTAGGCCAGTAACTTTTGAGGGCTTATTTACATCGCGGTACTACTAACTTGGGACGCAGGTGGCGCTGTGGGTTAAAGCCTCAGCGCCTAGGACTTGCCGATCGAAAGGTCCCGGTTCGAATCCCTGCGGCGGGGTGCGCTCCCGCTGCTCGGTCCCAGAGCCTGCCAACCTAGCAGTTCGAAAGCACCTCCGGGTGCAAGTAGATAAATAGGGACCGCTTACCAGTGGGAAGGTAAACGGCGTTTCCGTGTGCGGCTCTGGCTCGCCAGAGCTGCGATGTCACGCTGGCCACGTGACCCGGAAGTGTCTCCGGACAGCGCTGGCCCCTGGCCTCGTAAGTGAGATGGGCGCACAACCCCAGAGTCTGTCAAGACTGGCCCGTACGGGCAGGGGTACCTTTACCTTTACCTTTACTACTAACTTAGGGACGCGGGTGACGCCTAGGGCTTGCCAATCAGAAGGTCGGCAGTTTGAAGCCCTGCAATGGGGTGAGCTCCCATTGCTTGGTCCTTGCTCCTGCCAACCTAGCAGTTCGAAGCACGTCAAGTGCAAGTAGATAAATAGGTACCGCTCCTGACTCCCTCGGCCAATAAAGCGAGATGAGCGCCGCAACCCCAGAGGCAGTCACAACTGGACCTAATGGTCAGGGGTCCCTTTACCTTTACTACTAACTTGGTCAGTGGCGTAGTGTGGGTTGTCAGCACCCGGGGCAAGGCAAGTAATTTGCACCCCCTAACCCGTTGATTTGCGCCCCCTAACCCGTGGATTTGCGCCCCCATACCCTACCCCCCAGATGTTGCGCCCGGTGCGGCTGCACCCCCCCTGCACCCCCCACGCTACGCCACTGAACTTGGTGCATCCCTGTCGTTGTCATCACTACCAGAGACTAATTCAGTTAGGAAAGGAGGATGGTCTGAACTCTGAAGAATGGCAAGTCAAGCACCTGGCACTAATAAGATCTGAACATGGCAGTCCCCTAGCAAAAACAGAGAAAATGGATATGGGAAATACCGAAGCAGGAACCAGAAATAGGGACTCTCCCTGGTAAATGAAGGCAGTTGGATCTGAATTCAGTTTTTGAGGACTAAGGAAGTCTTTCTGATCTTTCAGCATGGTTTGAGATGTCAATTGTATATTGTATTTAAGATTAACTTACCCTGCAATATTAAGAGAAAATTGTGTTTTGTTTTGCGTGAATATAGCTGTGGGGAAAGAAATATGTAACATATTTCAGTGGCTCCTCACTGCATTTTTTATTTAAAAAGTCCAGTGTCTTGAACTGAATACTGAAATTTGCTCTTTCTCTGCTCATAATTTACTGGTACCATGGAGCACTGACAACATTAATTTATGACGTTACAGCTTCACTGCAACTTTTGTACAGTTTCCCTGTTTGCACAAGGATTTTAACAGCACTCATTCCTTTATTACATTTATATATCATCCTTTGATCCAACCATGTCTCTGTAGCAGTTTCACAGTAAAATATAGTTAAAGGTAAAGGTAAAGGTACCCCTGCCCGTACGGGCCAGTCTTGACAGACTCTGGGGTTGTGCGCCCATCCCACTTAAGAGGCCAGGGGCCAGCGCTGTCCGGAGACACTTCCGGGTCACGTGGCCAGTGTGACAAAGCTGCATCTGGCGAGCCAGAGCCGCACACGGAAACGCCGTTTACCTTCCCGCTGGTAAGCGGTCCCTATTTATCTACTTGCACCCGGAGGTGCTTTCGAACTGCTAGGTTGGCAGGCGTTGGGACCGAGCAGCGGGAGCGCACCCCGCCGCAGGGATTCGAACCGCCGACCTTTCGATCAGCAAGTCCTAGGCACTGAGGCTTTAACCCACAGCGCCACCTGCGTCCCCTAAAATATAGTTACAATCATATATATATATATATATATATCGCGCATCACCACAACACAGACAGCAATTATCACTAATAGAAAGTAGCAAACATGGATGTGAACAATAAAACACATTTCTTCATATGTTATTTCCCCCAATCCAGTAGGGAAATTAAGGGCCAAATGATACATGATATTAGTCACACGTTTAATCAATTGTGCTCAACCTTCATTGTGCTTAGCT
The DNA here is from genome assembly GCF_964106915.1 of Podarcis gaigeae. Classification (NCBI taxonomy): domain Eukaryota; kingdom Metazoa; phylum Chordata; class Lepidosauria; order Squamata; family Lacertidae; genus Podarcis; species Podarcis gaigeae. Next base: position 69,346,530 of record NC_139686.1, on the reverse strand, counting down.
TTCACTTTTGAGAAAAAGCAGTTCTGATGTGGAATGCGATCCCAATCCAGACTTTTTGCTGACTTTCTGTAGAAAACCAAGCCCTCCTGGTTAAATTAGTCTTGTTTTTCTTTGGCTCCCAGCTCCCAAGTGCTGCCCAGGTCTGCTGGACCCCTTTAGAATCCCAACCAATATTCTGGTTGCACACAGAAGGGGTAGAAAATGGGTAGGAATAGGCAGGAAAACTTCTCAGATTTCACTAATATTCTTGCTGAGAAACCCTTGATGAGCTACAGAGGTTCCCTGCAACACAATTTGGCAAAATCACTGTTCTAAACAATTGGGGGGGGGGGAATTGACAGAAAATACTAACTGTTAAAGAGTGATACACACAAACATGCCATTTCTTTCCCAGTACATCTTTGATGGCTTCAAATGACTTCACAGTTTTATAGTAAGGACTGAACTTGCTCACCTTTTTCTCTCCACTGTCTTTGAAACACCAAGTCCAGATTCCATCATAATACTGGCCCAGCCTGCTTTCATTGCCTTTTTATCTTAAGCCTAGGCTGCCCTTGAGTATCCTGACAACTGCTGAGACAATTTTCCTTCTTTCCTTCCTCTCTCAACTTAATATTCTACCCATTTCCCCCCTACTGCTCATAGTGAAATTTGTTGCAACAATTGATGTTCAAGAACATAGCTGTTGTGTTTTGAGCAGATTTATCGCTGGGCTGAATTCAGTTTTTTTTAGACCATAGCACTGCTTCGGAAAATTATGATGATTCGTTTTTGTCATTCACGGCCCCAGTTCATATGAAGCTTTCAGTGCTAGCTAGCAGGGCTGGCCCAAGACATTTTGGCACCTGAGGCAAACCACAAAATGGTGTCCCCACCCTACCAAGAAGAATAATAATAAGTGAACAATAATAAGTGAATAATATGTCAGAATATATCTGTGGGTCACTAGTTTTTCTTCTGTGAAATGGGTTGAGCCTGCTGGAGGTTCTTAGATTTCCAACTTTGCCCAGGCCCAAAAAGGTTAGGAAGCCCTATCTTAATGTATGGCCCTGTTGATATGGAAATGTATGCTTAATGTTTTCCTAAAATACAATTTGAGGAAGTGTGCAGGTGTGCAAAATAAATCAAAATACGCCTCACTAAATTACTTTTGAAGTAGAGTATGACAAATCAAAGCTGTGTTTAAGACTCAAAATATTTTTTGTATAACATCCATTATTTACCATATCCATTACCCAGAGAGAGTACAGTGGTACCTCGGGTTAAGAACTTAATTCGTTCTGGAGGTCTGTTCTTAACCTGAAACTGTTCTTAACCTGAAGCACCACTTTAGCTAATGGGGCCTCCTGCTGCTGCTGCGCCACTGCTGCACGATTTCTGTTCTCATCCTGAAGCAAAGTTCTTAACCCGAGGTACTATTTCTGGGTTACAGATAGGTAGCCGTGTTGGTCTGCCATAGTCAAAACAAAAAAAATTCCTTCCAGTAGCACCTTAAAGACCAACTAAGTTAGTTCTTGGTATCAGCTTTCGTGTGCATGCACACTTCTTCAGATACACTTCAGATACACAGTGTATCTGAAGAAGTGTGCATGCACACGAAAGCTCATACCAAGAACTAACTTAGTTGGTCTTTAAGGTGCTACTGGAAGGAATTTTCTTATTTCTGGGTTAGCAGAGTTTGTTACCTGAAGTGTATGTAACCTGAGTTACCACTGTATGGCCTTTTTGCAGAATAGCCAGCCAGTTGGCCAGCCTTTCCCGGTGTCTACTTAATAAAACTGTTCGGTCAGCTCACCAACATTTGATACAAAAAGACTTGCAGGTCATGCAAAGGCTCCTTCAATAAATCCACCAGGCTCTGTTTTGGCTTCAACCAAGCACACCAGATTCCACCCTGGCCCTAAATCTGCCTCATCACATATTTCCTTGATTCCATCTGCCTTGCCCCACCCTGACACCTGAACCTGCTCAAAGGTTCAATATTTTTAAAAATCAAATGCCGTTCATTTAAGCTTTCTTCCATAACGTTGTGCCTCTCCATGAACCACAAACCTGCATTGTTAATTTGATTCGAATTAAGAAGATCATATTTATCTTTCTTAGGGAAGTTCCATTTTGATTTGAGATCGTTGGACTGCGCAGCTGGTTTTCATTAGGTATGTGTAGGCAGCTTCTGCTCCTACCATACATCCGACTGCCTCAGAATATGCCATTAAAGGTAAAGGTAAAGGTACCCCTGCCCGTACGGGCCAGTCTTGCCAGACTCTGGGGTTGTGCGCCCATCTCACTTAAGAGGCCAGGGGCCAGCGCTGTCCGGAGACACTTCCGGGTCACGTGGCCAGCGTGACATCGCTGCTCTGGCGAGCCAGAGCCGCACACGGAAATGCCGTTTACCTTCCCACTGGTAAGCGGTCCCTATTTATCTACTTGCACCCGGAGGTGCTTTCGAACTGCTAGGTTGGCAGGCGCTGGGACCGAGCAGCGGGAGCGCACCCCGCCGCAGGGATTCAAACCGCCGACCTTTCGATCGGCAAGCCCTAGGCGCTGAGGCTTTAACCCACAGCGCCACCTGCGTCCCTAGAGAATATGCCATTAGGTGCCAATAATACACCACTGGAGACTATTCTTCATCTGCACTTTTGGTGGTGTGTTACTGTCACTGAACAGCAGGCACTGATGTCAGGTACCGACAACGTGGGTTTGATGTAAGTGCCAATACATAGGAGGGGTGGAATTTGCTATCACGGATGTAATGGAAAAGAGCACATCAAGTGTGACAGCTGGATGTAAGGCAGTTCTACAAAAGAAAACCCAGATTGGAGGTTTTCCTAAATTAGAACCCAGAGGCAAGCTCATTATGTATATCCTGTTAATCGGGGACACACACATACACAAGGAAGGTAATTTCTAGGGGAGCTGTGAGATGTGCTCTGACATGATAACAAGTTTTAAAATCTTTTTTGTCTTTGCTGAGATTTCAGCTGAGCTATAGCGATACTCTGAAAGAGAGAATTCTGCGCACAGTTAATAGAAAATATGATAGAAAGCTGGTGCTCAATAATACCCAGCATTGTTCATAGTTGTTTTAATATTTTTATCGCAACCAAACTGAATGGAAACCTAATCCATAGGAAGGATTCCTTTCTTTCTTTTAGGAACACAGCAAAAACTGCAATTTAGTTTTACAATGCGCGAGAAATTGCACTGCTCACAGATGCCTCAATGCATTTCCATTGGGAGGAATGACTACATTAGGTCCGGGGTAAGAGAGGATGGATAGGGACACAGGTGGCGCTGTGGTCTAAATCACTGAGCCTAGGGCTTGCTGATCAGAAGGTTGGTGGTTCGAATCCCCGCGACGGGATGAGCTCCCGTTGCTCGGTCCCTGCTCCTGCCAACCTAGCAGTTCGAAAGCACGTCAAAGTGCAAGTAGATAAATAGGTACTGCTCCAGCGGGAAGGTAAACGGCGTTTCCGTGCGCTGCTCTGGTTCGCCAGAAGCAGCTTAGTCATGCTGGCCACATGACCCGGAAGCTGTACACCGGCTCCCTCGGCCAATAAAGCAAGATGAGTGCCGCAACTTCAGAGTCGGCCACGACTGGACCTAATGGTCAGGGGTCCCTTTACCTTTACCTTTAAGAGAGGATGGATAGATTGTGAGATGTACTATGGGGAGGGAAAGACCCTTATTAATCCAGGCACACTTTGGCATCATTCCCATTCCTAGACTTTAATAAGCCAATTGCAAGCAGAAACCGATGGCAACTTTCCACCACACCATTCTTGCTCACCGTCTGAACCCCCAAGACTCATCCTAGTCTGCCTGCTGTCTCCTGAAAATATGTCATATCCCTTCCCACCTTGCTCTTCAGAGCAGCACATCTGAAGGCCATGGAGAGAGAGGAAGGAAAGGCATACTATCCTAACTGAACTGCCAGCCTGGATCCCTCCAAGTGTTTTGGACGGCTGCAACCACCACCAGTCCAAGCTGGGTGATCCAGGTGTCCCCTCATCCAGCCCTGCCAGCTTCCCTCAGCCACCACCTGGGCTTCCCAGGGGCAGGAAGATGGTAGTGATCTGTCTGCGCTCTCTCTCCCTGCCCATGTTGCTATGTGTATAGGGCTATGGATATGGTGGAGGCCCTGCAGCTCCATGCAGACTGGGGTGGCAGCTAGGAATGCTCCCTAATTTGAGACAGCTGGGCTGCCCAGACAACAAGGACCCCACCCCCGGCCTCAATGATGTGGTCCAAATGAAAGCAATGCATTTGGAACTAGCTTGGCTGCAGGAGTTGCCAGGAGGAGACATACAAGATACCATCATAGCTGGCAAGCGTCCCTTATTTGGCGGGACAGTCCCTTATCCCAGCGCTGTGTCCCGCTGCTGTCCCTTATTGATGGTGTCCCTTAAATAAGCTACTGAAGGTAATGGGGCCCTTTCTATGTCCAGCTGTCCTTTGTCAACAACAAATTGTTGCTGTTTTTTGGTGTTGAATATATGCTATATGGTAATTTATGGACCTAATAGGTATCTAAAGCCATTTGCACGCAACAAAATATGTATTTTATCAAAGTAGTTGTTGATCCCTTATTTTGGCTGCTGATCCCTTATTTTCAAGGCTGCTGGTCCCTTATTTTCAAATCTGTAAGTTGACAGCTATGGACACCATCCGACTGTCTTAGGAACTCCCCTCCAGATCCATGTAGGGTTTACTCCTTAGCCCTTTCATCTCCTGAAGATAAACCACAAGGCAGCAGAGGTTCAGGATCAGAGCTTTCTTTCTCTGAGATGGGCTACCTTCCCAGATTCGCGAGCCCTGTCTGCCCCTCACTTCCCACTGCAGCAAGTGAAGAAACAACCTTTTTGACCATTGGACCCACTATTGGTCTTCTTCGCTCAGTCCACCAGAGCCTGTCTTTGCATGCAGAGGAAATCCCTAACTCACCAAGAGTTTGAGACCCATCGGCTACCCTCATCTGGTTTAGCCAGCCAGTTGAAGCCATTCCAGGGTGTGGCCGCTGTCACATGCCGACAGCTTATAGGAGCCTCTGGTGAAAGCTGAGTGCAGGGTGGGGACCAAAGGCGGACAAACTACCCCAGAAGGAGCATGATGGCACCCACCAGAGGCACTACTGCTCCCCAGACCCTGCCCACACCCCATACAATCTGAGACTACTAATTCAGTATCTTTAAAAAATTAGAAGCTCCATGGACAACAACCCTTCCTTCATTATCCATTCCCTTCATGTTGCTTGTTGTTGTGAGGCACACTGCAAACATTGTGTCGCTCCCAAAAAAGATCAAAGAGCAATCTGGTTAGCACCCATGTAACTTGCTTATGAATCAAGGCATTATGTCAAGCAGCATAGTGGGTGAAAAGGAAATCCGTGACTGTGTCTGTAACTCAGTTAGACACCTGCATAAATACCAAAACCAATGTGCTAAAAAGCAACATTCCCAGTAGGGTGGAAGTTATTTTTACGTCCCGCTTTATGACAAAGAAAATACTGTTGTCAGAGAGCAATGCTCCATCTCCATTTTGGGTTTTCTACTGTGAGCACCTTGGCTCAAAAGCATCAAAGTTTACCCAAAAAGGAGGCAAAAATGTTTAGCCTGGAAAAGAGATTATTACTAGGTGGTATGATAGCTGCCTTCAAATATCTGAATGCCTTGAAAGGTGGTGGACTCCCCTTGATAGGTGGTTTTTTAGCAGAGGCTTGATGCCAGCCTATCAGGGTTATTGTAGTAGCAGATCTTCTGCATCAGCAGGAGATTGGAATAGATGGTCTTTGATCTTCCTTCCAATTCTATGAAATTTAAAAGCAGAAGTAGCAGAACATTCGGGTAGCTTGGAGAAGACCAGACACTTTTTGCTCAGATTCTCCTTTTAATCTGCCCTTCAGTTGAGAACTTGCATCTTAAATAAAAGTAATTTATTTTTATTTTTTTAAAAAATGATATTTTATTAAATTTTTTAACAAGAAAAAAGTTACAAGACAATAAACAAAAAAACACAAGAAAAATACAAAAACCAAAGTTTAACATAAAAAGAAAAAGAAAAAGAAAAAACAAGAATCCCTCTTTTTAATTTCTCACCGTTCATTTACTTATTTTCCTGACTTCCTCACACCTCCCTTTTTTGTATTCCATTTAAAAATTGGTTCAGCAAATTCATACCCTCTTAATTTACCCTTAATTATTTATCCTCATATATTATAGCTTCAAATTTTCGTCTAATATCAATCCATTCTTGCATATTCTTATTTTGCCTTATTACTAGAACCACTTCATTTCATTTCAACGTCATCAACATTCAAAAATTTTACAGTGTATCTGTAAATAGATTTTAAATTTCTTCCAATCTTCTTCCACCAACTCTTCTCCCTGGTCTCGGATTCTGCCAGTCATTTCCGCCATCTCCATGTACTCCATTACTTGCATCTGCCATTCTTCCAAGGTGGGTAGGTCTTGTGTCTTCCAGTGCTTTGCGATGAGTATTCTTGCTGCTGCTGTAGCGTACATAAAGAAAGTTCTAGCCTTCTTTGGCACCAATTGGCCGACCATGCCCAGGAGAAAGGCCTCTGGTTTCTTCAGGAAAGTATATTTAAATACCTTTTTCATTTCATTATAGATCATCTCCCAGAAAGCCTTAATCCTTGGGCACGTCCACCAAAGGTGAAAGCATGTACCTTCAGTTTCTTTACATTTCCAACATTTATTATCGGGCAAATGATAATTTTTTGCGAGCTTGACTGGGGTCATGTACCACCTGTACATCATTTTCATAATATTCTCTCTTAGGGCATTACATGCCGTAAATTTCATACCTGTGGTCCACAACTGCTCCCAGTCAGCAAACATAATGTTATATCCGATATCTTGTGCCCATTTAATCATAGCAGATTTAACCGTTTCATCCTCAGTATTCCATTTCAACAGCAAGTTATACATTCTTAGCTTTGGGTTCTAACAGTTCTGTTTCTAATTTTGATTTTTCCACCTGGAAGCCAATTTTTTTATCCAAATTATACGCCTCCCTTATTTAAATATAATTAATTTAAAGCAACAAATAACCAAACACTTCCGTCCTGTGCAAGATGGAGTGAAGTGATCAGCATTTTCCAGAATCAACCCCCTGTCAAGCTCTGATGAGCAGCACTGGTGGAGCTTTAGCCTTTGTTCTCGGATGACTCTACGTAATTCCCATTGAACTTTATAGAAAGTTCACAAATGAATAATTGGACCTCATCAATGAAGCCTCTAGAGCAGAGAGTGGCGGCGGCAGCAATGGCGATGCGGGTGACAGCATTTCCCTGAAGTAGGATCTCAACTTGTATCTTTCCATTTGCATTACATCCATTTTGTGTCATGCCACCCCCCAATAGCAGCTATTTTGTGACTGGCACGACCAACACTGGCTGGTTGGTGACCCCTGGTTTAGAATATATGGTTTTATTTACACATACAGTGGTACCTTGGGTTAAGAACTTAATTCATTCCGGAGGTCCGTTCTTAACCTGAAACTGTTCTTAACGTGAGGTACCACTTTAGCTAATGGGGCCTCCTGCTGCCGCTGCGCTGCCACCACTACACAATTTCTGTTCTTATCCTGAAGCAAAGTTCTTAACCCGAGGTACTCTTTTCTGGGTTAGCGGAGTCTGTAACCTGAAACGTCTGTAACCTGAAGCGTCTGTAACCTGAAGTACCACTGTATATACAACCTGAGCACAGGATGTGAGGGCTTATAGCATTAACACACCAGCAGATTTATGCTTCCCCATTAGGTTGCTGGGATGTTTGTGTCCCCAAAGCCATAGCTTTGAATTCAGCACACAGAGTGTCATCTCAGCATGCAGCCCAAACTCCCCCACAGACTACCTTGGCTATTGTTCTCTCTGCTTACAAGATGATATTTCCTCCAGCCTGTATAAGGTGTGTGGAAATGCCTACCCTGCTCCTAGGGAGCATCATCACTCACCGACCTCTTCAGTCATACAGATGGGAGGTACGTAACTGGACCGGCTTAACTAAGAAACTGGTTTGATCAGTTCAGCTGTTCCTTCTCTTACAGACCTCCACCTGGTAGATACAAAATCACACTGGGAATCATCCAAACCAGTGTTTCCCAAACTTGGGTCTCCCACTGTTTTTGGACTACAGTTTCCATCATCCCAGCCCACTGGTCCTGCTAAGCTAGGGATTATGGGAGTTGTAGTTCAAAAACAGCTGGAGACCCAAGTTTGGGAAACCCTGATCCAAACCAATCCCCTAAATCTATCACAGTTCTTTTCCTTCCTCTTCTTCTTAAGCGAAGTTTGTCAAGCCCAGCTCAGAATTGACCTATGGCAGTGGGGTTCCAGGGTGCTGTGGGCAACACTGGCCTCTGTCCCTCTTTCCTCCCCTCCCTCCTCCGATGCCCTCTTGCACCTCTGCCTCCCAAAGGCTTGCACAGCTGTTTATTGCAGCAGGCAAATGATGCCTCTGGGAGGCACCTCTCTTTGGGGTGGGGTGGGGGGCAGCTCAGAGATCAGGAACAACAGCAGGGGCTGCCTGGAGGACTCCCAAGGAGAGGGCAGAGGAGAGGAGGCTGAGGGAGCACTCCACAAGGGAGGGTGCTCGAAAAAAGATGAGAAGCTGCCAGCTCTGCAGGCAAGGGGTGACATAACTGGGCTCCCGAGCCCCACAGGGGCGACACAGCAAGAATGTAGTTGGTCAAGGGAGCCGTGGACTCGGAAAGATGGAAAACCTCTGACCTATGGGAAGAGTGGAAGGCACCTGTTCCTCATTCATACAACTCTTGCATGGACAGGGGGGCAGGTAGAAAGGTGCAGGGCATGGTTGGCAATTCCGAAGGGACAATGCTGCATGATTCCTCGCGCATTCCCTTGACAGGGGCCTGCCTATGGCACCAGGTTAGTGGAAGAATTGCACGGTTCCTACGGTGGCTGCATCAGAAGTTCTTTTGATGTTGCAGCTGCAATGTGTTGATGTTGATGGAATGTAGGATAATGATGAACTTACACCAGTGCAAGGCAAGGTACAGTGGGGACCAACTTATCTGGACCATGTGAGCAAAGGACCGGAAAAGGTGGGTGACATTTCTTTGACTTACTCCGTGGTGGGTAACCTCCGGCTTGTGGGTCTCCTAATTTCTCCTGCAAGGGCATTTTGGCCAAGCTAAACCCACCTGGCCTACACCTGGTGGCTGGGGGAAAGGGGGTTTGCGAGTGCTGCTGATCAGCTTGTGCAGAGGCCTGTGTACAGCACTTTGATGTACCAACCACCAGCTGGTTGTCAGGGGTTGCAAAGCGCACATGGATCTATGCAAGCCCTGATGATCAGGTGATTAATCCTATTTTGCAGACTGAGAATTAAGAGAGAGATCATGACTAGCCCAAAGCAACCCAGAAAAGTCAGAGTTGGGCCAAGATTTCAAAGCATGCCTATGAAACATACAATCTGCCCATGACTAAATCTAGTTTATCTTTCTAAGAAACAAGTGATGAAGCAGTAGCTTAATATATATGTAGTTGGAATGCTTTACTACCTCGTGGTTTATAAAATCAAGGTTGCCTTTCCTATAAAAATGCTACGTTAAATCATGTTTTCTTCATGAATTATTTTGCCTTTGAAGAGAGGCATTTCTTTTGACATTTGGTGAATTAAGTTGACAGCTTGATATGGATGCACATTAACACATGGTAGGATTTACGAGCGTTCAAACTGCAAAAATCTAATACTGCTTCCTGCAAAATTGTCCTTACTTGTCAACAGGAAGACAAGATCAATCACAGGATTTATAAAAAATAAAAATAAAAAGTTTCAGAAACGTTCTCTCCAGCATCTTTGTAAAATGTTGTAGACTCAGTCAGTGTCTTTTATCCAAAGCATGGATAGTTATAAAGGCGGGAGATGGAAATGTGTAGTACAACAACTGATCCAGTAAAGTGTTCCTTGCTTTGTGGTAGCAAATACAGTACATTGTAGTTGGGAATGTGTATTAAGGTGGTTAGATCAGGCTGACAATGCTTAATGGAAGTGTGACATTTGGAGAGCTGAACTAATAAAAGTAAGACTTTCACTGCATTTCTAATGCCATATGCTGTCATTATAGTGTTATATACTTCCCCATTCTACCAAGTGGAAATTTGCAGGGCTAATACTACAGGGTTTAATTTCCTTTGGATAAAAGAGCACAAGACAGTCAATCTCTAATATTTCCTTCATGCTAAAGCTTCTAAGATCTTTATCCCAAATGGCATCACTCTTGGATTTAAATTGATTTTATGATTTTGCTGTTCTTGTTTTAAACTGCTTTTTTTTTTAAAAAAAATATTTATTAAATTTTAACAAAAAAAGGTTACAAAACAGTAAAGAAAAACATGAAAAAATACAAAATCCAAAATTAAACATAAAAGGAAAAAATAAAAAATAAAAATCCCTCTTTCTAGTATCTTACCACTCATTAACTTATTTTCATGACTTCCTCACACCTCCCTTTTTTGTATTCCATTTAAAAATTTGTTCAGCAAATCCATACCCTCTTAGTTTACCCTTAATTGTTTATCCTCACTTATTATAACTTCAAATTTTCTAATGCTTTTAAAAGGTTACACTATTTCAGTTATTATCCGATTGAACATTTTTTCTCTTTTTATAGCTAGACTTGTTTTTTAAAAAATAAAAATAAAAATTAGGTATATACAATTGCCTTAACTGCTTTTATTTATGCAACTGTCACAATAAATTCAAAAAACAAACCAATTACAACCAGAGCATAATGGAAGCAAACAAGCATTCCTATATCAAATAGCAAATCCCCTGCTAGGAATTTTTGCAGCCCTCTGAAAGGTGTATTCCCAGTCCAACTAGCTCCAGATATAAAATCTTTGCTCTTTTGTTCTCTTTGCTTCCCTTTCTCTCTGTAATCCTTGGAGGAAGAAGAGGTCCATTTCTTCAGGTTCTGAAGGGCATCTCATTCCACCAGACACGCCCCCCCCCCCTTATCAGGGGCAGAGCCGTAGCTAGGTGATCTTGAGCGCCTGTCAGGACCCTCCAAACTGCGCCTCCTAGCCAAGGACAAGTCTTATTTATAGACATATTTATGGACATATTTTTAGCTGATTTTGCAAAAAAAAACCCATCTCACCTGCACCCCTGGTGGGGGCCTTCCTTACCAGATCATCTCTTGCTCCCATTATTGATGAAAAACCACCTGCTCAATGTACAATGTCTAAGTGTGCTGGTCCCTTGGGTTACTGGAGAGGTGAGGTCAAGTCCAGTCCGTGGTCAAAGGTGCAACGTGGAGGCAGTCCGTAGTAGCTGAAGCTGGGTGCAGGGCAGGGAGTCGAGTGAAGTCAGGGACAGGCATGCAAGCAGGAAGCCAGGGCAGGTCAGGAGCTTTGGCAGAAAAGCAGGAACTAGCAACCAACAATGTTGCTCCCGCAACTTGGGACTGGGGCTGGCTGGCTTTTATCTGCCCCGAGGCATAGGGGGCCCCGATCCTCTGGTGACTCCCCTCTCCTGGCCTGGAGGCGAGCACTCCTCCTGTGGGAACTTAGTTCCCTCCGCCTCTCTGCCCTGAGCCTCTGCAGCTCAAGAGAGGCTGGAGGGTTACCGGACCCAGAGGCAACCTCAGCTTCCTCTGAGAGTGGAGCACCTGCGGGCAATGGGTCCTCCATCACCTCAGGAGCCAGAGCAAACTCAGCTGGTGCCTGCACCTGAGGATCCAGCACAGGTGAGGACCCTTCAGGCTCAAGCCCCAGCCCCGGCTCAGCTGGTTCTGGAGGCAGGAAATCCTGTGCAGGCTGGGATCCCTCAGGTTCAGCATCCGAGTCCGAATCCCAGGCCATCACACTGAGTATTCCTAAGATATCTACAGTCACTTCCTTTTAATATGTACATAGTATACACACTATCAAGTAACTTAATAGTTTTTTAGGGGGGAAATGTGCCAGTACTCACCATGAAGTTGTGCCACACTTTTAACTTTTGAAAAATAAAATAAAAGTTGCTGTTACTGTGTAACCTTGTGTACCCCAAGCAAAAAAACCCCACTGATAAACCCAAATATTTCCTGCAAGGCAGTGGAGGTTTAAGATCAGAGTTTTCCTTCTCCTTTTTGGGTTACCTTCCCAGGTTGATGAGCCCCATCTGCCCCTCATTTTCCTCCAGAGCATGTGCAGAAACTGCCTTCTTTGCTGTTGAACCCACGATTGGTTCTGTCTGCTCAATCTAACAGAGCCTGTCTTCGCATGCAGGGGAAGTTCCTAACTCACTTAGAGTTTGAGACCCAGTAACTACCCTCACCTGGTTTAGCTGGCCAGTTGAAGCCGTTCCCGGGGTGTGGCCACTCTCACATGCTGACAGCTTCTAGGAGTTATAGGTGAGTGCTGAGTGCAGGGTAGGGGCCAAAGATGGACAAACTACCCTAAAAGGAGCACATCATGTCCCCCACCAGAGGTACTACCCCTCCCCTAGCACCCTGAATACCAATTTATGTTAGTAAAGAAACAATTCATCAATACCAATAGATACAGGTAAAGGTAAAGGGACCCCTGACCATTAGGTCCAGTCGTGGCCGACTCTGGGGTTGTGACGCTCATCTCACTTTACTGGCCGAGGGAGCCGGCGTACAGCTTCTGGGTCATGTGGCCAGCATGACTAAGCCACTTCTGGCGAACCAGAGCAGTGCACGGAAACACCATTTACCTTCCCGCTGGAGTGGTACCTATTTATCTACTTGCACTTGACGTGCTTTCGAACTGCTAGGTTGGCAGGAGCAGGGACCAAGCAACTGGAGCTTAACCCGTCATGGGGATTCAAACCGCCGACCTTCTGATCGGAAAGTCCTAGCCACCCGTGTCCTCTCCAATAGATATATTAAGTACTAAATCTTCTTCAGTAATATCATGATAGCAGTGTCCTAAAGTGTGAAGAAAACTCTGACAGTAAAGGAATGATACTTTTTACCCAGAGAAACGCTATAGAAACTTTCAAAGTGGTGAGTAAATTTTCTACATGATTCATTAGTAATACATACTTGACAAGAAAAAGCACATTAGATTAGCCTAGATTAGTTCTTCACCCTTGAACACAAAGTAGGATGTGGAACTGACCCTATTCTGTTCCAATTTTTATGTGTTGGAAGGAATTTTTTTATCTTATTTCCGGTGGCATAAATAAGGAGTGAACCTGATGAAATATTGGAGTGGTTGCACTGCAAACCAAGGGTGCGAAAACCAGAACCCAGCTTTTCTTCACCTCACCTATTCAAACAGAGGATTCATAAAACACAAACCTTATCTAGATCCCATGATATAATCTGTATGTAATTCTATTCATCCTTTAATATGCATCCAATAAACCAAAATTATAAATAATGCAACGTGCCACTGGTGGGTTATTAGCCTGTATGGCAGAACATGTGCAATCTCTTTGGCACATCTGGGATTTCTCCGCAGCAGGCTCTGCTTGAATATAATTTTGCATGTAATCAAACGAGGAAGTCTTTTTTTTTCCTTTGGAGGTACTGTTCACAACTTTCACTGCATTAATTTTGGACAACAAGCAATTGTTTCCATAATAATATTTATCAATTCTGTCAAAATTAAATTCCAAACATCTTGCACCAACTGACATTCCCATTGTAAATGATAATATGTACCAAGTTTATTGCTACCCCTCCAACAATTAGGCGATATAGAAGAAAACGTTTTTTTACATTTGCAAAGGAGTGTGCTACCATCTGTATAATAATTTTAAAGAGTCTTCTCTCAGAAAACTGGAAACAAATTTTAAGGGTCACAATTCCCAAATTTTACTCAAGTCCTTGGGAAGACTTTATGTGTCAATATCTAGTTCCCATATCTTTTAAAGTGCTCCATTGCTATTTGACTCCGGTGTTTAGAATTCCCCCCTTTTCTTTATGCCCATATAATCCTGGCAACTGAGGATAGAGACTCTCCTCCCTGAAAGAGAGGGGAGTGGTTGTGGGCGGGAGCCCGAGCACCGCCCAGCAGGGGGGCGTTGCCCCCTGCCTCCAGCTCACCTGGCTGGCACTCACGCCCCCCCGGTGGCCACCCAACCAGGTGCCACGGTGGGGGCGTGTTCAGCAGCCTTTTGCTGCAGTGCCAGCCTTTCCCTGGCCTCATTCCTCATCGTCGTCCCGTCACGAGTCACCCACCCTCCACTCCCTTTTAGTTAGGGCTTAGGTCATTGACCTTGCTATGGACCTTAGGTTGGTCGCCCTGGTTGCCCGGGGGGCCTGGTAGGAGTTTTTCCATTTGGCAATAGGCTTTTTGGTTTTTTCGCCTACCTCATAGCAATCGTCACAACTTTTGTGGTATTGGTGGGTAGGTTAGGCATTGGAATAATGTGTTGTGGTGTGTCGAAGTGCTAGGTGTGGCCATCGCCTATGCCTTCAATTTTTAGGGGTATTCCGTTAAAGGAATCTGGCGGCCGTGTATTCTGTCCGATGCCTGCTTGGCGGGAGGCCATGGCACGACCCGCGATGACAGCAGGGGTGAGCCTATAGTTGGATTAGCATCAACAGGTGATGAACCCCTGGTGAATAAACCCACTTGTTTAGATCCAATGCCTAAGCCAATACCTTTTCATTGCTGTAATCAATAAAGTTGTGGCCTTTTCTAGCCCATTAACCTTATATCACGTGTCCTTGTGTCTTCATTTCACTTCACGGGGGTCGGGCCCTCGAACCACAACCATTTCTGCAGCTGATGAAGGGAACTGCAGTCTACAAAAGCTTGATGGCATAATAAATGTGTTCCTGTCTTTAAGATGCTACAGCACATTGTGATGCTCTTGCTATACCCTGAATTATAGATAAGATTAGCAATCTGTAGGCCTGTTAAATTTCAGCCTAGCCAATGTTTCTCACTCACTGATGGCATTACTATTCTTATATCTATATTCCATCCTTATAGTGTAGCTCTATCACTCAGGGCAGCTTACAACACATACAGTTGCAATTTAATAAGAAAACAATGTGAAACATCATATAAAATTTAACTGAGGTCAGAAACAGGCTTCATTAAATAAAGTTATGTGAGTAGAAAAGATTTTCAACAAGAAGGGGGGAAACAGTGAGGGTTGTCTGGCTTGGTGGTTTAGGGCATGGATGAGAGACCCATGGCCCCGCCAATATTGCTGGACCATCCCTGGCCATTTTCTATGCCAGATGAGTTGGAGTCCGATGACACCCAGAGAACCACAGGTTCCTTTCATCCTGATCTAGGATTATGATTCTTAGGGTGCAAAAAGTCCCAGGTTCAGATCCCACACAAGACCTTTCATTTCTAGTTAAAGGGGACCTCAGGTAGGCGAAAGACCACCGTTGGCGACTCTGGAAAGCTATTGCCAGTCTGAGCAGAAAATACTAAGCTAGATGGATAAATTGTCGGAACTGGTATAATGCAGCTCCCCACGTGGGAAGGAGACTCCACAGATTAGGCACCACAAATAAAGGTAAAGGAACCCCTGACCGTTAGGTCCAGTCGTGGCCGACTCTAGGGCTGCGGCGCTCATCTCGCTTTATTGGCCGAGGGAGCCGGCGTACAGCTTCCGGATCATGTGGCCAGCATGACTAAGCCACTTCTGGCGAACCAGAGCAGCGCTGGGAACGCCATTTACCTTCCCGCCGGAGCAGTACCTATTTATCTACTTGCACTTTGACGTGCTTTCGAACTGCTAGGTTGGCAGGAGCAGGGACTGAGCAACGGGAGCGCACTCCGTCGCGGGGATTCGAACCACTGACCTTCTGATCGGCAAGTCCTAGGCTCTGTGGTTTAACCCACAGCGCCACCCGCGTCAGGCACCACAAATAAAATACCAAAATACCTTTCAGTGGAGCCAATTTAAAACATTATGCTAAGACCAGAGATTGATTTCGATGTGCATGCTCATCATTTGATGACCGTTTCATAAAAGGCTCATCACACATTTCACCACAGGCAGGACTATCATATCATCTTGACCTCTTTTAAGAACTGGTTCCTGGCTTTGCTCATTTTCCTCTTTCCTCTCCCGTCCTCTTTCTGTTGGTGTTGTGAGCCTTTTAGAATTTGGATTTTCAGCCTTATGTGATCTGCCCAGAAAGCCTTTTTGGCTAAGGTGGGGGGGGGGGGAGAGATAATAAATGCACACAGTGGAAGGAGTTCAAAGCAAGGTTCTTCACACGTTCAGGTGAAACAAAGTACAATAATCAGGTGGTAAGAGAAATTGGGCAAGAGACACCTGTGTAGCAAACCTGAGAAAGGAAGTGTGACTCACATGTGTAAATAGACCCCAACTGAGCACACTGCTCTCCATGCACTCGCACACACCTAAGTGTAGTGCATGCACATCAGGATTTATTGGGCAATATCCCCTCTCTTTGCTTGCTTATAGAGAAAGTGTTAAAGGCAGCTGGGAGATTTAACGGTTGTAACTGTTAGAGAGAAAAAGCAACCAAAATAGTTCCGCTGCACCTGTGGGCCTGATGTGCACATTACAGTAGTACCTCGGGTTACAGATGCTTCAGGTTACAGACTCCGCTAACCCAGAAATAGTACCTCAGGTTAAGAACTTTTCTCAGGATGAGAACAGAAATCATGTGCCGGCAGCGCAGCGGCACTGGGAGGCCCTATTAGCTGAAGTGGTGCTTCAGGTTAAGAACAGTTTCAGGTTAAGAACAGACCTCCAGCACGAATGAAGTTCTTAACCTGAGGTTCCACTGTACTGGATTGCTGCCAGAGAGTGCAAATAATGGCTTTGTTTTAATAACGGACATGTTTTCATTAAGCTTCTTCTGTTGCTACTTCCCCAGTACCTTCATCTGAAGTCAAAAGTGATTTGTTTGTTTTTGGATCCTTTCCGCTTGTGGGTTTCATGACTCAGTTGGCATGATGTTGAGACATGCCTCTTTCCCTCCCAATGCACTGGCTCAATATCAGACACTCTACCCCCTCCACTGGAAACCTCTCTGGAGGTCTTGTTTTTTGTATCCAAAAGATGTGCTCAGCAGGAAGAGATCAAGACAGCTTCAAATGCTGTAAGTGGTACTGGGGCATTTTACCATGGGCGGCTAATAATGGAATCCTTCTCAAAACCCCTGGGGAAATTTGCTCACCTTTGAATACTGCCTTCTGGGGCAACGCTTTCCTCCCATTGTTGAAGATTGTTTCTAAATAAGGTTTCCGTGTGAACCTGGGGAATTGGTTCCACAGGCAGCCTGTCGCCGTTTGCTTTCCACCAATGTCATCTCTCTGCCTCCGCTACCAAAACTGTAATGGCATTTTGTTTTTTTGTTTTGCTCGTTCTTGGATCTGACTATAAAAAGAAGGCTTCTCCAGATTTAATTTTGCAACACGGGGAATCTTCAGATTTCCCTGTGGTAGCACAAACTCCAGCCAGCATGCACATTCTTCAAGCTTTCTTCATCTGCAGCTTACAAGCACTTCTGAGTCACGGCTGATGGAGAGCCCATTACCTTCCCAGCATTTCCAGGTAGTTGCAAGGATTCCCACAGCAGCAAATTAATAATTGAAAAGCATTTTGCTTTGTAGTTTGAAGTTATCCTGTTAGTTTTTGTGTGCAGAGAGGTTGGAGGGCGTCAGAAATTACAAGAGGGGTGGCCCTGAAAGAAAGGCAAATACCGTATTTTTTGCTCTATAAGACTCACTTTTTCCCTCGTAAAAAGTAAGGGGAAATGTGTTTGCATCTTATGGAGCGAATGCAGGCTGCGCAGCTATCCCAGAAGCCAGAACAGCAAGAGGAATTGCTGCTTTCACTGTACAGCAATTCCTCTTGCTGTTCTGGCTTCTGAGATTCAGAATATTTTTTTCCTTGTTTTCCTCCTCCAAAAACTAGGTACGTCTTGTGGTCTGGTGCGTCTTATAGAGCGAAAAATATGGTAACAGCTTTTCTTTGGGATCAACTTTGCCAAAGAGAAAGTTGTCAATCTGCACAACTTATTTATTCTGTCAGGAAAGGGAGAAAAGCTTGGCATTTGTGTGACCTTAGCCTACCGTTGGTCCATTCTGTTTAGGAACAGGAAACTCGGGTTAGGCATTATCTGTGGATAAGTCAAAGACCCACACAGGGCCATCCTATTTGTTTTGCAAATGTGTCTGGGGTGGGCAGGAACCAATCAGTGGCAACAGAAAAGGCAATTCACAGGCATGGATCTTTGACACCCAGGAATGGGGGAAAGTGTTATGTGAATTGTTCTTGCTGACTTTAGGAGAGGACTATATTTTGACATGAGCAGCTTCCACAGCAGGCCAGATGAGTTCAAATGTTTAGTCACACAGTGCCACATGCAAACTGAACTGTTATGTTCTGCTTCGCTTGAACAGATGGAACGGAAAGCTGCGTTTAAACTTAAACTGGTTTCGTTAGAACAAACATAAGACTGCCTCTAGCCAGCCTGGTTCTCACAAAGACTCTTTCTACTCCTAACTCACACTGTCTGAAACCAGATCTAGGTTGTGAACGTGAAGAGTCAATGAGGTGTAATTGTGAGAGTGGTGGACTAGGACCTGGGAGGCCAGATTCAAATCCCCACTCAGCCGTGAAGCTCAGTGGATTACATAGGCCAGTCACCAATTGGGGCAGGCTAACTCATCTTACTCAGTGGTTGTGAGCAGGGCCGGCCCACCCATGAGGCAAGGTGAGATGACCGCCTCAGGCGACAGAATCCATAGGGCCAGCAGAGTCAACCTCTAAGGAATGCATTGCCTGCTACTGTTGCTGCCATGGCGGCAGTGACGACTGTGGTGCACTCCTTGGAGACTGGATCTGCCACTTCCTCGGCAGCCCTCCTCCCAAACCACCTTTGCGGAGGACTGTCTGCAAACAGGAGATGCTGCTGGACTTTTCCACCCTTGTTCCCAATGTAGATCTTTATTTCCCTCTTGTTCCTGATGTAGATCTTCACTCACCCCTTCTTCCCTAACTGTATTTTTTTAAAAA
This sequence comes from Podarcis gaigeae, assembly GCF_964106915.1. Lineage (NCBI taxonomy): Eukaryota > Metazoa > Chordata > Lepidosauria > Squamata > Lacertidae > Podarcis > Podarcis gaigeae. The sequence goes on along the minus strand of NC_139686.1, from coordinate 69,327,559 downwards.
AATAATATTTATTAAAGTTTTAAAGGTTACAGAAAAAGAAAAAAGAAAACACCCAATTAAGCAAAAACAAGACAATACATCACAATAAGGAAAAAGGAAAAAAAGAAAAAAGAGGGGGGGGAACAGAAAAATACAAACAATTAAAAAAAAACACACAATCAAACCTTCCCATAACTTATCTTTCATTTGCTTGTTTCCTTGACCTCCTCACACCTCCCTTTTTTGTATTCTAGTTCAGTTAGCTATTTCAGCAAATCCTTTCCATCTTTATTTTTGTCCTAATAATTTATCTTAATATAACGTAACTTAACATTCCCTCCTTTCACCAATTAACAATCTAATTTTACTTAATCCTTTATAACATTTCTGCTAAAACCACATAACTTCATTCCAGCATCCTTCTAACATTCCTTAATTTTACAATGTTTCTGTAAATAAACTTTAAATTTCTTCCAATCTTCTTCCACCGACTCTTCTCCCTGGTCTCGGATTCTGCCAGTCATTTCCGCCAGTTCCATGTAGTCCATCACCTTCATCTGCCATTCTTCCCGGGTGGGTAAATCTTGTGTCTTCCAGTACTTTGCAATAAGTATTCTTGCTGCTGTTGTAGCATACATAAATAAAGTTCTATCCTTCTTAGGCACCAATTGGCCGACCATGCCCAGGAGAAAGGCCTCTGGTTTCTTCAAGAAGGTATATTTAAATACCTTTTTCATTTCATTATAGATCATCTCCCAGAAAGTCTTAATCCTTGGGCATGTCCACCAAAGGTGAAAGAATGTACCTTCCATCTCTTTACATTTCCACCCTTCTTCCCTAACTGTAGGGCATGCGTTCTGTGGTTTGCTTCAGGAGCCAAAATACCTAGGGCTGGCTCTGTTTGTGGGGACAAAATAGAAAGGGGGAAAAGCTGCATTTATGCCACCTTGAGCTCCATGGAGGAAAGATGAGATTGAAATGAAATGAAGTAGGAAAAATAAATGCTTTCCAAAATTAAACATTATTTACATAAAATCCTATTGACTTTCATAATTTAATCCCAGCCATAACATAACCCAAGTTCGCAGAACCACATTTTTGCTCATGGAAACTGTAAAGTTCCATGTAGGTTGAATGACAACTATTATTATAACAGATGCAAACATGGAGTTTGGTGTGCTCTTTGAGTTTTTTGTTTTTATTTCTGTGTGAAACAGGTCTAAAAACCTCTGAACCATCACTGATATATCAACCACATATGTAAGCTGAAAGCCATAAAGGATGTAGTGGCCCAGCCAAAATCAGCGTGACAGTGTTCAAACAGCAGCTCAGCAATGGGTGTTTTCCCAAAAACATCGTTTATCAGGCTAACCTCCCTGACAGGGCTGTTGTGAAGCTAAAATGTCACCCTGAGCTCTTTGGACAAGGAGCAGAAAAGTATAAGAAGTATTAAGAAGTCAGTGCAGAAATTAGAAATACGGAATATTTGGTTGAAACAACTGAGTGCCTGAAAGAACTTCAGCTCCTGCATACTAGAGATAACACAGTGGCTGGCTCCGGCAAACAATACATTGCAATAATCCAGCCTTGAAAGAGGCAACACATTCATCAACTTTTCTAAATCCTCCTCCCTTTGCAAAGGGTTGTGCCTCGTGATATTTCGCAGATTGTGGAAAGATGGGCCAGTGACTGAATAGAAACCTGGATCTATCAAACCAACAACAAAGTAGAGCCAAGCTCTTAAGTCTACAACATGGAGTCTACAATATGGGGTTTGATCACCAGGGTCAGACACAGGAGTCAGCAAATCCTTCCCAGACCTCATCTATAGGGAAAGGAAAAATGGGACCAGCAACAAACTGTTCCTGCACCCATTCAGCCAACTATGTACCGGGATATTCCTTTCCATTTACCTTCCCATTGGTTCCCCCTGACAGTCAGCATTCTTAAGACCCTGAGCTCACACAGCTGTTTTTAGGATTCCTGTCCCTTAGGGTTCCCCCCTTTTTTTCTTCTATCCCTGAAATATTGAGTTCTGTAAACCGTTGCGTTCTCCCCCACCTCGCATTTGGCTTTTTATGCAATGGCACTCAGCGCCTGAATATAAGACATAAGAGGGATTATTGCTGCTGGACTCTCCCCATCTACATACTTGAGGTTGTTTCTGCCCCTTCACATTGCATCTTTTCTCAGCATTTCTTTTCATCTGTCCCATTTTTGTATTTTCTTTCTGAATGTGGCGGCAGGGAATGATGTTGCCATAATGAAGCTGTCCCCATCTAACAGAAAGGGTGTCATGTACACTCAAGCATGGACAAAATCTGTGCAGAACCCAAACAGAGCTGTAATAATAAAGGCTGGCTTCATGCCATTTTCCCTTTTCCCTTTCCTTTTCCTGAAAGAGGGCAAATTTTGGTTCACTGTGTTAGGAGCCGATATACCTGAATGTTACCCATTGATTTCCTCATGTTCTAAAGCAGTTCCATAAACTGTCAACACTGGTGATGTTCTATACTAGTTATATTTAATAGTATGATGTTACTGTGATGGTCTATAATTTAGTGAATTCCGTGTTTCACATGTGCATCATGACAATCCCAGATATGTTCCCTCAGACTTGATGGGTGGGGTGCACCCAGTTCTGCATGGGCTAGTATGCCCCCTGAAGGAGCAGGTGAACAGTTTAGACAGACTTCTCAAACTTTTTTTCTACTGGGGAAGACTTTCAGAATGAAAATTTGCTTAGGCCACACTGATTTTTTAATTGATAAGAAATACTTTGGAAAACAAAAAGAACTCCAAGCAGTGCTTAATTTTGAAAAGTTATCTATCTATATTCTGCAAATGAAAACAATTATTTTGATAGTGCACTACTACATTGAAATGTTTAAATGTTTCTTTGATTGCCCTACTCACACTTGCCAACCTCTCTTGCCACACCAGTGTGAAACACCACACCCTGGTGTGAGAACCACCGTTCTAGGTCAACTACTTTCATTGGAGGCATTCATTCCTCTGTGGCATGGTGTACCTTTATTGGTTTATTGGTTTTGGCTGGTGGTCCATCTGTGACTCCATCTGTCTGGATGGAGATAGCCTAGATTTTGTTGCTTGTGTTCTGGTGACATCTAGGTGAGATTACCGCAATGTGTCATACATGGTGCTGCCTCTGAAGGCAGTTTGCAAACTGTAGCTAATGGAGAATTCAGCAGTCAGATTAGTGACTGGGACTAGGTGGTCCAAGCTTATGTGATGGACTGTCAGGCCTCTCTGGTCCTTTGCTGGCATCTTGCTGTTATGAGCATCCACTAACTTTTGAGGTAGCTCCACGTGGTGGATGATTATTTACTTGGTGCTGCTCATATCTGGAAGTTACACAACAATCTCCTCCTCAAAATGTCATCCCCTATCACCCTCCCCTCATACAGTCATACCTCGGGTTGAATACGCTTTGAGTTGAGCGTGTTCGAGTTGCGCTCCGTGGCAACCTGGAAGTAACAGTGGAAGTACTTCCAGGTTTCGCCGCTTGCGCATGCGCAGATGCTCAAAGTGACATCACACGCATGTGCAGAAGCAGCAAAAAGCAACGCGTGCGTGCACAGACGTGCTGTCGCTAGTTACGTTTACCTCTAGATGCGAACGGGGCTCTGGAACGGATCCCATTCATATCTAGAGGTACCACTGTATAATCTAGATTTCACATTTCAATGGGGCTTTTTCACTAATCAGATTTTCTGTGGAAACGTTAAATCCAGGTTAAATGGGGAAATAATGTGGGATTGCATTTTGATACGGTCAATGTATGGATGCATGCACGAGCAACACCACACCCAGAAATAGGCTACTGTGTGGAAGAAACCTTTGATATTCATTGCAATGTATTCAGAGGATGTGGTAGACCCCTCTTATAGTTCCTTGGCCTGTCAGTTTGTGGATCGAGCTTCTTAGTACAGAAAGCTTTCTAGCAGTCAATTATATGCACTTCTTGATCCTTGCGAAAGGGAAAGCATTCTCATTAAGAGCCATTTGTATTCAGACATTTTTGTTACCAAGTTGCTCAGACTCGCTGGTCTCTTGGGAATTGCTCAAAGAACCTTGACTCCAGCTATCTTAGTTTTGCCTGGGCAAAGTTTGACTAAGCATGAAGCTTGGGAACAGCCAGGGCAAGAAAGCTTAAGTTCACACATGTTTGCTTCAATGGGAAGCAAAAACCAAAGTGAAGTGAAAAGGAATGGGAGTGTCTAAATGAATAACTTAAAAGCCAAGGTTCGAGGACAGAAATCTGGCTGAGTCTGGAATAACCTTGTGAAGTGAAAGGAGAAGAAAGAGGGATTTATATTTGGATGCTAGGATAGAGATGATAAGGAAAACAGGAAAACAGGAAGATACAATGAGAGGTAAAGGAGGTGCTGTGGGATCGGTGGAAGTCAATGTTTGTTTTTCTTTTTAGTGTTTATATTATTAACTTGTAAGATACGGATTTGTTTTTTTGAATGTTTGTTTTTGTGTATTGTTATTTTTTGATATTTTTCATGTTGTTGTTGTGTGGAAAATACTAATAAAATTTATAATAATAATAATTTTTAAAAAACGAGACTGCCTCTCCTCAATTTGGCATGCAGACATGCAGGTGCCTTCCTCATCACTTGATTTACAAACAAATCAAGACACCTTGAATATGGTCTTCTTAGAGCCCACTTGCAATTAGGCACTGCATTTAAAGTACTACCATTGCTGGCCAACCCATTAATAGCTATCAGCATCATTTCAGGTTAAAAACCTTCTATTCATTTCAGACATGGTAGCTCTATAAGTGCCCATAAACACCTTTGCTTCTCTATTATGTGGGGGAAAGAACCCTCTAGGCCAGGCATAGACAAACTCGGCCCTCCAGATGTTTTGGGACTACAACTCCCATCATCCCTAGCTAACAGGACCAGTGGTCAAGGATGATGGGAATTGTAGTCCCAAAACATCTGGAGGGCAGAGTTTGCCTATGCCTACTCTAGGTTCTTAATTTGACCTGTAAGATGGATCCCCAGTTAGGTTTCATGGGCTGAGTGAACTCTTGAAGGGTCCACTTCACGGATCCAGATTGGAGGAGGATTACTTTGTGGAATAATCAGACACCTTCAATCTATTCCTTCAGACAGCTTTGGTTTAATTCCTATCCTACCTCTCACTATTCCTTTCCCCTTTTTGTTTTTTGTTTTGTTTTGAACTTCATTTAATTTGGAATCTGAGGGAACAGCTTCCCTTTCCTTGGCTTATTCAGGGATGCCTCATAGAATCATAGAATCATAGAAGAGTTGGAAGAGACCACAAGGGCCATCGAGTCCAACCCCCTGCCAAGCAGGAAACACCATCAGAGCACTCCTGACATATGGTTGTCAAGCCTCTGCTTAAAGACCTCCAAAGAAGGAGACTCCACCACACTCCTTGGCAGCAAATTCCACTGTCGAACAGCTCTTACTGTCAGGATGTTCTTCCTAATGTTTAGGTGGAATCTTCTTTCTTGTAGTTTGGAACCATTGCTCCGTGTCCGCTTCTCTGGGGCAGCAGAAAACAACCTTTCTCCCTCTTCTATGTGACATCCTTTTATATATTTGAACATGGCTATCATATCACCCCTTAACCTCCTCTTCTCCAGGCTAAACATGCCCAGCTCCCTTAGCCGTTCCTCATAAGGCATCGTTTCCAGGCCTTTGACCATTTTGGTTGCCCTCCTCTGGACACGTTCCAGTTTGTCAGTGTCCTTCTTGAACTGTGGTGCCCAGAACTGGACACAGTACTCCAGGTGAGGTCTGACCAGAGCAGAATACAGTGGCACTATTACTTCCCTTGATCTAGATGCTATACTCCTATTGATGCAGCCCAGAATTGCATTGGCTTTTTTAGCTGCCGCGTCACACTGTTGCCTCATGTCAAGTTTGCGGTCAACCAAGACTCCTAGATCCTTTTCACATGTACTGCTCTCAAGCCAGGTGTCACCCTGGCTTATTGTGTGAGAACTAATTCCCCCCTTATCACAAGCTTTAGGGATCTTCCAATAGTAGTGATGTCTGGACTCTATTCCCACTTCATTTTCTCAAGCCCTGGGAAAGGGAATATTGGCCATTCCCTCTCTGCTCCCCATTCAGATCCTATACTTTGCCATGTTTGCACCCTCCTCAGTAAGAGCATGAGACTCTTAATCTCAGGGTTGTGGGTTCAAGCCCCACATTGGGTGAAAGATTCCTGTGTTGCAGGCGGTTGGTCTAGATGACCCTTGTGTTCCCTTCCAACTCTACAATTCTATGATTCTTGGCTAAACTCCCCTTCTTATACAAATAGCAATAATAATAAATAATACCCCATCCATCTGACTGGGTTGCCCCAGCCACTGTGGACAGCTTCCAGCATATACAAAACCATACTAAAACATCAAACCTTTAAAATTTCCTAATGCCGCGCTGCCTTTAGATGTCTTCTAAAGGTTGCATAGTTACTTATCTCCTTGACATCTGATGGGTGTCCCACAGGAAGGGTGCCACTACCAAGAAGACCCTCTGTCTGGTTCCTTGTAACTTCACTTCTTGCAGTGAGGGAAACATCAGTAGGCCCTCAAAGCTGGATTTCCGTGTAGGTGCACTGGTGAAGCTGATCCCACACTCCTGCCAGCGCACCCACACAACCCCGCTGCTCTTCTCAGCCTCTCCCATAAAAGCTGCAGCAAAAGCTGCAGTGTTAGGAAAGCAGCTCCTTGGCTCTGCCCCATCACACCGGCCACTACGGACTTGACCCTCTTGTCTGTCTGCTGTCCATGTTTTCTGGGTGATTCTTCTTGCCTCAGACAGCTCCAGCTGTAGCTAAGTAGCTGGTCTGATGCGAATGCCACTAGCTTAACTCTCCATTTTTCATTCTGTAATCTGCATACAAACCACTATCTCTATTTATAATGAAGCTGTATGTTTTTGATTCTACACTCTGGCCTATGGTGTGAGAACTAATTCCCCCCCTTATACTAATGTAAAAGCGCAATATTCCCATGTCGTACTGTGTCTCTGGGCAAAATATCTCATTACACGTGTCTGTTGAGAATACGCAGTCATATTTCTCCACGGCATGTGATACTTTCAGTAGCAGAATGTACCGGAGGAAAGAAGCAACGCCCAGGGCCTCCTCAAGGCCAGATACACTCAGGAAAACTTGAAACAGCTTCTGTAGATCCTGAATCTTTAATAAAGTTCACAAGGAGAGAGAGAGAGAGAGAGAGAGAGAGAGAGAGAGAGAGAGAGAGAGAGAGATATCAGGGGGCCAAAAAGCACTGAAATGTCCAAGGTGCTTCTTTCGTTTTCTTTTTTTTTAAGAGGGGAAGCTATTTAAAAAACACATTGTCAGAAGAAATAAAAAAGCAGCTGAGCTTAAAAGGGGAAAGTATCGATCAAACAGTGAGCACACAATAGACAAAATGGACTGCAGAGTGTTTTTTGAAAACAAACCACCATCACAAAAGCAATAAAAGTTAAAAGTCCTTCCGTATGCCCTCTAATCCTGGCAAAATGGGGGGGGGGGAGTATAAATGGTGCAGGTTAGAGGATGTACAGAACATCCAAACCAATCAAGCAGTCGTCTGGAAAGTGATGTGTAAAATCGCAACATAGCCACTTATCTTGGGACTGCCTTGTACAGAGGCAGCATCCAGCACAATATTCCAACTCTGTGATGCAACACATTGAGAAACATTCTATTCACAGCTCATAAATAACCATCACAGCCGGGGCAGACTTTGGCCTTTCAAATTTCAGCAGCACCCTGGGTGAGGCCAAAATTTGACGCCCCCGTCTCTCGTCTTTCGTTCTGTGCATGTACTATGTCATAGTTGTGACGCCCTGCAGCACCTGCCTCGGCTTGGCACCCACTGCAAGGGGACCGGTCACGCTGCCCTAAATCCACCTCTGATCACAGGTCTATCGCTACAGCCAGAGTTTTCATATCTCCTTGCACACATTGATCTTCACTGTTCACAGAGTCGGCTGCCAGTTGTCTCTAGGGACATGCATTGGTGAATCAACTCTATGTCCAAACTTTATTTGCTATTACAGGACCGCCTGATACTTTAACTTGTTCATGCACCACTGTTCAATAGGCTGAGTTTTACCACAACTGTGATAGCCTTGCCTCTGCAACAGGCTGTGTTTGCTCTTTGGATTTTCTAGGTATCCTGTAGCCTTGATTCACATATTCCTAATGTAGGGCCGCGGGTGGCACTGTGGGTTAAACCACAGAGCCTAGGGCTTGCCGATCAGAAGGTCAGTGGTTTGAATCCCCGCGACAGGGTGAGCTCCTGTTGCTCGGTCCCAGCTCCTGCCAACCTAGAAGTTCAAAAGCACATCAACGTGCAAGTAGATAAATAGGTACCACTCTGGCGGGAAGGTAAATGGCGCTGCTCTGGTAAATGGCGTTTCCGTGTGCTGCTCAGGTTCACCAGAAGCGGCTTAGTCATGCTGGCCACATGACCCAGAAGCTGTATGCCGGCTCCCTCGGCCAGTAAAGCGAGATGAGCGCCGCAACCCCAGAGTCGTCCGCGACTGGACCTAATGGTCAGGGGTCCCTTTACTTTTAATATATATATATATATAGGCATTTTCTGCTTTCCCAATAGTATGTTCTGTCTTATCTGAAACATTGCACAGAGCTGCAAGAACCACCACTCCTCAAAATGGATGACTTAATTCATGTCTTCCAAGGCCCAGGCTCAGCTTGGTGCATGACACTCTAAAGTAAATTATGATGATCAAAGGGAATATCCAGATCGAGGTCTAGCAAGGCCATCATGTAATGCTACCTGAAGGCTGTCACATTTGTGCATCCTGTTTCCTCCTCTTTCATTCTCCCTGAGAGCAATCCAAGCTCCGGAAGCATTAGCCAAGCTCTCAGGTCTTTAGCTGACGTTTCTGTAAGCCTATCCAGGTCTTATCCCCTGAATTATGTTCTGATTTCATGGCATACCCCCAGGAAGTGGAATTTGGCATTGGATCATAGCTCTGTTATGCCAAACTGGATGAAAAGGCACTGAAGGCAGAAAGCGCACAAACTGTACAATAAGTTGGCCCAGATAAAAATTTCTCTTGGCTTTTTTAAAAAAGGGGTTTCGGCCCCCCCTCCCTCCCCTGATGTCTTATAGTTGCATTCATTGGTTGTTTCCCATTGTGCTGCTGAGTGCTGTGAAAATGTTTAAAGAAAAGATGGTCTTTGGTCTGAGAGCTCCTTCAATTGATCTCCTCTCTGGGGCACATCTAAACAACAAGGTTCTTCCTTTACTCCCCACCCTCCTTAATCCTGTTCAGCAATGCAGAGCTGATGCAGTTGGGAACGAACTGCCCACATCCTGTTCTGACTGACCCAGCAACAGAACTTTTGACTAGGTTCTGATTGCAGCATGTTTTCGTTGCTACAGCTCTGCTAATGGCAAAGGTGCCAAATCAATTTCTATCTTCTAGGATGGATTTTCAGAGAATGGGAAGCAAGATTAGGCTTTTTCTAAAACTGGACAGGGGAGTCAAAGAAAGGCCAGTTTGGGACAGTGGCTAGGACAGACATACACACAGAAAGGGTAGCCATGAAGGTCCGTTTGCAGGTGAGAAAAAACAAATACAACCAGAATTGTGTTACTTTTATTAGAGTCAACTAAAATGCACCTATTTAAAAGGTGGAGGGGTGGGGAGAAGAGAAAAATTGGTTGCTGGCAAAAAAAAGCTCAGTAGAATCATGACTGCAATATGTGACAGTCTTACGGTGACACAGAAAACTCTTATCTCATACATAATCTCAAATTAATTTCCAGCTTATATTAGCACTGCACACATTTTTCTCTGCTTTTCCTCTCTTCTACAGGACCCTGTGCTCTGATCAGAGATGGAGACACACCTGAATAACTTTGCTTCTTTGCTTCTGGATAGCTCAGTTGGTTAGAGCGTGGTGCTGATAATGCCAAGATTGCCGGTTTGATCCCCGTATGGGATGGCTGCATATTGCAAGGGATTGGACTAGATGATCCTCAGGGTACCCTCCAACTCTACAGTTCTGTGATTCTTTGTCTCACACTGTTTTGGTAAAGGTAAAGGTAAAGGGACCCTGACCATTAGGTCCAGTCGTGGCCGACTCTGGGGTTGCGGCGCTCATCTTGCTTTACTGGCCGAGGGAGCCGGCGTACAGCTTCCGGGTAATGTGGCCACGGAAACGCCGTTTACCTTCCCGCCAGAGTGGTACCTATTTATCTACTTGCACTTGACGTGCTTTCAAACTGCTAGGTTGGCAGGAGCAGGGACCGAGCAACGGGAGCTCACCCCGTCGCGGGGATTCGAACCGCCGACCTTCTGATCGGCAAGCCCTAGGCTCTGTGGTTTAACCCACAGCACCACCCATGTCCCTACTGTTTTGGTACTACCTAGTAAATTTAGTTCCAGGCAGTGCTTTCCCCCCCTAAAAAATGTTTAGGGGTACTCTCATTTTCCTACTCATATTGAAATACTGCCCCTTAATGAGGCCAAACTTGGATCCACAAAATGTTTAGGGGTATGCGCACCCCTGCGTACCCCCAGAAAAAAAGCACTGGTTCCAGGTAAACTGGTTTACTGTTTAGCAGCCTAACCTGGCGCATGTTTACAAAAATGGAATTATGTCACATTCAAGCAGAGATTGCTCACAAGTAAGTTTCCATAGGGTTGCAATTTGTATTCTGGCAAAAGGTGGGTGCCTCGATGTGCATGGAAATGGGAAGGAGCCAAGCACTCTTTCAGGAAAGGGATGGATGCTTTGGATTCGTACTTTACACAACAGTCCTGTCCCCCAGACTGCACTGAAATTAGTCTTGAAATAAGCCTTCCCCTGAAGCCAATGGAACAGGTTGGGTGCTTGGCTGCAGTGAATGTTGCCCACAACTGCTTCTCTAGTTTGCAAATGTGCCCATGGACCCAAAAAGTTGGCAGTGCCTGGCACAGGAAATTGTAATTGGCCCAGGAGATTTCTATGGTACTGATACACACAAAAATATGAGTGCGACTGACTTTCGTGATACATTACTGGGCAGCGGGGTGCGGGTGGGAACATATTTGCAGATGACACCAAACTGGGAGGGGTGGCTAACACCCCAGAGGACAGGATCACACTTCAAAACGACCTTGACAGATTAGAGAACTGGGCCAAAACGAACAAGATGAATTTTAACAGGGAGAAATGTAAAGTATTGCACTTGGGCAAAAAAAATGAGAGGCACAAATACAAGATGGGTGACACCTGGCTTGAGAGCAGTACATGTGAAAAGGATCTAGGAGTCTTGGTTGACCACAAACTTGACATGAGCCAACAGCGTGACGCGGCAGCTAAAAAAGCCAATGCAATTCTGGGCTGCATCAATAGGAGTACAGTGGTGCCCCGCAAGACGAATGCCTCTCAAGACGGAAAACCCGCTAGACGAAAGGGTTTTCCGTTTTGGAGGCGCTTCGCAAAACGAATTTCCCTATGGGCTTGCTTCGCAAGACGAAAATGTATTGCGAGTTCCTGCGGGGGTTTTTTCCCTCCCCCCCTTTTCAAAGCCGCTAAGCCGCTTATCAGCTGATCTGCTAAGCCGCTAAGCCGCTAAAAGCCGCTAAGCCACTAATAGCGCTAATCCGCTAAGCCGTCAATGGGCTTGCTTCGCAAGACGAAAAAACCGCTAGACGAAGAGACTCGCGGAACGGATTAATTTCGTCTTGCGAGGCACCACTGTATAGCATCTAGATCAAGGGAAGTAATAGTGCCGCTGTATTCTGCTCTGGTCAGACCTCACCTGGAGTACTGTGTCCAGTTCTGGGCACCACAGTTCAAGAAGGACACTGACAAACAGGAACGTGTCCAGAGGAGGGCAACCAAAATGGTCAAAGGCCTGGAAACGATGCCTTATGAGAAATGGCTAAGGGAGCTGGGCATGTTTAGCCTGGAGAAGAGGAGGTTAAGGGGTGATATGATAGCCATGTTCAAATATATAAAAGGATGTCCCATAGAGGAGGGAGAAAGGTTGTTTTCTGCTGCTCCAGAGAAGCGGACACGGAGCAATGGTTCCAAACTACAAGAAAGAAGATTCCACCTAAACATTAGGAAGAACTTCCTGACAGTAAGAGCTGTTTGACAGTGGAATTTGCTGCCAAGGAGTGTGGTGGAGTCTCCTTCTTTGGAGGTTTTTAAGCAGAGGCCTGACAACCATATGTCAGGAGTGCTCTGATGGTGTTTCCTGCTTGGCAGGGGGTTGGACTCGATGGCCCTTGTGGTCTCTTCCAACTCTATGATTCTATGATATGGTTTCCTAGAGTGCATCTACTAACTAAGGGCTCAGCCACACTTCTGCTTGGGCTGTTCAGAGCAGCTTTCCACTTGACCCACAGCATGGGTCCAAGTAGTTTCCCCCCCTGGCTCACTCCTTTCCAAAGGAAAACTCTCTCCTTAGTGATAGATCAGAACAAGCAGTAATCCAGGGAAATCCCAAATTGCGGTTTGCGATTGAGCACTAAAGAGTAGTTTTTTTTCCCCCTGGGGGAAAACAGCAGGACAAGAGGAGTTGTGGATCTGCCCTAATTCTCAGGCCTCCACTTTCTTCCACCTGCTTGCCTTTCTAAAATGTTAATTACTGTCCCTTGACAGCTCTTCACAGGTAGGTCTGTTCACCTCAGCAAAGATGCAGTTAATCTTATGTTTATGCTTTTAGCAGATAGGTCTTTGGGGTTGAGCATGATCAAATTTCTATGTAAAATTATTCTTCAGCTGCTTCCACTAGATAGGAATCAGTCACCCTACCTAGATAGTAATTGAGGTCACGCCATTCCTTTCACCACCTCTATGGCTCTGGTGGCTGAGAATAACATTTCTGTCACTGCCGATGAAGCACTTATCACAGCTATATCTCCAGCAGAACTTAAAGCTTGCACCAGAATTCCTTTGTTATGGCTTAGAGGTAAACATGGTCATTAGCTCAACGAGTCTGGGCACATCATCTTTCTTTGTCTGACAAAAACCGGAACATTTTGCAAAATAAATATACTGTCAATGCTAATTCCCCCCCCTTTTTTTTTTGCACATGCCCTTTCATCACTTGGCTTTTGGTTGTGGGGAACTTTGAAAACAGAACGTAGAAAGAAAACAGAAAACCCTCACTTACTCTACTCATGAGTAACGATCGTTCATACAACAACCGAGCTTGCAAGAGGGCTTTACAAATGCATGCAGCTCAGTCGTTCTCAACAGTCACGCCAATCTCAGATGAGGAACTTATAATAATTTTTCAATTAAAGACTGGGCAGTTGAGACTCAGTGTTTGTGTTGGCTGGCTGGCTGGCTGGATTAACAAATAAATCCACGACTGGCCATTGAAACCTGCTCAGCCATTACCAAGGCCAACAATCTCCTTATCATATTCGCAGCATTCAGGAGCCAGCCATATTTAAGAGACTTAATATAAGTGCATTGGGAGAGCCCTGCTAGATCAGGAAATGATGATAGAGGCACTGGAATACCCACATCCCTTCCCTTGAATCCGCACACTGTGACCCAAACAACAGTCTCTAGCTAATATATTTTAATAGCTGCTTCTGGAAGGAAGATACGGTCAGTGATGTCATCTGTCTGAGCACATTTCCTGCTTCCTCAGGAGAGGCAGGGTTAAAAGGCATGCACGCCTCTTCCTCTCTTTGGTATTAATGATAGCCTGAAGTACTGAGAGAAAAGAACTCATAACTAGTGAGACACAGGAAGGAAAATGTTCTTCTGTCCTTAGCACTGCAGTGAAAAACCACCCTGCACCCAAAAAGTTATTCCGTGATTTTATTTTTAACAAGTTCTTGGGGGAGTGCTGAGATCCCACCATTCTAGAAGACGCATAAAATAGATGCTTCACCACGAATTATGTGGCATATTCTGACAGGGAGGTAATCAAGCTTCGGGAAATATGCACATTTTCGCCCACCCACCCCTTCCCTACCTGTCTGCAAATGGATTTCAGCACAATGGAGGAGACAGCCAATATTTTCTTAATGGAATAACATTGCCGTAGCTCCTGACTGCACATTCTGGCAGGAGCTGGGCAGTTCCTTTTGTTCAAAAGTTATCCCAGGCACCACTGAACTGTTTTTCTGCCTTTGGAGTTTACAGCTCTCCTCCCATTATTCTCCAGAAACTTAAAGGGCTGTCACGGCACTGCCTAAGTGTTAAAAGATAATCTGTTTACTTTAATTCTAACTCACTAAATTACCACATTTCTTAAATTTTAGAGGTGCTGAGTGAACTGTACTATGAAAGGGGTTTCAAGATTTTTGAAGAGTGGGCTGCAGAAATCCAGTTTTTTATTTATTTACAGTAAAAAAAAAGTTACTAATAGGCTTGCTAACTTCTAAACCAACTCCCCATTCCATGTTCCTATAGCACCAGTCTGAAGCTATAAGCAGGTGGTAATTAGGGCAGCATCTCCCCCCCCCCCAAAGTGGGTTTATATGGGGGGGAGGGTGTACAGAATCAACAATGAAGAACAGAGGACATTGCAAGCTCTGCTTGTTGTGAACCGCTCTTGTGAACAACCGGTGTTAATGATATGCAATTCCCTGTCAGCACTGTATAGATTTAATTTCCTTCGGACCTCCCTATCTACACCCCGCCCAAAACAATTATGCTCTTGTACAATTTGTTAGTCTGTAAGGTGCCACAATACATTATTGCTTGTCCCAAAAAAGAAAGAAAGGGAAAGAGGAACGACATGCAAGAGTTCATAGGAACACATAACATTAACATCAACATACAATATCACCTGTTAAGACCATATTCATGAAAGACAATCTTACTTGGCTACACCTGATCACCAAAGAAAGAAGACAATATCACCTGTGGCACAGGCCTACTTCTCTGATGTGTTAACCCATCTGGCAGAAGTTGGGAGCACGCACACTATCACAAAGGGGTTTAACTTTCCCAGCCTCTGATTTAAACAGAAACAGAAACACACACACAGTTTTCCCCTCCAAGTTCAATGTTTAAGGCATGGGACGGGATGGGAGTTTTAGTCCATTAAAATTGCGAGGATCCGGTTGTCACAACAAACAAAGAAGAAGAAGAAGTGTTTGGATTTGATATCCTGCTTTATCACTACCCGAAGGAGTCTCAAAGCGGCTAACATTCTCCTTTCCCTTCTTCCCCCACAACAAACACTCTGTGAGGTGAGTGGGGCTGAGAGACTTCAGAGAAGTGTGACCAGCCCAAGGTCACCCAGTAGGTGCATGTGGAAGAGCGGGCATGTGGAAGAGCGGGCAGAAGCGAACCCGGTTCACCAGATTACGAGTCTAGCGCTCCTAACCACTACATCACACTGCCTATAGCGTCCATTCTTTTTCTTCAAAGACAGATAATGGAAAGTAAAGTACCTCGCTTATTGGTATGGCATCTATCCCCCCACAATCAGTACCTAGGAAGGGTGGACTGTAAATATTGTTACCAGCCACCCAATCTCTGACTGCTGAGAGAATTCCAAGGTTCAGCTCACTTACTGAGGTTCAGTTTCCTAGGAAGGAAGCTTGGCAGTGTCTGTGGTGTGTTTGTGGTTTTATTTACACATATATGCAACCTGAGCATAAGATGAAGGGCGCATACCACCTTAACACCCCAACAGATGTTGCATCTCCATGAGTCATAACTTTGGATCCAGCATGGAGGAAGCATATATCTGTGTATCCAGCTTCCAGCCTGCTTTCAGCTCAGCAAACCCACACTCCCTGGCTTTTGTTCTGCTACCTAGTAGTTAGGTGAGGGGTGTGTGGAGAAAAGGCCCGCCCATTAGTCCAGAGGGCACCGTCACTTAGTTGCAGCTCGTGCACCCTTGCTCATTCTTTTGGGATTCTGATGGGGACACTTAAGAGGCCAGCTTAGGTCACAGTCTTACGAAGACACTGGTCCGACTAGTTCAGCAACCTACCCCCGCTGGGAACAGGACTCCAGAATTGGAAGGGACTCAGGGCATAATGCAGACTGACCCCAAACTTGTAACAATATTTTTAATAATAAGTAAACAAATCACTGCTGGGCAAGTCTGGAATGAGGAAGAGAGGGTGGCTGTGCTGTACTTAATGCAAGGGGCCATAGCAGAGAGGGGAGCACTTGCCCTGCATCCAGAAGGTTGGAGACTGAATCCCTAGCGTCTCCAGTTAAAAGGGACAGCTGCCAGGTGATAGGAAGAGACCCTCTTGCCTGAGACCCCAGAGGGCCATTGCCATTCGGAGGAGACCTTACTGGGTGAGATGGGCAGATAGCTCCACCAGGTATAGTGCAGCTCCCAGAAAGCCAGGAAGTTGAACTGGAAAGTAATAACATGATGGCCAGTAGGTGGTGGTAATAGGGCTCCTTCTACGGCCCTGCGATGACACTAAAATCCAAGAGGAAGAAGAAAGTGTTGGTGGAAGTTCCCTTCCTTGGAGTCTGTTCCAGGCATTTTTAGAGTGGAGCTTGGAGACCTCTTGAGGGTCTTCTGGGGGAAATGTTAGAAGAGTTCCTCCTTTGCTGCTTTTCCTGATCCCTCAGAAGCTGCTGGAAGCTGTACAGAGAGAGACCCTCTCAAGCAAAGGGCGAGTGCATAGGAGCAGAACTCCCTCCTGAATTTAGATGCCTCTGTGTACAGTGGTACCTCAGGTTAAGTACAGTGGTACCTCAAGTTACATACGCTTCAGGTTACAGACTCTGCTAACCCAGAAATATTACCTCAGGTTAAGAACTTTGCTTCAGGATGTGAACAGAAATTGTGCTCCGGCGGTGCAGCAGCAGCAGGAAGCTTCATTAGCTAAAATGGTGCTTCAGGTTAAGAACAGTTTCAGGTTAAGAATGGACCTCCAGAACGAATTAAGTACTTAACCTGAGGTACCACTATACTAAATTCGTTCCGGAGGTCCGTACTTAACCTGAAAGTGTTCTTAACCTGAAGCACCACTTTAGCTAATGGGACCTCCCGCTGCTGCCGCGCCTCCGGAGCCCGATTTCTGTTCTTATCCTGAAGCAAAGTTCTTAACCTGAGGTAATATTTCTGGGTTAGCGGAGTGTGTAACCTGAAGCGTATGTAACCCGAGGTACCACTGTATTGGAGAAAGAGGTCCGCAGGATAATTCCCGGGTTTCATCTGAGGCTCCAGCTCAGTACATAACAATCACCATTCTCCGAAGAGCCAAATACCATTTGCTGTGCTGAGCCGCAGTGTGAGGTCAGGGCCTCCTGACATATGTCAGGATCTCTTAATGCTTCCTTCCCCCTGACTGCTCTTTAAAGAAGCACAGTGTGACATCCCACTGTCTGTCTAATGGCATATGGCAATGTACCCAAGAAGTCTCACTTTGTTGGAGTGCCCTACGCCCCAAGTCTGTATGTTATGTCTGCCTTCCTGCTCAGCTGGGTGGTTTTAACAAGGCAGCCAGCTTCTTCTGGCTAGATATATCAGCAAGGTCGGTATCTGCTTTGTTAAGCTGTCGTTTGAGTTCCAAAGTGATCTAAATTTAAAATGGCTTATTGCAATCAGCATCTACTACGAATCTACTTAAATATACCCTTGAATGTCTCTGTCATACTTTGAAACCACTTACTCATCAGCTGAGGAGGAGACAAGTAAGGAAAAGCAACAATGAGGAGAGATAAGTGGGAGAACAGCAGCAGAGGCACCTGGAGGAAGAGACTTTTTGGTTTGCTCAAATTCGTGACAAGGCAAATGCCCACTAAGATTCAATCTTAGCCAGTGTGGTGTAGTGGTTAAGAGCGGTGGTCTCGTAATCTGGGAAACCGGGTTCGCGTCTCCGCTCCTCCACATGCAGCTGCTGGGTGACCTTGGGCCAGTCACACTTCTCTGAAGTCTCTCAGCCCCACTCACCTCACAGAGTGTTTGTTGTGGGGGAGGAAGGGAAAGGAGAATGTTAGCCGCTTTGAGACTCCTTAAAGGGAGTGAAAGGCGGGATATCAAACCCAAACTCTTCTCTTCTTCTTCTTCAATGATTTTTATATGCAAAGTCTGAAGGATGTATGGGTGACTCTTGACTGAGATGTCTTGGGGATCTATATATCAAGAAACAAATGGAAATTATGTGTACACTGTATAGCAGGGGTTGTGAAATATACTCAGAGTCGAGAGTGGATTTCATGCTCTTTATTCAGCTCATAGTGGTGAGGAGGAATGGAAGTTCCCCCAGAATGTCTGCTTTATATACATTATTTACACAATGGGCCCCATGTGATTGGCTAATTCCAGGATTCACCTGTAGGCCAATCAGGTTGCGGATTCACTTCCACCTGGAGCTGGATTGGGTGGCTCCTGTGGACCAATCAGACTGCTGCATTCTCAATCCTATTGTTCTAGGACCAATCAGACTGCTACCTTTTGGATCCTATTCAACTCAGTACATAACAGGTTGCCAACCTGGTGCTCACAAAGGCTTTTCCTGGTGCCTGTGGGCATGTACCCCAGACTCTAAACTTTCTTTTTTTCACCATGAAATAAAGTTATGGGGCAAAATGTGTGGCCTTCTAAGCGGTTTCCGTGAAATGAGAGTGAGTGGTCATCTTGAATATTATTCCTGGTGCTGAGGAATGCTCCCAATGGCTATTAGACAGTGACAAGATCAATGAGTGTAAAACCAGTGACAACCACCAAACTATATCAGGTATTCTGACAGACAGGAGACAAGCTACACTCTCAAATTTCTTTTGTAGACCTTTTCTTTCTGTGACTCTTGTGGGATGCTTTTGGGTGGTCTTTGGCTAAGGGGTTGGGCAATTTCTACAGCCTTTAAAAGTTCTTGCACACCTTTGTTCTGGGTCCTCACCTCCTTGCAGCACGGGCACAGGGGGGACTCTGTTGCAACAGGAAAATAAAGATAGGCCTTGCTTTGACTGGTTATTGCCTCCATCCATTTTTCTCTGACAGATAACAGACTGAATCCCTTTATGGAGAGTTGGGCTGTAAAAGCCAAGCCCAATTTTTTTCTACAACAGAGGCAGCTTCTGAAAAACTGCTCATCTGTTTCAGATACCCCTCAAAATACTTGGGGGGGGGGCTAGGTATAATAATTTGTTTTATTTGATGAAGAAAGTTGAGATTTCTTGGTGTCCTTTGCAAGCCACAGGCTTTCTGCCCTAGGAGCCTTCTTACATCACAATTCTTATGAATTTCTAGACCCCAGCATTTAGGAAATGAGAACTCTGCTGGCAATGTAATTAAATGTGGTAAAGGTTTGCTGAAATAATTACCTGGATTATCTGATCATTGAAGGAGGCATGCATGCAGATGGGACAGCTAAGCCAATTGTCTTGCTGCTGATGTCAACAAGGTAATCCATCCTTAATTTGGGAGTTGCACTGAAAAAACACGTGATCGCTGTGGCAGCAAGTGAGCAAACGTTGATTATTTTCAGAACTAGAGACCAGAAGCATTTCTTTCCCTACAATTGTCTACTAAATCTCTCAGAATCTTAATTTACATGGTTGCACAAAAGCTAGCATCCTTTTCTTTAGTCAACCGAACCTTTCTCAGATAATGAAACACATATTTTTAAAAAAGTTTTAGATGTATGAAAACAAAAGACGAAGCCCCACGATATATTTAAAGCACATGGCTGCCCCCAAAGAACTCTAGGAACTGTAGTTTATTCCCCGTAGAGCCACAAATCATAGCAAACTTAAACTACATTTCCTGCAATTTTGGGAGGAAAGCCTGCGACTTAAATGGATGATGTGGGTGGAACCTTAAAGTCCCCATTGCTATCAGTGTGAACTTGCTTCCTTAAAATTCACTGACTTACAGAACAACCCTGTGCATATTTGCTCACAGGTAAATACCACTGAGTACAATGGGACTGCTTTCCAGGTAAGCAAGTACAGTCATACCTTGGATCTCGAACACCTTGCAAGTTGAACGTTTTGGTTCCCTAACGCCGCAAACCCGGAAGTGACTGTTCTGGTTTGTGAACGTGCTTTGGAACCCAAACGTCTGAAGGGGCTTCCACAGCTTTCAATTGGCTGCAAGACCTTCCTGCAGCCAATCAGAAGCCGTGCTTTGGTTTCTGAACGTTTTGGAAGTCGAACAGACTTCCGGAACGGATTCCATTCGACTTCCAAGGTACGACTGTACAGCTTTACAACCTTGCTCCTCTAGTGAACTTGCCTCTCTTGGGCTCTGGTTATATTTTTGCACCTGAGAAGCACTCAAAGGTGTTCCTCACAAAGTAGCTGGCATATTTGCCATTAGCCCACCCATATCTTTTGTTAAAAGTGATCCTTCCATTTCCTCCATGAGAACTGTAATCTCGGAGCCGACCTCGTCTTCCAGATCACCTCTGCCCTGCTAATGGCTGCAGTCTAGCTTTTCCATGCTGCCTTCATCACTCCCCAGCCTACTTGAGTCAATTGCTTATTCATACATTCACCTCCTGTCCTGGTCACAGAGCAGCTCAGATGTCCATTTGATAATTTGCTCCTCCATTAAAAAAAAATATTTCTATCCACTATAAAATCCTGCCTCCTTTCTCTAATGCAGAGACCTCCACCTCCTCAATCTAGACGATAACGATATAACACCTACTGCAGCCATGCCAGGCATTTTTGCTACCTGCCTTTATTTTCTTTCTTCTCCCCTTTTTGATAGCAAGTTCTTAGCTGCAGGAGGTTTCAGACAACATGCGATTATTTCAGCAGCTCCAATGTACCGCTAGCCGTCTCTCACATTGTACACACTGGCTACTGATGTAATAACCCAAGCATTTAAATGTGGCTGTGAATGAAGTGTGCATGCCAAAAGCACAAATCTCTTCACGAGAAAATGTGTGTGCGACAGTCTCGCATTGATAACGTCACTCGCTATAATTAAGAGACAGAAGATACCTTAAGGATGTACTGCATTTCTGTAATTTACGTTTTTTGAGTTACAGATAGGTAGCCGTGTTGGTCTGCCGTAGTCAAAACAAAAAAAAATTCCTTCCAGTAGGACCTTAAAGACCAACTAAGTCAGTTCTTGGTATGAGCTTTCGTGTGCATGCACACTTCTTCAGATACCAAGTGTGCATGCACACGAAAGCTCATACCAAGAACTGACTTAGTTGGTCTTTAAGGTGCTACTGGAAGGAATTGGTATCTGAAGAAGTGTGCATGCACACGAAAGCTCATACCAAGAACTGACTTAGTTGGTCTTTAAGGTGCTACTGGAAGGAATTTTTTTTGTTTTGATTACGTTTTTTGAGTTTATCTAAGACTGGTCTTTTAAACTCTGATGATAATCTTCCTGCTCAATGCTGAATTCTTTCTTATTTTTATTTTTACTTACTAGCCTCTCCTTCACAGACATTTTTATAAGCACATGGCTTCCTCCAACAAATCATGGAGAGATTTGTTTACTCCTCACAGAGTTACAGTTTTCATCACCCTTAACAAACTACAGCTCCCAGGATTCTTTGAGAGAAGTAATGTGCTTTTAAATGTGCTTTAAATGTTTGATGTTGATGTGACCAAGCATTGTTGCTAAGGTCAACACCCATTTTGTGACTGCCTCCTGGAGGCTATTTTAAATTGTTTTATGGGGGCAACTAGTACATAGGTCCTCTGTATCACCTTTTTATCTCATTATCACCTTTTTATTTCTCTATCACCTGTACAGTGGTACCTCAGGTTACATATGCGTCAGGTTACAGACTTCGCTAACCCAGAAATATTACCTCGGGTTAAGAACTTTGCTTCAGGATGAGAACAGAAATCGTGCTCCGGCGGCACGGCAGCAGCAGGAAGAGGTCCCGTTAGCTAAAGTGGTGCTTCAGGTTAAGAACAGTTTCAGGTTAAGAACAGACCTCCAGAACGAATTAAGTACTTAACCTGAGGTACCACTGTATACCTTTTTATTTTAATGTAAGTGATGTGACTACACAGAGAAAATTCCCTACCCTTTGTAGTGAGCAACTAGATGCGTGGAGAGCAGAGGAAAGCAAAAGCCACATGTGATATGAAAAGCAGAGGTCATTTTTAAAAATCAACAGCTGTGCCAGACAATACTTTTATTAGGACCAATATTGAGGCAGATTTTGAGTTTACAGAACTCAGCCGGGCTATGAAGTATCTCATTGTGCAAACGTGACCACAATGCACTTTTTGAGCAATGACCTCTTCATCGGGAGCAAAATCTATACTATCACTCCTGTTAAACGACTTGAGAAATTAATCTATAAGCAGTTCTAAGAATAAAGGTCAGAGTTAAACAATGCAGGGCAAAGATGAAGAGTCTGGCCCTCTCCAGTTTTCAGTAAAGGTGTCTCCTGACTATTTATAGATCGATGCAAATTCTGTCATAGCACCAGCCCAGATTCTTCATAAAGAAGTTTAACATTGACAGATTATTATGCTTATGAAGTCTTGTGTAAATGATGAGCTAACAAAACCAAACTGTCTCCATGTTTTCTTTTTCATTACAGTTTTATCCTGAGAATTGTTTTGTTCAAAGTGGTAGCATGGGGGAAAGGAGTTGGTTTCACCCGGGTCCGGTCATGTGTGAACAAGAAAAGGCATATAAAAGCAAGCAGTTAAATTAATACAGTTCTTCAAACGGTTTAATTTGTGGAGATCTAAATTATACGTGAATTAATGGAATACTCAAGATGAAACTGTCAAATCTGCTATGATTAAATGGGCACAAGATGTTGGACATAATATTATGTTTGCTGACTGGGAACAGTTATGGACCACCGGTATGAAATTCACGGCATGCAATGCCCTAAGAGAGAATATTATGAAAATGATGTATAGGTGGTACATGACCCCAGTCAAGCTTGCAAAAATTTACCATCTGCCCGATAATAAATGTTGGAAATGCAAAGAAAATGAGGGTACATTCTTTCACCTTTGGTGGACGTGCCCAAGGATTAAGGCTTTCTGGGAAATGATTTATAATGAAATGAAAAAGGTATTTAAATATACCTTCTTGAAGAAACCAGAGGCCTTTCTTCTGGGCATGGTTGGCCAATTGGTGTTAAAGAAGGACAGAACCTTTTTTATGTATGCGACAATAGCAGCAAGAATACTTATTGCAAAATATTGGAAGACACAAGATCTACCCACGCTGGAAGAATGGCAGATGAAGATGATAGACTATATGGGACTGGCAGAAATGACCGGCAGAATCCGAGACCAGGGAAAAGAGTCGGCGGAAGAAGATTGGAAGAAGTTTAAAGATTATCTTCAGAAATATTGTAAAATTAAGGAATGTTAGAATGATGTTGGATAGAAATTAAGTGGTTTCCAGCTGTAATGTTTTAAGAGATTTGAAAAATAAGGTTTTGAAATAAGCAAAACTAATGGTGAGGATTTGCTGAACTAATAATTTGCTGAGCTAATAATCTGAACTGGAATATAAGAAAGGGAGGTACGAGGAGGTCCGGAAAATAAGTTAAAAGAAAATAAGTAAATGGAAATTTTATGTGTTTCTATTTTTTCCATTTTTGTATTTTTTGTATTATGTATTTTTGTTGTTTTTTTCTTTTTGTTTTACAATGTATCTTTTTTTAAAAAAAGTTTAATAAATATTTATAAATAAAAATAAATTATACGTGAATTAAAAGTTGACAGCCAACTTATCTGATTTTAACTATGCATTATTCCAGTGTTAACGCTCATTGTTAATATCATGAGAGTTGGTGGAAATCTGGTTTCAATTCCAACTCATTTGAGAACACCTGATGATCCTAAATCACTGATCAGACTACAATGCTCCAAATGTTTTGGACTCCCGAATCCCACCAGCCAGGCCTTTGGTTAGTCATGATGGATGTTATAATCCAAGAACATGTGGAGGCGACTGTGATGTTTCCATATGAGAGTGCTGGAGGTGAAATAGTTAAACAGGTTACCCAATCAGGACCCAGGGGGTGGAGTCAGAGGGACTATAAAACCAGCTCTGGGAGGGGCAAAGGGGGGAGTTCCTTGGGAGTTGGGTGGTTGGTTGGAGTGGGAGTGAATTGGGATAGAGTTTGTGGGTAGGTTGAGTTAGTGTAGCGAAATAAGCTGAGTCAGGAACAGTTAGGGGCTAGGAAGACAAGGAAATATCTGAGAGGTGGTTTAGTGAGTGAGAGCAGGTAGTGGAAGTTATAGGTCTGGATAGGCACCCCGTGATTGTAATTGACCGATACCGTTTATGAAACCACACGCTTGCTAAACTGCAATAAATAAACAGAAGTTTATGTTCCAATTTAATCCTGACTGGACTCAGTATTGTACCAGGTAGGACCTGGGTAGTGGCAGCGAGAAATAAAGTGGTGGCACAGGGATCAATAGACGGTGAAACGTCCGGGGACCCTGTGTGATCGCCACAGGGACCACATTGGCAACCGCTGCTGTGCCCATGTATACATGAGAACCGTATTTTTCACTCTATAGGACACACTTTTTCCCCTTCAAAAATGGAGCGAAGACGCCATAGCCCCGCGACCCTCTCCTGGCTGGAGAAGTGACGTGCGACTATGGCAGCAGCCTCTCCGCTGCGTCTTTCCGCTGCTCCCTGACCTGCTCTTTGGGGCTGGTGGTGGGCTTCTCCCCGCCAGCCCCAAAGAGCAGGTTGAAAGGAACCTGAAGCCTGGAGAGGGAGAGAGGTCGTTGCGCACCGACCCCTCTCGCTCTCCAGGCTTCCAAGGTAGCCGCCTGAACGGACCTTAAACGGCACCTTGTTTGAGAGCGGGAAAACAAGAGGGGGAAAATTCTCCCCCTCTCTGCGCAGCACCTCCTGCCGCTTCGCTGAAGGGGCACTGGGCAGAGAGGGGGAGATTTTTTTTCCTTGTTCTCCCCCCTCTAAAACAAGGTGCAACCTATTGTCCGGTGCATCCTATGGTGCGAAAAATATGGTAGTTATGCGTAGGATTTAGCTGCTAGGCTGCAACCCTCTATATCTACTCACCATTGTTGGCTGCCCACTCTCCACCTTAGAGCAGATTTATGCCACAAGGTGCCATAGGAAGGCACTGGACATAGTAAAAGATCCATCGCATCCTGGTCACTGTCTCTTCG
This sequence comes from Podarcis gaigeae, assembly GCF_964106915.1. Taxonomy (NCBI): domain Eukaryota; kingdom Metazoa; phylum Chordata; class Lepidosauria; order Squamata; family Lacertidae; genus Podarcis; species Podarcis gaigeae. Next base: position 69,302,527 of record NC_139686.1, on the reverse strand, counting down.
AGCTCCTGCCGTCGGGACGGAGATACAGGACGATGAAGACAAGAACGAGCCGTCTCAAGAACAGCTTCTTCTCCAGAGCGATCTCGGCCCTGAATGGGAAACCTGGACTTTGAAGTCATCTAATCTTCCTTGCTGTATTATATTATATTGTTTTAATTAGTGTTTTTATAGTTGTTTTGATTTTAAGTGGAGTGCCCTATCTGGGTGGATGGAGCAGCCAAGTAATTTCGTTGTCCCTGAGAGGGGGCAATGACAATAAAGATATTATTATTATTATTATTATTATTATTATTATTATTATTATTATTAAACTCACTCACTCCTGAGTAGTCTTGTATAGGATTGGAGCTTCAGTCCATCTGGATGATGGAGATAATACAGCTGACATATCCTATAGAATCACAGAATTGTGGAGTTGGAAGGGACCCCTTGAGTCATCTAGTCCAATGCCCTACAATGCAGGAATCTCAATGAAAGCACTCATGACAGATGGCCATTCAACCTCCAAGGAAGAATTGCTGTTTGTGCCTGGAAACCAAGGGCTAAAAAGTAAGTTCGGATAAGCCCATGGATCACTACTTTGCAGCTTTAACACCTGCTCTCACTGTACTGCTTTACAAGCCCAGACTCTTACAGACAATGGTGAACTTTGTTAGACTTTCCTTATGATTTCACTGGCTTTGAAAAGGGGTAATGCAAGTGCTTTGATAACTCGACTGAAATGTCACCTAAGTACCTTGTACCTGAAGTAATGAGTAGTTTTACAGTCTCTCCTCCTAAAAGCCGTCCTTGTAACTTCCCTGTGCAATTACTCCTTAGTGGATCACAACATATTGTTTTATGCCTCTTAACAAAAAGAAAAAGGGGAGAAAAGTGCTTCAGGGTATTGGTGCTCTTTCTTCCTATTTTCCTTGAAGTAAAACAGCCCCCAGCCCAGCGAAAACCCCATGCTTCTCTGTTATGCATGCGTTCTAGGCCTCTGAACGACTCGTGTTAATATCGATAAAAAACCCGCACTTAAAATGCAGACCACAAAGCATGATAAGGAAGCCGTTCCAAGGGACAAGCTGTGTAAGTGCAAGTCCATGTCAGGATTGTGAATAATGAAAGGGACACAGTTTTACTCCGTCTTGTATAGCATTTCGCCTTTGGCAGTGTGCATTATTTAAGGGCTTTCCTCACACCAGTTCCTCAGAGCTCCCTAACCCCTGCCCCACCAGTCAGGCATGAATTCCTCTCTGCACTCCCGATCCACACTGTAAGCCAGCAGTTCAGGCATTGGTGGCTGCAGGATCGTTTGACTTCAGGGCACTCTTATGTGGAGCATCTCTTGCACTGTTCTGGAAACGGCAGCTAGTGCAGAATGCTGCAGCATGGTTGCTAACAGAAATGAGACCCTGTCAGCATACAGTGGTGCCTCGCAAGACGAAATTAATCCATATAGCGGTTTTTTCGTCTTGCGAAGCAAGCCCATTGACAGTTTAGCAGATTAGCGCTATTACCGGTTTAGCGGCTTTTAGTGGATCAGCTGATAAGCGGCTTATCAGCGGATCAGCTGATAAGCGGCTTAGGGCTTAGGAAAGGGGGGGAAGGAAAAAAAACCCGCAGGAACTTGCAAGACATTTTCGTCTTACAAAGCAAGCCCATAGGGAAATTCGTTTTGCGAAGCGCCTCCAAAACGGAAAACCCTTTCGTCTAGCGGGTTTTCCGTCTTGCGAGGCGTTCGTCTTGCGGGGCACCACTGTATTACAACCAGGCCCAGAGAGCTGCACTGTTGGCTCATCTGTTATCAGGCCAAGTTCAGGATATTACTCTTGATACTGTGGCATGCCGCTCCAATCGCTGAGTGCTATGAGATTCCAGGGCTTCCAGGCGCTCCTCCAGGTTCATGTTTCCTTTGGAAATGAGGCACAGCGGAGACACAGTGGTGCAATTTATGATATATGGTGAAGGAATGACTGCGGGTGTGGAGCACACTTCCACCCACAGACAAACCACAGCTGTCTGAACATCATGCCCTCTATCTAACCTTTGCTCTCTTAGTGGTCTGCCGTGCCCTGTCTGTGACCTTTGTCTCCTTCGTCATACATTGTTCAAGGGGAAAATGACGTGGTGGAAACAGATGCCAAAATAACTTTGTACCATCCCACGATCTCAGGATTGGAAGATGTGTAAAGGTCACAGTCCAAAATGTATCTGACTGGTTTGGCATATTGTGCTAATAAAAAGAGCTTCCACAGAGCTAGCTGGCAGCTTGCCTGCACACAGCTCACCTGCATTACCAACTCCTGCCTCATGTCCTTCACTTCAATATGGGTTATTTACATACGTATATATATAATATCTGAGCCGACAATGGAGGGGTTTGCAGTATCATCACCCCAAAAGGGTCTTGTTTCTCCCGTAGCAGCAGCCTTGGGTTCAAAGAGACATCAAACATCGTTTTGTTTTTTTAAAAAAAAAAGCTTTTATTTTCAATGCAAAATCGTAACAAAATTTACAAACATTGAATCCTAAATAGTACTATACAGACAAAAATCCCCGGCACATAAAAAACAAAACAAAACAAACAAACAAACAAAAGAAAAAAAAACAGAAAAAGAAAAAAAAAGGGGGGGCAAAGGAAACAAGACTAAACAAAAACGAAAAAACACACATCTACAAAGCAAAACCATATCATAACATACATAAACATAAATTGACTTCCTTCCTTTGTTCTAAGACCTCCAGAAATATTTACTCTTACTGTATTGTTGTGTCTAATTAGAATACTTCCATCTTTATGCTTTTTTACATCATTTTTCTTGTTCTTTAACCCTGTAAAGCATCATTCATTACATACCAATATACTGACTCCAGAACAATGTTTTTTCATATACTCTTTAGCACAACCCCATTCTTTTAATAGTTTCTGGTCCGATTGTCCCCTTATGTAAGCTGTAAGTCTTGCCAGATTTATGTATTCACAAAATTTAATTTGCCAATCTTTCACTGATGGAATTTTTCTGCTTTTCCAGTTTTTAGCTATAAGCATCCTGGCAGCTGTTGTTGCATAAAGGAATATTTTCCTTTGATTTTCGGGGATATCATTTGTAATTAAACCTAAAAGGAATGCCTCCGGTTTTTTACTAAAAGATATTTTAAACATCCTTTTGAGTTCTTCATAGATTTCATTCCAGAATTGTTTAATGGGTCGGCATTCCCACCACATGTGGAACATTGTTCCTATTTCTTTTTTGCATCTCCAGCAGGTATTCGATTTTAATTTGTAAATTTTAGCCAATTTTACTGGAGTTAAGTACCATTGGTACACCATTTTCATAAAATTTTCTCTTATTGTATAACATGCCGTGAATTTGATGTCATATTTCCATAATTTCTCCCATTGATCCAGCCGAATTACATATCCTATATCACATGCCCATTTGATCATAACTTCTTTTATTTCTTCATCCTTTAATTCCCATTCCAATAATAAATTATACATTCTGGATATATTTTTTTTTGAGTTTTGTAATAATACTTTTTGTAATTTTGATTCTTCTTTTTCAAATCCTATTACTTTATCCTGGTTAAATATTTGTGCAATTTGGTGATATTGAAGCCATGTGGTACAGTATTGGGTCACCTCGTCATATGGTCTTAGTTTTAATTGGCCCTGTTCTTCCTTTAGGAGCTGCTGGTAAGTTGCCATTCTTCCTGTAGTATTTTTCTTTTTAACTGATATTACTTCTAGCGGTGAGACCCACCATGGAGTTTTTGGTTCTAACAACCTTCTATGTCTCACCCAGACCTTGTATAATGCATTTCTAATTATATGGCTTAGAAATTCTTTATGGACTGCCACTTTGTTATAAATTAGATAGGCATGCCAACCATATCTGTTGTTCCATCCCTCCAAATCCAAAATGTCGCTGTTATCCAATTTGATCCAATCCTTGATCCAAGTAAAGCATGCTGCATCGTAATATAGTCTCAGGTCTGGGAGTCCAAAACCTCCCCGCTCTTTTATGTCAGTTAATAATTTATATTTGATCCGTGGCTTTTTGCCTTGCCATATAAATTTTGTTAAGTCCATTTTCCATTTCTTAAAACAATCATCTTTACCTATTATGGGAATCATTTGAAAAAGGAACAGAAGTTTTGGTAAGATATTCATTTTAATAGCCGAAATTCTACCCCAGAGTGTTAATTTCAGTCTTGTCCAAGTTTCCATTTCTCTTTTTGTTTCTTCCCAATTTTTTTTATAATTATCTTCAAACAAATTTATATTTTTCATTGTTATTTGTATGCCTAAATATTTCACTTTTTTTACAATTTGTAATCCAAATTTTTCTACCAGTTCCTTTTTCTCTTGATCTCCCATATTTTTTACCATTAGTTTCGTTTTTTCTTTATTCAAAGCAAAACCTGATACCCATCCAAAGTTTTCCATTTTTTCTAGAGCCTTTGCTATGCTTTCCTTTGGATTTTCCACCATTAAAACTAAATCATCCGCAAATGCCCTTATTTTATATATTTTCTCTCCTAGGGAAATTCCATTTATTTCTTGATCCAATCTGATTTCTTGATTTAATATTTCCAAAACCAAAATGAATAGCAAAGGTGAAAGTGGGCACCCTTGCCTGGTGCCCTTCTGTATTTTAAAATAATCAGTTGTGTCGTTATTTATTATTATATTTGCTTCTTGTTGTTCATAAATTGCTTTTAACCCTCTTGTGATTTGGTCTCCCATGTCCATCTGGTCTAGTAATATTTTTAGAAATTTCCATGATACTTTGTCAAACGCCTTTTCCGCGTCCACAAAAACAAAGGCTACCTTCTTACTTGGTTTCATGTCTAAATACTCGATCATATCAATCACTGTTCTTATATTGTCACTCATTTTCCTGCCCGGCAAGAACCCTGCCTGCTCTTTATTTATACAATCCTGCAAAACTGTCTTTAATCTTGTTGCCAATATTTGTGCATAGATCTTGTAATCATTGTTTAGTAATGATATTGGTCTATAATTGGTTATAAACTCTTTGTTTCGTCCTTGTTTTGGGATTACTACTATGTGCGCCTGTTTCCAGGTGGTGGGAATCTTCCCGTCTTCTAATATTCTGTTTAAGAGTGTCTTCATAGGTGATAATAATGGTTCCTCTAATTTTTTGTAGTGTATTGCGGTAAGACCATCTGGTCCTGGGGATTTTCCCAGTTTCATCTTAATTATCGCTTGATGAAGCTCTGTCGTGGTTATTGGGCAGTTTAGCTCTTGGATCTTTTCTTTCTTAATTTTAGGTATATCCTTCCCACATAAATACTCTTTTATTTCAATCTCTGTCTCGTTTCCTGCTTTATATAACTTATTATAATATTTTGTAAAACACTTTTTAATTTCCTCAGGGTTGTCTAAAGTTCTCCCCTCATCCACTATTTTATCAATCAATTTTTCCTTTTGTCTTTTTTTCAGTTGCCAGGCTAGCATCTTTCCGGGTTTATTTGCAAATTCGAACGACCTTTGTTTCATCCATTTAATGTTATCCTCAATTTCACTATTTAATATTGCTGAAGCCTGAGTTTGTAATATTTTTAATTTTTGGTCATACATTGTTCAAGGGGAAAATGACGTGGTGGAAACAGATGCCAAAATAACTTTGTACCATCCCACGATCTCAGGATTGGAAGATGTGTAAAGGTCACAGTCCAAAATGTATCTGACTGGTTTGGCATATTGTGCTAATAAAAAGAGCTTCCACAGAGCTAGCTGGCAGCTTGCCTGCACACAGCTCACCTGCATTACCAACTCCTGCCTCATGTCCTTCACTTCAATATGGGTTATTTACATACGTATATATATAATATCTGAGCCGACAATGGAGGGGTTTGCAGTATCATCACCCCAAAAGGGTCTTGTTTCTCCCGTAGCAGCAGCCTTGGGTTCAAAGAGACATCAAACATCGCTCTCTAACGCTGATCTCCCCACCCTCCATCTAGGTCACATCTCTCTTCAGCTCTCTAAATTCTTGCTTTATTTGTTGAGGAAGGGCCCCCCACTCATTTGGCCTCTAGCACAATCCATTTGATGCTCTGCTTTCTTAGTGGCACATCACCCAGGAGGCTAGCCTTTCTTCATTAGCTTTTAAAACCTGCTGGATCCAGGAATTAGAAGAGTAAGCATTCAGTTTAACACCCCAAGTCTTGATTAAATTCTAGCACTTACTTGACCCAGGAATTTAGGGGTCTGGCACCCACAAACTCACAACAATATATAAAGTCCTTAATGGCTTGGGACCAGTTTACTTGCAGGATCACCTATGTGCCCACTTGGCTGCTATTTTATGCTTCCCTGGGATATTATTGCTGTATTTGTTGCATGTTTTATATTGTGATTTTAGTATCTTTGTTGTTAACTATTTTAAAAATGCTATAAAAAAGTGTTAATCTAAATAAGATACATTACTATGGGTGTGCTTGTAACCTATAAGTGGTTAACATAAAAAACAACAACACTGAGTAACATTTTCTAAAAACTGGATAAAAACAAAATGCAACTGTATTATCACAAATAAAACAGAGCAGCATCTAACAAAATATTAAAAATGTAAGAGTCAGAAGGTAAACCTATAAGCTTATAAGATTCAGTTAGAGGTCATTATTGTCTTTGCCTACCCAAGGAGTGGAATGCAAGGAGATGGATGTTATAATCCAAGGCAGACTTCTGTGTCACCAAGTGATAATCTGCTGCTCATGGAACACAGATGTTAAGTCAGAATTTCCTTTCTTATAACTTGAAGCCATTGTTTCAGGTCCTGCCCTCCAGCGCAGAGGAAGCAAGCTTGCTCCAGCCTTCTTGTTACAGCCCTTTAGATATTGAAGATGGCCATCATATCTCCTCTCAGTCTCCTCTTTTCCAGGCTAAACATATCTAATTCCCTCAATCGTTCCTCATAAGGCTTGGTTTCCAGACCTTTGATCATCTTGGTTGACCTCCTCTGCACACACACCAACTTGTCGATATCTTTCTTAAATTATTGTGCCCAGAAATACTGCCTATTAGGTAGTATTTGCCATTCTGTATTAATAGCTCATTCTGTATTAATAGCTGCGTCTTGGGACGCAGGTGGCGCTGTGGGTTAAAGCCTCAGCACCTAGGACTTGCCGATCGAAAGGTCGGCGGTTCGAATTCCTGCGGCGGGGTGCGGTCCCGCTGCTCGGTCCCAGCGCCTGCCAACCTAGCAGTTCGAAAGCACCTCCGGGTGCAAGTAGATAAATAGGGACCGCTTACCAGCGGGAAGGTAAACGGCGTTTCCGTGTGCGGCTCTGGCTCGCCAGATGCAGCTTTGTCACGCTGGCCACATGACCCGGAAGTGTCTCCGGACAGCGCTGGCTCCTGGCCTCTTAAGTGAGATGGGCGCACAACCCCAGAGTCTGTCAAGACTGGCCCGTACGGGCAGGGGTACCTTTACCTTTACCTTTATTAATAGCTCAAGTTCTTCTTGCTTGTTTCCCTTACTCTGTACATTTGTGTAGAGACAACTGAAACCTTGAGTCATTCCTCCACACACTTCTGCTTCTGTCCCCCTCCATAGGGAGTCACCTGCCACCACAACACATCTCTTCCTTTGTATACACATACATCACTAATCTTCAAGCATGACAAGCTACACTTGCTGAAATTCCTTCCTTTCTAAAATATCCACAAGCCCTATCTTTTTTGTATTTGGCCACCCTAATTGGGATTCACAAACTGCATCTCATCAGTGATGAGGCGATTAAAAAATAGATAGAAAGTGAGAGAAATGAGAAAATCAGAGAGAGTCAAATTTTTAAAGTGGTCCTCATGTTGCAAATTCCCGTGAGGAACAGATTGCTGATGTACTTCACTTTCATCATTTGAAAACTCACAGTGAAGTGTGTGAGTCAACCCTACTGAAAAGCATGCTTCTGGGAGATTGCAAAAATGACACAGAAATTCCATGTGTGGTATCTGATCAGTGAATAGCTCGTTCACACATACAAGTCATCTTTCGACGCCACAGTCTTCCAGCTATGACATGCATCATCTGAAGAGTCGGCCTGATGTATCTGCAGATGTGAACCCAAAGTGAGAAGGAGCATAAACTAGTCTGCATCCTGCAAAGTCAGGACAACCCCGTATTCTGCGTGTACATTGCTACTGGGACATCAACTGAAGCAACTTCATGATCCGAGTATTGCTGTTTGTCAGGGGTTCAGAAGGAGAGACACAGGAGGGGGAGCAAATGGAGAGTGAGGAGGAGTACGAGGGGGGCGCAGGCAGTGACAGTGGCCAGAGTTATTCCACAAGCCTCTCTAGCGAATCGGAGGACTCACAGAAGGGAGCGCCGGTGGCCAGAGCGAGGGGGGCTCCAGGGGGGAAGCCCCAGGAGGAAGGGGCTAGCGGGGAGTCCCTGAGCAGCAGTTGGAAATCAGGACCAGCTTCTCCACCAGAGCGCAGTGGGGAGGGGGAGTCCCAGGAGTCGGGACCAGTGTCCTCACCACCAGAGGGAAGAGAGGAGTCAGGTTTGGCAACGCCCACATCAGGAAGCGGGGAAACGGTCAGAAGGAAAGTCACCGGCTGGGCGCGCGCGCCAAGTTCAAATGTACAGGAGCGCGGCACAGCGGGGAGCCCGGAAAGGGAGCCAGGTCCTAAAGCCCGCCGGAGGGAGGGGCAAGACTCAGGAGGCTCAGCATCAGAGGAGTCCAGGAAGGAGGGAACCCCAGAGGGCAGAAGGACCCAGCGAAGGAAAGAACAGCGTAGGAGGTGGAGCCGGGCTAGAATCTTAAACTGGTGTGGGTGGAGCAGTCCCCTCTCACCTTTTCCACCAATTTTACAACCTCGTGGAGTGTGGGAAAGCAGCGAGGGGTGAAGATTGGTGCTTCGCGAGCTCACGAAAACCAGGGAAATGACTACCGAAGAGAAGATAGCGAGTCTGCAAAACGCAGTGACGCAGCTGACTGCAGAAATTGCGGCGTCCAGAAAGAAGGAGCAGGAAGCAGCTGTTACCTGCCAGGATCTGCGAACCAGGTTAGAAGTGCTAACTACACAGAGGCTACCGGCCACCAGACCAGAAGGGATTGGGCTGGGGAACAGAGGAGGGAGCCTTGTGTCTCACTTCAGTGGGGACCTGCAGGAGTATCCTAACTTCAGAGCAGATGTACTATATGCACTGCAGCTGCTTGACAAGGACTTTAAAAATGAGGAAGAAAGAGTGGGATTTACTGTTTCGCATTTACGGGGAGAGGCGAAAACGTGGCTGCGCAATCTCTGGAGAGATAAGGATCCAGCCCTCCAAAATGCGGGTGCCTTCCTTAAAGTGATGGATGCGTGTTTTTTGTCTGAGATTGATGTGGATATCGCTAGGAAACAGATTCACGGACTAAGACAAGGTAGAGCCACTGTAAGGCAATATCATTCACGTTTTTTCGCATTGGTGAACGTATTGGGCTGGGAGAGAGAATCGTCTGCCGTCAGAGATCTGTTCTGGGAGGGGCTGAACGGAGCTGTGAAAGACGAAATTGCAAGGGGGGAGAGACCCCAAACCACCAAGGACATTGTGGAGAGGGCACTCACCATTGGGGTTAGGCTGGAAGGACGCTCTTGGGACAAAGAGGAAGGGCATTGGGGCCGCACGCCAACGAAAGCACCACCCCCCTTTCCCAAGGAAGCGGCGCGCGCTCGATCCATGCCTCCGCTGGGAGGAGGAGAGGAGCCGATGGAGATAGGTGGTGCTAAGGCTCAGTCCACAGCCGGAGCCCTAACGCCGGGAGCAGTCAAAATGAAGCCTCCTAGAGGGACCAGGAAGTGCTACATCTGCGACAGTGCTCAGCACATGGCGAAAGAGTGTCCCCAGCGGTTTCACAAGCACACTGCAGCCGCAGCGACAGTAACAGAAGCAGTTCAGCAGAGTGAATCACAGCAGGAAAACTCCACTGTCTGGCTGGAAATGGAGTCACTGGGGGCCAGCCAGACAAGTCAGTGAAGCAATCCCCAGTAAGGTTACAGCCCACAGACCCCCTCCCACCCAAACCAGTAGTGCAGCTCACCGCATCCCTTCAACTTCCCAATGGGCTCACTGTGGAAATCCCCATTACGATTGACTCTGGGAGCAATGCAGATTTTATAGGCATGGACTTCATCCAGCAACATGGCATAGCCCTTCTGCCAGCGACGGTACCTCTGAACGTCGTCACGGTGGACGGCAGGGAGCTACTGGGAGGGCAAGTGCTGCAGCAGACGCCGCCAATGGTGATGCGCATTGGTAATCACCGCGAAGTCATCAGCTTCAACGTCACCCGCCTGTCAGACACGCCCATTGTGTTGGGCATGAGTTGGCTGGACAAGCACAGCCCGGCATTGGCATGGTACCAGCGTCAACTGACCTTCTGCTCCTCCTACTGCGCAGAACACTGCATCCTCGTTAACCAAGAAGATGAGGGGCACGAAGACGGACCACAGCTGCACTTAGGCATGTTGCAAGCGATACCCAACAAGTACAAAGAGTTTTTGGAGGTCTTCTGCGAGAAGGAAGCGGACAAGCTGCCTCCCCACAGACCCTACGACTGCAAGATTGACCTCCTGCCGGGGGCGACGCTGCCGACTGGGAAACTGTATTCCATGTCTGAGGATGAACTGCAGGAACTCAGGGAGTTCATAGATCACAACTTGAAGCGGGGGTTCATCCGAGAATCCAAAGCAGTGGGGGGCAGTCCCGTGTTTTTTGTGAAGAAGCGGGACACGCCCCAAAGGAGGCTTGTAGTTGATTTCAGAATTTTGAATTCAAAAACCAAGCCCACAGCCTTCCCCATGCCCAAGATCGATGACCTGCTGGCGACGGTGCGGAAGGGGCGCATCTTTACCAAGTTGGATCTACGCGGAGCGTACAATCTCATACGAGTGAGGGAGGGTGACGAGTGGAAGACGGCCATGTTTACGCCGCTGGGCACCTATGAATATAGAGTTATGCCTTTTGGATTACAAAATGGCTCCCACTGTTTTCAAGCATTCATGCATCATGTCTTGGCGGGTCTTCTCTACAAGAAGTGCGTCTGCTTCCTGGACGACATCCTCATCTTCTCGGAGTCGCCGGAGGCTCACGAGAGAGATGTCAGGGAAGTACTGCAGCGGCTGCGGGAGCACCGGCTTTACGCCAAGCTGGAGAAGTGCCAGTTCGACAAGACGGAGGTGGACTTCCTGGGCTACAAACTGTCCGACAAGGGACTCGCCATGGACAGTACCAAGGTACGGGCAGTGCTGGACTGGAAGAGCCCACGCAATCGAAAGGAAGTCCAGAGGTTTGTCGGCTTTGCCAACTTTTATTGCAAGTTCATCAAAGGTTTCGCCATGCAGACAGCGGCCATCACTGACACCCTCAGTTCCAAGAAGAAGAAGTTCATCTGGACGGAGCAGGCAGAGCAATCCTTTCAGAAGCTCAAGCACCTCTTCGCGTCCGAGGAACACCTGCTACACGTGAACCCCAGCAGGCCCATGAGAGTGGAGACGGACGCATCAGACAGGGCCGTGGGGGCCGTCCTGTTGCAGCAAGACCACCAGGGGGACTGGAGGCCGTGCGCTTTCTACTCCAGGAAACTCAGCAAGTCGGAGCAGAACTACACCATCTGGGACAGGGAGTTACTGGCCGTACATGCAGCCTTCAAGGCGTGGCGGCATTTCCTCGTCGGGGCCAAACACACGGTGCAGGTCCGTACAGACCATAAGAACTTGGAGTACTGGCGCACGGCGAGGTTCCTGAACCAGAGACACATCCGCTGGGCCGAGTTCTTTGCAGATTTCGACTTCAGAATAGAATACATCCCTGGAAACAACAACATCATGGCGGACGCGCTGTCCAGGAAACCGCAGTATCTCGAAGAAGAGGCGCCGGCGGCGGCCAAGCATATTTTCGCACCAAAGGCGTGGGCATGCGCGTCAGCCACGGTGGACCTGGACGCGGTGCGTCGCGCGCTGCAGACGGACTCCTTCGCGCGAGCCAAGATGGAGGAGGTGCGTAGCGGCACGGCGAGGGACGACGACTTCCAAATACGCGACGGCCTGCTCATCCGCAAAGGAGCCCTCTACATGCTGGGAGACAACCTCCGCGCGAGGGTCCTGCAATAGCTGCACGACGCGCCCAGCGCGGGACACTTCGGCAAGGAGAAGACGGTGGACCTAGTAGCCAGAGACTTTTGGTGGCCCAAGATGAGGGGGGATGTCGCGGAATACGTCAAGAGGTGCGACACCTGCCAAAGGGCCAAACCAGTACACCAGCCGCCGGCGGGCCTGTTGGAACCGCTACAGACACCGTTCGAACCGTGGGAGAGGGTGGCCCTGGACTTTGTCACGGATCTGCCCAGCTCGAGAGGCAAGACGGCAGTACTCGTGGTAGTAGACTTGTTCACCAAGATGGCCCACTTCATTCCTTGTGCGAAGGTGGCCACAGCCGAGCAGACCGCCAAGCTGTTTATAGACCACGTGTTCAAGGTGCACGGCCTACCACGGTCCATCCTGTCCGACAGGGGGCGCCAGTTCATATCCAACTTCTGGCAAAAGCTGATGGGTTTCCTGAACGTCAAGGTCAGCCTGGCGTCGGCGCGACACCCGCAGACTAACGGACAGGCGGAGAGAGTCAATGCCATCATGCAGCAGTACCTGAGATGCTACGCGAACCAGCAGCCCTCGACCTGGGTGGACTACCTACCGCTAGCCGAGTTTGCCTACAACAACACGAAACACGTGTCCACGGGGGTGACACCGTTTTTCGCCAACAATGGGCGGCATCCCAGAACCTTCCCGGGTTTAGAGAAAGTGAGGGAGGGGGAGCCGCAGGGAGCAGAGGCCGTGGCAGCGGAGTTGCAGGAGATCCACGAGCAGCTCAGGAGGCAGTTAGAGATGGCGAAACAGGCTTACAAAGTGCAGGCAGACCGACACAGGAGGGTTGGGGAAGACATCCGGGTAGGAGACTGGGTCTGGTTAGCAGCCCAGGCAGTTCCGGCCAGATCGTTGGCCAAGAAGAAGCTCGGGCACAAGCAGCTAGGGCCTTACCAAGTAGAGGCGCAGATCAACCCAGTGGCCTTCCGGTTAACACTCCCGGAGGGGTCCAGAATGCACCCGGTCATTCATAGATCAGTGCTCACACCCTACAAAGAGCCCCACAGGTTTCAGGCACCAGGGACAGCGCCAGACCCGCTCAGGGAAGCGCCCCAAAAGGGGGGGGTCGCCGAGAAGGGGGCCACTCAACGAAGCCACAGAGATTTTAGACTCAAGGTGGGGGGAGGACGGGATTGAATATCTTCTCGCCACAGAGGACACCCCGGCCAGCGCCAACAGGTGGGTGCCGGATTACGCATTGGAGGAGCAGTTGCTCAAGGAAGAATTCCATACACTTTTCCCGCACAAGCCTATGCCGGCGGGCTTTTTCGATGATTGTCTGTTCACACCCACACTCTCGGCCAGCACTTTCCGGGGTTTCTCGTCAGCGGAGGACTCGGCTCCGGGAGGCAGCTCCCCAGAGGTTTTGGCACGGGGGGATCTTATTGGTGGGAGGACCAGCCCGAAGTGGGATGGCGCAGAGACATGCCGGAGGGACCCTGGGAAGTGGCGTCACCTCAGGCGACAGGGGGAGAAGGGGTTGTGAGTGATTTGGGGGCGGCCTCAGATTTCGAACACACCGCCCAGGAGATGGAAGCGGAGGGAATCGCAGTCGACGAGCCCATGGAGGACTTTCCGGACTTATCATGATGGCTGCACGCCTCGGGGGACGAACTGTATCCTGAACTCACCCCGACAACTCTAGAGCGCCCGGAACCCGCACCTGAAGAGGGGGAGGGGGGAAGGGGGGGCTTCGAGGGGGGGATGGATGTCAGGGGTTCAGAAGGAGAGACACAGGAGGGGGAGCAAATGGAGAGTGAGGAGGAGGAGTACGAGGGGGGCGCAGGCAGTGACAGTGGCCAGAGTTATTCCACAAGCTTCTCTAGCGAATCGGAGGACTCACAGAAGGGAGCGCCGGTGGCCAGAGCGAGGGGGGCTCCAGGGGGGAAGCCCCAGGAGGAAGGGGCTAGCGGGGAGTCCCTGAGCAGCAGTTGGAAATCAGGACCAGCTTCTCCACCAGAGCGCAGTGGGGAGGGGGAGTCCCAGGAGTCGGGACCAGTGTCCTCACCACCAGAGGGAAGAGAGGAGTCAGGTTTGGCAACGCCCACATCAGGAAGCGGGGAAACGGTCAGAAGGAAAGTCACCGGCTGGGCGCGCGCGCCAAGTTCAAATGTACAGGAGCGCGGCACAGCGGGGAGCCCGAAAAGGGAGCCAGGTCCTAAAGCCCGCCGGAGGGAGGGGCAAGACTCAGGAGGCTCAGCGTCAGAGGAGTCCAGGAAGGAGGGAACCCCAGAGGGCAGAAGGACCCAGCGAAGGAAAGAACAGCGTAGGAGGTGGAGCCGGGCTAGAATCTTAAACTGGTGTGGGTGGAGCAGTGAGTCAGAGGGGACTTAGCCGGTCTAGCGTCGAGACGTGGGTCTGCACGCCCAGAGCTTGGAAATGGAAACTAAACTTTAATAAAGACTTTTGTATATAACATCCACTGGGCGTTGGTCCTCTGTGAGCTGGGACCTAGCGGCAGTCCTGACACTGTTAATCAGTAATATTTTATTTTTTATTTTTTTAATAATATTTATTAAAGTTTTGAAAGTTACAGAAAGAAAAAAGAGAAAGAATTAAACATAACAAAACCATACAATACAATACAAAGACAAAAATATTACATATACATAACAAAAATAAAACAAAAACAATTTAAAAAAGAAAGAAAAAAAACCAAACACATTCAATACTTTCAATGTTATTAACTTTCTTTTACTTGTTTCAGCGATCTCCTCACACCTCCCTTTTTTTGTATTCCACTTTGATTAATTGTTTCAGCAAATCCTTTCCATCTTCCTCAATTTTCTGTCCTATCATTTAACTTAACAAATTCTAACATTATTTTTTTCCTTTAATCCATTTACAATCTATTGTACTTAATTCTTTATAACATTTCTGCTAAAGCCATGTAACTTCATTCCAACATCTTTCTAACATTCCTTAATTTTACAATATTTCTGTAGATAATCTTTAAATTTCTTCCAATCTTCTTCCACCGACTCTTCTCCCTTTTAATCAGTAATATTTTAGACTGGATGTTAAATGGAGCAGGATAACACACTAGGAAAGTTTTTTTTTGCAGTGGGTTATACAGAGAGGATTATTTCCCAGATTATTCTAAGAACTGTTCCAAGTTATTCATTCCTGTGTATAAGCTGCTTCTGTTACCTGAGCTCTCCTGGTCTTCAAAGATAAGCAAGTCGCAAATTGTGAATGTGAGAATGAGGACATCATGTTAACAATGCTGCCCACCAAATTTGGCTGACTTAGCAGGAAGTGGCTAATACCAGATTTCCCAGACTTGGGTCTCCAGCTGTTTTTGGACCACAATTCCCATCATCCCTAGCTAGCAGAACCAGTAGTCAGGAATGGTGGGAACTGTTAGTTCAAAAACAGCTGAAGACCCAAGTTTGGGAAACTCTGGGCTAACCCCTGGCTTTCCAGATGTTGTTGAACACCCATCATCCCTGACCATAGGCCATGCTGACTGTGATTGAAGCTGATAGGAGCTGATGTATGCCTCTCCTCAACAAAGAATGTTTCTGTCGAATAGCTCCATTGTCGTTCAAAGAACTGGTTCCCCTGCCCCCCAATAGTGATATTAAGATTCTAATAGGCAATTAGAAGTATTTAATGCTGACTTGATGAAATTAAGCAATAATGATTATAGATACAGACTTTATTGCTTTTAGTCATAAAAAGATTACATTACACAATGAGATTGAAAATTTTGTGGGTGGTGAGACTGGCAAATAGAAAAGATTGACAATAGTCTAGGATGAAGGATTAACCTAATGTTTTCTGGGATGCCTAAGGTCTTAAGGATGAAAAGGGGGAAATTCTTTATGGCCGAGAAATATTGATATCTAAAAACCAGGTGTGATAGCAAATTCAGGGCTTATCCACCCTTCCTCTAGCTCTGCTGCTTTCCCCAGGTGTTATGTACTGAGTTGAATAGGATCCAAACTGCAGCAGTCTGATTGGTCCTAGAACAATAGGATTCAGAATGCAGCAGTCTGATTGGTCCTAGAACAATGCAGCAGTATGATTGGTTGGCAGGAACCACACAACCATGCTCCAGATAGAAGTGAACCCACAACCTGATTGGCTTACAGTAGAATTCCGGAATTCCGGTGTCCTTTCAGCCTCGCGGGTCCTCTCTGTATTTACTGATTCTGCCTCTCCTGCTGGCCCCTCCTGCTCTATGGGCCTCACTGCCCCACTGTTCCCTTGGGACTCCTCTGACCTGTCCTCTTCCTGGTTTTCTCCTGGGAATCGTCGCTGTATCTGGTCGCAGTGGCGGCGCCAGCATTGCCCCCCATCCGTTAGCACCTCGTACGACACGGGGCCAGTGACCCTGGTGACTGTGGCGGGTACCCATGCTGGGTCTGCCCCAAAATTTTTTACGTACACCGGGTCCTGGGCCTCGAAGGTCCGGGGGTTCCTGCCTTCCCCCACCACTACCTCATCCTGAGCTCTATCGGGGTGAAGGCGGTCCAATCTGATTCCAAGGCGCCGACCCATTAGTAGTTCAGCGGGGCTCCGGCCAGTCGTTGGGCTGGGGGTGCTGTGCTGTGCTAGAAGGAATGTGGCAAGGCGGTACTCCCAATCCCCTTGCGTCATGCGGCGAAGGGTGTCCTTGGTGGTCCACACCATGCGTTCTGCTTGGCCATTGGTGGCAGGGTGGAATGGCGCCGAACGGATGTGGCGGATGGCATTCTGCGCTGTGAAGGTTTGGAATTCTCCTGACGTAAATGCAGTGCCGTTGTCTGAGACGAGAGTGTCAGGGAGCCCGTGGGTTGCAAACAGCCTGCGTAGTACCCGGATGGCTGTGGACGTAGAAGTGGACGGTACCAGTGCGACTTCCAGCCATTTGGTGTAGGAGTCCACCGCTAACCCTAACGCTAACCACGGAAATTCCTTGCATATGGCGTCCACCGCTCTTTAGTGCTCAATCAGAACAAACAGTAATTCAGGTTTTCTCAGGCCATTGCAATGTTAAAGCTAGGAGGAGCCCGGATGCAAAAATGGCAAGGCACCTTCACTTGCCACTTCAAGTGAAACTTGTCACGATGAACTATAACTGTGGGATTCTTTCCTTACAATTACTAGAGGTACAGGAGCACCATAATTCATTATATGGTGGCCCCAATCCACCCAGTGAGTTCTCCAGTACATTATGGCTGGGAGTAAGATGATCCAGGATGGAGAGCCCGCTTTTCACAGCATCCCTCTGGAATCCTATAACGTGTTCTCCAACTCTCGTCTGACTCTTCAAGATTCTTGGGCAGAAAAATGAGACTGAAGCTATCATCTCAGAAAACAGATGAGGACCTACATATATATATATTGTAGAAATGTGCTGCCAGAGGAAAAGCGACAACGTTTGATGAGAGCCATCTATTTTGATTATCTCAAAAATGGTGACTGGGAACAGGGGCGCTGGCCATGCTGATTACCTATTTGAAAGAAATTTCTGTAAGCGTGGCCATGTAATTAATACGAATTGGATCTGGTGGTATAGCAATTCCTGTGTGATAAATGAATCATCTAGTCACACTATTTGCGCTGACCCTCTTGAAAAGGGCATTATGTATGCCGGTAAGGAAATAAACACAGCTGGCAGGTGTATTGCTTTTTGATTAGCTGATTGGTGGATGCAAGGACCATGCCAAGGTAAACGTGACTGTATATCTCAAAACAGAATTATGAGGCCAAGAGTTTCATTTATTTCTATTTGCAAACAAGTGCATGGAATTTGAAAGAGAGCCTCACCTTTAAAAATGTATCTTAATTCTGCCATAAGGAAAAGGAATCTGTAAATAAAAATGGCTCCACTTTCTGCGGTCAGATTAGTGCCACTCTTTTTCTATTTGGGCATTAATTGCTCTCTTTGGAAACGATATGTTTTAGAATTCAGAAATGTTGGACAGGGGATATTAGTGAAGAAGAAAAATAAGATTGAAAACCTGTGCACCCTCAGTTGGGATGAGTAAGGCCACATTCATACCATACATTTAAAGTGCTATGCTACCGCTTTTAACAGCCATGGCTTCGCCCAAAGAATTATGGAAGCTTAGACCCCCTATTCCCCTGGTAGAGCTACAATTACAGAGTGGTTTATCAATCAATCCCTCTTCACAGGGAACTCTGGGAAACCATGATATTGTTGCAAATTTCCATACCTGGTGAGTACAGGTAATGCTGCATTATATTTAAGGTTGTCATAGGCTCAGTTCCATTTCCAAAACAATCTGAGGAGCCTTCATTTATTTATTCATTTTTCCTTCATTTATGCCTTCAAACACTCAATGACATGTTTGGGTTTCTGGGTGACCTGATTGACATCTAAGGTCCATCTGTGGGCAGATGGTAGTGCCCAGTCTCTGGGTGATTTGCAGCAAAGTGGCTGTATTTTGGTGCCATAAAGCCAAATTCAAATATCTCAAGAGATTCAGATATCTCAAGGACTGTCACATGGAAGAGGGAGCAAGCTTGCTTTCTCCTGCTCTGTAGGGGAGGACTCAAACCAATGGCTTCAAGATACAAGAAAGGAGATTCCAACTAAATATTCGGAAAAAAACTTTCTCAAAGTAAGAGCTGTTCAACAGAGGAATGGTCTCCTTCTAGAGGTTGTGAATTCTCCTTCCTTGGAGGTTTTTAAGCAGAGGTTGGATGGCCATCTGTCATGGGTTCTTTAGCTGAGATTCTTTATCACGAATTATCTACTTTGGGTGTGTTTGACAGGGTTGGGGGAGAATCTGCCAAAAAGCATGCAACTGCTTAGCACAAAACAAGCAGCTCTATTGTGAAATAATGACTATGGCCAGAACTGAAAGCCCGGAAAACTCAGGTGCATCGTGCCTTGTAGGATAACACCCTAAACTGCAGTCCTGTCCTCAGTCTTCTCCCAGTCTCCGTACTGATCTCTGAAGCATATGGCTCTTGGACTCATTTGTGAATACAAATGGGATACTTCACAAAAGTCTGCAAATAACAAAAAATCCCCACTTACTTCAGTGGAAAAAGAATTTTATCCTATATACCTGGTCTCTTCCCATGTGAAATACCCCATAAACTCCCAGTGAATTCTGTGTCCAGGTCTTTGAGGGTCACTTAAAAAAAAAAAAGCATTCTACAAACCCCTATAAAATCTTGTTGATAATAAACGTGTCCTTTATTATCAACTATTCAGCTATTTCATAGGGGAAAATATTTTTTTCTTCTAAGATTTGGCATCATATTTCTTGTCCTAAACAGCATCCTTCTCAAGGTAATGATGCCTTTTCTCTGCTACAGTTATCAATACTGACAGCGGTATTTCAAATGGTTGTGTACTAGGCTCAGCTCTTGTCAAATACAGCCTCTCTCTTTCTCCCTTCACCTTGTTTCTTGTTTACTTCTTTGCTTTGGGCTTAGACTGCACCGACAGTTTTCGATTACGGTATTTGCTACGCAACAGCTTGCAAATCCCTTACCTGATTACATAAGTGTTCCTTTTAACAGTAAGCATGCATTTCTCAGGATGGTTCCTTGATCCTAGACTAATTATTCTATATAATTTTGCATTGACTTACACTTACCATCTGCTCAGCCAATCAGCATAATGAATCCCAGCCCTTTAGAACTAGATTGCCTTATTACTGCATCCTCTCTGCTTGGCAAATACAGGTCCCAGCCTGACCTTGCTTTTCACTCTTATTATAGCAAGCAATTTGCAGTTCAGAAAGGAAAACGGTCATATTGATCTTGTTTCACCATAACTTAGTTATTTTCCAAATATGATAATTATGAACATAGTATCTCACTCATTTCTTGACTTTAACACCAGTGACCCTCAACTTAATGCATGAGTTTCATCCACAGAGGGGACGCGGGTGGCGCTGTGGGTTAAACCACAGAGCCTAGGGCTTGCCAATCAGAAGGTTGGCGGTTCGAATCCCTGCGACGGGGTGAGCTCCTGTTGCTCAGTCCCTGCTCCTGCCAACCTAACAGTTCGAAAGCACGTCAAAGTGCAAGTAGATAAATAGGTACCACTCTGGCGGGAAGGTAAACGGCATTTCCGTGCGCTGCTCTGGTTCGCCAGAAGCGGCTTAGTCATGCTGGCCACATGACCCAGAAGCTGTATGCCGGCTCCCTTGGCCAATAAAGTGAGATGAGCGCCGCAACCCCAGAGTCGGTCACGACTGGACCTAATGGTCAGGGGTCTCTTTACCTTTACCTTCATCCACAAAAACATACCAGATTGGATCTAAGCTTTGTGAGTTGCACTTAGTCCCAATGAAATTGATTAAGACCTTGGACATCTTTCGTCTGAAAGTGTAGGATGACCTGTGGTTGGGGCCCAGGAAAAAGCATTTACAGTCTTGGCACTCAGTGAAGTTTGCCCAGTGCATGGCAAGAAATTTTTATTTGCTTTGGCTTTTTAAATGATAAATTTAAGCACCGGCTCTAACTTGGCTCATACTGTTTCTCTGTTGCTGTTTCTTACGTATTATTCTGGTGTTTTAACATAGGCTTAGCCATTCTAAGAAGCTCCAGCTAGATATGTAGATTTTTTAAAAACCACAAATGCATACATTGTACAAGCAGATGGAAATGTAGGTCTCTATGCACTGACTCAGGCCACTTGTTGCACACATCTTTTTGTGCATAATTAAACTGGAGCAGGATATCTGCAGACACCTCTTTCTGTCTCTTGTATAAATATACCTCATCCTCAAAGCTTAGCCAATGGAACTAAAAGGATAGTGATTGGACTTATTTGGACAGCCCAAAGAGATCGTGTTTCCCCAAACATCCAGACATCTACATAGCTGTAAGGATGATGTAATATGCATTGGTGGATAATCTAATTTCCTGCTTTCTAAGCTCTTGATAGAAAAGGGAGCATATTCACAACTAAATATTTAATCTGTTTGCACAAATAGCAAATAACCTCTTACAAAAAGCTAGCATTTCTACATCTGTGGATTTCATTCAGTTCATTGAGTATTCAGCACCAGAGGACGCTGCTTTTAGGGTTGGCATGGCTTCACTAAGAGAGCAGGAAGAGGAAGAGTGTGATCATTGTGGACACGACAGGTTGCAATACCTTCTTTCCCAAGACCCAGCTCTTGAGAGTGGTAGCTGTAAGGTAAAGGACCCCTGGACAGTTAAGTCCAGTCAAAGGCAACTATGGGATTGCGACGCTCATCTCGCTTTCTGGCCAAGGGAGCCAGCGTTTGTTCACAGACAGCTTTCCGGGTCCTGTGACTAGCGTGACTAAACCACTTCTGGCGCAACAGGACACCGTGACGGAAACCAGAGCGCACGGAAACACTGCTTATCTTCCTGCCACAGCAGTACCTGTTTATCTACTTGCACTGGCGTGCTTTCAAACTGCTAGGTTGGCAGGAGTTGGGACAGAGCAATGGGAGTTCACCCCATGACGAGGATTTGAACCGCCGACCTTCTGATTGGCAAGCCCAAGAGGCTCAGTGGTTTAGACCACAGCACCACCCGTGTAGCTGTAGATCTAACTGGAACACGCAGGCTGAGTGGCAAAGCAGAAGAGGTTCTCTACTCCTCTCACATATCCTTGTAAGCAGCAGCGGAGGCACTTCCTCTGCATGTGCCTCAGTGCCATGTGCAGCATCATCAATATAATGATGACGCTCTGTTTCTGTGCTACATTAGAATCAGCTATGGCTGTGCAAGCCTTGGAGTAGTTTCTGGATGCAATGAGGGGCTTAATGAGGGCCAATACAGTGGTGCCCCGCAAGACGAATGCCTCGCAAGACGAAAAACCCGCTAGGCGAAAGGGTTTTCCGTTTTTCGATGACTTCGCAAGACGAATTTCCCTATGGGCTTGCTTTGCAAGACGAAAACTTCTTGCGAGTCTTGCGATTTTTTTCGCTTTCCCCCCCTTTTTCTAAGCCGCTAAGCCGCTAATAGCCTTTTAGCCGCTAAGCCTTTAATAGCTGCTAAGCCGCTAATAGCTAATCCGCTAAGCCGCTAATAGGGTTGCTTCGCAAGACGAAAAAACCGCTAGACGAAGAGACTCGCGGAACGGATTATTTTCGTCTTGCGAGGCACCACTGTAAGGTGAAACTGAATCCTGACAACATGGAGGCCCTGTGTGTGAGTCATTCACATATCTGGGAGCTGGGAAGTGGATCTGCTGTGGATAGGGTTGTACTCCCACTGAAGGAATGGGTACATAGTCTAGGGGTGCTCCCTGTTCCATCTTTGTCGTTGGCACCCGAATTGACCATAGTGGCTTGGAGCAGCTTCTGCCAACTTTGGTTGCTTGGCCAGCTACAATTGTTCCTGGGTCAGATAACCTAGCTAACCATGCATTGGTAACCTCAAGACCATAGGCGCCGACTCCATGGGGCCTGAGGGGGCCCGAGCCCCCTCAAAAATTCGTTTGGGGGGCTCCGCCCCCCCCAATAATTTAAGAAAATTATATTACTGCTGCGAAGAGGCGGGAGGGAGAGGAGGCCCCTTGGGAGGAGCGGGCAGGTGCTGGGGCGGCAGCGCCGGGCGGGGGCCGAGGGGTGGGCGCCCCCCTGCGCGGGCATCGCCTCGCCGCCGCCGCGGGTTTGGCTGGGCCGCCGGCCAAGGGGAAGCACCAAAGAAGGCCAGGATCCAGGCCCGGCCCGCTCTCCTTATTTGGTGCCCGGTTCCGGCTCCCGGGTGGCCTCCTCCCACCCGCTCTCGCTACCAGTGGAAAGAGAGACGGAGGTGCAGCGGAACCCGCAGCCTTTGCAGGCGCCACCCGGCTGGGGGAGGGGAGCGCAGAGGAGCCCCGCGGGCCTGGGCCCGGGCAGCTGAGCCCTCCCGAATTGCGCCCCGCAGCCAGGATCTTGTGGCGAGGACCCCGGTATGGGCCCCCCAATATTTTTTATAAGTCGGCGCCCCTGCTCAAGACTGGACTATTGCAATGCAATCTAGCGTTTCCCTTAAGGTTGTTTTGGAAGCTGCAGTTGGTGTAAAATGCAGCAGCTAGGATGCTAAGGGGAGCACCCTACTGTGCACATATAACTAAAGTTCTGTTATTGACTTTTAAAGTCCTAAAGAACTTAGAAACCGCCTTCTCCCATATAGACTTCCCATTCACTAAGAACTTGGGAGGAGGCTGTGTTAATCATGACATGTCCTGCAGAGGTTCATGAAGCAGCAAGCTGGAGGAGGG
Source organism: Podarcis gaigeae (assembly GCF_964106915.1). Taxonomy (NCBI): domain Eukaryota; kingdom Metazoa; phylum Chordata; class Lepidosauria; order Squamata; family Lacertidae; genus Podarcis; species Podarcis gaigeae. Next base: position 69,279,215 of record NC_139686.1, on the reverse strand, counting down.
CCTTTTCTATTGTGGCCCCTGACTATGGGATGAACTCTTTTAAATAAATAAATAAATAAATAAATAAATAAATAAATAAATAAGCAGTCTTTTTTTCTAGGAATAGGTCAGTATTAGTTGCAATAGTTTAAGTGTGTGTGTGTGTGTGTGTGTGTGTGTAACTGACCTTCACCTATTTATATTCTTGTAGACCATCTTATGTCTGTGGATCAATGACATTTTGCTGCATTGCCAGATTGACTGAACTGTTGATTTGCTTTGGTTGCAGAGCCTACAGTCCAGAGGTAGAAAGTGCATAATTGTGTATGGCAAATTAGAATCAGATTGTATGTTGCTTTAATATATTAAAACTATCTGCTCTTTCATTTGAGTAGGCAATATATCCAATTTGGAATTGGATTTGACTTTCTCATACTCTACCTATATAGATACTTACATATCTTTAAGTATATATATAGAGAGAGAGAGTGTGTGTAGCCCTTATGGCTGCAAAGATATGTCTGGAGACATGCTGGCAATGCTTCCTAAAACCTCAGAAGACAGAGGGGATGAGTAAATAAGATTCTGAATAGTTCAGGATGAGGCCTCGGTGCCTTGCATAGATACTTGCTCACGACCAGCAAAACCCAAGCTAAATTATAATAAAAGTAGATACTAAATTATGCAAAACATGAGAAATTTATCACTTGGTATCATTGATGCAGGCTGCAGGTTCAACTTTTCTTAACACAAAATTAGAGTGGGGGGGGGGCAGAGGTTTAACCCTTTTTTTTTAGTGCAGAGTTCACACAGTCCTAGTGATAGCTATAGGAGAACCCATAGGACTCCATGAGGGAAGGCAAGCAAATTGAGGGTACATTTCTGCTCAATCTCATTATCTTTGACTTGTAAATCTTTATTAGTTCCTCTGGGTCCCTGGCTTATAGATTTTAGATTTGAGGGGAAATTTAAAAACAAATTACAGAAAAAATGCCAGCAATCTATGGAAAAGTATGGCAAACCCTTCAGTTCCACAGCTTCTGAGCCAAGGTTGTCTGCAAGCGATGATGTCTTCTGAAATCAGCCACAAGCCCCCAAGCTGACACTGTACTAATAAAAATTGAATCTCAGCAGGAGCTGAGTCTCAGCCAACATCCCCTGCTGCGTTCAAATGTTGCTGGTCTTATCAGCTCTCTTCTCCCACCTACCCCGCTTGAGATGCCTCAGACGTGTTGCCTGAGGAGGAAACTCGAAATTCACTTTGACATATTGTTGGGGGGGGGGGGAATTCAGTGGCAAATCCATCCTAAAGACTTGGTTCTTTGCATTCTTACCGCTGAAACCAAACTGCGCATTAAGCAGCCACTCTGTGTCTTCAGATATGGGCCATTACACAACAGCAGAGGGCAGGGTGTGTGTGGCCAAGTCTGGCTGTGGGCAGGGGAATGGACTGGGGAGAGGGTTGCAGGCAGTGGCGTAGCGTGGGAGGTGCAGGTGGGGCCGGCCGCACCAGGCGCAACATCTGGGGGGGGCACGCTCCCACTCGCAGCTCTCTGCTTGAGTGCTAAAATCCACAGGTTAGGGGGCGCAAATTACTTGCCTTGCCCCGGGTGCTGACAACCCACGCTAAGCCACTGGTTGCAGGGGAAAGGGGGAGGAAGTGATGGGCAGAGGAAGGAAGTCTCCAGCTGCAGCTCTCACCCTCCTGCCGATTCTCCATTTGATACCAACTGCCACTTACAGTTGTATTGGGATACTTCTCTTCCAAGATACAAGGCTGCTGCCATAATATACAGCCTAAGGCAAATACGGAACCTTGAAGGCAGATTGTAAAAATGCTGTCAGCGCCATCAGACAACTATGTTTGCACTGAATGCAATGGGGTGAATGAGCATTTGCACTAAATACCAGCAGATTGATACATTTTTCCAGGTTTGTTCTTTTTAGGAGTGTACACCGGCCACAATATTGAGTTTTGACCATAGGTGCCGACTCCATGGGGCCTGAGGGGGCCCGAGCCCCCTCAAAAATTCGTTTGGGGGGGCTCCACCCCCCCAATAATTTAAGAAAATTATTAGTTATATTATGCTTTGTAAAATCACAAAATTATGTTGGTATTTTTTATTTTCCTTGTTTGACGATAGTTACCTTTTAAAATACATTCAGTAATGAGTTAAAACAAAGCCACTCCCGATCTAGAGAGGGGGTGGGGTTGCGGGCTCTCGACCCATCAACAATCTCGCGGGGCTGGCGTCAGCCCCGCGAGAAGCGGGGATTCCCCCTAGCTCATTAATATTCACCGCCCACGGCGGCAGCCAATCGGCTGCCGCAAAGGGCGGGCCCTCACAGGTTCACTTAAGGTCGGGGCAGCCCGGGGCTCGCCCCTTTCGTTCCCCCAGCAGTAGCGGTTTGGAGGTCTTGGGCCCCCCCAATATTTTTTATAAGTCGGTATGGGCCCCCGCCCCCCCCCCAATATTTTTTATAAGTCGGCGCCCCTGGTTTTGACCCTGATTCAGTGTTTTGGAGGCTATCTGATTTGACTCAGGGTTCAAATCTGAATACTGATTTTTTTTGGGGGGGGGAGAAGGAATGAAGCTTAATGCCTTCCTCCTTCACTATTATGGGGGGAAACAAAATGGCTATGCTTTCTTTTTTTTTTACAGAATTGGGTGAAATTTGCTGACATTGTTGTCCCACTTGACTATGTGTCACCTGCAGACAAACAGGTTTGTGGGGAGGGGGCTGGACACTTTTAAAACGTGTGTGAGGGTGTCCAGAATGGAACCATCTATAAATATTTTCTTTTTTGCAAAAGTGGATAAAATTTGCAGGAATGGCCATACCGTCTGAGGGGATGGAGCTTGCCAATTTTCTGAAGAACAGCCTTTAGAGTTTGGAGATTAAAAATTCATCTTCCCAATTGTTTTATGGGAAATCCCATTTTCCTTGGATTGTACACAGCCTATAAAATATGAACAATCACGGACAAAAAAGTTGGCTTCCAGGTGGAAAAATCAAAATTGGAAACAGAATTGTTTGATCCAAAAACTAAGCATTTGTCAAGAATGTATAACTTGCTGCTGAGATGGAACACTCAGGATGAAATGGTGAAATCAGTTATGATTAAATGGGCACAAGATGTTGGACATAACATAATGATGGCTGACTGGGAACAGTTATGGACCACAGGTATGAAATTCACGGCATGTAATGCCATAAGAGAAAACTTAATGAAAATGATTTACAGGTGGTACATGACACCAGTCAAGCTTGCAAAAATTTACCATTTGCCCGATAATAAATGTTGGAAATGTAACGAGACTGAAGGTACATTCTTTCACCTTTGGTGGACATGCCCAAGGATTAAGACATTCTGGGAGATGATTTATAAGGAAATGAAAAAGGTATTTAAATATACCTTCCTGAAGAAACCAGAGGCCTTTCTCCTGGGCATGGTCGGCCAACTGGTGCCAAAGAAGGATAGAACATTTTTTATGTATGCAACAACAGCAGCAAGAATACTCATCGCAAAATATTGGAAGACACATGATCTACCCACCCGGGAAGAAAGGCAGATGAAGTTGATGGACTACATGGAATTGGCGGAAATGACTGGCAGAATCCGAGACCAGGGAGAAGAGTCGGTGGAAGAAGACTGGAAAAAGTTTAAAGACTATTTATGGAAATACTGTAAAATTAATGAATATTAGAAAAATGTTGGAATGAAGTTATATGGCTTTAGTAGAAATGTTATAAGGAATTAAGGACAAATAGATTAATAGAGTATTAAAGGGAAAATAAGGTTAGAATGTGTTAAGATAATTATAGGATTAAAAATAGAGGAAGATGGAAAGGAATTGCTGAAAGAATGAATAGAAGTGGAATACAAAAAGGGAGGTGTGAGGAGGTCGCGGAAACAAGGGAATGAAAGATAAGATATTGGAACTATTTGATGTGTTTTAAATTGTGTTTGTTTTGTTTTGTTAGTTTAATGTTAGTGTTTTGTTAGTGTAATGTATAGTTGTTGTTGTTTTTTGTACTGTATTGTATGGTTTTTATTCTTTGTAGTGTTTAAACTGTTGGAAAAGGTAATAAATATTATTTTTAAAAAAATATGAACAATCAGCAGCATATAAATGTACTCCTAGCTAAGAAATCTGCCAAATTATAAATAGGTTGAGGAATTGTGTGTGTGTGTCTCTCTCTGTGTGCGCGCGTGCATGCTAGGCACATTTAGTTCTCCCCCTCACCCCCCCCCAAAAAAATCAGTGTTAAGAGAGATAAGTTTTCCTCCCTGTGGTTTGAACTTAGACCTGTCAGTTGCAAAGCAGCTCTCCACCCCTGCCCCCAATGCTGATGTTTTCTGTATACGCTCCATACATTTAGGGAAAATATTTTGATTTTTGCAGACACACGTTCTGCAGCATTTTTTAAAGATACAAATCTCCAAAGCTCCTTTGATTAGGAGCACTTCCAAGAGCTTCTACCTGTGCACAAGCAGAGTTTGAATCTGGCCAAAGCAGCCTGTGTCAGTTCAGGATTTGTCCAAATCCAATGTACCCCCCAATTGTCTATGGCAATAAACCTTTTGGCTTTGTATTGGTCTTTTTTTAATAAAACCTATCATTAATCATGTTTGCTGTTTTTCAAACTTCTTCTGTCCCTCACAGATCTAGTTCCCCCCTTCAAACTGTCATTAAAGACAGATTCCTTTAACAAGTAGTTCTTTAGACCTAGTGAACTATCTCTTGTGTGCACCTAATCTTTTGCCAGCCATGCTCTTGCTAAACCTATGGTGCTTCCTGAAACACTGTGCCTTGTTGATATTGATAGATTGATCCCTGGAAATGATTTGAGCTTACAAAGGCTCATTATTTCTCTAGTTGCAGTTAATGGGGTGGGTGTTATTAGTCCTATAAATCAGAACGTGCCAGTATAGTTAGGATCCTTTAATGTAAATGCAACCTTACATTGCATTTGCATAGCTGATTTGGGTGGCTTTGATGTGATTTTATCCTACTAAAAAAGAATGTATTTGGACGAAAATTTGCCTGGAACATATCTTCTGGCTTCGCAGACACATTTTCACATTTTCACAAGCCTTATTCAGAAGTTCTACTTGCATGTAAGGTCAATGCATTAAAAGGGTTGTGTCAATGTTTAGTGCTCCAATGACTAGCCCCATTGCCTGGCATCCATCCATGGATGAAGAAGGGAAGAAGAAGAGTTTGGATTTGATATCCCACTTTATCACTAGCCGAAGGAGTCTCAAAGCGGCTCACAATCTCCTTTCCCTTCCTCCCCCACAACAAATACTCTGTGAGGTGAGTGGGGCTGAGAGACTTCAGAGAAGTGTGACTGGCCCAAGGTCACCCAGCAGCTGCATGTGGAGGAGCGGGGACACAAACCCTGTTCACCAGATTACAAGTCTCCCGCTCTTAACCACTACACCACACTGGTGAACATCTGCAGAGAGGGTATCTTTGTTCATACAAGTGTATGTGCCAAGGCTCCCTCCTTGTAGATATTTGTGTTACGAAATTGAAGCAATGCTGCTGCAAAGTCCTAGCTCGAAAAGTAAACATGATGGGAATGTTGGGACTGTCTGTGGGAAACAGAGGGACAGTCATTTCACAGTGCGAAGCACCGGAATTACCTCAGAGTGTAATATGAGCTGTACAGGAAGTACAGGAAGTGTTTGTCACAACACTGCCGGAGTTTGAAGAGAGCAGTCATGTTTTTTGTAACGCTGCAAAGACAGAAATAAAGGCATGTAAATACGTTTCTGTCTATCTCTTTCTCCTGCCGGGGGGGGGGGCAGGAAAGAAGGTGTGTTCTTCTCATGTTTGAGAAGAATCACCGATCGAGACCTTGCCTGCGCTTGCTGGGGAATGCAGCCAGGGAGGTCAACAGGGAATCAAGCCAGGTGCCTGGGATTGCTGATATGGGCGGGCTTGAATTTTCCAACAATTTGTAGGGCTAGTGAGTGTGAGTGATGTTGGGAGCATGGTTACTTAGCATGGCCCCAATCCCCACTCATGTGCAGATCTTATATGCAAGTATAACTTATGGATATAGCTTTTATCTACGGTACTTAGAAACTCTTTGCAAGTCTGCCATAGAAAACCTTTGTGCTGCAGAGGGAAATACGCAGAGGATTCTGGAGAATATACTACAACCCACTCCAGTTCCTGTGGAGCTAATGGTTTTCTAGACCACAGTCTGAAAACCACTGGTCTAGAAAACACAGGCACAAAATGTGAAATTGGGGCTCTTTTCTAAATGGATTGTTCTTTGCCAGCTTGCACTCGTTATTGCTTTCTTAGCATAACTTTCTTTATACTGTTCTTAGATATCAACTCTGTGTGCAAGTTTGTTAAGGTGGCATTGTTCTCTCACATGAACATCTTCGATTCGCTTACATGGGCAGAAAACTCCAGGAGAAACTGGTCAGGTCTAATTGGTCATGTTTCTTAACTTTGATTACTCTTGAATCACTGTGCTTGTTATGAATTGTGACCTTAAGCCAATGTTGGTTCTGTGAAGTATTTTTCACTGGGCCAAAAATGTATAATAACTAAAAACAGCCTGCGGTTATCCCAAAGCTTGTTGCCTTCTTCAATACTTGATTTACTGTTCTTAACGGAATCAACAAATCCAAGGCTGAAGTTAGTTAAGGGGATTGTTATCTTGGGATAAATGGGTATATAAACAAGTCTGTAAAAAACAGGCTGGCCCAGTTTTTAAGGGTCTATGGGAACTAATAACTGAACTTAGATAAACAGTATTAACTTCACATTTCAAAGCAGATTCATAGAATCACAGATTGTTCATGAATTTATTTGTATGTATTTTTAATTGTGTTAAGTTTACTGAAGTTTTCCCAAGATACTTCAGCCATTAAATATATTTGGAGTGTAACTCTTTCCCTTTCATGCTTTGCTTTTATCCTGTGCACTATCCCAAAGAGTTCAGGGTGGCCCACACAGTTCTCCCTTCTGCTCATTATGTATCCACAACAACCCTGTGAGGTAGGTTCTAGCACAGTGTTTCCCAACCCTGGGTCTCCAGCTGTTTTCAGACTACAATTCCCATCACCCCTGACCACTGGTCTTGCTAGCTAGGGATGATGGGAGTTGTAGTCCAAAAACAGCTGGAGAACTAAGGTTGGGAAACACTGTTCTAGCTTTGGCTTTTGTCTGTCTGACATGATAGACATGGAGTTGATGGTGAAGCTTTCAGCCAAGTAGCCCATACTTGCATTCTGAACTGGCACAGTCCAGACTCAGTATACTACGATATTCAGGCTATCCCTTAAAAGGGAAGTGTGGTAATGCAGAACGCATGACATGCTAGGAGAATAAAATGAGTGTCTTCCTGCGGGTTATGCCACTGGTAGCAAAAGTGGGTGAGTGTTTGGTGTGCCAAAACCTTAAGAAACACTTTGTACAAGGTTCTATGCCAGAATGCACTGACATTTGACAGTTTGTCTAAGGCAGTTGCCATCTCTGACTGTCAGCTCTGGAAGGAAATCCATAATTTCCAGCAGAAAATAATCAATCCAATATGTAAGGGAAGGGCCGAGGAATGCTTAGGCTGAGCACCGCAGAGGCTTTGTCGGAGGATCAGCATTTTCAGTATTTGAGGCAATTCTGAGATGCCAAGCTGTGTTAAAGAAATATCCAATTCACTGCATTCAAGCAAAACAATCCCTGCATAAGAAAAAGAGGCATACAGCCAGCAGTGTGAATTGGATTTATATCAATTTCCAGCAAACCTCTATGGAGGAGTAAACATTTATTGTCCGGAGACATACAACAGTATGCTAAAAACAATTTAATACCTAAACAATATGGGCCAATACCATGTTTGCAGAATGTTGATGATGATATATCTTCGTATTTTTGAGTGACAAGTCAGCTGCAAGGTTCTCTGTCTAATGTCCATCAAATCATTAAAAAGTGGGGAATTAGGAAAAGGAGCCTGCCACCGCTGAAAAAATATGGATTCACATATCAGTGTGGGGAAAATGGTTACTACCAACCTTACTATATGCTTGTGAAACATGGACTACTTATAAACACCATCTCCAACTCCTCGAAAGATTCCATCAACGGTGTCTCCAAAAAATGTTACACATCACTTGGGAAGACAGGTGAACTAATGCCAGTGTACTGGAAGAAGAAAAGATCACCCGTGTTGAAGCAATGATTCTTCAACATCACCTTCGTTGGACTGGTGATGTTGGGCGGATGCCTGATTAGCGTCTTCCAAAGCAACTACTCTATTTCAAACTGAAAAATGGAAAGTGTAATGCTGGTGGTCAACAAAAGAGGTTTAAAGACTGTCTCAAGGCAAATCTTTAAAAATGTAGTATAAACACCAACAATTGGGAAACACTTGCCTGCGAGGGCTCCAATTGGAGTACAGCCTTTACCAAAGGTGTCATGGGCTTTGAAGACACTTGAACTCAGGACACAAGGGAGAAACATGCTAAGAGGAAGGCACGCTTGGCAAATCCACACCCTGATCAATTCCCGCCTAGAAACCAATGTCCCCACTGTGGAAGGATGTGTGGATCCAGAATTGGCCTCCACAGTCACATACGGACTCGTTGTTAAAACCGTGTTTATGGAAGACAATCTTACTCTGCTACGAGTGATTGCCAAAGAAGAAGAATACAGGGCTAGCAATTTGGGTATTTCTAGGGGTTGTGGACTACAACCCTCATGATGCCTAGCCATTGGCCATGCTGCCCGGGACTCATGGGAGTTGTAGTTTACAGCAGCTGGACAGCGCAATGTTGACTATCCCAGGTGGCTTGTGTGGATGCACATTAACATGCCAATGTTCCTTATCTCCATCAGTGGCACCCTCAAAGCCACTCCTGCCCACACACTGTGAAATGTTTACTGTTTATGGAATCTTTCGAGGAGTTGAAGATGACGTTTATAAGTGGTCCGTGCTTCACAAGCGTACAGTGAAGTTGGCAGTACAATGGCTTTGTAATTGAGCATTTTGGTTTCCCTGTGAATGTCCGGGTCCTTAAACACTTGGCGCTTCAATTGGGAGAAAACTGCTCTAGGAAGTATACATTCTGAAATGGAATACTGCTTGGAGGGCTGTACCATGTGTTTTTATTTTTGAAATTTTAAAGTTCATCTTACAGTGATTGCATGCTTTGATAGAGTGACCATTACAGGGGGTGTGAGGGAGCTGCTTTCAAAGAATGATGCAACATGATCCTGTTTTTCTAGTTACTTCTAAATGGACTTCTCCAAATAAATCCTGGCATATGAGTGTCACAGTGAATAACTGGAGCCAGCACATCTGATCCCAACTGAAGTGTGCAGCTACTGTCTTTACTGGTCGTATTGCATTCTTGTGCCATACTACCCTTTCTTCTGCTTCCAGTTATGATAAAGAAGCAATATGGCAAGATGAATTTAGGCCACCTGTGGGCAATAGTGAATGCCTGTTGGAACTTGAAAACTGGGGTAACGTTCAACTCAAAGCTATTCTACAAAACAGCTTGAGTTTTCGTCTCATTCCTTGATTGGACATTGGGAAAGGCTCTGTGACTCACCCTCTTAAGGATGAAGGAAGAAATACTCTGTGTCAATCAAACAGTACTCTCAGGGCATTAATCAGGAAAGGGTGAGCTAAGGATGCTCGGTCTAATGTGCCCTTCACTTTCCTCCCACCATCTGGCACACAGTCAAGACATCGATTTACACTTTATCCAAAATCACAGCACCATCCGCAGCAGCCTAATGATATCACTAAAGGCATGCCAGAGCACTGATTCGCTCTGCATCATCAAAACCTGCTTCTGTCAGTCCTAGGTTTCCTTATGGACCTTGCCTCTCGTTCCTCACTAAAGTGATGCAGCATAGTTATTCCCAAGTCTAATGTTGGCATAACAAAAGACAGCCATTCCCGAGCTACCTGTGCAAAGCGATCTTACACAGCCCAAGTAGCAGAATTCAAACCTGTTTTGTGAATTCCTTTCTCCCATTTTCTCACCTCACTCTCACTCTCTGTTCTAAAATTAGAAGCAAGCTGGAGCTTACTGGAGGCAGTATGCAGCATCTTAATTGGACTGTCACTGGGGTTCCTCTTCAGTCAGCAACTAGTCACCTTGTTAGCATCAGTAAACTTTCTGGTCTTTAAAAGATGCAAATATCGGAAGCTGATTCTGTCACTGTAAGAGCCTACCTTCAGAGAAGGAAAACTTGAAATATTACATAATGCAGTCTTTCAAGATGGACTAAATATTTCCCCAGGATAGTTTTATCAGGAACAGCATCAAAAACAGCATTCAAACTTCAGGCACATCCACTGTCTAAGGATGTGTGGCTAATAGCCTGTCAATTATTCTCTTAGAAGACAGAGCCGGGGTGGGAGGGAAGATGTCATTCCAAATTAATACATGAAGTATCAAAAGTCTGGCCTTAGTTTTTTGCTTTAAAGCACAGTAATAGCTGGAGAAGCATAGTGGTGAAGACGGGATGAGTTATAGACACTGGAACTCAAATGTTAGCTCTACCCCAACATACAAAACCCAGTATCTCTCAGCCTGAATCCCAAGACAGTAACGAAGGGACAATAATATGAACCTTCCTCAAGGACTTTCATAGGGATTATTTACATACGATGTGTTATGAAGTTTCTGGAAAATTTGGGTGGGCAGAGCAATAATCAAGTGGAGATTCTGTGATGAAGAAACTGCTGTTCTTTAAGCCCTGCTGGCTCATGCCTAATGGGGGGGGAAAGTAAATCCATTTAGCCTTTCAAAGTTCCTCTCCTGTCAGCCCCAGGCCTGGAATATTTTTTTTACCCTTATGGGAGCACCTCAGGGAGCAAAATGGGTCAGTGCATGGCTGGTTGGTGGTTTGAGCCTACCCAGGGATGGCTGTGGGCAAGATTAGATGACACTTTGAGTCTATTAAAGTGAATGGGAGGCATGTGAACAAGAGGGCTGTTAGATCCAGCAGATATGGAGCCTCCTCTGACACATCCCTGGAACATCCTGTTTCTGCCCTCAGACCATGGCTGGTGGCAGAACAATGGCAGCCGAGCCTTCGGTCGCTCCACTAGGGAGGATTCCACTTGTGGACATCATTCTCTGCCCGTGGAAAGAGAGAACGGGCACCTCCTAACACCCCTCAGGTACTTTCCCAGGGAGCATATGATTGCTCTCAAAGGGTTATTGACAACATATTGCTATTACAAAAACGAAACGACCAAATGGCCAACTGCTCCTTTTAGGATATAATAAGCTGCCTTTATATCAACTGTCAAATAAACTTTTTCTTGGTTGGTTCTTCCCCACATTATCTCTACACATTCATTCTCCCTTAAACCCTGTTTCAGAGAAGCCAACTTAATAGCAGGGGGTTGCCCTCTCAAAAGCAAATGCCCCACCTTCCAGCAATCTCTTCATTGTCATTTCCACTGGTTTTATTGATGTCACTTCAGTCCTAACTATTTTTCAAGACAGGTTTTCATTTAATATGGGCTCCTCCTTTTTCTAGACCTCCATTTCCTGCATTTACCCAGCAACCATCTGCATCTTCGTTCTATTTCTGGGAGTGTCCTTTGGTTTGTACTCTCAGATTTAAGGCAGTGAGACTTAACTGTCAATTAAATTAACTTAAGATCAGGGTGCCAGTCAAGTCAACACTTCCCATTGCCGTTTTATAAATACATCTGGGCACTGAACTACTGTCACCCCAACAATGAAATCATAATAGGCACGATGGCACATTACGCCAAAATTGTAAATAAAAATTCCAGTCATGTTGTTGATGTGCACAAATGAACCATTATACAAAAGCAGACACAAATGTCATTTCTCATAACGGGAAAAAGAAATCTCATCAAACATGCTCCTTTCATAGAATAGGTAAAGGTAAAGGTAAAGGTAGCCCTGCCCGTACGGGCCAGTCTTGCCAGACTCTGGGGTTGTGCGCCCATCTCACTCAAGAGGCCAGGGGCCAGCGCTGTCCGGAGACACTTCCGGGTCACGTGGCCAGCGTGACATCGCTGCTCTGGCGAGCCAGAGCCGCACATGGAAACGCCGTTTACCTTCCCGCTGGTAAGCGGTCCCTATTTATCTACTTGCACCCGGAGGTGCTTTCGAACTGCTAGGTTGGCAGGCGCTGGGACCGAGCAGCGGGAGCGCACCCCGCCGCAGGGATTCGAACCGCCGACCTTTCGATCGGCAAGTCCTAGGCGCTGAGGCTTTAACCCACAGCGCCACCTGCGTCCCATCCTTTCATAGAATAGGGAAGGCTAAAGGGCCAGAAAATAAAAGTATAATAAAGAGGCAGAATGGAAAGTGAAATATACTCAGAGTCACAAAGTGATCTCATGCCCTTTATTCAGCTCACAGTGGTGAGGAGGAACGAATGAATGTCCCCTCAAAGTATCTGCCTTATATACATTATTTACACAATGGGCTGCACATGATTGGCTAATTCCGGAATTCTACTGTAAGCCAATCAGGTTGTGGATTCACTTCTATCTGGAGCATGATTGGGTGGTTCCTGCCAACCAATCATACTGCTGCATTGTTCTAGGACCAATCAGACTGCTGCATTCTGAATCCTATTGTTCTAGGACCAATCAGACTGCTGCATTTGGATCCTATTGTTCTAGGACCAATCAGACTGCTGCAGTTTGGATCCTATTCAACTCAGTACATAACACCCCTCCCCTCTAAGTTCCAGTCCTGCCCGGGAGGTCGCATTCATAGTCCTCAAGGTACGCCGGCGGCCTACGTGTGCGTTGCAGCCTGGGGTGTTCTCTGGTCCGGGGTTCAGGTTCTGCCTCATGTTCCAAGGATGCTGGCTGTGATGGGGCTGTTTGGTCTGGTGCAACCGGCTCGCTCAGTCGTGGTTCTGGTTCCGGTGTCCTTTCGGCCTCGCGGGTCCTCTCTGTATTTACTGATTCTGCCTCTCCTGCTGGCCCCTCCTGCTCTATGGGCCTCACTGCCCCACTGTTCCCTTGGGACTCCTCTGACCTGTCCTCCTCCTGGTTTTCTCCCGGGAATTGTCGCCGTATCTGGTCGCAGTGGCGGCACCAGCATTGCCCCCCCATCCGTTAGCACCTCGTACGACATGGGGCCAGTGACCCTGGTGACTGTGGCAGGTACCCATGCTGGGCCTGCCCCAAAATTCTTTGCGTACACTGGGTCCTGGGCCTCGAAGGTCCGGGAATTCCTGCCTTCCCCCACCACTACCTCATCTTGAGCTCTATCGGGGTGAAGGCGGTCCAATCTGATTGCAAGGCGCCGACCCATTAGTAGTTCAGTGGGGCTCCGGCCAGTCGTTGAGCTGGGGGTGCTGTGCTAGAAGGAATGTGGCAAGGCAGTACTCCCAATCCCCTTGCGTCGAAGGGTGTCCTTGGTGGTCCGCACCATGCGTTCTGCTTGGCCATTGGTGGCAGGGTGGAATGGCGCCGAACGGATGTGGCGGATCGTGTTCTGCGCTGTGAAGGTTTGGAATTCTCCTGACGTAAATGCAGTCCCGTTGTCTGAGACGAGAGTGTCAGGGAGCCCGTGGGTTGCAAAAAGCCTGCGTAGTACCCGGATGGCTGCGGACGTAGAAGTGGACGGTACCAGTGCGACTTCCAGCCATTTGGTGTAGGAGTCCACCACTATGAAGAATGTTTTCCCCTGAAAGGGGCCAGAGAAATCCAAATGCAGGCGTGACCATGGTGCTCGGGCAGACTCCCAGGACTGGACTGGGGCCCTTGGGGGAATCTGGGTGGGATTCTTGGCAGGCCTGGCAGTGTTTGACCCAGGCCTCTATCTCTCCGTCGATCCCCGGCCACCACACATAACTCCTGGCAAGGGCCTTCATTCTTACTACCCATGGGTGTGTCTTGTGTAGGGCTGTGAGGACCCTTTTGCGGAGGGGCTGGGGAACAATGACCCTGCTTCCTCATAACAGGCACCCCTTGTGGACCGACAGTTCATGTTTGCGGGTTGAATTCTGGCCCGGGGCTGCTGCTGGGCCATCCCCTCCACACCCAGTCCAGGACCCGGGAGATGACCCTATCTTTCTTGGAATGGTGTGCAACTTCTTGTGCCTGAATGGAGCGGTCGGGAAGCAGCTCCAGGCTCATAACCTCTTGTGCAGGTGCTGGGTCGGGGCCTGTTTCTGTAGTGGTAGCCTGCTGAGGGCGTCCGCATGGCCCATCGCCTTCCCAGGGTAGTCTGCGCAGATGTGGACCAAACCATTAGGCTTGAGGGGTGTGATGATTGGGGTTTCCCAGGGGGCATTAGGCACCGGCTCCAGCACTCCTTGTCCAATTCCTCGTCTATACGGGGTTTCAGGGTGAACGGGACCCGGCGGGCCTTGAGCCTGACTGGTCGTACTGCGGGGTCAAGCTGTAGAGCTATGGGGGGGGGCCGTATACTGTCCCAATTTCTCATCGAAAACCCCCGGAAATTCCTTGCATATGGCGTCCACGTCCACTTGTAAGCTAGTGTGGTTCACCCCAGTGACGGCTAGCCCCAGTGGTCCAAACCATGCCAATCCCAGTAAGCTAATGTAGGGGCCCTTGACCACAAGCAAGTCCAGTTGCCGCGTCCGCCCTCGGTATTGCACCCTGAAGGTCCCCACCCCCATTGTGGGGACCTTATGTTTCTGGAAGTCCCGGAGGGTGAATGGGGCCGGCCTGAGTTTGAGACCCCCAGTAGGACACAGTTTCAAGTTCCATGCGGCCCCCTCTATCTGTACCTCTACATAAATTTTCTCTACATTAAGGCTTTTTGATAAACAGCAATAGCTCATCAGTGAAGAGCCCCTCTGTTGCTATGGCAATAGTAATATTGCTCAATGGGCCTGTTGTATTTTTTTACACTCTTTTGCTCCTTAATACTTTGTTAATACACAAGCCTGAAGATTAATATTATGTCGATTTTGTACAAGTGGCATTCACCACTGCTTATAGCGTGGTCTCCAGTAAGACAAGCACCAATTTTGGCTGAGAAAGAAAAAAGAATTATAGTTCTGTTTGTTTGCAGGAGAAAGTATGTGTGTATGTTAAAGGCTAAAATCATAGGCAGGTGGCTGAACCAACACCAGAATATAGCAAAAGTGATCAAAGGTTCATGAGAGGGGTCCTAATTGTGACCGACAGCATCCCAGGGATCTGTCCTAGAATCTCTATCCATTATCAGGAATCAATCCTAGCAGTGGAAACAGTATCATTAGGAACAGCAGACATATATATATATATATATATATATATATATATATATATGCATTATTTATGTGTTGCTTTATAAGAAAAGTCTGCTGTGTGGCTTAAAACATAAAAATGATCATATTTACAATAAAAGGGCAAGAAAAGCAGGGGGGGAATTGAAACTGTAAAATCGAAGCAGTCAATTCAAAACAGAGAACAAGAAATAAAACCATGGAGCCAGGTCAATTTAAAACAAGAGAGCAGAGGAACCATCCCATTTCACAGATCTAAATAATGAAACCATTACATAGTTTTAAAGTCCTGAGAACTAAACAGGTATCTCTGCCTAGTACTAAAAACAAATGGGAGCAGGTCAAGCTGGGCAACTCAGAGGAAAGCATTCTACTGAAAAAGCTCGTTTTCATGCTGCTACCTGATATATTTTGCTTTGAGAAGGTCCTAAAATGGTGATCTCAATGTCTGGGTAGCTAGATGGAAAGAAACTATTCTCCAGACACTGAAGGGTGCAGCTCTGAAGGGCTTTAAAGGTCAAAATCAACACTTAATAGTCTAGAAAAGTGCCAACAGGAGGCAGTGATCACCACTGAAGTCCTCCTGGCATAATACGTTCATGTCCCCCATAGTCTCAATTAGTACTCCAGCAGCTGTAGTCTGTACCCACTGGGATTTCCAGACTATTTTCAAAGGCAGGCCCGTATTCAATGCACTGCAGAGGTAACCAAGGTGTGGATCATCGAAAACTGGTCTTAGGGACATAAGAAACCAATAGCTAACATGAGCTTATACAGCTTTTAGGAGATGCTGTTTTCCCCAAGATAGACTGAGGAACATCTCAGACCTAGTCTATGTAGACAGAAGGGTCTATAGCACCCAGAGATGTCATGGCAACCAAAATAGCCAGAGCTGTTTGGCATAGTGATTCGATGTTATTAGGTTGTCGTATGCCATTTAGTCAGGTATGTTTTATTTGCTGATATATTACAAGTATTTTTATCCTGCCTTCCCACCAATAATGCCAAAGGCAGTTTACAAGAAAATAATAATAGCAAGCCATTAGAAAGGCACTAAAATGTGGCACGTGAAACAAAGCACTTACAGGTAACAGCAGACAGAGCTAAAACAACTTACAAATAAAGCCATAAGGAGCACAATCATATTAAGAACTGGATGGTTCCATGGTCCCACCATGAACATCTTTTGTGTTCAATTTTGTCTAAAGCAACCCAGCCATATGAGTGAGATATACATAATGTTTTTGCAAACAAATTCCCTGTGATACAATGCATTTTATGTTATTTTCAATAATGAATGCATTTCTTATGCACTTCCTACTATATGGATTTTTGTACACATTGCATGGCTGGAAGACTGCGCTGTAAAATTCAGAGAGATGCAGTTTTTAGAATGACTCTGTTTCGGTTTGCATATTGTTTTGGAAAGCAGGAAGCTTTACATTTAAATGCAAACTGAATCAAATTTCTCCCCCACCTCTTTCAACGTACTTCCAGCAGCAGAGTTGAGAATAGCTGTAGAAACAACCCCTAATATAGCAGCGTCTACAGATGCTCCCACAATTATCTCAGCCAACCCCACTGCCACCCACTGATCTCTATGTTGCAGACCACCATTGCTACAATAACACCACACAGCTGCCAACACCTTCTCTTCCACACAATGCACAAACATGTTGACTGGAAGAGTCTACCTTACCAGAGGCCTCCCATGGCCCAGGGATGAGAAGGATCACGATTGCAAACTTCGGGTATTTCCCTAGCCAGGGATCTAAATCTCCCAGCTGCCCAAACGTAGTCATTCCCAGTTGAAAATAACCACCCTGATGCCAGTGTAAGGGCTGGTGCCATACAGGAAAGGGCAGCCTGCCATTCCAGTCACAATAGTTGGCCAACTTCATAGTAGTTAGGAGGAACCCTGCCTACAGAAATCACAGGAGCTATAATAATAATAATAATAATAATAATACAGTGGTACCTCGGGATGCAAACGGGATCCATTCCGGAACCCCGTTCGCATCCCGAACGGAACGCAAGATGCGACGGTGTGTCTGCGTGTGTCGCGTTTCACCGCTACCGCACATGCGCGTGACGTCATTTTGAGTGTCTGTGCATGCGTGAGCGGCGAAACCCGAAAGTAACACACTCTGTTACTTCCGGGTTGCCACGGAGCGCAACTCGAATGTGCTCAACCCAAAGCGCATTCAACTCGAGGTATGACTGTAATAATAATAGTTTGTTATTTATACCCCGTCCATCTGGCTGGGTTTCCCCAGCCACTCTGGGTGGCTCCCAATCGAATTTTAAAAACACAATACAGCATTAAACATTAAAAACTTCCCTAAACAGGGCTGCCTTCAGATGTCTTTTAAAAGTAGGATAGTTGTTTATTTCCTTGGCATCTGATGGGAGGGCACCACCACCGAGAAGGCCCTCTGCCTGTTTTCCTGTAACCTCACCTTTCACAGTGAGGGAACCGCCAGAAGGCCCTTGGCGCTGGATCTATGGAAAAAGGGTTCAAAATCAGATGTCTCCACCAGCCATGGCCTGAGCAGCCAGGCACCTGCTGAAATCCACCACAGGGCAAAGCATTCATAATGGACTTCTGGTACTGGGCCTATTCTTGCATCTCTGACCATACAGGGCTAAAATAAATGAGATGCAGGAAATCCATGATCGTTCTGAAGACATAGCGTGGGCTTCCTAAACCTGGTGCCCTCCAGATGTTTTGGACTACAACTCCCTTCTTCTCTGATCAGGACCTGGAAGATATTAGGTGGGAGATTGAGACATTGTGTTGTAGCCCCAAGTCATGTATATATGAGACTTGTGTTCGCATGATGAGACTCCTGCTGTTGTGCAAACTAAGCCTCCTAGAGCAAAATACACATCACTATGACCCCCCCCCAAATATGACCATAAAACCTTCATCCCCGTTAATCATTGATATGTAGCATCCGTAAGGCACAACTTAATACATCAGTACAAGAATGAGAAACAAATTTCAAATACAATAATATTCAACTTAGGAGGCTTAGTTTGGTCAGAATCAAGTACACACTTCCAGAGTTAACGCTAAATATATTTACTTTCTTGGGCTCAATGATCACTGCAGATGGTGACAGCAGCCACGAAATTAAAAGACGCCTGCTTCTTGGGAGAAGGGCAATGACAGGCCTAGACTGCATCTTGAGAAGTAGAGACATCACCTTGCCAACAAAGGTTCGTATAGTTAAAGCTATGGTTTTCCCAGTAGTGATGTATGGAAGTGGGAGCTGGACCATAAAGAAGGCTGATCACCAAAGAATTGATGCTTTTGAATTATGGTGCTGGAGGAGACTCTTGAGAGTCCCATGGACTGCAAGAAGATCAAACCTCTCCATTCTGAAGGAAATCAACCCTGAGTGCTCACTGGAAGGACAGATTGTGAAGCTGAGGCTTCAGTACTTTGGCCACCTCATGAGAAGAAAAGACTCCCTGGAGAAGACCCTGATGTTGGGAAAGATGGAGGGCACAAGGAGAAGGGGGCGACAGAGGACGAGATGGTTGGATAGTGTTTTCGAGGTTACCAGCATGAGTTTGACCAAACTGCGGGAGGCAGTGGAGGACAGAGGTGCCTGGCGTTCTCTGGTCCATGGGGTCACGAAGAGTCGGACATGACTAAACGACTAAACAACAACAACATATTACTTCTGGTTGATGAGCCACCACCATAGCTGCTAGAGGGCCGTGAAATTTGTGTTCCAGGCTTTTTAGACTCAGCTACCCATGTAGACCAAAGGGGCGCATGGGTTACCAGGTGTGTGTTTTTCCACCAGCTCTCCTACCCCACTACTCTGACTGGAAGCAACTTTCAAGAGTTCACCTGCTACTCAGTTCTTTTAACTGGAGACACCTGGGATTGAACCTGGTAATTTCGGCATGCAGGGCACTGCAATGCCCTATCATTTATCCCCATTTTGCCGACCACAGAATAAATTTTTAGAAGAGCAGAGCAATTATAATGTTCAGGTATGAGTGCAGTCAGCCTGCCATACTGGCATTACCAGTCAACCAGAAAGTGAAGAGGAAAAGTTAAGAAAATTGTTGCTAGGGATATTATTACCCTGTAACTTCCTAACCTAACTGCTGTCATTGCCTCACTACTATTCATGTTTCTAGTGCTGCTGCCAGCCATAAGTAATAATAAGTTTTCAGAGGGCCTGCCAAGTCAGACTTCTGTCAGGCAGGACCTAAGTCAAAAAGAAACATGCGGAGGGGAAACATAGCAGAACAAAGAAACCACCTTGGGGAAGAAATGCTACTGCTTTATTCCTTTTAAAATGACTGAGGTGGTTGCAAATTCTTAATGCTGATGCTAAAGTTGAAGCCAATTCTTCAAGGCTGGGGGGGGGGGGGAATTGAAGCAACTTGCTGCCAATGATAAGAGACCCTAAGAGGGCAACTCTTGGATAAACATCATGTGTCTTTCCATAGGGCATGGTTCTAAAGTGACCGATTTGTAGTGATTGTTTTTCTTTAGAAAGAGACTCTGATTTTGTGCTGTTCCATGCATTGTGTATTCCTAAAAATTCAGTATGAGCACACAGAAATACATTGCTACAGACTGTATCATTACGAAGGCTACTAATTTGCTTTGGGAAAGGTGTGGGGCTTACAATCGGATCCAGAAATAAAAGTATTTACCTTTAAATGGATCATACTGTAGTATTTGTCCAGTGATCATTAGCAAATATATAATCCATAAAACCAGATTATAAACCAATAAATAACTCATAAACCCAGTCCCAAATACTGAGCAGGATTATTTATTGACACTAGCAGAGCTAAGAAAATATTAAATGCTATGTTTACTTCACTCCAATAGTAGCAATGAACAACACCTTGCTATTTGGGTCTAGAAATCAGCTGGGTTTGTGAGTTGTTTTTGGTGAATGGTCATTTAAATCTGGTAGCTCCACATTATTTCTAAACTGGGATCCTTTCACTAGACTCAGTTAGTGGTGCTAACTGAAAGAACAAGTCAATATACGGTCATATTGGTCCAATGGTCATAAGTACCAGGACTATAAAAAACAGAAACCCTCAGCAGCAGCACTACACTCAACACTTCATACTCAAATGCTCCTTACTGTTCACTAATATCAAAGTCCAGTGTCAGGTCAAACAGACAAGACAGAGAAGAACTTAAGATACACCATAAAGTTAATTATCCTTCCAAAGACACTAGGGACACACCTACAGTTTATAACTGCTTCACTAGTAAATCTGGTGAAGCTTTTGATATGATCGCCCATATCTTAGACCAGGACAAAGCACTGTTTTACACTAGTACCAGAGGTAGCGCTGAAGAATACAGAATACTGTTCTGTCTCCTGTCCTTTTTCACATCTACATGAAACTGCTGGTAACGTGGAGTCCAGTGTCATTCATATGCAAGTGGCATTGAACTTTGCCTCATTGATTGATTGATTGATTGATTGGGATTATAGACTGTTTAATGCAGTGGTTCTCGAACCCTTTTTCTTTAGGCCATGCTTTCAGAATAAAAATTTGCTCACTCCACACCAATTTTTTTTTAAAACAAAAAGAAACAGCTCCTAGCAGTGCTTGATTTATAACACAGAACACAACTACTTTATAATATGATCACGGGACATCCAGAAAGTATAAAACAACGCAGCTACATAAGACCACGAGTCATTCCCAAAATATAATATAATCTCTCCCCACCCTTGCCATGCTTGCCATCATCTCCTGCCACACCCTTTGAGAACCACCAGTTTAATGAGTAAAACCTCCCAGCCACATTTTATCATTTTTGAAACAGTGTCTGAGGTTGGTAAGAGACAGATGGGGATGCACAAATTTGTGCTTTCTTGGGTGGGGCAGCCCTCCCGTAAAAGAATCCAGGTTTCCTGCCCGGTGGTCTTCCTGGATCTTGCCTTGAGCATAGATGCTCCAGTTGCAGCTGCAGCCCAGAGCACCATTGCTCAGCACATGCTGGTGTGTCAGCTGTCTTCATTTCTGGAAAATGCTGATCTGTCCATGATGACACATGCCTTAGTCATCATCATACTTCGAATGATTGCAATGTTCTCTGTGTGGGGCTGCCTTTGAAGAGTGTCTGGAAACTTTAAACTATCCCGGAATACAGCAGCCAGATTGTTGATCACAGCTCATTATTTGGATCACATGACTTCCATAATGAATCGGTTTTACTGGCTTCTGATTCGTTTCCAGACTGGGGTATCTGCTTTATGTCATAATATATTATGTGTGCATCAACATAAATACATAGAAAAGCCTCTGTCACCATCGTTGGAAGTGTGCTTGACCGAGACCTTTTCTGTCACTGTGCTTAGCTTCACTTTACTTATGTATTTATTTTGGTATTTTTATACTATCGTTCTGGGCCAAAGGCCTTCTCAAGGTGTTTTCAGTGAAAATCATAAAATCAGTTTAAAAGAGTTAAAGCGGTTAAACTAACCAACACAGCACTGTGGCTAAAAGCAGCAGCACTTAAGCACCGACCTAATTCCAAGCAGTTTGGAATAGTCAAGTCTTTAACTCACGATTGAAGGCAACCAGGGAGGGAGCCAGACATGCATCTGATGGGAGGATTTCCACAGTGATGGGGCCACGGCTGAAAAAGTCCTGTCTCTTGTGCCCACCACAAGTTCTCAAGAGCATGGCATCTGTACTGATTTCAGAGCATGTGTAGGTTCTGTAGGTTGTCCTTCAGATAACCTGTCTTAAATCTGAGTCTCCACAAATTCTGAATTATGGAGGGCAGCTAGACAGAAGAAGGTCCTTCCCCTGGGCAATTACCACTCCGAGGGGTATTACCACTTGGCACCACTTGAATGCTTTATTTTGTGCTACAGTTGTCGGTTGAAACCACACTCACAGGCTTCCCTGTGGGATTATCAACTTGTGCTCACCAACCCCAAAGTTCTGCGCTGTGCCATTAGATCATTGCGTTCCCACAGCCATCAGGAAGGGCAAAACTTTTGTCCGGGTATCCAAAGATGCTTCCTTAAAAAAAAAAAAAAATCTGCTGTGGTAAATCAACCAAATGTTTTAATGCATTTTGACATCCGTTTTAGAACTTTCTCCTCCTAGGGCCATTCAGAAGGACCTGGTTTCTGCCCCCCTCCCCCCATTTTAGCATGCCCCCCTTCTAGTATCAGTGATTCAACAGGTGCAGCTGTCCCCCGTGGGGGTGATGACAGGGACGCAGGAGAAAGCATTGCCTGTTGAGCATTTGGCGCCTCACACAGGGTACATTCTACAAGTGCAAAATTAAATGTTATCAGTGCGAAATGTATTAGCGAAAAATTTGAAGGAGAAGGGAAAAAACAACACATCCTGAAACCCAGTGGTGTGGCGTGGGTTGTCAGCACCCAGGGTAAGGCAAGTAATTTGTGCCCCCTAACCCGCACGCCTGGCACACACACCCCCCCTCCACAGTGGGTGGCGACCGGCGGCTCAGATCCTATTCACACAGCAGTGAGAGAGAGAGAGAGTGAGCCAGGTAGGGGCAGAGAGCTGCGAGTGCGAGCGCCCCCCCAGATGTTGCACCCGGTGCGGCCGGCCCCCTCTGCACCCCCCCATGCTACGCCACTGCTGAAACCCACAAATCCTCTCCGTCCCCCCCCCCCCCCATATTAAATATATACCTTTTCTCACTGGGCCCTCGACACATGCCGTCCTCCCAGTGGCTAGCGTGGGGGGTGCAGGGGGGGCCGGCCGCACCAGGCGCAACATCTGGGGGTTAGGGTTAGGGGGCGAAAATCCACGGGTTAGGGGGGTGCAAATTACTTGCCTTGTCCCGGGTGCTGACAACCCACGCTACGCCACTGCGTCCTCCTTTTGCTCCCGCAACAGAGGGAGACGCCGGAGACGAGGGAGGCAGACGGAGTCCCCCCCCCCCGCCCCGCCCGCGAGTGAGTGAGGGGCGCCTGCCCGATTCTCCCCCCCCCCCCCGGCGCCGGGCGCGGCTGCGCAGCAGCGAGGAAGCCGGGCTCTCCGGCGCCGCGACGGAGCTGCGCTAGGGGGAGTGTTCAGTGCACTTGCCGCGCGCGGCGGCGGCGGCAGCAGAGGCAGCAGCAGCGCCGGCAGAGGCTCCCTCGAATCCCGGGCGGGCGCCAGGCAGGAGCGAGCCGGGCTCTTCGCCGGGACCCGCGGAGGGAGGAGGAGGAGGAGCGCGCCTTGCTGGCGATGCCGCGGCGCCCGGGCGCGTGAAGCGGGGCTGGCGCGTCGGCCAGGGGCTCTTCTCGGCCACCATGCCCGGAGCGGCGGCGGGGGCGGCGGCGGCGGGGGCGGCTGCTCCAGGGGCCGCCTCGTCGGGCGGAGGCTCGTCGGCCGGGGCTCTGCTGCCGCCCCAGGAGGCGGCCAAGCTGTACCACACCAACTACGTGCGGAACTCGCGCGCCATCGGGGTGCTGTGGGCCATCTTCACCATCTGCTTCGCCATCGTCAACGTGGTGTGCTTCTTCCAGCCCTACTGGATCGGCGACGGCGTGGAGACGCCCCAGGCGGGCTACTTCGGGCTCTTCCACTTCTGCACGGGCAGCGGCTTCTCCCGGGAACTCACGTGCCAGGGCAGCTTCACCGACTTCTCCAGCCTGCCCTCGGGAGCCTTCAAAGCCGCCTCCTTCTTCATCGGGCTCTCCATGGTGCTCATCATCTCCTGCATCGTCTGCTTCATCCTCTTCTTCTTCTGCAACACCGCCACCGTCTACAAGATCTGCGCCTGGATGCAGCTGAGCTCCGGTGAGTCAGGGGTTAAGGGCGCACCGGGCCGGTGGGGGGGGGGGAGGAAACTCGCGCGTCCCAACCCCGTCCGTGGGCCAGTTAGGTAACCTGCACGCGATCGCCTCAACACCCCCCTCCCAACCTACCCCACCTCTGGTCCTCGAAATGTGCATTTCCTTAGGAAGGCAGGAACCCTCCTGCTCATCCCGAGCCTTGGAATTATGATGTCCCCAGTCCTGCCGGGCTGGTCCCACTGTCACCCCGCCGGACCAAGCAGGCGGGCGGGATATAAGCAAGCACCCCCCATGCACCCCAACAGGCAAGGCAGCATCTGGAGATGCAAGGTCCAAACCTGTGTGCATGGAAAGCTCTTCATTTTGTGGGTGACAAAAGTGTTAGGTAGCGTTTTTGCCCTGGTGGCGGGGAGAAAGCTGTATTCCAAGGGGAGCGATGGCTTTGGCAGGTTAAATTCCCCTGCAGGGCTGGATAGTTAGTAGAAATAAACTTAGGTGCACTTAAAAGATGCGGAGGGATAACCTGGGGCACAACATTGCCCGCAAAAGGGTGGGTGTGTTGCATTCAAAGCAACGTGTCGGAAAACGTTGTCATCCAGGAAAAAACTCTTGCATAGATTAGGGATGCTTTCTTGGGGTTTGAAACCGTCCCTAAGAGAGAAGATGCCACACCAATGACAATGTGGACTGACAGGTTAGGTATTTGCCTCTCTTTCTGGGGGAATTTGTACTGCAATTTGTCTTGCATGTGGGGAAAAGACATGGGACTGCTGCTGTGCACCTTTCCAAAGGATTGAGTGGATGAGACCTTGCAAGAGCCACGTTTGAGCTCACAGTGACAAATCTGTCCTCTGGCAGAGGCTGGTACTTAAGGAAAGGTCACAAGGAAATGGTAATGAGAACCTTGGGGAATGCGTGAAAGAAATCCCACCAGACAGGCAAAGTTGCTCTGTTCTTGAGGTGCTTCTGGTATAGCTTCCTGTGGCACTTGCTATGACAAATGAAAGCTGCTTCTCAACATGGGTGAGGTCTTGTTATTCATGTCTGATTGAGGGACAGCTGCGACTGTTGGGAGTCTCTATTGCAAGGTTTGGTTTCTCTGTATTATAGTACAATGGGGGAAAGCCTCTGTAGTTTTTTCCCCAAGAGCCATGCAGCCCAATCCTATAGATGTTTTATTTGTTAAACTAGTCACACTGCTGCATAGCACCAGGTAAGTGTGCATAGGATTGCAGTCGACATCTGTAGCTTCCAAGTGACTCTTTGGAAAGCAAAGAGATGGCAGTTCAAAGCCCATGACATTAGTAGATTCCTTACGGTCTCCAACCTTTATTTATGTATGTACAGTATCGTATATATTTGCATGCTGCAAGGAAAGAAAAACACATTGTTCCCTCCTTCCTTGTGTTATCCTCCCAACAACCCTTTGAGGTAGGCTACGGGGTGACCAGTCCGAGGTCACCCAGTGAGGCTTCTGACCAGTTGAGAATCTGAGCCTGCAACCAAGTCCAGCAACTCAACTGCTCTTGTTCAACCTTTCTGACCAAGGCTTAGCTTTGAAGTGGCAAAAACAACTGTGTAGCTAATGTGACAAAAGAGGGCAATGGAGACGCAGATATGCTTCACCACTTCAGCCTCTAACACATAAAGCAAAATGCTGAGAGTACCAAGACAAACCTTCCAACAGGGTATCCATTTATAGCTCATGAGGAAGGGTCTGGGTCTAGTTATTGAGGATATTGTCAGTATGAATCAGTCTGTGGCCAGGTCAGGCATGGCCAGTGTTTTATATATTTGTTACACTTATACTCTGCCTTTCCATTTTAAAAATGCCCAGTGGCTAACAACATTCAAACATGTTCCAGGGGGAAGGATCTGATTGGTTAACATTGTGGTGTAGATGTGTAATCTGGAGTATAAATCTGCCCTTGGAAAGCACCTAAGAGGGTTGGGATTTATTTAAAAAAGAAAGGTATGGTGCAATGCATATAACTTGGTTATGTTCAAGTGCCAATTATTTGAACCTCAAGAGGGGTGACAAATAAGCAAATGACGGAGATTTTTATGGAGGTATTTTGCCAGAAAGTGAAAGGAGGAATGGAGGTCCCAGGGCAAGGCAGGCAATGATTTTTTTAAAAAAAAATCAAATAAAAAAGGGTGATTAATTGGGGGCTATATAGTTATGTGAAAGCCAAGCAGGAATTCTTCTCGGGATTCTGAAGGTGCATGTTCTTGCTGTAGGTGGTTGGAATCGGAGGGCAATGCCTCCAAACAATATGCTCTTGAGTTACCTATTGGAAGTTTCACCCAGGTGCTATATTTAGCCACGTAGTAGAGATTTCTACAGAGATGTGTGCTCTGCAAGCTTAGTTGTCGTTCAGAAATTAATTTGAACGGTGGTTACTGCCAGAGATTGTGATTTTGTATGGACTTCTGGTATATTTTCTAGGCACTATTGCTCTCCTGACCTTTCTCATTCAAGTCTGATCCCATTCAAAACGCCAGATTTAGTTCATTACATATTGGATTGAGATTAAATTACAGGATTAAAAAAGCACGTGCCTATTATGTACCTAGGTGAATCTGTATATTTAGTACTGTTTGTATTTCTTTTGTCAGCTTCCCAGAAAATTTATGTTGTGGGCTGGCTATGTAAACTTAGGTATTACATTATAAGTGTATTTTTATTTTGCGTTTGTAAAATGCTTTCAATTATGTTTCACTGTTCACTTTTTGGGAAGATCTGAGAGGGTACTAATTAGTGTGTCTTTGCATTTCCTTAATTTGTAAGCTGGACAAGGATTTCATGTTTTTGTTTTTGGGGTGTGTTTTTTTTAAGTCCATAATGGAGTTGAGTGAGCATGTGTATTTGTTGTGTATGGCATGCAATAGCAATGTGGCATTTGTGAAACATGTGAATGATTACTACACATTAATGTTTCTTTTTTTTTATAATAATTTTTTATTGTTTTTACAAAACAAAAAAAAAAAAACAGGGAACAAGGGTATAGGAAAAACAAACAAATCACAAACAAATACATAAAACATGACTTCCCCATACCTCCCCTTCTCTGCATCATTATTTTATAATGTGTCAGCAACCCTTCAGTCAATTTCTCTATATATTCTCATTAAGTTTCCCCCTTTAATTTACGATTTACAGCTGTAGTTCTTTGTTTCTAGCCTCTCGACATCTTAACCGTCCAATATTTTACAGTAGTTCTTAAGGTATACTTTAAATTTTCTCCAATCTTCCTCCACCGCCTCCTTCCTCTGGTCACGGATTCTGCCGGTCATCTCTGCCAGTCCCATATATTCAATCACCTTCATCTGCCATTCCTCCAGAGTGGGTAGTTCTTGCATCTTCCAATACTTTGCTAAAAGAATTCTTGCTGCCGTGGTTGCATACATAAAGAAAGTCTTATCCTTCTTCGGTACCAATTGGCCCACCATGCCCAGAAGAAAAGCCTCTGGTTTCTTTGAAAACGTCCATTTAAGGACTTTCTTAATTTCATTATAGATCATTTCCCAGTAGGCCTTAATTTTTGGGCAGGTCCACCAAAGGTGATAGAAGGTTCCTTCAGCTTCCTTACATTTCCAACATTTGTTATTGGGCAAATGATAGTAATGTTTCTTGCACTGGCAAGTTTCCCAGGATACAGGTATCTTGATATTAACATTAGTGCTTACTGCAAATTGATACTTAAAGCAGGAGCACACCCTCATTTATTCCTCCATGTCCTGCAGTGGGTTTGATGAAAAAGCGAATGGATTTAAATAAAGTGGTCCGGCTTGCGGAAGAATATTCTGGATTTGCAGACGTGTTAGATTTAACTTAAATTCTGATTTAACTTAAGTTCTGATCAATGCCCACTGGGTCGTTAGTACCATTGTATCATTTGGAATGCTAAATATATAAGGTGATTTGTGCCTCACTTGTGTGAATCACATTTGATAAATGACTTTTTCAGATTAAAGTAATACAAATGGTTCTGCAAGTCACTCCCTGCATATAAAACATGATGCAAATAAAAATAAATAAATAAATACAAATTGCTACATTAGAGACATATGTCTGTGAAAGGCTTTACTGAAGCCATTCTCAGGTGGTCACAGTATCATTAGATGTTAATAATTTGTTTCCACATAATGCCTATAATCTGCCAGTGAATTCAAGAGCACTGTTGTGAATTAACATTGCAAGCTGACGGTTAAATTTTCCAAATTAATTTTACTAAAACAGCGTGTCTTCCTCTTTATTGCATGTTGTCTGGTGCTGATTACTTTTCACATAGCAGAAATGGATTTGGTGTAAAAGGGCACAGTTGTTCTGTGCATATAATTAATATACATAGGAAGCCAACTTTACTTTACTGTTAACTTTATGACTGTACCAATACTTTAATATTTATAAACTTTCCCTTTGAATTTGCACCAAAGTCCTCCGTATACATAGCTTGGATGCACTTTCCCCCCAACAAAGTTAAAGTTTCCAGAGCTGCAGAGTAGACATGTGTGTGGAGACAGACGGAAATTAAATGCTTTAAAAACAAAAACACCACTACACTGCTTCACTTTTTAAAAAAGAGTACATATTATTGTGGTCTTACTGGTTTACCTGTCAGGAATTCAGGGAGCAGCCTACTCTGGAGCAGCTTCACTTTAGTTGCAAGTTAATTTAACCCACCCCTTGAATGTTCCTAAGCACAGTACATCCCATAAACTACTGCTCTCCTGTCAGTGTTTGGTAAGGAGAGGCGGGGTGGAGGAAAGAGGAATTAATGGCTTTGAAATTGTTAAGGAAACAATGATTTCGGTTCCTTATAATTAACGCTAATAATTTTTCCTGCAGGCTGTTCATCTTTTTCAAAATACGGTTCTCTCAATGCACTCAATGCCCTTGCAGTTTATATAGGTCCTTTCTCTACATGCTGTACGCCCAAGATAACTATAAAAGGGCCTACTGATGTTAACTAATGCCTTTTGAATAATATATGTCCTGAAAATTAATTTGCAAACTCGTTTTTTAAAGAGTAATGGGGAACTGTATGCTTTGCTTCTACAGAAGTCCAATAGTTTTTCTTAAGGGATTGCCCTTTCACTGAAAAGGAATAAAATTATTTGGTCATTGTGGCTTTGCTGAAACAGACTCGTGGGCCAAATGGGAAGGCCCAGGGGGCCTGTTTAGGCTCTTGGGATCAATGTTCCCCACCATGGACCCTAGACTATGTTTCTTAGATTTCAACTCAGATGAAGCAGCTAAATCCTTGGCTATTACGCTCCCAGAGAAAATTAAAGCAATGTATAATCTCAAAGAAGGTTTCTAATACAGCTTTCTAAAGTGTTAATTCAAGGCTGCTAGATTAAATCCCAGAGAGGGAAATCATGGATTCTGTCTCTTGGCAAAACACAGGTTTGTCATCTTTATTGCTGACTCCATTCCTTCTACCCAGGAAAACTAATTACAGCTTGGCTTTGTTTTAATGTATTGGATTGCTGGGGAAAATTCAAGTGTACGGTTGGCAAAGAGTGATGACTGAAATTTAAGCGAAATGTTGCCACTGTAAAGTTTCTGAAGCAGGTGGTTATTTTCATGGGGAAAATCAGTGCTTAAACTGAAATGGAAATGACCTGATGTCTCTTTTTGGAAAACCTGTTGGCCAGTTTTGGATGGTCTCCTCTTCTCTTGTTTTGGCATCCTTTTGATAAAACAAGTCATGCTCAATGGTTCTGTTTTTTCTAGGCTTTTAAAACAGTGGCTTCATGCCTGGACTCCTCTGGTCAGCTAAATAGAGTCACAGAAGATTGCTTTTTTGGCAAACAACAGCTTCTCCCTTTTCAGAAATAAGATGATGGTGCTTTTCTAGGAACTGATGTGCTTTAGCACAGTGTTTTTCAACCTTTTTTGGGCAAAGGCACACTTGTTTCATGAAAAAAAATCACGAGGCACACCACTATTAGAAAATGTTAAAAAAATTAACTCTGTGCCTATATTGACTATATATAAAGTAATTCTCTTGAATAGGAATCAAATAAACACAAAGAAAGTATTTTATAATTACTTTATTATGAAATAGTAAGTAAACAGAAATATGAAAAATTATAAAATAATTTATTTTTAAATCTTTCAAATTTTTCAATTTTTCCCACGGCACACCAGGCAACACTAGTGTGCTGCGGAACAGTGGTTGAAAAAACACTGCTTTAGCAGACTAGTCCTGTTGTAAAGCCATGGCCTGCATAACTGCAGCCGACAATGACTATCTAACGGGCCACTTGATAGCAAAACATGGGTAATGATGGGACAAGTATTTTGTCTTCCTCTTGACAGTACTGGTGTAGTCCAAGGGTAGACCACATAGTGCCCTCCAGGTGTTGATGGGCTACAGTTCCCACAAGCCCCAACCAGCATGGTCAGTGGTTAGAGATAATGGGAGCTGTAGCCCGACAGCACCATGTTGGCTACCCCTGGTGTAGTTGTAGTTGACCAAGACTGGTTCTGGCAGCAAGAGGGAGACAGCAGGAAAAGTAGGAAGATACAGCCATGAAAGTTTGTTCGCTTCCCCCTTTCTTCAGCATTTGGCGAAGCATAAATGCTTAGCTAAAGCTGGAAAGCCCTTCATTTGTCAGGATAGATTAAGCCCACAGGACACTAATTACTGCCTTAACACACTTTAAAGTGGACAGGGTAAGCCAAGCTGAGAACTTAAAGGTCTCAGGGGGTTTTTGGTTGCTTGTTCATAAACGACACCAAGTATTGCATAGTTACCACGTCTCTCTGCAAGGTTTGCCTTTCTCTTTCAAAGCAGCATAATTACTCCGGTGTTAGGCTGCTATGGAAACTGTTTTGCAAATAATGGAGTTAAAGAGGCAGTTGTAATCATCTTGACTTGTTGAGGTGCGATTTGCTAATGGCTCTTTTAAGTTTTCATCTGCAAATACAGACAGTGGAGAAGGTCTAGATTTGAGTGTACAGCTGTTGGTTAGGAGGAAGGAAAGCAGTGGCAGGCAGCCAGGTGAGTGGCCATTTACACTTACCTTTACTCTCTGCTACTTTCCCTCACTGGCTGCCCCCGCCCCCTGCAAAGGCTGTTGGAACCAATCATCCTGTTGAGGAGATGCTCTCAAGTCTGTCTGTCTGTCTGTCTGTCTGTCTGTCTCTCTCTCTCTCTCTCTCTCTCTCTCTCTCTCTGTGTGTGTGTGTTAACCAAGATTTATGTCTTGGCTATCATTAATCGCCACATAATTGTCTCTGTTGACAGAGTGTTGGCAATAGATGATTAGTCCGCCATCTTTCCTCCTGGATGTCTGATGTGTGCCCAGGGCTCTTTTTAAATCTGAGCTTTCTTCTATGGCAAGGTCCTTTTGTTCTAGGTGTCCTATGATGCCTCAACAATGAGACTTATTTGACACAAGCAGATTTCTGCTAGCCCAAGAAGGATGAGGCCCCATCCTGTGAGCTCAGCATCCAGCTGCCTTGAAGCCACATTTGAGAAGGTGTTTTGACATTTGGGAGGTAGTCAAACATGGAAGTAAGAAATAGTGCAGAATGCAGCAACATGGCTTGTGGCTCCGTCTTTCAACAACACCCAGCACTGGTGCTGCTGAAAAAACTGCCCTAGGCTCACAATGGCCCATCCCTTTATGCCCCCAGTCTCCTTGAAAAGGAGAATACAGGGACAGTAGCCTAAAACCCCCCAAAGAATGTGAGAAGTAATTGCTGCATGTGTTGTGCTGCTGTGCCTCATGTTTCGAAATGGGGCTGGCACAGATCTACCCACTTAGCTGTCCGGCAAGCCATGCATTACTGGCAGGGCCATGAAGAGATGAAGGGCATAGGTGCCAGCCCTGTAACTATGCCCAGCCCTTATGCAGCCACAAGGATGAAACCTGGAGAGGATTAGCCACAGACCAGGCTCATCGTACCCTGGCATAGGTAAACATTGTAGTGCCCAAACTTTAATACTCCCTGGCCTTAACAGAAAACCAGTATTGCACTCCCTCTTTTAAGAGAGCCAGTTACTCCCACAATGTAGCTTTGTTGTTTGTCAACAAAGATAAGCAACTTAGGATCAGGGCATCAGAGGGGTCCCCTTATTCTTTGCAGCAAAGGATGGAATGAAATAATTTGTACACAGGATGGAAAGAGGGTTGATAGGGAGGGTCTGAGCATAAGGAGGAAAGTTCAGACTGGGGAAAAGGCGCAATATACGGTAAATATCATCATCATTACCATCACCACCACCGTCATCATAGTGTCCTCAAACCATAATTATTTGATCAAGAATGCTATGTCAGCACTGAACCTGTGTGGCATGTATCTAAAGCCAGGTGTGTGTAGGCCCCTCTTCCAGCCTATGTCTTGCTGAACAAATTCTCTACCATGCCAGATCAGTGTTACCTCATATATATGAGCTACTGAAAATGGTTTGAAATTGCTAATGGTAACTAACAACTCTTATTTTAACCAGTAATGTAAATGCCTCAATTGCTCAATTACCTCTTATGTTACACTGATGTCTCCCTGACAAGAATAAATCTAGAGGGGGAGCAAACGACGCCTGCCAGGAAGCATCCCTTAAATCCATTGATATTCCACAACAAGAATTTCATTAATTGTTTTATTTGCTTTTAGAAGCTATATTTTTTATGATTTGCTCTTGATAGACGAATTATTCACTTATTTATAAATAAGCGTAGTAGATTAATGTTTTTTGCATATAGAATGGGAACAGTCACTGTCCACTAATGCGGATGTATGGTTAATCTAGAATACATTTTTGCCACCTGGTGTGCAGGCCGCTACTTGACCTTTCTCCCTTGGAATCCAACAGGGATATTCATGATTGTGATCATATAGCTGTCATTACCTCACATGGGCTCTTATGGTTTTTCTGGTCTGGTGTAGCAGCCATAACATTCTCTTCCCATTTAGGAAGTGCATTCTGGGTTTCTCCGCTCCATCTCCAGCAGGAATTTGATACTCTCTTTCGTGGTTTGTTTAACCACAGCACAGAATTACTTCTATATTGGTCCCAGCTAGGATTGATTGATTGATTGTTTAACTTCTACACTGTTTAATATACAGGCAACTCCTGATGTAGACGCATTTAAATGATACACAGTTGTGTTCCAAATCCGGAAGTAGTTCCAAAATGTCATGGAGGGGCAGAATGGGCTTATACATACTCGGCTGTTATGGGCCAGGAGGTCCAGAATGGAACCCCCATGCAAAACGAGGATTGACTGTTTTCAAAATATCTCTCAGTGTCATTCACTAAACAGAAGCAGCAACAGATAACTTAGAATCATAGAATCTTAGAGGGGGAAGGGACCCCAGGGCCATCTAGTCTAACCCTCTGCAATGCAGGAATTGCAGCTAAAGCATCCAGGACCGATGACCATCCAACCTCTGCTTAAAAACCTCCAAGGAAGGAGAGTCCAGCACTTCTCATGAGAGTCTGTTCTACTGCTGAACAGCTCTTACTGTCAGAAAGTTTTTTCCGAATGTAACTTGAAGCCGTGGATTCGAGTCCTACCCTCCAGAGCAGGAGAAAACAAGCATGCTCCGTCCTCCATGTGACAGCCCTTAATATATTTGGAGATGGCTATCACATTCATCCAGTGCTATACTAGCTGCACTGGCTCCCGGTGGAGCACAGGGTCAGGTTTAAGGTGCTGGTTTTGACATTTAAAGCCCTATGTGGCCTAGGACCCACATACCTATGGGACCACCTCTCCTGGTATGCCCCACAGAGGACCTTAAGGTCCACAAATGACAACATTTTGGAGGTCCCAAGTCTTAAGGTGGTTAGATTGGTCTCAACTAGGGCCAGGGCCTTTTCCGTAGTGGCCCCGACTTGGTGGAACGCTCTGTCACAAGAGACTAGGGCCCTGCGGGACTTGACATCTTTCCGCAGGGCCTGCAAGACAGAGCTGTTCCACCAGGCCTTTGGTTTGGACTCAGTCTGACCCTTATGTTTCCCTCCCCTTATGGTTTTGATCTATTGGCTACTTTTAAAATGAGGCTGCATTTTAATTTGCATTTTAACCTGTATTTTAAATTGGGTTTTTTCCCTATAATGTTTTTACTGTAATTTCACTGGTGTTAGCCACCCTGAGCCCGGCTCTGGCCGGGGAGGGCGGGGTATAAATAAAATTTATTATTATTATCAGTCTTCTCTTTTCCAGGCTAATCATACCCAGCTCCTTCAAGTGTTTTTTAGAATCATAGAATCATAGAGTTGGAAGAGACCACAAGGGCCATCGAGTCCAACCCCCTGCCAAGCAGGAAACACCATCAGAGCACTCCTGACATATGGTTGTCAAGCCTCTGCTTAAAGACCTCCAAAGAAGGAGACTCCACCACACTCCTTGGCAGCAAATTCCATTGTCGAACAGCTCTTACTGTCAGGAAGTTCTTCCTAATGTTTAGGTGGAATCTTCTTTCTTGTAGTTTGGATCCATTGCTCTGTGTCCGCTTCTCTGGAGCAGCAGAAAACAACCTTTCTCCCTCCTCGATGTGACATCCTTTTATATATTTGAACATGGCTATCATATCACCCCTTAACCTCCTCTTCTCCAGGCTAAACATGCCCAGCTCCCTTAGCCGTTCCTCATAAGGCATCGTTTCCAGGCCTTTGACCATTTTGGTTGCCCTCCTCTGGACACGTTCCAGTTTGTCAGTGTCCTTCTTGAACTGTGGTGCCCAGAACTGGACACAGTACTCCAGGTGTGGTCTGGAGGAAACAGCAGCAACAACAAAATAGTTGCATCTAAAAATGTTATATTAATACAAAGTTACTAATATATGAATCGATATTAATTCATTTTCCTTCTGGCACACCCTCTCCCTCTGCCTCTGGGTTTCCACCTGGCGTCCAAACAAACGCTCAGCTCACCCACAAAAGTCTCACAACAAGAAAAGTTCTAGAAACACCCTAGTCTCTCACACTAGACTTGCTTTTTACGGGAAGGCCCAGGGTGGATGATACTTCCTTAGGCTGCCCACAGCTGTGTCCCATTTAGCTACTCTCTTCACACCCAGTTCCAGGTACAGCAGGTATGTCAATTTTCCCAGGGGGTCCAGAGGATGGGGAAAGAGCCCCCTCCACCACTCTCAGTTCTTTCTTCCCCCTCTGTCCTGTCCTCCTCCGCTGGTGCTGGGCTGCAGCTGCCCTCCCTCGCTTTGGCCTTGGTGGGCAACTCCTGAAGCAGCCTTGCCCTATAACCAGGGCTTAGAAACCCATCTCAAATCTTGGATTCCCCGTTTTTAAGGCCTTGCTGGTTGGCATTAACCAGGCCAATGCTAAAAGGGGTGAAATCAAACTACTGAAAGAACAGGGGGAAGTGGAACGGAGAAGGAATATACAAACCACTGAAACTCCCTATTTCCTAACTAAAGTACCTCTTAGGTGTGGTGAGGTGGTGTGTTGCTACAGCGTGAAACATCTGTAAGCATAGTTACCACCCTTTCCCCCCTCTCAACGGGTTCTCTGCCATTAATAGTGGTGTGATAAATTCAATAAGTACAGCTTTTCCCAGCGTTGAGTTAACCGTTATGGGGAAAACTGCTGTTGCCTTTTTCTTTTTAAAGCTTTTATTGGTGCAGATCCTTTATCAAGGAAACCCATAATTCTAACAACTGATAGAGCAACACACCTAACTTTGAAAGCGATTTCGGTGGCACATATTACAGTGGCAACATCATCATTTTTAAATAGGCTTAACATAAAATAGTAGCACTGATATGCATTATACATCTCTCTTTTGTAAAACTGAACTTCCTATTCTTTGCATAAATGCATGAATTATTGTTACTCTAATATATCAACATATCCGTCTTTTATGGCGGCATTGTAAAGCTGCTGTTGTGCAACCCATTCTGCCCAGCCAGTTAACAATAGATGCAATGTTCATTTGGTATATAATATTTGGGGCTGTAGTCAAATTGGGATATAACTATGCACAGTATGGTGTGCTGCAATAAAATGCAGAGTCAGTAAAATAACTTGAATAGTTTGTTGCCAGTACACCCACATTTTTACATGCTGTGGAGAGCCTAGCCAGGTACTAAAATAAATAAAAAAAATAAATTCTTAGCAGTAACTGTTCTCTGCAGAAAATTCTAGAGGGAGCATGAATTCTAAAACTATAATATTATTTCAGACATAGTCTTCCATTATAATTCAATCACTAGACTAATATAGCTTCAGTTCCAGGAACAATCACAGAGTGGGAACCAATTGTACAGTGTCTGATGTAAAGCTATCAAGAATTAAGTATAGTTTTATATGTAAGTTTCAGTCGTGTTATGTATCTGCACTGTCACCTGAAGGCTGCAATTCTGATCATTCTTCCTGGGAGGGAAGCGTTGCTGAAATAAAAAGTGCTGGCTTCTAAGTAAATGGAGCTATGTTTGAAGTGGAAGGCTGTTCTGTCAGTCACAGGCTTTGCGATAAATCCCCATTTTAAGCTTGAGTACTGAGTGGGGGGAAGGTAAAAGAGAAAAGAATTAACTAGAAGTGTTTGTGCCCATTCAGATTCCAGAGAATAATTAGTTGGTGGTGGAGATGATGGCCCTTGTGCAAAGGAGTGAGTTAGCTAGCTGAATTTCTGGTAATAACGTAGGTCAGTAGTCTACAAACTTACCCATGGCACTTCTTTGAACCCCATCTGCTGGAACATGAAGCCCAATTCTGATTGCTTTTACCACATTTGGCAAGTATTTCTCCACAACTTGCATTCCTTCTTTCTCCCTCTTTCTCTCACCCAGCTCTCTCTGGGGGGAAACAGCAATGGCAGCGTTGTTGGAGACCCACTTTCTTTGGGCTTATGATCCATCAATTGCACACTGATGCTACAGAGTGTGTTGTTGTTGTTGAGGTTGTTGAGCGCTGATTATAGGTAGATGTTTTGCTGGGTTTTCCATATGATGTTTAGTTTACATTTTTGTGCTGTTATTGGCTTTAGGTAGTGGAATCCAGTTCTAACTTTCATTGTAGGATAATAAAAACAAACTTTGCATTAATGCTGACTTTCTTCTTCTTCTTTGGCGGTCACTCGTAGCCAAGTAAGATTGTCTTCCATGAACACGGTCTAAACAGTGATTCCGTTAAGTGACTACCAATTCTGGTTCCACATGTCCCTGACTTTATGTTCCTTGTTTGTCCCCTCATTGCACTTTTTACTTTTCCTGCGTACCACAGAACTGTCATTTTCTGTACCCTATTATATTTAAACAGGGCAACACTCATCATTAGAGCAGTTTGTGTTGGACAAATCCATGAAAGTTAAACCTATAGTAATGGCTAAGAATTGAAATGACTAGAGATAGTAGCTTTGTTCTGCAGTGGTTCACAGCTTATGGTTGCCAGAAGGGTGGTATGAGTAACAGGAGCTACTTGGGGCAGTTCAGAACAGAGAATCAGGTGGAGAGAGAGTTAAGTACCTGTAATGGTTATAGGGGTTGCTCGTGCGTAAGTTGCCGCCACTCTTGGCTTGGTTGCCTGGTTGAACCCTTTCTGTCTGGACAGCCCTTCACTTCGTGGCTGTCTCAGTCGCTGGCAGAATCCGTCAGTGGGCGTTTTTTAAACTTCTTCCAGCAAAAAAGTTCTTTGACGCCAAGTCTCCTCCTACTCTCCCTGCGCGGAAGTCTTCTGCGCAGGGAGGGTGTGGGCAGCGGAGCACCTGTGCTCTCCCCACTAGTCTTCGTTGAAGAGTCCTGGAGCCTTTTCTCCGATTCCCCCATCTGCCCCCCTTCTCTCCTGGTGTTACGCTGATTTCCTTCCCCAGCAGATGGGCTGCCTCTCTCCCTGCTGGGACCCTCTCCGGCATCCCTCTGGAGCCTTCCCTCCGCCTCTGGCTCCGATGGCAGTTCCCTGACAGTACCCTTCCTGGAGGCAGGCATTATTCTTTACTCATCAAACTATCCTTATAGAAATAATAAGGCAAACCTACTCCTTGCTGTAGCTGTAGGGGTAAGCAGGCAGGGAAGTGAGAAGTGCTGTCAAAAGGGCTGAGTAGAGGAGAAACAGACTGTAGTTTAATTTAATTTATTTATACCTTGCCCTCCCCGGCCAAGACCGGGCTCAGGGAAGCTAACACCAAATATAAATACAGTAAAAATACAGTAAACAAACAAACAAACGATTGAAATATAAATTAGAATAGAGTTTAAAATGCAGCTTAAAATGCAGCCTCATTTTAGTGGTAGTCCATAGATCAAAGCCATAAGGGGAGAAAATGTCAAATATTCACCAGGGCCAACTATCCATGCTGGTCCTACATGGGCCAGCAAAAAGAGCCGAGGGGAAGTTTATATACAAAATCCCATATAAGGGGTTCCATAAATAAATAAATGTTATAAATGGGGACTTGAGTCCAACCCAAGGGCCAGGCAGAACAGCTCCATCTTGCAGGCCCTGCGGAAAGATGTCAAATCCCGCAAGGCCCTGATCTCCTGTGGTAGGGCGTTCTACCAGGCCAGGGCCAGAGCTGAAAAGGCCCTACTTGGGTGGCCCTTAGGACTGGGTGCAGGGTCGATGGGAGACCTTAACTTTCCACAGCACACTTTGTTGGATTTCTTATTGATCCAAGAACAAAAACCATTTGCATTTTCTCCAATACTAGAATTTGATTGAGGCTGGTTCCCTGGCACAGGGCATGGGACTTTCCTCCCAGAGCAGAAGAAAGGTGGTGCTGCAAAGCGTCAAATTGGGTGCATAGTCTTCCAGTCTAATTCTCATTTTTAGTTTTATAGACATGGGATTGTATCCAGCAAGAGTCATCCTCCGAGTAGACCCATTAAACCTGATGGATACAACTAAATTGAGGTCCATTAGTTTCAGTGGGTCTATGCTGAGTAGAAATCAGCTGGCTGCAATCCATACATCAAGGGTAGCTAGCATGGTGCTCTTCAAATGCAACTGGACTGCCACTCCCAACATCGCATCACTGGCCATGCCAGCTTGGGCTAATGGGATCTGTAGTCCCGCAATTTCTAGAGAGCGCCATGTTGGCCATCTCTGCCATAGAGCATGGAAGGGAAGAGGAATCATATACAGGCAACTTGATTTGTTTCCATCCTTTAGTTTTTACTCCCAACAGACTTTCTGAACGTAAGCCTGCATATATTGCTGTACCAACTCTTCTGAAGAGCAGCGGTCATGTTGCTTTATTTCGAAGTAATCAGTGGAATAGATAAACCTTCTGTAATTACAGCGAGCGGAATTCAGAAACGAAAACGAAACATATTTTATCCTTGTTCAACATTATGTGCAGCCATCTGCAGTATGACAAGTAATGGCACAGATATATCACTACATTGGATTGTTATTCGAGACAACATATTCTGTATGGTTTTTGACTCTGCATTAATGAGGGAATCGGTTCTGTTTTGACATCTGTCATGTTTCAGTCATGGCATTGCCGCTAATCTAGGAGTAAAATTGTACTCACTCTTGAAGGCCCTTTCTTATTTGCGTGGAGTGCGTTTTGTGTCATAATACAAGCTCGACCCCACCAGTCTTTAAAAGGGGCACAGAACATTTTAAGGCTTAATAAGAACAAAATGAAAAAAGTGGTGTTTAGAAACTTGGGCATGGAGGACAGAGTCCCCAGCATGACAGGTGCAAGAGGCATTAAGTCCTAAATGGCAAAAGCCGAAGGCCACATCTCTCTCATTTAGCTGGCCACGAGGGAACTGTGATTAGGGTTTTAATTCCTGTTGTGCCAGTTTGAGTGCTGGAAGCTGCCAGGGCTGCAGCTTATCATGCGATGTGCCACAAGCCTCATTTACATTCAGTGCTACTGAGCAACAGCACACGGTGCCCTTCTCTGCCCTGTGTTTGAATTGCTCTGATGTCGATTTTCGTACCATTCGTGGGGGGGCCTTTGGGGCAGTGTATGTAGCTGAAGCCTGGACAGTGTTCTTGGGGCCCATTCAAAGAGAGGGTGCATTTCTTCCGTTGAAGACATCCGTAAGTTCATCTGTGTTCCCTCAATTATCCAAGGTGCTCTGCAGAGGATCAGGCTGGGGAAAGGTCAGTACAGTAGTTCAAGCTCTGTAGGAAAATGTGAAGAAGTGTTTTTGTTTTTAAATGTCCCTGTTCTCTATTCCCTCTGGAGACAGATATACAACATGATATTCTAGGGATGTGGAACCTCAGGGGCCAAATGTAGCTGTCTCTATCTCCATGTTTAGTTGCCATTTTGGGGCAAGATGGCTCTAAGGTCTTGTTTTTCAAACGATGGACTGACTGTGATTGATTCTCAGTTAAACATCTGGTCTATTCCAACCCCTTTTCCTTAGTGGCGACTGCTCCAGCTCAGGCTGCACAGAAAAAGCAATTTGGTTCCTGAAATCCATCCTGATAGTGCAGATAAAAGAGAACAGATAGAATTCTACAGGATGGGGTACTAGTGTGGGGTACTAGTGTGATTCAATGATCCCCAGGCATGCACCTCCAGATGGTGGAGATGTCAGGCGCCATCCTGGCGCCCAGGTATCTTCTCTTGGTCACAAGTGGTCGATAGCCAGGTGCAAAACGCGCCTGGCGCCTGGCTTATTTCGAACGCTGGCTGGATTGTGTCCTGGATGCAGATGTAGGTATGTGCATAGAAACATGAAGAGTGTGTGGCCTGCTGTCGAAGGGTAAGAGTCGTATCCATTGATGCACCCATTTCTGCCTATGGCATGTGGCCCCTGGACGGTTCCACATGAGAGAATGCGGCCCCTGGACGGAAAGAGGCTCCACACCTCTGTTGTATGATTTTAGGAAGTACAGTGGTACCTCGGGTTAAGAACTTAATTCGTTCCGGAGGTCCGTTCTTAACCTGAAACTGTTCTTAATCCGAAGCACCACTTTAACTCATGGGGCCCCCTGCTGCTGCCGCGCCGCCAGAGCATGATTTCTGTTCTCATCCTGAAGCAAAGTTCTTAACCTGAGGTAATATTTCTGGGTTAGTGGAGTCTGTAACCTGAAGCGTCTGTAACCCGAGGTACCACTGTAAAGGGACAAATTCTCACTTTAAAATTCCTACCACCCTTGAGTTCTGTTCTGCTCTCCTTTCCTAGCCACTAGGTTTGCCATTCTCTTACTGGCAGGACACCTGTGCCTTTAACAGCTGCACGGTGACTGGAAATTCAACAGGTGCCTCTTCCCCATTGTGGTGATGCAGGGATGTGCAAAATGTGAGGCTTGTTTATCTTTTGCCTGACATGCAAGCCGTTAAAGCCAAGAGCTCTGCCAGAATGGAAACCTGGCATCCCTACTGACTCCTTGATAAGACCTGCGTCTCTCACAGATGTTGGATGGAAGTCTTGGCTCTGGAGGAAGGTGGGATCATGCTCTTTCAGCTGTTGTAATTAAAACCAGCTTCATAGGCAAGGTCACAGTCCTGAACACAGCAAGGTGGCAGAGAGAGGTGGAAGTGCGAGCTGGTTGCAGAAAAGCAAAAAACCTCTCCCCTCCCCCGGCTGTTGCTTCCCTTGCATAGTAAATTGGTGGTTTGTAATAGCTGTCCATAGATGGATTGATTTATGATCACCCATAATTGATATATCTGCATATACTACACAGTGCCTTCCATTCTTCCCCCTTATCAGGCACACACACAATAAATTTCCTAGGAGTAATGGGACGTATACTAGTCAGGATCCCACCCGAAAACCTATGTCCCCACTGTGGAAGGACTTGTGGATCCAGAACTGGCCTCCAGAGTCACTTACGGACACACCATTAAGACCATGTTCATGGAATCTTACTCAGCTACAAATGATTGCCAAAGAAGAAATCATGTCTCTGCTCATTCCCAAACCATTTGCATCAACGGGACGTAGGCAAATAGTGCTGCATTGGCCAGCAGAGGGAGCATAGACTTTAGCTCATTGTATTGGCCTCAGAGGATTAGGGAACACACCCTCTGGGAAGGAGCTGATAGAAAGGATGTTTGTTGGATAATTTAGGCAGGGGCGAAACTCTACTTTATTTCACCTAGGTCAAAGGTGCAGTTTGGCACCTCACCCAAGCATTTGCATACACACACAGAGAGGCTGGGACCTCAGTGGCAGCCCTCAGGAGGCTCCACCTGGGACAAAAAACCTGTCTAGTCCCCCCATAGCTAAAGCTCTGATTAAGGGTAACTGTATCTATGTGTTTTGGAATATTACACCCCAGACTTTTAGCATCATGCCTTGCGATGCAAGAAACTGAGTCATAGAGTTGGTTGAATGGGGGCCTTGTAGGCCACTGAATCCAATCTTCTGCTTCCGTGCTCCAGAGCTAGGGCATCCTCAGCAGGTGGTATCCAGTCTCTGCTTCAACTTCTGGTGTGGAGGACTCCCTGGTCCTGAATAGGGTAACTGTGCCCCTGAAGGACCAGGTGCGCAGCCTGGGAGTCATTTTGGACTCACAGCTGTCCATGGAGGCGCAGGTTAATTCTGTGTCCAGGGCAGCTGTCTACCAGCTCCACCTGGTACGCAGGCTAAGACCCTACCTGCCCGCGGACTCTCTCGCCAGAGTGGTGCATGCTCTAGTTATCTCCCGCTTGGACTACTGCAATGCGCTCTACGTGGGGCTACCTTTGAAGGTGACTCGGAAACTACATCTAATCCAGAATGCGGCAGCTAGACTGGTGACTGGGGGCGGCCGCCGAGACCACATAACACCAGTCTTGAAAGACCTACATTGGTTCCCAGTACGTTTCCGAGCACAATTCAAAGTGCTGGTGTTGACCTTTAAAGCCCTAAACGGCCTCGGTCCAGTATACCTGAAGGAGCGTCTCCACCCCCATCGTTCTGCCCAGACACTGAGGTCCAGCGCCAAGGGCCTTCTGGCGGTTCCCTCATTGTGAGAAGCAAAGCTACAGGGAACCAGGCAGAGGGCCTTCTCGGTAGTGGCACCTGCCCTGTGGAACGCCCTCCCATCAGATGTCAAAGCGATAAATAACTACCTGACATTCAGAAGACATCTTAAGGCAGCCCTGTTCAGGGAAGTTTTTAATCTGTGATATTTTAGTGTATTTTTTGTTTCTATGGAAGCCGCCCAGAGTGGCTGGGGAAACCCAGCCAGATGGGCGGGGTACAAATAATAAATTATTATTATTATTATTATTATTATTATTATTATTATTATTATTATCTTTCTTAGGGTCCACTACTACAAGATGCCTAGCAGGGAAGAACGATTTGCAAACACCGTACAATAAGACAGAGACAGACAGTGCAGTCTGGTGTTTGCTCCGTCAAACTGGCAGGCCATCTCCAATTCTGAATGATGCTATTTACTCCCATTTACCTCTAATTGTGTATCTTATGGGTATCCTTAATACTCTCGCAGACAATCTCATGGCACATTGAAATATCATAAGGGAATTGATAGCAAGCTGCAGCTTAAGTGACAAGCTTCAGCTGCTCCCATATGTCAGAAGAAAATTAATCTCCTTGTATGTTTCAGGTTTTCAGTTTCCATTAAACTGGGACTCTGGAGAGTAGAGAGGCAGAGTGATCCTCCCAATGTGTTTCCTGGTAAAGCTGAATATTAAGAATCTGGTGCGTGCTGGGCACAGGACGGCTTGGAATAAAAATGTTTCTGCAAGGAAGTCTTGGGATAAGAACTGTGTTTGCTGTCGTGTATAACTGATCCTTTGTGCACTCTTAATATGCAAGCCATTAGTTTGCCCAGATCTTAATTTAGTCAGGCAGGGCAAGGATTCCAAGCCGCTGGAGCCAGTTGTTGGCTCCGGCACCCATCCTCCAATAACACACTGCTTAATTTAACACCGTTATGCACTCAATCTCTGTTGATTTAGGCTTGCCTTACTCGGTTGCACCCAGCCTGTAGGTATTTTGGGGAGGTGAGGAGCCCAGAGAAGAAGCAAGTAACCATTGGTGTCATTGGCAAGCTGCTCCAGCTTCTGTGTGGACTAAGAATAGATATGGATAATTGAGACAGGGCGGGTGGCTATAGGTGATGTGCACAAGTTTTGCAGATTTGTATAATACTTCAAAAAACCTGAAAAAGCCTCTTTTGAGAAGAGCCAACATCGTAGAATCAATGCAAGAATCTCAACATACAGTCCCCCATTCAATTTGCAGCCAAACTGGACCCTGCTCAGCTTTGCAAATGTGCTAGCAATTTTATTGCTGCACCTTCATTTCTCACCCACTTTAAAACCAACTCCTGAGTTTGTGGGAAGCAATTTCTGGGTAAAATACAGTGCAC
The DNA here is from genome assembly GCF_964106915.1 of Podarcis gaigeae. NCBI lineage: Eukaryota > Metazoa > Chordata > Lepidosauria > Squamata > Lacertidae > Podarcis > Podarcis gaigeae. Next base: position 69,235,004 of record NC_139686.1, on the reverse strand, counting down.
ACCGAGGTGCAAAGCTTGCTCTTACTTTTCTTTGCTGCAGTTTGTTTTGTTTTGTGACTTGCTTCCCAGTGTTTTACTTGCACTAATACTGGCACAGTGGAATGAGCAGAGCTGTCTGTCTAACTCTGTCCAATGTTGCTGTTACAAGATACAGTGAATGGCAGAATAAGGGTTGATGTCAGGCAGTTGAGGTCATCCTGGGCACTCTTAGAAGAGACCTGTGGAGGCTTAGACCCCATTTTCATCCCCTTCCTTGCCTGGAAAAAGCCGCAGCCTGGTGGTATTTTGCATTTTATTGGGATGCCTCTTTTCAGCAAAGGAACAGCTGCAACAAAGGAACTTAGACTACTGATGCCCCAGAACTGGGGCTTGAGTCACCTTCAAATGCCTGGCAAGGGTAATGAAGAGTCCCTGTGCTTGTGCGCTCAGAGCAGCTATACAGAATTCATATGTTTGCACATCAAAATGCACTTTGAGGAGGGAGGCTGTGATTTTGTATTTCCTTGCCAAGATGTTACGGTGCAAAGCTGTTCCAAATTAGGGTGCAAGCTCATAACGAGTCTTTCGATCTGAGAGTTTTTGAGCTGGGGTTTAGTCCGTGCACCACCAGTCAGCTCGGTCCAGAGGAGGAACAGCTGCAAAGGGCAGTTACGGAATCCACATTAGACCAGTGTGTGTGTTATGCCTCAGGCCTACAAAAACTTCCAGGGCAGGCTTACTCTCTGGTCTGAACAATTATAAAACCTGTCCCTGGGTGTGGCAGTGAGGTGAAGACCTGACTTAGCCCTTTGAAAAATGGCATTTGTGTTCGTATCGGGGGGGGGGGCGGGGAATCCTTTATGTTGCTCTGTGCTCTCTAAGCTTAGCTGCAGTCAAACTCTTAAAAATCATATAATTTCAGCTAAGCTACAAGTGTTAATCCCTCCCTAATCATAAATATCCTCTCTGCTTTTCTCAAAAGTGAAAATGAGATTTTCTTTATATATAAAAAAAATAATTTCTGAAGAGTGGTTCTTCCACCCTTATTCTGTTTTTGGCAGTTGGAAGAATGAGGATGGAAGAGTGGGGTTGGCATTACAAGCTGTCAACATTGTAGTAAACATCAAACAAAAATAATAGTTCCTTATCTAGATAGAGGTCCAGTCGTGACTGACTCTGGGGTTGCGGTGCTCATCTCACTTTATTGGCCAAGGGAGTTGCGGTACAGCTTCCGGGTCATGTGGCCAGCATGACTAAGCCGCTTCTGGAGAACCAGAGCAGCGCATGGAAACGCCGTTTACCTTCCCGCTGGAGCGGTGCCTATTTATCTACTTGCACTTTGACGTGCTTTCGAACTGCTAGGTTGGCAGGAGCAGGGACCGAGCAACGGGAGCTCACCCCATCATGGGGATTCAAACCGCCGACCATCTGATCAGCAAGTCCTAGGCTCTGTGGTTTAACCCACAGCGCCACCCGTGTCCCAGAGATAACAGGGTCCAAATACCTGTTGAAACCCTTTCATATGTAGAGTGAACAGCATTTGTCTCTAGTGGATTCTGGTTAGACAGTAGACTTTACCTGTTCTAATCACACACAGAGAGATGATTGTAGGTTAGAAAATAATAAAGTTGTTTATCGTAGGAAACCTATAACTTGGGTAGAAAAAATCTAGTTCTAGTTTAATTAACTAGCTTGGAGAGGAACAAGACTGCCACACTTGCTCCTTCATTCTGTCAGAGGATAGCTGAAGATAGTCCTCTCATCTTGAGGTCCAAGGGAGAAGTGTGACGTGGTGGAATAAGTTGTAAATAGGATGCAACCCAAGAGCAGTGCTTTTTTTGGGGGGGTGCAGGGGTACACATACCCCTAAACATTTTGTGAATCTTTGTATTTTTGTCCATTTACTGTATTTTTCCTGATTTGAACTATAAAATGGTGATTTTCTTAAGTCAAAATGAGAGTAAAGGTAAAGGGACTCTTGACCGTTAGGTCCAGTCATGACTGACTGGGGTTGCGGCGCTCATCTTGCTTTACTGGCCGAGGGAGCCGGCGTACAGCTTCCGGGTCATATGGCCAGCATGACTAAGCCGCTTCTGGCAAATCAGAGCAGTGCACGGAAACGCTGTTTACCTTCCTGCTGGAGCAGTACCTATTTATCTGCTTGCACTTTGACGTGCTTTCGAACTTCTAGGTTGGCAGGAGGTGGGACCGAGCAACGGGAGCTCACCCCGTCGCGGGGATTCGAACTGTCGACCAGATTCTGATTGGCAAGTCCTAGGCTCTGTGGTTCAACCCACAGCGCCACCCGCATCCCTAAAATGAGAGTGCCCCTAAACATTTTTTAAGAAAAAAAAAATCACTGCCTAAGGGTATTAGTCTAAACAACCAGGAGATAGAGAAATAAGAGGATGGATTAAAGGCACAGGAATAGTCTAGGAATGTGGATGCCCCTCACGCCATCATCCTCAGCCCAAGCAAACTCCCCTTCCGCAAGCTGGTAAAGGTAAAGGTAAAGGTACCCCTGCCCGTACGGGCCAGTCTTGACAGACTCTGGGGTTGTGCGCCCATCTCACTTAAGAGGCCAGGGGCCAGCGCTGTCCGGAGACACTTCCGGGTCACGTGGCCAGCGTGACGAAGCTGCTCTGGCGAGCCAGAGCCGCACACGGAAACGCCGTTTACCTTCCCGCTGGTAAGCGGTCCCTATTTATCTACTTGCACCCGGAGGTGCTTTCGAACTGCTAGGTTGGCAGGCACTGGGACCGAGCAGCGGGAGCGCACCCCGCCGCGGGGATTCGAACCACCGACCTTTCGATCGGCAAGTCCTAGGCGCTGAGGCTTTAACCCACAGCGCCACCTGCGTCCCGCAAGCTGAGGTGCACCCAAACTATCATTATATATGTCTGGTCTACACATCACACTGAGGCACGACTTAGAGGGAATGCACAGGCTCCCAGAGCAGAGATTGCCAGCTACTTCTTCTCCCCCGTCATGGCTTAGAGATGTGGTTAGTCTCAGATGCCGTTTAGCTCTTGTGGACAAACCACAATACCACAGGACAAACTTTGGCTGCAGGTTGTGGTTAGTCTGCATGGAGCCAACCACCAGCCTGGTTTGCATGAGATGCCAAGTCATGGCTCAGTGCAGCAGCCGCAGGTCTAGGATGGAGCAGAGTGGCTTTTCTCTTCTCTTCTTTCAGAGCCTGCACATTTGCACCAAGCCATGGTTAGTGTGGTATATAAGCAAGATCACAGAAACCAAATGTAGACCTCCACGTTATCATTCAGAAACACCTCATTTTTAAGCTTATGTGGGAAAACTGAGAAAATATCATTGAATACAATTGAGGAATAGCAGGAAACATTGATATTCAATTACACTTCATCACAGCATTGAAACTTTTATCAATATATTATCATTGTGGTCATATGCACTCTTCAGAGTTAGCCACCATTGAACCCAGAAGACTTGCTTCATAAGAAACTTGCATAGGGTCATAGTAACTCTAGGGGAAGCCCTTTATTTTGTTTAGACCATTCCCTCCCAGCACAGAATGCACCACTGAAAACAAAATTGCAACTCAAATTTCTTTAATGAGAATTGATATCTGAAAGATCCGTAGGTTCTGATTCTGAACTTTGACTCTGGCCTCCACTGACTCCAGGCAATTGAAAGTTCACACGAGCTGAAACAAGCTTCTCTGCTCTTTTCACTTGTTTGCATCTCAATTTGAGGGCGCCTGTTTTGAAACATTCATTATGCAAGTTTTCTCTTGCTGCAGGAACTGGAGGTATCCGAGGCAAGTGAAACGCGTGAAAAGTCAAACTCTGTGTTGTACAAAAAACCCTCCATGTTGCAGGATGAACATATGGCATTTGGCAGACTCCCAGACTGGGCCAAATGCCTGAAAATAGTCTCTAAAAGATCAAGCACCAAGTCTGGCAAATTATTTTGTTAGAACTCCAGAAAAAAATGCAATAGCAAAATGCAATCTGTCACCATCACTGTCACCTCCTCCTCTTTCTTCACCTCACTGTATGGATCTAGAGGGCTTTGTCCTTCGCAGTTTTCTCAGGTTGCTCTCCCTCCAATCCTCTCTCTCTCTCATATATCTGTGCACACACATGTAGACAACCATTATGCAGTTCAAAGCAGCTTTTCTGCCTCTATCTTTGGCCAGGATTCCTTTGGGAGACAGGGAGGGATATAAATTCAATAATAAGCAAATAAATAAACAGCACTACCCCTACTTCAATAATCTTTCTCAACTGTGTAAATTTTGGTAGCCTTCGGTGTCTTTGGGGAGCAGGGCGGGGAGCCTCCTTGTCTCAGCATATCAGCTTCAAATTACTCAAAATTCACATTTTGAGGTGTCACCATGGAAGGCAAAACAAAGATGGCAGCATAGCATGTTGGAGTGGCATAACTATGATAGAGCATGTCAAGGGGACCTACGTCCAGCCCCCTGATCCTGTTGTTGATCAGTATAAAAGGAGTATTCAGTCTTTTTAAAGAACTACTTCTTCTTCTAATGGGGGTTGTATGGTTTTCTTGCCATCTACTATCTGCATTTTTTCCTTCATATGCTTCGCCCAACTGAAGACTACAAAGCAATAGCCTACTGCTTTAGATTGGTAGCTATGATTGTTATTGATCTAATATGCTAGGGAACTAAGGATTTCTTCATAACTAGAAAGAGTTAGGAGGGGATTATGTTATTTATGCTGATTGTTTGTCAATGCTATTTATTATTTCATTGCATTATTAATCTATGCACATTATATCCAGTCCAATCCAGTAGCTTTAACCTTCCCCATATGTAAGTTGCTTTAACTTGCTTTGTCATGTTTTATTTCCCATAATCTTTCATAATACCCTTTAATACCATTTAATCATACCATTAAACTTTGTAGGCTAATAATCCGAGTGACTCATTTAAGTTACAATCTTGAGTCTGTGGATTTGCTGGTTAAACTTCACTCTCTGTTCTACCGGGTTGGTGCTGAGCAAATGTGAACCTTGATTGCAGGATCCAGCGAGTGTTTAGTGCATTAGCCAGGATTTGACATGATGTGTACTGCCCCTGTTTGGGTCTATAGATTAACAGAATAATTATTCCTCTTCATGTTCCCTGATCATCCTCATCTGTGTTGGTCTCTTTAGATTGTAACTTTTCTCCTACAGAATCTGCCATCGCTTTATAATTCTTTGCAAGTTTTAATCACTCAGATTATTTTAGTCATCTGTCACTGTCTGCAAGTTTCGAGTTATTTGCATTGGAATGCCTTCCAATTTAAAAATATGTTCCAAGTGATTTTCCTCATATTTCCTTGCAGTTTGGCGGGTTTTGACTGGGACAAGACTTTTGACCCTCTGGCCAAATCACCCATCCTCCTTCTGTAATTGTCAAAGTGTGCAAAACTGGCAACTTTGCTCCCCCCCCCCCCCAGAAAGTGCTATATCAATGGGATTTCAGTGATCAGTTAAATGCCTTTTAGGGCACAGCATTACTAAGGAAGCACTGCTTTCTTTATGTTTAATTAGCACTTAATTGGCTGTTTATCTCTGATTTTGCGGTCATACCAGACTGCACAAATTGTGCTCTCATGGGGAATTCAGAGTGAACCAGGAGTCCTGTTAACACTGAAACAGTGTGTCTATAATTGATCACGATTGTGGGTGACTGGTTACACCAAAGTCTATGCCTAGAGGTTGAAAGCTGGCACTCAAAGTGTAACCGCTCTTTTTGTGGGAAAGCGTCTGCTCTTATTAAGGTTATTTGATGCTGGTTTTTATTTTGTGCTGTTCCTCTGTTTAGGAGACTGTAGAGAGATTCTGTCCTGCTTCAGCCACTATATATGTCTTTCATTCTCTCTTGTTTGTCTTGGGGCTGAGGGTGACTTTGGTGGGATGGATGAGGAGCACGAGAATTCGTCTCTCACCTGAGCAAACCCTCTTTTACGGCTCCAAGGTTTGCCTGCTGTACTTAAAACTCCCGTCCCTGTTCTGAAGCAACATAACTAACATGATGTCGATGTTTGTGGGAGTAATTAAAAGGTATTTCTGCAACTGTTTTCAGTGTTCAAAGTGCTACAGCTACGTTGCTTCAACCCTGATTTAAACCTGATGCCAGATGTACAATAAACCTTGTTATTGTATGCTGTGTTTCCCTTCTCCTCCCCCTCCCTCTATGAATACAGCATTGGTGTGCAATCATAGCATTCACCAGGCCATGGGCCCATTCAGAAAGTCCGAGGATTAAACCCTAGCAACTCCAGACAGTGGGGCTGGGAAAGACCCTTGTCCAAAACCCTGGAGATCCACTTCTGGCCAATATAGACAATACTGAGCTAGATGGAGCCATGTTCTGACTTACAAGTAAGCCACTTTCTGTCCTTCTAGAATCATAGAATCATAGAGTTGGTAGAGACCACAAGGGCCATTGAGTTCAACCCCCTGCCAAGCAGGAAACACCATCAGAGCACTCCTGACATATGGTTGTCAAGCCTCTGCTTAAAGACCTCCAAAGAAGGAGACTCCACCACACTCCTTGGCAGCAAATTCCACTGTCAAACAGCTCTTACTGTCAGGAAGTTCTTCCTAATGTTTAGGTGGAATCTTTTTTCTTGTAGTTTGGAACCATTGCTCCGTGTCCGCTTCTCTGGAGCAGCACAAAACAACCTTTCTCCCTCCTCTATGTGACATCCTTTTATATATTTGAACATGGCTATCATATCACCCCTTAACCTCCTCTTCTCCAGGCTAAACATGCCCAGCTCCCTTAGCCGTTCTTCATAAGGCATCGTTTCCAGGCCTTTGACCATTTTGGTTGCCCTCCTCTGGACACGTTCCAGTTTGTCTGTGTCCTTCTTGAACTGTGGTGCCCAGAACTGGACACAGTACTCCAGGTGAGGTCTGACCAGAGCAGAATACAGTGGCACTATTACTTCCCTTGATCTAGATGCTATACTCCTATTGATGCAGCCCAGAATTGCATTGGCTTTTTTAGCTGCCGCGTCACACTGTTGGATCATGTCAAGTTTGTGGTCAACCAAGACTCCTAGATCCTTTTCACATGTACTGCTCTCAAGCCAGGTGTCACCCATCTTGTATTTGTGCCTCTCATTTTTTTTTTGCCCAAGTGCAATACTTTACATTTCTCCCTGTTAAAATTCATCTTGTTTGTTTTGGCCCAGTTCTCTAATCAGTCAAGGTCGTTTTGAAGTGTGATCCTGTCCTCTGGGGTGTTAGCCACCCCTTCCAGTTTGGTGTCATCTGCAAATTTGATCAGGATGCCCTTGAGTCCATCATCCAAGTCGTTGATAAAGATGTTGAATAAGACCGGGCCCAAGACAGAACCCTGTGGCACCCCACTAGTCACTCTTCTCCAGGATGAAGAGGAACCATTGATGAGCACCCTTTGGGTTCGGTCAGTCAGCCAGTTACAAATCCACTGAGTGGGAGCATAGTCAAGACAGCATTTTACCAGCTTCTTTACAAGAATATCTAATTTGAGGTGAGTGTGGGAATCCAGTTTAAATTCTTTGTTTGCCACTCAGGACTCCACATAGTTCTGATTTTTATTATCTTTTATTTTGCTTTGGTGATTGTTTTGTTTAGTGGCTTGTCTGATGCAAAGAAATGATTGGATAGTTTTGGTTACAATTCTGGAGGAAAAGTCAGTAGAAAATTAGGTAATAAATGAGATGGATTGAATGTAGGTGAGATTGTAGAGTGAATAATGAGAGTTGTAAAGAGAGCTCTTTTCCTACACACATGTAATCCGTCTTGTTTGTTTTTATCATCCATAGAAATTTCAGTTCTCCGAAATTATTCTCTGCATATGAACCAGTGCACATTTTTCTGTCCTCAGATAGGATTTTTCCTCCCCTTTTAAGGAAAGAATATATAAACTGAGACATTCTGATTAGTTTTTATCTATTCTACAAATCTTAGATTTCCAGGAATGCAAATGATGGCCACAATCCTCTGCAAGTTTCTGTGACTTAAGAAGAGCAGGTCACTTGCATCATAATTAAAGTCTCTTTCGCAAGGGCTCTCAAGAAGTGGCTAATATGACCTGTTGGATCTCCCATTCATAAGGATTCTCCCACAGGTGACAATCCAGGGACTATTAAGTATTTCAGAAATCACAAGCAGGTCTGATATGTTAGTGGACACAACTGTAGAGCCTAAATAAATTGTCTTTAATATTTGGAGAAGCAAGTGTGGGATGATTTTTCAAGATACCAAAGTTCTTTCCATAGAATATGTGGAGTTCCATAATGAATAGCAGGCATAGGCAAACTCGGCCCTCCAGATGTTTTGGGACTACGACTCCCATCATCCCTGACCACTGGTCCTGTTAGCTAGGGATGATGGGAGTTGTAGTCCCAAAACATCTGGAGGGCTGATTTGGCCTATGCCTGATTAATACTTAACACTGGGAATACATTTGAAATGTATAAAGGAGAGTGCGATGACTCTTTGATTGTTGCACAGGGAAGGAACACTTTGCTATGTATAGTGACACTTCTTAAACCTCTTCAGCAAACCAGGTATTTATTTTAACGTGTTTCTCTGCCACCTTTTAAGGCATAGCATTATTGATAAGGCATCATTGATAAAGCATTATTTTATTTGTGTGTGATCACCACCTAGTTGACTGTTCATCACACTCTGATGTTGTTGTGGTCATAATAGGCTGCCCAAATTGGGTCCTGATGGGAAATTCAGAGTCCCTTTCCGATGAAATGGTGCATCTTCACATGTTTCTGAATCCCCTGAGCTACATTTTGCCCAGCTACAGATGGCTGTTTCTTAGTGCAGACCCAGAGCATTGAGCCTGAGCTTCCACAGCCACGACCTGCTATGACCCCCCCATTGGCAGCGGATATGTTCTATGCGTATGATAATATTTAATTCCCTTGTTAATTATGCTGTTTAAAATGTGCATTTTCTGTTTGACTTCCTTTAGTAATGCTTTCTTTTGAAACATTCAAGATAATTTTTGGGGGGGTTGCCTTTGCTCTGTTAAATGTAGTTGACCTCCTTTGTACTGTTTTATTTTGAAATCTTTATGATAATATTTTAGTTTCCTGTTAATTATGCTGCTTTGAATGTATGCTTAATATTTTACTTTCTTCGATCATGTTTTATTCAGGATTGTTTTATTTGATGTTTGAATGCCAGTTGTAAACTGCTTTGATATTTTTATTTCTTTAAAAAAAAGCGGTATAGAAATGAAATGGACAATAAAAATGAATAGCACCAAAATCTAGACTTTGGAGGGGTGAACCTGGAGAGGCTGGAAGCTGCTCAAGGTGCTCCTATTTTGGTTCTTAGTATTTATTCAAAGCCTTGCTAATCCAGAGGCTTCAGATTGGCCCCTTGTCTGAGTGTTAAGCTGTGTTTTGTACTTCCATCTCCTTCTGCATATACAGTGGACTCTGAGGCTTGAGTATATGCTGGCCAAGGTAGTAGCTCTTGCGTTCAAGCCAGCAAGGTCCTGCTCTCAGAAGCTGAGACTCTTTTTTTAAAAAAATATTTTTATTGGTTTTTAACATACAAAATTATAAAACATACCACACAATTTATCACAAGTACATTCTTATTGGACTTCCATCAGCACCTCTGATAATCCTCCATCTTAATCACTTCTTACGTATTTCCTAACTTAATATTGCCTTTACATTCTTAACATACCACGTCTCCTTCTCCATTTTTGCAATATTTCTAATATTATTCCTCACAGAACTTCTTGCAAACCTACAAACGTCGTCTGGTCATCACAAATACTTTTCAAATAATCCATAAATTTACTCCAGTTCTCAGTAAACTTCTGGTCCCGCCAGTTTCGGATCCTTCCCGTTAGTTTGTCAAGTTCTGCATAGTCCATTAATTTCATCCTCCATTCGTCCATCGTCGGTAATTCTTCTTGCTTCCATTTTTGGGCCAATAGTATTCTTGCTGCTGTTACTGCATATAGAAAAAGCTTACATTCCTTTATATTGTTTCCAACAATACCGAAGAGAAATGCTTCTGGTTTCTTTATAAATGTATATTTCAACATTTTTTTCCAACTCATTGAGACTCTTGGTTCAGGCTCAGGAGTTCCTGGCTCGCATCCCTGGCTCACATTTGACCCGTGAAATATATCTTGCCAAGGTCTGTCTGTTTTTCATTGACACAGAGCTGATGAGGAGTAATCATCACTCACTGGGCTGGTTTTATTTCTTGGAGCTGATTTGTTTTGTTATCAGCCCCGCTTCTGTTTTCAGTAAGTATATTTCACCTTTCATGATATGGCCAGATAAGACACTCGAGAGAAACACGAGAACAGGCCTTGGCTGCTATGAACATGGATAATGGGATCATCGCATAGTGTCTGCAAATGAATAGGTTAATTAAAGGCATAAGTTAGTAGAGATCCCTTCAAAAACAGGGGTTAATGAGCAGTTCCTCCATGGGCCTGTTAATCTGCCGTTTGCATCAAGTGGGGATTCATTCAGGGTGGCTGAAGGTGGACATAAATCTCACCATGTCTGCTGAGTGGTGTGGTTAATATTGCATAGGATTATGGATTCATCTTTTGTGAAAAATGTACTTTTGTGAAAGAGGTCTAATGGGCAGTGCATCCATAGAAAGGGCAGAAAGAAAATGTCCCGCCTTTGAATGTCACTTATTTACATAGTCAGTTTCTGAACCACCCTTCATTAAGTATTTCAGGGTACTTCATATATATATATATAGAGAGAGAGAGAGAGAGAGAGAGAGAGGTTATTGGCATGTGAGTTTTTAGTCATCACGATCCTGAGCACAGGTGTGTTTCTTTTCCATGTGTGGTGTGTGGTGGGAAGAGAATCATCCATGGGGAGTAGCTTAGTGCTTGAGCATCTGCTTGCATGGCATCGTGGTGCTCTCCTCCTGCGTTCCCCTCCCCATTGCAGTGCGGGGCTAGGAGGAGAGGAGTGTCTCCTCCCAGGCACTGCTGCACTGGAGAGAAGGGCCTTCCACTTAGCTTATCTATTGCTCTTTCCCTCTTGCCATGGGCACTCCTCCAGAATAATAATAATAATAATAATAATAATAATAATAATAATAATAATTTTTGGGGGGGACAGGAGGCGGGCTGGTGTGGAGGACTCCCTGGTCCTGAATGGGGTAACTGTGCCCCTGAAGGACCAGGTGCGCAGCCTGGGAGTCATTTTGGACTCACAGCTGTCCATGGAGGCGCAGGTCAATTCTGTATCCAGGGCAGCTGTCTACCAACTCCACCTGGTACGCAGGCTGAGACCCTACCTGCCCGCGGACTGTCTCGCCGGAGTGGTGCATGCTCTGGTTATCTCCCGCTTGGACTACTGCAATGCGCTCTAGGTTGGGCTACCTTTGAAGGTGACTCGGAAACTACAACTAATCCAGAATGTGGCAGCTAGACTGGTGACTGGGGGCGGCCGCCGAGACCACATAACACCGGTCTTGAAAGACCTACATTGGCTCCCAGTACGTTTCCGAGCACAATTCAAAGTGCTGGTGTTGACCTTTAAAGCCCTGAAGGAGCGTCTCCACCCCCATCGTTTTGCCTGGACACTGAGGTCCAGCGCCGAGGGCCTTCTGGCGGTTCCCTCATTGCGAGAAGCAAAACTACAGGGTACCAGGCAGAGGGCCTTCTCGGTAGTGGCGCCCGCCCTGTGGAACGCCCTCCCATCAGATGTCAAAGAGATAAACAACTACCTGACATTCAGAAGACATCTTAAGGCAGCCCTGTTCAGGGAAGTTTTTAATCTGTGATATTTTAGTGTATTTTTTGTTTCTATGGAAGCCGCCCAGAGTGGCTGGGGAAACCCAGCCAGATGGGCGGGGTACAAATAATAAATTATTATTATTATTATTATTATTATTATTATTACCCCGCCCTCCCCAGCCAAGACCGGGCTCAGGGCTGCTAACACCAAATATTAAAAAAAAATGATTAAAATACAACTTAAAAACAAGATTAAAATACAACATTAAAATGCAGCCTCATTTCAGTAGAAACTCAAATCTAAAACTTTTTGGGGATGAAAACGTTAAATCTTCACCAAGGCCAACTATCCAGACTGGTCCTACGAGGGCCAGAAAAAAGCCAGGGAAGCCCCCAAATAGGACTTACCAGAGGAACCTGATATCTGGAGGTCTGGCTGGCTCAGCACAGCAGGAACACTACGGGGCTATAGTGGGGGGTCCTTCAGTATACTAGTTAGCATTTTTATTTTTAAAGCCAGATTTGGGGGGTCTTGAGGGGCCACTTCTTGGTGGCCTCATCCCACCAGGGGGCTTTAGTTTCATCCAGGGCAAGAAAGTTCTAATTTGTATAGCCATCCTGGTTTATATAGGGGACGCAGGTGGCGCTGTGGGTTAAAGCCTCAGTGCCTAGGACTTGCCGATCGAAAGGTCGGCGGTTCGAATCCCTGCGGCGGGGTGCGCTCCCGCTGCTCGGTCCCAGCGCCTGCCAACCTAGCAGTTCGAAAGCACCTCCGGGTGCAAGTAGATAAATAGGGACCGCTTACCAGCGGGAAGGTAAACGGCGTTTCCGTGTGCGGCTCTGTGTCGCCAGATGCAGCTTTGTCACGCTGGCCACGTGACCCGGAAGTGTCTCCAGACAGCGCTGGCCCCTGGCCTCTTAAGTGAGATGGGCACACAACCCCAGAGTCTGTCAAGACTGGCCCGTACGGGCAGGGGTACCTTTACCTTTACCTGGTTTATATTGTTTCATGAAACACACTCATTGGGTATGCTTACCAGCGTGAGAACTCTGGACATGCAGACCCCTTCACCAGCTAATTTAAAGCCAAGTCAGACCTTCCCAAAATCCAGCCTAAAATCTGATCCTCTTAAGAACCTGGTTGCAGTGAAGTAGCACCATTAAGGCACTGCTCTGCACATCCAACAGCTATTGGCATAGGAAACCTCCGCTGGAGATGTGGGCAGAAACTCAGTTTTCCAAGCCACTCTGCTTGGGAGCTTTACTCAGCAATTTCCACCCCCCTTTTCTTTGTTGAAAGACACCCCTCAAGGTGTTCCTTGTCCCTATAGGAAGGTTCACTTGCTAGATCTCTGTGTTCGGTCTTGAGTTCTGGAAATGAGGTTGCTTCATGAGGCTCTTCTTCCTTTAGTTGCCTAGGTTCCCTTCTCTCCCCGTTGTGTAGTTTTGACCTCTTCAATCAATGCTCTTGGGAAATGCATCACTTCTTGATTCCTAAGCTCTGTTCAAGGAAGCCTATCATCCGTCATTCAAACTACAATACGATATTCATATAAGCTTCCTGAAACCATCGCACTCTAAAAGAAGGATGCAGGGTTGTGAGAGATACTGTGTTGTGCAAAGGAATCCAATCAGAAATGCAGAGGCAATAGCTTGGCATAGTTGCAAATGAACACACATCTCTCGCTTAAGATCTAGAAAGATTTGAAAATTGTTTTCACAGTAACAGGAAGCAGAACTGAAGGGAGCAAGGAGAATTAGCATCCTATTAAACAAGAGGAGTAAATAGAAGTGGTATAAAAAATAACCTTCCACCAACTCTTTTCCCCAAAGGTCCCCAAAGGTGATGGCAATATGTTATTAAAAGGAATAATTCACAAGACAGCAGTTTGGCAAGTGAAAGCTGGAAGAGGATTGATAAGAAACCTAGTTTCTATTTATATCAGGTTTTTAGGTTTTCACTGACAGTATGGAATTTCCTTTTGCAGTACAGATGCATCAGTGATTTTGGCTGCCCCTCCAGCCCTGGCTAAAAAAATATTCCAGTTAGATGAGAGCCAGTATCTTAAATGGATGTGAAAGTACTTTGAATAATTTTAATCATATTTTTAAAAACCAGCTATCAAAAATCATGATTCCCAGGCAAACGCTGACAAAATATTTAGGTAAGCGCCTGTCAGTGATTTATGTATAGTTTTGTTTCAGCAATTGAAATCAGGCTACCTCAGAAACATTCAGCTCCTACCTAGAAGAAGGATAAACCTCTGTGTGTGGTGTCTCCACTTTAAAATTTCAATATATCAAGAAGGCAACCAAGGAAAATAGTGACTGCAGAGAGCTGGCCCTTGAGAGGATGGCTTTGCTAGAGAAGATATTTCTGTAATAGACCTGTGAGGAAGATTGAATTGTGTCAGCTTGGTCTGCTTGAAGAAACTGCTGGCTTAAACTTGTCAGTGCAGAGAAGGCCCCTAAAGTGGCAGTTCGTTTTATAAGAGGGCTATCAACATTACAAGCTCTCAACCTCTCTCTAACCTCTTTCTTAGCGCTTCCCCCATTGAGAAGATGTGTGGCTGCATCCTCCCATTTGGAGAAGGGAGGCAGGGAGGTCAGAGACCTAACAACTAGTTTATATTTTGGATTGCTTTGTTTACCAGACTAGGAAAGTGAGTGGCTATTTCTGATGCAGCAGTAGACAAAATTTTGGGGAGGTTGTATGTGTGTAAACCCAATAAAGCAGGAGTGGGGGGCCTGTGACTCTGTATTATATGTTTTAGATGACTGCAACATCCCTCAGTCCTGCTATTTTCCACGCTGCCTATGGGACTCATCCCTGCAATAGATGAACAGAAGTGCTACTTGACAAATTTTAAATAGCATGACAGAGTGGCAGTGATGGTTCTCCCCCCCCCCCCATTTTATAGAGTTTTAAAGTCAAATAACTCTTTCATGTACATATTCTCATATACAGTGATCAGATTTGTGTGTGTGTGTGTGTGTGTGTGTGTGTGTGTGTTAGAAGTGATGAGAGCAGCTGTTAGTGAGATGCTAGATAGTGAAAAATTATTTAAGGCTGCATTTATGCCCAAAGAGACATAAATAACGAGAGTCAGGATGGCAAAATAAAATGTAAAAATCTCCCAATACCCACAGTTGCTGCATGAAGCAGGTTCAGGGCTTAGAGCAACTCAACACTATCCCTTTAGCTGTGCCAGCTTTGGCCACAGTTGTGTTGGCACTGCTTAGGACAGCAAACAAGGCATAATGGTTATCCTCAGGCTAGAAATGCTTTAGAAGGTCTTCTGGCAACGCAAAATGGCGGACACCATAGCCACGTGGAGCTCCTGAGGCACCAACTGCGCTGCCTGGCTGGTCCCCACACCACCAACATGGCCACTGTCACTGCTGCGGTCGGGGAGGGGACCGTGGTGCCCAACGTGACAACCAGGGAGGCCACACAGAGCCCCCAGCCCCCCAACGGCCTTGAACCCGCTGGACCGGGAGCACCCCAATGATGGCCCAGTGGAGCTCCAAGGCCCAGAGGCCTCTGGAGCCGAACAGAAAAGCAAAAAGGACCCCCCACAGCAGAGCATCACCTTATTGCTGCTGCCACCAAGGGAGAGAGGCACACCTTAAAGTGGGGAGAGAGGAGAGGTGGGGTTTGTAAGAAAGACTTTACAACCTGAAAAAAGAGGCAAGGAATGTACTTTTGTAAACCAAGAAAATCTTTAATTTTTTTTTTTAAAGAAATGCTTAAAAAAGAAAAAAAAGCCAAAAATAGCCAAGTCAGTGTAAAGTCATTGTGAATTACAGGGTGATAATTAGTGATATTCTGAGTGATGAAAACTGGCAAAGGATGAAAATCAACAAGAGCACTGACACATTTTAAAGCAAACATAAATTTCAAGAGAACATTAATAAGTGGAAGATGAGTTAATAATTTTTTTTTTTATCAAGGTAAAGCTTAAAAGGAAAAACCCGGTTGGGTTATTATGAGTGGCAATGCGGCATACATTTTCTGGAGCTAAAAGCAAAACATCTGCATGGTCCTGCATGTAGATTTATATTGGCAAACTGCATTTGGCATGCTGTTGCTTCGCTCAAATAATTCTCCCCCACGTTACCTAGCATGGGAGTTACAGACCTGATTGTAAAAACCCTTATTTAGGTATTGCTAATATTAAGGGGCAGCAGAAGTGCACAGGGGGCTATACTTTTAGCCCTGCTCCCATCGTGGAGTGGGTTGTGGCTGCTGCCCACAGTTTAGTTGCAGAATTTGCAGCAATGAGATTGCAGCAATGAGCCAGTGTGGTGTAGTGGCTAAGAGTGGTGGACTCGTAATCTGGGGAACCGGGTTCACGTCTCCGCTCCTCCACATGCAGCTGCTGGGTGACCTTGGGCCAGTCACACTTCTCTGAAGTCTCTCAGCCCCACTCACCTCACAGAGTGTTGTGGGGGAGGAAGGGAAAGGAGAATGTTAGCCGCTTTGAGACTCCCTAGGGTAGTGATAAAGCGGGATATCAAATCCAAACTCTTCTTCTTCTTCTACTTGCTAGAGTCTCCCTGTGCAATTCAGACCTATGGAAAGATCAGGGTTCTAAGATGCATGGGGAAGAAGAGTCTCCCTACGGCAAAAAGTTCACCTGAACACATTGGAAGCCACCCTGAGGTGGGCTGGGTTAAAGTATGGTTACCAGATTTTTTTCAATGAATCCGGGGGGGCACTTTGTGTTGGAGATAAGCAGTGTCCAGTGCACAGCGGAATGATGAAAAGTACGTGCCAACATGCTCTATATTACTTTATTTACACTTCAAAGCTGGTAATTTACAGAAAAACATCTTCCTTCTGCCGGAGCAGAGAAAGGCATCCTCTCTCCTCTAAAGCACGGAGAGAAACACGCTGAACTGCAAAGAACAGTGAAAAACAGGAAACCAGTGTACGTCACATCCAGTCTCCTTTCCCGTGAGAAAACCCAACAGCACTTGACTGTGGAATGTAAACATTGTCTTGTGACAAGCACTTCGCTGCTCAGTGAAGGAAGCAGAAACCAACATCCTCCCCCTTTCTGTGAACATCACTGGGCAGCGTGTTCGTACAATATCAGTACAAACCCAACTTCTGCACATAGGTACAGTGTTGATCCCTTGATACAATCTTGGACAATACATCAGCAGGAATTTCATTACCTGGCATATAGGACACAGTTACGAGTCCCTTCTGAATACGTTCCCTAGCATGTTGCAACTTCAATTGCAAGTGCTTCGTGCTTTGCTTACAACCTTCAGAATTCAGCAAAGCCAAACATGCTTTGTTGTCCTGGTAAACCTGGATTGGACATTTGACAGGAATTTTCATGTCTTTGCACAATTGTAACAACCATTCACAATCTTTAAGTGAATAAGACAGTGCATTCAGTTCAGCTTCACAAGTACTTAAGCTAACTGTTGTTTGCTTCTTGCATGACCAATCAAATAGACCCTGATTGTACTTATAGCAAACTCCAGACGTACTTTTCCTGTCTGTAGTGTCACTTCCAAAACTTGCATCTGCAAATATCTCAAGACCACCAGACTTCTGATTGTTAAATCTCAGTCTGTAATGCATAGTGCCTTTCAAATACCGCGCTATGCGTTTTAGAGCTTTCCAATCCTTAACAGTAGGATTGTTGACTTGTCTGCTTAGCAAATTACAGCTAACAGCAATGTCAGGTCTTGAACATCTGGCAATGAAGTTTAGCTTGCCTAGCACACTTCTGTACAGTGTAGTATCAGAAAATGCTTCTCCAGTGTCATCTACCTGATAACCTGTTGTCATCGGTGTGTCTACAGGGTTAGCATCCATCAGGTTTAGTTTGCTTAACACATCAGCAATTTTACGTGACTGGTGTACTAGAATGTTACCATCTTGATCTCTCTCTATTTCCAGAGATAGGTAGTTGTTTACCTCACCAAGATCTTTCATGTCAAAGTGCTCTTTCAATTGAGCTAGGGCATTATTGTACATTGTGACATCCTTCCAAAAGAATAAAAGATCATCAACATAAAACAAACAATACAGTTTCTTTTGCCCCTCCTCTTTGACAAATACACATGGATCAGCTTTCCCTTGCTTAAAACCTAGAGAAAACAATACTTCAGTGAGTTTTGTGTGCCAACACCGTGCACTTTGTTTGAGACCATAAAGGGACTTCTTCAGAGCACAAACAAATCCCTGTTTTACCTGTACGCCATCAGGTGGAAGCATATAAAGTGATTCATCTAGAGATCCGTACAGAAAAGCTGTATTCACATCATGGTGACTAATGTGTAGATTCTCTTCTGCAGCTAGCTTGAGCATAAGCCTAATGCTCTCATACCTCACGGTGGGTGAGTAGGTCTCGTGATAGTCTTCACCTGGTACCTGTGCAAAACCTCTGGCTACCAATCTGGCTTTGTGTCTGACTATCTTGCCATTTTGATCTGTCTTCGCTTTGAAGACCCATTTGCTTCCAAGCAGTTTCATTCCTGGAAGTACTGGAACAAGGTCCCATGTTTTGTTCCTTTCCAAGGAATCAAGCTCAGCCTTCATGGCATTTAACCATGGCTCAGCTTCCTTTGAATCCAAATCCTGGATTTCTTGGAAACTTGAAGGTTCAAACACCTTCTTGGAGCTTTTAACAGCTGTTACTACTATCTTAGCAAACTCATCAGCAAATCTCTTTGGAGGTCTGCCTTTTGTCGCTCTCTGTGACCTACGAATTAGCCTTAAGTCTTCAATACTCTCCTCTTCCTTCTTAGGAGAAAAGTGACCTATTGTGAACAATGGTTCCTCCAATTCTTGATCAGAGCTTTCAGAGGGTCGCATAGAGGCTTTCGCACTCTTGAAATCCTCTGAATCACCCGATTCAGTTTCAGACTCAGAATCAGAACCTTCATCAGTGGGTGTGGGTTGTTGCGGTTGCTTTTGACTATCCTCAGTTTCATCACTGTCATCAGGATAACATTGGAAAATTCCCACATTCTCCCCCCACTTGGCATTGTACTCAACACTTCTTGTGAGCTTAATTGTCTTAGAGTCAGTCATCATTATTCTGTAAGACCCTTTCTGATAACCTAGAAAGATACCATGCAATCCACGCTTGTCTAACTTGGAGCTTTGTGGTGAGTGAACCCACATGTCAGAACCAAAAATTTTCATGTGTTTGATTTATGGCTTCTTGCCAAACATCTTCTCATAGGGGGTACAACCAATCGCTGAAGATAACCTGCGATTATAACTGTAAGTGAAACATGAGAGAGCTTCGGCCCAATAACTCTCTGGAAGATTGGCATCATGCAGCAAGGTTTTTAACCCTTGAAGCAATGTCTGATTTGCTCGTTCCGCAAGTCCATTCTGCCATGGCGAGCGAGGACTAGACAAATCGTGTTGAATTCCTTTCTCAGTCAGAAAAGCTTCAAACTGCTGAGAAGTGAATTCTCCCCCGCGATCACTGAAAAGAGTCTTTACCTTCTTACCATGCACATTTCCCAACCAAGCACAGAATTCCTTGAACCTTGGAAAAGCCTCTGATTTCTGCTTGAGATTGTACACATAAATATACCTGGAAAATGCATCAATGAGAACCATGAAGTACCTGTTTCCACCCAAAGAGGGCGCTAGTGGTCCAACCAAATCAGCATGAACAACCTGGTATGGTTCTGTAGCTTGCCTACTAGACACCTTACCTTTCGCAGCCATTTTCACTTTGTTTGCTGCGCATGCCTTGCACTTCATGTGGTACCTGCAGGGTTTAATAGTCATACCTTCAACCAAGGCAGGCATTTTAGATACTGCCTCAAAATGCAAATGACCAAATTTTCGATGAAAATCGTGAATACATTCTGCATGCAAACTTTTGTTAGAACCTGCAATGCAACAAGTGTCATCCTGCACAACATCATCAAAATACAAAACATACAAACGATCAACATATTCAGCATGCAATACATAATCATTTTTCTTTGTGATGATGCACCTTTTGTTCTTAAAGGAAACGTCAATTTTCCGCTCATTCAGCTGTCCAACGCTGAGCAGATTATGCTTGGCATCTGGCACATAAAGCACATCCTGTATCGACAAGTCCAAACTGTGAAGAACAACAGTTCCGTAGCCTTTACTGGGGATTGTGTGGTCATCCGCCTGGTGAATCGCACCTTCCTGCGGTGTAAAAGACACGAACAGTCGCTTATCATTGCACATGTGATGCGTTGCAGCCGAATCAACAACGAAGAAAGATCTAGATGTCTTCTGGACCTCTGCAACCTTTGGAGTGAAGCGTGAGACCATTGCCTTGTGCTGCGTTGTCCTGGACACCGGACCTTTGCCTTTGCCTCGGCCTTTTCCACGCGATGAGCTTTCGCTGCGCTGCTCTGTCTTGGCCCTGGGATATTTGCATTCCCTCTTCATATGGCCTAGACGTCCACACGAGTAGCATTTCACTGCCTTCAAAGCTTTGGCGCCATCTGGTGGTTCCACTGCACTCTGGGATGACGTCTGTGAAGACTCCCCCTTGCCCATGCAGCTATCACCCTGGCGGTCTGCTCCATTCAGAATCATGGCAGTATCACTGGCTACTGTGAGTTGAGCATTTGGCTGATTGGCATCAAATTCCCCACTTGCCTCATCCAGCCTTCTGCAGCTAGCCATCATGACTTTGGCATTAGCCTTCTGCGTCATCTCTGCTGCTTTAAATCAGGCTGCTTTATACATGCTGCGTCTATGTACAGCTGCTTCAATCCAAAAGCAAATTTTAAAAGTACTTTCGATTTCCAGCCTCTGCCTGTGAGCCTGTGCCACTCTGCTTATCTGCAGCTGCTTCAAACCGCATTCCAAAGGCAAGTTCAAAAGTGAAAGTTCTCTCTGCTGTCTTAAATTCATGCTGCGACACTGCTGCAGCTGCTTTACTTTCGATTTCCCCCAGCATAGGAAGAATTTATCCTTCTAGCCTTTTGCCTGTGCCACGGCAAAACCGGCTATAATAGTTCAAAGTCCAGCCATAAAGCCATTAATTAGAAGCTGGCAGGCTGCCCGGAGCTGTAGCACATACCTCATCAAATCATCTTGACGCGCAGAGATATCGTCCGATCCGGCCCTCTGCATTCCGACCCTTTGCCGGCACTCCAATTCTTTGCTCCTTTGTTCCTTTGCCAGGAGCCCGACTTCTGGAGTCCATTCTCAAAACACTGCGTTTTTCTGGGCCCATAACCAAATGTTGGAGATAAGCAGTGTCCAGTGCACAGCGGAATGATGAAAAGTACGTGCCAACATGCTCTATATTACTTTATTTACACTTCAAAGCTGGTAATTTACAGAAAAACATCTTCCTTCTGCCGGAGCAGAGAAAGGCATCCTCTCTCCTCTAAAGCACGGAGAGAAACACGCTGAACTGCAAAGAACAGTGAAAAACAGGAAACCAGTGTACGTCACATCCAGTCTCCTTTCCCGTGAGAAAACCCAACAGCACTTGACTGTGGAATGTAAACATTGTCTTGTGACAAGCACTTCGCTGCTCAGTGAAGGAAGCAGAAACCAACACTTTGGGGGGGGGGGAAGCTTAGTAGCAACAGGTAGTCAGTAGTGGGTATGGTGAGGCAAAAGACCCTGGGCCCAAGCACACATGCATATTGTATAAAGGTGCAAAGCCCTTCTTTCGCACCCTGTGAAATATAAATGCACAGAGTTTTTTAAAAAACTGGGCAATGGCGCGTCGCGCGCCCATGACTCCCGAGCCTTCCTCGATCTCCTTCCCCCTTCCCCCTTTGTTTTGACAGATCAGGGGAGGCTCGGGAGTCACTGGTGGACAGCCGTTGCCCAGGAGAAGCCAGCCTGCTGGTGCATTTGTCTCTGGCCGGCTTCAGGAGCTGCTCGCTGCTCACTGCTATGGTGCAAGAAAAATGGCGGGCGCCACGGCAGCGGGCAGCAAGCAGCTCCTGAAGCCAGCCAGAGCCAACTGCGCTAACAGGCTGGCTCCAGGCTGCTGAGACTGCTGCTGCTGCTGCCATGTTTCCTGGGGACAGATTTGCAAATCTGGGGACATTCCAGGGACGGAATTTGTCCGGGGACAGATTTGCAGATCCGGGGGCTGTTCCCGGGAACCGGGGACGTCTGGTAACCCTAGGTTAAAGGTTTGGTCCTATAACCTGTTTATACTCATGCCGCCACTTCGTTCAGTAATGCCTGAATGGGGCTAGAGATAATGAGTTCATGTGGCTGTAGGAAACTGCTTATACTGAGTTGGACTATTGCTCCATTTCGCCCAGTATTGTCTCCACTGGCTGGCAGTGGCCCTTCGGGATTCCAGGCAGGGTCTCTCCTGGCGATGGGAGCGGGAATGTTCTGCTTGCAACCCAAGTGTTGTGCCCCTGAGCTCTGACCCTTTTAAGTTAGCTGCATAGAAGTTCCCGGTTCCCGCAGATAGCAGATATAAGACAAAACATTTGCATAATGACTTTTTAATGTTACAAATAAACTCATTAACTTTTCCCCCCTTTGCTTTCTTTGAGGAGCATTTTTATATTGTAAGAATTACATACGGTAAGAGAACTCTTTGCTAATTGTGTTTGTGTAGCCTTGTAACATTGTGTGTGTAGACCCTTGGATTTCCGTGGCACTTTCAGCAGGGCTCGGCCCTGGGGGAAATGCGAAGTACAGTGGTACCTCGGGTTAAGAACTTAATTCGTTCTGGAGGTCCATTCTTAACCTGAAACTGTTCTTAACCTGGGCTACCACTTTAGCTAATGGGGCCTCCCGCTGCTGCGCCGCTGCTGCACAATTTCTGTTCTCATCCTGGAGCAAAGTTCTTAACCTGAGGTACTATTTCTGGGTTAGTGGAGTCTGTAAACCTGAAGCGTCTGTAACCTGAGGTACCACTGTAATATTAAGCAAATGCCTTGGAGCATGTACAGGAACGTCTTCTCCTCATTAACTGGACATCGCAGAGCACTCTCTTATCTGTTATTAAGAAAATGGATAGTCTATTTAGAAGATGCTATTGACAGGCAGTCATGAATTGTGGCACACCTGCATTGCAGGAGATTGGACTCGAAGCTCCCTGGTGTTCCTTTCACTTCTACAATTCTATGATCCCGTGATTCTATGATTTTAGACGTTAGACCCTGCATTCCCAAAAATGAAGGGAATGCCTCAGTACCCAAACTGCCAAAGGAATAGCAGTGCACTCCGAAGCATGTCTACTCAGAAGTAAGCCCTATTAAATTCACTGGGGCTTACTCCAGGTAAATAGTGTTAGAGCTGCAGCCGAATTCGTGTTTGAGCGGTGAGTTGGGCTAATTTAGTATTTTACTGGGCATACCAAAGTTGATGAGAGTTTTTGCAAAGCCTTGTGAGTGCTTGGAGGGCAAAAACCTATTTTAGCTATTGCGGAAGGAAAGAGCAAAAGAGAAAAAGTATCAAGCAGTAAAGAGGCAGCGAGTTCTAAGTTCCAAAGAGAATGCATTCAAGCAAGGGAGCATCCAAGCATCCAAGGAGGACTTTGGATGAGTTATTAAACAGTAAATGGTCTGGGGGAAAGAAGTAGAAAAACAGACATGAAAAAGGGAAGAAGTGATGAGACTGACTGAGCCGCTCTCACCCTCTGCTGTTGCTTGAATTAATTCTGAAATTCCCCATACTATTTATGCCTACTATTTATATCCTCTCTGAACTCTTTGCTTTGGTCCCAGGCAGCTATTGATGTGAAATGGGGGGCCGTTTTTAATTAGGCTGTCTCAGTAATAAGGTCTAAGGAGTTTCCGTAGCCTCCATGATAGTGAACTGGAGCTTCAGATATTTTTGTCTCCTGTTCTAATGTACATATTCACAGTGCATAGTTGTTATTTTTTAAGGTATATTATCGCCATCCTCCGAAGAAAGGGCAGATCTTATTAGACTATCTCCCATCAGCCTCAGCCAGAATGGCCAGTGGGGAGGAATGCTGGGAGCTGAAATTCAGCAACACCTGGAGGGCAACAGGTTGCCTATAGAATCATAGAATTGTAGAATTGGAAGGGACCCCGGGGTCATCTAGTCCAACCCCCTTTAGCCCCTCCCCATTATTTCGCTGATGGATATGGTATAGTATGGTTTTATACTTATCTCTGATCCTGGGTTGTGACGCAGAGGTGATCATATCATTGCAGAGTTTCTGGGGATAACTTTTTCAAAAAATACAACCATATTCTAGCTTTCATGGCCGTGTAAATCTGCACACAGAGCCTGTTCTCTGAAGAGGAGCCTTGGCACCATGTAAATTGCCCCTCTCAATGGTTCTGCCACCGCCCTTCTCTGCAAGGAAGAAGGTTGTAAGTACATGAGCCAAACATGCAGTTTAGTTCTTCCATCTTTGCATGCCATGAATTCCCATTTGCAGTTTGTCGCTGATGCTGCAGCCGTCACCAACTCCCATTGTTCTTAGTGTTAATTAGAATCTTCCTCTCTCAGTAGACATACTGAACAGCATACCCATATAAAGCCTTCTGAGATCTATCAGTTATTTTCAGTGTTAGTTTATTCAATAATCCCCGTTACTTGATGAGACCCTTTTGATTTTTTTTGTCCTGAGATTTACCTAGCAGTTGCTTAATTGCTTTCTCCTATATATATATATTTTCCACCAGCCTTTGATCTGCTCCCCCCCCCTTTTGCTCATTTCAGCCTCAAAAATGTTCATTATCTGATGTTCTCACTCCCAGAATAAAATCATCGTTACTGTCTTTCTTGAGTGATTAATTTCTAAGAAGAGTATTTCTGAAATGTGGAAGCCCTGCTCCTGGGCTGGCGCAGGTGGTGGTTGCCAAGAGGTGGAGCTGCCTGCAGCTGTGCAAATAGAGCAGGGATCGGGACCCTGTATGGGCAGCCGGCCGCAGCCAGGCTTGCACCAGTTGCTGAGGCAGCTCTAGAAAGCCTTCCTGGCTTAAAGAGAATGAAGGTACATTCTTTCACCTTTGGTGGACGTGCCCAAAGATTAAGGCTTTCTGGGAGATGATCTATAATGAAATGAAAAGGGTATTTAAATATACCTTTCTGAAGAAACCAGAGGCCTTTCTCCTGGGCATAGTCGGCCAATTGGTGCCAAAGAAGGATAGAATTTTCTTTATGTATGCAACAACAGCAGCAAGAATACTCATTGCAGAGTATTGGAAGACACAAGATCTACCCACCCTGGAAGAGTGGCAGATGAAGGTGATGGACTATATGGAATTGGCGGAAATGACTGGCAGAATCCGAGACCTGGGACAAGAGTTGGTGGAAGAAGATTGGAAGAAATTTAAAGACTATCTGCAAAAACACTGTAAAATTAATGAATGTTAAAATGATGTTGGATTGAAAATAAGTGGTATTAGCAACAAAGTTAATAAGAATATGCAATAATGAATTGATAATGGATGAAAATATAGAGTTATAATATGTTAAGATAAGGAGTTAAGATAAATGAAAGAGGGTAAGGATTTGCTGAATGGATTATATAAACTGGGAATACAAAAAGGGGAGGTGTGAGGAGGTCAAAGAAACAAGCTAATGAGTGTAAAGTTATAAAAAAATGGATTTGTTTCTAACTTCTTTTTTCTATTTTTCCGTTTTTTGTATTTTGTATTTTTATTTTTTATTTTTGCTTTTTTATGCATTTTTGTATTTATGACTTTGTAAAATCTTAATAAATATTCTTAAAAAAAAACATAGAAAGCCTTCCCGGCCGAAGGGGCGACTCGGAAGAGAGAAGTCTCTTTGGGGGGCAGCACTTCAGGGGTGGAAGGAGGGTGTGGGCCAGCCCCCTTGTGCTAAAATTATGGTTTTAATGGGGATGGGGTTTTAACTTCAGTGGGTGTTGTTTATTGGGGAGGTGTTTTAAAGAGTTCTTAATGTTATATGTTAGTTGTAGTTTGTATTTTTTGGTTTTATAAGGCTGATTAACATCCGAGGACCTGCGGCCTAGGACCCTCATACCTACGGGACCGCCTCTCCTGCATGCCCCGCAGAGGACCTTAAGGTCCACAAATAACAACACTTTGGAGGTCCCAAGCCGCAAGGTGGTTTGATTGGTCTCAATTAGGGCCAGGGCCTTTTCAGTACTGGCCCCAATTTGGTGGAACGCTCTCTCACAAGAGACTAGGGCCCTGCGAGACTTGACTTTTTTCCGCAGGGCCTGCAAGACAGAGCTGTTCCGCCTGGCCTTTGGTTTGGACTCAGTCTGACCCTTATGTTTCCCTCCCCTTATGGTTTTGATTTATGGGCTACTATTAAAATTAGGCTGCATTTTAAATTGTATTTTAACTCATATTTTAATAAACTGTTGGTTTGTTGGTTTGTTTGTCTCCCATTATGTTTTATTGTAATTTTATTGGTGTTAGCCACTCTGAGCTACTCTGAATTTTATTGGTGTTAGCCACTCTGGCCGGGGAGGGCAGGGTATAAATAAAAACTTATTATTATTATTATATTACATCCTTTTAAATGTGTTTGTGGGAGGGGGGTTATTGTTGTTTTTAGCTCTTTGCTTGTGTTTTTACTTGTATTTTTATCCTGTGAACTGCCCTGAGATCTTGTGATTTAAGGGCGGCATATAATTCCAATAAATAATAATTTAAAGATGGAAGAAGTGCAACTTTGTACATATTGGCATCCATCCACTTGCCTTGAGAGACAATGGAGTGTACCTCCAGGGGTGAAGTCAGACTGCTGCATTCGTAACACCAAAGTGACCTTCTCAGGGCGTAAGCCTGAGCAGTGGGTATGGAGGTCCTGGGCTCCCCAGACCACAAGACCCACCTCTTGGCTTCGCTGATGTGGTCCAAAGAACCAGTGGTCAGGGATGATGGGGATTGTAGCTGGAGACCCAAGTTTTGGAAATAAAGCTTTCATCCTACTTGCTCAGCCTTAGTGGCTCAAAGCAGTAGACTTGAAGGCAGGAGAAAAAGACTTGATGGAAAAGTTGTCTCAGCTTCAAAACATTTTAGTTGGAATTGCATGAGCTCCAGTCTGGTTGGTCTTCAGACAGAGCTAAAGCTGTTTATTGAAGTGAATTATTTTTCTAATAAGACTGTGTGTGCATTGTGGGATATTCTGCATTGGCAGTGGAAGTAATGGAGTACATCTGTGCAAAATGAATGCAACTCCGTAGGAAATGTGAGTGAAGCATTTTGCACAGCCATCGCAAGCATATAATGGTAATGGAAATTCTTCCTGGATGGTTTGCATCAAGATGTTAATTTCGTATTAACTTCTGATTTTTACTTTTTTGGGGGGAGTGTTGCTTGGAATTATTCAAACTTCCTTAATTTCAGGTATACCTTAGAACACACCTGTACTTTCTTGTGCATTGCAGGGGACAAATTCTCTCTCCAAGAAGTTTACCTGTCGTTACTGATTAGCTTTTTCATGGATGAACCCTGCGGGAAGAACACTGACCTGTGTTCCTAAATAAATGCTGTAACCATTCATGAAAGATCATTGTATGTAGGAGACTACAGAGCTCCTAAATAGTGCAGTAAGGTAAAGGTAAAGGGACCCCTGACCATTAGGTCCAGTCGTGGCCGACTCTGGGGTTGCGGCACTCATCTCGCTTTACTGGCCAAGGGAGCTGGTACTGTATACAGCTTCCGGGTAATGTGGCCAGCATGACTAACCCGCTTCTGGCGAACCAGAGCAGCGCACGGAAATGCCGTTTACCTTCCCGCCGGAGCAGTACCTATTTATCTACTTGCACTTCGCCCTTTCAAACTGCTAGGTTGGCAGGAGCAGGGACCGAGCAACAGGAGCTCACCCCATCGCGGGGATTCAAACTGCCGACCTTCTGATTGGCAAGCCCTAGGCTCTGTGGTTTAACCCACACCGCCACCCGCGTCCCTAAATAGTGCACACACATGTAAATTTAGTCTCTCTCTATGCCATAGTTCAGAACTCTGACTGCCACTACATCAAATTTCAATGGAAACCTCTGTTCCCAACTGCACATTCAAACCTTACCTACTGCTGCAAAGAAATTATTCTTTATGAATGCTGGACAGCTCACGGTGAGTGAAGAGTTCCGTTTTTAATGTTTATCACATAAAAGAGCTCAAATTGTCTATCATCGCTCCAGCCACTTGTTTTGCTCCCCACCCCCTTTCCCGCAGGTTTATATTCCTGCAAAAACAGATAGGTAGCCGTGTTGGTCTGCCATAGTCAAAACAAAACAAAATTCCTTCCAGTAGCACCTTAAAGACCAACTAAGTTAGTTCTTGGGATGAGCTTTCGTGTGCATGCACACTTCTTCAGATACCTTCAGATATCTTCAGATAAATTTTGCAGATTTATTCCTGCAAAAAACAGACACATGACATTTTAGAGCTAGATGCCCTCAGAATGCCACTTACCTTTCTATCTCTGACGCATTTCTCTTGCCACATGTCTATCTTGCTTCCTTCCAGGCTGCCAAAATAATTGGACTGATGACGTTATAATTACAGCATTTTGTAAACAGCCACTGTTTAGCTTCTAGCACCAAACGCTTCTTCAGAGCTGTTACAGTTCATCAACTAAATACTTATTTGGGCAGCTTGTCTTAAAAAAAAAAAGAAGAAGAAGCATGTTTAACTAATGGAGCATGGTTGCTTGTCAGCCTACTGTATGATGGAGCCAATTTGCTGCTGTTTGGAAGGCTAGACTGTGACTTCAGGCTTCTGTTTTGAATTTGGAAATCAAATTTACAATAGTTTATTAGATTTCTGGGTCTAGGGGGGAACTTAGGCAGCCAAACCATCTGGTGCGCCTGTTAATAGGCAATGGTGTGTTCTCCTTCTTTCTTAGCCAGTAAGTTCCACTTGCCAATAAAATGGGCTGTGATCCTCCATGCAGCTGTTTCTTAAAGCTGTCCATCAAGAAAAAGGAGACAAACAAGGCCTTCTTTAAAAAGCTAATTAGATATTCAAAAGCTATAAACAGCTCTTTAACTGTCCCGATCTATTTCTTTGCATGGCAGGAGGAACAACTCTTATACCCCAAACCTGAAGAAGTGAGATATGTTTAGATTCGGTTCTGATCAATTAGAAAACATGGCTGGGAAGAGAACATGGCCAGTCTCGTTTTATAAATGCAAATGAAAGGACTGAGGGATTTTTAATCCCATGCAAAGGACAAATGCAAGAAGCATCACAGCTCATGCATTTTAAATTTTATTTTTACTATTTTTAAACTTTAATATGCTATGGAAGGTTAATAAAATCTAACTAGCTATTTCATAAAGATTATCTGAATGAAAATTGAGTTTTGATGCTAGCAGGCTCAATCGAAGATATTCATGCAAAAAAGAAACCAAAACAATTCTTGAAGATCAATTTCTCTTGACATTGGGGGAAAAAATTGTTGTTAGGAGAAAGCACCTCGTTTTTAGGAGTAAGTTCTGTAGAGTATGGGAAATGAATTTTGATTCCTCCCCCAAATGATCTTAAGATTTTTGCAGCACTGGGCAAACTAAAAGGGTATCATACAAGGCTAAGACTTCAGTTTACTGTAGGTCAGAGCCAAACGTTTTGCAAGCAGAAACAGTCTTTGCAAACTACTTGAGAGCACACAATGAATAATGCAAATTAATATTTGTGTTTATCTAGATAATGGTCTGGGAGCTCTCACTACTGCTGCAGTTTGTTTTGTGAAATGTGTGCCCCACTTTCCAGTGAACCATTTGGCATTCGCAGGGCAGCTTGCAAAGAGTAATAAATAAAAATGTTGTAAAACAATGAAAGCAACCAAACAGCAGCACAGTGCAGGATAAAAATACACATATCAATAAGAACTCACAGCAACTTAAGAGTTTTAAAAGTTTATAGGTTAGCGTGTGTGTGTTCACCTGGTACCCAAATGATAAAATAGTTGTCACTACGTGAGTCTTCTCCTGGAGAGCATTCCACATCTGAGGTGCCACCACCAAAAAGGCTTTCTCCCAGAACAGGTGAGACAGGATCCCACTACCTGTTGCCCATTAGCAGCCTTTCATCTTAGATAACTGAAGCTTCCAGAGTTTATTGAAAAGCATATTTACATGGATTGTATTTTAGTAATCCAGTCTTTGAAGGTAGCAAGGTATGGATAACTGAGGCTATTCTATCTCGGTTCAGGAGAGGCTGTAATCAGTATATCCATTGTATCTGACAAAAGGCACTCTACTCCACTAAGACCAGGGTAATGGAGTTTTTTGTGGACTCTTGTCAGCACCTGAATGCCAGGGACACACAAGTAGAAGCTTGACTTAATAGATGAAACTCTTATCTGCTTTCATTACCAATCTTTACTTTGTGCTGAGATACGGAGAAGATTAAGAAAAGGTATTATGGATAAGGCATGCCTAGTTATTCCTGGGGTATGTGCGGAATAAACTGTTCCATGTTTATTTGGGGGTTTAGCCACACTTCATGTTTTATGTCTGGCATTTCTGAACACACAGGGAAGAGTTCTCTGCATGTACATCCCTTTTGGGGTGTGTGTGGCTTTAACAATAGCCCAGTGAACATATATACAGTATCGTGTACTGCTAGTTTGATCTCCTCACCTCTCCTGTGTTCATTGTATGCGCCTTAAAATCTGAAAAGGACTTTATTTCTGCCTTTATCCCCTGCCCAGTGGAAGAGAAGTCATTAGGGCTTTGTTGTTGTTGACACTGTCTTGCAATTCCTGTTCCTCACGTTTCTCCTATCAGGAAGTGGGTGTGTCCATGCACACTCATGTACAGTCATACCTCGTGTTGCGTTTGCTTCAGGTTGAGCGTTTTCAGTTTGCATCCCGCGGCAACCCGGAAGTACCATAAAGGGTTACTTCCGGGTTTCGCCGCTCGCGCATGTGCAGATGCTCAAAATGACGTCATACACAGAAGCGGCGACGCGCAGACGCGGGTTGCGTTCTGCTCTGGTTGCAAACAGGGCCTTGGAACGGATCCTGTTCGCAACCAGAGGTACCACTGTATCTGGAAGTCTCCCTTTCTGCCAGTGGCGTAGCGTGGGTTGTCAGCACCCGGGACAAGGCAAGTAATTTGCACCCCCTAACCCGTGGATTTGCGCCCCGTAACCCGTGGATTTGCGCCCCCTAACCCTAACCCTCAGATGTTGCGCCTGGTGCGGCCGGCCCCCACGCTACGCCACTGCTTTCTGCGTGTTTGGGTGTTATGAGGAACATGAAGTTGTTACTTGCCCTTCTTTGTCCTTACACCACTTCTCTTTATACCAGAAACAAATGCAACACCACACACAAAATGTTTCTTGGACATTTTTAGGTGTTTCTTAGGAAATAAAATTAGTGGAGTGGGTAATGACCTGGGGAGGGAATCAGGTTTGTTTATTTAAAAATTTACACTTAAGTTGCCTGTCCCCATCATTTTTTCAAACAGCCATATAATATTTGAAAGAAATGTTTAATATTTAAATGTGTAATATTCCCAGCATTTCTAAAATGACCTCTGCTCTTTTATTGCATAACTTTTAGTTGTA
The DNA here is from genome assembly GCF_964106915.1 of Podarcis gaigeae. Classification (NCBI taxonomy): domain Eukaryota; kingdom Metazoa; phylum Chordata; class Lepidosauria; order Squamata; family Lacertidae; genus Podarcis; species Podarcis gaigeae. Next base: position 69,203,818 of record NC_139686.1, on the reverse strand, counting down.
AATTGCCTTGAATGCATTGGCAACAAAGTGGTATACAAAGTGGACCCTTAAAAAGCCTAAGTGATACAGACGCATTTTTGTTTTTACTTCTAAAATACTTTTTAAAAAAATCACTCTAAGACCTCTCTAAGACCTCTATTTCTGCAAATACTAGTGTTGAAGAATAGCCTGAAAAAGCACTAGCCCAGCTGTTAAATGAATATTGAATTGCAGACGTGTTGCTGAAAAATGTACAAATTATATTAGAAATGGGCGAAAAAAAGGTTGGACCTTTTGCTAAGAGGTTTGCATTGCAATTTTCAACCTGGAACAGACTTTTATGATTGAACTGTAAAAGACTTGAAAAGTGGTCTGTATAATGACTGTAAAATACCTCTTATGTGCTAGTCCACATGGTACCAAATATAGCAGATACAAAACCAAGAATGCTTTCTAGATAATAATAATTCAGTGAAATGAGGATTGATTTTCTCTCCCCCCCCCCATTTTGGTCATTGTGTAGTTAATTAATTCCAGGGAGTTGAACATAGCATGAATAAACTTTTGTTAACACACGAAAACAAGGCAGCAAACGACCAGCTCCTTCAAACATACACACCATCTGTTTATTATCCAGAATTTAGAAGAGACGTGCTTGTGCTTCATTTATGGAACAAATCTATGTTATCTTATCACTATTGGAGGTTGCTTCAGTCTAGTGATTCTCTGTCCTCTTATTGTGTGTGTGCCAATTCAGTTGGCAAAGGAATTGAAACTAAAACAGCTGATACCATAATGCCGTTATGCAATTTTGTGGTGCGAACGCGTTTGGAAGACAGTTCTGATCACTTCTTCTCAAAAAGGATGTTGTAGAGTTGGGGAAAGTTCAGAAAAGGACAACCAAAACAATCAAAGGAACGGAGCGATGGCCCTGTGAGGAAAGGTTGCAGCACTTGGGACTTTTTAGTTTAGAGAAGAGGTGAGGAAGTGGCGACATGACAGAAGTTCCTAACATACCGTGTTTTTTGTTCTTTGGATGCACTTTCCCCCCTCCAAAAATTAAGGGGAAATGTTTGTGTGTCCTATGGAACAAATGCAGGCTCCTTGGCTTCAGTGAAAGCAATGCGAAGCCTCCAAAGTGCAGAGGGAACGCTCCCTCCGCCCTCCGGAGGCTACGCGTTGCTTTCGCTGAAGCCTGGAGAGCGAGAGGGGTCGCTGCAGTTCCATGCCTGCCTACATGCATGTCAGTTGAGGGATAAAACAACTGCCAAATCAACAGAGGCTACACACATTGGCTACCTCAAGGCTGGATTACGGCAACATGCCCTATGTGGGGCTGCTCCTGACGTTGGTCTTGAGGGTGCAAACAGTGCAGAATGTGGTGGCTAAGTAGCTTGTGCAGACCCAACACAGGACACCTTGCCTGTGGGATTTGCACTAGCTGCCAATCTGCCACTGGGCCATACTAAAGCGTTGGTACTGTTCCGGCTTCGGGGACAGCCTTTGAAGCCTCTGCAGGGCAGCGGGGGGAAGGCACCCCGCTTCCCTGCAGAGGCTTTGCACAGTTAACCCCCGAAGCCTTTGGAGCGCAGCGCGAGGTCCCGCTGCGCTCCAAAGACTTCAGGAGGCTTCAGAGGCTGTCCCCGAAGCCAGAACAGCGAGATGGAGCTATTCTAGCTTCGGGGTTAGCTGCGCAATGCCTCCCCAGGGCAGCAGGGTGCCTTCATCCCGCTCCCCTCCGGAGGCTTCACGGGCTATCCCAGAAGCCAGAACATCAAGAGGCTATCCCAGAAGCCAGATCCCTCTTGCTGTTCTGGCTTCTGGGATTCAGAATATATATATTTTTTCTTGTTTCTTCCCCCCCAAACTAGGTGCGTCCTATAGAGCGAAAAATACGGTAATACTATAGAGCGAAAAATACGGTAATACAGTGGTGCCCCGCAAGACGAACGCCTCGCAAGACGGAAAACCCTCTAGACGAAAGGGTTTTCCGTTTTGGAGGCGCTTCGCAAAACGAATTTCCCTATGGGCTTGCTTCGCAAGACGAAAATGTCTTGTGAGTTCCTGCAAGTTTATTTCCCTCCCCCCCCTTTCCTAAGCCGCTTATCAGCTGATCCACTGATAAGCCGCTTAACAGCTGATCGCTAAAAGCCGCTAAACCGCTAATAGCGCTAATCCGCTAAGCTGTCAATGGGCTTGCTTCGCAAGACAAAAAAACCGCTATACGAAGAGCCTCACGGAACGGATTAATTTTGTCTTGTGAGGCACCGCTGTACATGGCATTCAGAAAGTGGATAGAGAAAGTGTTTCTCCTCTCATAGTGCAAGAACTCTTGACTAGTCAGTGAGGCTGAACGTTGGAAGGTTCGTGACAGATCGGGTGGGTGCCTCTTCATGCAGTTAAACTGTGGAATCATAACCATAGAATGATAGAGCTGGAAGGGACCATCGGGTTTAACTCCCTGTAAAGCATCCATGACAGATGACCATCCAACCTCCAAGGAAGGAAAGTCCACCACCTCCCGAGGTAGCCCGTTCCACCGTCAAACAGCTCTTATTGCCAGAAAATTCTTCCTGATATTTAGTCAGAATCTCTGTCCTTGTAACTTGAATCCAGCGGTTTGCATTCTACCCTCCAGAGCAAAGGAGGAACATGGCACCTCCCATGGGGAGGAAGTGATAGCCACCAACTTTGATAGCTTTGAAAAAGGATTGGACAAATTCATGGAAGCTGACATTCCTGGTGGACACTATGCACAATGGCTATGTTCTGCCTCCACTGTCAGAGACCATATGCCTCTGAATGCTGGTTGCTGGGAGTTACAGGTGGGTAGAATCCTGTTGCCCTCATGCCATGTTTGCAGGCTTCCTACAGGCACCCAGTTGGCCATTGTGAGAACAAGATGCTGGACTTCATGGACCACTGGTCTGCAGGCTCTCCTCCATGAATGTACAGTGTTGGCATGAAAGGAGTGCATGTTCCTTTACATATTCTGGGCCTCCTGGTCCACCTCAACCCTGACAAAACAGCACCGGCAGGTTTCCCTCACTTTATACAGGGTTGGTTGTTAGTTTATGTCTTCTATACAGCGCTTTGGGAACAAATGTGAAAAACATATTTAAAAAACCCAAACCAAGTTGTTATCCTCTGGTTGTTTCAAAGGCAACAACAGCAATTGATAGGTAATTCACTGAGCAAAAAGGATTCATCCCCCAAATCAAAATGTAGCATCATTTTCTCTGCTTGTTCTTGGATGCTATAACTTCAAGTTTGAAGCGTGAGAACACACTAAGACAAGCTATTCTCCATTCAGTGGGTTCACTAAATCATTCACCACTGTGACTGTCTAGTTCCCAGAATTCATTCTGCATCTTGCTAATACATTTGCTCTTTTGTGGTGTCGCTTAATACCCTGCAAACATCTAGCTTGATTTCAAACTGACATATTTTGCCATAAATAGTGTGCATTTTGTGACAAGCACATAATTAACTTTTGCTAATTAGTTAATGGCTGCCAACGCAGCCACAGTATACATTATTTAGGATGATACCAAGAAAATTGGTGGCCTGACAGCTTGCTGACAATGTTGGGATGTTCAGGCTTCGGCCCTGTAATGGCTGCTGATTAACCGACTCAACCGCTTTGCTTCAAGTCAAGTGTTGGGGGAAAATTTATTCCCCAAAGACAGAACAGACTTGACAGTTGTACAAGGATGATATTCTGGCAGGTGACTGGTGGTTTAGGGTCAGTAAGCAACAGCATCAAAGATAAGATTTCATTGGTTTCATTTCAAAGTCTGAGGCCCATTATACTTGGAAATTTCTACAAATCCTCTCTAGCCTCCTCTGTTGATGTGAAGCTTCTGGAAGGATGAACTTATTTCAAGACATTTCGAAGCCAGCATAGCAAGGCCCATTTCCATGCAATAATGAACACTTATTGCCAGCCTTTTAGTGGCTGGCTTCGAATATGCAAAACTATAAATTTGACTCTACTTGGAGTAAGCACCATTAAATGATCTTCCAGAAAATGGTTTGGTTCAATTACTGCATAGCTTTATGCAAGTGTGGTTCCCCTTGGGTTTCTGTAGCCTATATAGGCGCTCAGATGTAGAACTTGGCCCAGTGAATAATTGACTTCAAGCTTCTTTGAAGGACTGAAGTCATAAAAACTTGCTTGTAACACAAGTGGCATTTCACAAAGCTAAGCCAGCACAAATAACTGTGAGCTGAGCTTACATATTTGACATAATATTTGGCTCCTTCCCTGAGGCTTATTATCTAGCCAGTAAACTACCTCACTGTGTGAGTCTTCCTTAAATAAATGACATTAAAGACTCTGTTACTGCCCTCTAGATTGATAGGATGCATAAAAACAGATTAAGAGTTAGTTGTTCAAGAGGAAGTGTTCGCTTGCATGTTGAATCTTTAAGAATGCATCTTTAAAGAAAGACTTTTAGAACAATATATTGGGAGCATTTCCACACTTGAAAAACTGAAGAACTAAATTTCAGGACTGGTAGGGTATATAATAATTAGGGAAATCAAGGCTGCTTTTGTTGTTTATTGTTTTTGATACAGATGGTCTGTTGTGTGTCGGAGTTTGTAGTAGAGTTTTCTTTCTCTTTATCTCCATCAGCCAGGACAGCTAATTACATCTCCGTACTGTACCTAGATTAGTGCAGGATTATTTATTTAATGGGACAATGGGACGCGGGTGGATTATTTATTTAATGGGACAATGGGACGTGGGTGGTGCTGTGGGTTAAACCACATAGCCTAGGACTTGCCGATCAGAAGGTCGGCGGTTCGAATCCCCTCAATGGGGTGAGCTCCCATTGTTCAGTCCCAGCTCCTGCCATTCTAGCAGTTTGAAAGCACATCAAAGTGCAAATAGATAAATAGGTACCGCTCCAGCGGGAAGGTAAACAGTGTTACCGTGCGCTGCTCTGGTTCGCCAGAAGCGGCTTAGTCATGCTGGCCACATGACCTGGAAGCTGTCTGTGGACAAATGCCGGCTCCCTCGGCCAATAAAGCGAGATGAGTGCCGCAACCCCAGAGTCGGTCACGACTGGACCTAATGGTCAGGGGTTCCTTTACCTTTTTATTTATTTAATAGATTTCTATTCCACCTTTTTTTGATAGTTTCTCACAAGGTGCCAAACAATAACATAAAGTTAAGCTGAACATATAATTATGATATATAAAATGGTCCATTGAAACACAGAAAATTAGTACAAAATACTCATAGATAAAACAATAGAATAAAGCAACTGAGAAAACAGGTAGCTAAACCCAACAGTAGAAAACAAATTCATAAACTGAGAGCCCCCTCCTTCATGAAAAAGCTTGTGAGAAAAAGGTTAAGACCTCAAATGTTTCCAGGAAGCCTGCAGTGTTGTGGTTTAAAATACGGTGGTTGGTAATGAATTTCTTAGTTGTGTAACTTCCACAGAGAATATATTTTGCCTTGTATTCACCAGTTTCAATATTCTACGTGGCAGGCAAATGAGGACTTCTGCTACTAACCTTGGCATGAAAGCATTATTACCACCACAGAATAAGATCACAGGTGGATTCTTAGCTGTGCTTGATCATATTCATTACGAATCTTCTGCCATCTCTACCCTCGCTAACAACCCAGCTGATTCATGCTCCTGAGTTCCAATGAATACCAGGGAGCTGACACAGCTCTACAGTCAGGCCAAGGGTGTTGATTGTAGTTTAGAAATTATTTATTGTAATTGTTAAGTGTCGATTTCTGTTTAATTTTTATATGCTGATATTATTATTCTATACTATTCTAATGGATGTTGAATGTTACTTCATTTTATGTAGAATAGAATCATAGAGTTGGAAGAGACCACAAGGGCCATCGAGTCCAACCCCCTGCCAAGCAGGAAACAGGTTGTAGGTTGCTTATTTTGAAGTTACGTTTTATTATCACATTTTTGTATTGCATTAGATTGTTATAAGGTGTGCATTCTTTGTTTCTTCAGCTTGTAAACCACCTTAGAGAGCCAGTGTGGTGTAGTGGTTAAGAGCGGTAGTCTCGTAATCTGGGGAACCGGGTTCGCGTCTCCGCTCCTCCACATGCAGCTGCTGGGTGACCCTGAGCCAGTCACACTTCTCTGAAGTCTCTCAGCCCCACTCACCTCACAGAGTGTTTGTTGTGGGGGAGGAAGGGAAAGGAGAATGTTAGCCACTTTGAGACTCCTGAAGGGGAGTGAAAGGCGGGATATCAAATCCAAACTCTTCTTAGGTATTGTAAGATAGAAAGACTGTTTACAAATTAAAAGTGATGATGATGATGTTTCAGAGTAATCATACTGATGCCCTTAGCCATCACGGTTTGAAGATGTGTGGCAACCACTTGTTTCAGATAGTTCCCAAAATACAAATTTGACATGGAATGATAGCTAGCTAGAGAATTAAGGTTAGGAGTCGGTTTATCGACAGAAGCAGATGCACAGGGAGACACTGATAATCCAAGCTACTCCTGGGCGACTTTCATCAGGTACGAGAGGCAAGAATCCACTTCACAATTTATACGTGGTTGCAAGCTTTTTACATTTCCCCCGTAAAAGACTGCTTGACTTCAGACAATTCAGCACCACGGCCAGTTCCTCTGATATGGCACTAGATAGGCACCATGCTGTCGTTGGAAACGACCACTTTCTTTAACCAGCAGGAATTGTTGTCAGTCTGTCTTGGGAGGCAATGGAGCAGTGCACCTTTGGGGGTGCAGTCAAACTGTAGGAAGCTTGCAGAGCCTGCTGTGGTTGTAGAGAACAATGTGGGAGAGACATATTTTGTTGCAACTGGGACAGATGGAGGCATCCAGTTGTGTTGTTTCAGATGCACCATGGTGTTTCTTCTCTCTGTGCTCCTCCCAGCGATTATTTCTCCTCTGGTCACTGCTGTGGATACAGGACCTGTCTGTCTGTCACCAGGCACTGCAGTCATGTGCAAGAGATAGAGACTGCCACACAGCAGGGTTGATGTTTGCCAGCCTTCATGTCAAATTTGCAGACACAGTTGGTCTGCCAACAGGCCTGGTGCCTGAAGCCAGCTCCTGATAGAGTAGAAAGCTGCTATATAGTATTTTTTTTAAAAAATGTATTTGAATCTCCCGTATTCGTAAATCAAATGAAAAACTCCAACTGAGCAGAGTGTGCCAACTATTTTATGGTACTAGCATTAAGAAAAACCCGATGAATTGGATACTAAGCACCACCATTTTGGGGGGACTTAGTTAAACTGGGCATAGGGGATGTGGGTAGCACTGTGGGTTAAACCACAGAGCCTAGGACTTGCCGATCAGAAGGTCGGCGGTTCGAATCCCCGCGATGGGGTGAGCTGTTGCTCGGTCCTAGCTCCTGCCAACCTAGCAGTTCAAAAGCACGTCAAAGTGCAAGTAGATAAATAGGTATCTGGCGGGAAGGTAAACGGTGTTTCCGTGCACTGCTCTGGTTCTCCAGAAGCAGCTTAGTCATGCTGGCCACATGACCCAGAAGCTGTACGCCGGCTCCCTCAGCCAGTAAAGCAAGATGAGCACCGCAACCCCAGAGTTGGTCACGACTGGACCTAATGGCCAGGCGTCCCTTTACCTTTTAAACTGGGCATGGGATGGGGATGACTGTGCTTTTTCTCTCAGAACCAAAATACATTGTTAAAGCACCTACTTTCCATCAAGGTCAGCTCTATTTTATCTAAGTATATCTCTCCTCATCTGAAGCACCAGCAAGGCATCCTTTCTATGGCAATTGAGTTTGAGTTAGGTATGGGACTGGTGTTCTGCAAGGAAGTAAGGACTCTAGGAAAAAATGTTCAGTGGTTTTTCCATAGAGGTGCTGAGAGGGAGAATTGGTGGGCAGATTTTTTGCATGGGCATCCAGCACTCTGCCTGGACAATAAGAGTGAGGGCCAGTTGTCATGTTGAAGAAATCAAGTTTGCTCCAAGTTAGGGAACTGGAGCTGAACTTAAGATACTACAAAGTAGTCTAAATGTGCAAATTTGAAGGAGAAAGCTCTCGGATATTTTCTCTACTGAATAGCCAAGCAGAATTCCACTGCTAGTGAAATCTAGTATTTGTCCCTTAGCTAGTTTAAGTAACGCCAACTCTGAAGAGCCTTTTCCAACAAGCCAATGTTATTCATAATGCAAGTGGTTCAGCACAATCATTTGTCCCACTCTATTTCCCAGCAATGAGCTTAGAAGAAAGGTCATACTCTTAAGCTTTCGGTTCAAGAGCTTTCTGTCTCTTGCTGTCTGCTTTGCCCCTGCTTTTATAATGGGCTTGTTTTATGTCTGTTAAACTCACCAGGGTTTCTTGAGATGAGATTCTATATCAGCAGGCTATTTAAGCTGCAGTATAATCCGGCTGTAAGACAACAGTTCCCTTTTGAATGTGCTGGGGGATTTTTATTATTATTATTTTGGGAGGGGAGGAAGGAGGGGTGCCTAAAGAAGCCAGAAGCTCTATTGATTGGGTCCAAGAGAATTCAAGTAGAGTACAGAAGAGTAAGAATTAAGACTTGTGCGATTGTAGTTGCAAGGACTTGCCAATATCTCTTTAAAGAGAAATTGGGAGCCTAAAATTTCCATCTGTTCTTCCATATACAGGTTCATAAGTCATGGTCTTATAATCTTAGCCATATCTTGTATTTTGTGCTGATTTGCATAAATGTTGCTTTTGTTTTCCTAGAGATGGTTCTGTGGTTTGGCAGATGTGCGAACGGGGCATTTTCCCTGTACTTCATTCTTAAAACCTGTTTTGTGTGTTACTCCTTCCTCCTCTTCCCGTTCTTGAATGTGTTCCTTCTGACTTTTGTGACATTGGGAAAGAAGGAACACAGTTTCATAATTGCCTACGACTTCAGCCATTGTGCACTGCTTGTTTCATGCAAGGTGCCTGTAAGCATTCATATAGCTGCTCCAGATGCAGAGGACAGCTTTGGAAATGTGTTGTTTGTGTCTTTAGACGGCAGCCTTCTAGAGGGCACCTACATTTTCCCGCACTTCTCACTCCCTCATTTGCAGTTTTCTGAACTTTGAAAGCTCTAACACATTTAAGAATCCCCTGGGAAGAAAGGTTGACTATTAAACCTATCTGAGAATTGTTCTGTGATGGGAAGAAGTTTCTCCAAGCAGCTCTCAGCACTCTTAACAAACGACAGTTCCTGGAATCATTTGGAGTAAGCCATGGCAGTTTGAAGTGACAGGAAGCTGCTTTAAATGTACAGTGGTACCTCGGGATGTGAACGGGATCCGTTCCAGAGCCCCGTTCGCATCCTGAAGTGAACGTAACGCGCGTTCACGCGACTACGCGTGCGCGGGTCACGTTTCATCGCTTCCGCACATGCGCATGACGTCATTTTGACCATCTGTGCATGTGGCAAAACCTGGAAGGAACGCACTCCATTACTTCCTGGTCGCCGTGGAGCGCAACCCGAAAATACTTAACTTGAAGCACATTTATCCTTAGGTATGACTGTATAGTGCAGATGGACGCAGAAGCGAGTGCAGATGACCAAGCACTGGCATGATATAGTCCCTGCTTGTAATCTCATGGTCCTGTTTTGGCTGGCTGAGATTTCCAGGCCGTATTCAAGGGTAGCCCCACATAGAACACATTGCAGCCGTCCAGTTGGGGAGCTGCTACCAGAACATGGATAACTGTAGCAAGGCTGTTTCTGTTCATGATTTACTAGGTCCAGTTCCAGGATTGCATCCTTCCCATATTGTCCTAGTCACATGGAAGTGCATAATGGAAAGGTGGTTCTTGTCTGACTGCTGTTGTTAGTGAAGGGCACCTTCGTTATAGAGCGACGTTGGCTTCAAAACTTACTCCTTCCATCTCTATTAAGGAACATGGAGAGGGCCCAGGGCCCTTCATTCACAACTGCACTCTGCAGCCACGTGCTGCTTGAGCAGATGTGCTTCAGAATGAGGGGTGAGAAGGAAAAACTCATCATGGCAGCTGCCCCTCTGGGTCACGTGATCTGTCTCTTCACAGACGTTTCAGCCTGTGGGAAGCTTTCAAGTAGGGTACAGAAAAAGGAGCAAATGGTCTTATGCCATGCCCAGGCATGCAAGCCTGCCAGCCTCCTCTCCAGGAGTGACACAAAGCAACCTCACACATCTCACAGTTTTGCCTTCCTGGGCCTGTGGAATTCAGTGCCACATGAAGTTGTGGTGACCAGTAGCATTTAAGATGATTGCAGGAGACGAGTCTAAGCCAAATGTATACCTGACTTGCACTGGGGATTAAAAGCAGTAGTGTGTTCTGTGTATATATAAACTTAGAATCATAGAGTTGGAAGAGACCACAAGGGCCATCGAGTCCAACCCCCTGCCAAGCAGGAAACACCATCAGAGCACTCCTGACATATGGTTGTCAAGCCTCTGCTTCAAGACCTCCAAAGAAGGAGACTCCACCACACTCCTTGGCAGCAAATTCCACTGTCAAACAGCTCTGTCAGGAAGTTCTTCCTAATGTTTAGGTGGAATCTTCTTTCTTGTAGTTTGGATCCATTGCTCCGTGTCCACTTCTCTGGAGCAGCAGAAAACAACCTTTTCTCCCTCCTCTATGTGACATCCTTTTATATATTTGAACATGGCTATCATATCACCCCTTAACCTCCTCTTCTCCTTCATGCCCAGCTCCCTTAGCCGTTCCTCATAAGGCATCGTTTCCAGGCCTTTGACCATTTTGGTTGCCCTCCTCTGGACACGTTCCAGTTTGTCAGTGTCCTTCTTGAACTGTGGTGCCCAGAACTGGACACAGTACTCCAGGTGAGGTCTGACCAGAGCAGAATACAGTGGCACTATTACTTCCCTTGATCTAGATGCTATACTCCTATTGATGCAGCCCAGAATTGCATTGGCTTTTTTAGCTGCCGCGTCACACTGTTGGCTCATGTAAAGTTTGTGGTCAACCAAGACTCCTAGAACCTTTTTTCTCTATATGAGTGTAAACTGAAATAAATCATTTTAATGAGAGGAAAATGGATTCCACTGCTGCATGTCGAAGATAAAGAGCTTAGTAATCTAGCACGTTTCACCTTTTTTTTTTTTTGCAAGGCAGGCTATTGCCAGCTAGAACGCTTTGGAATAGCAGGTGTGCTTTGTATTTGGGTTTATTAAAAGAAGAAGAAATGTGATTCCGGTTGATCAGCTTCATTACAGGTATAATAGTATAGACTCATATTAACTGTTAATGAAATATAGAGCACATGCTAGGTGAATTTCATCTCTTGCTCTTGTTTCTGAACAAATCCCTTTGCCTTTCTTGATAGCAGATTTGCAGCTTTTTGTGACCTTATTGGAAGGTATGGCCAACACACATGAACCAGTTCTGTGACTGATCCGCTGGAAGGGAACACACCATCCGCTCTGGTGCCAGGACCCACCATCAGCAAAACCACCTGTGCAGGAATAGATACTGCCATTCTTTTGATTGTGGCTGCTCCAGATTCCTGGGGAAAGTCTTCTTGCAGAAAGGCAGGTGCTGAGCAAGTTCTGAAAGACCTCACTAGCCTCCATAGTACAACATGTGAACCTGTGAACTGCCCTGAGGGTTTAGGGCAGTTTATAAATTTAATAAACAACAACAGAGGACCCTAAGGAGCTGCAAAAAGTCATTGTTGTTGTTGTTGTTGGGAGTGGGTGTTTTTCTTCCACTTTTCAGATGTTGGGGTGTGCTTTAGCAGAAGTAGTCTCTGCTTGTGAAGATGCAGTCAAAGCCAGTTAGGCTGCAAGGTACAGGGCTGAGATTTTGGGATATTGTCATTCATTTCTTCTCAGAGGATGTTTGAATACCTTGCTCAAGTCACAGGACTCTGTTGCACTGAACACGCACTTTTTCTTCAATAGTGGGGTAGGAGAGCTGAAAATAATGCCAATATATTTCACATCTGGCAACCAAGGCGCCCCTTGGGTTTCAGACAAAGCAAAATATGCATCAAGAGACTTAGTTTGTACAGAATTGAGCATACACTTCCAGAGTTGACTCTAAAAACATTGCTTCTGGTAAATGAGCCACTATAGCCGCTAGAGGGCTGCAAAAATTTGTGTCTCAGGCTTTGTAGACTCATCTACCCATGTACTATCTGAAACCCAAGGGGTGCAGGGGTTTCCAGATGTGAATTCCCCCCCCCCAGCTCTCCTTTCTTCCTATAAGTATCAACTGTGGGGCTGGTGGTCAGAATTAGGATTGTGGTATTTAGGGAGGGCTTTTAACTCATTGCTCATGCATCATTGTCCCACTGAAAATACAGCTCCCAAACTGGTTTTAGTTCCAAGTGGGAAGCTTCCATCGATGCTAGTGGAAGCTTCCTTGTTTCTGGGGCTATTATCAACTTGGGAGAGGATATTCAGTGGGGCTGCAGTGTGTGAGGAAAGGGGTCCCAGCACCACCTTTTCATGTAATGTGGTCTCCATCTTGCTTCCCATGCCTACAGCTGATATTTAAGTAAAAAAGGCACATGTTCAATGCTTACATGTAAAGGTAAAGGTAAAGGTACCCCTGCCCGTATGGGCCAGTCTTGACAGACTCTGGGTTTGTGCGCCCATCTCACTTAAGAGGCCAGGGGCCAGCGCTGTCCGGAGACACTTCCGGGTCACGTGGCCAGCGTGACATCGCTGCTCTGGCGAGCCAGAGCCGCACACGGAAACGCCGTTTACCTTCCCGCTGGTAAGCGGTCCCTATTTATCTACTTGCACCCGGAGGTGCTTTCGAACTGCTAGGTTGGCAGGCGCTGGGACCGAGCAGTGGGAGCGCACCCCGCCGCAGGGATTCGAACCGCCGACCTTTCGATCGGCAAGTCCTAGGCGCTGAGGCTTTAACCCACAGCGCCACCTGCGTCCCAATGCTTACATGTACTTAATGTTATGTGTAGATTGACTCTGTCAGCTATTGTGATAGCAGCTGGACACCACAGTACTACTCTGTGGAGCTAAACTTTGGAATTAGTCCATTTTGGCTAATTATATCTACTTGTATTGCCTTACTGCACATATAATGAATTTATTTAAGGGTGAGGATTAGTTTATTTTTTACTAATCTTTTTATTAAGTGCAATAGTGATATAAAAAGAGGAGGAAGCTACCACCACAACAAAAACACTGGCTGCTTTTGATATTTAGCGAATCATTTCAGCCTTATGTATTGCCATAGCCCTTCTTAAGTACATATTAAAAATTGAAGCGTTTAGAAGTGAGCAAGACAATCTGTCAACAGAATGCAGTAGCTGAATGCTGGATGCAAGTGAAGAGGCACAAGGAAGAAAGAAGGATGTTCTGTTTTGGGAACCCAGCCTGACTTTCAATCAAATAACTGATCTGAGATGCCAAGCACAACCTGCATTTCATTTTCAAATGCTGCTAGTGTGCTCCTGATTGAACACTTTGAACCTGATCTGAATATGATTTCCTTTTGTAGTATGAGAATCACTTATGTTAACACCTCCAGGAGATCAATAGGAGATTTTAATGCATACTAATAAAAAAGATCTTGCCAACCCCTCTTAATTTCCTCATGAACTGCTTGGTTCCATTCTTAACCAGATAATTGTCATTGAACACAGAGCTGTGAGGTGGACGGGTTTTGTTGTTGTCTTCCTAGGCTAGATAGTTTACAAAATTTCTGCAAAAAAACAATAAAATACTTGCTAATGTATTTTTCACAGTTGTGGGTATAATTAACAGGAGCAGGTTAGGCAGAATGCTGGCTGGTGGTAGCATCTCCTCATCTTGTAGAGTTATTTTTATTGCTCTTCCGGGTTTTATAGCCATGAGGCTTTCCTCCCAAATGATGATAAAAATCGCTTTTATGAATCAGATAACGGATAGGTTTGTCTGCAGAAGGAATTTATTTTGTGATTGTACAGGATTTCCTTTCTTCCATAGCGATCTAAATTGGATTCCTCCTGAAACTTTTTTTTTTTTAGGGAACTTTGAAACAGGGTCACCATTTCCTGGCCAGCACTAAATGTCCACGCCTCAGAAGCAGTAAGCTGTGGCTCTTAAGCCATTTCACTGCGTGCAGCAGTTAGTGGAATGATGGATCCCTTGTAGTGCAGAAGAAGAAGAAGAAGAAGAAGAAGAAGAAGAAGAAGAAGAAGAAGAAGGAGGAGGAGGAGGAGGAGGAGGAGGAGGAGGAGGAGGAGGAGGAGGAGGAGAGAAAAGCTAAATCTTGTTCGTATAGCAAGGTTTTTTACCTGGACAGGAGCCCCAGCCAGTGGTACCTTCAGGTCAGAAATTTGGATCAGGAATCAGCAAGAGAGCTTCCAAATTCAGCAGGGCTGGCTCACCACATTTTGAAGTAATTGATACACAAATTCACACCATACATTTGAAGCAAATTCAGTGCACATTTAAAGCATGCAGCTTCCCCAAATAATCCTGGAAACTATAGTTCCCCCCCCTCACAGAGCTATGATTCCCAGCACCCTCCACAAATTACAGTCCCCATGATTCTTTGGGGGAAGCCAGCGGCTTCAATGGACATAAGCATACATTACCATTTGAAGAGGAGAGGAGGCAAAAGGTAATTATGTCCAGAGTCTACAATTAATTTGACCTCCCCCCTGGTGCCAGTTTCTGGAAGATGGCAATTCCCAGTGAGAATGATTATTGGTTGCAGCCATAGGCTTACCATCAGCTGTGGTCTTGTCCAGCTGGTAAATTTATTTATATATATTTACATAGGAAGCTACCCTACATCAAAACAGCCCATCTTCCCCAGCCCTGCTGCTTGAAATCCTTTCAGGTGTCAGTGCTTGGAGTTGGAGTCTTTGTACCCCACCCTACTGTTAAGGAGCTCAGCTTGTGGGGTGGTTATACTTTACCCTAATAAGCGCTTTGTCAGGATAAGGCAAGCCCATCCACGGACCCTTGTGGCTGAGCCAGGGGTTTTAATGAACATCTCCTGGGAAAGTTTGAATTAACCAGAGGATGAAAGGATCAGTAACGGGGAAAGGCATGTATGTTTGAACATGGAATGCGCAGGATTGAAAGATGAGATGTTGAAGGGGTTGGAAACAAAGAGGATAGTATTGTGATTGGGGGAAAACATGAGGGGAAGTCGAAAATGGAAGTTTCTGCCAAAGGATCGAAGCAGAATGTTGAAAAAAGAGGAACAGACAACAGAGGGTATGTTCCAGTCAAATCTGAGTGACACTGTACTGTATTACTGCATATAAATCTATTCTTTTCCCCTGCTGAGTATAAACTTTGATTTGCAGCCTCAATAACTAGATGCACAACCCTGAAAGGGACTCGGGCAAGGATGTGTGTATTGTTACTTTATCATACTAGGAAGATGTACATATTTTACTAAAATAGTCTGTAACTCATTACTGAAGGTGAAGCCATGCCAGTCTAATGTTAATTTAAAAGCTGAGTTTTCATATTGAACACTAAATAAGTTTTCATTTCATTTCTCCCCACCTTGTTCCTTTCTAATGCCCATGAACTAGAAGCACAGTTTGAGCAAACAAATCCTGTAATGCATACTTCAGGGTGAAATCTTATCTTCTTTATTTTTCTGTAACTATGGTTACTATCCCAAAGAAACCCTGTTCGTGTGCGCCATTAGAAAGAGGGGGGAAAGGAACGTGAACATTAAACCAAAGCTAAATAAAAAGGGGACGCAGGTGGCGCTGTGGGTTAAAGCCTCAGCGCCTAGGACTTGCCGATCGAAAGGTCGGCGGTTCGAATCCCTGCGGCGGGGTGCGCTCCCGCTGCTCGGTCCCAGCGCCTGCCAACCTAGCAGTTCGAAAGCACCTCCGGGTGCAAGTAGATAAATAGGGACCGCTTTCTAGCGGGAAGGTAAACGGTGTTTCCGTGTGCAGCTCTGGCTTGCCAGAGCAGCGATGTCACGCTGGCCACGTGACCCGGAAGTGTCTCCGGACAGCGCTGGCCCCTGGCCTCTTAAGTGAGATGGGCGCACAACCCCAGAGTCTGGCAAGACTGGCCCGTACGGGCAGGGGTACCTTTACCTTTACCTTTAAATAAAAAAAGAGCAAGCGAGCAGGAAGCTACATGAACAATGCAGAAAGGAATGAATGACTTTAAGGAAGGCATTCTTTCATAGGCTACAATGACGAATGATTTGAAACAGTTCTGAGTGGCGTCTTAGTTGTGTACCTCCTGGCTGTTTTTATGTGCTATGGCAAAAGTACATGCAGGCTTCAACTGGAAGAAGGATGGGAGGCAATCAGCTCAAAATGCTTTTCAAAATGAATCAGTGGCTTTGCTTTGGTAGTGCTAGTTGTTCTCCTTTCTATAAAGGTAAAGGGACCCCTGACCATTAGGTCCAGTCGTGGCCGACTCTGGGGTTGTGGCGTTCATCTCGCTTTACTGGCCGAGGGAGCCGGTGTACAGCTTCCGGGTCATGTGGCCAGCATGACTAAGCTGTTTCTGGCGAACCAGAGCAGCACACGGAAACGCCGTTTACCTTCCCGCCGGAGTGGTACCTATTTATCTACTTGCACTTTGACGTGCTTTCGAACTACTAGGTTGCCTGGAGCAGGGACTGAGCAATGGGAGCTCACCCCGTTGTGGGGATTTGAACCACCGACCTTCTGATCGGCAAGCCCTAGGCTCTGTGGTTCAACCCACAGCGCCACCCACGTCCCTCTCCTTTCTATACTGGCCCATAAAAAAGCAGTGGGCCGGTGGAAGTCAGAGATGATGTGGGGAGTAGACCAACTGCTCCTCAACCGTATCTAACTACCATACAGATAGCTTCATCCCTCTTGCTATGAATGCACCCTAATGTTTCACTATATTTGGAATACTCTGGCTTTAGATCAGGTCAAAGACGGTATAGAATCAGAAAAGAATTATGGTGACTGGATGGATATACGTGAAGCCTAGACCCATTAAAATGTGCTGAGTGCTGACTTGAATCCTGCAGACTCACTAATGAGTCTTTCTTTTGGTGCCAGGAATGCACTGGACAAGATACTGAGAGAGATTAGAGAGAAAACTGATGTGAAAAATCATACATTCATAAAAAGGGGCATAGTGTAGCATATAGTGACAGAGCAGGATACATCTACAGTCTTAATGAGGCCCTGTACATTCCTGTGACTTTCCAGCCCTTAAGTACAAGTAATTAAAACTTTAATTGCAGATCAAAATTTCCCCCCAGGAGCCTTCAAGGGCCTGCTGCCATGCAGACCACCTCCTTGAGTCAAACACGTTGAAAAAGAAACTTAGACAACCCCTTCCACACCCCACACCCCATTTGCAACCAAAGCTAGCCAGTAGTATTCCATGAAGGATGGAGCTGTAAGGAAGGGCTTTAGTAGTGATTACAAGTCATTGCCTTTACCAAGGCTCAGGTGAGATGAATAGCAACACTCCCCCCTTTAAACAGAAGAATTCACAATAGGGGAGAGCCTTGAACTTGTTTGGTTTGAAAGCCATTGTGTGCCCTCCTAAATGTAATTAATGAGAAAATAAACCAGAAGAGCTACCTTTTGTAGAAATGATAATAATAATAATAATAGCAATAATAATACTGTGGGGGTATTGTTTTTGATGTGTCATTTGTGTATTTTTGTGTATTTGTACGGTAAACTGCCATGTGCTGAAGGGAGGTGTAGGAATGTTGTTGTTGTTGAATTATGAACGTCCTGTGCTGAGGAAGCAGAAGGCAAGTGGGACTTAAATGCAGGCTCCCATCAGTGATCCAGAACCTTGTTGTTGTTGTTTAGTCGTTTAGTCGTGTCCGACTCTTCGTGACCCCATGGACCAGAGCACGCCAGGCCCTCCTGTCTTCCACTGCCTCCCGCAGTTTGGGGAAACTCATGCTGGTAGCTTCGAGAACACTATCCAACCATCTTGTCCTCTGTCGTCCCCTTCTCCTTGTGCCCTCCATCTTTCCCAACATCAGGGTCTTTTCCAGGGAGTCTTCTCTTCTCATGAGGTGGCCAAAGTATTGGATCTGTCCTTCCAGTGAGCACTCAGGGCTGATTTCCTTCAGAATGTATAGCTTTGATCTTCTTGCAGTTCATGGGACTCTCAAGAGTCTCCTCCAGCACCATAATTCAAAAGCATCAATTATTTGGCGATCAGCCTTCTTGATGGTCCAGCTCTCACTTCCATACATCACTACTGCGAAAACCATAGCTTTAACCATACGGACCTTGATCCAGAGGCAGGCACAGGACATAGTCCACAAGCAATAGCAACCAGAGGCAGAATTTCAGGACCTTGGACAGGTCACTGGGAGTGGATTGTTTGTTAAGAAGACATCTTGGCTGTAGCTGAATCCAATATTTATATCTACTGACCTTTACTACTCCCCCTCAGCCCACACTCACCAAGCTGGGAGCATTAAAGCGAAACTCTTGGACCTGAAGACATTGGATGCACTTACTGCAGTGGCAAGCAGGAAAGAGGAAGCTTGATGTCCCTGGTTGGCCGGCCCTGATTTCATTGGGAGTTCTGGTTCAGGGGATGTAGGATTCAGGTAGTTGAGGCTGTTAGGTCCAGGCTTGCGGCTTGAGCTCAGTACCCCCATCACTGGTCCTGGCACACTCAACCTTGCTTGTTCCAACCTGTCTGTGTCTTAAGTCCCAACTGTTGCTGGGGGTCCAGATCATGGCAAGAGGTAATTGCCTCCCCCCTTTCAGGACCATCAAGGAGACTTGCCTATAAAGTATTTCATGCTACCTTTTAAAAAAAATCAACCTCTTTACCTGTCATAATTTCTACTCAACAGTATGTCACTCCCAGAGTATGTCACAATCGTGATGACCCTTGCACATATTTAATGTCTGAAATGTATATTTCATGAGCGTGAAATAGCATTTCAATCAATAGCAGCCCCCTTTCTCCTGTCATAAATAGTTACAACTTTGCTCCCCCCCCCAATGTGTGACATGCTTTACAAATGACCTTCTGCTCAAAGGGCCTTCAGTATGTGAATTAACATATAATGAATGCTTTTGAAAAGCTAGGCAATAGACAAATTAATTTTTTAATCAGCAAGTCTTAATTGTTATGCTAATACAATGTAGAGTCTTTGCCCTCACCCCAATCACTCGCCAGCATACCTATTATTAGAAAATAAACCAATTCAGACACTTGCAGTTGAATACATTGAAAATTGCCCAGTGTTCTGAATGTGTCTTGATTCAGGATTTGGTCTTCTGAACATGTGGTATAGAACAATGAGGAGGGTTCAGCTTAGAAGAGGCTATAAATAAATGTCCATGAATTCCTCTTAGAATTAAAATCCGTTCACCCAATTGAAACAACATTTTTTTATTGTTTTACTACATTTTGAACTATGCAAACTCTAATGAACCCTTTTTTTGTAGGGGGAAGCTAAACAGTGTATGAAGTTCAGTGTCTTTATGCTCATGATTGCTTTACATTATATAACAATATTAATTACAGAGCTAACTATCCGGATGTTGTGGGTACAGAGCGGTCTAGGAAGGTTTCTGGTTGTTGGATTAAACAATTCCAGAGGACACTTTGCCTATATATGCATAACTATAAAACAATTTTCCAACACACAGTTACGGAAACCGAACTGGCTGCAATCCTAAAGTCACACATTCAAAAATAAGCAAACAGTTCTTTGTTTGTTTAAGACAATTGGCTTGGAGCTACAGTATATTAATTGTGACGTCTGATACAGAATCCAACAGACTAAGGGTCAAATGAAGCATTATGCTGCTGCCACATTAAATGATAACCCAACAGCTTCTTCTGAATTGCAAAGTACCTTAGGAAGGAGATGATTTGCAGTGAAGAAGGGGCAGAGGGAAATGAGGCATAATACTTCTGAAGACATATTCTCACCCAAGGTATTGCAGATTTGTCTTCATGAGATGACGCAGATAAGGAATACTATTGTGGTAAAAGCAGTTGTGTGGGGAGATCCACAGGGACTGGAAGGCTAGGGGATAGTCCCCTCCTTCCCATTGTTCCTGCAGAGTGTCCCAATGCAATGGAGAAGAGGTTGTTGGGGCTAACTTTCCATATATCTGCAGTGCAATGTATATTTTGGTCCTCACCAAGCTCCTGACAACTGAGGCTTCAATTTGAACAGATACCAATTTCCTAGATCTGAAGCTTGCACAGAGAACTGGAAGCCTGTCCCACTACATAAATAAGTACAATAGGTAGTCTGTTAGACATTGAAATTTAAGTTTGTGGCAAAATGCCTTAATAAAACAAAATTATTGATTAAATGAAAGATCCCCATTAGACGTCATCTGTCTGTGTGTTTCAGTGGTGATCTGGTTGAAACATTTGCTGAAGCCCACATACCAGGAGAGATTGATGGGACTTTCAGCAACATAGCAGCATCAGCAGAACTAAGCAGCACCAGATCTATAGCTAATGAATGTTAGTGTCCTTGCTTCAGCAGAAGGCTCCCAGCTGCTTTGCTACTTTTAAGAGGTTGGTACAAAAGGTGCAGGGTCACATTATGAGCAATTTAAGTGCTGCATCAACATGACCCAAACACCTGGCTTGGGACAAGCTCACCTCTCAGTATACTGTAAAACAAAGCCATGAAAGTAGTGATTACATTTCATGAAGATAAACAGATATACGCGAAACCTTTAGGACAGGGGTCAGCAAACTTTTTCAGCAGGGGGCCGGTCCACTGTCCCTCAGACAGATCACAAATAACTCAGAGATGCATTTTAAATAAAAGAACACATTCTACTCGTGTAAAAACACCAGGCAGGCCCCACAAATAACCCCGAGATGCATTTAAAATAAAAGGACACATTCTACTCATATAAAAACATGCTGATTCCCGGACCGTCTGTGGACCAGATTTAGAAGGTGATTGAGCCGGATCCGGGCCTTAGTTTGCCTACCCCTGTTTAGGTGGTTGGGGCAACAATGTTTTTATAACACTGCTACATCAGGCAAGAAAAGTTTCTGAAGAACACAATTATCTATGTTTATAATATATTTATAGTTACCAACTGTGGTTTCCTATTTGCTAAGATGTCATTTAGTGCTATTGCACAGTAATCACACAGCTGCCAATGCAAGTCTGCAGAGACAATAAGAAAGTGTCAAAACTAAGAGAAACAATGTCAGTGCTGGATTGCCAGTTTGTGTTGGTGCTAAACGAAAACAGAATAAAATACATTGCATTGTTACACGAACAAAAAGGGTAAGCCCTAAAATACCACCAGAGTGAGGGATGTCTTTGTTAGTATTTCTGTACTGGTGTTAGTAGTAACACTATTTGAGGAAGGAGCTCTATGCTACATACCTTGGCTATCCTAAATTGCCAGTATGATATAACACTGTGAAAACAGGTCTCTTAAACATTGTCAGGGTTTTGTTTTGTTTTTTAATTGTCTAGCAGCACTCCCTCTTCTCCTAGGCACAAAGCTAGGCAGGTTGGTAGGAAATGGCAAGGAGTCCATGGCTTGCTTGAAGCTCCTGCCTCACCACTGGAAGCATTGAAAGCTCCCAGGAAACTGTTCTGTTGACCCTGCCATTCAACAGTAGTAACGAAAGGCACACAGCCAAGTGAGAGCTGGACCATAAAGAAGGCTGATCGCCAAAGAATTGATGCTTTTGAATTATGGTGCTGGAGGAGACTCTTGAGAGTCTCATGGACTGCAAGAAGATCAAATCTATCCATTCTTAAGGAAATCAGCCCTGAGTGCTCACTGGAAGGACAGATCGTGAAGCTGAGGCTCCAATACTTTGGCCACCTCATGCGAAGAGAAGACTCCCTGGAAAAGACCCTGATGTTGGGAAAGATGGAGGGCACAAGGAGAAGGGGACGACAGAGGACGAGATGGTTGGATAGTGTCTTCGAAGCTACAAACATGAGTCTGACCAAACTGCAGGAGGCAGTGGAAGACAGAAGTGCCTGGTGTGCTCTGGTCCATGGGGTCATGAAGAGTCGGACACGACTAAACGACTAAACAACAGCAAAGTTCAAATTTGTTTTAAGGCAGGACCGTATTCTCCTTCTTAAGCCAATCAAGGCATTCACATACAAGTGGGTGACAGTACCTCTGGTTATAGTTTGCACTAGTTTGAGGATCCTTAATGTTGTATTTTTCTAGGAACTGTTAACCAAGATTCTTAGTTGGAGATAGCAGACATCATCCTCGTCTGCTTACTTCTGGCACAGTGTATCCTCGTCACTCTTTGCTTGGGCGGCACTGTCATCTGGTTGACGTGGACTGAAACAATTGGATATAGAGGATTCTGATTTGAAGCACCAAGTTGGGCTAATGAACACCAAGCAGAACTTTAGTTCAGTGGCACTGAAAAGCTGGAAAAGAAGCCTGAAAGTTTGGTGAGCCACTGTCAATCAATGTAGACAATGGTCCAACTCTGTATAAGGCATAGGAATGTCTATTTTTGGTCATGTTTTCTAGGCAGAGAGCTGAAAGAGATGAGCAGATGTATTCCACGAGGCGTCTGTCTCTGAGCAATGCCATTCTGAAATGCAGGCAGGAGAACCCCTTGTTTCAGCTTTTCAGCTTGCACATTTTGCTGTGTACCTGCTCATTCCTGAAATGCTCTGCAGCAAACACGGGTCTTCGTTCTCCTTTAATTATTCCCCCTCCACACACAAAAAAGTAAGTGTGACTTGAGAGAGTGCAAGCTATGCAGAAAACTTGACAGAGACATCGATTTCAGGCAAATGAGACAACTGATGGAGACAAATGGTATGGATTAAATATCAATGGACTAGCACTCACCGAATCATGGTAGCTCGACGGTGTTGTGTACAGGGATGAATGACGGGAAGGAGGTTCAATATAAGGAAAAAATCCATGCTGAAAAAAGAAACTGAATGCAAAATTGGGAAAAAGAAAGGGCTTCTCCACATATCACAGAGGACAAGTCTGTATTGAACATTGAGCCCGCCAATGTTGGCTGCCCCAGGATGTACATCTGTTAGAAACTGTGTTCAATGTATTTGTATGTACTCTTAAAATGTCTTGTATGTACACCTAAAAATATCTGAGTGGCTGAGGAGCCAGACATGCAGTAAGCCTGCAGTAAAATAGACAATTAGAAGAAAACATGCAAATCATACCAGAAAAAAGAACTGGTGAAAAGAAGAGGGAATATTTCATTGCTAGTAAGGAAAAAAATATTGAGGAATATAGGGTATGATCTATGCTCTTCCAGCTATTAATACAATTCCAACCATTCCCAATGATTAAAATGATTGCACACTCTTGAAATCAAATGATAATGACTGAAAAGTGAATCATGAATTCAAAAGGAACTTGAACTTTTCTGATACACTCAGAATCAAACAGGTTTTAATACTGTGTGTTTAATTAATTTAGGTTTAATTATCTCTCCCTAACTTGCCCTGTCTTAATCAACTGATTTTTAGTTAAACAATATGTCCCTTGTGTGCATTTTACTTTCACTTTGAAAGCAGCTTACATTTAACTCAAACCTATTCCCAATCAAATAGAAACAAACAGCTGCGAATTAACTCTCAAATTAGGAAAAGAAGTTTGCCCTTGCATGGATGTTCATTGCTTTAGCTAAAGCAGCTGGAATTTGTTAACTACATAGATAATCAATGAAGACTAAGTTTTCCTGAAAACTGATGTAAAGCATTTTAAGTTTGTGGACATTTTTTCCAATTATTGAAATGGAAAGCCTAATATATTATGGTAACTTCCGGTACCCAATGGATGACTACCTTTTCCGCAGCTGCAAACATATACAGTAAGCCCACAAGTTACACACATTTAACTTGTGAGTATTCAGGTTTATGTGCTTGGCTAAAAAGTGGGGGGGGGGGTAGAAAAAGGGGTGGCCATTTGGGAAAAAAGACTTTGGAATTCCCACCTTCCATTGAACCCAATGTGTTTTGACTATATGTTTGCTTCAAGCATGTTCACTAAATGTGAATGAAATAAACTCAGAGTCGCAAAGTGATTTCATGCTCTTTATTCAGCTCATAGTGGTGAGGAGGAATGAATGAAAGTCCCCTCAAAGTATCTGCTTTATATACATGATTTACACAATGGGCTGCACATGGTTGGCTAATTCCGGAATTCTACTGTAAGCCAATCAGGTTGTGGATTCACTTCTATCTGGAGCATGATTGGGTGGTTCCTGCCAACCAATCATACTGCTGCATTGTTCTAGGACCAATCAGACTGCTGCATTCTGAATCCTATTGTTCTAGGACCAATCGGACTGCTGCTTTTTGGATCCTATTGTTCTAGGACTAATCAGACTGCTGCAGTTTGGATCCTATTCAACTCAGTACATAACAGTGAACATGCTGGGAATGTGGGTTTGTGAGAGCAGATCTCTGTTTGAGACTCTTGTCTTGCCATGATGCCCCAAACCTTCCTGACACAGTGCATGTGGAAGGCATTGAGGTGTCGCTCCTGGTGGGTGCAAATGGCCCATGCCTCACTACCATAAAGTAGCATGCTCAACACACAAACCTGGTAGTCCTTCCTTGGTCATTGGTATTGGTCAATAGCATCCCATCCCCCCATATGCTTTTGGAGAGGTGAGTCATTGTTGTAGCTGCCTTGCCAATATGCCTGTCCAGCTCAACAGTACAGTAATGGAAAAGTTTCTGGTTATGGTGGAACTCAGGTATATAGCCCTGTGTTCTTTCTGGGTCTCGTGTGTTTGTGTGCCTATGCGCGTTCACACACACACACACCCCACTAGTAATGGAGGTTTATACCTATCCAGAATGATTTAAACCTAAAAGCTTTCTGCCAATGCTGGTTAGAATATGCATTTATGCAAGGATATGTGTTTTGGTTTTTTTAAAAAATCACAGTGCACCATTCTTTATCCTGGAAAGGATTTGTGTATTGAGCTTCTATTCTAGTGTTTTGGCTGGATACGCTTTTCCCCTTGACCATAAAGAGGCAAATCAACGTTTTTATGAATGATGGTCTTTAGGGCCCTTGATCTGTGCCTATAAAGAGAGCCAAGGAAAGGATTTTATAAAATGAATACAGCCTTTGAGAGTGACTGAGCAAAGGATTAGTATAGAATACTGCTAATCAAGTTAAGTGTTTCCCTAAATTTTATAATACATGTCTTACACAAAGGAATTGCTGATAGCCACTGGTTATTACAGTGAGAATTGTATGTTTTATTGTTCTGTGTAATTCCAAATAGAATTGTAATCCTCTCCATGCAATGTGCCGTTTTAATTCTTTTAGCACCAAACTTGACAATCAGCCCCTTTCTTACTGGTTCCATGGCTCCCAGGGGTGAAAATGTGCATTGATTCAGAGATCTGCATTGCTAGATATGCATATTATTGTGAATAGCTTTTGCATAACATCGGCATAAACACAATGGTTGCAAAGTTGAAGAAAACCAGAGACCAGCAGTGCTGTAATCTGGAACCTCCAGAATCCAAGCATTCCCAATGTGATGGCACCCTCCCAGGCCCCTGGATAAGTCCACCCAAGTAGCCCAATGATTCCCCCCTGCCCCCTGCTCTGGTTAGAACTATTAACATTTTGTGTCAGCCCTGGACTTCATTTTGGATACAGCCAAGCCTGGATCTTGTCTGGCAGGCTATTGAACTGGGCTGTTGCTTATATCAGTCCTTTTCCTGCCTGCTTCTGAAGCTGAACCTTACTGTGTCCTGGCTCAGATGAAAGACTTCAGGAAGATTTGCACCCACAGATCCCAGGGCAGGATCTTGTAGTGTCCAAGTGCAGTTGTAGTACCCAAAGTTTGTTCTTGGCTTATGTTATGTATTCAGTGGTCTGTGTTTGCCTGAGCTTGAGCCTGGACTAAGGATTCTGAGCTCCTGTGTTCTGATTCGATACATGATGTCCAATCACAGAACATTTCAGAATTTGGGCCTCTACCATTGGCCCAAGCTTGGAAGTTTAGACAGCCAATCACGTTGGGAGTGGGAGTGGCCCAGGCTTTCAGGAATGTATATAAGCAGTTGCTTTGCCCCTGTTTCCCAGTTATGTTGTTCAGTAAAGGTTCTTGCTGTTATCACCATGTCTTGCCTCGTGGGAACCCACCCAGTGGCGTAGCGTGGGGGGTGCAGGGGGGCCGGCCGCACCGGGCGCAACATCTGGGGGGGCGTGCTCGCCGCCTCCAGAGTCGCCGAAGAGCCTTGGGCGCAGGCTGTAGCAGAGCCCCATGTCTCGCGGAAACGACGAGCTGTGCGCGCATCCAGGCTGAAGGCGTCAGGCAGGCAGGCAGCGGCTCTCAGCGCTCGCCGCGGTCCCCGCGCGTCAGGGCCGCGGAGGGCACGCCAGGCAGCCCCTCCTCACAGCCCCGCCACCGCCGCTGCTGCTGCTGCAGCTGCTGGGCCACGTTGCATTTTCCTCGCTTCTCTGCCCTCCTCCTCCTCCTCCGGGCAAGCGGCGTCGTTTGGGTGGCGTCGTTTGGGCGGCAGCGCCAGCGGCAACTCGCCTCAGATCACCTGACACGGACCCACCGCTGCCGCCGTGGCTACCTTACCGTAAATACCCCAGCCCAGGCAGCAGCAAGAAGAAGCTGGCAGCGGCGGCAGGTTAGGGGTTAGGGGCGCAAATGACTTGCCTTGCCCTGGGTGCTGACAACCCACGCTACGCCGCTGAACCCACCTACACTTCACTGGTGACAACGGTGGGAGGCTAGGCTTAGGTATGCAGCCCTGGCTAGCTTCCGCAAGCTGAAATCACTGCTGGGGAACGGTTGGCTCAGCTGAGCTGAAATCACTGACTGCAGCCACAAGGCAATCACACAGAGTGGACGTCATGGCCACCCAGGGACAGTTTACATCTTGTAAGCCTGGGTTTGGGCAGCATGACAAAACAGACTCTGGCTTTGTTCAGAGGTGGATTTAGGGTGGTGCAAGTGGTTACCCCGCACTGGGTGCAAAGCCGAGGGAGGTGCTGCAGGGTGTCACAACTATGACATTGTGCACATGTAGAATGGAAGGTGAGAGGCAGCCCCCCCACCCCCTGGATTTTGGCCTTGCACAGGATGCTGAAATCTGAAATACCCAAGTCCGGTCCTGCTTGGTTCACCCATAGCACAGGAGGAACACTAGGCAAACCTTTGAGTATTGTGTTGTTTTTTTTAAACATTTTTTATTGCTTTTTAGAAATACAGAAAAAAGAATAAAGAGTGGTTATAAGAAGATAGGGTATAAATAACAAGTTTCCATATTCTTTTTCCATCTATTCTATAGGACTTCCCCACATCCTCCGAACCCTGCGTTCTCTGTCTTATAAAGCATCAGCAATTTGTTAACTTATTTCAAAACTTATTGTAACTTCCATTTTATCATGTTCCCTATTTTCAATTTTACTGTAGCTCAATTCTTATATGTTTTATATTAAACACAATAAAGTTATTTCATTATTTTACCTCTGAATTCTTGTGTCTTAATTTTCATTTCATTAACTTACATTTGCTGAAGCTAGAGTTTCCTGAAAGGTGCATTTTTTAACATTCATACAGCTTATAATGTTTTTTCAAATAGTCCTTAAACTTTTCCCAGTCCTCCTCAGTTGTTTCTTCTCCCACGTGAGACCTTTGAGTATTGTGAATCAGCATGTTGCTCTTTCACATTAGACCATGCTCCAACTTTGGTTTCATGTGGCATGTGAAGTGGATCGTTGTTTGCAATCATAGTTCCAGGGGGAGAAGTTTTCAGATATTTGTAGCTCAGTTCCTCCAAGTCCTTCTTTTCATGTGTAGTTTGAAAGCTCACAGGGACAAGAGTTTGATGCAACCCACTTTGCTACCATAGTTTTCCTCTTTCTTAACCGTTTGCTACCTTAGTTGATCCACAAAGGTATACCAATTATACCTATTGAATTGAGCAGATACTTTTTTAAAAGCCTCTTTTTTCTGTGAGCAGTAAATCAAATTATATGTCTGACTGGATCATATCTACTAACTACTTATTTGTTTGTCACAATATCTTCTTGAAATCTAACAGCACATTTGAAAATTTGCATTTCTGAAATTGTTAGTGTTTAGGCAGCAAAACAGCAATATGCAAATGTAGGAAATCTATTTATGAAAGTGAGGGGTTAAAAATATGAAAAGCGATTTGCTGGGGCATGCTGACAGACTTCATGGAAGTGGTTGGCATAGGCGCCGACTCCATGGGGCCTGAGGGGGTCCGAGCCCCCTCAAAAATTCGTTTGGGGGGGCTCTGCCCCCCCAATAATTTTAAGAACATTATTAGTTATATTATGCTTTGTAAAATCACAAAATTATGTTGGTATTTTTTATTTTCCTTGTTTGACGATAGTTACCTTTTAAAATACATTCAGTAATGAGTTAAAACAAATAATTATTACGGTAGTAAAAGAGGCGGCGCAAGTAGTTTTGCTCGGTGCGTGCGACTGGCCCAGCCCCTCTTTCCTTTTCCTCTCTTCTGCTCTCCCACCGGGCGCCTGAGGGAGAGTTACTTAGTGGTTCTGAGGAGCCGCTGTTGTTTCGGCAGGGGAAAAACCGCCGCCCGCGAACCGCCGAGCTCCCTCTCTCTTTCCAGCCTCTCTCTCTCTCTCGCTATGGCCAAGGAGGAGAAGAAGCCCTTCAGCCAGTCTATGGCCGAGTGGCGGAGGTTCATCTACAACCCCAACAGCGGCGAGTTCCTGGGGCGAACGGCCAAGAGCTGGGGTGAGGAGGGCGAGCGAGCGAGCGTGCGCGCGCGGGGAAGGGAGGGGAGGGGGCGGCCGGCACGAGGGGCGGTGGGAGGCGAGGCGCGGCCGGCACTTGCCTTGCCCACCACGCATCTCTCTCCTTCTCGGTCTCTCTCCCTCCCTCACCTGGCGAGGGGGCCACGAGGCGGGCGGCAGCAGCAGCAACGGGCCGGGAGCGGCTCTTAGAAAACTTCCCGGGGCAGGACCCCGGTATGGGCCCCCCAATATTTTTTATAAGTCGGCGCCCCTGGTGGTTGGCTTTGTAACTAATATGTTATGACATATTTTGTGTAGTTGATAAATGAAAAAAAGCTTCTTCTCTTTTCGTCATCAGATGTTTCAGGGCATGCATCGCTATTTATCCTGTACAGTTTTGCTGATATGGTAAAATGCATTCCTTCAGGTCTGTGGTGAGGCTTCATGAATGTCATGCAGTGAACTTTTCATGAACTACGGTATTTTAACTATTGAATTATGACTTTTGTTCAGGCACTTATCTACCTCTAGAAACATAGGAAGCTGCCTTAATGTCAGGGACTGGCAGGACTCCAAAGGGTGTGGAGCGGAAGAGAGGAGAGGGGACCAGTGATTTATGGGGTTAGATGTTACCCACAAGGCAGGAGCCAGGGGACGGGGGAGAACCAGGGCAGTTCACAACAGAGGAAGGTGCACCAGATGGAGCAGAAGAAGACCCATCTGACATATGGATCAGTGGACCTTCCCCTGCCCTGCTGTCTCCTAGAACCAGGTGGGGCTTGAAGCGAGAAGTCTCGGGGTACAGGCATGCAACCCATCAGGGGACAATATACAGTGGTACCTCGGGTTACATACGCTTCAGGTTACAGACTCTGCTAACCCAGAAATAATACCTCGGGTTAAGAACTTTGCTTCAGGATGAGAACAGAAATCGTGCTCCGGCAGCGCGGCGGCAGTGGGAGGCCCCATTAGGTAAAGTGGTGCTTCAGGTTAAGAACAGTTTCAGGTTAAGTACAGACCTCCGGGACGAATTAAGTACTTAACCCGAGGTACCACTGTATAAGCCAGCTATGAGGTGGGGTCTCCCTGTTACTGTAGGGCTCTGCAGGGCCTAGACTTGTGGACAGCTGCCTAGAGACTAGAAGTTTGTGTGCATGTGTGTATCTAGAGCACTGTGGAAGCTGCTGCAAGTGCTTTGCTTGTCAATCATGAGCCTTCCTTGGCTGGGAATGGCCAGGACACTTAAACAGAGTCAGAACATTGGCACATCTAGCTTAGCATTGTCAACACTGACCATCAGCAGCTCTCCAGGGTTTCAGGGAGGAGTCTTTCCCAGCCCTCCCTGGGAATTGTCAGGTATTGAACTTAGGACCTTTTGCATTTGAATTCAAAATGGCAGCCTGCATCCAAGCGAAGACTGTCTCCTTCACCTTGGGAGCCCTTGTGCAGAGTTTGGCAACTATCTCAAGAGGCGTGTGAACCTATAAGCAACAAATGGACAGATGAGCCACTTTCCAAAATATATCAAGGATTAGTGGCAATGAATGGGTTCCGATTGAAAATAAATATTAGGCAAGCTTGCACTTTCAATGTTCAATAAACCTACCAATTTAGATCACTCTTTAGGGCAGGGGTGGTGAACCTGTGCTTCCCCCCAGGTGTTAATTGGGCTCCAACTCACATCAGCTCCAGCCAACATGAACAGTGGTCAAGTATTATGGGAGTTGGAATCCAACATCATCTGGAGATTTACTATCTCAGCTATTGCATCTAAATTTCAGATGCAACTTTTTCCACCAGCACCCCAATTACTGCTCGTTCTTTCCTAAAACACCTTTTTCTTTTTTTCCCCTTTCTTTTTTTTGCTGCGTCATGTTCTCTATGCATCCTTAAATTAATGCTGAGCTTGAGCAGAAGAATGCACATCAAGGACAAAATGATGTCTTGGACAGCCTCTTAGGTTTACCACTTGTTCAGAACTAAAGCTCAAAATAATTGTAACCACATTTAGGTTTATGAAATGGCTTTTACTGCATTGTGCTAATTTTCTTGGTTTTATTAAGAAATAATTTGTTTTCCAATTGTGATACCTATGGATAATTATTCTTTGTGATTAATGGGGCTAATAATCAGGGATGGTATGTGGATTAATTAGTGCTGGTAAAAGAGACTTGAGCATAAAAGCACTCTTTAAATAATGAGGACCATTATTAATTGTGTTTCACTTTCTGGATACTTCTGGCAGACAGTCGATCACAGATTTGTTTGTACAAATAAATGGTATGCCATGACATGAAAAAAATAGATAATTTAGGGGAAACACCCACAAATTGTCTGTAGAATCGAATAGAAAATTTCTTCCTGTAATTAATAAATTGGGCTTCTATTATAACCACTTCTTATTAACCTAAATTCTCTAAAATGCATTCCTTATACAGTGGTACCTCAGGTTACATACGCTTCAGGTTACATACACTTCAGTTTACAGACTCCGCTAACCCAGAAATAGTACCTCGGGTTAAGAACTTGGCTTCAGGATGAGAACAGAAATTGTGCTCCAGCGGCGTGGCGGCAGCAGGAGGTCCCATTAGCTAAAGTGGTGCTTCAGGTTAAGAACAGTTTCAGGTTAAGAACAGACCTCTGGAACGAATTAAATACTTAACCCAAGGTACCACTGTACCTGCTTACTTGGACTTGGGGGGGGGGTGTCTTTCAATACTTCCATATCGCTTTGCAGGTTCAGTTCATACTGAGCATGTCTGTGCCATCTGGGGCTGATGGAACTTACAATCCAAAAAATCCAAGGGGCCCGCTCTGTGGAACGCCCTCCCACCAGATGTCAGCCCTGTTTAGGGAAGCTTTTAATGTTTAATAGGTTATTGTATTCTAGTGTTCTGTTGGAAGCTGCCCAGTGTGGCTGGGGAAACCCAGCCAGGTGGGTGGGGTATAAATAAGAAGAAGGAGAAGGAGGAGGAGGAGGAGGAGAAGGAGAAGGAGAAGAAGAAGAAGAAGAAGAAGAAGAAGAAGAAGAAGAAGAAGAAGAAGAAGAAGAAGAATTATAGTGAAGGCTGTTATATGCAGGCCTTGTGTAGCTGCACCCTGAAGTCTCAATTGGGACAGGGCGCAGTAGTGGAGTAAGGAGTGTTGAATGTTTTGCACCCCACCCAGCTTTTTACCCGGTGGGATTCCAGAACATGCTTTTCGAACCTTCTGCAGAGAAATGGCACTTAGTGGCATGATCAGGAGTAGAGAAACAGGAAAGAGTGTCAAGTCAAGTATTCCCCCACCCACAAAAAAACACACCATATGCATTGCTTTCAGTTTCCTCCCTCTGGGAAAGGCTGGCCTTTAAAACAAAGAAAAACCTGGGGGGGGGGCTCAGTCACACACATTTGGTGTAATGTGTAGTTAGCCCCCACACAGCCTGTTTGGGCTGATAAATTACAGGCTATGCTAAATAAATGGAATGATTTAAGTAGGCTTAGTGGGGATGCAGCTGAAGCACTACAATGCGCCTATTTTTAAAGGGTTATTTTAAGGCCTTAGATTGCTACCATAAACATCCCTTTAATCTTTAACCATACAAGTAGGTCCATTTTCAAAGACAGCCATTTATTTGTCTAGCTATAAACAGTAATTTATGATACCCGCTATTGCTTCACTTCTTACTCTCTTCCAACGCTTTTGGCAGTGATATGAAGCTGTTTAGTCGCTTTCACTGAAAAGGCTATGTAATTATCAGCTGTGTTAGGGAGACCAAAATACTACCGGTGTGTAAGAAAACAATGGTTGGAAGCAGCAGTAGAGTCTGAAATTTGACTTTGGAAATGTCTGTTTCCTTGGCCCAGTTTTGCAAGCGGTAAAATGAGGTAACGCTTTTCTTTGACTGTACCATTTCAGGCTGCACATGTTTCAGGTTTTGTGTTATATTAAACATTTTTTAAAAAACATTAATGCTTCATATCACTGCTAAAGAGTTCAGGCTACCCTTTTCCCTAGAATTTCTTTTTTTTCTGTGCATGGTCATAGTTTGTATGGGCATTCAAGTTGCATCTCCTCCCCACATGAAGTAGTACATTCTAGGAAAAAACCTCTATTGGTTGTGTGAATTGTAAGAATTATTAGGGAGGGTTGCCATATTTCAAAGACCAAAAAAGAGGACACATTTGCCGACTTCTACTTTTAGCTATAGATCTACCTATGAAAAAGAGGACGTGTCCTGGAAAAAGAGGACGTATGGCAACCCTAGGAGGAACAAACTGATGAAGGCAAAACTTTTCAAAGGGGTACTGCGTATAAAATTCTTGGTTTGGTAAACTTCCATACCCTTTTCAGAATAATTTCCTAAATAACATCAACACAATGAAATGAAATATAAACTGACTAATTCCTAGAGCAGCTTTTATCGTGCTTCCTGGGGCTTCTGGGAGTTGTAGTCCAGAACATCTGGATGGCAACAAGTTGACAACGGCTTTCAAAGAGCGTGAAATACAGTAAGCTAAGGTCAAATAGTGAGGTGCCCTTGAATGATGTCATAACCTTGCCTGAGGCAAGCCATATTTATAGCTGCTGCTGTTATTACTTATGAAGCACCTAGGTTTTCTAGGTGTGGTAAGGTAAAGGTAAAGGGACCCCTGAGCATTAGGTCCAGTCGTGGCTGACTCTGGGGTTGCGGTGCTCATCTTGCTTTACTGGCCGAGGGAGCCAGCGTACAGCTTCCGGGTCACGTGGCCAGCATGACTAAGCCGCTTCTGGCGAACCAGAGCAGCACATGGAAACGCCGTTTACCTTCCCACCAGAGTGGTACCTATTTATCTACTTGCACTTTGATGTGCTTTCGAACTGCTAGGTGGGCAGGAGCAGGGACCGAGCAACGGGAGCTCACCACGTCGCGGGGATTCGAACTGCTGACCTTCTGATCGGCAAGTCCTAGGCTCTGTGGTTTAACCCACAGCGCCACCCGCTGTGGTACCACCCACACCCACACCCGCGTCTAGTTGTGGTACCATACTTAAAAAATAAAACAGGCTTAGAAACTAAGAATAATGGCACAGCACTTTAATAAGGAAGGAAAACTAAAAGGGGAAACCGAGTGGAATAAATATGGGTGATGCAAGTAATTGAATGGTGGTGCTCACACAAGTAGCTGTGGGTCACGCAGGCCCTCCTTGGAGCCTCCTGGAAGAATCCTATGAGCAGCGTGTGAAACCAGCCCTGAAACTGGCACAGTGAACTAACGGGAAGGAAATTGGGATGGGAGGTAGGAATGAAACCATGAGCACCAATCTTATCTGAGCAAAATCTGTCCCCTGCTCTGTCTAGTTAGTGGCTATGCCACAACACATACCGTATTTTTCGCTCTATATGACACACTTTCCCGCCTCCAAAAATTAAGGGGAAATGTGTGTGTGTCCTGTGGAGCGAATGCAGGCTCCTTGACTTCAGCGATAGCAACGCGAAGCCTCCGAAGCGCAGAGGGAGTGCTCCCTCCGCACTCTGGAGGCTTCATGTTGCTTTCGCAGAAGCCAGGAGAGCAAGACTCTCCTGGCTTCAGCAGAGAGGGAGAGCTGCGCAGCGCCCCTTCAGCCAAGCGGGAGGAGAAATGGAAGGGGCTCCGTTTCTCCTGCCGCTTCGCTGAAGGGGCGCTGAGCAGAGGGGGAGAATTTTTTTTCTTGTTCTCCTCCTCTAAAACAAGGTGCGTCCTATGGTCCAGTGCGTCCTATAGAGCGAAAAATACAGTATGTTGTGCTGACTTCTATTAGTTAATTAAATAATGCCTGATCAGGTACTTTCCTTTGTCATTCCTGAAGTTACCACCAGTCATTGGGTGATCCCAACTTCCAGTATAACGTGAGATAGTTGAAAATGTCTGTCTTTTCCTACCATTTGTAATTTTTTAAAACTCCCTATAAGGTTTTTTGTTTGTTGTTTCACAAGAGCAGAATATGTAATTGCTTCTATGCCTTTTTATATATAAAAAAGTAAGAACAATCCTTGTATAAGTTTCTAGCAAAAGTTGCATTTATATTGTCATCGTAAGTCTTGTTGTTTTTTTGTTAACCCATCACATTATAGATTGTTCAAATATTGGCCTCGTGACTGTTTTGCCTCAGGCAGAAAAATATCTTGGGTTGGCTCTGTTTTGAGAGTCTTTTACATCAGGAAGGCTTTGTATATTAGAGGTGCCCTAATATTAAATTCTGTGCTTCTCACAGGTGACATTTTGAAGCCACGTTCATGTAAGTGAAATACATTCCTGAAGGCAGATGACTGCAAGTCTGGGGAAGTTGCATCAACAATTGTTTCTTTGTGTAATGCTTCGATTGCTGAACATTAGATATTGCTTTTCAGATTTTCTTATGAATTAATGGATTCATATGCGCTGCTGCTGCTGCTGCTGCCTTACATTTCCAGGAGAAATATCAGAGTTGTTTCACAAACAAATAAAAGCCAACAGCAAAATAAAAAGAGTTAAAACCAATTATAAAAACACAGCCACACATAATTAAATCACATAGTACAGTGGTACCTCGTGTTACATATGCTTTAGGTTACATACGCTTCAGGTTACAGACTCCACTAACCCAGAAATATTGTTTCAGGTTAAGAACTTTGCTTCAGGGTGAGAACAGAAATTGTGCTCTGGCGGCGCGGCGGCAGCAGGAGGCCCCATTAGCTAAAGTGGTGCTTCAGGTTAAGAACAGTTTCAGGTTAAGAACAGACCTCTGGAACGAATTAAGTACTTAACCTGAGGTGCCACTGTAAAACAACTACACTAAAACATCCATAATTAAAATATATAATAAACAAGCTGATTAAAACACCATAAGAGTTATAGCAACAATCAAATCAAATCAAATCAGAAGATCAAGGAAATATTTGTCTGAACTGGTGTGTCCTCAGGAGCCAAGGAATTTCAATGCAACAGCAGGGAGAGCATTCTACATCCCTGGTGCCACCAGGAGAAAGGCCTGCATGTTACTTCAAACTGGTAACCATAGAGCTATGGCAGAACTAACTGGGTTCCATTTGTTCATCTTAATTCCCTTACCAGACAGTGTGAAGAAGACCAGTGGTGAAGGAAGGGAGGTGCGGTGGGTGCAGTCTGACCCAGGTGTCATCACTGAGGGGGTGACAAAAATAGAAGTTTTTGTTTTTTTAAAGGCTCACGAAACTTTTTAGTTCAGTCAAGAAACGTAATGAAACATGGCTGGCACTGAGTGCCACACTGTGGGGCCAGCACTGACTGCGGGGCCTGCAACGTACTCGATCCATGCGTCTCTTCTGGGAGTGATGTGGTGGCTTGGGCACCTGCAGGCTCCACGCTGCCTGAAACAGCAGCGCAGGGCTTGCACCTGCCCACTGCCTCTCCCTCAGCCACCCTATAGCTGAGGGGGAGGCGGCAGAGAGGCCCCGCCCCCTTGGACGGCTCACCCCACCCGCGGCTGCGGGACGTGGGCACCACACCGGGCACCTGAGCAGCTAGCTACGCCACTGGGGAAGACAGGCTTTCAGGTAACCTGAATAGGTCACTTCCACCCTTGAGGAAGGTTTTGCTGAAGGCTGTTTCCATGTAAAGCTTCTGTCTCACAAAGCAGCACTCCAAGCATTTTAGCAGTGGTGATATTGGATTTAGTTGGAGCACGTGAGGAGCAATGGGGGTACTTTTGTTCAGAGCAATGGTGCACTAAGGGAAATGGCTCGGTGTTAGAAACTGAGATATAAAAGCTAGGAGCTAAATGGCACCTTAAACCTAGGTTGTGGGCGCAGCAACAGAATGCCCAGGAGCTTTTTCTTTATAACAAGAATACAAAGCTGAAAATGAATGAACTACAGCTAAAATATTATGGTCATTTTTCACATGGTCTAGTCGTTCCCCTGCCCACCCCCCATATATTCTTAAGAGGGTCTCTTCTCCAATCTTCAGAGAATAGCTGGAAGTGGGGAGGCAGGAAATGGTCCTCCTTTCCTTCTACTCTGCAGTTTTAATCTGAAATCTTAGGTGCAGTACTGCGCCCAGAGCCCAGAAACTACAGTACTTGCACTAATTAAATTCCCTGCTGCAAAATGTGCATAGAACAATGGGAGTTTCAAACACTGAACTGGTTCCTTTAGCGGCTGCAGCAGAAGTGTGGCAGAAAGGAAGACTTGTGATACCTGACTTCTTTATGACAGACATGTTCCTGTTCACTTTAAAGAATAATACATCCACTTATGTATCTGATAGTGCAATCCTGTATATGTCGCCTTGAAAGTGTGCCCAGCTGTGATCAGTGAGACTTTCTCCCATACAAATGGGTTTAGGATTTCCACTTTAATTGTTGTTCTGTAAGGCATATAATCTTCATATCAGTATTAATGCAAATGTTCCAGCAAGGAAATAGGCATATACTTTGCTTTCTAAATATCTCTTTTATGTTTGGGGGATTTAACTGGATAATTTTCGAGGTGGCTGAAGTAAGTGCTCCTGCAGTTTCTAAGAGAAAATTGAATCTTGTACCATTTTGCATATGAGGATAACTCAACCTTGAAATTTCACTATGAGCCAAAACGCCTCTTTGTTTTGTGTATTAATTACAACTTGGGAGACTTGGCACATGGCAGTAGGAGATAAACATTGCAATGCCATGGAAAGTGTGTTTTTTTTGTTGGTTTGTTTTTGCAAAGCATACATTGCAGTGTTGAAGAGGACTTTTTAGTTAAGAAAGGCAGGGTGGCATAATTGGTTTCTCAATCTCTTATCAGATTAAATAATCAGTTATGGCTGGCCAATCCGATTTAGTGCAGAACACAGTCAATGGGGCATCTGTAATTCTGGTGAATGACACTATTTTTTCTGTTTGTAGTTGACATATCACATTGTCACGAGTATCAGCAATTTCATATTGATTTCCCCCTTCTTGCCATGAATGTATAATCAGGGCCATTGTGTAGTGCAGGGGCAGCCAACTGATACCCACCAGATGTTGTTGGACTACAATTCCCATCATTCCTGACCATTTGCCATGATGGCTGGGGCTGATGGGAGTTATAGTACAACAACAATATGCTTTTGGCTATCTATGGATCCTTTAGTATCCATTGAATTAAATGAAAGTCATTTACCCAAGTAGTAACCTC
Source organism: Podarcis gaigeae (assembly GCF_964106915.1). Taxonomy (NCBI): domain Eukaryota; kingdom Metazoa; phylum Chordata; class Lepidosauria; order Squamata; family Lacertidae; genus Podarcis; species Podarcis gaigeae. Next base: position 69,166,093 of record NC_139686.1, on the reverse strand, counting down.
ACCAGTGAAGTACTTAATGTACTTTTTCCACTCAGCTGACAGGGCAGACGTTACAGAAGTGAAATATTTTGCTGTTGGAGTAAAACTGCTGCTGTTTTGAGTGTGTACATTTGAGCTCACTCTGTGATTGCAAGCAGCTGTCAGACAGAGAAGGGTGTTATTTTTTTGCTCTCACCTAGAATGTTCCTATTCTTATTGCTTGATAGATAAATTCCTTACAGCAAAAGCCGTACCCAAACCCCACTTGAAGCGCTAGTTGCAACAGCCTCCCTTTCTTGCAGGCATTGGCACAGAGCTCTAACAGTTGAACAAACAAGGTTAAATTGCTACAGAGGGTTTGGGAATTCTCCTCATTGCTGGGGCTCCCCAGTGTTTGCAAAGAATATATACAATGTGAGTTAGCTTCTGCTGCTTCTGATCTTCCCTTCAGAAAATGCTAGCTTCTATCAAGGGTTTCACCCCTTACTCAGGTTGCGTTTCACACCATCATTACTAACTATATAGATGTTATTTGCCTTAGGATATAACATTTTCCACTTCAGCTTGTAGAGGGTCAGATCTGAATGGACAAAGTTAGATGCTGCTGGGGAGAAGGTAATAAGATGTTAGTTACAGGGTCAAACAACCCAGATTTGCCTCAGTGGGGAGCTGCAGTGTGTGCAATACCTGTGTTTCAAGTGTGTGCCTGGATGCAGTGATGGGCTGCATGAATCCTGGCAAGGCAGAGGCTGTAGGTGTCCGGTTCCCATGTCCATTGCCTTCCAATGGTGTGGGAATAATGAGGACGACAGGAGGTTGAATGCAGGTGAGCTGTGCAGAAGCACACTGGCAAGCATGCTCCAAACAAGCTGCCGACTAGCTCTGCTGAGGCTCCTTTTATTAGCAGAAGTCAACAACGGGAAACAGTAGTGAAACCACCCTGAACGTGACGGATTTCCATCTAAGCACATTTCCAGCGTTAGCAAATGCAGATGTCAGCAGGTGTTTCCCTAAGATGTTTCCCCCGGTACTTGATTATCGTGTTTTTTGCCCTATAGGACGCACTTTTTCCCCTCCAAAAATGAAGGCGAAATGTGTGTGCGTCCTATGGGGCGAATGCAGGCTTTCGCTGAAGCCTGGAGAGTGAGAGGGGTTGGTGCGCACCGACCCCTCTCGCTCTCCAGGCTTCAGGAAGCTCTGCGCAACCCTTGGGAGACTGGCGCGACTTCGCGCCGGTCTCCCAAGGGTTGCGCAGAGCTGCCTGTATTCCGAAGCCTGGGGCGCGCTAAAGAGCACGCCCGGGCTTTGCTCAGCTCTCCATAAGCCTGGTGAGACCAGCGCGACTTCCCGCCGGGCTCCCTAGGCTTGCGGATAGCGGGCTGTTCTGGGGGCTGGGGTCGGGGGAAGCTCGGGCTTCCCCCACGCCAGCCCCGTGCCTGGAGAGGAAATATTTTTTTTTTCTTTATTTCCCCCCCCCCAAAAAAAAACTAGGTGTGCCCTATGGGGCGAAAAATACGGTACATCTGCGTCCCTGGTCATTCTCCAGCCAAGCTTTATGTCTAGTAACCAAATCTGTGAGAGGGCAAACGGTCGGGGGGGGGGGGGACCTGTTTTCTAGCCAAGAAGGCGAAAGGTCAGGGAGTGTGGGCGCAATGCTCCTTGACACACTGTTGTGTGTCTGGTGCGAGGTTTGCCTTTGCAAAGCAGAGCGTTGCCTCCACACAATGGCTTGCAGAGGTAGCTGTGTTTGTCCCACGGCCAGCTTCTGAGAGTGGTGAACTTGAGCATTGCTTAGGGCTTCAAGGCTGCATTGGGGACCCAAACCCAGCAGCACTGTTACTGCTTTCCATAGAGCACTTGCCAAGGTTGAGGCAACGTGAGAGCATTCATAAGGATGTTAGGATCCCATCCTTCTGTCCTGTGCTCTGAGTGTGCTCTGACTGTAGCCTTCAGTTACATAAATAGAGGCAAGGGCCTCCATTCCAGGTCTGAAATTCAACATGGCCTTTCACGCTGCTAGCTAAGGATGTGATTTGTTATATCTTGTACCACGTTCACTTACTGTTCGCTTGAAGCTAAGCCTGTCCTGGCTTGTGGCTGTTCCTGGTTTGTAGTTTTGCAGCTGTTTCATTCTGGCTTGCTTTGGCTACATAAGATTTGCCATAACTTCCTCCAAGGTTACAAGGGGGAGAGGGAAGGCTCCCTTGCTTTGCCCCTCAAAGGAGGTTTCCTGCTGGGAGGGAGGCAGAGGGATAGGAGAGGCATTCATAGGATCATAGAATTCATAGAATAGTAGAGTTGTAAGAGACCCCTATGGTCATCTCATTCAACCTCCTACGGTGCAGGAATCTCAACTAAAGCATCCATGACAGATGGCCACCCAACCTCTGTTTTAGAGTCCACAACCTCCCAAGGTTGGGAGGAAGCAATTTTGAGTGAGAAAGGTGGTGGGTGGTGTAATGGTTATAAGGGGTTGTTTGTGCGTAAGTTACCGCCACTGCTGGCTAAGTTGCCTGGTTAAGCCTGTCTTGGCTGACAGCCCTTCACTCCGTGGCTGTTCAGTCGCTCGCAGAATCCATCAGTGGGTGTTTTTTGAACCTGTTCCAGCAAAGAAGTTGTTTGACGCCAAGTCTCCTCCTACTCTCCCTGCGCGGAAATCTTCTGCGCAGGGAGGGAGTGGGCAGAGGAGTGCCCGTGCTCTCCCCACTAGTTTTGGGCGAAGAGTCTTGGAGACCCCTCTCCAAATCCCCCATCTGCCCCCCTTCTCTACTGGTGTTGCGCTGATTTCCTTCCCCAGCCGATGAGCTTCCTCTCTCCCTGCTGGGCCCCTCTCCAGCATTGCTCGGGAGCCTTGCCTCCACCTCTGACTCTGATATCAGTTCCCTAACAGGTGGAAAAGGGTTAATCACCTCTCCCCATTTTTGGAGGGGCACAGTTGGCTTCCTAGCTACCCTGACTTTAGGATTGCAAATGGTGCTCTTCTGCCCATGAGTCTGATTTGGCAGGCCCTTGGTCACTCGCAGTTCACACACCCCACCTAACGTGCAACATACAGAAGTAAGGTAGTGCACGGTGCCCTTGATGTTTATAAAGCCAAAAGCTTCACCAAAGAAGCACCTCTGCAATGTTTTGCAGAGTCATAGTTAAAACGTCATCACTGTTGTATGGATGCTCATCAGAACATGATTCGACGATGAGAAGGAAATGCAAGTTTTAAAGTGAAAGATGGGAGGAGCAGTGAACTTTGGGAAGGAGCACAGGTAGCCGTTGCCTTTTCAAACTCATGTCATTTTGGAACAAAGTTACAAGAACAAGCCGTTCAAAGACATGTGCATACTACATATAATTAACATTATTCTACTATGTGTGTGCACAAATGCCTGGTGTTTGGAACCGATCGTGAGAACTGCGATGCTTGGAACTCGCCGTGTGGAGTGGAGACCACATGGGTGGTTGTTGTGACAAATGATACAGCCTTTGAGTGAAGGATTGTCACACAGAAGCAATTTGTCTGCTGTGCTTGTCTGAATGTCTTAACATTTGAACTTGCCCAAAGATATCTATGAAATAGAATAATAAAATAGCTGATGCCCAGTGATACACACTCTGGTGTTGCAGAGCATACTTGAAAGCACACAGTTTTTCATTAATATAAAATAATGGGTTATGACAGAAGAGTAATACATACCGCTTAGCTTCCAGGTTATTTTTTAAAAAATACACAACATCTCCAAGGTTTATTGTCTGAGCCAGAATGGTGACAAGTATATTAAAAATGTGTTAAATCACATAAAGTGCTTAGGGCTGCCATACATGTTTGAGAAGAAATTAAAGCTCCAAAGAAAATAATATAAATATCATTCCTTTCTCTCGGGGCATTGTTTTCTGCTTGATCTGTGTTTCATTGCAATATGTACACTGGAAAGGCTGAAAGGAAAACAATTTTGTTGAAAAACGTTTCCATCACACCCCAAGCAATGATGTGATTCTGGGAGGCACTGATAATTTTCTGCTCTCTGTCGAACTCTGTCTGCTTTTAGACATCATGCAAAGCCACAGTTTGCCTTGACCCTTGGGCTTACATACGTCCTCTTCTCTGTATACAAAGGAAGACGATCAGAAGTTTTTGTTTATGGTGTGTGGCAAACCATAGCTTGCAATTACATCCAAACATGGCAACGTTGGATCCCAAACCATGTGGGCCCACCCCGCCATAGTTTCAGCTCTAGTGCCAAACCATGGGATTGTCTGAGCGAGGGAAGGTTCTCAGTCCCAAATACTGTAGCCGTTCTTAGTTAGACACATAGTTCACAGGACTGGTGTTTCTAAGGTATGCAGGAATTTTCTCCCACACAAATATATTTAGAATTTGTAACATTTCTCTTAAATAACTTTGCATAGGACACCTTTGAATATTTTCATGATGGCATTTCAGAACATTCCAGTTTGTATTTCTCATTTTGGAATGACAGCAGGAATGAAACTCTTCGTTTTGGCTCATTGATCCATCAGTTTTTCTAGCTAATTGATTTACAGTTTGGCAATAGAGGCAGCTCATTTTGTAGTCATTCTTCAGCAGAACTACTCCCTATCACAAGAAGCCTTCTGATACAAGACCTCGTACTTACACAGGCAAAACAGTAGAATATTAATAGAGTGGAATATTATGGAAATTTGCATTTTTTTCTGAATGTGAGTGGTGATGTTCTGTACTGAGATTTCTACCCAAAATATAAGGACAGTAGAGCCTAGAGCACAATATTTAAAGACGTCCAACAGCTCTTTATCCCATCGAAAGACATCAGTGCAACTCCCTGTTCCCTTTTCAAACGACACCAAATTAGATGAGGAATTTGGCGCCTCCGACATTTCCATGGCAATAACACATAAAGAACTCTATGTTGCTGACAATCTGGAGATATCCAGCACCAAATCTACATCTGGACCTTTGCCTAATGTTCCAAAAACTTATCAGAATGATCAGCCTTCTCTACTGTACTCCTGGCGAGACAGGATTGACAGATCTTCCGAATTTGAATCTGGCTCTTTGTTGGCCAGTGATCCACATTTTATAACACATACCTCATTAATACTTCCACAGCCACAGATAGAACCAATAATCCTCCAATTAACCCAGGAGGGAAAGGGGGATTGACAGTTAATGAAACACCATGGGACTGTCCCCCCCACTTGGGGTGCGGTTGGTTGGGTTTTATCTTCTAGGGATACTTACCCTATCAGACCTCCACCTCTTTCCCATACCATTTTGACCCATGAGTCCTGGACCAAGGATGACTTGTTATTGAGGGGATGTTACCCATCTATTGGGGAGGCTAGTATGGGATCTGGGATTTCCACAATTTAAGGGCTAGGGAGGAATGGCGGTGGGGCTAGATATCTCTATCGGCGAAGGGTTTCGAGATGCAGTGATCCTCGTACCCCTTCCAATCTACGCCCCATCCCAAGGCATGAGGGTAGGAAGAGCAAGGATTACACACCTCCGACATTGGTGCTGTGCAATGCCAGGTCCATAGGCAACAAAACCGCCACCATGCGTGACTTTTTTGTCTCACAGGGGATTGACCTGGCTTGCGTGACGGAGACCTGGGTACGGGAAGGCGAAGTAGTCTCCCTACATGAGATAACACCCCCAGGTTTCTCTATCCTCCATCAATCGCGGACTGTGAGTCGGGGGGGAGGAGTAGCGTTGTTATTCCGGGAGGATTGCTCTTTCAGAGCTCTGCCATCACTGGCGATCTCCGGCATTGAATGTGTTGGTCTCGTGTGGGGCACCAAGGAGAGCTTGGCTGTCTGGCTGGTGTACCGACCACCCAGCACACCTGCAGCCACCCTGTCAGACCTGCTGGAGGTGGTGGCAGGCTGGGCCTTGGAGTTCCCAAACCTACTGGTTTTGGGAGACTTCAATGTCCATGCCGATGCCGCTCCCTCCTCACAGGCTCTGGACCTAGTGACTTCCATGGCAACACTAGGGCTCTCCCAGGTTGTTTTGGGCCCTACCCATCAAGCAGGCCACACGCTGGATCTGATCTTTGGGGCTGGCATAGATGTGATCATGCTCCCTGCTGTGGAAGTGCCATGGTCTGATCACTACGCTCTGAAAGCCAAGATTGACTTCCCGCTCCTCCCTGGCTCGGGTGGCGAACCTATTTGGGCTCGTCCGCGAAAACTGATGGATCCTGATAGATTCCGACAAGCCTTGCGGAACCCTGCTCCTCCTGGCGACTCATTAGATGACCTTGTTGAGGACTGGAATAACCGGCTCTTGGCAGCCATTGATGAGATCGCACCTAAGCGCCCTCTGCGACCCCGTCGAAACCGGGCCCCTTGGTTTACTGAGGAGCTCCGGAAAATGAAGCGGGATCTCAGACGGCTAGAGCGAGTATGGCGACGGACTCGTGACGGAGCCTCAAGAACATCTTATAGGACGCTTATGAAAGCCTATGAGATGGCTATGAAAGCTGCTAAGAAATCTTACTTTGCAGCTTCCATTGCATCCGCTAGGTCTCGCCCGGCACAACTTTTTAGAATAATTAGGTCAATAACGTCCTTAAGAGGACAATCAAATTTAAGCACAAATTCGACCCACAGCTGTGAGGCATTCACGAGTTTTTTTGCGGATAAAGTCCTATTGGTCCGCCGTGACCTCCCTGCCAATTTAGATACAGTGACTGAACTGGAGGCCCCTCGAATGACTTCAGGTCCAGTGTTGGACCATTTCGATCGGATACTCCCTACTGATGTGGATAGATTCCTCCAAGTTAGTAGGCCCACCATCTGCCTCCTTGATCCGTGCCCGTCTTGGCTGATTAGGGAGTGTCCAGATGTTGCGCGGACCCCTCTGGTTGAAATTATCAATTTGTCCCTTGACACGGGGACATTCCCAGGGGAACTGAAGGAGGCAGTGGTGTGTCCACTCTTAAAAAAAACTTCATTAGATCCCTTAGACCTATCCAATTACCGCCCAGTTTCAAATCTCCCATACCTGGGTAAGGTAATTGAGAGAGCGGTTGCTGAGCAGCTTGGTAGGTTTCTGGAGGAAACATCGGCATTAGATCCATTTCAGTCCGGTTTCCGTCCTGGTTTTGGGACGGAGACGGCTCTGGTTGCCTTAACAGACGATCTCCGTAGACAACTGGATCGAGGCGGGTCAGGACTGCTGATCCTTTTAGATTTGTCAGCAGCCTTTGACATGGTCGATCATGATCTTCTGGACCACCGCCTCGCAGACGTGGGGATACAGGGCATAGCCCGTAACTGGTTGTGCTCTTTTATCTCTGGTCGGGGACAGAGGGTGGCACTAGGGAGGGAAATGTCGTCGCGCCACTCCTTGGTGTGTGGAGTGCCGCAGGGCGCAATTCTCTCCCCGATGCTTTTTAACATCTTTATGCGCCCCCTTGCCCAGATTATCCGGAGCTTTGGGCTGGGCTGTCACCAATATGCTGATGACACTCAGCTCTATCTGCTGATGGACGGCCACACCGACTCGGCCCCAAACACATTGACCAGATGCTTGGAAGCTGTGGCTGGATGGTTTCGTGGGAGCCGATTGAAACTAAATCCTTCGAAGACAGAGGTCCTATGGCTAGGTCAGGATGGCATGGGGATGAGGGACCAACTCCCTTCTCTTGCAGGGGCCCAATTAGTGCCATTGCCTTCCGTTAAGAGTTTGGGTGTAATCCTTGACGCCTCCCTTTCCATGGAGGCGCAGGTTACAGCAACAGCCAAGGCGACATTTTTCCACCTTCGCCGCATCAAGCAGTTGGTCCCTTACCTTTCCCGCCCTGACTTGGCCACAGTGATCCATGCGACGGTCATCTCCAGGCTTGACTACTGTAATTCGCTCTACGCGGGGCTGCCCTTGAAGCTGTCCCAGAAACTCCAGCGGGTACAGAATGCTGCAGCGAGGCTCCTCACGGGGTCTCTGCCATGGGAGCATATTCACCCAGTGCTTTTCAAGCTGCACTGGCTCCCGGTGGAGTACAGGGTCAGATTTAAGGTGCTGCTTTTGACCTTTAAAGCCCTTCACGGCCTAGGACCCTCGTACCTCCGGGACCGCCTCTCCTGGTATGCCCCACGGAGAGCCTCAAGGTCCATAAATAACAACACCCTAGTGGTCCCGGGCCCTAAGGAAGTTAGATTGGCTTCGACCAGAGCCAGGGCCTTTTCAACTCTGGCTCCGGCCTGGTGGAACGCTCTGCCTCATGAGACCAGGGCCCTGCAGGATCTGATTTCTTTCCGCAGGGCCTGTAAGACAGAGTTGTTCCGCCTGGCCTTTGGCTTGGAGCCAGTTTGATTCCCTCCCTCTCCCCCCCCCTCTCTCTTTTTTCCCCTTCTTTTCCTTCTCCTCCTGCGATGAGGCTACATTTTAATATTTTAATGTTCCATTATTTTAATTGTTGTGTTTTATTTTTGTTTTTAAGTTTGTAATCATTCATCTTGTTTTTATTATTGCTTGTAAGCCGCTCTGAGCCCGGCCTTGGCTGGGCAGGGCGGGGTATAAATAAAAAATAATTATTATTATTATTATTATTATTATTATTATTATTATTATTATTATTTGTCTGTTATTTTGGAGCCGAAGCTAGGTTGATTGTGCCCTAAATCCTTTTAAGCTGACCATTGCTTAGAGAGAAAGCAAGAGTACAGCTGTCAAGAGGATGGCCCGCAGTGCTCCCCGCCAGACCTTCCCAACCCTCCTAGCCATAAATCTTCCCCCAGTTCCTCACAACAACAGCACTTACGACTTGGTCCAGGTTATAACATGGGAAGGTGCAGTTCAAGCCTGCCTTCAGTATAGCAGAATGGGTGGAAGATTTTCCTTTTTAAACACTTACATTTTCACATACAAACAATCAGTCCAACCATGCAATAATGCATATTAACACAATTATCCAATCACCCATCGCAGTACAGCTGAATACTTCTTTACAAGTGTGTGTGTGTGTGTGTGTGTGAGAGAGAGAGAGAGAGAGAGAGAGAGAGAGAGAGAGAGAGAGAGAGATGGATTTGTAATTGTGGTGAACTAAGTCTAATGACCATGACTGGCAAGCATGATATTCTGGCTTAAATTTCTAAAAGCGCCCAACTCCATTTTGCCAGTTACAGATAGGTAGCCGTGTTGGTCTGCCATAGTCAAAACAAAAAAAAATTCCTTCCAGTAGCACCTTAAAGACCAACTAAGTCAGTTCTTGGTATGAGCTTTTGTGTGCATGCACACTTCTTCAGATACACTGAAGAAAGCTCATACCAAGAACTGACTTAGTTGGTCTTTAAGGTGCTACTGGAAGGAATTTTTTTTTTGTTTTGACTATGGCAGACCAACACGGCTACCTATCTGTAACTGGAACTATGGAAGGCACCACATTAAGCCGCATGAAATGGAAGTCCATCAACCTCACCAAGAAACTTGCACAGGTACAGACTGATATCTTCTTTCTTACTAAATGCAAGAACCTGGACATTATACCCAAGGGTCTTAGAATTAAGAACCCTCTACAATCCACGTATCCCACTGAATATGCAAGAAAACTATGCAACACTTTCTCTAAGAAGCTACTCAAACATCTGATCAGCGTTCTCTACTCTAAACAGAAGCTAATAAAGGAGGAACTCCTTGTATTGGACAACTCTATCAGGAACCACCAAGCTTGGCAAGAGTTCCAAAAGGAAAAACAAAACATTTACCACTCTCAACTGGAGCTACTGAAAAAACAGAAAAACAAGAAACTCTGTGTATCTGAAGAAGTGTGCATGCACACGAAAGCTCATACCAAGAACTGACTTAGTTGGTCTTTAAGGTGCTACTGGAAGGAATTTTTTTTTGTTTCAACTCCATTTTGGTGAGATAACAAAGGTGATGGGTTCTGTATCATTCACTCACAGGGAGAATCCTTCTGCACTCTGTCCTCTCTCTGCAGTTCTGTATTTTATTTTATTTTCGCCTTCCGGCCTGTGTTCTTTAAATGCCTATCTACCTTGTTAGTAGACAGAGATGCAGTTGTCTAGATCAGACTGCATTTCATCCTTCAGGTCTAGCTCAGCACTCCCTGGCTTTTCACAAGTCTGCCCACAAAACATTGATTGGCCTGTGTCACTAGGGGACAGACATCCTTTCACTGAGTGCTGGTAGCTTTTCATTATTACAGGGCAGGAGTCTAGTCCTTGGGAGATTTGGATGAAATAGAGCTCCTGCTGGAGTCAGTGCCTATCAGATAACTTTCTTATTCCTCCATTCTTTGTTTCCTTGGAAGATAATGGGAGCTGGTGGCCTCCTGGGTTCCCAATCTAGCTTTTGAAAACAGGTTTTTACTTCTTAGAAATCTGTGCTTGCTGACACCTGAACTGTGCATTTGGGTTGAGGGAAAGGTGTTCAGTTTGTAATTTTTAAAACTTTCCAATAAAAATAAGCATGTGTCTGTACAGTGGCCAGGGTGAGGCAGTGGATCCATGCACCTTGCCTGGTTATGGCTGGGGCTGGGCATGATGGCTGGGACTGAGGTTGAGGCTCTGGAGATGCAGTGGTGCAGCACAGCTGGGGCATCGGCTGGTATGTCTGTGTAGCCCAAATCCCATTGCCACCCTGCCCTGCCCCAGTGCCGTCCAGGTAAGCTGCAGCAATGCTGAGGTTGGTGGGGGTTGCTTAGTGTCTCCATTTCTCTGGCTGTTGTTGCATAGATATAGAATCATAGAATCACAGAATCATAGAGTTGGAAGAGACCACAAGGGCCATCGAGTCCAACCCCCTGCCAAGCAGGAAACACCATCAGAGCACTCCTGACATATGGTTGTCAAGCCTCTGCTTAAAGACCTCCAAAGAAGGAGACTCCACCACACTCCTTGGCAGCAAATTCCACTGTCAAACAGCTCTTACTGTCAGGAAGTTCTTCCTAATGTTTAGGTGGAATCTTCTATCTTGTAGTTGGGAACCATTGCTCCGTGTCCGCTTCTCTGGAGCAGCAGAAAACAACCTTTCTCCCTCCTCTATGTGACATCCTTTTATATATTTGAACATGGCTATCATATCACCCCTTAACCTCCTCTTCTCCAGGCTAAACATGCCCAGCTCCCTCAGCCGTTCCTCATAAGGCATCGTTTCCAGGCCTTTGACCATTTTGGTTGCCCTCCTCTGGGCACGTTCCAGTTTGTCAGTGTCCTTCTTGAACTGTGGTGCCCAGAACTGGACACAGTACTCCAGGTGAGGTCTGACCAGAGCAGAATACAGTGGCACTATTACTTCCCTTGATCTAGATGCAATACTCCTATTGATGCAGCCCAGAATTGCATTGGCTTTTTTAGCTGCCGCGTCACAATCTTGGCTCATGACAAGTTTGTGGTCAACCAAGACTCCTAGATCCTTTTCACATGTACTGCTCTCAAGCCAGGTGTCACACATCTTGTATTTGTGCCTCTCATTTTTTTTTGCCCAAGTGCAATACTTTACATTTCTCCCTGTTAAAATTCATCTTGTTTGTTTTGGCCCAGTTCTCTAATCAGTCAAGGTCGTTTTGAAGTGTGATCCTGTCCTCTGGGGTGTTAGCCACCCCTCCCAGTTTGGTGTCATCTGCAAATTTGATCAGGATGCCCTTCAGTCCATCATCCAAGTCGTTGATAAAGATGTTGAATAAGACCGGGCCCAAGACAGAACCCTGTGGCACCCCACTAGTCACTCTTCTCCAGGATTAAGAGGAACCATTGATCAGTCAGCCAGTTACAAATCCACTGAGTGGTAGCATAGTCAAGTCCGCATTGCACCTTGTCTTTTCCATATCACTTTAGTAAAAATAAAAATTTGCTTGAAATACCTTATCTTTTCATTGTCTGAATGGTGTATTAATAGATCTGTTTTTACCTATTGCATAATGGTCTTGCGGATTTAGATTTTACTCAGTCCATGCTTAAATTACTAGTTAAAAAAAATATTTTTTTCAGAGAAAGGAGTCCTCAGGTGCCTTGAAGACCAGAGAAAAATCTATTAGGGCTGTTATAACTACAGCTTTTGAACTTGTTTGTGATTGTGTGTTAAATTTTAAATGAGAGCCATCCGAGTTTCAATGTCATTGGAAGTTCGGCATACCTCTAATTAATGCCAGGGTGTCTTACAACAACAACAACAATTTGTGTTAGATTCCCAGTGGGTCTGTGCATTCTTCTTGTATTTTGGTTGAGAGTTTCTATTGTCTGGCCATGCAATTACTTCTCCAGAAGTCTTTCTGGCATATTATCTGCATCTGTATTGGAATTGTTTGTAAGATTATTTATTATTATTATTATTATTATTATTATTATTATTATTATTATTATTTTACTGGTTGTTTGCTGCCATAGACTCCTTTGAGAGGGAGGACGGGGTATAAATTTAATAAATAAATAATATTGGAAAACATCTAGATTGCAGCATCTTTTTTATTTCATAAGACAGGCAATGTAAAATTAAGGAAAGAGCAGCTCAGGAAGGACTGAAAACCCTCGGTCTTTCTTTGCTCACATTTCAGAGGGCAGTTTCGAGATAATGTGACTAATGTATTTTGCAGTTGATATTTTGATAGGTTTGTGCAACAGCTACTGCGCTATTTTAGCAATTTGTATATTACTCATATTTATGTGGAGCTTATCTCTAAGCACTCTACCAACAGAACCAGACTGGCTTTGGCTTTGCCAGATGGCAAAGGAACGGAGGAATGGATAAGAGGGGAACAGCTGAGACAAATATCTCTGGGAGAAAAGATGAAAAGAATGAGAATAGTTTGAATGAGAGATGGGAGAGTTCCATAAGAAGGTACCTGTGTGTGTGTGTGTGTGTGTGTGTGTGTGAGAGAGAGAGAGAGAGAGAGAGAGAGAGAGAGAGGTTGTAATGACATAATTTTGTGTGAATAGAAAGACATTATAGGTTTCCTATGAAAGATATGCATGTTTTCTTCCTGCAAATGTAAAGAAAGATTTTGGTTCAATAGCCCAGCTTGTTGTTGATCTGTGCATATGCTGCCTTACTGAATGATTATATGTTTTGAAAAGAGACAAAACATATCACCCCATTGTATCCCGTATTGCGACTACGCCATGTTAGCAAGCAACAGTGTTTTCACATATTCCTGAACGACTGTCTCATCCCGCATTGTCCCTTCATGGATGGCAGCTGGAGAGAGGACCTTTTCAGTTATGATGTCCGATTTATGGCGCGCTAAGGAAGTTCATCTATCACCTACTTGGATGCTTTTTAAGTATCAGGCAAATTTTATTGATTGTTCGTTTTTTATTCTTTCTCTCTCTCTTTAATGCGGACTGCCCAGAGTAATATACAAATTGCCTGGTTGATTCAGTAAATGTTCTTCCTCTTTATATCCGTTGAAGTGCAGATTGTAAGCTCTCCAGAACAGGAAACCTCTGTTTATGTTTTCTTGCAAAGCCTTATGTTACATTGACGGCACCATCCAGTCTTTGTACTAGAGCAGGCATAGGCAAACTCGGCCCTCCAGATGTTTTGGGACTACAACTCCCATCATCCCTGACCACTGGTTCTGCTAGCTAGGGATGATGGGAGTTGTAGTCCCAAAACATCTGGAGGGCCGAGTTTGCCTATGCCTGCACTAGCGGGAGATACCTTGGACTGAACTAATGGCACCTGAAACTTGCCTTTGCCTCTGCCATTTTTCAAAGGTTTCTGCTTCATCTCATGACTCTTAGTCCAGTTGTTACTTTCAGCCCAGGGATTCCTATCCCCATGACATGTTTCCTCCTTGGAATGGAAGCAGGCCCTATGAATCTACGTGATTTGCTGTGACTTCCCTTGTTCCAATTCTGTGTCAATGGTAGCAAAACAAAAATTCCCAATGTATGACAGCCTCACATTGCACACTTTCCATTGAGAGACTGGGATGAAAAGCTTATCATGAATAATGCTGGTTCTAGAAGAAGAAGAAGAAGAGTTTGGATTTGATATCCCGCCTTTCACTCCCTTTAAGGAGTCTCAAAGCGGCTAACATTCTCCTTTCCCTTCCTCCCCCACAACAAACACTCTGTGAGGTGAGTGGGGCTGAGAGACTTCAAAGAAGTGTGACTGGCCCAAGGTCACCCAGCAGCTGCAGGTGGAGGAGCGGAGACGCGAACCCGGTTCCCCAGATTACGAGACTACCGCTCTTAACCACTACACCACACTGGCGTAGTGTGAAAGTAATGTCTAGAATGGCATTTTTGCCACTTAAAGTTTTTGTGGGGGATCCAGTTGATTCTCCTTGAGCTTCTGCTCCAGAAAAAGTATCTAAGAACAGAAGAGGAAGGGAGGTGATTTGCCCTCCCCTGCCTGTTGCAGCCCTCCAGCATAGCTGTCAAGCGTCCCTTATTTGGCGGGACAGTCCCTTATCCCAGCAGCATGTCCCGCTGCTGTCCCTTATTGATGAGGCTTCATTTGGCTGCTGGCTGGACTTTCTGACTTTGGCTCGGAGGGGCTCAGAAGCTAAACATACCTGTGCCCGGAAAATCCCTAATTTCGGCTGCTGATCCCTTATTTTCGAGGCTGTTGGTCCCTTATTTTCAAATCTGTAAGTTGACAGCTATGCCCTCCAGTCTGACTCCCACCCTGTTCTGGAGAACTTCTTGACCCTCCAGAGCAGATTTTCAGGGGTCCTGGGATCTGCAATGGGGTGGGAGATAATGTCTCTCCTCCTCTTCCATTAGCAGATTCCTCCACTGGCTCATTCCAGGGCATCAGTTGGGTGCAACGCTTTGCTGAAGAGGATAGCCTTCTCTGCCTTGTTGCAGTGTGCATTTTCATTCCTGAGCTGTTCTTATGAATGGCAAGGCAAACCAAACCACGAATATGATGAAGCCTAAAATCTACAAATTAGTCAGGAGTGTTTTTAAATTATTAATGCATTCTGTACTTCTAATTAACTTCTGGAAATGCTTTTTTTTTAAGTACCTTATGTATGAATTTGATTCTTAATTCAACCAGAATTTTAATTATTTATTCTCCTGTATAAACCCTTCCATATTGCTGCTTGAAAACAGCAGCACAATCTATTCTTTCAGAGGTGGTGAATGACTTTTCCTTGCTGTAAATATTTCAGCATGTTAGTAATAATACTAAGCATTTACATGCAGGTCTCTCAGATGTGCCCTCAAATGATGTAATAAAGATACAGCCATTGTCTGCTATTGTCAGGAGAGACGGTAACACTTTCAGCATTTATCCATTAGAGATCTTGCATGGCGGCTAATTCTGAATACTGATTTATTTCCAGACAAAAACAGAAAAGAAGGGGATACAGCAGTGCTGATACTGTTCAGCATTCTTCTCTTTGCCCATATGCTGCAGGTAATGTTCTCCCTTCATGGCATATGTCTTGCAATGGCTCCTCCAGAGCCTTTGCTCACATTTGCTTTGCTTCTGTATCACTCGGAGCTGCTGTGTCTCTGCAAATCACTATTAATAGATTGGGAGCGGGACACCGGATTGTGTGTTCTCTTCCTGGAGTGAGTCCCCTGCTCCTGTTGAAGGATACAGCTGCATCAACTTTTGCTATGATGAAGTCCAGGTGGTTTTGCTGCATAACCAGAATTTGTGATCAAGAGTTGGAAACTGACTGCAAATCCCTGACTGGTCTGCACTGCTTTTAATGTTGGTGTTGGTGTTATGTCTCCCATAGCTGTGGTTAGGTAATGCCCACTTTGACCAGTTGACAAGGCAGTTAGAGGATAATGTTGCTTGAAGCTGTTCTGACTTAGACAATACACTAATAATAATGGGATCTGTTCTGGCTGCTTCTTGGGTTCTTTTTTGTCAATTCCGTATGGGCACTTACCCACCTGGGGAAACAAGACCCTGGAAAAAGTGTGACTCGCCACATGGTTTCTGAATCTTGCCTGTTCTGGCTCATTAGAATAGCCAGGTGAGATCTGGTGAATAAAGACTGTCTCAGGATAGCTCAGTCCCATCCTAAGGAATGGCTATTGTTGGTCCATCACTTAACCTAACTGAACGACTATCACCCTGGGCAAAATTTATCATATACAGTGGTGCCCCACAAGACGAATGCCCCACAAAATGAAAAACTCGCTAGACGAAAGGGTTTTCCGTTTTTCGAGGTGCTTCGCAAGACGAATTTCCCTATGGGCTTGCTTTGCAAGATGAAAACGTCTTGCGGATTTGCTTCCTTTTTCGTAAAACCATTAATACCCTGGCAATCCGCACTCCACAAGACGAAAAAAATCGCAAGACGAAGCGACTCGCGGAACGAATTAATTTCGTCTTGCGAGGCACCACTGTATTGACATGGTTCTTGGAAACATGTTAGAGACTGAAATCAAAGTATTATTAGATGAAAAACTGTTGCTTCTTGCTTTCAAAGCTCTCTTCCAAAGGAGGGTCAAAGGTTCAAGGAAAGTTTGATATTTAAGTGTGTATATTTTGCTAATGAAGTTTTTTATACGGGGGCATTGCTCACAGGAAGGTCAAAGATTCATCACAGAAAACTGTTAATTAAGAAGAAATAGACACTTAACCAGGACATTACTGTTGTCCTGATTGGCTAAAAGGTTGTTAGGAAGACTGGGGGGAAAAGTACATAAGCCAAGAGGGAAAACAGGGCATTAACGGAAGGTTGTGGAGTCAGCAATTTGAAAGAGGAAGGAATTAGGAAAGGACCCTGAATCTGAACTAGAGGGCTGCAGATTGATAGAATATGTGTAGTTGGATATGTTTATTTTTTATTTGCTCTTACTAAAACTGTAAAACAAGCTTTTATCTAAAATCACTTTCTCAAAAATTGTTTTAAACTTGCTGTCTACCAAATTCTTTGAGAAAAGAAAGAATCATAGAATCATAGAGTTGGAAGAGACCACAAGGGCCATCGAATCCAACCCCCTGCCAAGCAGGAAACACCATCAGAGCACTTCTGACATATGGCTGTCAAGCCTCTGCTTAAAGACCTCCAAAGAAGGAGACTCCACCACACTCCTTGGCAGCAAATTCCACCATTGAACAGCTCTTACTGTCAGGAAGTTCTTCCTAATGTTTAGGTGGAATCTTCTTTCTTGTAGTTTGGATCCATTGCTCCGTGTCCGCTTCTCTGGAGCAGCAGAAAACAACCTTTCTCCCTCCTCTGTGTGACATCCTTTGATATATTTGAACATGGCTATCATATCACCCCTTAACCTTCTCTTCTCCAGGCTAAACATGCCCAGCTCCCTTAGCCGTTCCTCATAAGGCATCATTTCCAGGCCTTTGACCATTTTGGTTGCCCTCCTCTGGACACGTTCCAGTTTGTCCGTGTCCTTCTTGAACTGTGGTGCCCAGAACTGGACACAGTACTCCAGGTGAGGTACTCCAGGTGAGGTCTGAGAATAGTCTGAGGCCTTTTAATTCACCTCACAACGAAGTGACACATCACTGTAACCAGTACTGAGAGTAGCTTGGGCCAGCTAAAATCCAAAATGTTAAAGGATTGGTTAATGGAGGCAGCCTAACCAGTTAAGAAGAAAGAGGAATTGACTTGGCTGGTTTAATGGCTTTGCTTCCCTCTCATGGGGGAACACCTGGCTGGGAATGGAAAGCCTGCCTTCCTCATGGGTCAATTTCAGAAGATGCTTTGGGAGGCATATGTTCCACCCCATAGGTAAAGGTAAAGGTACCCCTGCCCGTACGGGCCAGTCTTGACAGACTCTGGGGTTGTGCGCCCATCTCACTCAAGAGGCCAGGGGCCAGCGCTGTCCGGAGACACTTCCGGGTCACGTGGCCAGCGTGACAAAGCTGCATCTGGCGAGCCAGAGCCGCACACGGAAACGCCGTTTACCTTCCCGCTGGTAAGCGGTCCCTATTTATCTACTTGCACCCGGAGGTGCTTTCGAACTGCTAGGTTGGCAGGCGCTGGGACCGAGCAACGGGAGCGCACCCCGCCGCGGGGATTCGAACCACCGACCTTTCGATCGGCAAGTCCTAGGCGCTGAGGCTTTTACCCACGGCGCCACCCGCGTCCCTGTTCCACCCCATAGCCTTGGGCAAGATTATATCTTGTCTCCCGTGCTCTGTACCATCTGCATGAAATGAGCAAGGTCCTTAGAAGATTTCAGCTGGGATGTCTTCAGTATGCAGATCATACCCAGCTCTATGTCTTGTTTTCATATTCTGTTTTTTTTTAAAAAATATATATATTTATTAAGCTTTTACAGAAAAAAGAACACATAACAACAACACAAATGGAGAAAAACAAACATAGTCAAAAATATACATAAAAAAGAAAAGGGGAAAAATACAGAAAAATAAAATTACACCAATCTAAAAATAAAAAGAAAAACTCCAACTTTTAAATTCATACTTTAATTAACCTTCTTTCTTGACTTCCTCATGCCTCCCTTTTTTGTGTTCCTCTTTACCCAATCAGATACAGCAAATCCTTACCCTCTTTTAAAACTCATTTCTAATTATTAGAATCATTCTATTATGTCTCCAATCTTCCTCCTTGTATTTTAAACACCTTTAACATATTGTTTACTTTTGACATAATATAACTTTAGTCTTTCACCCTTTTCTATTACATTTTTACATACTTTTTCAAACTGTCACTAATGCCATAATATTGTCATATCCAACATCATTTTAACATTCATATACTTTGCAGTGTTTCTGCAGGTAATCTTTGAACTTCTTCCAGTCCTCTTCCTTGTTTTCATATTCTGATCCCAGTGAGGCAGTAGACGTTCTACACCCATGTCAAGTGCCATTTTTTTTTATTGGATGCAGGTGGAGAAACTGACGCTTAATCTAGACAAGACAAGATTTCCTGTTGGTTGGGGGTTTAGGTCAGGTGCGGGGAACTGGATCCAGCCTGTGAGACAGTACTTTATCTCTCCCACCCCCTTTTGACCAAGAACTGTCACCCTTTCCCCAAATGAGCAACTTTTGCATTGAAAATTGAACCTTGCAAAAATTTGACACACCGCTATAAAAATGATACTGCTTGCACTTTAATGGGAAATTATATAGGTTGTCCCAGAAGCCTTGTTTGTTTTTCCTGTTATCATCTGGCTATGCATTTATGACCTTTGTTGCAATTTATTGGTCCCTTGAGTAAGTGCCACGTTGATTCTCTTGCCTTCTGCAATGTAATTAGAAGAAACAAGAAATGTCCGTTGTACAATTTTTAATGTGCAGATAATTGACAGGCATTATCCTAAATTCATGCTTACTTATGTTCTGCTGCAGAAGGGTCTCTTTTTAAAAAGTGCTGTTTTTAAAAAGCTAAGTTGTATTACCGATGATTCACGGGCAATAATGTAATGGCAAGTTCCCAAAGGGTATGTTTTAAGGGATTAAAAAACAGTGGTTAATAGATATTGGTTCAGAGGCTGCAGCTAGTGCAGAATGCATCTGCTAGGTTGGTTAGTAGGGCAGCCCAATGGAACCACTTTCCACCATTCCTGAAACCCCTTTACTACCTGTTGGTGAGCTCCTGAGTCCATTGTGTGAATACTAGCATACAAAGCCTTAAACAAGTTGGGACCCAAGTATCTGAAAGAGTGACTCCCCTGATATCAACCTTCTTGGGCCCTACATTCGGCAGGGGAAAGCCTGCCAACTGGTCATCACCCATCACGTCACTTTTCAGTTGTCTGAGACTCAGCTCTGGTTGGCAGCCTGATGGAACTGGCTCAAGCACTGTGGTGGGATTTTCTGAAAAGACAGAGCTCTGCTCTCCCCTTTATATACTGTTTATTATGCTGACTTGAAGTTCTCCTAAGGCTAGAGAAGTACCCCAAGTGGGCAGCAAACAACCAAAGAAGATAGTCATGTGTTTATCTTCAAGATAGTCCTGCACTAGCACCAGGTTGACTTCATAGAATCATAGAATCATAGAGTTGGAAGAGACCACAAGGGCCATCGAGTCCAACCCCCTGCCAAGCAGGAAACACCATCAGAGCACTCCTGACATATGGTTGTCAAGCCTCTGCTTAAAGACCTCCAAAGAAGGAGACTCCACCACACTCCTTGGCAGCAAATTCCACTGTCAAACAGCTCTTACTGTCAGGAAGTTCTTCCTAATGTTTAGGTGGAATCTTCTTTCTTGTAGTTTGGATCCACTGCTCCGTGTCCGCTTCTCTGGAGCAGCAGAAAACAATCTTTCTCCTTCCTCTATGTGACATCCTTTTATATATTTGAACATGGCTATCATATCACCCCTTAACCTCCTCTTCTCCAGGCTAAACATGCCCAGCTCTCTCATAAGTGGTTCAGTGGTTGGCATGCAGCCACTATCCAGTATGAGGTGGGTCCCTATGAGATTCTTCTTAGGCTTATCACTCAGAGAGAAATAGCCCAACATTTTCAGGCTGTGCTCTCTTGACATATAGCTTCTACAAGATAATGCTGAATGCAAGAGGTGGATTTAACTCTTTAGAGGACTCAGGCATTCATCTGGCATGAGAGGGGCAATTGCTGAGTACTACCTAAAACCTCATTAAAACCACAGTTGTCTTCCATGATATTCCAGTATAGCTGAGCATCTGGATCAGTGCCAATTTCCTTGTGTAACTCCACTATAATGCAATTGTGGTGAATGATCTCTGGCTTACGGTGGCTGACGTGACAGCTTTGTCTCATAGAGCGTCCCCCCCCCCCCACTGCTGGCAAATCAGAAATAATATTTTTAGTTAGTATGGCACCTGAAAGACTTTGCGTTTTGAAGTCTCTGTGTCCACATTGCGAACTTATTGGGTCTTCCAGTTATCACTATTCTTGTGCAAAGTAAAGCCACTCCCGACATCAGGAGGGGGGGTGGCGGGCTCACGCCCCCATCTACAGCCAGCCCCGCGGGACACAGGGATTCCCGGGTTTCATTAATATTCATCCTTCGCTCCGCCAGCCAATCGCAGGCTTACTAGGGGGCATTTATGGTTGGGGCAGCCCGTGCTCGCCCCTTTCTTTTCTTACAGCCAGCTGCGGTTTCCCACCCACCCACCCTCTAGGTTGTCATTTAGGGGACTTCCGGAGGCGGCGCGAAACAGCAATGGCGGTCCTCTTTGCGCTGTGAAGAGGGGCTCCGCGAAAAAGGGTCGTCCGCTGCGGCAAAGCGGAGACCCATCAAGAAAAACCGCAGGCAGAGTGAGCCTGCGGCCGTGGGACTCGGCGGGCGCCTGGAGCCCCCCCAGAAGCGGGGAAGGAGCCTCGTAAGAGGCTCCGGAACGTGAAAGGGGGAGCGGCGCTGTGAGTTCATCGCTCTTTTCGTGGAAGCAAAGCCGCGCTGCTGCTGCTGATGAGCGCTGACCTTTCTTCTTGAAAGTATCGGAATTGGAGCAACATACCCGTGAGTAAGGGTCCTAAATTTTCTAACTAAATTGAAGAAATTCGGCCGAAAGCGGGAGGCGAGTAACAGGAAGTCAGCCTCCCGACTCTGCTAATTAGATCAAAGCAAGGGCTCGGAAACGAGCTGAAGTATTTAAAAAGGGATTGTCAAAGTGGAAGAAAGGGTGCATTGAGAGACTCTGTATTTTGAAGACAAAAAGGAAAGAACTGTGGGTTGTATAGACTTTTATTCTTTAGAACTATCCTCCAATTTCTGAGCTAAACGGGGCTGAAAGAGATAACCCCGTCACCGGGCTGCCAGTGCATAGAAAAGAACTGTCAAACTGCTGTCAAACTGTTGACATCGTTGCAGAGATTGAAATTGTTGCATAGACTGAGATACAAATATTAAACATTGTTGCATGGATCTGTATTGATACTTTATGGCTGGATTTTAAAAGACTAGAAGTTCTGGAAACCTTCCTTTTGTGTTTGGGAATTATTAAACTCAATATGGGGAATTGAGGAACTTCAATGGCAGAAAATAGTTCCTTTCTTTTTTGAAGCTTCGAAATACTCCCCCTATAGGACTGTGGAAACATAGTTGCATGGGAACTGAACTTTATTGAAACCTTTTGTGGTTCTTTTTATTTATATTTGGGACTTGTTTTTCCCATGGGACAAAAGACCATTTGACCTTGAACAGAGGCAGGTGTGGAATGAGCGGCACAGGGAGAACAAGAGCAGCTAAAGCTAAAGATAAAGAAAAAGAGAAAAAATCCGGGCAACTTTTGCAAACAACTTTAACTCATCACCGCAGATCATCTGTCCCAACTGTGCTGACAGCACAGGAGGTGGAACTAGTGCAGCCTGCTGCAGAAGACATGGCAACTGGAGGATCTGAAACAGTTTTAAAACAAATTTTGGAACAATTGGCAGTCTTAAACCAAAAAGTGGACAATCAAACATCAAAGATTGACCAAGCTACATCCTCTATTGGCAAATTAACTGAACAGGTTTCGCAGCACACCCAGGCAATTGAGAAATTGCAAGGAGCTACGGCTGAAAACTTTAAATTAGCTGTGGAAGCCAACCAAAAAGCAGAACAGGCGAACCTAAAGGTGGATGAAATTAAAGGAGAGGTAAGACCTTTGAGAAGGCAGGTAGGGGAACAACAAGCCTACCTGGCATTGGTTGAACTGAAAAGTAAAGATAGTAATCTCAGGATAAGGGCTATCCCGGAATTGGAACAGAATAATCTAGAGGGATTTTTGACACTTTTGTTCACCAAATTCTGGGGAATTGAGGAAGAAAAGGACTTTAAAATTGTGACAGCCTTTAGACTGGGAAAATCAGTAAAGAAAGATAAGCCCAGAGACTGTTTGGTTGCTCTGAGATCAAGAGAAGAAAGGGATAAGATACTAGGCCTACATTTTAAGAAATCTTTGGAGGTAGAAGGTAAAAGGGCCGAAATTTACAGAGATATACCCAAATATCTCTTGGAACTTAGGACTACCTATATAGATTTGACCAAATTGTTGAGACATAACGGAATTCCTTACAGGTGGGAGTTTCCACAAGGACTTTCATTTACTTACAAAGGAAGGAAAATAAAGATTAAATCACCTGAAGACCAGCAGAAGTTCCTACACGACCACGAGGAGGACCTGCAAAAAGGAGCCGCAGCTTCTTGGCCTCCACCACCACCGGGACCATCTCCAAGAGTTATACCACCAGGACCAGGACCAGCATTACCTCCCCCGGGATCGGGAGGAAGCTTAGATACCCCATTGTAGAACCCGTCAACTGATTCAGGATGTCTCTGCAGCTTCTTAGTTGGAATATAAATGGCGGAAACTCCCCGGAAAAAAGAAGGAAAGTCTTTCACATTTTGAAAAAGGAACAATTGGACGTTATCTGCCTACAGGAAACACATGTGACAAGGCTCCATAGAAAAGTGTTAATTAACAAAAGACTAGGCCAAGAATTTATTTCTTCGGACAAAGTTAAGAAGAGAGGAGTGGTGATTTATGCAAAGGAGAGCCTGTCACCGAAATTTTTATTTAAAGATGAATATGGCCGAATTTTGGCGATTGAAATACAGACGCAAGGAGAAAAAAATTTGATATTAGGAATATATGCTCCAAATGAGGGAAAGTCGGAATTCTTCAGGAAGCTGCACGAGACCATGCTGGATTATTTGGACTATAGCAACATCATTATGCTGGGTGATATGAATGGGGTCGTGTCTGTACATATGGATAAGTCACAAAGTGCTAACATATCGAAAGACGGCAGATTACCCAAAACTTTTTTTGAAATGACAGACAATATGGACTTAGTTGATATTTGGAGGGTTAAGAACCCGCTAGGGAAAGAAGGGACCTTCTTTTCTGAAGCTCATCTGACATGGACACGAATCGACCAAATCTGGACAACTAGAGGACTGGCACCTAAGACTAGAAAAGTGGAAATCTGCCCAAAAACCTGCTCCGACCATAATGCTTTGAAAGTGGAATTGAGACTTAACACAACCGGTACCTTTAGATGGAAAATGAATGACACCTTATTAAGAGATCAGGAGATTGTGAAGAAGGCCCAAAAAACCTTAAAGGACTATTTTGAGATAAATTTGAATACCACCGTGGAAAAAAGAACAATCTGGGACGCAAGTAAGGCAGTCATGAGAGGGTTTCTAATACAACAAAATACGATTAAGAAAAGGCTCTGGAATGAAAAGAAGGAGAAGATATTGGAGAAAATAAGAGAAGGAGAGAAAAAATTGAGATCCAGGCCTAAGTCGAAGGATGTGTTAAGAGAAGTGAAATTTTTCCAGGCGCAATACTCAAAATTGATAAATCAAGAGGTGGAATGGAAAATTAAACAAATGAAACAAAGATCCTTCGAATCGGCGAATAAGTGTGGGAAACTGCTAGCCTGGCAGTTGAAAAAGAGACAAAAGCTTAATACGGTTACAAACCTAGAGATCGAAGGGAGAATGGTTCAGAAACCCGAGGAAATCAGAAAATGCTTCCAGAGGTACTTCAAAGAACTTTATACACAAGGGCCGCAAAAAGCCTCAGAGGTGGATCAATTTCTTAAAATCAATGGATTACAAAAAATACCCCTGGAAATGAGAACAAACCTGAATTGTAACATTACACAGCAAGAAATTGAAAGTGCCATTCAAAATCTCCAACTTGGCAAGTCCCCAGGCCCGGACGGCCTAACCTCCAAATACTATAAAGTTTTAAAGGACTATTTGACACAACCTTTGATGGAGGTTTGTAACCAGATAATGGAGGGAAGGAAGGCACCGGAAACGTGGAAAGAAGCTTTCATCACATTGATACCTAAATCAGAGACTGAAAAGACCCAACTTAAGAACTACCGCCCCATTTCACTCCTAAATGTGGATTACAAAATTTTTGCTGATATTTTGGCAAATAGACTTAAAAAAGTACTAAATGAAGTGATTCACAAGGACCAGGCTGGCTTTCTCCCTGGTAGGCATTTGTTTGACAATACAAGAAATATTATTGACATTATGGAACTTCTACAAACAAATCTGAATACCAGAGCGGTTTTGATTTTTGTTGACGCAGAGAAGGCCTTTGATAATGTTTCTTGGATGTTTATGAAGAAAAATTTGGAAGGGATGGGAGTGGGGCGGGGGTTCGAAAATGGTATAGAAGCAATCTATACAGAACAAAAAGCTAAATTAATTGTAAATAATGTGGTGACAGAGGAGTTTAAAATTGAAAAAGGGACACGCCAGGGGTGCCCTCTATCCCCCCTATTGTTCATTTCAGTTCTGGAGGTATTGCTAAATATGATTAGAAAGGACCGGTTGGTTCAGGGAATCGAGGTCGGAGTGAAACAATACAAATTGAAAGCATTTGCAGATGACTTGGTATTAACACTTCAGGAACCAGTCTCTAGCACTAAAAGAGTGTTAGAATTAATTTCTGATTTTGGTCGGGTGGCGGGGTTTAAGTTAAATAAGCAAAAAACTAAGGTTTTAGCAAAAAATTTGACAGTTACAGAAACAGATGAGTTTTCTAAAGAAATGGAGCTGAATGTGGTTAAAAAAGTAAAATACCTAGGGGTGTACTTGACCTCCAAAAATTTGAATTTGTTTAAAGACAATTATGAGAAATGTTGGTCAGAAATCAAAAGAGACTTGGAAATATGGTCAAGATTGAAACTTTCCTTGTTAGGCCGAATAGCTGCTGTAAAGATGAATGTATTGCCGAAAATGTTATTTTTGTTTCAGGCCCTACAGATCGTGGACAAGGTGGAATGTTTTGGAAAGTGGCAGAAGGATATTTCTAAGTTTGTTTGGCAGGGCAAAAAGCCCCGAATAAAGTTTAAAATATTAACTGATGTGAAAGAAAGAGGGGGATTTGCCCTGCCGGACTTGAGGTTATATTATGAATCTGCAGCCTTCTGCTGGTTGAAAGATTGGATTTTATTGGAGAACACTGACGTCCTGGATCTGGAAGGGTTTGACAATGCGTTTGGTTGGCATGCATATTTGTGGTATGACAAGGTTAAAGTGCACAAATTGTTTAAAAACCATATTGTCAGAAGAGCAATTTGGAGGGTCTGGATAAAATACAAAGACTTATTAGAGAGTAAAACTCCGAGGTGGCTCTCACCGGTGGAGGCCAAGGCACGTAAGAGACCCAACATGGAGGCCCATTGGCCTAAATATTGGGAAATAATTGAAAAAATTGGAGACAATTGGAGGCTGTTAAGTTTGGAGAAATTGAAAACTAAGGTACGAGATTGGCTGCACTATGCGCAAATTCAAGAGGTATTCAAAATAGATAAAAAAGTTGGATTCCAGGTGGAAAAATCGAAACTGGAGATTGAATTGTTAGAGCCAAAAAGTAAACTACTTTCGAGAATGTATAACTTGCTGCTTAAGTGGAATACACAGGATGAGACAGTCAAATCCGCCATGATAAAATGGGCTAAGGATGTGGGGCATAACATTATGTTTGCAGACTGGGAAAGGTTATGGAACACCGGTTTGAAATTCACGGCTTGCACTGCCTTGAAGGAAAATATTATGAAAATGGTATACCGGTGGTACATGACCCCAGTCAAGTTAGCTAAGATATATCATCTGTCTGACAACAAATGTTGGAAATGTGGAGAGGCGGAAGGGACATTCTTTCATCTCTGGTGGACCTGCCCGAAAGTGAAGGCCTTCTGGGAAATGATCCACAATGAACTAAAAAAGGTACTGAGATTTACCTTACCTAAAAAACCAGAGGCCTTCCTTCTGGGCATGGTGGACCAGAGAGTGTTTAAGAAGGACAGAATCTTTTTTATGTATGCTACCACAGCAGCAAGGATCCTGATTGCAAAATATTGGAAGACACAAGATTTACCCACGCTGGAGGAATGGCAATCGCAGTTGATGGACTATATGGAACTGGCTGAAATGACTGGCAGAATCCGAGACGCGGGAGAAGAAACAACTGAGGAGGACTGGGAAAAGTTTAAGGACTATTTGAAAAAACATTATAAGCTGTATGAATGTTAAAAAATGCACCTCTCAGGAAATTCTAGCTTCAGCAAATGTAAGTTAATGATATGAAAATTAAGACACAAGAATTCAGAGGTAAAATAATGAAACAACTTTATTGTGTTTAATATAAAATATATAAGAATTGAGCTACAGTAAAATTGAAAATAGGGAACATGATAAAATGGAAGTTACAATAAGTTTTGAAATAAGTTAACAAATTGCTGATGCTTTATAAGACAGAGAACGCAGGGTTCGGAGGATGTGGGGAAGTCCTATAGAATAGATGGAAAAAGAATATGGAAACTTGTTACTTATACCCTATCTTCTTATAACCACTCTTTATTCTTTTTTCTGTATTTCTAAAAAAGCAATAAAAAATGTTTATAAAAAAAAATAGGTTGTCATTTAGACTTTGCTATGGGCTTTGGCTGGTCGCCGCAAGGGGCCTGGTAGGAGTTTTCCCATTTGGCTAATTGGCTGTATTTTGGAAGCCACTTGGTTTTTTCGCCTACCTCGTAGCAAAACGTCACAACACCTTTGGTTTGGGCGGTTAGGCATTGGCAGGGGTATTATTATGCAAATGAGTTGGGGGGGAGGAACGCCATCACCTCCCCCAAATGATGAAGGGTAGTTTGTTAAAGGACTCCGGGGGCGTCGCCTCGTCCGAAACCTATGGAGGCTAGGGCCTAAAGCGCGCTCCCGAGCGGTAACCCCTTGGGGAGTGCCTAGGGATGTGCATCTCGGGGGCTCCCCCTGTTGGTGCTTAACCCTTCCCGGTTTTATACCGGTTAGTTGGATAGGGCCAATGCCTAAAGCCAATACCGCTCTTACCTGTAATCAATAAAGTTGTGGCCATTTTTCGCCCATTAACCTAAATTCTGGTGTCCAGTGTCTTTATTCATTCCATCTGTGGGAGGGGGCGGGAATCGTCACGCAACTTTCATCCTGTGCTGGAGTGAAAAACCAGCAGTTGCTTTCACTCTTATTTAGTGCACACCATCATTTTCTTCCTTTAAAATTTTGCTGCCATTCTGCAGTGAAAGTGTCTAAATAATGTCTGGCCCTTCCATTCAAATGGCAGAAGCAACCTAATATTTAAGAGGCTGTAACAAAATCCCATTCAGTGTGAGAGTTGCAGAGGAAGGGCTTGTGGTTTTCTCAAAGACCTTTGAGGGAGTTGGAAGTTCATTGTAAATCTGCATCTTCTGTGCAGAAAGACACATTACATCCCTCTTTCGGGACATCTTTTGATTTGGCCCTGACTACTCAGGACTTGCCACCTTTCTCTCCCATCTTAATGTTTGTGCTGTTAGAGGTAAAGGTAAAGGGACCCCTGACCATTAGGTCCAGTCACGGACGATTCTGGGGTTGCGGCGCTCATCTCGCTTTACTGGCCGAGGGAGCCAGTGTACAGCTTCCGGGTCATGTGGCCAGCATGACTAAGCTGTTTCTGGCAAACCAGAGCAGTGCATGGAAACGCTGTTTACCTTCCCGCCGGAGCTGTACCTATTTATCTACTTGCACTTCGTGCTTTCGAACTGCTAGGTTGGCAGGAGCAGGGACTGAGCACCAGGAGCTCACCATGTCGCGGGGATTCGAACCGCCGACCTTCTGATCGGCAAGCCCGAGGCTCTGTCGTTTAACCCACACCACCACCCACTGTTAGCCGCAGCCAAATACAAAGGGATTAAACAAACTAAACTCCTTCTACCATTTTATCTCCAGGGCAAAAAAGCTTTTCCTTCCTAAAGTTTTTTTCTTGTAAGGTACAGAAGAGGGGGCCCAAAAAGAAGATAAAGATGAAAGGGGAAGATTTTGTCGTCATTATGGAAATAGTCTGTCTCTTTTAAGACATAAGATTTTTATTATGTTCACATTAGCAGCTTAAAACACAGCAAGATCATTTTTCCCTGGTGTGTTTCAAGCCATGTTGGCACAGTGCTGCTCACATCAGAGAGGGGGTTTTTGTTTTGTTTTCCAGCCCCTGCAACCCCCCCCCCCAATTCCTATTCATTAAGTTGACATCTTCACTTGTGCCACACCTCTGCATGCATGATGCATGTCTCAAATGTCTACATCATTCTTAAGCATGAATGCAGCTTAAGCTTTCTAGTCCGCCCAAAGTTGTTTTGAGAAAAAAATGTATCAAGCAGCAGAATTTGCCACAGGATCAATTACGGTTAACATCATGTGAATGCAGCTTCAGAAATTAGAAGCAGAAGCACACTGGACATGGAGCAAGCACTAATGTGAACATACACCTTATCTGGGAACAATTTCCAGCATTGCTGCAATGAAAATTTTTGGCATATGTAGAAAGGAAGAAAGTGGTCCCAAATAAGACACGTGGGGAAAGGGAGTTCTGAATATCTTTGGGTACAATCCATATATATATATATATATATATATGCAGGTTTTGGTGTCCTCGGGTGTCTTCCCGTGTAAAAGTTGGGGTGTCTAGGCGACGTTTCGACGAGGTCTCACTCGTCATCTTCAGGCTGGTGCTTTCGGCTTCTTGTTACTGGAACAGAGCGGGATCTCAATGTTTGAGTTCCTATAAATACTGTAGAGGGGGTGTGGTGTCTAGCCTCCAATGTTCTGGGCAGAGAGGAAGTTCCCAGGCTAGTGTGCCTTTTCTTCTTTTGTTCCTTAATTACTTGAGAGATACCTTGAGTGATTTCTTGAGTGATATCCTGAGTACCACTTAGGTGGGTCATTAGGTGTGGATTAGTTGCTAAAGTCTTTGTGTCTTGACCTCTTGAACTTTGTGAAGAGTTTTCCTGAGAAGATGGCTGTATTGCACTTAGTTGTGCTTTGGCTTGGCTTCGTGTATAGGGGCGAGCTGTGGTTTTGTGGCTTGTGTCAGCCAGATCTGTGTAGGGATTGCAGGGGGGTGCAGCATCCGGAGGTGCCACCATGGATTGGCTACTGGATGGTGTCAGTAATTCATCTGTGGAGAGGGTCTGGGTTTGGGTCTGGTGTGGTTGATTGGTGTTGGCGTTCTGTGTGCCTCTGGATCTGGTGTCAGTTTTTGTGGAGAGGGCTAATTTCCAGATGTCTGGCAAGCGGGATGTGTCGTCACGCTTGTTCATGTTGTGAGGGTGTTTCTCTATCTCGATGGCTTCCATGATTATTCTCTTGTGGTGATGTTCCGTGTTAAAGAGCAATTTGGAATCTGCAAAATTAATTTCGTGTCCTGTTTCTTTCATGTGTTGGAAAAGAGAGGAAGTTTTTTCTTCTTTTTTGACGGCATTCTTGTGTTCTGCGATACGTGCATTTATTCGTCTGTTTGTTTGTCCAATGTACGTGGCTGGGCAGACTTTGCAGGGTATTTCATAGATCCCTTGGTTTTCCAACTGGATTTTATCCTTGGGGTTTCTGAGGATATTGGCTATTTTTTGGTTGGTGCAAAAGGCTGTTTTGATATTGTGTTTATGGAGGATTTTGCTAATTTTATCTGTAGTGCCCTTGATATAAGGAAGGAGGGCCATGCCATTGTTTTCTTCTGTGTCTTGGTTTTTGGGGGGTGTTTCCTTTTGGATTAGCTTCGTAATCCTGTTTTGCTGGTATCCATTGGCAATTAACACATTTGAGAGATTCTGTAACTCAGTTGTCAAGTGGTCTTTGTCAGCCAGGCGTTTGGTTCTGGAGATGAGAGTCTTGGCTACGGAGTTTATTTGTGCAGGGTGGTGGTGTGATTGTGCATGTAAGTAGCGGTTGGTGTGTGTTTTTTTCTGGTAGATAGTGTGTCCTAGGGAGCCATCAGGTTTTTTGTAGATTAGGACGTCAAGGAAGGGAAGTTGGTTGTTGGCTTCTATTTCCATAGTGAATTGTATTTTGGGGTGTAAGTTCCACACCTAATGACCCACCTAAGTGGTACTCAGGATATCACTCAAGAAATCACTCAAGGTATCTCTCAAGTAATTAAGGAACAAAAGAAGAAAAGGCACACTAGCCTGGGAACTTCCTCTCTGCCCAGAACATTGGAGGCTAGACACCACACCCCCTCTACAGTATTTATAGGAACTCAAACATTGAGATCCCGCTCTGTTCCAGTAACAAGAAGCCGAAAGCACCAGCCTGAAGATGACGAGTGAGACCTCGTCGAAACGTCGCCTAGACACCCCAACTTTTACACGGGAAGACACCCGAGGACACCAAAACCTGCATTCCTGTACCCGTGAAAATCTACGAAAGCAAATATATATATATATATATATATATATATATATATATTCCATTTGTATAGTGTGCATATCACCAAGTTCAAACACTTTTAAGTCCCATTGATTTCAGCAGAAGAGATTTAACTACGTACTTGAAGGTCTGAAATCAATGGAGTTTAAGTGGATCATACCCTCTGTCACTTCTGAAGAGAGTATCTCCTGTGATGCCTCCCTCAAGATCCCTGCAATCTTATATCTCCAATTTAGCTGAGATCTTCTTATTAGCTCTGCTTTGGTCTGACATTCCAGGTTCAGCAAAGCTTGCTTTGGTCCGAGAGATAGGTTTGCTTGCATCAAAACAAAGGGCTATGCAGTTGATTTGCAAGCTAATCAAGAGGAATGTTTCCGTTTTCAAAATCACTTGTCTCTGGAAAACTTCCCAGTGTGCATGAAGGGCTTCTTTGTCATTAAAAAATGGCACTTGGGCAGTGCAGCTAGGTAGAACCAAAACTGTGGATTGATGTAATGTTGGTGTTTTTCAGACAGCTCTTTTTGTTTAACAGGATGGCTGCATGCCCTGTTAAACATCACATGCCCTATTAAACACCGTGGTTGTGATCCCAGATTAATCCAACTATATCATCTCCTTGTCACAGATAGTGCATTCGGTCGTTGAAACCTTGGAAATGGCCCCTGGTGTTACAGGAAGATATATCAGGGTGGAAGGTGGTGAAGAAGTGAACATTGTACAATAGGGCTGTAGAAGAGAGCGAGCTTCCTGTTATATCTACCCATACTTAGTATGTTTATCTTTCAACGGTGCTGATCTGAAGGACTGCTTCCCTAATAGTTTCAAATCATGAAAAATGGATGATAGAACAATTAATTAGGCAAATGAACCGACAAATGGGATGTAGCATCATCCTTGCAAAGGAGCCCATAAAATTTAGTAGCCCATGAACATTTTTACTAGCTTGCCTTTCCCCACATATCTATGTTAGGACATAATCCATTTTGAGTTAAATGCTTTTAAGTCCCATTTCAGAATGCAATCAGTGATACTTGGGGGGAAATTGCGTGCCTGGTTACTCTGAAGTAAATCCCATTGAGGTCAATGGTATTTACTCCTAGGTTAAGTATATAGGAGTACAGTCCTAAGCCATAGGACCTTCATTGTTTGTGACATATGAACAGCCTGAAAGAAAGGGAGAATTAACTTTCACCATTTAGGAAGTTTCTCTGCCAGGTAGTTGGGAGCTATTATTTCTCACTACAGGCAACCATGGAGTAGCTGCTTGCAAATCTTTTACATAAATGCAAATGCTCACTCAGTCTACCATGGATTATTAGAGAGCAAGGATGCCGGGATGTTGTTAAAAATATGTTGTGACAGTCCCATAGCACGCGATACAATTTTCTCCCTTAAATTCAGAGACACCTAGGGTGTGAATCTATTGCTACAAATTGGTTTCTCTGGGGGACAAGCTAAAGCTAGGCCTGTTTTTTAGTAACCCTCTAATTAATAGATTTTAAGAATACAAGAGAGAACCTGGAGAATTGCAGCTTTACAGAAGTACGGAGAAGAACAACTTAACAGCAGAAATAGGATCAGTTCCTAGAAACAGGCAGAAAGATACTTTGCAAAGTTATCTGTGAAGGAATTGGGCTTTGCAGCCTTGAACTCCCTGTGGATTATATGAGAATGCATATTTTTACTTATCTATAGCATGGTGCGCTCCCGTCGTTCGGTCCCAGCGCCTGCCAACCTAGCAGTTCGAAAGCACCCCCGGGTGCAAGTAGATAAATAGGGACCGCTTACCAACGGGAAGGTAAATGGCGTTTCCGTGTGCTGCGCTGATGCTGGCTCGCCAGAGCAGCTTCGTCACGCTGGCCACGTGACCCGGAAGTGTCTGCGGACAGCGCTGGCTCCCGGCCTATAGAGTGAGATGAGCGCACAGCCCTAGGGTCTGTCAAGACTGGCCCGTACGGGCAGGGGTACCCTTACCTTTACCTTTATAGCATGGGAAATGGGTGTCAAGTTGGCCGGGCTTGTTTCAACTTGCAGGGGGATTATAATGATAACTTGGAGACAAAGGGCTTATCTACACTTAACTGTTGCCCCCACTCTTTCCAAGCACTTAAAAGCTCTGTATCCAAGTGCTTCCTCACTCTCGAGAAAAGAACCCCTCTTTAGCTCTCAATTGGAGCAAATGTCAGTTCAGGTTTTCTGCAGATTGCCGTTTGTTCTGATTGAGCTTTAAAGAGCAGATTTTTACAAAGAAAGATCCGCAGCAGAAAAAATGGGTGCTCGGACACAGAGCTTTAAAGTGCAGGCCGTGCCTGGGAAAAGCAGAGAAAAAGTAAGTTGTGGATAAGACCCTAGTGATTGCCCCAATGGTCTAAACATAAAGATATGTGTGTCCATTGTTTTGTATGCCCAGAACTGAACAGCCATCACGGAAGAGTGGCAGATTTAAAAGCACCAGACTTCCTTTAAAAGCAGTTTTAGGGTCTGTGTGGACCAGAGATAGTGGATGCATTTTCATTTATCTTGTTTTGTTAATTTTATTCCAAAGGGGAATGTACTAGTTTTCAGTAACGTATGCTCACCTTTCTCTTAAATTCCATTCTTTTCTTCTGTTTCAATAAACTTCAGAATTTGTTTCAAAAGCCTGGTGTGGCCTCTCTTAACACCCTTATGCCTGTAAGTCCACAGTACCTAAAGAGACATCAGGGAGACTCCAGAAATGTTATTTAGGCTGATTGATAAAGGGGGAGCATTATATAATAATTGCATTCCTTTATCTGTTAACCCACAGAGCCTAGGACTTGCCGATCAGAAGGTTGGCGGTTCGAATCCCTGCGACGGGGTGAGCTCCCGTTGCTCGGTCCCTGTTCCTGCCAACCTAGCGGTTCAAAAGCATGTCAAAGTGCACGTAGATAAATAGGTATCACTCCGGTGGGAAGGTAAACGGCGTTTCTGTGCGCTGCTCTGGTTCGCCAGAAGCGGCTTAGTCATGCTGGCCACATGACCTGGAAGCTGTACATCGGCTCCCTTGGCCAATAAAGCGAGATGAGCGCCGCAACCCCAGAGTCGTTCGCGACTGGACCTAATGGTCAGGGGTCCCTTTACCTTTTTACTATCTGGTAGCAACAAATTGTTTAAAGGGAAACGGTGAGCTAAGCAGACTCGATGACAGCACTACAAATGCTTGCGCTTAGTGACATTCCCCGCAGCGGGTAATTTCTGAATGCATAATTTTTAGCCACAAAATTGTTCTTTTTACATCAGAAGGGAGAAAGGGCAGAATGCTGCCCTTTGAAAATAATGCCTTCATCACAGTGAACTTGAACTTGAACACAGTGAATCTGGGGACAGGGACATAGCCTATATAGATTCCATAAAATTCAATAGAAGGAATGAGAAGAGACCACCTAGAGCTGGGGTAGCCAACCTGGTACTGCCCAGATGCCCAGTAGCCAAGGATTATGGGAGTTATAGTCCAAAAACATCTGGAGGACACCACATTGACTAACTTTGACTTAGAACAGAAATGGGGGACCTTTGGCTTTTCCCATGTTGCCAAACTACTATCATCCCTAGTCATTGGCCACATTGGTCTCCATCCCCATTGTTCATCCTGGACACTGAAGTCCAGCTCTGAGGGCCTTCTGGCGGTTCTCTCACTGTGAGAAGTGAGGTTAAAGGAAACTAGGCAGAGGGCCTTCTTGGTAGTGGCGCCTGCCCTGTGGAACGCCCTCCCGCCAGATGTCAAGGAAATAAACAACTATCTGATTTTTGGAAGACATCTGAAGGCATCTGTTTAGAGAAGTTTTCAATGTTTGTTGTTTTATCATGTTTTTAATATTCTGTTGGGAGCCACCCAGAGTAGTTGGGGAAAATCAGCCTGATGGGCGGGTATAAATAATAAAATTGTTGTTGTTGTTGTTTTGTTTTATTTTATTTGCTGCTAGGGGTGGTGGGAGTTGCAGTTCAGCAGTACCTGGAAGATGAAAGGTTCCGCACTCCTGACCTAGAGCATAATAAGAGCCCTGAGGATTATATAGCCTGGCATTCTGTATCCTATGGGAACCACTCTAGATGCCTATGAAATGCCTACAGTCAGGATGCACCCATTTGCTCTTCAGTAGAATACAGAAGTGTCTTATTGGCTATTTGCATTCTTGATGAGCACCAAAGGCTATTTTAAACAGGCATGTTACTTGCACATGTAAATGAGCCATCGGAGATTAATCACCACAGATGGAAGTTTTATATCACCCGGTGTCAGATCTGGAGGGGAAAAAGTTAAGTGCGGTGAGAATGATGTCGAAAAATAAGAACCTCTTTTGGCAAAAAATCCTCTTCTGAATTGAAAAATTGGAGGACAGGGTTCAGTATAACCCTAGAATCACTGCAGAGACAGCCTTGGGAAATGGTGGCAATTTCTCCCCATAAAATAATTCCCATTGGGGGCTTTGCATATAATATTTCTGTAGCATTGTTTACACCAGAGTCATTTTTAAAAATATTTTTCCATGTTATCCTAGAGATAGGCAGCTGTTCATTTCTCTCTCTCTCTCCCTCCCTCTCTCTCTCTCTCTCTCTCTCTCTCTCTCACTGTGTACACATCCCCATTTATTCTGTGTCCAGTACACTCCCACTACCAGCTTGCGAAGTGGTGTCACCTGACCTCAGTCACAATCGAAATCTATCCTGTATCTACCCTGTTGTAAACTCATCAAAAATGCAGAGGTTTGATGTATTTTTCTCCAAACCAGCTTCTTTCCAAACTGAGAAAAAGATTAACCTATCTGGTAATGTGTACACAGCTCCCCCACCTCAAAAAAAAAAAAAAGTCTCTAGTGAATCTCACTAATTTGTAAAGCATGAATCAAACCTACCAAGGGAGCTGCAAAGTATGTCCATGGAGGCTTGAAGACTTAATAAGCATTTGTATTGCATTAAAATTGTTCCACATATATTGTCTTGGTAATCCTTACAACAAACCCAGAAGGGACGTTGATATTGTTATCCACTTACGGCAGATGGGGAGCCAAGACGGGGGGGGGGGGCTGCCTATCAATATGGCGGCTGCTTTTTGGTGATGTGATATTCTTGGAACTGGAGACTTCCCAGCTTGCAGTCTTCAGCATTAGGCTGTGACTTCCCTCTAACATCAAGAAGATCCTTCCATAATTTGGCCAAGGACAGTCATGTCACCACAAGTGACATTTTAGAGGTGGGGACAAATAGGACCACTCTGTTTTCCCGAAGTAACTGCACACCTGTCTTTGAAAGGGCATAGGCTTTTGCTGGGAGAAGGGCAATGACAGGCCTTCTTGGGAGAAGGGCAATGACAGGCCTAGACAGCATCTTGAGAAGTAGAGACATCACCTTGCCAACAAAGGTTCGTATAGTTAAAGCTATAGTTTTCCCACTAGTGATGTATGGAAGTGAGAGCTGGACCATAAAGAAGGCTGATCGCCAAAGAATTGATGCTTTTGAATTATGGTGCTGGAGGAGACTCTTGAGAGTCCCATGGACTGCAAGAAGATCAAACCTCTCCATACTGAAGGAAATCAACCCTGAGTGCTCACTGGAAGGACAGATTGTGAAGCTGAGGCTCCAGTACTTTGGCCACCTCATGAGAAGAGAAGACTCCCTGGAGAAGACCCTGATGTTGGGAAAGATGGAGGGCACAAGGAGAAGGGGGCGACAGAGGACGAGATGGTTGGATAGTGTTTTCGAGGTTACCAGCATGAGTTTGACCAAACTGCGGGAGGCAGTGGAGGACAGAGGTGCCTGGCGTTCTCTGGTCCATGGGGTCACGAAGAGTCGGACACGACTAAACGACTAAACAACAACAAACAAAAACGGGCTTTTGCTGGCAAAAAGACTAATATTGTCACTCGAGCAACATGAGTGCTGACACTTGTCTTGGTCTGCAAGTGTATTGAAACAGTAGAGCCCTGCTCAAAATACACCACATTCTCTATCCAAGTAACCACCAAGAAACAGTCCAGTGAAGTAGACCAGTGATGTGATCCGCGTACCACAACAATATTGCCTAAATAACGCATCTGTTAAGGACATGAATTTGGAAACACTTGGAAGCAGTCAGGTTCCCCTTACTTTTGCATGTTTCCTAAAGCCCAGTGTAAGGGTGAGAGACTGACCCCCCACCTTCACCCCCAAGGTATGCCAGAGAACTTGGTAGGAAGGCAGAGTCCTGAATCAAGACCCTTGACTCTCCCAACCAACACAAAGTGGCTCAGAGATCCTCAGCGGGTGAAAGACTTGAGGAACAGGAGGTGTATCTCACATTATTCTGGGCTGCCAATGCAGGTGGTTGCAAGAAGAAAATTCACTGTTGCTCCTGGACACTGTGATTTCATTTCTGGGCAAACCCAGCTGTTCGACAGTGGAATTTGCTGCCAAGGAGTGTGGTGGAGTCTCCTTCTTTGGAGGTCTTTAAGCAGAGGCTTGACAACCATATGTCAGGAGTGCTCTGATGGTGTTTCCTGCTTGGCAGGGGGTTGGACTCGATGGCCCTTGTGGTCTCTTCCAACTCTTCAGTGATTCTATGATTCTAGGTTAGGACAACCCTGGGCAAGATGCCCTTAGGGGGTGGTGGAGCTCCCATGTGACTGCTAGTGGGTGATCCCGGGTGGGTGATCCAGGCCCACCTAGCACCTCTTAGGTAGGTGGTCCAACCCCCACAGCCCAGGGGAACTCACCTGATGATGGGGCAAGCAGCAGCAGCAGCAGACAGGAACGAGTTATAGGGCAGTTTCTGTATAGTTGTCCATCCCAGGAGAAAAAATTGTGCCCTATGCATTAAAAAAAAAAATGTATTGCAGTTTCCTGCAATGGAATAAGATAGAATAAGATTCCCTGGTCCAAATCTCTTGCTTCGAAAAGGACATTGGGAAGCAACTATGAAGGTGAAAACAAAGTTATAAAAATGTCTTATTTTGAATGCATGGTGTTTAAACATAGTTGTCAGCTTTTCCTTTTTCTTGCGAGGAATCCTATTCGGAATAACGGAATTCCCCTTAAAAAAAGGGAAACGTTGACAGCTATGTGTTTACAATGTGTCAAATGTATTTTGCTTTGCTTTTTAAGTAGGGAAATAGCATAACGTTGGAAATGTCCTAGCAAAACAACCTATGAAGGTTTCATTGACAGGTCACACAAGATAAGGAAAGTCATTCAAAACACATTACTAAGCTGAAGTCTGCACGCACAGGTAGGAAGGTGCAGACCTGAAGATAGTGTAATCAGTTGCCTTTGGGGCAGCTTTTTCCATTAAGGGCAGTTTTTAAAAGGGGGAGAGGATTCGAAAGGGCCCGATTCTTTCAAAAGGTGCAAACACTGAAACCAGGAGTGTTTTATTTCCATCCCTTACCTAAGATCAGAGATCACATTTGGGTAATAGTCTCTTAAATCAGTGTTTCCCAACCTTTTTTGGGCAAAGGCACACTTGTTTCATGAAAAAAATCTCGAGGCACACCACCATTAGAAAATGTTTAAAAAATTAACTCTGTGCCTATATTGACTATATATAAAGTAACTCTCTTTAATAGGCATCAAATAAACACAAAGAAAGTACCGGTATTTTATAATTACTTTATTATGAAATAGTAAGTACCGTATTTTTAGGACGCTCCGTCCCATAGGACGCACCTACTTTTTTTGGGGGGGGGAAATAAAGGAAAAAATCTTTTCCTTTATTTCCCCCCCCAAAAAAACCAGGTCGGATGGCGGTGCTGCGCCTCCCCGCTGTCCCCCGAGCTTGTGGGGCTGGCCCATGTTTGCCTGGCGCGAGGGGCGCTCTGCTTCAGGGCGCCCCGCGCATCGGGCGGCAGGCTACAGTCCGCAGCATGGGGAACCCTCTGTTTCAGGGCGCCCCACGCGCCCCCACGGGTGCGCAAGGCTTGCCAACACGAGCGCGGAGCACGGGGCGTCCTCCGAAGGGCGCCCCGTGCTCTGCGCCGCCCGCAAGCCTTGCGCTCCTGGGGGGAGATCCCCCGGGTGCGCAAGGCTGGCCAACACCAGCGCGGAGCACGGGGCATCCTCCGAAGGAACGCCACCATCCCGCTGTCCCCCGAATTGGTTAGAAGGCTGGCGGGGGGGGGGGAGAAGCCTGCTTTTCCCCTCGCCAGCCCCGCAAACTCGGGCGACAGCGGGAGAGGCGTAGCGCGCCCTTCCCGCTGTCCCCCGACTTGGCTAGAAGGCTGGCGGGGGGAGAAGCCTGCTCCTCCCCGTCGCCAGCCCCGCAAACTCGGGAGACAGCGGGAGAGGCGTAGCGCGCCCACCCGCTGTCTCCCGACATGGTTTGGAGGCTGGCGGAGGGCTTCCTCCTCCCCCAGCCCCGCAAGCTCCCAGAGCTCTGGGTCCCGTTCTGGGGGAGGGGGAAGCTCGGGCTTCCCCCGCCCCAGCCCCGCGTCTCCAGCCGGGAGACGGTCGCGCTTTAGCCCCGTGCGTGCTCTCCCAGCTGGAGAGGTGACGCGCGCCTATGGAGGCTCCTGCCATAAGCGCGTGTCACCTCTCCAGCGGGGAGAGGGTCGCGGGGGGCTGCTTTAGCCCCGTGCGTGCTAAAGCAGCCCCCCGCGACCCTCTCCCCGCTGGAGAGGTGACGCGCGCCTATGGCAGGAGCCTCCATAGGCGCGCGTCACCTCTCCAGCTGGGAGAGCAGGCACGGGGCTAAAGCAGCCCGACTCGCCCGCCTCCCTCCCACGGCACACCCGGCAACTTCTCGCGGCACACTAGTGTGCCGCGGAACACCGGTTGGGAAACACTGTCTTAAATGATTCAGTGCCTCAGCATATTGTTTTCCCAGACGTTCGCCTGGAAACAAGCAACCACACACAGTTTGCAACTGGTATAAACCATAGCTCATTGGTAGAAAACGTGCCTTGCATGCAGAAGGTTCCAGGTCCAATCCCTGGCATTTCCAGTTAAAAGGTTCAGGTAACAAGTGACAAGAAGGGACCTCTTTCTCTGCCCCTGCAGATCCGCTTCCAGAGTAGATCATGCTGGTCTAGATGGACAAAGAGCCATTTCCTACACTCTTAGCTTTTCTTTGTTGGCTTTAAAATGTCAACCGTTTTCTGTTTCAACATTTTTGAACTTAACTATTTTGGGGAGAGGCTGCCAGGCAAAATAAAACGTCGCTGTGTTCTATGTGATGCTCTGATGTGATCAAGAAATGGATCCCAATCTGGTCTATGGAGACATTGGCTGACTTGACTCTTGGTCAAGTCTGAGGTCACCAGGGAAAAGAGGCCAGGTTAGCTCCCATTGTAGTGATGTCTCTGAGTGTACTCCTTACTTTCTTGTGAGTGAATTAATACTTTCCATTCACTACTGTGGGCAAAAGGTTAGCACTACTTTTGGAGACACAGTTGTGCTGGGGACAGTAATAATAATAATTTATTATTTATACCCCGCCCCATCTGGCTGAGTTTCCCCAGCCACTCTGGGCGGCTCCCAATCGAGTGTTAAAAACAATACATATTAAAACTTCCCTAAACGGGGCTGCCTTCAGATATCTTTTAAAGATAGGATAGCTGCTTATTTCCTTCACATCTGAAGGGAGGGTGTTCCACAGGGTGGGCACCACTACCGAGAAGAGCCTCTGTCTGGTTCCCTGTAACTTCTCTTCTCACAGTGAGGGAACCACTAGAAGGCCCTCGGCGCTGGATCTCAGTGTCCGGGCTGAACGAAGGGGGTGGAGACGCTCCTTCAGGTATACTGGGCCGAGGCCGTTTAGGGCTTTAAAGGTCAGCACCAACACTTTGAATTGTGCTTGGAAACGTACTGGGAGCCAATGCAGATCTCTCAGGACCGGTGTTATGTGGTCCCAGCGGCCACTCCCAGTCACCAGTCTAGCTGCCACATTCTGGATTAATTGCAGTTTCCAGGTCACCTTCAAAGGTAGCCCCACGTAGAGTACATTGCAGTAGTCTAAGCAGGAGATAACTAGAGCATGCACCACTCTGGTAAGACAGTCTGCGGACAGGTAGGGTCTTAGCCTGCGTACCAGGTGGAGCTGGTAGACAGCCGCCCTGGACACAGAATTAACCTGCGCATCCATGGACAGCTGTGAGTCCAAAATGACTCCCAGGCTGCGCACCTGGTCCTTCAGGGGCACAGTTATCCCATTCAGGACCAGGGAGTCCTCCACACCTGCCCGCCTCCTGTCCCCCCAAAACAGTACTTCTGTCTTGTCAGGATTCAACCTCAATCTGTTAGCCGCCATTCATCCTCCAACCTCCTCCAGGCACTCACACAGGACCTTCACCGCCTTCACTGGTTCTGATTTAAAAGAGAGGTAGAGCTGGGTGTCATCTGCATACTGATGAACACCCAGCCCAAACCCCCTGATGATCTTTCCCAGAGGCTTCATATAGATCTTGCCTTCTATCATTGTCCATAGCATCACTGGGGGGAGATCAGGCAGCAAGAGTGGGGCTTAATGTTGGGGGGCGGTGGGATTGATTGAGCAAGCGCAGGGGTGTGGTCTCACTCCCAAATGGTGTTTTTGCCATTTGCAAACTCTGTTTGTACACTTTGATCCTATGAGCTGCCAAAAGGCCATAACTTCTTCCACCCGCAACCTTCTTGCACCGAGACAGCAATCTATGCTGATGGTGTTATCCTGACCATAGGCAACTTCATTAACTATGTGTCAGTGTGCTTGAAAGACTCAGGATTCCTTACTGAAAAAACCACCTCATTCAGGGGCCAACTTTGATAATCTTTGGTAATATGGCACCCTGAATGAGACCAAAATTTGGTGCCCCCAAAGAGATCGTCTCAATTTTGGCCCTTCTCAATTTTGCACCCCCTCAGCTTGGCGCCCTGTGCAGGGAAACCAACTGCATCGCTCTAAATCTGGCACCGCCTAATGTCTTTTAAGTGGCCAGTTCAGCTCTGTGACAGGTCACGTGACCTACTGGCCGCAGTAGATTTTTAGCTGACAGGAAGCAAAAGTGCAGAGCAGTGCCTTCCAGATTTCCTGTCTGCGTGTCAGCCATTCTCACCCCTTCGGCAGACCCCTATTTCATTTGAGTTCCTGGCTGGCGCAGACAGCAATTATGATAACCATCGGCAGTCAGTTGCAGAGCGAGAAGGAGAAAGGGGATTGGGGGGGGGGGCAACCAAGACAGGGATACGTAGATAAGATAAGAAAGAGACAAGCGAAGAATAGGGGGTAAAGGTGTGATTACTTTGAGAATTATTCATTGCAAATGTATCTGCACATTTTTACTCTCTATTTTCCCCCCAAAGGTGGGGGGGGGCCTTGGTTTGTAACCATTGTAAAGACTGTACTTTATATGCTGTTCCATGACACACTGTCTTTAAGATGCACCCAGAGTCGAGCTGGCTAATTAGCAGAAACCCACAAGATCTCTTTGGGAGATCGTATCTAATTAACTTTCCAAGTCATCTGTCACTTTTTGATGATGCTTTCAAAGTATGTTTTCCCTGAATGAAGACGTGTGCTTAGGAATACCTCTGTCTAGACATATTTCCTTGCATATTCCTGCCTGAATTAAATTTTTAAGTACTAGCCTGTGGCAATCAAAGAATGTATGCTCTGTACTTTCAAAGTAATCACCTTTCCCTGTTACTTTCTCTCTTTTTTATATCTAGTTGCTATTACTGCAATACTAAAAATCCACAACCCCCTTCTAAATAATCTCTGCAGTTTTAAATGTAAACGCAGCACACAATCCTGTGAATGCTTATGGTGAGTTAAGCCCTACTGACTTCAGTGAGACTTGAGGTAAAGGGACCCCTGACCATTAGGTCCAGTCGTGACCGACTCTGGGGTTGTGGCGCTCATCTTGCTTTTTTGGCCGAGGGAGCCGACGTACAGCTTCTGGGT
Source organism: Podarcis gaigeae (assembly GCF_964106915.1). Classification (NCBI taxonomy): domain Eukaryota; kingdom Metazoa; phylum Chordata; class Lepidosauria; order Squamata; family Lacertidae; genus Podarcis; species Podarcis gaigeae. The sequence goes on along the minus strand of NC_139686.1, from coordinate 69,123,214 downwards.
CAGGTGGCCAGCATGACTAAGCCACTTCTGGCAAACCAGAGCAGCGCACAGAAACGCCATTTACCTTCCCGTCGGAGCAGTACCTATTTATCTACTTGCACTGCATGTTTTTGAACTGCTAGGTTGGTAGGAGCAGGGACTGAGCAACGGGAGCTCACCCAGTCGCGGGGATTCGAACCGCCGACCTTCTGATCAGCAAGTCCTAGGCTCTGTGATTTAATCCACAGCGCCACCCGCTTACTCTGCAGTAAATGTGCACAGGTTTGCACGCAGAATTGGGAAATGAGGTACATGGGACTTACCACTAACTAAACCTGATTAGAATTGCCTGTTTTGGCTGACAGTAGTCTCTTCAGCAGTTTATCAGCTGATGATTTTAACCTGCTGAAAATCACTGCGCTTTCTCATGTGGAAAACCTTGGGCTATGCTGTGGAAATATGTGTTCAGCTGAAATGAAAAGTTATTAAATCAGAAGTGAAGAGAGGTGGGGGTGGATTCAAAGGAATGATCTGTTTGTTATTCTGGAGAAAACAATTTAAAGCACTCTTTAAAGCTTAGCAAAATTACTTGAAATCTTTCTGAGGAACAAGCAACCCTTTTCATCTGGCCTCCAAGGATTGAGTTTATCTTTTGGATCTAGTTGCTGCAAAACACTGATAATGCACAAATTCCACGAGGCGTTAAATATCTGTCTACCAGTGGCTTGCAGAATTAATCAAATTACCTTTTAAAGTTAATGCAGTCGGTGAGAAGAGCTTAATGATATTCAAACCCTTCATGGTAATAATTACAGATGGAGAGGGTCAGTCAGTTGAGAATTAATGCAAAAAGTGCTCGGAATGTTAATCTGAATTAATGTATTAGAGTGTTTATAACGTGTTAGGAAAGTTAGCAATGAAAATAAGAAATCGTTTGCTTTCTTTTGACAATTGCAACAAACCTAAGTTTGGATTTGAACGATTTAAGTGTGGCTGCTTATAAGCAGCAGAAAATCAAGCACAAGGAGGGAGAAAGCGGACTAAGGAGGTTAGGCTCATATTTTGAGGAAAGAGGCTGGCTTACACAAGCAGCAGATCCCATGGTGAAATGTTTCCCGTACATATTCAGACCCTTGGGACTCACATCTTTGAATGAACTGCCACACACTGCTAAGTAAGTTTAAAAGCTTTACTTACTAAACCCAAAGGTCTGATTCATGCATTGTTCTATGCAGCAGAAAGGAGAACACAGGTGGATTCCTCTTGGGAGCAAAATATGCAATATAGTTTCAGACAAGTGGTCTGAACTTTGAGCAAGTTCAGATATGTCTGTCCTGGTGGATTACTTGGCAAGAATAGAATATGAAAAGGACATGAAGCAGATACACTTCCTCCCTCACTGGAGTAAGGGGTGTGTGACCTAGCTGAGTCTAGGAAGAGAGTTCTGTGGTCTTAACCCTTTAATGCACTAACTAGCACTCATTCTTAGTTATATATGACTGCAATTTCTGACACATTCACATATTTGAATTCTCCTCTGCCTCCTGGCAATCGGATGTACAATCCACACAAAAAAATTGCCCAGACCTGAACTGAACCTACTTGCTTTGTTCCATGTTTGTTGTAACACTTCTGTTTTCTATGGTTTTTCTGCTCTCATTGCAACCACAGTCACGTTCTTTAAGTGTTGCAATTCTCAGCACCATTTCTCTCCCCCTTTACTTTACTGCCCTCAGCCTCATTCAGCTGCACTGCTATTGGTCACAGTTAACCCATGTGATACTGTCAAGGTCGCATTGCCACATCTGATGTGATGTCCTGGAATCAAAATCAGTTGAGGTGCCACAACCAATAGGACCAAAAAGCAGTGAAGGCAAATGAGGCTGCTTTCTAAAACCATTTCTCTCTTCCGTTCTGCAATCCTGCTTTGCACTCCTGTTTTCACTTCCACTTCCATGCCTCCTCCTCCTCCTTAGCAGCTGCTCCAGCTCCTTGTCCTCAAGGATACAGACTCAGCCAAGTGTCCTTCAAGAAACACAGCTGGCTCCTTGAAGCAATGCAAGGTATTGTCTGCCTTTATAAGGCTTTGAATGGTTTCAGCTCCCCAATGGTGATTCCACCTTCCATGGCTCAGCCATCAGGTCCCACCTGTAATGAGCCAAGGCTCTGATTCCTTCTTCTGCCTGGAAGAGACTGGACCTGCTGATGTACCCTGCAAGGGGAAAGCTCCAGTGCCTCAGTAATGGACTGGATGAGAGCCAACACACTGAAGCTCAGCCCAGATAGGATTTAGGCACTGTTAGGGGGTGGTTCCCTAGACCAGATGGGTGGGAGGTCGCCTGCTCTTGATGGGGTTACACTTCCTCTGAAGGAGCAGGTTCGTAGCTTGGGGGTACTCCTAGATCCTTTGCTGTTGCTCAAGGCTCAGGTGGCCTTGGTGGCCCGGAGTGCCTGACATCAGCTTCGGCTGGTGATCCAGCTATTCCCCTATCTGGGCAGGGATAGTCTAACTACTGTTGTCTATGCTCTGGTAACCTCAAGGTTAGATTACTGCAATGTGTTATATGTAAGACTGTTGGTTTCTGTGTGTTGCCACTGTGCAGTGCTTGGAGTCACAAGACTCTGTTTACATTCCAGAGATATTCCAGGCTGTTGGAAGTCTCACAGAAGACAGGAAACAGATGTGACATTACTGGCTTCCTGTTCTTTTGTTGTTCAGTTGCTCTCTGCCTTTCACAGAGAGAGGATGTGTTTTCTGTCTGCGTAGTTAGGAATAAAACTCTTAGCAATGTAGCCCGAGTTTCTCATCCTTACCTGCGTGCTGGACACTCTACTGAATGGGGGAGCGTGCTTGGAGCCTGATCAAAGGCTCGGGTCGTTAATTATGATCGGAGGATGAGCTTTATCAGCTTGGTCATAGCGGAGATTCCGACAAAGACTGCCTACGAAGATGGTTTGGAAACTTCAGCTAGTGCAGAATTCAGCAGCCAGGTTGCTCACTGGAGAAAGACGGCTTGAGCATATTACACCAATCCTGGTCCGACTGCACTGGCTACCAATTAGTTTCTGGGTCCAATTCAAAGTGCTGCTTTTAACCTGTAAAACCTTAAAACGGCTCAGGACCGCAATACCTCAAGGACTGCCTCTCTCCATATGAACCTACCTGGATTCTGAGATCATCTTCTGAGGCCCTCCTTCGTGTGCCTCCTCCTCGAGAGCTCCAGAGGGTGGCAACACAAGAATGGGCCTTCTCTGCAATGGCTGTGGAATGCTCCTTCCAGGGAAGTTTGCCTGGTGCCTTCATTATACACCTTTAGGCACCAGGCAAAAACGTTTCTTTGTAACCAGACCTTTGGTTGATTTGTTTGACGTCCTATGCCCTTTTAGAATGTGGCTCTTTTGGGGGGGGGTGTTGTTGTTGGGTTGTTTTTATTTTGATTATATATATTGTGGTTTTATATGTCAGTATTGTGGAGCTGTGGGTTAAACCACAGAACCTAGGACTTGCTGATCAGAAGGTCGGCGGTTCGAATCCCCACGACGGGGTGAGCTCCCGTTGCTCGGTCTCTGCTCCTGCCAACCTATCAGTTCAAAAGCACGTCAAAGCTCAAGTAGATAAATAGGTACCGCTCCAGCGGGAAGGTAAACGGCGTTTCTGTGCGCTGCTCTGGTTCACCAGAAGCGGCTTAGTCATGCTGGCCACATGACCCGGAAGCTGTACGCCGGCTCCCTCGGCCAATAAAGCGAGATGAGCGCCGCAACCCCAGAGTCGGTCAAGACTGGACCTAATGGTCAGGCGTCCCTTTACCTTTATTGTTCAGTGAACCGTCCTGAGATCTCTAAGTATAGGGCGGTATAGAAATGCAATAAATAAATAAATAAATTAAAAGGTAGCCAGGACCACCAGAATGCCTGCTTAAGTGCAAAAAAGAAAATGTTTAGAAACAGTTGTTGTTGTGGGATGCTTGCTTGTACCCCATAACCATCAGAGAAAAATGAAAAGTCAGATGTGGCCCAAAACAAAGGGTGTATTAGCTGTTCACCCTGCCCTTCCAAAATAGCATATTTGCCCCCCCCCCCCTTTCAAAACAATGTGATCAAACAAACACATACACATGCTTGCCTGATTTTTTTTTCTTGATTCAGATAAATACATGTGGGGTGTTTGGCTTTTGCTTGTTAAAGTGATTCACTTCCTAGTTTGTGTGTGTGTGCAGTTGTGTTATATATTTAGCCATTTCCAGTGTATGCTTTCTTTTTTCCTGAGACTTCTACCTAGTGCTGAGCTACTACTTTGTATTACTAGCCGCTCTTCGCTGATCATTTTCCAGAATCATCTGTTGCCGGTGTTTTATATTCCAGCTTCAATTTTTGTTTTATGCAGACAGCTAGGATATTCGCCCAGGAGGTCCCCTTTGGAACATGCTGTGTTAAGTCAGTTGAAACATCACATGTTAAATGTTTCCAAAAACCAAGACTGTGTTGTTTTTATGGATAATTGCTGATTGAACTTTCTGTTTGCTGTTTTTCAGCTATTAAGCTTCATTGCAGATCAACAGATTTTTATTTTGCGCGTGCGAAGGGATTATCGGATATGCCAGCTAAACTCCCTGTAGAAAGCCTGTTTACTTAGCAGTGTGATTATGCAACTGGACCGTGAGGGTGTGATATTATCTTTGTGCATAAATATTAACTGTTGCTCAGATCAGTATTATCAGGCTAGAACAGCTGGGATGGAGCAAATGGCCCTTTGGAGTATAGGCAGAATCTTCCCAATTGAAGGTATCACTGCAGCCTTTATCTACAGTCCTGCTTCTCGGAGCAGGGACTAGGTGTTTTTAGGTAGCACAGGAAGACTGTAAGCGTATTCCTGGCTCAGTTCGGTATCAATTCATTTTAAAATGCCTTTAAAGGGAAATTTAATGTATCCCCACCAATTTAGTTTGCATTTGTTTTAATGTAAAATGAATGTGAAAAATGAATGGGGGTGCCTTTATTCATTTTTTCATCCAAACTGTCTGAAATTTGACAGGTCTATTGCATTTGGTGAGGAATAGCAGAACATCTGTAATTTTCATGCCATCAGAATGCGAAACACCAAAGTTACAGGCAGCAGAAGAGAACAGGGTTCTCCATTTAAAAATGACGGGGAGAAAACACAGAAGAAGGTAAAAAGAATGCAGTTTAAACAGAAGTAAAGCAAAATTTAAAAAGCCTTTCAATATGAAGCAGATTTTCCAGAGCGCATCCGTTCTGGGCACATTTCTAGGCCAGTTTTTATAGGTCTAAATTGTTTTGGGGGTTTTTTAATAAGCTTTCAGCAATAGCGATGGGCAGTGATGGGTAGTCACAAACCTTGTCGTTAGGTTTACAGAATTAGAATTCTCCAGTCTGCTTCATGTACTCTGTTTGGCATTCATGAATACAACGTGCCAAAGCACTAGTACTTTGACTCCATACTCTACCTTTATGTTTAACTTTATGTTTGTTTTGACATTGTTATAATCTTTTACGCCACACAATAAATTATATTGTGTAAAAACCGGTACTGTAACTTTACGAGCAAATATTTTACCGACTTCCTTGCTATATTTACTATGACATGCTTCAGAGGACCTGAAAAAAGCCCATAGGGCACTATAAAGAACAAATAATAATAATTGTCATGATACACTAAAGGTTTTATCTTCCTTTAGAATTGCTGGTTCCATCAAGGGATACTTCACTTCCACAGAAACACAAATAGGTTAGAAATCTTGCAGTGCGAAAGTGTGGTTGTTAACTGCTTCTAAATTATGAATCCTTTGGATAAAGTTTGTGGGGTGTTTTTTTTAAAAAAATACAGCTACTTGCTGTAAAAGTATTCAATATAAAGATGTTTGTTTTTAAACCCTGAAAGATTCACTCAGAAAGTCTTAAGCAAAATGGTTTGAGCAACATGTAAATAGGATTACTAAAATAATGGTGGCATCAGCTGGATAACTCAATAGGTTAGAGTGTGGTACAGTGGTACCTTGGGTTAAGAACTGAATTCGTTCTGGAGGTCCGTTCTTAACCTGAAACTGTTCTTAACCTGAAGCACCGCTTTAGCTAATGGGGCCTCCCGCTGCCACCGAGCAGCTGCTGCGTGATTTCTGTTCTCATCCTGAAGCATAGTTCTTAACCCAAGGTACTATTTCTGGGTTAGCAGAGTCTGTAACCTGAAGCGTATGTAACCTGAAGCGTATGTAACCCAAGGTACCACTGTACTGATAAATCCGAGCTTACAGGTTCGATCCCCATAAGGGCCAGCTGCATATTCCTGCATTGTAGGACTAGATGATCCTATGATTCTGTGATTCTTTTGTCACTGAGTAGAAGCAACAGTAAATGCATGGCTCCGTGCAGTCATGAACTATTCATCATTAAAATGTTGATTTGCAACATGGGGATCCCATTCACTAGTGTGTAGCTTGTTATGAGACAAACCCAGTTACACTATATAATGCACACACTGAATGTTTCGTCATATACGTGCATGCCACTTGAGGCAGAAGTCTTCATTAATTTCAGTAAATAGTAATTCCTTCCATACTTCACTTGCAACTTTTTATATCCCCTGGAGGAAAGGTAGGGGAGCTTTAATGAAATCCAAAAGCTCTTCTCTCTGAAAACTTTAGCCAAATCTAAACCCACTCATCAACATATTAAAATGAAAACAAAAAAGACCCAGTACCTATATAGGCCTCATATACAGAGCCATGTGGAACAAGTTCCCTCTTAAATCCATATTGGTCTCAACAAAGAAAACGGCGTTGACAATGCTATAAAAATGGCGCCTAACTCCACTCTGCCTGGCCCACATCAGTGCTGCCTTCTCTCCAACCAGTCCAATCTGAGCACAGTTCAGGGTGTTGGCGCTTGCCTATAAACGCCCAAACAGATTAAACCAAGGGAACCCAAGGACTGTCTTCTCCTACATTTTTTTGCCCATACAATCCAGAGGTGGGTTTAGGGCATTGCGACTGGTTCCCCACCCCCAGGGGTCAAGGGGCTGCCTTCCTGCCTCCTTTTCCAAAGCTTAGACAAAAGCACGAGGTCTCTGACAGGTTCTAGAGTCCTCCCTTCTCCTTCCCAAAGTCCAGCACTTACCCAACGTTGGGAAGAGGTGGAAGGGCTCTAAGACTCTGGTAGAGCCTTGTGTCTTCTTCCCAAAGCCCAGCACTTGGCTTTGGGAAAGCCGGGCTTGAGGGGGCATCAAATTTTGGCTTTGCACATGGCACTGTATTACCAAGGTAATACATATTACCATATTGCCATATTTTGGAGCATGGTAAGGGGGGGGGGTTGTCTTCTATGGTGCCCCACATGTGGAATACTCTCTATCTCCTTCAAGTATTGCCTCCTTCTCTCGAATACAAAGCTGGAAAGTTTAACCTCTGGTGTACTAGTAAAACTGAATTGCTGTGTCATGAAATGATGCATGACTAAAAAGTGTATTACTGACATAAAAAGTTTGGAAAGCTCTGCTCTAATGTATTTCCAGGCAAATAGCTTCAACCAGGGTTTTTAAATTCTCAGTTTTATCCGTGCTGGTTTATTTTGTTTTCATGTGCCATATATTTACTAATTTTGCTGTATTCCATTTCGTTTATGAGCTGCCCTGAGAAATGCTTTACTGAAGTGCAGTATATAATCTTAATAAGTAAATAGCCCCCAGAGCATACGGTTGCTGCTGCTCGGGGTCAAAGCGAACATCAGACATGTTATGAGACGGGTGCTTTAAACCTCTCACATGGCGGTTGTCTCCATGTAATGATCATTTCTTGTGCGCACAGACAAAAGCCATGTTAAAGTGCTTGCTTTCAAAAACTCCGCATTCTGACCCAAAGCAGTTCTAATTGCCTGTTTGTGAAATTCTATTTCTAATACTTCAAATGTACTGGCTAAATCAATGCTTGCTTCAGGGGTGGTTAGTTCTACTGCCAAGGCAAGGTTTGTGTGTGTGTGTTTTAGGCTCAAGAGAAATGCAGGCTGATTCATTTTATTTATCTACTCTTCCTGCATATTTTACTGAAACCATTTTTGCCAGTTCTCCAATAATTACACTGATAATTTTAACTTAATACTGCCAGCATTTTCAGCTGTGTACAGTTATTTTTCCATATAGTCACTAAATATTTCCCACCCTTCTCTAAATATGTGTTCTTCTTGCTCTCTTATTCTATACGTTAAACCTGCAAGTTCTGCATATTTTAACATCAATTGTGGAAACAGCTTTGGCCAGGCCTTCACATGCCATTCACTCTTAGAAAGATGTCCTCTGTTAACCTGCAATAATGCCTCAAAGTTTTGTGTTTGCTTGTTATGCATTGCAAAACATTTTGTTGAGATGTTTTCAAGTTTCTTATATAACGAAAATAAATGAATGTTCGGCCCTTCTTCTTGGATCTGGTATAATGCTATTTGCACGTGAATTAAATGATATAACTTAGGATTGCTAACATTTATTATTTTGGATCAATGTCCTAAAGAAACTTTTTCTAAATAGGTAGTGTAGAACATGGGTAGGCAAACCAAGGCACTGGGGCCGAATCCGGCCCAATCGCCTTCTCAATCTGGCCTGCAGACGGTCCGGGAGTCAGCATGTTTTTACACGAGTAGAATGTGTCCTTTTATTTAAAATGCATCTCTGGGTTATTTGTGGGGCATAAGAATTCATTCTTATTCTTTTTTCCCCAAAATATAGTCTGGCCCCTCACAAGGTTTGAGTGACAGTGGACCGGCCTCCTGCTGAAAAAGTTTGCTGACCCTTGGTGTAGAACCTCCATTTTGTGCTCATCATGGCTTGGTGTTGGAGAAGTTGCCCCTTTCAGAAGTGATAACTCCAGAGAGACCTTTGCCATGGCTACCACTGCTTGGTGAAGAACTGAGATAAAGAGGGGCAGAATAGTACTCTCTCCTCAGCTGTTCAGCCAAATGGCGGCTGCATCTCCCATGGATAGAGCCATTCTCCTATCTGGTCACCTACTGTTAATGCTCCCTACTTTATGCTTTGGGACAAGCATGTCTGGGGGTGAAAGTGGGGTAGAGACAGATAATGTGATGCAAGCACAACAAAAAGAAATGGAATATTCTCCTTCCTTGTGTGCCCCAGTCAATTTCTTCCCCGCTTTAGTTCTCTTTTTTTTAAAAAAAAATAATATTTATTACCTTTTCCAACAATTTAAACACTACAAAAAATAAAAACCATACAATACAATACAATACAATACAAAAAAGGCTATACATTACACTAACAAAACACTAACATTAAACTAACAAGACAAAACAAACACAATTTAAAACACATCAAATAATTTCAATATCTTATTTTTCATTCCCTTATTTCTGCGACCTCTTCACACCTCCCTTTTTGTATTCCATTTCTATTATTTTTTTCAGCAATTCCTTTCCATCTTCCTCTATTTTTAATCCTATAATTATCTTAACACATTCTAACCTTATTTTGACTACCTGTCTCTGTGCCTTGTCCATATTTGTAGACACCACTCCATTCATATCTCCCATCAAGCTTATTTCTCAGCTAAGCTTAAAAACTTGGATGTATGAACCAGGAGAAAAACACTCTTCTACACATGTACCCACCGAGGCATTCCACTGGGCATGGAGAGTATGGGAGGGACCATTTTGTGAGTGCCCTTACAACTCAGGGACTTAGCTAGCCAATATATGTGTTGTCTAGCTTAGTGTCAGAGACTCCTAGGCTTGGCTTCAGGATGTTGGGGCCTGGTTTAAATTAGCTTCCTGGACAATCAGTCTTCAGTGAAGAGAGCCTCCTTCATCTACAGACGGGAATTAAGGATATGTAGCGGTGGTCTTTCTGATCCACAGATGTTGTGAAACTTCAGTATTAGAGTCCATCACTGACGCTTGCCCTCTCAGCTTGGCATCCTGAGCCACATCCTGGGTTGAGCAACCAGTTAATTTTGCTCCCAACATAAAAAGGTAAAGGGACCCCTGACCATTATGTCCAGTCGTGGCCGACTCTGGGGTTGCAGTGCTCATCTCGCTTTATTGGCCAAGGGAGCCAGCGTACAGCTTCCGGGTCATGTGGCCAGCATGACTAAGCCACTTCTGGCGAACTAGAGCAGCGCACAGAAACGCCGTTTACCTTCCCACTGGAGCATTACCTATTTATCTACTTGCACTTTGACGTGCTTTCGAACTGCTAGGTTGGCAGGACCAGGGGCTGAGCAACGGGGACTCACCCCGTTGCGGGGATTCAAACCGCTGACCGTCTGATCAGCAAATCCTAGGCTCTGTGGTTTAACCCACAGCGCCACCCGCGTCCATTTTAATTTCCCATCATGCCCCAGAATGATGCTTCACCAGCACTGTAAAAAAATTAAAGTGGCGACTAAACCTAGTGGCTCATCACTGCAGCTTCTGTGCCCGCTGCTGACAGCCCAAGGGAAGACTGACATAGGTAGGGGCCCTTTGCTGAGGAATGTCTCCAACCTGGAGCTGGCTTGTAGGCATGATTTAAAACAGAGTGGCTTCTTGCCACTGGTACAGCAGAGGAGTTTCTTCTGCCTGGTGCCTCTCAAGCTTCAGGCTTCCAGCTGTCAGTTTGGCCAGCTCCCAAATTGTATCCAGCTGCCTTTCTAGGGGCAGCTCTCAGGGTTCTTGGACTGCAGAACACTGTTCCACTTTCTATTTGAGTATGGCAGCCCAAGACCCTGGCGTGGTTGTCAGGCTTGCTTATTACATGTGCCTGAAAATTCACTCATGGGATAAATCTCTGCAAAGTAAGGTTGGTGGTGGGAACAGCAGTAGTTTGAGGATGCAAGATCCTTCCTGGTGGTTTCTCTTCTCTAGTGTATATTTAGATGGGCATTTTTTTAAAAAAATATTAAGCCCAGGAAATAGCCTTCACCTGAAAACACCACTGGAATTTCAAACGTATGTTCTCGCTTGGAGATGTTTATCTACATTCAGCTCTGTTTAAATAATGTTCCATCTCTAGTGTAATACGTTTTTTGTAGCAAGCTCAGCCATCCGCCTTAAGACTTGAATACTTCAATTCAGGGTGTTCAAGTCTTGCTAATGTAACTCTGAGATTGTAATGCACATGACAATGCAGCCCTGTGGAAGCGCTGAATTCAGAGATAAAACTTCTAAAAAGGAAAAAGAAAGACCTGTACTCTGTTTCAGGACTGGTGTGCGATTTAAATGTCACAACAGTGCAGCTGGTTCTTGGTTAGGTCAGTATAACAAAGAGCAGGAATGGATTGCAGTGGAGAATGGAAGTGTTTCTATTTTTTTTTAATAAAAAATATTTTAAATAAAAAATAGGTTTAATAAAATCCAGAGAATGGTTTACTTGCAATGCAATACATAGCTTCCAAAGTTATAATTACAACAACTTTTCCCTGCTGTTCTTTACCTTTCATGTTCCTTTTCTTCCTCCATCACCCACAAACTGCAATGAGATAAGAGGATTCAGCTAACTTCTTATCTGTTTTGATAAATAAAATGGCATTTGTCATTTAAATATGTTGAGCCTGGTTCTCATGCTGGAATAAACAAAAGTGAAATATACATAGCAACTGCTACCCTAAATATGCAGATCATAATCATTTGGTACGTAGAACGAAATGTGCATAGTGTTGTTCTGCATGTAGACGTTTCCTGGCTTAGGGTCTGACTTCTCCCATTAAATGGACCCTCTAAGTATCACGGCTAGCAATGAGCTCTGCCTGAGACTTTGTAGAGTGTTATGTACTGAAGTTCTCACCCTGGGCCAGCAGGGGGATACTGTTGATAGTTCAGGTCCACATATGCAAATAAGGGATCGAAAGTGACGTTCAGTGATTGGATAGTTACAGAAAGTTGTTACAGTTACGTTGTTCTGGAGCTCTATATAAGCAAGCTGGCTGAACCCTTCAGTTCAGTTCTGTTCTGGCCTGTGAATAAACAAGAGCTGTTTGAAGAATCACTGTGTCGTCTGATATGTTCACCCTCAACTTAACATAGAGTTGCCCGCAGTCAGTAGTAATGAACTTGATGGATTGATTGGCACTTTGATTCTTGCTGTAAGGCAGCTGTATACAGCCATGTGTTTAAGCACTAGCCTGGTGACCACAGGCAGCACTCAGGAATTCCATGGCAAAGGGTTCTCTAAGAAAATTGTTTGTGTCCCTCTCGAATCAAGCAGTGTATTTAAGATGATTTCCCCTCCCAAACTCTGATATGCCTATTTTGGTTGGCTAAGGGGGATGTGTTATCTTAATTACCCCCCAAGTGCCACTTGTATTAAGATAAAGAGAGTTTGCTTTAATATCGTTTAAAATGTCTTTGGAAAAAAATTAAGCCATTGGTAGCAGCAGGAGCGTTCACAATTCCTTTAAAAATTGCTATACAGAAGCTAAATTTCCAGTGGTTTCCTGGGCTCATCCTGAGCAGTCTTTAATAAATAACATTCACTTTTTCAATTAGCAGTGGCACTGCAGAGACGTTTACGCTGCGTGTTGTTATGGCTCCCTGCCATGGATGGATGAACTGTTTGAATTAAAGTGCCAAGGATATTCTATGCTCAGATTTCCCTTGTTGGTTCATTTTGGAAATATATTCTTCCATTTAGCTCTTAAGACTGAATTGCCTGCTTTTAAAATTCATATTAAACATTCCAGGCTCATGTACCTGGAAAATAGGAACAGGTGCATACACCCCCCCCAAAATGGTTGCATAAATATTAAACAGAGGTACACAAACAGTAAGAAAAATTTGGGAGATGCATATTGATATTTCAAATAAACATTTTCCAGCTCTGTTCAAATGATGGCTAATGAACATTTAAAAACAAACTATTTTGGATTGAAAGATGTACTGTGGCATCTGGTTATAAAGGAATTCTGTTCGCATTGTAACCAGTCAGCTGTGGCTAACAGAATATACTCACACTAAACATTTCAGTGGCAGAATGAATAGATGCCACATAACTGTGGCAAGTAGCTCTGGGGGCAAGATGGGGGGGGGGATGCCATAATTTTAGACATTGTGGTTATCACTCTTACCGTTGCTGGTTGCTTCCACTGCGAAGAAGGATTTTAGTTTGGGCACTTTCTTAAATTCTGTATGGGCATCTCCCCCACTTACATGCATTCGACACTGGGAGATAATTAAACATATTGATTTAAACTGCAAAAAGGCACAAAAACTGCCTGAAAATAGGGGGAAACTGTAAAAATGGTTTGTAAAGAGCAGGAAAATGGCTCACAATCCCAGGAGCCTTTGCACAGACCTTTGAGGCCTGTGGACAGTTGGAATTTGAGAAAGGAGCTTTGGAGGGAGCGATTGTGGTGGAGTTTGGAGGAGTTTTTGGAGACGGAGAGCCACCATTGCCACCATTCAGTTAAGTGCTGCTGGTTTGGGAGAGGGGTTTTAAGGGTTTCCAGAGGTTTCCAGGTTTTTTAAGATGGTGTCCCCCACTTTACGCAATTTCACGTATATGCGTGGTACCCGGGAACATAACCCCCTTGTAAGTGGGAAGACACCTGTACCATGGATGCCTCTAATGCCATAGATTAGTGCAGGCTTCCCCAACCTGGTGCCCTCTGGGCATTTTGATCTATAATTACCTTCATCCCTGACCACAGGCTGGGGCTGATCTGAGTTGTAGTCTGAAACATTTGGAGGGCGCCATGTTGGGGAGGTGGCTCTGATGTGTGTAATTCCCTCCCCCAACCAATGTTCTATGTGTATGTGAATGTAGATTCTTTTTCTTTTAATTTGATTAAACGTAAAGGTACTCCTGCCCTTCCAGGCCAGTCTTGCCAGACTCTAGGGTTGTGCGCTCATCTCACTCTATAGGCCGGGAGCCAGCGCTGTCCACAGACACTTCCAGGTCACGTGGCCAGCATGACAAGCTGCATCTGGCGAGCCAGCGCAGCACACGGAACGCCGTTTACCTTCCCGCTATAAAGCAGTCCCTATTTCTCTACTTGAACCCGGGGGTGCTTTCGAACTGCTAGGTTGGCAGGCGCTGGGACCGAACGACGGGAGCGCACCCCGCCGCGGGGATTCGAACCGCCGACCATGCGATCGGCAAGTCCTAGGCGCTGAGGTTTTACCCACAGCGCCACCCGCGTCCCCTTAATTTGATTAGTATATTACAATAACAATATAAATACAGAAATTGAAGGTGAAAAATTTACCCCTCTATCTCCTCGAGAGATGAAGTCTATTCAAGTCCATATTAATATCCAGATAGAAGAAGGCACCATATTAATATCCAGTGGAAGAAGGCACCTTTGGGGCTGAAGTCAAACCACTGGCGAGTTACAAGTTCCTGCTTTGGCTGTAGAGGCCGATAGGGAAGTGACAGGTTTTGTTGCAGCTGGGGAAGAGGGAGGTGTCTGGTTTCATTGTTACGGATGCACAATAAAGCTGCATCACTTTACTTGGTCCCATGTGAATGAAGCTTCTCAAAGCTAAATACCATGGATGAACCACTGATTTAAATATATGTATCTGTTAGGGGAAAGGCCTAAGGATGATAACGGGACCTAGAAACAAGTGAGCATATTATGAAGTCAATTTGTAATTCAGTGTTGAATACTGCATTGTTCATATGAGGATGCAGCATGAGCTACTTAAATGATCCTATTCACATCAGATGGTTATTTCTATTTCACAGATAGCATGTTCCGCTCTTGCTAGCTTTTGAGCAGGAGCCTGGCTCCAGTGGCGTAGCGTGGGTTGTCAGCACCCGGGGCAAGGCAAGTAATTTGCGCCCCCTAACCCGTGGATTTGCGCCCCCTAACCCTAACCCCCAGATGTTGCGCCCGGTGCGGCCAGCCCCCCTGCACCCCCCACGCTACGCCACTGCCTGGCTCCCCATCATTTTTCCTGATCTGGAATGGATTCAAGCTGGCCTCATGTAAACTTAGAAAGGGAGTTTGGATGCTATTCAGAGGAGGAACACCTGGCTGTTTGCACTTTGCATGTTAGAGAGCATAGGCCTATGAACCACTTTGAGATAGACATTTTTAGCCTATCCCCTTTCTGGGGCCCTTGACTTTGATCAGGGTATACCTGAACAATTAGACAGCATCTTTAAAAGAAGAAGAAGAAGAGTTTGGATTTGATATCCCGCCTTTCGCTCCCTTTTAAGGAGTCTCAAAGCGGCTAACATTCTCCTTTCCCTTCCTCCCCCACAACAAACACTCTGTGAGGTGAGTGGGGCTGAGAGACTTCAAAGAAGTGTGACTGGCCCAAGGTCACCCAGCAGCTGCATGTGGAGGAGCGGAGATGCAAACCTGGTTCCCCAGATTACAAGACTACCGCTCTTAACCACTACACCACATTGGCTCTCAAGATATCACCTTGCTGACCAAAGCAGAGATATCACCTTGCCGACCAAGGTCTGTATAGTTAAAGCTATGGTTTTCCCAGTAGTGATGTATGGAAGTGAGAGCTGGACCGTAAAGAAGGCTGATCGCCAAAGAATTGATGCTTTTGAATTATGGTGCTGGAGGAGACTCTTGAGAGTCCCATGGACTGCAAGAAGATCAAACCGATCCATTCTGAAGGAAATCAGCCCTGAGTGCGCACTGGAAGGACAGATCCTGAAGCTGAGGCTCCAATACTTTGGCCACCTCATGAGAAGAGAAGACTCCCTGGAAAAGACCCTGATGTTGGGAAAGATTGAAGGCACAAGGAGAAGGGGATGACAGAGGACGAGATGGTTGGACAGTGTTCTCGAATCTACCAGCATGAGTTTGACCAAACTGCAGGAGGCAGAGGAAGACAGGAGTGCCTGGCGTGCTCTGGTCCATGGGGTCACGAAGAGTCGGACACGACCAAACGACTAAACAACAACAACATACCTGAACAATTAGGTGCCTGTGACCCCAAAGAGTCATATATCAGTTACTGAGCCCTATGAAGTTTAAACTGCTCTCAAAGCAATTGCACTCACTGCCTATTTGTCACTGAGCCCAGTTCAATGTGACGGCTTTGATGTTGCAGCCGAATGACACCTGGGATGCTATCTCCCCCTTGAGATCAGGTAGGCTCCAGTGCTGAATGCATTCTGGCAACAGCTTAGAACATTTTCTGTTCCACCAGGCCTTTGAACAAGGCCAGGAAACTGTCAACTATATTTTTTAGTTACAAAAAAATGGTCTGACTTGCTAGTTTTAAAAGGTGTCTATTAGTTTGTGTATTTGTGTGTGATTATTTATCGTGTATATGTATCTGATGCTGTAACCTCGCCTGTGACGTTAGTGTGAAGAATGGGGTATGCATTTTAAAAAAAAATATTGAAGCATTGAGAAGAGAATTATTCAAATACTCAGTGCCAGAAGATTAACATTTGAACAATCTCTAGTACCATCATCAATCATGGCACACTCTTTTTGAGCAAGATAAAGTTGGTTGTTGTGAATACTGGGCAAACATGTGGGATCGAAGCTTTAGAATAAATATCCCCCCACACCAAAGTATTTTGTGTTTCCTGATCTTGGGTTGGGGGAGAAATTTCTCAGTCCACATTTTAATATATACCGTATCTTTCACTCTATAAGACGCACCAGACCATAAGACGCACCTAGTTTTTGGAGGAGGAAAACAAGAAAAAAAATATTCTGAATCCTAGAAGCCAGAACAGCAAGAGGGATCGCTGCGCAGTGAAAGCAGCCTGCGCAGCCTGCATTCGCTCCATAAGATGCACACACATTTCCCCTTACTTTTTAGGAGGGAAAAAGTGAGTCTTATAGAGCAAAAAATACGGTATTTTTTCACTTCCCAAAGCAATAAGCAAACTTAAACATAGCTTTCCTTCAAAATTCACTCTTCTCCAAACTTTGTGATGCAGCTTTCTAACCCCCCAAAATGCATATGAAGATGCATTTATTAGTGAAATGTTCCCACAAAAGTGATGTATAGTTGGTGAAAATGATGTACAAAAACAAATTCTGTCAGGGGAAAACTACTTGCAAAAACGAATATACTAAACTAAATTGCATACAAAAATGTGTATGTTAGGAAAAATATGCAGGTAAATATGTAGAAATGTTCATACATGGGTGGTAGTTAACTAAGTTTTACTCAACCATTGAAATTAATGGATCTGCTGTGAGTCAAACTTAACCTCAAATGTAGGTAGAAATGAGAGTGAACTAAACTTTGCCACAAGTACCAAAATTACCAGGCAACCTATGAATGATCAGGGCTATCTTCAAGCTCTTAGAACTGTAGATTTGAAGGAATATTGAACGCCTGTTTATATTTTGTGTCCCGTGTTCTTTATTAAAGAATACTAGTAAACAAATCTCATGGTATAATTCTACCTGTTGGGAGTTGGTGTAATATCCTGCCTTGTTCTAAAACAGGTAATCATGCTGTAGTTTTCTAGTTGAACAAAACAGGAAACAGATTAATTAGGGGCTTTCTAGTTTGATTGCTCAGGCGAAAACTTGTCTTGTTGAGCCAGCATAGGATAATCTGAATGTGGCTTTTAAGTCTGCAAGTTTGGAGGAGCCATGAAAAGATGCTCAGTTTTCATATATATATATATATATATATATATATATATATATATATATATATGCAGGTTTTGGTGTCCTCGGGTGTCTTCCCGTGTAAAAGTTGGGGTGTCTAGGCGACGTTTCGACGAGGTCTCACTCGTCATCTTCAGGCTGGTGCTTTCGGCTTCTTGTTACTGGAACAGAGCGGGATCTCAATGTTTGAGTTCCTATAAATACTGTAGAGGGGGTGTGGTGTCTAGCCTCCAATGTTCTGGGCAGAGAGGAAGTTCCCAGGCTAGTGTGCCTTTTCTTCTTTTGTTCCTTAATTACTTGAGAGATACCTTGAGTGATTTCTTGAGTGATATCCTGAGTACCACTTAGGTGGGTCATTAGGTGTGGATTAGTTGCTAAAGTCTTTGTGTCTTGACCTCTTGAACTTTGTGAAGAGTTTTCCTGAGAAGATGGCTGTATTGCACTTAGTTGTGCTTTGGCTTGGCTTCGTGTATAGGGGCGAGCTGTGGTTTTGTGGCTTGTGTCAGCCAGATCTGTGTAGGGATTGCAGGGGGGTGCAGCATCCGGAGGTGCCACCATGGACTGGCTACTGGATGGTGTCAGTAATTCATCTGTGGAGAGGGTCTGGGTTTGGGTCTGGTGTGGTTGATTGGTGTTGGCGTTCTGTGTGCCTCTGGATCTGGTGTCAGTTTTTGTGGGGAGGGCTAATTTCCAGATGTCTGGCAAGCGGGATGTGTCGTCACGCTTGTTCATGTTGTGAGGGTGTTTCTCTATCTCGATGGCTTCCATGATTATTCTCTTGTGGTGATGTTCCGTGTTAAAGAGCAATTTGGAATCTGCAAAATTAATTTCGTGTCCTGTTTCTTTCATGTGTTGGAAAAGAGAGGAAGTTTTTTCTTCTTTTTTGACGGCATTCTTGTGTTCTGCGATACGTGCATTTATTCGTCTGTTTGTTTGTCCAATGTACGTGGCTGGGCAGACTTTGCAGGGTATTTCATAGATCCCTTGGTTTTCCAACTGGATTTTATCCTTGGGGTTTCTGAGGATATTGGCTATTTTTTGGTTGGTGCAAAAGGCTGTTTTGATATTGTGTTTATGGAGGATTTTGCTAATTTTATCTGTAGTGCCCTTGATATAAGGAAGGAGGGCCATGCCATTGTTTTCTTCTGTGTCTTGGTTTTTGGGGGGTGTTTCCTTTTGGATTAGCTTCGTAATCCTGTTTTGCTGGTATCCATTGGCAATTAACACATTTGAGAGATTCTGTAACTCAGTTGTCAAGTGGTCTTTGTCAGCCAGGCGTTTGGTTCTGGAGATGAGAGTCTTGGCTACGGAGTTTATTTGTGCAGGGTGGTGGTGTGATTGTGCATGTAAGTAGCGGTTGGTGTGTGTTTTTTTCTGGTAGATAGTGTGTCCTAGGGAGCTCCTAGGGATAGTGTGTCCTAGTCAGCTCCATAGGCTCACCTCTACAAAATCTCGCTAAATTTCTCGCCAAGCAACTTCAGCCCTATGCAGAATCCATCTCTTCACACGTACCAAACTCCTTCCAGTTCATAGAAACAATAAAGAAGCAAAACCTACATCCTAATGACCTACTTGTGAGCTTCGATGTTGTATCTCTCTTCACACAAGTGCCCATTAATGAAGCCTTGACAGCTATTCAAAACAAATACAATCCCCCCGAATACATCTTGGACCTGACCAACCACTGCCTAACCAACACGTACTTCATCCACAATGGACAAAGATACAAACAGATAGAAGGAGCACCTATGGGATCACCCCTCTCACCGGTCATCGCAAACCTGTACATGGAACACTTTGAAACCAATGCTTTAGACAAGTCAGAACACAAACCCAAACTTTGGCTCAGATATGTTGACGACACCTTTGTAATTTGGCCACACGGGAAGGAAAAACTGGATAGCTTCCTCACACATCTCAACAACTTACACCCCAAAATACAATTCACTATGGAAATAGAAGCCAACAACCAACTTCCCTTCCTTGACGTCCTAATCTACAAAAAACCTGATGGCTCCCTAGGACACACTATCTACCAGAAAAAAACACACACCAACCGCTACTTACATGCACAATCACACCACCACCCTGCACAAATAAACTCCGTAGCCAAGACTCTCATCTCCAGAACCAAACGCCTGGCTGACAAAGACCACTTGACAACTGAGTTACAGAATCTCTCAAATGTGTTAATTGCCAATGGATACCAGCAAAACAGGATTACGAAGCTAATCCAAAAGGAAACACCCCCCAAAAACCAAGACACAGAAGAAAACAATGGCATGGCCCTCCTTCCTTATATCAAGGGCACTACAGATAAAATTAGCAAAATCCTCCATAAACACAATATCAAAACAGCCTTTTGCACCAACCAAAAAATAGCCAATATCCTCAGAAACCCCAAGGATAAAATCCAGTTGGAAAACCAAGGGATCTATGAAATACCCTGCAAAGTCTGCCCAGCCACGTACATTGGACAAACAAACAGACGAATAAATGCACGTATCGCAGAACACAAGAATGCCGTCAAAAAAGAAGAAAAAACTTCCTCTCTTTTCCAACACATGAAAGAAACAGGACACGAAATTAATTTTGCAGATTCCAAATTGCTCTTTAACACGGAACATCACCACAAGAGAATAATCATGGAAGCCATCGAGATAGAGAAACACCCTCACAACATGAACAAGCGTGACGACACATCCCGCTTGCCAGACATCTGGAAATTAGCCCTCCCCACAAAAACTGACACCAGATCCAGAGGCACACAGAACGCCAACACCAATCAACCACACCAGACCCAAACCCAGACCCTCTCCACAGATGAATTACTGACACCATCCAGTAGCCAGTCCATGGTGGCACCTCCGGATGCTGCACCCCCCTGCAATCCCTACACAGATCTGGCTGACACAAGCCACAAAACCACAGCTCGCCCCTATACACGAAGCCAAGCCAAAGCACAACTAAGTGCAATACAGCCATCTTCTCAGGAAAACTCTTCACAAAGTTCAAGAGGTCAAGACACAAAGACTTTAGCAACTAATCCACACCTAATGACCCACCTAAGTGGTACTCAGGATATCACTCAAGAAATCACTCAAGGTATCTCTCAAGTAATTAAGGAACAAAAGAAGAAAAGGCACACTAGCCTGGGAACTTCCTCTCTGCCCAGAACATTGGAGGCTAGACACCACACCCCCTCTACAGTATTTATAGGAACTCAAACATTGAGATCCCGCTCTGTTCCAGTAACAAGAAGCCGAAAGCACCAGCCTGAAGATGACGAGTGAGACCTCGTCGAAACGTCGCCTAGACACCCCAACTTTTACACGGGAAGACACCCGAGGACACCAAAACCTGCATTCCTGTACCCGTGAAAATCTACGAAAGCATATATATATATTTATATTTATAGGAACTCAAACATTGAGATCCCGCTCTGTTCCAGTAACAAGAAGCCGAAAGCACCAGCCTGAAGATGACGAGTGAGACCTCGTCGAAACGTCGCCTAGACACCCCAACTTTTACACGGGAAGACACCCGAGGACACCAAAACCTGCATATATATATATATATATATATATATATATATATATATATTTCAAGTAATTGGGTTGCCTTGGGCTATAAGTGTACCAAATCCAAGACTGCTCACTCACCAGGAGGTGCCCTAATGATTTCAGTGATACATGAGTTAAATGCTTTGTGGTAAAGTTGCCTTCTGCTAATTCAAATGGATTGATTAGTAGGACGGTCTGGTGCTGAATAATGCTCTTAATGAGCCATTTTAATGAATGTATGTCTTCCCTTTTTAGACTGACTATACATCCTCAGGGGTGGGTTTTCTTGAGAAAGCAGATCATTCTTCCATTGATTGATTTGTGTGACTGCATCAGAAGATGTTAGAAGCCCAAGGTTACTTTTTCACAGATGTTAGGCTTAAAAAATGATGTTTTAGTCAGGGTGGGGAACCTGGACTGCAGTTATCATCCAGGGCCATTGGCCAAGCTGACCAGGGTTGGTGGGAATAGGAATCCAGCAACATCCATATGGCCACAGGTTCCCTACCTCTGTTTTAGGGCATATGGCCTTCTCTGTGATCTTCTCCTAAAAAGGGTCACAGGGGAAAGTTTGCAATGGGAGGGCACCTCCAGGCAAATCTTGGTTTTATTTAACCAATTATTTAGAGCAAGACTTCACATTTCTTCTAGCTCAGAGAGCTTCCATCATTTACATCTTAACTGACCTGATGTCTCCCTAGCACATTGCTGTGGATCCGTCCTGCCCCTTTCATCATACACCTTTCTCTCCATGTGTCCTGGCCTTAGTAGGAGCTTTATTTTTCATTGATGCAGGTCCATGGAGCCACCTCCAATGTACTCTAATGGAATTGTTTGGACCTCCCTATTAAATTTGCATCCTTCCTGAACAGCTGGCACTTCTCTAAGTTTCCTTTCAGTGATTTGCAGGAAACACTTTTTAGGGGAAGGGGAGGTTAGCAGGAAAGGAAAGAGGGCAAAAACCCTTGTGGTGTTCCTACCAGCATGGTTAAGAGCGGTGGACTCATAATCTGGTGAACTGGGTTCGCGTCTCTGCTCCTCCACATGCAGCTACTGGGTGACCTTGGGCTAGTCACACTTCTCTGAAGTCTCTCAGCCTCGCTCACCTCACAGAGTGTTTGTTGTGGGGGAGTTACAGGTAGGTAGCCGTGTTGGTCTGCCGTAGTTGAAACAAAAACAAAAACAAATCCTTCCAGTAGCACCTTAGAGACCAACTAAGTTAGTTATTAGTATGAGCTTTTGTGCACACTTCTTCAGATGTTGTTGGGGAGGAAGGGAAAGGAGATTGTTAGCCGCTTTGAGATTCTTTAAGGGGAGTGAAAGGTGGAATATCAAGTCCAAACTCCTCCTCCTCCTCTTCTTCTTCTTAGACAACTCTGCTTTGGAGGAATTAACTTTAGAACAGGCATGTTTGGTTGCAGTTCCCAACAGCCCTAACCTGCACGCCCAATGCTCAGGGATGATGGGAGTTGTAGCTCAGCAATAACTGAATGGACACAGGTTTCCCATCCCTGCTTTAGAACTTCATGGTTCCAGGGAAAACAATATACCATTCACTGAATTAATTCTGGTTTTCCTAAGTTAATAGAGTAAACTTCATTTTTCATTTTCTCTAGTTAAGCACTATTCATTGATCTGTATTATCAATGGGGTGGAATTCAAAATGTCACTCAGCAGATGTGTTCTGTTAGCACAGGGGTCTGCAACCTTTAAGACAAAAAGAGCCACTTGGACCCGTTTCCGGGAAAAAAAACAAAAAACTGGGAGCCGCAAAACAAGCCAAATGTAAATAACCACACATTCTTCCCCTTCCCCCATTCTCTCTCTTTTCCCTGAGTCTATTTCAGATAGCAAAGAGGGGTATGGTTCCTCTCATATTCCTTTTTTCGCAAAGCACCATGTGCATAGAGGGCATTATACAAATTAATACATAGAAAAGTGTCTGTCCCTCCCTGCAGTTCAACTCCCTCTCTTTTTACTAACAGCACATATCCATTCCTTCTGCTGGTGCAACTTTCTCATCATTTCTACATAGCAGCATTTATAAACCAGTGCCAGAGAAACTGGGTGAAAGGAAGGTGAGAGGGAAGAGATATGAATATTTATGTGTGTATATGTATACACACACACACCTACACAATTACAGGTTTGAAGCCAACTTAAAATAAAAAGAGCTGGTAAGCAAATAAATCTGTGGTGCTTTCCATGGGATCCGGGGACATGTCAGCTAATACTCTTCCCTTTCTTCTTCATTTGATTGTCTCTGCAGCAAATCTCGAGGGGGAAGGGAGAAGGGCAGGAATTGCATAGGCACGAGAGAATGGGGGAAATCCCGCATGCAGGATTTTGGTGCCTAACAGCCCCCCCCTCCCTCTGCAATTGCTCTCGTGCTCCCCCTCCTCTCCTGCTGGCTACCTCTGGACCCCCTCCTCATCACTGAGTAATTCACCCCTTCCTCCCTGACAGGGAGGGCGGGCCCATTTTGTGGTTCACCTCAGGTGCTCTCCCTCAACTCGGCGGCAACTCAGAAGCAAGGCACGGAAAAGGATCCAGAAGCACCCCCCCCCCCACACACACACAAACACACACAAAAACCCCACCCCGCCATTTCCCTCAAGCGCACTCTCTCTCTCTCCCTCGCCTCAGGTGCCTCGCACACTGGGCTGAGGAGAGCGTGGCCTGGGTGGGCGGCTCTCGATGTCGCGCGGCGCCTAAGGGCGGGCGGGCTGCCGCAACGGCGAAAGCAAACGCGCCTGCATGTGGCAGGTGCCGGCGGTGGCTGTGGCAGCTGCGTCCACCTGAGGAGAGAACCGTCGCTGCACCCTAGCACACCTTCCTGCCACCGCCCTCCTCCTCTTCCTCCTCGCTCCCTGCACCATGAGGGAAGAGGCGCCGCCGTGAGCTGCTCGGCCGCTTCCTCATCGTCCTCCAGACGAGGCATCCCCCTCGCCGCCTGTCCTACCCCGGGGGAAGCTATGAGCCATGAAGCCGCCTGGCAGAACTTCCCTCCGGCGGCAGAAGAGGCAGCAGCAGCCCTTCTGCGGCCGCCGCTGCCTCCTCCTTCATCCCAGCAGCCGCCACTTCTCGAGCTCCGCTGCCGCCGCCGCCTTGCTTTGCCCGGCTCGGCTGCCCAGCTCCATCCCCCTCCTCTTTCTGGCGCTTCTGCTTTTCTGCTCAGGGTCCCCGAGGACCTGCGGAGCCGCGGCAAAGGTGTAAAAGAGCCGCATGCAGCTCCGGAGCCGCGGGTTGCCGACCCCTGTGTTAGCACAAGCGTTTTTGCTTGCCCCCAGAATGATCTCCCTTCTCCCAGTCCTTGCACACTGTTCTGAGGGTTCTCCTGGCCCTGCAGAGCAAATTTGGGGGAGTAGTTGGGGGTTCATGGAGGGAGGAGAGGGTGGGGAAGTCTCCATTGCATTAGCAGTGGCTCCCACTAGTGGGACCAGGCAATTGAATCCTGTCATAGCTCTTTAGAGATATTCCAGTAAAGTGACTCTCTGTAGACATATGGATTACATTAGAATATATTTGTTCATGGGTACCTCTTCGATCGGCCTGAAAGCGAGATGAGCGACTCAACCCCATAGTCGCCTTTGACTGGACTTAACCGTCCAGGGGTCCTTTACCTTTGCCTTTTACCTTTACCTCTTTAATCATTGTCTTCATATGAATTTGGGTTAGCTATATTACTTCTGGGACGTGGGTGGCACTGTGGGTAAAACCTCAGTGCCTAGGACTTGCTGATCGTATGGTCGGCGGTTCAAATCCCCGCAGCAGGGTGAGCTCCCATTGTTCGGTCCCAGCTCCTGCCCACCTAGCAGTTCGAAAGCACTCTTAAGTGCAAGTAGATAAATAGGTACCACTTTATAGCGGGAAGGTAAACGGCGTTTCCGTGTGCTGTGCTGGTGCTGGGTCGCCAGCTGCAGCTTTGTCACGCTGGCCACGTGACCCGGAAGTGTCTTCAGACGGCGCCGGCTCACGGCCTCTTGAGCGAGATGAGCGCGCAACCCTAGAGTTGGACACGACTGGCCCGTACGGGCAGGGGTACCTTTACCTTTATATTACTTCTGCTGATTTTATTATAAAATATAATACGATATGCGATATCTTTACTGTCATTGTCCCATACAGAACAATGAAACTGAAAAACTACATAAAACATTCAAAAACCCCTAAAAACTCTGAAACCCCATTTTAAAATACAATATACTATACTATATTGTAGTATATATTGTAATATACTCTAATAAAATATTGTGTGAATGACTCCGAAGAGATGACCAGACTCCCAAGGAAATTCTTCAACTCTGAATCAAGCTCTAATTCCTTTGAGATGGAACGCAGAGTGCAGCCACCTTCAATGAACTCAGGTGATTCAAGCCTCTCTCTACCTCCTGACCCTCAAAAATATTAACTGCACACCCCTGACAACTGATTATGGAGTGGGTTGAGTAGTTAGGATCCATCTTCTCTGGTACATTATATTAGAAATAAGAAATGATTTATTTCTGGAAATGTTAAAGGTCTTTGTTCATGATGTCTGCATCAATCCCAGACTGTAGGTTTTTGTCTCTGGCTACATACAATTGCAGTGGTGACTTAAGGTGTTAGCAATGCACCAGAAGGAGTTTAAGAAATCTGAAGCAGACGAAAGCAACCATTTGGCTGTTGCCTTTCTAAAGTTCTCCAGGCTCATCAGCCTTGCCAGCCTCGGGCAAGATTAATTAAAATCAATGGAGCAAAGCAAATTAAGTACTTAGAAGGCTTCTTGCTGGGGGGGTGGGGGTATCTATGTGAATAAACCAAAAAAGTATTCAGAGTGTGCAGCTTGTTAACAAACTGTTCATCATTCTGCCCATTTGTGAGCTTTTCAGTATATATCATTTTCTTTTTCAAGCTTTATCTTGATTCACCTTAGTATTTTCCATGACAGGCTTGTCAAGTCTGAGACCTGTCTGAATTTTCATATGACTTTGACAAATGCCTAGGAATATAAGAAGCTGCATTTTACCAAATCAGACCAATGGTCGATCTAGCTTAGATATTTCTGCAAAAAATAAATTTAAAAAAATAGCAGGGGAAAGTATAATAAGATCTATTATTTGATTAACGTTTTAACACTCCTCAGTTTTTTTAAATCTAAATAAAGCCTATTGGTTCACATGTTTTATCTGCAGCTAAAGGACTATGTATTAATTCTGCCATTTGTGTTGATGTAAACCTCTAGAACATGCATTTAGCTCTACCCTAAATACATTGTACACCTGATTGGGACGCAGGTGGTGCTGTGGGTTAAACCACTGAGCCTTGGGCTTGCCGATCAGAAGGTTGGTGGTTCGAATCCCCGTGACGGGGTGAGCTCCCGTTGCTCGGTCCCTGCTCCTGCCAACCTAGCAGTTCGAAAGCACGTCAAAGTGCAAGTACATAAATAGGTACCGCTCCGGCGGGAAGGTAAACGGCGTTTCCGTGCGCTGCTCTGGTTCGCCAGAAGCAGCTTAGTCATGCTGGTCACATGACCCGGAAGCTGTACGCCGGCTCCCTAGGCCAGTAAAGCGAGATGAGTGCCGCAACCCCAGAGTCGGTCACGACTGGACCTAATGGTCAGGGGTCACTTTACCTTTACCTAAATACATTGTATTTTATTTCATTCTTATGGCTTGTGACAGATGCAAATAAAGATTCTATCTATCCATCAGTCACTGGCCAGCAGTAATTCAGACAGGGGTCTTTCATAGCCCTACCTGGATGCCAGGGATTGACCCTTCCACCCTTTGCATGCAAAGCAAGTGCGCTACCATGGGGCTATGGCTGCTCCCCAAACCCTTCCACAAGGCAGCAGCATCTATGTAAGCTTCTTCAGAAAGTCTAAGATCATTTCTGAAGAAGGAAATTCAGTTCCCAAATGCTTATAAAGCATTAAATGTTCTGCAATAAAATTTGTTTATTGGGTTTCATTTCTTTCAGGATCTCTGAACCCTTTCCTAAGATCCTTGGCCATAAAAGAGTTTTTTAATTCCTCAACAGCATCAGAGTCACCTTTTTGTCTGAAGCAGGTCCTGTTGGAAGAATACCAGACTCTGCTTCAGCTCCGGAGGATTGTCTATAGAACCGTGTGGGCAAAATAAATAGCCACCACAAATACAGTCATACCTAATGTTACGTTTGCTTCATGTTATGTTTTTTCAGGTTGCGTCCCACGGCGACCCGGAAGTACCGGAAAGGGTTATTCCCAGGTTTCGCCGTTCACGCATGTGCAGAAGCGCTAAATCATGCTTCGCGCATCAGCACAAGCACCAAATCGCGCTGCGCACCTGCACAGAAACGGCACTTCAGATTGCAGGCTTTTCATGTTGTGAACAGGCCTCTGGAATGGATCCCATTTGCAACCAGATGTACCACTGTACTATAGTTGGATAGAGTTATCTTTCATTTAAGTTTTCAAGTTGTGCTAATGCAAGGAGTAGGGAATCTCCAGCTTGGAGGCTGAATATTTCAGGACCTTGGAGCTGAACAAAAGTTAAGGGCCACAGCCATTGCCCCACTCATTCTAGTTGCCACTGACCCTAACAACCACTGACAGTGACGGAGGAAGACACTCGGGCGCCTGTGGCAGTGCGCCCAGGGGTGGTGCAAGCTGCCCATAGGGGCGGGGTGAAGGCAGGGTGAGCAGTCCATAGGGGCGGAGCGCAACGTGGGGCCTGTGGAGTTTGCCTGCCTCCTCCCACTCAGCTGCCCTACAGCTGGGGGAGAGGCAGCAGTGCGGAGCCTGTGGGCGCCCAAGCCACTGTGTCTCTCCCAGGATAGACGCATGGCTCAGGCACGCTGCAGGCCCTGTGGTGAGTGCCACCTGGCATTTTGTCACCCCCTCAGTGGTGAAAACCCGGGGCGACCTGCACCCCAGTCCTCCGCCCCTGACCTCTGACACATGTCCCCTGCAAGCTTGTCCTCTACCCTCATGCTAACCAGACACCGCTTCTTTGATGGAGAAGGTGCTGTGACCTCTTTCCAGAGACTGCCTGTTGTTTGTGGACTAGAGTACTGAACGGATTGCAAGTGCCCATGCCATTATCATCCATGTTGATGGAAGCTCTTCACACGTGGATAACTTAGGCTGTGATGAATGATTTCACAGTTGGGTGGCAATGTAGTTGCTAAGGTCTCCAGAGAAATGTTGTGATTCGAGGACCCGATCCCCGCTTGGGGAATAAAGACACGTGGACACAGAATGTAAGGTTAATGGGTAAGGTAAAGGCCACAACTTTATTGATTACAGCATGTGAGAAGGTATTGGCTTAGGCATTGGACCACGGAACATTAGACTCCACCCACTCGGAGAGGGGTGAGCCCAAAGGGGGTTTATTCACCAGAAGGTGGAGCCTGTTGATGCTAATCCAACTATAGGCTCTCTTCCTGATGTCACCGAGGGTGACTCGAAGAAAATGTGTGTGCAATGGTGGGGATCGCTGGCGCGGCTGCGTTTGAGCAGCAAGCCACACCCCCGTCAAGCTTCCCTATTGGGTGCCCAACTGGGGAGGGGCGTGGTGCCAGCCCTGGAGTTGAAGCAGGGGGTGGAGCGCCCCCTGCATGACGCAGGAAACATCTCCCGATCACAACCCCTCCCCTCCTGGGAGGAGGAAAGGCTTTGGCTGTTCTTATGTTAAGCCTTAAACATGCTATTGGGTTTTAGCCTTTGGTGCTTCAGGGGCCTGGGCCACAAGATCCCATCCTATTGGGCTACTCTTAGCCCTGGTGCAGTAGCTATTGCAAGTGGACGCCATAATCTGCCGATCTTAAGTATGTGAAGCTGCATTTATGCAATTTTGTTCTCCATTATCCTTGTATCTGTACATCTCTTCAGTTCCTTTGTCTCCCCTTCCACTGAAACGCAGAAACTTATACTACTCTGTAAAGGCTAAGGAGTAAACCTTGCAGAGTGGAATCCCTAAGGCGGTTGGATAGCACCTTGTATGCCTCTTTCCAGCAGCTCCTGCAGGCCAGCTGCTGTCAAATGTCTTGCTCTGCTTTCTTTGAAGCACATCAGTGAGGCCAGTAGAGGGGGCATAATTGTTGTCTGGGCAGCCCAGGACCTCCAGACACCCTGCCCAGCCCTGCACCCCAGGGAGGTCACTTCGGTGGTGCTTACACATCAGTTTGACTTCACCCCCAGAGGCTCACTGTCTTGAGACAGACGGATGCCAACAACAGCTCTGTGAAGCCCCTGCGCTCAGGGGTGCTTTTGAAAACCACCATCACAAGTTTTATGGAGGGAGCAGGGAAGCTGTACTTCAGTACTTGTCTTTCTTTTCTTTTTCTTTTTTTATTTTCAATGCAGAATCATAAGAAAAATTACAAACATTGAATCCAAAATAATACTATACAAACAAAAAAAACCGGAACATACAAAAAAAAAACCAGAAAAGAAAAAGGGGGGGGGAAGCAAAGGAAACTAAACTAAACAAAAATGAAAAAGCACACATCTACAGAAAAAAACACCATATCATTACGTACATAAACACAAATTGATTTCCTTCCTATGTTCTAAGACCCCAAAAAATTTACTTACCTTTCATCTGCTTTACCACTGACTTAAGCATCCTTAAGGGGAAACAAAAAAGGGAGTGAGAGAGTCAGAGGCACCTGTGCCTAAAATGTGTGTCTCACACAAGCTCATGCGCCTTTTCCCATCCCTTTGTGTTTTTGTAATTTTAAATTTGATCTCTGCAGTTCAGATTCAAGCAAAGAATGCCCCCCCCCCTCCACAATTAAGACCCTGTTTGGAAACCACGGACCCACCTGTACCCTGTGTACTGTCAGAAATAGAAGCCCCATAAAAAGAATAGTTTTGTTACTAAAAATAGCAGGCGTTGATAAAGTCTGGAGGATGGCTTGCCCCCCCCCCCCGCCTTGCCATGTTATATTGATGTTCTTGACACAATATATTGCAATAACACATTATTTCTCTCTCCTGGTCGTGGTTTCAATGAAGCACCAGCTATACTGCTGTTCGGTTTCCTTGGTAACCAAATGACTTTCTGCTATTCATTTGCAGACCTCTGGGGCTAAACAAAGTGTCTCCCTTTTTGCAGTGCTGGGAGCCGGAGCTGTTGTCTGTGCTCTAGCCTGAATAGAAGAGGTCTGTGTTTGCTTCTCTCCACAACAGATTAGCCATTAGAATGGAATTGGGTTTGCAGGCACACATAAAAGGTTGCTGTTAAGGAAGGGAAGAAATCCCTCCATCTTCCTGGTCCTGGAACAAAACCTCTCCTCCTACCAGGTGTTGTGAGATGGAGCCATTCCCACATCAGCAGGGGGGGGGGCGTATTCGACCCCCTGCATCACTTTCACGGTTGCCACGCCGCACCCCTCAGGCCAGCCAATAGGGCTGACTTGGGGGCGGGGTTTAGCCACATTCAAGCGGCCGCGGCCTGGAGTCAACGGATCACCCGCCTGCCTTCCCTTTAGGTCATATTTATGCTTTGGACCTTGCTATGGACTTTGGTTGGTTGCCCTGGTTGCACAGGGGGCCTGGTAGGAAATTTTATCCATTTGGCAAATTGCCTCTTGGTTTTTTGCCTACCTCGTAGCAAATCATCACAACATTTTGGGTATTGGTGGTTAGGCATTGAAATATGTGTCGTGCGTTGGAGGGCAGGTTGTGGCCAGCGCCTACCCCTCCCCTTGTTGGGTATTCTGTTAAAGGAATCCGGTGGTCGTGGATCCTGTCCAATGACCTGCTGGTGGCTTGGGCAATGGCACGACCCCTGGTGACATCAGGGGAAGCTTGCATCAACAAGCTCCTCCCACTGGTTGTTAACCTTCAAATGGCTGGGCGGGGTGGAGTTATATCTAGATTGTTTGATCCAATACCTAAGCCAATACCACTCAAATGCTATAACCAATAAAGTTGTGGCCTTCTTTAGCCCATTAACCTAAAATACATGTGTCCTTGTGACCTACATTGGCTCCCAGTACGTTTCCGAGCACAATTCAAAGTGTTGGTGCTGACCTTTAAAGCCCTAAACGGCCTCGGTCCAGTATATCTGAAGGAGCGTCTCCACCCCCATCATTCTGCCCAGACGCTGAGGTCCAGCGCCGAGGGCTTTCTGGCGGATCCCTCATTCCGAGAAGCAAAGCTACAGGAAACCAGGCAGAGGGCCTTCTTGGTAGTGGCGCCCGCCCTGTGGAACGCCCTCCCATCAGACGTCAAAGCGATAAACATCTACCTGACATTCAGAAGACATCTGAAGGCAGCCCTGTTCAGGGAAGTTTTTAATATGTGACATTTTAGTGTATCTTTCATCTTTGTTGGAAGCCGCCCAGAGTGGCTGGGGAGACCCAGCCAGATGGGTGGGGTACAAATAATAAATTATTATTATTATTATTATTATTATTATTATTATTATTATTTAGCTCTAAGCATGTGGCGGGTCCTTGACTCACAGTGCTGGTTTGCAGCCTCAGTGGAAGCCTCCTCCCTGTGGCCTTGACCTTCTCATGCTGCCCTGGTGGCATGGGAAGAAGTTGTCCAGGAATAGCTCCCGTGCTGCCAACTTAACAGCAGAGCTTTCTCGTCTTCAGCCAAAAACCAAATTTGCAACCCACGTCTGACTTATGCGTTGTCAACTGCCTTTGCGGGTAATTAAAATGAAGGCCGCTTAAAAGACTACAGTTCCAGACCTATCAGATGTTTACGCTGAAGGCAGCAGTGCAAATGTGAAGAAGGTTAAGAGTTATTTCTGATGCTGGCTTACTCTAAAGTTATATACTATCTTTGGGGAAAATGCGATAGACCCTCAGAAAACATGCTGCTATTTATTGTTCCCATTCATCACAACACAGCCTTCAACATCTGCAGCATTTTTTATATTTTAAAAAACCACCAGCTTATTGTAATTGGTTCAGATAATGTATTCCTCCCACATTTCCTTCTCTCCTGCAGCTTTTTAGGTTTTTCTCATGTAGCTGAATTGAGTTTCAGGTGAGAAACCCAGAAATGCTGCTGCTACAATACTTCCTACTCCTGTCTCAGCATGCTTCTAGCTCCCACTGTCTTCCTCCGAAAGTCACTATATTTGCAATATACACCCATTGAGGGCGTGTGCCAGCTCTTATGGAGGATTAGCTGACTTTGTATATACAATGGAATATCTCGGTTCAAACTTAGGGGCTCTAAATGATTAGCATTGTGCCTGCTCACTGGCAGAATCAATGGCTTTAGTGCATATCCCCGCCCCCTCCCCCCAAAAAAACCTGGTGACTGTGACTCGGTCACCTACCTCAAGCTCTACAAGAATTTTTTGAATTTTTTTGACTGGGATACTTGTATTGTCAAGTAATGCAACTCTACAAGCCTAGGAGTCTACGTAGCTAAATTTGTTGGCAGATGCAGAGGATGGAAAGTGTCAAAATGATTATGAATTCAAAGGTGTAGGAAAGATGGGAGGTTTGGGGCCTTTTTCCACCAAAAGACAAGATAATTAGAGAGCTATTAAGGTAAAGGTAAAGGGACCCCTGACCATTAGGTCCAGTCGTGGCCAACTCTGGGGTTGCGGCGCTCATCTCGCTTTATTGGCCGAGGGAGCCGGCGTACAGCTTCCAGGTCATGTGGCCAGCATGACCAAGCCACTTCTGGGGAACCAGAGCAGTGCATGGAAATGCCGTTTACTTTCCCGCCGGAGCAGTACCTATTTATCTACTTGTACTTTGATGTGCTTTCGAACTGCTAGGTTGGCAGGAGCAGGGACCGAACAACGGGAGCTCACCCTGTCCCGGGGATTCAAACCGCCGACCTTCTGATCAGCAAGTCCTAGGCTCTGTGGTTTAACCCACAGTGCCACCCGCGTCCCTATAGAGAGCTATTATAGATCATCAAATATTTGAATGGCTGGTGCAAAAGATGGGAGATACAGCTGAAAAGAAGCAACTGATTTATGCTTCAGAAATATAGTTCAGGTTGTGTTGTAACACATAATGAAATAAGCAACACCCCTTGACAGCCCACATATGGGAACATGGCTGAATTTCTAAATCCTTTTTTACAACAAGATAGTAGTAATATACAGAGTGCTAAGCCCTGTGGAAATATTATATCATTATATCATTTGCCTGTTGTGGATGGTACAAAACTAATGATTGTAACAAGCTAAGGAAAACGTTGATTCTGCAGAGCAATTGGATAACGCAACACATTTCCGTAGGATTATTGTGAAAAGTCATTCATGGAGGCGGCTTTTAAAGGCAGATTCAGGTAGATTTCAGAAAGAGCTCATTAAATGTATATGGGGGTTCACACATTTGAATGCTCCAGCCTTCACATATATAAGATCAATATAATAAAAGTCTTTCAATAAAAATCAGATTGCACACTCTTTGCTAGCATATTGAAGAAAAGCTGAGCTAGAAAGCATCCTAGTTAGATCTCTTTTTGTTGTTTACAATAAACATAATACCGCAGTCATAACTAACTTTTTATGAACTGAAAATAGATACTTGATAAAGTGTCCAATATAACCTTAACATTTTTTTTGAAACAATCTTGGCAACAGTTGTTTTTTTTTAATGGCATATTAGGGGTGTAGTGTGTTGGTAATGACTGTAACTAAAATTTTTACTCCACTGTGACCCATTGTTTGAGACATAGGGTACAGCATCATTCACATTGCTTTTAGTTACATATTTTCCTGCCGAAGATTATTCATTGTTCAAAGGCAAACAGTTCTAATTATGTAGTGGCATCGTTAGCTAAGACCAGATATTTATACATATTTGAAATCAGAAACAAATATCTCCCTATAACCTGTACCTCTTCCCACAGAAAACCAGTGAGTTTTTTCCTAGCAGAATGGAAGTGAAACTACGCTCCATTGTCTGCAGCTTAATTTTTACTTTGCACGTTTCCTCATTTTCTAAGTATCTGTGTGGAACAGGGAGTCTACCCAAAAGATAGCAAAGCCACAATCATTACCCTGTTTTCATAATACCCACTGATCACACATCATGAATGCCCCCGTTGTTTTCTTGGCCTCTCCCATACAGTGCTCCTTTGGCTCTTCTCAATTTCTGTGAACTCTGCATAGCCTTTCTCAATTCAGTTAATTTCCAGTGCAGACATGCCATTGCCTATTGCATCCATCTTTTTCTTTTTTTAAAATCTGTAAGCATAAATGCAGAGCTTCTCTCAGATTCAGAGCAAAAGCAGGTTTCATTCAATAACAACAACATAGTTCTAGCATGTTTAGATGATGGATCCATTTATAATCTACACTGGCTTCTATGCTGCAAAATCAGTCCAGAAAAACACACAGATCATCCTTGTTAGCACCTGTCTGTCTCGGGGAGCAATGGAGGAGTGTGCCTTTGGGGGTGAAGTCAAACCATTTGAAAGTCCCATTACCTGATGGAGCTGTAGAGACCAGATTATAGAGCAGCGTTTTTGAAACGTTGTGCTTTCAGGGAGACATTTCCACACCGATTCATTTGCAGAGGAGTGCCATGGAATCCCAGTGTTTTCTACAGGATTCTGGGTCCTAGGTGCAGACCTGGGTGCTGCTCAGGTCTTTTGGGCCTCCTTATTGCTTTTTTTAAAGTGACAGTTCAACCAAGAGCACACCCATGCTCTCCTATGGCTACGCATTGCAAAGATGGATCTTTATTGGAGGCACAAACTGTCAATCATTGGAGCTTATCTGCCATTACAACCACTACACTGAAGAACCACTGAAAAGTTCCCAGTAAACTCCGGGGCTCCCCAGAACGTAATCTGAAAGCTTCCTTTATTACCCTTGATTTAAAACCACTCCATTGTCTAATTAGAAGCATAATCTGCTGAATTGCAGGAGAAACCCCCTTAAAATCTATTCTGTTCAGCTAGGTTTCTAAAAACTGAAAGGCTTAAGAAAAAGAAGGAACCAGGGAGGAAGATGCAATCTGTGACATTTGGTTAGCTGAGAGAAAGAATATGTGATAAGAACTGGGGGGTTCGGTTGTGAACTATTTATAGGTTTTGTCAGCTCAAGACAAGGCATTGTGCTCCCTCTGTGAATGAGGAACTTTGATGAGAAATGGACATGTTTCAATTAAAGTGGCATGAAGCATCCTTTGGCTGATGGAAGTTGCTGCATTCTAGTCAAACATCTATGTGGATTTATATTCTTTTTCTCTTCTTCCTTCCATTGTAAATCAAGCATGCCTTCTCCAAAGTCCATGAAAAGAGAAAAATTGTGTGGGACTGAAATTCAATACATCATACCGGGAAAATGAAAATTTATAAAATCTAAGAGACAAATATATGTTCTGCAGGTAGAAGCAATCAAATTTACAAAAACTTCAAATGGCCCAATTTCTTTTCTTTTGTTCTCCCCCTCCCCCTGGCAGCATGGAAGCATTGCAATAATTCATTATATGCTAAAGAACAGTGGATTTTTAAAAAAAAAGATGATTCCAGAAAGCAAGAGGCAGCAAAGCAGAATACAGCCCCAAATCATTTTTCAGATGATTGTAATTACACCTTACTCGAGAACTGCTGTAAACACAGCAACTACCAAATATCTGCTACCTCTGTATTCATTGCATTTGATAGAGCAGTAGGATTATTCTATTTAGCACAGCTGGAATTTAAGAATGCCTACTTTTTAAAGGGAAAAAAGTACTGTTAAGTGCCATCATTGACTGCTGACACATTTTGCTGCAGTGGACAAATGCTTTGAAGAGGAAGGACAGAGAAAAGACGGGACCTGCTTTGTCCCGTAGGAGGGGACATTACAAAATGAACAAGGCCTGAAGAACCAGCAGCAAACCAAGACACAGACACCTTTAATAAGGTGGCTTGGGCAGAATTTTACCCCTATGCACGCCTGTTGTGTTTTTCTTTCCCATCCAATCTGTACAAACACCCAAGTGAAAATGTACCCCAGCATTTTTTCAGTGGAGGATATATAAAAGTTTCAAAAAATTCCCCCTCTTTCATGTCCATTTTTCATGTGGTGCCATTTTTCTTTGAATGGCCGTTCCCAGCTCCAGTAGAGCAGCCTTATAGATAAGTATATATATTTAGAGACCAAACCTGCTATCCGGTGTTCCAGCTAAGCTTACAGGAGGCGCAAGGGTGTCACGCAGTGAAGTACAGTCTGGGGTAGCCAAGCATACACAACCATTTATTGCAACGGGATTACTTAATGGTCCTTGCAGCTGTGCGTGAAGCTGGGGTGGTGGTTTCAAAGGACCATTAATTTGCAGATCTGTACAACTTTATCTACGTAGGCCATAAAATTGCACTGATAAATCTAACGCATTGTCAGCGGCTTGAAGCTGTTAAGAGATGTTTGCAAATTCAGACCCACAAAACAGGTGAGAGAAAGTTGTTCCCGCCAAGCCTAGTGTGACATCAAAGATGCCTCTTAAGCAATTAACTCAATTTGGCAACATCTTCTAATAGGAGACTGCAGCTGTATTTTGTGCTTATCAAAGAGAAGATACTTCCACAATGGACTCAGTTCTCTTTATTGTGCTGCTAAATCGGGAATGGTTCTGTTATGTGTGCCGGCGTGGTTGCTCGAGAGCAAACAGACAAGACCCCCACTGGTCTTCTCAAAGGCTTTTATTATCGGTGCAAAAACATTCACAGTGCAGAACGTCTCAATTCCATGTCTTGCTCAGTCACTAGCAGAATCTGGGAGTGGGCGGTCCTTAAACTTTCCCCAGCAGAGTAGTTTCTTGACCCCCAGCCGACGCCTCCCCTCTCTGCGCGTAAACCGACTGCGCAGAGAGGGCGTGGGCAAAGGGGGACCTGCCTCCCCCCCCTGCTTTGCTCAGACTCGGTGCTGTGGCTCTCCCTTGCATCCTCCGAGCCCTGCATGCCTTCCCCACTGGAGGCGTGGCTTCCCTCCTCCGTGGAGGAAGAGCTGCTTCTCACGATCTTTGGAGGCTCCCTGTAACCCCACCTGCCCTTCCACCTCTCGCCTCTGAGCTGATGGCAGTTCCCTGACAGGTTCCTCTTATGTTAGCCTACGTTAAGGAACAATGAGGTTAATATTTTCCACTGTGCAATCAGATTCTTCTGCTGGAAACTGAACCATGATTTGACTTGGCGTATCAGCCGAACCTGACTCTAGACAAATCACGAACTGTAAACCCAAGATCTGTAATTCTTCGTTAACTTCTAGTTGTTTGTGTGGAACAAGACAAACCGTGATCCCAGGTTCAGAAGACAAACCATGGCTTAGCTCACAGCGATGCATCAGTTGGTCTGGTGGAGGAGCAAAGTGGAATTCATCTCCATTGCATGAGCCTGTGCGTTTCCACCAAGCCATAGTTAGGCTTGGTGTTATGTGTAAA
The DNA here is from genome assembly GCF_964106915.1 of Podarcis gaigeae. Taxonomy (NCBI): domain Eukaryota; kingdom Metazoa; phylum Chordata; class Lepidosauria; order Squamata; family Lacertidae; genus Podarcis; species Podarcis gaigeae. The sequence goes on along the minus strand of NC_139686.1, from coordinate 69,085,797 downwards.
GAAACACAACGAGTTAATGGTGTAGAAATGTGACAAACTGGATAACAGAAAGTCCTGTAGACTATTGACTGCTTCACACATGCATCACAGCTCGCTTGGATGTGTGAGTAAGCAATCGCAGATCAAAGTCTACAAATGAAGTTTTCACATCATCCTAGACATGATTCACATGTCCCCTGCTTCCAACCACCAACGGCTACGTAGTCAAGTGATGAGAAATCAAATGACGTTTGTATTGCATGTGTGAACTAGCCCTAGGTAACACAGTGGAACAATGTCAAACCAGTGTTGGCAGCTCTCATACACTGAAGCTTCTCTGAGGGCCAAGCTCTATATTACATTCTTGTTGTTTTTGTTAAATAGCAACCATAGGTGGAAGGCAAACCCAGACATAATAAATCCAATCACCCTTTTAATGTAGTGGGCACATTCTGCCCTTACTCTGTCTGATGTGAGAGCCCCAGTCTCCCCAGGCATGCCATACCTTGCAGCTAAGCCTGCATTCTGCTGCAGAGTAACTTATCTTCCGTAACAGAGAGCACTATACTGACTGGAACTAGGTTTTATTATCTTATTATACCTGTGCCGTGCTTAATGCACCGGCACCCGGTCCCAAAAAATGGCTGGTTAAAAGCCCTTTGTGGCTTTGGACCAGGGTACTTCATAAGATGGACGCGGGTGGCGCTGTGGGTAAAACCTCAGCGCCTAGGACTTGCCGATCGCATGGTTCGAATCCCCGCGGCGGGGTGCGCTCCCGTCGTTCGGTCCCAGCGCCTGCCAACCTAGCAGTTCGAAAGCACCTCTGGGTGCAAGTAGATAAATAGGGACCGCTTACCAGCGGGAAGGTAAACGGCGTTATGTGTGCTGCTCTGGTGCCGGTTCGCCGGAGCAGCTTCGTCACGCTGGCCACGTGACCCAGAAGTGTCTGCGGACAGCACTGGCTCCCGGCCTATAGAGTGAAATGAGCGCACAACCCTAGAGTCTGGCAAGACTGGCCCATACGGGCAGGGGTACCTTTACCTTTACTTCATAAGATTGCCCATCTCCATGTGTCCCACCCACTTAGATCTCCAATGGAGGGCCTCCTACAGGTTCTCCCACCATCCGAGGTGAAGCTGAGGGCCTTCTTGGTGGTGGTGCCCACGTACGTATGTCTTGAGTGTGTTGGCACCTCTCACGCCAGCATTTGCAGCCCTATTTGTGTGGGAAATCAGGTTTTCTCAAGAGGAATCTGCCTAGCGGTGGCTTCCCTCTCCAAAACCGGTTGTGTGAAACGGCCTTCCCTCTCTCTTTCAGTAAGGATCTGGAAATTCTGAAGATTTTCTCCCTTGACTCAGCCTCTGCCATTGCTACTGCCGTTATTCATAACCCGCGTCCTCAGTGAGGGGGACGCGACTGTCGCTGATACTCTCCCCGCTGCCGGGTTTGGCGAGGCATCTGCTTTCTGAAAGGCAGGGAAATGTCACTGTTGAATGTCAGAGTGGATGAAGTGACGGCCTAGTGGAGGATCCTCGAGGGCCTATTGTCCCTTCCTCTCCTTTTCTACTTAATGGAACTGTTAAAAAGATCAGGAAGAGCCGTAGATGAGATAAGTGAAGAACAGCACATGACAGGCAGCACAGACCAGTAAGACTAATGTGTGCCCCTCTGATGCATGAGGGAGTGTGGAAAAATATTGCTTTGTTACACAAAACGTACCTGCTCTTTGTCATACATAAGGCTACTTTGCAAAAAAATGTCGTGGTTTCCTCCCTCCACCACAAACATTATTTTTATTTATTATATCTCTGTCTCCTTTGGGGCGTACTAAGAAGGCTTTATTTCAACAGTTCTTTCTATCTTAAAATATATGTTTTAATAAAGGGGTTATTAAACCCCTTGGTACTCCCCTTTGCAACCAACAGTTGGTCCCTTTAGCCGCTTCTTTCTCTCTTTTTCTGAATTATCCTTTGCACTTTTCTGCAGTCCGCCCACCAGAGCAGTTGTTTGTTGTTGGGATGCAAAGAGTTTAACACAGTCAAATTATTTCTTGTCAAAGGATTCAAAAAAATCAGTCCAGCATAAACAGGAACTCCCCAGGCTGATTTCTTAATGCAGATGCAGTAAACTTTTGGCATATAGGTTTATCAGGTAGTTATCAAGTAGACAGCTGCTAAAATGAAAAATGTTAAGCTGATAATGTAATAAATAACAACTTGGCTGAGCTTCAGAGAAACCCACATTTTAAAATATTTTTAAGATGTGGGAGACGGGTTTCTCTTTGAACTGTTACTCCTTGTGCTTTTCCTGTGGGGTGGCTTCTGATGGGGCTACATGAGGGCTATCTTGACTCCATGTGGTCCTTTGGATCTTGACCCCTGGCCAACAGATGGAAATAATTTATTTTGTGTTATAAGGTATTTTTTGCCAACAAAGGTCCGTATAGTAAAAGCTATGGTTTTCCCAGTAGTGATGTATGGAAGTGAGAGCTGGACCGTAAAGAAGGCTGATCGCCAAAGAATTGATGCTTTTGAATTATGGTGCTGGAGGAGACTCTTGAGAGTCCCATGGACTGCAAGAAGATCAAACCGATCCATTCTGAAGGAAATCAGCCCTGAGTGCGCACTGGAAGGACAGATCCTGAAGCTGAGGCTCCAATACTTTGGCCACCTCATGAGAAGAGAAGACTCCCTGGAAAAGACCCTGATGTTGGGAAAGATGGAGGGCAGAAGGAGAAGGGGACGACGGAGGGCGAGATGGTTGGACAGTGTTCTCGAAGCTACCAGCATGAGTTTGACCAAACTGCGGGAGGCAGTGGAAGACAGGAGTGCCCGGCGTGCTCTGGTCCAGGGGGTCACGAAGAGTCAGACATGACTAAACGACTAAACAACAACATAAGATATTTTGGATGCCTCTCTCAGTAAAGAGTCCAATCCTGCCTACTCCGAGTGCAAAGAATGGAGCGTGGAGCAGCTTTGCTGAAAACCAGTATGTTGCTGACTTGTGGAAGTCAAGTGATTATTTGCCACACCTCAACCCGTGTGATGTATCAGCAGAGAATGTAGTGCCCCAGGAAAATCTTCAGAGATTTCCTGCTCCCAGCAGGCACCTCCTTCCAGAGTCCCGGGTTAAGGGGAAAACTCCTTTCCCACACAGTTCAAAGTGGCAAAGTGTTTATTGTCTCCAGACACAAGACAAAGCAAAACACTGCTATCTGCTATATACAGTTTTTTATGCTCTTTGAAGTAAAGAGACACATGCACAGAGAGATCCACTAACACTATCAGCATGCTAGCTAATGCTGCTGTGTAAAACCCACAGCCTCTTCCCCCAACTCTTACGTGTTCAGAGTCTGAGCCTGACACAGGCAGGACAGCATCAGGAAATGAATGAAAATGAAAGGGATGAAAGCAAAACGAATGAAAGCAATGCCCCAGAGACTATTATACCTGTCTCTATGTGTAGGTATGGGGGGTGGCGCTGTGGGTTAAACCACAGAACCTAGGACTTGCTCATCAGAAGGTCGGCGGTTCGAATCCCCATGACGGGGTGAGCTCCCATTGCTCGGTCCCTGCTCCTGCCAACCTAGTAGTTCAAAAGCACGTAAAAGTGCAAGTAGATAAATAGGTACCGCTCCGGCGGGAAGGTAAACGGCGTTTCTGTGAGCTGCTCTGGTTCGCCAGAAGCGGCTTAGTCATGCTGACCACATGACCCGGAAGCTGTACGCTGGCTCCCTTGGCCAATAAAGCGAGATGAGTGCCGCAACCCCAGAGTCCGTCATGACTGGACCTAATGGTCAGGGGTCCCTTTACCTTTACTATGTGTAGGTGTATTTCCTGAACCAATGGGAGGGTGAATAACTCAACAAGCCATACACTCGACTTTGCTGGTACAGTATTGCTGTGGTAACCCAGTGCACCTGGCACTCTTATCTCAGAACATTCAGATGTGGGGCGCATGCTCCTCAAGACATCAGACCAAGCTCTGTGCAGTTTAAAAAGTTGTCCAGGAGCAAGTTTCTTGCTCAATATCTTAAGGGAATTGCTGATGATACGATTGAAGCCAAACTGAGATATCTACTAATTGATGATGACCCCCTAAAATCACTCATGGTTGCCAGATTCCTGATCAGCGTCCTATCCCTAAAGAAGAGAAACGGTCTCCTGTGTGATTCGGATAACCCCTTTAAACCATGACCTATGTTTTAGGTGCTATCACCATTGTTTTAAACCATGATCTATGTTTTAGGCGATATCACCATTGATATCCTTGATTAATTTATGAGCAGAGGGCGATGTATAGGTTACAAATTTATTGTAATGTATGGTGTGGTTTTTGTTTTTGTTTTGCTTTGGTTACTGTTTGTCTTTTGTAAGTTTTGGTGATTTTAAATTCGGAGGTTTAAGTATAATATGTTGGTATGGGAAACTGTCGTGTAACGGGCCAATGGCCGTAATAAAGATCAATCCAATCCAGTTGTTCACATGACACCAACGCAATATAGCTTTCTTCTCCCACACCATGCCACCTTGGTCAACACATTCATTTCACAAGGCCACCACACTACTGAAGCTTTCAACAACCAGCTCTTCCAGCACACAAGTCATGCTGAGCAGGAGTACAGTGAGAGGGGTACAGCAATGACCATGGGTACTGGGGCCGGAGGGCTACAAATAAAGATGCTCTACGCTCTTCTCCTCCATGAACAGGCCAGCCAAGATGGTCCCCAAAGCCAGGAAACTGGACTGGTCTAAAGATGTCTTGAGATGAGGGCAGTGCCATGACTTCTATTTCTTGGGGGGGGGATTCCCTTTCTCCCTGGCTCCACCCCCACCATTGCCCTGTGACTCTCCTACGAAAATATAAACAATGGTGGTGAGGTTTAGAGAAATGAAACATTGTTGTTCTTTGAATGTGAATAGTCAAGTTGTTCCCTCTGTTCTTTACAGTGACCTTTTAATTATCTATTTAATGTGTATTTTTTTTCCATTCTGCAAATGACTCCCTTTTTCAAAATATTTTCTCACTACTTGCCTACTTTACATCCCAACCCAGAGCATTAAGTTAAACCCCCCCCCCAAAAAAAAATGGCCAGAGGTGAGTGTCATGAATAAGCCAGCTCCAAGAGAAGGTTTGCAGCCAACTGCAGAAAAGACCCAGGAACAGAGAGATTTTGATGATAGTCAGGCGGCGGGGGGAGGAGGAGCCAGCAGCTGCAGAATTTGGCTCTTCCTGACCTTGACAGGGAAGCTGATAAGGCAGTAGCTGAGAGCAGGCTAGAACGCAGTCAAAGCTCGCCTGAAGCACAATCAGGCGCAAAAGAACTCAGAGATAGCATGTCAGAAAAGAGGTGGGGGCTAATCCACCAAGTCCAAGGAGTTGGCGAATGGGAGGGTTGCAAGACAGGAAGCAAAACAAGAGAAGTAAGGTTCGTAAGTTCAATTGCTTCTGGCCATGCCGTAAGGGATCTTCAGAAGGGTCATCTTGAGTGATGATGCCAGAGGCTTTGTTAGAGCCGTCCGCTGTTTGTTTTTGCAATAAATCCTCCTTTTTAATTAGCTACACTTACTGTGTTATCAAGCTGGGAACCTGGACTCCTGACAGAGAGTGGCATCATCCTGCGTCACAGCTAGTTGAAAAGCAATTTCCAAATGCTCACTTTTAGTACAATAGATTTGTAGCAGATCTAGTTGTTCTTTCCTTCCAGACACCACCTCTGCTAGAGGGTCAGGTCATTTCCCCAACACTCAAGTCACAGTATCTGTCTCGTAAGAAATTTCCAATTTTCTTCCCATCAAGTTTATGTCTAACAATGGCAATTGTTCTGGGTAACCTGAAATCATGGAAATAATGGAAATCATGGGTACCTGTTGGATATTGCCGGTAATATCACTAGTGACAAGCAGAGCCATTCTTCATCCCTCCCTAAGTCAGTATTTGAATTGATTTTCATTTTTTCTATTTCATTTAATAATGTACAGTGGTGCCTCGCAAGACGAAAAGAATCCGTTCTGCGAGTCTCTTCGTCTAGCAGTTTTTTCATCTTGCGAAGCAACCCTATTAGCGGATTAGCGCCATTAGCACTTTTAGCGGCTTTTAGCGGCTTATCAGCTTAGCGGATAAGCGGCTTAGTGGCTTAGAAAAAGGGGGGGAAGGGGGGGAAAACCCGCAGGAATTCGCAAGACATTTTCGTCTTGCGAAGCAAGCCCATAGGAAATTCGTTTTGCGAAGCACCTCCAAAACGGAAAACTCTTTCGTCTAGCGAGTTTTCCGTCTTGCGAGGCATTCGTCTTGCGGGGCACCACTGTATTCCCTCTTTTTGAGGAGCTTCCTCTGCAAAGCTGCTTACCGTCTCCCATAAAAACCAGCTGCACTTAACAATAATTATTCATATGCTGAATTGTTCCCCCACTGAACTACTAAAGCAGAGGAGTTCTCATATCGTTGGGGATACCCACAAGCTTCTCCGCTCTTCCTCTGTGCCATAATAGTGTCCTGCCTGTCACGAGATTTCTGCTCTGTCCATCTATCCTATCAGTAATAGTATATTTTATATATTTATTTATTTATAAAAGTATTTATGTACTGCCCTCTCATAAAATATCAGGGCAGTAAATAGTTCTACTTCACTGGACCATTCCTTTGTTTCATAAAATCCATATATTGTATGATGGGGCGGGGCAGAAACAGACCTCAAAGCTGTTTACAAAAAGCTAGTTTGTGGTGTGGACCTAAGGAGGGAGGGGGACACTTTTTTATACTATGGAAAGTTTTATGAGAAAGCTGTACAAAGTGGGGATGGGGAATAAATCCATTCAGTTCACATTTTAATGGAAGCTTACTAACGTTACTTAATTTGCATGCCCCAAATCAAAACAGTAACCACCACGCAGCTGTGGTTGGTCCTTAAAAATTCGCACCTCTCTGCATTTGGTGATGCAGTTCTCCAGTCCAAAAATATGAACAGAAAAGCATACATTGCTTATAAGAGTGGAAACAGTGTGCACAAATTCATTGTGTTAGGAGAAATTGCCTGCAAAAATATGTTTGCTTTTTTAAAAAAATGTGTATGTAAATTGCACAACAGTAGAAAAGCACATTCAAAAATCCATGTGAATTTTCATCTGGAGTTATTTTGTTTTTTTAAAACAATGAATAATTTTGAAATGCAGAGGACAGAGCTTGAGGCTGGAAAAAAACAAGAAACTGAGAGAAACTTAAATTGACAAATTTGCCCATCCCTAGAACTTTCTATTTACGTCGTCTCTAAACCACTGATAAAAAAATTAATGTTTTCCACTTGAGAGCTACATCATTAACGTCGAAGAGAGGGAAGCCAAGCTAAAGCGATACCAGAAACGCATGATGCCAAACTGGCAGCTGAACAGATGAGCAGATGTATTATGGAGCAATAATACATCTGCTCACTGAAAGTTCCTTGCTGCAGAAAAACTCTTGAGGCTGATTCTCAACACAGAAGGTGCCGCTAGGGACTGTGGTCCTATTTCTGATCTTTTGGTGAGAAAAAATAGACAGGCAGTGTGTTCCGCTCTTCTGTTCTGTTTTTCTGCCTGCTAAACACCTTCTTCCTTCCAGTTACCTTCATTTCCACTCAGACAGGTTTGAGTTGCTGGCCAGCCACCAGATACAAAATCTAACACCTGTCTGCCAGATGTCTGCTGTTGTATATGTCACTGCTATGCCATCTGCCCTGCAACCTGGCAGGCCTTCTCTCAAGAACTTGGAATCAAAGTGTATTAATGAGGGGAATAATTTCATGTATCACCTGCTTTACAAAAACTCTTCTTGAACCTACACAAGATTGCTTCCTCGCCATCCCCTTTCTTCACAGCATCTGATTGATGCCTGTGTATTCCATTTTTTACTTTTTGGGTGTGTTTTCCCCCAGACTGGATTTGTGGCAATTTTATATTATGAACAACTTCCTTCTTGTAGGCCCAGAATTGGTTCTGATCTGCTTATGGGCTGGTTCTGTGACAATGAGCATTCATCCTGCATTCAGGGTGTACCCATTAATCATTTGTCCATCCTACACTTTTCAATGCATTTCTCCATTACAGTGGTACCTCGGGTTAAGAACTTAATTTGTTCTGGAGGTCCGTTCTTAACCTGAAACTGTTCTTAACTTGAGGTACCACTTTAGCTAACGGTGCCTCCTGCTGCTGCCGCCATGCCGCCGCACGATTTCTGTTCTCATCCTGAAGCAAAGTTCTTAACCTGAGGTACTATTTCTGGGTTAGCGGAGTCTGTAACCTGAAGCATCTGTAACCCGAGGTACCACTGTACTTTCCAAACCACAAAAAGTCTCTCCGTGTGTTTTTTTAATGGATTTGTTTCACAAGCAGCTCTTTAAACTGCTTGAATTGTGCAAACGGTACGTCCTTGAATCTTTACCACAAAATACTGACAGCCTAGAGGCCCTCAGACTCTTGTGTCGGGGACTGTTTCTGCATGGGCCATTCTGTGTGTCGCCGTCTGCGGAGCTGAAGTCTCAGACTTCCCCCCTTAATTCAGTGGATTGATGTGTTTTGTCAGCTAACAGCCTCAACTAAGTCCTCTTATCTGAGAAACCGCTGGCAAGCCAAGACAAAACCGTATCTCAGGCTAATTTGTCTTTATTAGAGTGCAGCTTAACAACCACCTGTGTGTCCTAGCCTGAAGAACTTGGTGGCCCATATTCTGCACTTGTGGCAAGAATGGATCAAGGCCCGGTGGCAGCAACTGATGTTCATCAGCTGCTGTTCATAGCTTGACAAAGCAGCCGCAAAGTAATGTTGACATTTTGCCTCTTGCCAGCTTGGCAAGTAGTGAGGGGACAGGTGTGAAGAGCGGAAGAGATCTTGTCCACATGGGCCTGCAAACAAAGCCAGTGGGTTTAGCCAGAAACTATGTTGGCCAGCAGGTAATGGCTTTTTCCACCTGCCTTGCCCCAGCCTCCAGCCCTAGGTAAAGGTAAAGGTACCCCTGCCCGTACGGGCCAGTCTTGACAGACTCTGGGGTTGTGCGCCCATCTCACTCAAGAGGCCAGGGGCCAGCGCTGTCCGGAGACACTTCCGGGTCACGTGGCCAGCGTGACATCGCTGCTCTGGCGAGCCAGAGCCGCACACGGAAACGTCGTTTACCTTCCCGCTGGTAAGCGGTCCCTATTTATCTACTTGCACCCGGAGGTGCTTTCGAACTGCTAGGTTGGCAGGCGCTGGGACCGAGCGCACCCTGCCGCAGGGATTCGAACCGCCGACCTTTCGATCGGCAAGTCCTAGGCGCTGAGGCTTTAACCCACAGCGCCACCTGCATCCCTAGGAGCCTTCATAAGGGAGCTGTTTCTAGAAGAAGAACTGAGAGGGGAGAGAGACTCTGTTTGCCATCAGGGGGTGGTTGGTTTCACCTCTGCTGTACCCCCTCGAGTCTGAGGAACCTTCAGAAGGAAGTTGCTTGCTGCCATGGGCATTATGTAGATGTGTATTTTGCCCATGTATGGAGAGTGTGTGTATGAACTTAACAGTGTTTAGTTTATCTTTCGTGTGCTATTTTGTTAATGTTGTTAATATTGCTTTATAGATTGTAAATGCACCATATAATATGACTTTTGCTTTAACTGTGGTGTTTAGATTATGTTTTAGTTGTTGCTCTGTTAACAGTGCTTTATAGTTTACAATTGTTTTGCTGAAAATTTGTTATTTATTCTGTATGATATATGCTGTATTTGTGATGTTCTGTTATGTTCTATCATGGTTTTGTTACTAGATTCAGGTACATAGTCATGTTGGTCTGACTCACTCAAAATATATATAATTTTTTTTAAAAAAAATGTTCAGTAGCACCTTAGAGACCAACTAAGTTTGTTCTTGCTATAAGCTTTTGTGTGCATGCACACTTCTTCAGATACACAGATGGTTTTGTTATTTATTGTTCGTAAGCCACTTTGGGATTCATTTGACTGAAAAGCAGCATAGAAATATAATAAATCAAATCCACCAAATCAAATCCCTAGGCTGATTTGCATGTACACAGGAAAGTAGCATTATCTTGCTTTGGGAAGTTGGGGGGGAATGGTGTCAATGAACACAGAAATTACCCAGTTTTCCGTGACAGGGAGGATATTGCAAATGATTGCTCAGTTTATGGACTCCAATATCAGCAGGAAAGATGTGATATCCCCACTTCAAAGGAGGGCAGTGGGGGCTAGAGATGTGTATCTTAAAGGCACATACACCTGCCATAGTGGATGTGTGACACACCTTTCACTGACAGCTGCCACTCCTACTCTTCTTTCTGTACTAAACCATGGCAGCAGTGAACAAACTGTGAAAATGGCAGTCAGGCAAAAAAGGATGAGATTGCTTGCAAAGAAAATTTCCTGGTCCTCTGGGAAGGATTAAAAAGTCAAAATCTACCCTTTCAAATAAAAATGATAGGTAGATTTAATAAGTATCACTTCTGCTTTAAAGATCTTATGATCATATAACTGAAAAATGAAACCTTGCTGGGACTGCCTCTCAAATACTCGCCTGTGCTTCCTAGCATGCCAAATGAAAACTGTGCCTAGGTAATCTTATTTAAGAGTGTACATGTGTACTTCGCTTTTAATTTATTTTTTGCATGTGAAGACTGCTAATTCTCATAACATTTATTAAATAGTGCATTAAACTAATGGGGGCTCCTTTTCCTGGTACTGCAGTCTGAAGATGGAGTTAATTTCAACGTAACTGAGATTTTGTTTTCAAAAAACCGTGTAAGTTCATTTTAATTGTAAGTAAGGTGGACAACCGCCTGCTTTTCTCTTCCACATGATTTCAGCTTAATTATTGCTTCTGAATTATTATTTCTACAGTGTTCAAGGCATACAATGTAAGCAGCTGCCGAAAAATAACACTGAATTTTCTTAACTATACTTTCATACCTAACATCTATTCACTCTTCCAAGCAAACCAAATTAACATACAAAGCAAAGGTGTGTCTTTTGTTCTGTGTGACTTACTCTGTTCACTTTCAGTGGTTATGACAATTATGCAAGAAGAACACCCCGCACTAATTTAGGATTTTTAATAATTTAAACATCAATGAGCAACAAAATAAATATAGGAGTTGAAGTACCTTGTACTTCAGCTCTTTATGCTGGATGTGAGGTCTGTGAAAGTGGCCCAGTAGAAGCTTCGCCTTTTATGCAGGAATTGTGGGGAATTCCTAGTACAGTGGTACCTAGGTTTAAGAACAGCCCTATTTATGAACTATTCGGTATACGAACTCCGCAAAAGCGGAAGTAGTGTCCTAGTTTGCGAACTTTACCTTGGTCTACAAACGGAAGCTGAACAGTGGAAGGACACTGGTGGCAGGAGGTCTCATTAGGGAAAGCGCGCCTCAGTTTAAGAACAATTTCAGTTTAAGAACGGACTTCTAGAATGGATTAAGTTCGTAAACCGAGGTACCACTGAAGGTCTTCATTGGGCATAAAAAGGATATGGCTGGGGAAAGACACAGCCAGATGGGCAGGGTATATATAATAAAGTTATCATTATTATTATTATAGCAAGAGACAAAAATGTGGATGACAAGATTATAACAGGCTAGAATTGCTGTGGAAAGGCCTTTCAGAAATGTCAGGCATCACCTCTGTGAGTTTGTTCAAGTGAAGCTGGCTTGACTCTCAGCTGTTTGGTCTGCTTATGTTTGGCAAGGAAACAGAAAGCAGGGAAGAGTTAAGCAAACAAGGTACAAAGTGACTTGAGGCAAATCTATGACATGCTTTTAGGATGCGTGTTCATCACTTCTTGACCACTGATGGTTCATGAATCAAGAGGCAAGTGGTAGAGAAAGGAAAGTCTTTCCCTGGGCCAATGACATTTCAGACGGCTTGTTTTCTATACGGAAGGAGAGTTGGAAACCAGAAGTAATTTTCTTATAGAAGAAGATTAATGAAGTTGGAAGAACTGCAAGACAAAACTATCCTGGAAATCTTAGGGCATTTCATCATTCAAGTTGGACTCTGATTAGAAACCCCCACTGCTCAAAGGAGTTAGAAGCTTTCATTCATCAGTAAGAACTTGAAAAAGACTACTTGTTAAATGGATGTTTTACCAGAGATTCATAATATTTGTTGTTGTTTTTGTATATGGTTGAAAGCTTACATTAGCACAATACAGATACCATTTGGATATAAGGTGGATCTCTTTATTTGCTCCACAGATTTTAAATTTACAGTATGTCAATTTGCTTTGCATTACGAATGGATGTATCAACTTCCCTGCTTGTCTTGCAGCCCCAACTTTTCCCCAAAAGTCTGAGAAAAAGCAAAAGAAGTTGTTAAAAGTGCAGGTTTCCCACCCACCGACCCCCAAAAAAGTTCATAAAACTTCAAGTTTCTGAGCAGCATCATAATTTTTTGCACAGTGGATATGTTGTGGTTGTCTTGGACATAAGCAGGTTACGAAGTTTTGCATCGCTAAGTAGAGACATTTTAATAACTAAATATGAGAATAGTTGTGAGATATAAACCTCAGTCATGTGATTGTTCTGTCATTCTCTTTATTCCTCTTTCTTTCTTTCTTTTCCCAGCTGCCTGTCTTGTCCTGGGCTGTATGATTTATCCTGATGGCTGGGATGCAAAGGAGGTGAAACGGATGTGTGGTGAAAAGACAGACAAGTACACATTGGGGGCTTGTTCAATCCGCTGGGCTTACATTCTGGCCATCATTGGAATCCTGGATGCCCTGATCCTCTCATTCTTGGCATTTGTACTTGGCAACAGACAGGACAGCTTACTAGCAGAGGAACTCAAGCTGGAAAACAAAGGTAGGAGGAACTGCTTTGGGAGGCTGTGTTACTCTGAACGGCAAGGGAAAGCACTTAAAAACAACCATCTCCATTGTCTGTGTAAAGACTCACGCTTGCTCATAAGTTATGCCCCCATCCATATTAAAGAACTGGTCCTTAGTATTATTGACCTTGTCAAATGGCACCTTTTGGCTTCTCCCCTTCCTTCCCCTTTCATTCTCTTCAGGCTCTGGCTGAGTGACAAAAGTTCCCGTGTAATTCCTCTTCCTGTGTGCTGATGCCCAAAGGGATGTTACTCTGCCTTGGAGGGCAAAGAAAAGCACACAAGGGAGCAGTGATGCTGACGTAGACTGTGGAGGAGGGCACCACTAGCTGGTGAACTGAGCAGAACTCAGAGCTGATTGTAGTCCTTGTTCTGCCTAATTACATTGCATTTCCCTGGACAAGTCTTTTACTGCGCAATCCGCAAAAGCAATTCCTGTCAAATTCAGTGTGCCCACCCATGAGGCAAGATGAAGGGACCACCTCAAGCGGCAGGATCCACAGGCGCAGCAGATCCCCCTGCAGACCTGAATTTCTTCCCCTTGTTTGAGATGTAGATCTTGACTCCCACATTCTTCCGTGGTGGGGAGAGAGGTGTCATTTTTGTCAGGTGCCAAAATGTCTTGGGCCAGCTAAATACAGTTAAATATATAGAGAGAGAAAGAGTTTTAGTCTTAGTTGCTTTAGGTGGACGATGGATATATCAAATATAGCTTTTAAAAAACAATTATTAGAAAATGCAATTTTTGTGTATTTTTAACAACGCTGTAAGGAAACCTTTCACCTCCTAGGATAGGAACCAAGGATAGACAAACCTGCCTTGGTCTATTAGTTTATTTCACCCCCATATTGTCTACTCCAAGGTTAGCCATCATGCTGCCCTCCAGATGTCATGGGCTACAGTTACCATCTCCCCATGCTCCTATTAAGATTTATCCTAAGTTTAAGAGCCTCACAGGAGGTGGCAGGGGAGGGGGAGCGAAGGTTTAACACTTTCTTCTTGCTGTGACCCACCCGCTTGTGCTGCTGACTGGGGAACAGCTGGGAGTGGTGAAAAGCTTGCCAGGATACGCACATTTTCCAAGGCCTGTTAGGGAATATGGTTAATGCCCAGAGAATGAACAAAATTCATTTGGATAAGGAATAAAGACCTTTTAGAAAGGAAAACACCACAATGGTTATCACCTATAGAAGCGCTATCAGTAAAGAAGACCTTTAAAGGAAATTGGGGTACCTATAAAGATATTACAGAATTTAAATAAGGGAAACCAAACTTAAAAAAGAGAGAAGACATACAAAACTGGATCAAAGACTGGGTCCAGTATTTCCAATTAAATGAGAAATTCAGGAAAGACAGAGTATTTTCTGAGGAAAACTCAGTACTCAAAAAAGTCTTATTGGGCACAAATAAAAATTAGTTTCAAAAATTTATAAAATCTTATTAGAGTGGGGAGACTAAGGAAGAAATGACAAATACCTCTATGATCCAACGGGCAATTGACCTAGGACACAACATCGATAAGGCCTCTTAGGGGAAACTGGAAAACCACAATAAACTGCATGCTATACCCTAAAAGAGAACCTACAAAAGGTTATATATAGATGGTACCTCGCCCCTAGTAAATTTGTAAATATGTATAAAAAGGAAACCAATTTATGTTGGAAATGTGAAGAGATTGAAGGGACATTTATACACATGTGGTGGGGCTGTACAAAAGCCAAAGAGTATCGGGAGAAGATATACTCAAAACTGAAAAAGATGCTCAGTGTCTCATTTCCCAAGAAACCAGAGGTGTTCTTATTGAGTATAGTAGAGGGGGAAATACCCAAGAAAGTACTTAGTCTTTTCCTCTATACAATAACAGTGGCCAGAATAATTTATGCCCAAAGGTGGAAGGACAAAAATAGTTCCACAAAAATAGACTGGCAAAATAAGCTAATAGAATACATGGAGCTAGCAGTGTTGACTGCAAAGATAAGAAATCAGGATGAGTCGGATGTAAAAGAAGAATGGGAATACTTTGGCAAATATTTAAAGAAATATTACAATCAGATAAATTTCAGAAAACTGCAACAACAAAAAATCCAAATTCTGCTTCCATAGAAAATACAATCTGTGCACTGAAAGTAAATATAGCCTTGGAAATGCCCTTAACCCTCTCAGTTTGAATTGCGTGATTAGGTTTTGATCAAACACTGTAGCATCCTAAAAAGCAGCTTACAGCTCAGGGTTCTTTCGTCATTGACTTTTCCCAACCTTCTTGCACAAATTTTTGTGTGCAGTTTTGGCTTACTTGGCCAAAAACCTGAGGCTGATTCATGAGCAACTCTTCACTGGAAAGTAGTTCTTTGGGAGCTGCCAAAAAAAGATCCACAATGTGGTATTAGAATTGCTTTCTAAAAACAATTGCTTTCAAAAGGCAGCAGATTTCTAGTTCTCGTGGTTAGAAAGATATACTAAATAAGCATATGGGCATTTTCTGCTATAATCTTAGAAGCATTTAGAATAAGGACCCTCCAACACTTCACAGAATGACTGAGGAAAGCTTGGAGGAATGCAATGATGATGAAATTTGCAAGCAAAAGGAATCCTGTTAAATATAATTGCCAAAATAAGTTTATTTGGAGATTGGCCTTGTTCATACAGTACTGGAATGATAAAAGTAGCAGATGAAATACCTCATTACAACTTATTTACTTTAATGTAGCAAACCGACACTGTGTAGACTTTTTTGATCTCTCGGTTTTCTCGCTTCTTTGTCTAGTCCTTGTTTAAAGCCGTCCAAGTTGGCAAATAAATTATGCAAAAGAGTAAAGCAGGAGAACTAAATGCATAAGACTTATACATGTCTCCTCAAATATGCATAATGTATACAGAAATGGGTTTACATTTATGCATGGACAGCCATTTTCCCCACCCCATCTAAGGGTCACAGAGCTTTGGATTAAGCCACTATCTGTAAATACTGTTCTATTTATCAACCTAGCCATTAAGTATCATAGATTCGTAGAACTGTTGAGTTGGACCCCCTGCAATGCTGGGATCGAACCTGCAACCTTGGCGTTATCAGCATTGTGCTCTAACCAACTGAGCTATCCCAGTGTGCATCTTGAATGATTTGTTCAAGGTAACACTAGCTCCTATGACTAAACACTTGGTTAACTGAAGACTGAATAACAGCACACTTTCTCGTTGTGCTGTTCTGTCTGTCGATGGTATGTGGTTGTGGTTGTTTAAAGTCATAATGAATCAGAGCAGTTTGACTTTTATTTATTTCTTTAGGATGCAGCCAAGTCCATAGGCTTTTGCATACTAATGCTGCTGTTCTCCCACTTTCCCCTGAACTCCTCATTCAAACAGCTAAAATAATAACAATTAATCTCTAAGGCAGGGGCTTAACCAAATAATCTGAGCAGCTGCCCCCATTGCAGTGTTATTTACTGTTGCACTTCCTCACGGGTAGCATTACTGTGTGAGTTATTAAGCTCTTGAAGAATGTTATCTCTTCACAAAGGCTCTAAATTTGACTACAAAGCCTTCGGAAGTGGCAAGACAGTTGAGAATGAGCCCTGGATTATAAATATCGGGATTTTTAAAATATTGAGCCTGAGCCTGAGGCACTGTGAATGTGTCAGAGTCAGGTTTCCTGTTCTAAGCAGACATCAAAGGATTCCTGCGAACTGTGCAAGGGTGTCTGAAATATTAGAATGCCCCACACATTCAGGCACACACAGACACACCTTGACGGCTGTCCTGAATTTGGTCCCAAGGACTTGCTGGGGAGTGAGCTGGGTATGGGGGTTCATTTGGAGGGTTCAGCTTCAAGGTAAAGATTTGGACTTGATGACTACAGGGTCTGATAGACATATATTCCTTTACATCCCAGTCTTAGATGGGATTCATAGCAGTCTCCCATTGGTGAGGTCTGGAGAGCTTCTTGGCTTCAGCAACTCTGCAGTTTCTGCCAGGTACTCAACACACCATTCACTGGGCCCCATCTCAAAGACCTACTGAACCTACTGAATCAAGGTTGAAGAAAAGGAGTCCATCGTGCTACACTTACACGCACATTGCCAAAACATTCCTCATGTTATCTGCCCCCTCTGTTTCCATTTGATGTGACTGAGGAGAGCCTTCTTGGTTGATGCTCACCTGGCACCAATTCCAAAATCATTTTAGCTGTGGTGCCATTTTATTTGCCTGGGCTTTTTATAGTGTAAGCTGGGTCTGAGTTGTTGTTTCTTAATCCGTTCCACTGAATTGTATCAGGGTTGTGCGCTTTTTTTAGCTGCTGCTTCCAAGAACAAAGGTTGACTAAATTTACCCAACTGATGCTTCAGACAAATGGCACCCCACATGGTTAGGTCCGATGTGGTTCCTGGTTTCCATGGCAACCACTGTGCTCCCATAAGGAACGAAGAGGGACATTTCATCTGGGCAGGTGGGAAAACAACGTACACATGGACATTTCCACTCACACTGCTCTTCTCGCCCACTGGGAAGGTCAGAACACTTTTCAAGTTGTGAGGCGAGGCGCAACCTTAAAGCCCTTGGAATGCATCAAACTGTGAAGAACAACCTCATGATTCTTAGCGGTATATTTAATCTTCCCTAATTTTGGAGATCAGTTGGGTTTTATTTATGTTTCTGATCTCCATAGTCCAGATATGCGGGTAACATAGTCACGTTCCACAGCTGGATCTCCACAGTGAGCCTCGGAACTACAAAAGTGTTTTAGGAGATGTAGGAGGTTCGAATCAAATAACGAAAGGGTGAAAACAACCTCTGAAGGGGACTGAACCTCCTCTTCCCCCCTTTGATATATTGGTGGGCAGATCAGGAGAAGATTTGGGCATAGAAGAAGATAGAGTACAGTCACAATAGCTATTTCTGCAGAACTTTAGATTGTTCAAAGCACCTTCACATGAATTATCTTTTGATCCTTGGAAAGTCCCATAATGTAGACACATATTTCTCACCACGTGATAGAGGTGCACTGAGGCTAAAAGAGAATGACTTAACTAAAGCCAGCTCAGAGCATAGAAAGTTGTCTTATATCATGTCAGTCCATTGGTCCGTTTTGCTAAATATTGTCTCTGCTGAGTGGCTGCCATTTTCCAGGACCACAGGTAGGAGTCTTTTCCAGTCTTACCTGGAGATGCCAGTGGCTGAACCGTGGACATTTTACATGCCAAGCATGTGCTCTTTATTGCCAGAAATAATCAACTTGTCCCCCAGAAGCAGACTTCACTGTGAATCGAAAGATGCTGCTAACATTTCTATTTTAAACATCAAAAGTTCAAAATAGATGGTTGCCTTCCTGGAACTAGGCTGGTTCACTGCTATCCCAGTACAAATAGCTTTAATATAAGGGGGGAAATCTCTGTGTTAACACCAGTTTCCCAAGCCTCTAATTTACTGGTACTCAGCTTCATTTATTGAGGTTTAACACAAATGTTAGGGATAGGGATGCAAAATGCATGCTTGTTATAATCCTATTACATGCTTAGCTAGGAGTAAGACCCAGTGGGGGGTTGGACTCAATGGCCCTTGTGGTCTCTTCCAACTCTATGATTCTATGATTCTATGAATAGGCATGCATTAGGTTAAATTGCCAGGGATAGAGTTTTTTTAACCTTCTCATCCTTTTTCTGGGATACCTTTCAATCCTAGTTCAGTGTGGTAAGCAAAAAAGAAGTATTATTTCTTTGATTCATACTGTCAACCCAATGCAAACAAACATCAGTTTTGCTGTCGTGAAAACAAGGTGTGATGGTTCCAAAAATACCTAATCATGGTTTGGTGCTAGGTGAATAAGTCTTAAAGGATCCAAAGGCTTGCATACGCTTTCTTCTTATGCGTTGTGATACGTTCCCTTTTGTGTTGCGGCTCTGTTCATGGTCTGTGGCAGAAGCCTACTTGCCATATTATTCCAACAGCAGAGTATGCTTTGTAGTTGTCCTGAAAACCTGGATGGAAACTAGGATTTCCTGTTCATTTCCCGTCCTAGGTTGCAGGAGAAGCATGCACTGTAGCTTACTGGAAGCTAGGCAGCGATGATGGGATTGCAGTAATTGAGTGGACGGAGAGCAAGGAAAAGGGACTCTATAAACCTGAGGGTCCTCCAAGGCTCCTTCGCCTTGGTAAACCGTGGGCTGTTATTTCATCCAAACCAGCTCACTGCTTGTGAGCTCCTGGTACTCAGGGAGGCTTTGCAAAAGTGGTTCCAACAGGTACTGCTGCAAAGAGTTCCCCACATACTGATGATTCACACAGTATTTTCTCCTGTAGGGGTGGAGGATAGCCATCTTAAATGACCTGGAGTTCTTTTGGCGTGTAATGTGTAGGGCACTGCAGAAGCTTTTCAGGAGTGGTGCAAAATTCCACTTCTCAACCACCTGCTTACTGTAAGGAGAAAATTACATATAAATTACCCATGTGGTGTAATTAATACAAGAATTGGCTGGCTCCCTAGATCCAAAGCGCAGGGTTAAATGCACTCTCCAGTAAGAGAGCCCCAACAGAGTTTAAAAGTCACAAAATATGCAGTGACAGTGAAGCATTGGGAATATAGGCTGTTAGACCTTTTAATATCCCATTTAGTCCACTGACAGCGCTCCCCCATTTCTACACCTCTCGCCAACAGACCACACTGTTTAGTAAGTTTAAATGCTTTACTTACAGAGTTCAAAGGTTAGATTCATGTGATATTCCATGCAGCAACAAGTAAACACAGGCAGAAATCTTGGGATACAAAATATTCTGAAATAGCTCTAAGCGTGCTGTCTGAGCTTGTAACTTGGTGAGTTCACATGGTGAAAAAGAGTGGACAAAGAAGGAAATTTAACTTCCCTCCAGGTGAGCGTGAAGGGCATGACCTAGCTGAGTCTAAGAATACAACTCTATGATCTTAACCCCTTCATGCATTAACTAGCCCTAAGCTTGCTAGTTATATCTGACTGTGATTTCCCACATATACTTCCTTTAGAGAGCTGCCATAAATTCACTGTAGGTACAAAACCTCCTTTTAAATGTCTGGAAATGAAATACTCTCAAAGTAAATTCTTTAGTCTTTGATTGTTATTCCAGTGGGGTCTTATGTCTTTTAGAGGTGAAGGGTACACCAAAGTGCACTTGAAATGACAGGACATGTTTTTAAACAAGATATTTCAGAGCACTAATTGGGAGTTTGGGGCATGAGAGGCACTCGGTGACATATTTAGAAGAACAGGCACGAAAGGGCATGGCTCTGATACTATAATACAACCCTAGGAACTGTCAGCATGGAAGGAAGGAATGTGGAATGGTAAAGTGATGCTCTTCTGAGGGTGAGGATCAAGAATTGTTTCATGGTATACTGCTGTGCTCCTCTGCCATTTCAAAGTTAGCCTTTAGCTTCTAATTCCTGGATTTAGAGCAATCGTTGAGATCCTGCTGAGAATTAATTGGCACGTGCCCTTTAGCTTATCCAGAAAACGGGACTAACGGGTAAAGAGCAAGCCTTGCCGCCTTCCCTCGGTCAGTTTTGTCTTTTTCATGCTGCCCTCCTGCTGTTTGGTTGCTGGTTGTTAGCTTTATTCAATGCAGGGCAAAGATGACACATTATTGAGAGAAATAAATATCCTCCACTTCCCGCCATAGCTGCCTTGTTATTTTCTTGAAGGAGGCTGACAATCTCCTCCCGAACATGTCTTTCTAAGGTCTCTGTGACATGATTAGCTGCTGTAACTTTGCAGTCGGCTACCACGCTAGCATTTGTGTTGGTTTTAAGGGACTATGCAACTCCCATGGCCACCAATTAGGCTGCAAGTCGGTGACGTTTCAGGTAAAGCGGATCTCAGGCAAAGGAAATTGCTTGTGTGTGAAGTACGCCTTGATTGACCTCCTGGAGTCAAGGTCTTACAGGAGGAAGGGAATCAATTCGTTATATACACTCGTATCTCCAGAGGAGCTGCAGTCCCTGGTGAAATCTGAAAGCTGAGGTTCAGAAGACTTTAGAAATTAAATCCGTACTGATGGAGCACACAGAAGATGTAGAACATATGTAACATAATAGCTCTCTTCAAATATATGAGGAGTTGTCATATAGAAAGTGGGGCAGGCTTGTTTTCTGCTTCACTGAAGTGCAGGGCTAGCACTAATGAGAAGGAAAAGCAAGGAGGCAGATTTTGGTTAATCATTAGGAGGAACGTTCTAAGAGGAAGAGGTGTTTGGCGTGCAACATACGATCACAGTAGGACGATGGGAAGTTCTGCTTTTCTGCAACTATTTAAGCAGGAGCTCCATGGCCCTCTGCTGGGGATGCTGTTGTTCCATAGAATCATAGAATCATAGAGTTGGAAGAGACCACAAGGGCCATCGAGTCCAACCCCCTGCCAAGCAGGAAACACCATCAGAGCACTCCTGACATATGGTTGTCAAGCCTCTGCTTAAAGACCTCCAAAGAAGGAGACTCCACCACACTCCTTGGCAGCAAATTCCACTGTCGAACAGCTCTTACTGTCAGGAAGTTCTTCCTAATGTTTAGGTGGAATCTTCTTTCTTGTAGTTTGGATCCATTGCTCCGTGTCCGCTTCTCTGGAGCAGCAGAAAACAACCTTTCTCCCTCCTCTATGTGACATCTTTTTATATATTTGAACATGGCTATCATATCACCCCGTAACCTCCTCTTCTCCAGGCTAAACATGCCCAGCTCCCTTAGCCGTTCCTCATAAGGCATCGTTTCCAGGCCTTTGACCATTTTGCTTGCCCTCCTCTGGACACGTTCCAGTTTGTCAGTGTCCTTCTTGAACTGTGGTGCCCAGAACTGGACACAGTACTCCAGGTGAGGTCTGACCAGAGCAGAATACAGTGGCACTATTACTTCCAAGATTCCTGCACTGTGTAGGGCACCTCAACTGCATGATCTCCAAGGTCCCTTTAAGCCCTAAAATTCTATGAATCAGTAAATATGTTGCCGAGCATTATATGCAGTAAAAGCAAAAAAGACCATGGTAGCAAAGAACTTAAAAACCTCTGGAAATTATATGCAGCGCTTAAAATGGACAGACACAAGCCATAAAATGACGTACCGTATTTTTCGCTCTATAAGACGCACATTTTCCCCTCCAAAAATTAAGGGGAAATGTGTGTGCATTTTATGGAGCGAATGCAGGCTCCTTGGCTTCAGCGATAGCAACGCGAAGCCTCAGAAGCGCAGTGGGAGCGCTCCCACCGCGCTCCGGAGGCTTGGCGTTGCCTTCACTGAAGCCTAGAGAGTGAGGGGAGGTCGCCTGAAGCCTCTGGAGCGCAGCAGGAGGTCCCGCTATGCTCCGGAGGCTTCGGGTTGCCTTCACTGAAGGAGAGGAGAGCTGTGCAGCACCCCTTCAGCGAAGCGGGAAGAGAAATGGAAAGGGCTCCGTTTCTCCTGCCGCTTCGCTGAAGGGGCGCAGCACAGAGAGGGGGAGAATTTTTTTTCTTGTTCTCCCCCTCTAAAACTAGGTGCGTCCTATGGTTAGGTGCGTCCTATAGAGCGAAAAATACGGTAACTCTGCATTGCCGCTACCACTAATTCTATCTACTGTTTTTATAGATGATAATATCATTTCTCTCAACTTAACCAGGTTGTACTGAATTAACACTGCAGCTAAATCCGTCCACCTGTGGTGGCCCCCAAAAAGCACCAGTGAGTGATATCACAAGGCCTGCTGTCTAAAATCAGGCCTGTGTCCGGGCTTCAGACAATCTAGCAGAAATGCGCAGGCAATTCTCATTTCTATGTAGGGTCTGAATTAACGCTTTATGTGATGGCTTGTGCGTTTTTGCTCCTGCTCAGAATTATGTTCTTGCATATGACATGGAAGAGAATTAATCGGAAGTGGGGGAAGATTTATAATTTACAAAGCTGGAGTGTTCCTCCCAAAAAAATGTTTAGAGGCATTGAAACAGTGGGGCAGTGAGTCCTCCGGGAGTGAATTTTGTTGTTGGGGATAAAGATACTGACATAGAACATTTTTTTTTAAAGCCACTCTGAAAACCTTTTCAAATTTCCAAAGCAAATAAAAGGAAGCCTAAACCATAGGGGTTAAGAATGAAGACCATGGGCTGGGGAGTCTGTGGCTTAAATCTCACCTTGGCACCAAATTTTCTAGGTGAGTTACGGCCTTGAGAATCTCCATATGCAATAAGGGGATAAAAATACTTCCCTGCCTCAAATTGTTCCTGTACAAATTTCTAAAATTGTTGTTGTTGTTCTCATTTCATTTCTATACCACTTTACATTTTCAAGATAAGACTGAACGCTGTTTACATCCTGCATTAAAACATCAAATAAAACAATCTAGAATAAAACATTACTGTAGAAAGTCAAATATAAAGCATACATTCAAAGCAACGTAATTAACAGGAAATTAAAATATTATCTTAAAGATTTCAAAACAGAACATTGCAAAGGAGGTCAACTACGGAATGCACATTTAAACGCAGCAAAGTTAACCAAACCTTTTTTATCTTAAACATTTCAGAAGAAAACATTACTAAAGGAAGTTAAATATAACATGCACATCTAGAAACAGCACAATTAACAAGAGAATAAAATATTATCATAAGCAGAGGACATATCTGCTGCTATTGCTGCCAATCCAGTCGATGGAGGTTCATGGCAGGCGGTGGCTGTGGAAACTGAGGTGGCGGTGGCTGTGGACCTGAGTCTACAAGAAGAGACAGTCAAGATGGTCCCTGGCCTCTTCAGCAGCTTCAGCTTTTGTAGCTGGAGTCAGTCAGGGCCCCGTCCCTCCCAGGTCAGGTGGGAAAAGGCCTGAAAGCCAGGGAGCAAGTTTTCCAGAACCAACAGCCAAGAAGGCTCAAAAACGATGTATGGGCTTTGAATACTTCAAATGCACCATATAAATCCTGGGTATTATTGTTGTTGTTGTTCAGTCGTTTAGTTGTGTCTGACTCTTCGTGACCGCATGGACCAGAGCACGCCAGGCACTCCTGTCTTCCACTGCCTCCCACAGTTTGGTCAGACTCATGTTTGTGGCTTCGAGAACACTGTCCAACCATCTCGTCCTCTGTCATCCCCTTCTGCTTGTGCCCTCCATCTTTCCCAACATCAGGGTCTTTTCCAGGGAGTCTTCTCTTCTCATGAGGTGGCCAAAGTATTGGAGCCTCAGCTTTATGATCTGTCCTTCCAGTGAGCACTCAGGGCTGATTTCCTTAAGAATGGATAGGTTTGATCTTCTTGCAGTCCATGGGACTCTCAAGAGTCTCCTCCAGCACCATAATTCAAAAGCATCAATTCTTTGGCGACCAGCCTTCTTTATGGTCCAGCTCTCACTTCCATACGTCACTACTGGGAAAACCATGGCTTTAACTATACGGACCTTTATGGCAAGGTGATGTCTCTGCTTTTTAAGATGCTGTCTAGGTTTGTCATTGCTTTTCTCCCAAGAAGCAGACGTCTTTTAATTTCGTGGCTGCTGTCACCATCTGCAGTGATCATGGAGCCCAAGAAAATAAAATCTCTCACTGCCTCCATTTCTTCCCCTTCTATTTGCCAGGAGGTGATGGGCCCAGTGGCCATGATCTTCGCCCCCCCCCCCCCCGGTGTATTTTTTATTATTATAGTTACGTGCAATCTGAATTATGTAGGCTTTTAGAAATCCATTCTATTTGGATAATCAGGAGAAACCTTTTTCACAAAGGCTGCAGTTTACCATTGCCAATGATTCCAAAACATTTACTCCCTTTTGCATCTATACCTTGCAATACTTTCATGACCAGAAGGAATCCTTGATAATCCACAGTTGTCAAAAGGAGCATGCATTTTCATGGACCACTTGCTGCTGCATTGATCACAATCCAAACTGGAAAACAGGGTCAGTGGAAATTTTCCGGGACGTCCAGCATAGGTGGGGTTTTAATAATAGGCTCTGTGGCAGGTGAGAAAATGATCCTGACTCTTGTTAAATTTATTAGCTGAAAGCTGCTGCCTTTTTTTCTTTTTCTTGCTCCACAGCTGAAACGGAAACAGATTGTCTGAAGGGCAGATTGTTCTTCCCAAGATCTTGTCAGCCAGTCTTCTAAATACAAGTAAATATGGGTCCCTTGGCATCCTAGATGAGCTGTCAAGTCTGCAAGGCACACAGTGAACATTCCGGAGACATGACGTATTTTAAAGGGGTTTTATTTTGTTTGGGGCTTGGTAAATACTAGGGCTGCGAATCAGTGTAAAACTGAAACATTAGAGATGAATCATTTAAATTGGCTGTAAATAATGGCTTCCCTAGGACCACAAAATAATTTCATACCTCTAGAGGGAGTGAGCCCAGTGGCAGAACTCAGCAAATGCAGGCAGCTGTCTGGGCCAGAGCACCCAAATAGGCTCATCAGCACTGACAACTGGGCCTTCATTTACGCTGGGTGCTCCAAAGCACTGTGGGAAATTTCAAAATGGCAGTCCATAGCTGCCTACAAATAGGGCATCTTATTCATGGAGAGGACGCAGTACCAAGAGCCTTCTCAAATCTGGATGTGGCCCTAAGAGATAGGCGTTGGAAATTGAGCTTGGGCGAGGTAATACGTATGGGGAAATGTTTACAGTACCAAAATCTATACGGTACGTCTTCCGATTTCAGGCAGAATCAGTTGAAGTCTGACAATCCAGTCCTAGACACAGGAAGAATAAAATAAAACAGCCTGCTATTTCCTCGAGTGGAAGCTGCATTCTCCACGCTGTCATCATTTCAGCAAGATGTTATATAAAAATCAGCAATTGTAGGAGACTCGGGTTTTTGGTGCTCCAGTGTTGCTTGTCTTGGAGAGAGAATGAGGGGGGGGGGGAGAGGGGGGAAGGAGAGGGAGAGGGTTTAGTTGCAAGTGCTTTGCTAGGTAACCTTGTACAAGCTCCTTGGCACTGGTTTGCAAAAAAACACCTGAACATCCACCTTCTGTCGTCCGTTTGGCATTCTGAGCCTCTCCCAGGCTCCTCACTCTGACAGTGTGTGCGAATTGGAATCACTTGGGGATTATGTGAAGTCACTGAGCAGCCGCCTCAATCTAAATACTGCTCAGCAAGAATTCTGCCTTGTATTTGATTCAGCTTGTGCCCTTTTATTTTTGAAGCCCGTGTCTCTCTACCAGTACAGTGGTACCTCGGTTTATGAACTTAATCCGTTCCGGAAGTCCGTTCTTAAACCGAAACCGTACTTAAACCAAGGCTCACTTTCCCTAATGAGGCCTCCCACCGCCAGTGCCCTTCCACTTTTTGGATTCCATCCTTAGACCAAGGTAAAGTTTGCAAACCGGGACACTACTTCCGGTTTTGCAGAGTTCGTAAACTGAATAGTTCGTAAACAGGACTGTTCTTAAACTGAGGTACCACTGTATATTAAATCCCCGTTTTTCAAATTTGCAGTCTCTTTCTAAATCATGAGACAGCCAGCAGGGCTTGTCTTTTTGCATCTTAGGTGCACAGTAAAAAAAAAAAAGGTAAAGGACCCCTAACAGTTAAGTCCAGTCACAGACGACTCTGGGGTTGCGGCGTTCATCTCACTTTATAGGCCAAGGGGGCAGGCATTTGTCCTCAGACAGTTTTTCTGGGTCATGTGGCCAGCATGACTAAGCCACTTCTGGTGCAACCAAACACCAAAACCAGAGCAGCGCACGGAAACGCTGTTTACCTTCCCGCTGGAGTGGTACCTATTTATCTACTTGCACTTTTTGGCATGCTTTTGAACTGCTAGGTTGGCAGGAGCGGGGACCGAGCAACGGGAGCTCACCCCGTCGCGGGGATTCAAACCGCCGACCTTCTGATCGGCAAGTCCTAGGCTCTGTGGTTTAACCCACAGCACCACCCGCGTTGGTAGTGGTGGTGAAATCATGATGGTGCAGCCCCATAGAGTAGTTCCTAAAGTGTTTTGTTGTGTTCTTCACATGCTCAAGTTGTTGTAGCAGTCATTTCATTGCTGCAATCTTCTCAGTGTACTGGGAGACAATTGGGCTTTAAGCTGGACCGTTCACCATGTCTGTCTTGTATGATCTGTTGTGTCATGTGATATTTTTGAACGGACTAGGCCCTGCATCAGTAGTTGAGGAGGTGGGACATCAGCCCGAAACCAACCAACCCAGTGGTAGAAAAGTGGGGCAGACCCACACAAGCAGTTGATTTCATCCCACTGAAGTTCCAAAGCTTTCCCTTCCTCTCCCACTTCTACATCCCAGAGTTTACACTAAAACTGGCAAGCTTCACTTTGGCTAAAACTGAGTATTAAATGTGTAAACCTCTTGTAGTTTTCTGCAATTCACATTACAGTGCCTAAATTGCAGCTCTTTCCTAGACAAAATAAAACTCTGGATATTTGGTCACCTGCTACATACAGAAAGAGATTTTCTAAGTAAGTCATCTTGCTCCTGGATATTAATTCCAAAGGACCGAGTCAGCCTGACATTTTCTATCAGCTGCCTTGCTTGTAAGAGAGAACTTTAATACACTGTGATATCATTAATAATGATGATGAATAGAGGTTCCTCAGCAGGAGCCAGTAGTAGTGCAAGATTAAAGCTCTCCCTACATGCTGCTGCTTAAGAATGGAGACACTGACAGTATGCAGCATTAGTTGGCTTCAGCGCTCCATCAGCCAGAGAAAATCCATCTACCAAGATGAATGACAGTTCCCAGTTCTCTGTCTCATTCTAGCGCAGGGGTGAGCAACCTTGTTCAGCCCTGAGGGCCTCATTTCCTTATGAGCATCTTTCCAGGGGCTGCAGGAACCAGAGGCAAAAGTGGGGTGGAAGCACATGTGTCACCTTTGTACATTGAAAGTCAGAGCCTCCTGCACTCGTCACACGCATCTTTCTATGCAGGCAAACAAAAAGGCACAAACACAGTTCAAGGACACATTCCAACCAGAAGATGCATTGAGGGATGTACCCTGAGGATAGGAGATGTGGACTGGGAAGAGTCACAAGGGCCTGACAGAGGGTCCTGGAGACCTTGAAGTTTCCTCAGCCCTGCTCTAGTGTAGCCAAGAAGTAGAACCTAGGATGCTTTGTAGATGAAGAGGTGGAGCTGTGGAGATGGGCATGAGTTTGATTTGCATTCTCTTGGGCGGCTAAGGGGGCAGAGAACATGCTCAGCCTCCACTCCAACAGTGCCTTCTAAAAGTGCACTTCTTTAGCTTTTCCTACCTCAGCCAGTGGTTGCCTATTATTCTCTCAGAGAAAAGGGTACCAAGGGCAAAACATTTCCTCTCGATGTAATGCTAGATGGCCTAGCACCCCAAAAAATAAATAAATGGTGGGATGTCTTTGTCCCATGTATTAGATTTCTGAAGGATAATTAAAAGTATGTTTCATATTAAGGTTTAGTCTTGCAGTCTTAGTTTAGTTTTCCATACACACACACACACACACACACACACACACACACACACACCATTCCTCATAAAGAGATGCATTTTTCTTCAGAAAACGGTTCATATTTATGTAGTACTTTAGAATGTTCAAAGATCCGCAGAGGTACCTTATCTTGTGAAATAAGAATGCATTAATCTTGCAGATAGTGCCACAGCTTTCCACAGCTTCCTGTCATAACTAAGGAAATTCTGTTTTTCTAGGAGGGGTTGGATGTCATTGAGGAAGGGAGAAACTGGGTTCAGGGACAATCCCTAGAGAGAGCGTCACTGCTTTGCCAGAGGCCCCTGTTGGGAGTCACAGGACTCAACAGTGAGGTCACCTGCATGGCCTGATAGTGCATGTATGCCCCTCATCTTGGTCTCTGAGGACTCCACTGAACCCTCAACAGTTTTTGAGGGCACTCCTCTTCTGCCACACCACATCCAAGGGCAGCAGGAGCCTCTCCAGTTCTTCCTGGTCCAGTGCCTGAGAAATAGGACGGCCCCTTTAAACCCCAACAGTTTCACCAGGGGAGCCAAGCTTGGAGAAACCAACCAAACAGAATGACCACTTAAGCTGTGTTGGCTCTGGACCATCATTGGAGCAGCATCCTATTCTCATGTCTCCTGTGAGTCTTTTATCCAGACCAGACTTCCTCAGACTCGGCCCTCCAGATGTTTTGAGACTACAATTCCCATCATCCCTGACCACTGGTCCTGCTAGCTAGGGATCATGGGAGTTGTAGGCCAAAAAGATCTGGAGAGCCGAGTTTGAGGAAGCCTGATCCAGACTGACTCTGAACCTAAGTCCATAGTGAGCTGACCGTGGTCCTGATCTCCTGTGAACTACCCTAGCCTTGGCTCCAGCTGGGATTCAATCACCCCTTGTGGACCCCAGCTTATAAGGAAGAGGTGACCAGTAACATTTGGAGGACCACACTGACCACTCCTGCTGTAACTGGATAACTAGATCTGCACTTTCTCTTGTACACTAGAACCAAGAGCAGCTTCCCCCGTCTTCCTTTTGTTCTCTATTCATTTTATACTCAACTTCTAGTTTTGATATCATTTGTTTTAAGAAGTTGCACCATTGTATTAGTTATAATAAAAGGTAAAGGTACCCCTGCCCGTTCGGGCCAGTCTTGCCAGACTCTAGGGTTGTGCGCTCATCTCACTCTAGAGGCCGGGAACCAGCGCTGTCCGCAGACACTTCCGGGTCACGTGGCCAGCGTGACAAGCTGCATCTGGCAAGCCATCGCAGCACACGGAACGCTGTTTACCTTCCCGCTGGTAAGCGGTCCCTATTTATCTACTTGCACCCGGGGTGCTTTCGAACTGCTAGGTTGGCAGGTGCTGGGACCGAACGACGGGAGCGCACCCCGCCGCGGGGATTCGAACCACCGACCATGCGATTGGCAAGTCCTAGGCACTGAGGTTTAACCCACAGCGCCACCCGCATCCAGTTAGTTATAATACAGTATAGTAAAAAGGCACACTTGTATATTTGCTGTATTTTTTTATGGTTTCAGTAATCCAACAGCAAAAGCATTGAAACCCTACCCTAAATACTGGTGTTTTTTTCTCAGTTTCCAGAAGTCTTCTCAGTTTCCAGAAGTCACTACCCTTCCACTTTAAAGCTTATATTCAAGGCATAAGAAGTAGAAACTTTTTATATAAAAAAAACGAGGTTTTCAGAAAGCAGTTCTGTGCCTAATAGCACTTTCTGCACTTCTGTAGAACTGCAGGAAAGTTGGAAGGCAAAAGAATGATAGTTGTAAGGTACAATGAACATACATTACACCAAAGCATTAGAAATGCTATAAATTATTGACTTTTAAAATTTGGCTATGTGTAGTGCAACCCTGCTCATGCTTTCTCACTATGTTCAATGGAGCTTAATCTTGGAAGTGTGCGTAGGGTTATTAAATTAAATTCTTCCTGTTTTTACATGTGTGTGGAATGATTCATGGCTCCAGTATCTTAAATGGGTGTGACATAAGGTACAGAAACCATGAATAATGTGACAGATACTTAAAATTAAAAAGCAGAGCAATGTAATTTACTAAAATTTGGTTTTTAGAGCATTTATAACTCTGCTGTA
Organism: Podarcis gaigeae; assembly: GCF_964106915.1. Classification (NCBI taxonomy): domain Eukaryota; kingdom Metazoa; phylum Chordata; class Lepidosauria; order Squamata; family Lacertidae; genus Podarcis; species Podarcis gaigeae. Next base: position 69,055,508 of record NC_139686.1, on the reverse strand, counting down.
ATTTAGATTCATTGTAGTTAAACTGACAATGGATTTATGGAAGGTTTCATACAAGAATGGAAATGGAATCATGTCTGTGCAAACTCTCAATTAGCCATAATTAACATGTCAGTGAGCTATCAAAGACATGCTAATAGTTGGTAAATAATTCCTTAATTAGGAACACTAATAGTAGCAGGTACAATAGAGGCATCACACAGCGTTAGTCATGGAGTGATTAGCATAAAAACCTGAAATGTTATCCGTGCACAAATAAGGGTTAGCCATTCATTTTAAGGGTTAGCCATTCATTTGAATGAACAAGCCAGTGTGTATTTGGCTACATCAGAATAATACCAGTAATGAATGTATTCCAAAACCCATTCTTGTTTTCTTTTGCAAATCATAAAGCACTTTTTTCAATAATATTGTGAAGAACATTGATTAGTCAGTTATTACTTCTGATACAAATAAGTAGCCGTTGCAAATGCAATAGATAAAATTGTTAGTTCATGCCGTGAGAAACTGAGTACTGTGCTTTTGTGGGGGTTGTTACACATTTAAATAAAAATAAAACATCTTTCTGGAGAGGGAGAGTGCAAAATCTGTGCATTTTCCCCTTTGGAGAGGCAGTAGAGGAAGCTGTTTGAATCCAAACTGCTTCTGGGTGTTGTTGCTGTTGTTGTTGTTGTTGTTCTTTGGTGGGAGGTGTTTAACTGCAAATGGTGTGAACAATTTGATTTTGAATCCATGGCATGCTACAGCACCAAGTAGTCAGTTAAATAGTACATTTACATGTTTACAGAATGCAGTTCCGCTGCCCGTAACCCTAAGCCTCTCCCATCACATTTTACAGTGGGGAGGAGGGAACCAAATTTATTTCACTTTCCTCTTTCATTCCAGATGTGGGGTGCTATTTGTGAGAGTGCACTTTACAATCTTTTTTTTAAAAAAAACATCTGTGGGCTCCCTTTTCTCTTCAGCATCTTCTGTTTCCTACTTTTGTTCTTCCTCTTCATCATCCTCTTCCGGTTCTTTCGGTTCTCCTTCCACCCTTTCATCTGGCCCAGGGTTCATGTTCTGATGAAGGGCCTCTTTCCATCCTCTCTCCATATCCCTTTGTATCTGGTGGCAGATGCCCTGGTCTTAGGATAGCAGCCGCAAAGGAAGCCGCAGCAATGTTCAAGCTTCATTTGCTTGCACATGTCTGAGCATGTCTTTTATAAGAGGATGCCTAGGGTTAATTTGCGGTGCCTTCTCTTGGCATGCATAGTAATATGTAGGAATTGTAGAGTCCGGTAAGTCTGAGCTTTCGCAACTCTTTCCATGTTGATGGGCCACACACACTGACTAATGGCATCTTTCCCCCTCCGCAGAGACTTCAAAGGGACTTCACTTTAAAAGCTGATTGGGTGTTACAGCATGTCTCTTTGAAGGCAACTTATCAACTGATTGGTGCTGAAAGTGACCTTCAAAAGAGGTTTCCTCTCTTTAACTTTGGCAGACGTTGTGCCCCTCTGGGTCGTTAGACCCAAAATAATCTTCAGTCCTTAACAAGCCTCCTGGTAATCAGAACAAAATTACCTTTCTGTCAATATCAAGCCCCATTTTCACTTGCAGCAATTCTGTAATAATTATGGCGCCCTAATGAAGCACTATTACAGTGCTATTAGCATTTCATATACAAATCCTTTTTCCTGGGAGCTTTTAACACTGATACATTTTTATGTTGCCATGCATTTCAGAACACTGATGCTTTTAATACCACAAGCATCTCTCTTTTTCTCTCCTTTTTCTACAGTTAAAAAACAGGATTGTACAACAGTCTAATATTATTACATATTGTAATTACACACCCTAATTACATGATTGCATGCCTTTACACTAATTGCACAATTAAACGTCATTACAGCAATTACACGAATACATTTGAATCAATTAAGAATTGCCTTAAAATGCACGGGCAATTCACACAACAAACACATATAGCATGGGTGTATTGGCAACCCAACAAGAATCCCCATTCCATTATCCCATCGCATCTGATGTTCCACCCCCTAGCTTCAGTTTCTTGCTTTCTTCAAAGTTTTCTTGTAGGTAGGTTTGCAAATGTTTAGTATATACTGGAGGCAGAGCAAGTTGCTGTGCTCAGAATGAAAACGATCCTTTTATTGTTATTTCTTCGTTTTCTTACATTTATCTCAGAATATTCATTTCAAATCGTTTTTACACTTGTTTCTGAATTCTTCAGGCATCCCTAATCTAGAATGCAGTGCAGAACCTTGCAAAAATATTGTTCCAGTGTTGTATGAGGAAAAATGCATGGTGATAATACTGGCCGTTATAGCGCTGCTGGTGCCACTAGATAACCCGATGGGCAAGGGGGTGGGGCGGGTATCAGCTGCCGCCCCCCAGCTGTGAGTGGCCCCCCATAGCAGATCATGTTCCCCGACCCCCAAGCAAGCCAGTGGGTCCCAGGGGCAGCAGATGCGGGGAAGGCAGGCAAGGTATAGGCCCCGGTGGCATGTGGGCCCTGACAAATGTCCCATTCTGCCAGGTGCTGATTCCAGGCCTGTTTCGTTCACATGAGCAAAGCTGACCCTGTTCTTTCATGGGCAAATAAGCTGTGGGGCTTCCCGCTCCTGAAATGATGGCTTCTTTGTGTATCTTCAAGAAAGTGGTTTAGGCCTTGAACACGCTTTTTCTTAGCACTGAGCATAACTGTTTAAAGCTCAACAAGCGTGTCTCGAGAGATAAGCACATTTCTTTTCATGGAGCAATCCTTCTTTCTCTTGAAGGTACCAATAAAAGCCTCACTCGAGATAAAGATGCCGTCCTCAGCTGGCTTGGCGGTTGTTATGTTTTATGCAGTTTGTTCTCTTTAAGAGATGTTTCTGAAATTGCGTAATCTACCCAGCATTAGACATTTAGAGTCTTCTTTCCAGATCGTCCCAAACCATATAACTTTCAGCAAGGCTCATGCCATCCCTATCACATCCACACATACACTGGATAGGGAAGTAGCTACAAATGTGAGCAATCTATGTCACCATTCTCATCTGCTGCCTTTAGGGGATCAGGAGCCGCGGAGTCAGTTGGGAGCATACAGTAAATCACATGAAGTAAGTGGACTTACCTCTTTATTAGAAGAAGGATCTGTACAGGAGTGTCAGGCCTAGTTGTAAAGACTGAATGTCCCTGCTTTTCTGACAGCTGTCTAAATCCCACTGCTCTGCAGGGCTCTTCCCAAGCAATCTGTGCCTGCGTGCCTTCGTTTGCTTTACCCCCTGTGATGATTTGGTCTGGATTGGTGATTTATAACCACAGCAGTGTGGCCTTTGTGTGGCTGGTGGGTCAGAACTTGCAGAGCACTCAAGCCATGCCCCCAGCCATAAACATTTGTGTGAGTTTCTCTCACAGCGTCGCTGTTTCCAAGATGATTTCCCTTCGGGGTGGGAGGAATAAATATGATGTTAATCATTTGGACAAGGGCACTAGGTAGGCCAGATCTAGTCGCAATCATTGAGTATTTAATTAAGCGTATTTAGGACCGTTACCATCAGAGGTTAGGGGAAATGGGGAAAGAAGGAAAGCTTCATTATAAGTGCACATCAAGAATAAGGCTGACTGACACGGTTGGCTGCTGCAACTAGGGGGTGCATTGGCTAAGCTAATCGTACAGATCTTAAATTTATAATCAAACCTACTTGAGAAGCTTGGGGGCCATGATAACTGGCCACCATTCTCTGGGAATCCCACTATGCAATGTTGACAAAGCTGCATCATGTGGAAATTGGCTTACCTGAATTCATCTTTTGTAATGGCAGGCCTATGTTTTACCCTGACACACATTTCCCAGTGCTCTCTGTGCACCTGTTACTCATTTGTAAAAGGTAAAGGTAAAGGGACCCCTGACCATTAGGTCCAGTTGTGGCCAACTCTGGGGTTGTGGCACTCATCTCGCTTTATTGGCCGAGGGAGCCGGCGTACAGCTTCCGGTTCATGTGGCCAGCATGACTAAGTCGCTTCTGGCGAACCAGAGCAGTGCACGGAAACACCGTTTACCTTCCTGCTGGAGTGGTACCTATTTATCTACTTGCACTTTGTACTTTCGAACTGCTAGGTTGGCAGGATACTCATTTGTAGAGTAAGATAAAAAGGTGTGCATGTATGTCGTTGGTAACATGGGGATAAATAACCTGCATCCCTCCAGATGTTGATGGAGTCCTGCTCCTATCAGCCTCTCCCAGCATGCCCTCTGGTTAGGGATCATGGGAGTTGGAGTCCAGCAACATTGGTAAGACTGCAAGTGACAGAGGTCAGTCACTAAACGGGATGAGTTAGAAGCTCCTTGTGCATCCCCAGTGGACCAGTCATTACATGGTGTCCAAAATGGGTGCAAAACAATGCTTTTAAGTCTCGCTTCATAACATACGTGCAGCGTTAGTAAGTAAAACTTTAGCAGCTTATGGGAATTGCTTGGGCTTTATAGTTCCTTAGTCTATTTATATTTTAAGGTGACAAGAACTCACCCCCAAATGAAGTTTCATGAGATGGTATGAAAATAGAAACAGGCAATTTCACATCATATATTCCCAGCTGAGATATGATTATATTTTTCCTATTTTGGTACTTATATGGCTAACGTATATGGTGCCTGTTTGTTCCACACACACAGGGAAAGCAAATAGGAGCTTCAGGCTAGAGTGGGGCGGGGATGATAGCTTCAAACTGGGTGGAGATATGAAATGTTGATATAAAGTAGTGCACGGAAGAAGGATGTTTAAAAACTCTTCCCATCGCAATGTGTCCAATATGACCACCCCCAAAAGGGAGATTTGATCACGTATCCCCTGAAGTCTCACTTGGTTGCACTCTTAACATTTCTGCAGAATCAAAAGCGCAGCTAAGCATTCAACAAAACTATGGCCCTTAACCTTGCAGCTTTCTGGTTTTCAGCATTTAATTTTCTCAAGGATTAAGTACTGTTTGAGTCTGGCTTCTTTCTCTTCAGGAGGTTAATTCTTGATTATTTCTATTGCTTCCCTTAATGAAAAGAAAACAAGGGAATCAAGTTAACAAGCATCCATCATAGGTGGGTTTAAAAAAAAGAAAGAAAGAAGACAAATGTCTATTAATATTTATGATTTGTCTTCATCTAGTGCCAAAACTGCCGCTGAGATGTTGATTTCAATAGGAACTAAGTACACCTAAATTTGTATGGGTCCAACCCAATGTATGCAAAGCAGTTTGAACAACATAAGGCAGTATAGAAATGTGTCTCATTATTTTTAGACTTGTTTGCAAGGCTGCATGGGGTGTCCTATATAAGAGATTCTCCCCCCCCCCACCCCCCCAAAAAGTTTGGCATTCAGGTGGCATTGCTGGATTTCACAATGTCTTTCTAGACAACAACACAATTATTTACTTCACCCATTTGGTAAGTACAACTGGATTTCTTTTACCTAAACATGTTAAAAATCCATACAACCAAAAATGTCCTGGGCAGCTAAACATAGGAAATGGTAGAATCTAAAAACTAAACAACCGTCCCCCGGGGAATCAGTGGCACCCATCCATCTCCCTTAAACTCCCTTAAAACAACCATGATTTGCAAGCGCAGACAGCAATGCAGCCAGTCAGCCTCTAGTGAACTTTAATACACTTCCATTACTCAAACAGAAATTACACTGAGATGTTTTAAAAAACCCCACACCAAATAAACCAGAGATGTGTTCTGATGCAAGCTCTGACTTCAGCAGAAGCCAGGGGAGCAATTCCTGGACACTTCCTTGCAGAGGAATTGAATGAGGGCAGCGCTCAGAGGCTGCCTCAGCTATAGCCATGTTCAGGCTGAGCCTGACATAAAAGCTGCAGCGTTCAAAGTGCTTTGCCTTCACTGAGGGATTCCTCAATGTTCAAAAGAACATGGCCTTCACTAGACATTTACTTCTGTAGAGCAGGAAAAGTGCACGGCTCCATTTGCACTGGGGCTCATGGCGTCCTTAGGCCAGAAAAGTACTGGTTGTACAGGTTCCTTTTGAAGAAGTGTTTCTGCTAGTTTAGTTGCTTCTAGTCCTGGCCCTGAGGGCATGGGATGATCTATCATAGCTTTCTTCTGAGGCTCTTTTCACACAAGCACCCTTCAACACTGCTGAGATGGCTTCGGTTCTTCGTTGCATTTAACCAAGCGCTATTTTTGCCACAGGCCAGTTTGGAAGTATGCTTTAACAAACATACTTTAAGAAACCCCATTCCCCCCCCCCCCATGGTTCACTTGACCACCTCTGAGCAACAGAAAGCCACCTCATTGACAGATGGGATGTTCTGGGGCAATTCCATTTATTTCCTCGTGAAAACCCTGCTTTATTTCCCTCCTCCAGACTTCTGTCTTCCTTTATTGCTAGGATGCCATTTGGAAAGCCTTTGTGGCCTGAAGCATCTCATTTCCTTTCCACTTTCCCCTTGATTAATGTCCTTCATAAGCTGCTTGTCTGTGTCAGTGCATTGCGTAGTAGTTACCCTACAAGACGCCTCCCTGTGGATTCCTCATTTAAAGAAGCTTCTTCTACTGCCCCCCCCATCCCCTTCTGTATCACACCTGTGACTTTGGAAAATTTCGTAACGGCACAGGCATTCTAAATTGATCATCCAATTAACTTTCTGCATAGCCTCCGTTGGAACATGTTTCCACAGGTTGCTGTAATTGAAATTAAATCAAAATTTTAAAGTGTAAATCGTGTCACCAAGAGTATAATGGATTAATCACAGAAAGGAGATTTGCAGGTAGCATGTTTAAAATGAGCAAGATGTGCAGCTGTGCAGTACATATTTAAAGGATGGATATTAACCAAATAGCAGAAAATACTCTGTGCTGAATCCTTCCAAGTAAGATGGCTTTTTCTTAAATTTTCTTTTCCCTAAGAGGGGTCTTATCTCCACTTCCAGTGTGGTGTAGTGGTTAAGAGCAGTGGACTCGTAATCTGGTGAACCGGGTTCGCTTCCCCGCTCCTCCACATGCAGCTGCTGGGGGACCTTGGGCCAGTCACACTTCTCTGAAGTCTCTCAGCCCCACTCACCTCACAGAGTGTTTGTTGTGGGGGAGGAAGGGAAAGGAGATGGTTAGCCGCTTTGAGACTCCTTCGGGTAGTGATAAAGCGGGATATCAAATCCAAACTCCTCCTCTTCTTCTTCTTCTTCTTCTTCTTCTTCTTCTTCTTCTTCTTCTTCTTCTAGTTTTACCACTTCGTCTGCAGTTTTAGGGAAATGATATTAAACATGTGGTTCCACTGGTTAGAGTGTCAGGCTAGGACTAGAGAGACCCTTTTCACCCATGAAGCTCACCAGTGACCTGTGATGGCCTGGGATTCCGATTCAGAGGACGAACCAGAGGAATCCCAGCCTGCACAGGAGTCCCCGCCTCCAGGGCCAGCTGAACTGGGGCAAGGCCTAGATGCTGAAGAGCCTGCACCTGTGGCAGAGCACCAGGAGCTGGCCCCAGGTGAAACCCTTCTGGCCCCAGAGGGGCTTGAGGACTCAGTGGCTACAGGTGAGCCTCCTCCAGGGCCCAGTAACCCTTCGGCCTCTCCTGATCTGCAGAGGCTTAGGGCAGAGAGGCGAAGGGAACTGGTTGCTCCCAGGAGGAGTGCTCGCCTTAAGGTCAGAGGAGGCGGGGCTCCTGGGGGCCGGGACCGCCCCTGGCCTTAGAAGAGGATAAAAGCCCAGTCAGCCCGGCCCCAGGTTGCGGGAGCAACGTCGTTGTTGGCTTCGGACCTTCCTGTGTTCCTGATCCCTGCTCGGCCTCCTGTTCCTGACCATCCGGTGCTCCTGTTCCCTGCTCGGCCTCCTGTTCCAGCGTTCCTGTTCCCCGCCCGGCTCTCCGCCTCGGACCTCGCCCCTCTTTGTGTGGACTCTGCTTACGCCCACAGTACCTTACCCCCGGGTCCAGCACAGACCTTCTCTTAGGCAAACCTGCCCCACAGGGTTCTTGTGAAGAATAAAAATTGTGGGGAGGAACATGCACCCTTTTTTTGAGCTCCTTGAATGAAAGGCAGGATATTGATGAAATACAGAATTCTCTACAAAAAGTCCATCAATGGCTATCTCCATGTGACAATAATAAGTATATTTACCCATAAATAAATCTCATTCAGTTCAGAGTGATTAGGTGTGCAGCAAAGGTCTCTCCATTTAATGAAGTAGCACTTTCTCTTTGCCATCATTATACCAAAACTGGCCTTTTGTCATTTCCTGTTCCCTTCTAGTCATGGGCATTAATGAAGCAGTCCTTTGATGAGATATTTCCTGTTCTCTGCTAGCTGTGGGCCCAGAAATTCCTTAATATTCCTTTTCAGCAGTTGCTTATTCATGCATTTTAATTTCATTTTTATTGGAGCAGTTGTGCTTCAGTGAAAATAAAATATAATTGAGCATATGCTGCGGCTACAAAGAGGAAGTGAAGAATTGATGGGCCTGTGACAATCAATATGGGGGGGGGGGAGGAATCAGGTAAGCTGTCCAAAAAGGCAGGGCATCACTGAGTATGTCATCAGTTCCCTCCCTGACCACATCTCTGTCGGGTCGGCCGGGGGCTAGGACGACACCCAAGCATACGACAGGAACGTTTCCAGCCTGTCTATCCCATCAGGGTGCAGCATGCAGCTCTGGGGAGTTCCAAACCACCTTCCCTGACGATTTGCAGTGACTCATGCCTTGGAGACACTGAGCACACATCCAGAGTCCAGCAGAGATAAAACGCAGTCGGAGCTAGGCTGGGGTTGTAAGCGCTAAGCTACTTCATTAAGCATAAGGCAGAACAAAGGAAAACATGTCTCCTCTCCCTCGTCTTCCTCGGAGAGGAGTCAGGAGTGAAAGCAAAAACAAACGGAAACAGAGTACAGTAAACATCCGCTCCTGTGATTCCAACATTCGGTGCTGGAATACATAACACAGACATGAGATGAACCAATCCTACACAATATCTGCACAGGGAGAGGAATAGAAACCCAACCATCTCCCCAACGGATACTTTGGTGGCAACAACGGCACTCTGTCATAACTGAGAAAGCACTGTTAAGAACTTTGCCTTTCCAAAATATACAATTTATATATATATTTTTAATAAATATTTATTAAACTTTTTCAAAAGAAATACATTAAAAAAACAAAAAGAAAAAACAACAAAAGTACAAAATACAAAAAAATACAAAAACAGAAAAAATAAAAACACATAGAATTTCCATTTACTTATTTTCTTTTAACTTGTTTTCCAGACCTCCTCATACCTCCCTTTCTTATATTCCAGTTCCAATTATGAACTCAGCAAATTATTAGTTCTCGCCATTAATTTTGCTTATTTCAAAATCTTAATTTTTCATATATCTTAAAACATTACAGCTGGAAACTGCTTAATTTCTATCCAGCATCATTCTAGCATTCCTTAATTTTGCAATATTTCTGAAGATAATCTTTAAACTTTTTCCAATCTTCTTCCGCCGGCTCTTTCCCCTGGTCTCGGATTCTGCCGGTCATTTCTGCCAGTCCCATATAGTCTATCACCTTCGTCTGCCATTCTTCCAGAGTGGGTAGATCTTGTGTCTTCCACAAAATATACAATTTATAGACAGTGCCACAGGTATGTATGTTTACCTGTCGTCACTATACTAATGTACGCAGAGATTTATAGCTGTGGCAGACTTAGGGTTGCTGAGCATCGAAAGCAGATCCTAGGGGGAAAGATGCAGTGCTTATTACTGCTGGGCCTGCAAAAACTCTTTTGGACAATTAAATGGGCTGCTCATTGTATGTGAAAAACACAACTTAGCAGGTATATCATTAGCTTTGCCTGGCTCCCTCTTGATGCAGGATTTTTAAGCACTTCAAATAACTGGACAAAAATGGTAGTGGGATGGCCATGTTCCTCACGGACAATGATGTCTCTATTCATTTATCACCAAGGGAGGGAGAGGACCTCAGCCTGGGAGCTAAATGCCTCTCTGTCTGGTGGAAGAAGATTGGAAGAAATTTAAAATTTACTTACAGAAATATTGTAAAATTTTTGAATGCTAATGGCATTGAAATGAATTGAAGGGTTTCTAGCAACGAGGCTAAAAATAAGATTGGATGGATAATTAGACAAATTAATTGGATATGAATTTGCTGAATTAATTTTTAACAGGCATACAAAAAAGGGAGATGTGAGGAAGTCAAGAAAATAAGTGAATCAAAGATGAGAAGTAAAAAGAGGGATTTTTGTGTTTTTTCTTCTTTTTAAAGGTGTTTTTTCTTTTCTTTTTTGAAACTATTTTTCTTTCTTATGTATTTTATAACTTTGTATTTTTGTGTATTTGTTTGTCTTTTTCTTGTTTGTTGTCATCTCTAAAACTTAATAAAAAATAAAAATAAAAAAATGCCTCTCTGTCTGGCTCTCATAACCCTTCCCAGACCAGCCCCCTCCATGGCCTTGAGTTCTGATAATGTATCTTTCTTACCTGGGTAAGAGGCAACATAATGATCATGTACATACGCAATAGACAATCTTTTATAGAATTCCTTCAAACCATGAAAATATCAAATGCTACTGAACAGTTCTCATGTTCTAATATTTTCATTTACATGCATTCATTCAAAATAAAATGGCTTTATGAAGCAATTCTATATCCCCCAACCATGCTGACAAAGAATTCTGCGAAACAGTAGTCAGTATCAGGAATCACTGTTCAGTGTTAGACATCATATTTGCTGAATAAACAAAGTTTCACAGCTTGTCTTCCATTGTACAAAATCTGGTACCTCGCTTCATTTAAAGATTTTAATAGACTTTGAGACTAAAGATTTCATTTTGGACTTGTTATGGTTTGAAGGAATTCTATAAAAGATTGTCTATTGTGTATGTACATGGTCATTGTGTTGCCTAGACATTGCTGACGTTCTCTTTGTAACACAGGGGTTTGTTTGGTTACCTGGATAAGAGAACAGAGAGGGGGTGCAGGAGGGTAGAAACTAGCTTTCTGGGCAAAGTTGATTCCTCCCCCCCAGGCTGAAATAAGCTTCCCAATTACCCGCTCTGTCACATCACCTTCAGTTTTGGGAGATGTGTGCGCACTCTCATTTGTCTCTAGCCATACCTGCACTTGTGATTTAAGAGGATTAATCCAACAAATACCTGCCTTTTTTTCTTGAGTGAGTGATGGAAACGGGAACTGCTTTCTTCAAACGGTAAGTAGTTGTCAGGGTTTCAGGGACAGAGAGCGAGGGGGAGGGGTCCCAGGGCGACGAGGAAGAGGACGACGACGACCCGAGGTTGTCAGTGAGTCCGTCAAGTGAATCCGAGGATTCCCAAAAGGGAGCCCCCCTGGTCAGGCCAAGGGGCAGTAGAGAGGGAGGCAGTCAGAAGCAGGGGAACGAAGGGGGAATCCCCAGTGGGGGCTGGAGATCGGGACCGGCCTCTCCGTCGGAACGGAGTGAAGGGGGTGGAGTTGCCAGTGTGTCAGAAAGAGCAGAACAGGAAGCAGAGAGGGGAAGGAGTTCGGAGCAAAACGTCCTGCCGGAAGGGGAGGAGTGTAGTACCGAGAGTAGCGTAACGGTCGAAAGGAAGGTCAGAGGCAACGTACGCGCGCCAAGTTCAAATGTGGAGGCGCGCGGAAATGAGGAGAGCCCTGAGGAGGAGCCTGGTCCCAAAGCACGAAGGAGGGGGGAGCAGGCGGCAGAAGACTCAGCCTCGGGGGAGTCCCGGAGGGAGGGAGCACAGGGGGGCAGGAAGACCCTGCGGAAAAGGAAGGAGAGGAAAAGGTGGAGCAGTACAAGCCTCTTAAGCTGGTGCAGGGGGCGGGACTGACTCAGAGGGGACTTCAAACATCTAAGGGTAACAGATGCGGAGCCACGGAGCTTGGATGTAACGACAACAATGTTCTTCAATAAAACCTTTTGTATATAACTTGGACTGGACTTTGGTCTCTTGTGAGCTGGGACCTCGGGTGGCTCTGACAGTAGTGATTGGCATCGCACAGGCACAGCTTCTTTTTTTGAGAACTATCTTCTGATCTGCTTTCTTCCCACTTGGAATGAGCAGAGAGCACCCCATGGTTATTCACAGCAGGTGTAAAATGGCGGCTGATCCATAAGTGCAGAGGGCCCTGCATGAAACATGCCTCAAATTCATTTGGATTGCTTTTTGTTTTCTTATATACTCTGCCATGCTCTTTGGATGGAGGTGAAAACAGGGTGCTTTTTTGTTCTGTTGTTGTTGTTTAGTCGTTTAGTCGTGTCCGACTCTTTGTGACCCCCTGGACCAGAGCACGCCAGGCCCTCCTGTCTTCCACTGCCTCCCGCAGTTTGGTCAGACTCATGTTTGTAGCTTCGAGAACACTGTCCAACCATCTCGTCCTCTGCCGTCCCCTTCTCCTTGTGCCCTCCATCTTTCCCAACATCAGGGTCTTTTCCAGGGAGTCTTCTCTTCTCATGAGGTGGCCAAAGTACTGGAGCCTCAGCTTCATGATCTGTCCTTCCAGTGAGCACTCAGGGCTGATTTCCTTAAGAATGGATACATTTGATCTTCTTGCAGTCCATGGGACTCTCAAGAGTCTCCTCCAGCACCATAATTCAAAAGCATCAATTCCTTGGCAATCAGCCTTCTTTAAGGTCCAGCTCTCACTTCCATACATCACTACTGGGAAAACCATAGCTTTTACTATACAGACCTTTGTTGGCAAGGTGATGTCTCTACTTTTTAAGATGCTGTCTAGGTTTGTCATTGCTTTCCTCCCAAGAAGCAGGCGTCTCTTAATTTCGCGGCTGCTGTCACCATCTGCAGTGATCATGGAGCCCAAGAAAGTAAAATCTCTCACTGCCTCCATTTCTTCTCCTTCTATTTGCCAGGAGGTGATGGGACCAGTGGCCATGATCTTCGTTTTTTTGATGTTGAGCTTTTTTGTTCTACTTTGGACAAATCAATTTAGTTTGCAAAGTAACATGGGGTATCAGCTAGGATTCATTATTTCTGCCCTCCTCACCTCTTCCCAGGGCTAGGAAATAATGATGATTTCTGTTTTGGTGCTATGTTTCTTTTCAGAGGTAGCTGTGGGGTCTGGGTAGACAGGGCAAAGACTACCTCTCTAAGGGACAGCCCCTGACAGCCATGAAAAATCAGAAGAGACATGCCAGTCTGTGCTAACCAGGAATGCCCAGAAATAGAAAGACTCCAAGCCACGCTTTCTTTGCAAGATCTCACCATAGAAGACTGATTTCCTGCTTGTCAGATTCAGTTGAACATTTTCTGCCAGGTCACACCAGACTGTCAAGCACAGCATTTTCTTTGAAACTTTTTATTAAGACATTATCGCAGCAGCAGCAAAGCCTATCTGTTGGAGGTGCCCAAGCCCTGGATTTCCTGCATCAAGCAGGTGATTAGATTAGATCAATAGCTCACAAGGCCCTTCTCCAACTCAGTGATTCTGTGGATATAAACAGAGAAGTGTATCATAAATTGCTTATTCAGTACCAGGGACAAAACTTTGTCAGTGTTTGTTTAAAAAAGGGGGGTTCTGACCTCCCTTGGTTGCCTCAGCCTGGTCCTCAGACCCTTGTCAGCATAAAAGAGTCCACGAGAAGAATATCCTTGCAGAATACTTTCTGCTTTTATTCGCAAAAGCGACTGACCAACTGTACACATCAACACTACCAGTTTTCACTAACCAACCAACCCAAACTAACATTTCACTCACATCTCACTCTATATATACAACCCGGTGCAGATCACTGACTCATACTGACCCAGCTTTTTAATTATTAAAGTAACAGCGGCCAATTTTATTCTTGATTAGGAGTGTATGGACTATGGCAACATGAGTTTTGCACATATCTACCATCCTATGAATTTTTGCCCAAAGAGTCTGGTTTATTCACTGGAAAGTTTGGCAGTGAAGACCTCTGGATAGGCACCATGAATGAGCCACTGTCCAGCCCACTGGTCAATACCTTAACACCCATTGTGGTTGAAACCATCACCCAAAGATGCACACTGAACTCCTCTTGCTCCCCACATGCCTTTGCACTCATCAGCCATGTTTGGGAAAGGCAATCCCACTGACATTCTAGATGCCTTCTTTGCTTTAGGAAAACATAGAAAGCTGCCTTATACAGAGTCAGACCATATAGTTCAGCATGGCCTCCAATGACCAGGGATTGAGCCAAGGCTCTTTTGAATGCAGAGCGGATTCTCTACCAGTGACCTTTGGCCCTTCCCCCTTCAAACCCTCCTCTCCATCACCAAGTATTTGACAGAGATCCCAAACAATAATTCTGGATTCTGTCCACTCTCAGTCTTTCCTTGTGGCTTCTGCTTCCCCTTTGATCACATAAGGCACATTGCAGAAATTCATTGTTGACGAACTATACCAGATCTGCCTCCTTCCAGTAATTAGCTAGTTTAAGGAGTACACTTGTTTGTTCCTACACATCTCTGCCTCCAGGCAGCCATTTTGAAACGACCCCCTTCTAGTCTCCCTAATGTAAGATTTTTATTCAGTATTCCTATTCACAGCCAGCTAATTAATCTAAGACTTTACATTACCGGAATCTACCTACGCTTGGGTCTTATAGTGGCTTCCTACTGTGCAGAATCTTGATTATCTTGGGCAGTTCTCTAGATATATTACTTATTGCTATCTTTTGTAGATGATAGATGCTGACAATATGCTGCACATTTTTCTAGGGCATCCATTATAATTGGGGAGCTTGAAAGTAAATCTTGAAAGAGAATATATTTTCTCTCAAAGTCAAGAACTCATGTAGCACTGAAGTGTACTGTACAGTTTCTGTGAACTCTGAAATCCCAGTTGCACTCGTGCCCTTTCAATTAAACTGTAAATGTATCAACATTCTTTCATCTTTATTTTCAACCATTAATAGAATCTGTGTTGAATCTTATGTACACATTTGTGGAAGTCAGAATAGCCAAATAGGTCCCTGGAATTATTAGTTTGATTTTATTTCCTTTCATTATTGGGAGATATGAAATGTGCAAGCATTCAAAGGCATGCTGCCAGAACGGAGCATTTCCTTGCACTGTGCACAGCAGTAGAAGTTTTACAGAGACACTGTCTCTAAGTGAAGACCTGCCAATGCTCATCACAGGCTATCTGGTCACTAGCCATCTTGAAATTACAGTGCTTGAAGCTTTTCAATGATTTCTCTAGCACCTTTGTTGCACATACTGTTCAGTGTTCAATCTTAGGCTCTTACTGAAGCTTTCATCTTTTGCCAATGCACAGCCAATGGCGACTAACCTCTCACATTTGACCAACCCGAATCAACGCAAGGGTGTACATGCGAGTAAGACTCTGCTGATGACACCACTTTTGAGCTACTTTTGGCAATTCTGCAAGGGAGATTCCACAAAACGCCACTCATAGAGAGACTGCACCCCTGTGGACAGAGACAAATAGAATCAGTAGCACCTGTTCTTTTGCACTGCCCCTGGTATCAGACAATTCAATCCAAGTTTATTAATCAGTTGGTTGTTAGTAGGGAGTTAGTAGGCATTTAGGCAAATGTAAGGTAGTACAAATGGAATAGTAGCCCGGTTTCTGCAACAAGCAGTGAGGATTTGTGGATGTTATACAACCTTAACTAGGCAGTTTTTTATATTTACGGAGCTGCAGATTAATTTTAGGAGGTGTGCTAAGATTAAAAAAAATAAAGTCAATAGGAGCCAAATTAGGTAGCTTTCCCTAGCAGTTGGAGGACATGTTCCCCCAGATTAAAAAACAAAACAAACCTCTGATTCCATTGCTGAATGGCCAGTTAAGGAGTGAATTATTTCTGGGGAGAAGAAAGGAGAGGAGAGGCAGCTGCTCGTGTTGTGTTGCTTCTGTCTCTATGTTGTGGTTCGAGGACCCGATCCCCACTTTTTGGTATGAAGACACACGGACACGGAATATAAGATTAATGGGCAAGAAAAGGCCACAACTTTATTGATTACAGCAAGTGAGAAGGTATTGGCTTAGGCATTGGACCACGATAGATTGACTCCACCCACTCAGAGAGGGGTGAGCCTAAAAAGGGGGGTTTATTCACCAGTAGGTGGAGCCTGTTGATGCTAATACAACTATAAGCTCTCCCCTGATGTCACCGAGAGTCGTGCCATGGCCCCCTGCCACACAGGCATCAGACAGGATCCACGACCGCCGGATTCCTTTAACGGAAGGAATGAGGCCGCGTGGCTGGCGCAGCAGTAAGTTAAACTGCAAACCACGCCCCCTCCAAGCTGCCTGGTTGGGCGCTTACCTGTCGGCGTGGTGCGCCAGGCAGGTGAGTGGGAGGCAGGGGGCATAACGCCCCCTGCATGAGGCAGACATCGCGTCCTGCCCACAACCCCTCCCCTCTTTGCAAGAGGAGAGGCTTTATTGTGGTGTCATCAGCAAAGGTATGGCAAGGAGGTAAGCAACTGTCCGCATTTAAAATGTTGATATGCATATTTTTTTGGCAGGACTCCACACAAAACTTGACTTGCTTTCCTAGCTGCTGTTATTTGCTGGTCACAACCAATTCTGCCCCCCCCCCCTTCGCAAAGTCCTGCAGAACAGCAAGCGCTTTTGTCATCGACATTCGTGTTGCAGCATAGAGAAGGTGTGGGATGCGGGTGGCGCTGTGGGTTAAACCACAGAGCCTAGGACTTGCCGATCAGAAGGTTGGCGGTTTGAATCCCCGTGACGGGGTGAGCTCCCGTTGCTCAGTCCCTGCTCCTGCCAACCTAGCAGTTCGAAAGCATGAAGTACAAGTAGATAAATAGGTACCGCTCCAGCGGGAAGGTAAACAGCATTTCCGTGCGCTGCTCTGGTTCGCCAGAAGCGGCTTAGTCATGCTGGCCACATGACCCAGAAGCTGTACGCTGGCTCCCTCGGCCAATAAAGCGAGATGAGCGCCACAACCCCAGAGTTGGGCACGACTGGACCTAATGGTCAGGGGTCCCTTTACCTTTACCTTTTATAGAGAAGGTAAGGAACCCCAGGAATCTCCCTCTGTCACCCAGAAACGATTCCTGCCATTTCTTGCCGTCTCCAAACTGAACTATAGCTAACGAGATTCTGATAGATTAGAAAGCATCCAATCTTCTCTTCTGCGTGAGCTTTTTTCCTAAAGTGCTGTAAATTGTGCCGTAGATTTGTAAAGCATCGCTTAGATTTTTGTATCCTGTAAGTGCCCTTAAAATTAATTTTGTCTTGACTGTGTCCACGTGCCAATGAGTTTGACATAAGCCTTTCAATTTTATGCTCCACTAAAAAGAGTGCGTGGAATGGAAACAGTAAATCAACCCTGGAATTTGCAGAGGTGGCTGCTCAGCTATGAAGAGCCTGCTCTGTATAAATTGATTTCTGTAACAACGGATTTGGATAACACAAAAAAAAAGCTACCTAAATATTCCATGATGTTAAACTACAACCTTAGAAAATCTTAACCTTGAAACCCTGGAGCTGATCAAGGGATACCAGGAGACAGCCATCTCAGAAATTATCTGAGAATTCACATAGAATCTGATATGTTTGTACATTTCTTTTGCAGGTGAAACCCTGAGAAGAGGGAATAGATCATAATTTCAAAACTTGTATTTCTATGTACACATACTACCAAAACCCACTGAATTAACGGAATTACTTTTAAGTAAATACACAAAGGATCACACCATACAGTGCACACTTACCTCATAGTAAGTCCAGTAGAATTAGACATAATATCAGAGTAAACATGGTCTGCAGTTGCTGGAGAAGACTCTGACTGGGGTGCCATTATGGGATGACAGGGGATCAATTGTCCTCCTTACCAATGTGTTTCAGACCAGACATTGTTGTTCTGGAATAATATCTATATCTCCAGTTATTGCAAGTCATATGGAAGTTACACACATTCTTAAAATAGACTTAGCTAAGAAGAACCTTGCTGTTCACCTTTTCCTCTCCCCAGGCCTCAAATAATATCCCCACCTTGGGCATGGCATCATTTTAGGGACACTGTGAGGCTGATTAAAGGTAAAGGGACCCCTGACAATTAAGTCCAGTCGCAAACGACTCTGGGGTTCCGGTGTTCCGCTTTACAGGCTGAGGGAGCCGGCGTTTGTCCGCTTCTGCAGACAGTTTTTCCGGGTCATGTGGCCAGCATGACTAAGCCGCTTCTGGCGAAACCAGAGCAGCGCACGGAAATGCCATTATGAGGCTGATTAGGGCTGTGCAAAAGTATAGGGTTGTTGTTGTTGTTGTTGATCACCTGGACCCTCCCACTTGATTGTTGAACTGCTTTGCAGAAAAGTACAGCACCAAGACACAACCAATGTCACACCAAATGTTTCACCAAATCTGCTTTAGTTGTTCTTTCCCACAGGTGTGAGCTGAAGTTCACCTGGTAACAGAATGCATCTTTCAATTAAAACCACCGAGATTTTATTACTAAAGGTAAAGGTAAAGGGAGCCCTGACCATTAGGTCCAGTCGTGGCCGACTCTGGGGTTGCGGTGCTCATCTCGCTTTATTGGCCAAGGGAGACGGTGTACAGCTTCCGGGTCATGTGGCCAGCAGGACTAAGCCGCTTCTGGCGAACCAGAGCAGTGCACGGAAACGCTGTTTACCTTCCCGCCGGAGTGGTACCTATTTATCTACTTGCACTTTGACATGCTTTCAAACTGCTAGGTTGGCAGGAGCTAGGACTGAGCAACGGGAGCTCACCCCGTTGCAGGGATTTGAACTGCCAACCTTCTGATTGGCAAGCCCTAGGCTCAGTGGTTTAACCCACAGCGCATGCAGTAAATAATTTTTTTGCTCAATAAAATAAATAAATTCACTCTTTTCCACTTCATCAGACCCATTTGCAGAGTTCTGGTTTCTACTTAAAGGTATTGAATAGAGGAGTCTATGCAAAGATTTGCAAAACAACGACCCCAAAACCAAAGGTTTTTTGTGTCAGGGTATGAAATGGACAGAGGCAACCAGCCTTCTTAAAATTCAAAAGAAAGATTAAGAGCATGTCTTAAATACATCCAAATCAATTAGGAACAGTAAGTGGAGAAAATTAAGAAACAATTTGTGCTTTTTAATCAAACAAATAGTTTTTTAATTAAGAAACAAATTGGTTTTTAATAGTTTTATTACGTATCAGTCACAGCACAACTGAACCAGGCTGTATCTTAAAAGATAGTGATGGATGCTCTGCTTCTTGTAATTAGATGAATTAGATAAGCATTATAAATTGAAGTTAGCACATCAAAAATGAAAATGAATTATCATTCACTGCTTACACTTGTGTAGACTCAAATAAACGGAACAAGTAGAAGGTTGAGTAGCTTCCTATTTGCTGTTTTGTGTTTGTAGTAAAATATTGTATATTTGAATAAAGTACCATTTAAGTACTTTAAAATATATTTATTTGAAAGGGCATCTACTGTTCAGAAGCATCATTTAATATTATCATTAAATGTTAGTGGTTGTTTGCCATACTTTCTTTTGGTACTAATAGCCCAATCTCAAAGTATACAGGATAATTATTCATATCTGAACATTTTGCATATCTGCAAGAAGTACAGCTGGTAGACGACTCATTATTATTATTATTATTATTATTATTATTAATAATAATACCCCGCCCCTCTGGCTGGGTTTCCCCAGCTACTTTAGGCAGCTTACAGCATATATAAAAACATAGTAAAACATCAAACATTAAAAACTTCCCAATACAAGGCTGCCTTCAGATGTCTTCTAAAACTTGTGTCGTTCCTTATCTCCTTGACAACTAAAGGGAGGGTGTTCCACAGGGACGGCGCCACTACCGAGAAGGCCCTCTGCCTGGTTCCCTGTAACTTTGTTTCTTGCAGTGAGGGAACCAGCAGAAGACCCTCGGAGGAGGACCTCGGTTTCCGGGCTGAGCGGTGGGGATGGAGACACTCCTTCAGGTATACTGGGCCAAGGCCTTATTTGCACCCAGCCCCTGCTCCTGCCAACCTAGCAGTTCGAAAGCACGTCAAAGTGGAAGTAGATAAATAGGTACCACTCCGGCGGGAAGGTAAACAGCGTTTCCGTGCGCTGCTCTGGTTCGCCAGAAGCGGCTTAGTCATGCTGGCCACATGACCCGGAAGCTGTACGCCGGCTCCCTCGGCCAATAAAGAGAGATGAGCGCCGCAACCCCAGAGTCGGCCATGACTGGACCTAATGGTCAGGGATCCCTTTACATTTACACCTAAAATGTAAGATATACAACAAAGGTTGAATGCACATTTGATTTTCTCATTGTTCCCCCTGAAAAGGCGAATGGGCAAATGCTACATCAGCCTTCCCCAGCCTTCCAGCTGTTTTGGTCTACAACTCCCATCAGCCCAAAGTGTCGAAAACAGCTGGAGGGCACCACAAATGTCCATGCATGCACAGTACATAGATCTAGCCCTTGTCACATATTCTGTTTTAGGCATGGTGGGGCTTAAAACTATAAATACCCATTTCAGCTTATGCCTAAACCTAAGAGAACAATATCTATGATTGAGAAGTGATGAGCGTAATCCCTGTCGTGGTAAGTATTGTGGCCCCCACATAATAAGGTTTGTAAATTATACAGACCTGTTGTCAGAACCAGGCTTAGTCTGTCCAGAGGCTTCTTAACTGCCCATCTGAGACCTCAGAACAGAGCAGTCCACAGTACCTCACTGGGCCGGCCCAAGACGTCTTGGCACCTGAGGCAAACCACAAAATGGCAGCCCTTCGCTGCTAGAGAAGAAGGGGCAAGCGTAGATCTACACTGAGGACAAGGGGAAAATAAAGACCTAAATCTAGATCTGCTGCCTTCAGAACCATACCCTCCAACACGCCTCAGAGGAAAATTGGGACATGCGCCTTTCGGGGGGGACACTCCTGCGCAAGAGCAGAACCCCCCAAAACAGCTGTGATCTCATGGGAGCTAAAATGGGACCTCCTGTAATCCAATCGGAAGCTGGGGTGGCTTCTGGAATTCCTAGATGTTGCAGGACAGTTGAGGGGTATGCAGAACCTGCCACCTAAGGCACTCGCCTCACTTTGCCTCAAGGGTGGGCTGGTCCTGAGGGCAGTTTAGACATTAACTAACCATGGCATATCCTCTCACGCTAGGGGAGCAGGGAGTGCCCAAGCTCAGGTTTATTGAAATTCCAGCCAACCAGAGGGAGGGGCAGCTTTATGCCTGAGCCAAGCCTCTATCTGTAAAAAACATGGTGGCAAGTTGTTGTTTAGTCGTTTAGTTGTGTCCGACTCTTCGTTACCCCATGGAACAGAGCACGCCAGGCACTCCTATCTTCCACTGCCTCCCACAGTTTGGTCAGACTCATGTTTGTAGCTTCGAAGACACTATCCAACCATCTCGTCCTCTGTCGTCCCCTTCTCCTTGTGCCCTCCATCTTTCCCAACATCAGGGTGTTTTCCAGGGAGTCTTCTCTTCTCATGAGGTGGCCAAAATATTGGAGCCTCAGCTTGACTATCTGTCCTTCCAGTGAGCCCTCAGGGCTGATTTCCTTAAGAATGGAGATGTTTGATCTTCTTGCAGTCCATGGGACTCTCAAGAGTCTCCTCCAGCACCACAGTTCAAAAGCATCAATTCTTCGGTGATCAGCCTTCTTTGTGGTCCAGCTCTCACTTCCATACATCACTACTGGGAAAACTATGGCTTTTACTATACGGACCTTTGTTGGCAAGGTGATGTCTCTGCTTTTTAAGATGCTTTTAATTTCGTGAGTGCTGTCACCATCTGCAGTGATCATGGAGCCCAAAAAAGTAAAATCTCTCACTGCCTCCATTTCTTCCCCTTCTATTTGCCAGGAGGTGATGGGCCCAGTGGCCATGATCTTCGTTTTTTTGATGTTGAGCTTCAGACCATATTTTGCGCTCTCCTCTTTCACCCTCATTAAAAGGTTCTTTAATTCCTCCTCACTTTCTGCCATCAGGTTGTGTCATCTGCATACCTGAGGTTGTTGATATCCAAGTAGATGGAGGTAAATGAGTGACTTGAAGGAAGGTTAGTCATGGCAGACCCATAACAGGGGACCTGGAGAAGGAACATAAATAATGTTAATATGAAGGAATCCTGAAAGCCAAAACCCTGCCCCCCATGCCTTAAGTTTTTCTCCACCAACTCATCAAGGAATCTGATGCCATTTCATTTGATTGGCCCTCAGACCGAAGAAAGCAAATATAATCTTCTTTTTTAATGGAGCCAAGAGAAAAAAGTTCATTTTAGGATAGAGAAGTGTTTGTGAAAAGGTTGATATAAAGAAATGCCAGCTTCCTCGCTTTATGATTTGCATGTGATAAAGGAGAAATAAGTGCTAGCAGTTGTGTGCGGAAATAGATAAATTTATACGACGTTGAGCCTTTTTATTGGCAAAGCAACATCTTTTAAAAATGGATCGGGACAAAAATATGCTAAGGGAGAAAGCATAAAGCAAGAGCGAGGGCCAGATTCTTTCATGACCAGTTTTATGGGGGCCACATGCCAGTGCGTGGGGGGGGGAGATACGGCACACATTGAGCACACACCACAAACCCATATATGCAGCATGCACATGTTTACCAGATCGGCTCCACTGGTGCATTTGCAGCATGATGCCACTTCACCCCTCTACTTTCCAGTAAGCAGCAGAAAGGGCAGCGATGTCATGCACCACCATCCCCTACTGCAATGCACACACCTAGACAGCATGGGTAGCTCAGTCGGTAGAGCATGAGACTCTTAATCCCAGGATTGTGGGTTCAAGTCCCATGTTGCGCAAAAGATTCCTGGGTTGCAGGGGTTTGGATTAGATGACCCAAATGTGGTGCTATTCTTCTCTACAATTCTGTAATATTATTATTTACACACTCACCCCTCCTCAGCAATTGTGGGGGGGGGGGACATTTTCGTTTCATTGAAAAATGATAGGGTATTTGGCAGTGAAAATAAAGGTTTCTGCAAGAAGTATGTATTATTTAGTTGTTTTCATTGCATCTTTGCCTTTGTGTATTAGCAAATATAGTGATTTCCCTTTTTTTATTACCCTTTCTATTATAGTGTAATATAGGGTTTTCTCTCTCTCTTTTTAAATGGGCCTTTCAATAACAATTCACGCTTTCCAAGCCGGTACATGAATGAAGTGCAGCTACTTTTAGAAAGTCGCACTTCTCTGAATATTGCAGCAGAATTCTCCAAACAAAAAACATATGGAACAAAGTATAATGTAGGGGAAAGTATGCACAATTATGTGTATATTAGGGTAAATTACTTGCAAAAAATGTGTATATTGAGCAAAAATTGCAAACAAAAATTCATATACTGGGTGAAATGCTTATAATTTTCATGTGGATATGGGCAAACTGAAATTAAGATTGGAAAAATGAAAACGATAAGTGAGTAGCTGAATCTGATAGATTCATCCTTCCTTAGTTTTCAAGTTTTAATTGTCTATAAAGGCTTCCCCATTTACAATATGTAGTTTGTTTGTTTTTTGCCCTCTCAAACTCAGCCTAACCCCTAACACCTACAATTTTATCAGCACTGAAATAATAAAGTAAAGCATTACAAAAGACAAATATTGAGTATTGTCAGGGAACTGCCATCAGTGCCGGAGGGAGAGAGCAAAATCCAGAGGGATTCCAGAGAGCATCCCGGGATTGGGAGAGGCAGCCCATCTTCTGGGGAAGAGAATCAGCGTAGCACCAGTGGAGAAGGGGGGCAGATGGGGGAAGCGGCGAGGCGGTCCCATGACTCCTTGCCGGGGACCAGCGGGGAGAGTAGAGGTCCTCCGCTGCCTACGCCCTCCTTGCGCAGAAGGCTTTCGCGCAGAGAGAGTAGGAGGAGACTAGGCGTCAAAGAGCTTCTTTGCTGGAAGAAGTTTAAGAAACGCCCACTGACGGATTCTGCCAGCGATTGAGACGCTGTCCGGACAGAAAAGGTTCACTCAGGCAATACACCCAGGTGTTTGCACCGGCTTACGCACGAGCAACCCCTAGAACCATTACAAGTATAAAATGGCAAATGTTTCAAGACTGAAGGGAGATTAAAACTAGTTGCAGATTGCTCATGAAGAAGATTGTGACAACTGGGCAAAATGCTAACTGAGAAATTTTCATTGCTGGCATAGTTCAAAAATAAAATGTTTAGCTTCTGCTGTACTAAGGTTAGAAGATCAAAATACCCTCCCAACTCCATCCCTCACTATCAACTCTCTTTGACTGCAAAGTTATCAACAGTGTTTCTCAGTGACTCGAGGCTGTCAGCACAATCTATTTCTGGACTTCATTCATTGATATAAAACTAGGAGACACAAGCATATATTAACAGATAGGAATGATAATCTAGCAATAAACTTTAAGCCATCTCATTTTAGTTATTGACTTCCCTTGATTTTTCATCCCTTATTGCAGGGTCTTTATGGAAGTGTGGGTTGCCTTCAATGACTCTCCAAGGTCTCTTTAAAAATGATAACTCCCTGTTTTATAGCTTGATTAATGTATGCATTGGGACCAGGCCAAGAAGTATTTTAAGGAGGCCTTTGGGGAGCACTAGATACTCAATCAGAGATTCCAGGAATTATGGAAATTGAGTTATGCACTAAAAATAAAGTTTATGCTATTTTATCACCTGCTATGAATGTTTAAGAGAATTAATGTATCAATTGGTTTAATCTACAAGTGTGCTAATAACTTGCTTAGGGGGCTCACTTGTCGTAAACTGGCTGTCCTGGAAATCTTTGAACTTTCTCCAGCAACAAAGAATAAAACATGGATATTCTTTTAGTAGCATGTGAGTGAGACA
This sequence comes from Podarcis gaigeae, assembly GCF_964106915.1. Taxonomy (NCBI): domain Eukaryota; kingdom Metazoa; phylum Chordata; class Lepidosauria; order Squamata; family Lacertidae; genus Podarcis; species Podarcis gaigeae. The sequence goes on along the minus strand of NC_139686.1, from coordinate 69,030,741 downwards.
CTATTTATTTCAAATCCTTGTGGAAGCTTATCATTGTGGAACAGGGAATACAGGAACTCCAAGGTGCACCTCCATTACGCTAACAACAACAGCTTTCTTATTCCAGGATAGGAGAAAGTATCACAGTGTATTTTCTTAGTTTGAAAGAAATTCTGGTCTAAAAAAAAGTTTACATGTATGCACACTCATTTTCTATGGCTGAAAATTCTGTAGACATATGTAACTTAATATCATCTTATACGCTGCATACAAAAGAAGCGCACCTTAAAAGTAGGAGAGCAAAGAGCTCAAAGACAGAGGGCACTTTGTTGTTGTTTAGTCATTTAGTCATGTCCTACTCTTCGTGACCCCATGGAGCAGAGCACACCAGGCACTCCTGTCTTCCACTGCCTCCCGCAGTTTGGGCAAACTCATGCTGGTAGCTTCGACAACACTGTCCAACCATCTCATCCTCTGTCGTCCCCTTCTCCTTGTGCCCTCCATCTTTCCCAACATCAGGGTCTTTTCAAGGGAGTCTTCTCTTCTCATGAGGTGGCCAAAGTATTGGAGCCTCAGCTTTAGGATCTGTCCTTCCAGTGAGCCCTCAGGGCTGATTTCCTTAAGAATGGATAGGTTTGATCTTCTTGCAGTCCATGTGACTCTCAAGAGTGTCCTCCAGCACCATAATTCAAAAGCATCAATTCTTTGGTGATCAGCCTTCTTTATGGTCCAGCTCTCACTTCCATACATCACTACTGGGAAAGCCATAGCTTTAACTATTCGGATCTTTGTTGGCAAGGTGATGTCTCTGCTTTTTAAGATGCTGTTTAGGTTTGTCATTGTTTTTCTCCCAAAAAGCAGGTGCCTTTTAATTTTGTGACTGTTGTCACCATCTCCAATGATCATGGAGCCCAAGAAAGTAAAATCTCTCACTGCCTCCATTTCTTCCCCTTCTATTTGCCAGGAGATGATGGGACCAGTGGCCATGATCTTAGTTTTTTGATCTCGGGAGGAGCCGTGGTGCTCACACACACAATGTCCCCTCCCCACAACCCTGGGTGATTACCCTCACAACCTGGCATCTCTGACCCTCACTGTTCCCCTACGAAGAGTTTCACCAGATGCCATTGTTGGGTTAAGTATAAGCAATAAGGCCAAGGGTTGAACCATGCAAGTGCTCCTAGCTGACCTCAGCTACAAGATCGTGTGAGCAGACAATGTGTCACCAGTCACAGACACAATTCACATCGTTTTCCCCCAGTTGTTGCAATCACATGTGGCTACTGACTGGACCTTGTGTTCATCGCTGTTCGCACGTTACTGTATAATTTGTCCATAGGAGAGTGTGCCTGGAGACAGTTAATCTGAGGTTGCAGCTGATGATCTGGATTCCAATCTGGGAAGGGAAGGCGTGTATTCCTTAGTAAATTTGAGAGTCCTGTGTTTTATTTGTGTCTCTCCGCTGACGGAAGGGGCTTTAGTCCGGCAGACACTTAATGTGAGATTAAAAGGAGGAAAGTGGTTTCCCACCCCTGCTTATCTCCTAAAAATTGGCTGCACCCTCTACTGTGGGTGTTAAATTGCTGGTCTTTGAATGAAGGGAGGAATACAAATATATATTTAAAAGCACATATGTGATGTATTGGATGAATTGGTCCTTAGTCATGCTGTTTTCTGGAGAGCCAAAATGATTGCTTTTTGCCTATAAGCTATAAATAGTGTGAACTGTAAAAGTGGAAAATGGCCATAAGGTTCAGTTCATTGAGACAGCAGCCATAATTAAGTGTGCTGGCTTGTGAATGCTGCTGATGAACTCGACTTGAGTAGTCATTACATGGATATGTGAATAACAATTTTGTAGGGTGAGGTGCTTAAAGCAGTCACTGTAATTTTGCAACGATAGCCCATGGCATAAATAAGCCTTTGAGACCGAAAACCATCCCGTTAGTTATTCCACTTCCTTCTGGAGAATTGTATATAAATTAGTGTATGTTTGAGAACATCGGCTTATCTCATATGTGGTTTAATCTTTGATCAAAATAATTAGCTGTGACTTGTGGAGAAGCTCTTTCCCCCCCCCCCTTTTTAATATCTCTTCAAATATTTCTTTAAAACTAGTCTTGCCGACTTAGCATTTAAATTACTGGAGGGGAAGTCTACTTGGAAACCAAGATTTTGCTATATGTGGAATGTTATGCAACCATTTTCTGTCTTTTTATTGCAACATTCGGCCTGTTTATCCTCACCTACCCACATCTAACCCTGTCCATGTTTTAGTTTCCAAAAGCTAAAGTCCTGTGGGGGGGACATCCCTAGGGAATAGTTTGCACCCCTTCTGCATGATCAGCACTACATCACCACACAATGAAAAGGCAAACTGGTGCCCCCCTCCTTTCACTTTTTCTTCCTCTCTACTGCAATATTGTCCCCAAGAGCAGTGCTTTACTAGCTCCCACCCCACTAAGAGAAAATTGCAATGTATATGTAAAAAAAGTACAGGGGTGCACTCAGATACCACCAAGGTGGGGTTACAAGCTGTCCCTATTGACTCAGCATTCTGGTTCCATTTCAGCACTGTCACAATTTAAGTCCCAGATTGCCATCTGATTACTTTGCCCACTCACATTCAATGGCAGTTCATGGTAAAGGAGTCGAGAACTAACTCTATAGCCCAGCCTCCATCTATGTATCTCCATTCTGGTCTTTGTTTCTCGTAGCCCAAACATACATGTTGCGAGCCACAGGTAAAGGGCTCCTAACATAAGATTTCCGTGAATGACCTATCAAATTTAAAGGTACTTATCACATATGCTGGCTGATTTGCAGATGAGTGTGGTGAGTACATTTAAATGTGACAAGTCGCATGACAGGCTTAGTCATGGCCGGCATCACATCTCAAGACCGCAATACCTCAAGGACCAACTCTCTCCATAGGAACCTACTGGGACCCAGTGGCGTAGCGTGGGTTGTCAGCACCCGGGGCAAGGCAAGTAATTTGTGCCCCCTAACCCATGGATTTGCGCCCCCTAACCCATGGATTTGCGCCCCCTAACCCTAACCCCCAGATGTTGCGGCCGGTGCGGCCGGCCCCCCTGCACCCCCCACGCTACGCCACTGCTGGGACCCTGAGATCAACCTCTGAGGCCCTTCTTCATGTGCCTCCTCCACAAGAGATCTGGAGGGTGGTAACATGAGAACAGGCTTTTTCCGCAGTGGCTCCTCATTTATGGAATGCTCTCCCTGGGAAGGTTTGCCTGGCACACTCATTATACATCTTTAGGCCCCAGGCGAAAATGTTCCTTTGGCTCATTGACATCCAATGCCCTTTTCAATGTGCTGTTTAGTCACGTTCTTATTTTTATTACGTATTTTGCATTTTTTATATATATATTGCAATTTTATGTTGTGATCCGCCCTGAGACCTACGGATGAAGGACAGTATACAGATTTTAACAACAACGACAATCTGTTTCAGCCCTTGGTGTGAACCCAAAATGTGATCGAATGCTGGGAATTGACTTGATGTGCATCTATATTTAGATTAGATTGACAATAACGAGAATTGCTTAGCTTCTGTGTGTATGCAGCCTTTTTAAACTTTGCCTTCTGTTTTTCCCTCCTGTGCAGATGATGGAAATGCTTAAAACAAGCAAAGCTAGTGTGAAACTGACAAATGTAAGTGTAAGCATGGTGCTCACTGGGACATGCTGTGTTTCGTGTGCTTCTGGCCCAAAGTGTGCTGCATGGCTTTCTGCTATCATCCTGTGAATTGGGCGGCATGCTCAGTATCTTGTTCAGCAACACAAATGTTTACATCCCTACCCTTTTATATTAAAAACAACAAGCCCCTCCCTTTTTTAAAAAAAAAGGTCCTTTGCAAAAGTGTTGGCATAGTATTTGTGGCTATAGTCTTGTTTGTGTCTATTTGCACATATATATTGTTTTTATTTTATTTAGCAAACTGGTTTCTATGTTGTGATTACTGTTACGGAATTTGCAGCATCTTGAGATGGATGTCCAATCCAGGGAAAGGAAATGGCTTCCATCAATATGCAGGGATGTCGCTATAGGCTCCCCTCACCTATCCCATTTCCACCTGGAGTGGAGTTAGTGCCTAGCTGGCAAGAGTCAACCCAGGTAAGGGATCATTGAGAGAGGGAGAATCGTGGTGTCTTGGTGTGGCCTGGGCAAAGAGATGCAGGGCCCTCTCTCCAGACTCCTGATCCAGCACCACCACTTTCCCTATCCTGAAAAACAAGAAGTAATGAGGTATGACAAAAGCCATGGAACTGGCCCTGAGGTGGATATAAGCCATAGAACATTGCCCTCTGGTTAATGAACATGGCGGCAGTTTTCAAACTGTGTTCCAAAGAATGCCAGGAGTTCATCATAAATCATGGGCTCCTCTGCAAAAACAACAAACCCATACCAACACAATGCTGATGGAAGCTGTTGTTGCTCACCACTGGCAGAGGGCTGAATACTTTGCTCATAAGGACCCAGTATTTTGCCCAGGGCTCTCTCTCAAACCCAGAGCAGGCCCTGTTCCTCTCCCCTTGCTACCTGTTTCAATGCAAATGCCAGCAACTGAGTTTCTCTGTGCATAGTACAGGCCCTTCCACTGAGTTATGTTTCCTCAAATCACAATTTGAATGCCACTGATTTATGGGAATAATAGTACCTGGGCCTTTGCCATCCATAATAAGCTATGGCAATCAGCAAAGGCCTATTGCTTCTACCTTTAGGTATTGTACACACCGGTGTAAGTGAACAAAATGTTAATTGAAATGCCCCGAAGTGCCAAGGCTTGGTACAGAGGAACGAGGTAGCACTTTTGTTATACGCGTCTCCAGGACTCCATTGTCAATTTCCTACCCTATTCTTCCATTTCCAAGCCTGGTTTGCTCTTGAGAGGAGAGCCTCGTTCCATTAAACCTTATCGTGATCCTGTGAAATCTGCAAATAGGGAATGGAATGAAACTGCCAACCTCATTTTCATTGTGTCCTAAGCTATAATTTGAGACCAGATTGTTCAAGGTGACAGGTCAGTGCACAGTTCCATTTTGCTCCATCCACCTTTTGTCTCCGGACGATTAACAGAAAAAGAGAAGCAATATGCAGTTTCAACTTTTCACAGCGCCTTTCTCTGAAGTGCGGTTATACTATATTAAATGTACAAGTCCACACACAATATATATGTTTTCAGGGCTTGTAGAATTACACGAAGCCTTGTGGGTCAGCATAATGGCTAAGAGTGACTGGATCTGCCTTCTGAATTAGTGTAGCCGGAACAATTGGAGATTGTACAGCCATTGACGGGATTTATTTGAATCTATTTGGGGGCCTCTCGAGGCATTTTTCAGGTGCTATAACTTTCCTTGGACTGTACCACTTCTGGTTCCCATTGGGGAGCTGCAGGTTTGAATAAATGCCACACTGTGTACAATAATAGTTTCTTTCCCACCCTTCACCATATGGTTGCAGGATGGGTTACTTCAATTTAAAAATAAAATATTTATAACAATTGAAAAGAAATTACAGTCACAAGAACAGGGTAGGTATTAAAACTAAATATATCAAGTGTTGAAGTACAGGGGAAAGATGGTTGCCTTTAGCATGGAACAGAAACTATATAAAGAAGATGCCACACACACACAAACACACACACAAACACACACGCACCGTGTGGGGCAGCTGCCTTAGAGAATGCCTTCTCCCAGGTAACCCCCCCCCCAAAAAAAAAATCACCTGAGGGTGGTGGAACTACTAAGAGTGCCCCACCACCAATCTTAACACCCAAGAGAGTCTGTAGGGAAAGGAAGCGGTCTTTCAGATATTGGAGACTCAAAGCACCATGAATTGGGCTCAGAGTGAGCTGGCAACCAGTACAGCTATTTTAAAACGAGTAATAGGAGTCAGTCCTGAGTGCTCACTGGAAGGACAGATCCTGAAGCTGAGGCTCCAATACTTTGGCCACCTCATGAGAAGAGAAGACGCCCTGGAAAAGAACCCTGATGTTGGGAAAGATGGAGGGCACAAGGAGAAGGGGACGACAGAGGACGAGATGGTTGGACAGTGTTCTCGAAGCCACAAACATGAGTCTGACCAAACTGCGGGAGGCAGTGGAAGACAGGAGTGCCTGGCGTGCTCTGGTCCATGGGGGTCACGAAGAGTCAGACACAACTAAACGACTAAACAACAACAAACAACAACAATAAAGGGAACCCCAACCGGTAATCTGACTACAGTAGTTTGGACTATGTAGAGTTCATTGCAATAATCCACTCTGGAAGTTGCCATAGCATGAAGTACAGTGGCCAAGTCGTCTCTGTCCAAAAGGGGTCATAGCTGGTTGCAGCATTCCCAAAACAAGGAAGGACTGGACTCTGATTAATAGAATACACACGAGGCTTGACCAGCAAGACTGGTGCCAAGGAGGAGGTGCCAATAATAATAATCTCTCCACCCCTTGGCCCAGGTCGTTTTATTCACAAAAGAACTTTTTACACAATATTCGTAAGAACCAATCAGATTTCCTCTGAGCATTTCAAAAACCCCACATGGGACAGTCAGATCAGAAGAAATTCTTTTAACTACAAAGAAACTATTTCCTACTTGAGCATGCATATGTATTTCAGAGTAAATAAAATAAGAAGCAAGGAGGAATGCTTTTAGGAAACTCCGGAGGTCCTAAACAGGCAGGAAAGGAAGGAAGAATGGCAAGGAAAGAGTATTTACCATCTCCTTGTGAACTCTTTTCCTGGCCTTAAGATTAACAAAACTAACAATAGCTACATCAGAGAAGCTACCTACTATCTTTATGACCCAGGTTGCCTGATCAACAACTGACCTGTGTAAATGGCAGAGGTGCAGAGGCTTGTGGGATTTGATCAGAAATTATTGCCAATGAATCAAACCCAGTCAATGCAATGCTTTTATTGCTGACACAAATGGCTTGCTCCATATTTCATAATTCCTCATAGCAATCCCACCTGACCCCCACACCCTGGATATTTGCACCCCCACACTGGTGAACCAGTCGTAGCTGAAAAAAGGCACTGTTAGCCCCTGAGACTACCTGGGACTCCCGTGACGATGCTGGATTCAGAAGTACCCCCAGGCTACAGACCTGTTCCTTCCAAGGGAGTGCAGCCCCATCTGAAACAGGCCCTGCCTCCACTCCCTAGACACAAGAGCAAATAAGACCTCTGTCTTTTCAGAATTCAGTTTCCATTTTTGGCACGTCAAGGAAAAGATAGGCGGAACTTGGAGACTAGGGTTACAGATAAAGAAGGCATATTTTCCCTTTCAGACTCAGAGGTAGGGCTGTAGCAAGTCTCTCTTGCAGTTGCCAAAATCGAAGGCACAGATAAATACCGCAAGTAAAAAATAATAATAATAATAATAATTTATTATTTATACCCCGCCCATCTGGCTGAGTCTCCCCAGCCACTCTGGGCGGCTCCCAATCAAGTATTAAAAATAATACAGTGTTAAATATTAAAAACTTCCCTAAACAGGGCTGCCTTCAGATGTCTTTTAAAGATAGGATAGCTGCTTATTTCCTTCACATCTGAAGGGAGGGTGTTCCACAGGGTGGGTGCCACTACCGAGAAGGCCCTCTGTCTGGTTCCCTGTAACCTCACTTCTCGCAATGAGGGAACCGCCAGAAGGCCCTCAGCGCTGGATCTCAGTGTCCGGGCTGAACGATGGGGGTGGAGACGCTCCTTCAGGTATACAGGACCGAGGCCGTTTAAAGGTCAGCACCAACACTTTGAATTGTGCTCGGAAACGTACTGGGAGCCAATGCAGATCTCTCAGGACCGGTGTTATGTGGTCCCGGCGGCCACTCCCAGTCACCAGTCTCGCTGCCGCATTCTGGAGTAATTGCATACGCACATACCTGCATACGCACACCGTGAGCGACACCTGCAAAAATATCCATATCCATAGCTGCTTTCCATAGTCATGAGGTCATGCTCCCTAATGACAAGCTGATTAAGACAATCTAGCAGCAGATAATGTGCTATCTACCTTCCATCATCAGAACATAATCATCCTTATAGAGGTGTAATTTTCAACCCTCTGTTTCTGGCAAGAAAGGAAGGACAAAATAAAAGTGTTTCTTAACATGGACTGCACACCACCACCTCTGCTCTATTTTAATCATTCCCCCCCCCCTATTCAATCAGCACAACCTAATGAGAAGAGGAAGGGGGAAAGAATTCTAGAAAAGTCAGCATTTTATTAACCTGAAAATAAATGAAGCCAGCAATTAAATGCATGTGACTGAATGCGATGCTGCAGTAATGCACACAACTATGTAAAACTATCTTGTATCTGAGTGTTCCACTTTCCATTTGCTTATCATCTAAGTAGTCTAATTTTGGAGACATTTCTTCCTGCTCTGTATCTTTTAGGAGATAAGACATGACATTCCAGAGAACAATGGCATTTGATCTAGAAGAGCATAAGTGCTCTATCTGCCTGTCCAGCCAGCCATTGTGTTTCAGTGAAGTTGGGTTGCTGGGAGAGGGGGAGCAGCCTGCAATTTAGCATAGACAAGGAGGTTGCAGCACCAAAACAGATTCAAGAAGACCACGTGCAAAATTTTGCATGTGCATAAAGTGTCTTGTGAGATTGCAGCCAGTATTGTCTTACTGGGAGTTCTGGTAATCAACAATTTAGCAATAGCTAAAATAGTTGAATATAACAGAGGTTAAAGCACTTTCTGTCCCAATTGCTTAACACCCCCCACACAATTATAGAGCAAGGTAAATTACATACACAAAAAGCAGCTGAAATTATCAATTGGTATTTGGACTGTTGGAAAAAAAGAAAGCAGGTGACAAGGAGGACCAAAGAACCTTTTATATACTTGATCAGTGGTGTCAAATGAGGGCAAAATTCTCAGAGGCTGATTGGCAGTAAGCCCAGAACTAAAACGGGACTTCCCATTTGCAGTTCTTTCTCCTCTCCACAAAAGTGAATGCATTTCATTCAGAACATGAAACAAATCCACTTCATATCTTGGCCTTTGCCCGATAGTTGCCTGCCATATCTGTGATGGAGGTGACATGGAATGGAAGGGCTCTGAAGGTGATTTCAAGGCACAGATTGAGGTGAATATGGAAATGGTTGATCCAACAAGTACCTTGGTCCCAAGTCATGACTGTTGCTCTAGAGCAGTGTTTCCCAACCTTGTGCCTCCAGCTGTTTTTGAACTACAACTCCCATCATCCCTGACTAGCAAGACCAGTGGCAAGGGATGATGGGAATTGTAGTCCAAAAACAGCTGGAGGCACAAGGTTGGGAAACACTGCTCTAGAGGGAAACATATCTCTTTACAGAAGCTGGTTCTTTAAGAAGTCATCTGATTTTACATTCTCCCTTTGATTATCTGGTTTGCTTTTCTATACTTCCACATGACATGCTGATAAAGGCAGAGGGCCTTCTTGGTAGTGGCTCCCTCCCTGTGGAACACCCTCCCATCAGATGGCAAAGAGAGGAGTAACTATATAAACTTTTGAAGACATTTGAAGGCAGCTCTGTATAGGGAAGGTTTTTAATGTTGAGTGTTGTGCTATGTTTTATATGTTTTGGAAGCTGCCCATAGTGGCTGGGGCAACCCTATCAGCCGATGGGCAGGGTAAAAATAATAAATTAATATTATTATGCATATAGGAGGACAGAAAGAACGAAACACTTAAAATACTTGGGGGATCGTGGGCAATTCATTTGTCCTGACTAAAAAAAAAAAGCACACACAGAAACACAGATACACACACACACACACACACACACACACACACACACACGATTCCCACTTGCAGTGCAATCCTATTCATAGAAGTAAGTTTCACTGGCCAGGTTCCCATGTAATGCGGAGCCATGGTTAAGCCACTGGGCTGGTTTGGGACCATCAGATTAAATCATGGTTTAGCACAGGGATGATGACCTTCAGACCCAGGAGTCAAATGCAACTCTCCAAGCTTCTCTATGTGGGCTTTAGGACTCTCCACACATCACACTCCTCACAGGCCCCACTTCATACCATCCTTTACTGGTTTTGAAATGTGCCCTAGAATTCTGATGGTGCCTCTTTCTTGCCTGGCTAGAAAAGAGAGACAGCTGTGTAGAAACCAGTGTATTCTACAAAGATAACATTTACATTCATTTTTCCACCCAGAGTTGCCAACTTGAAGAAAAGAATTGGTCACATGATGTGGTGCATGCACACCATTCGAATGGCAATGCCCATCAACTGAGGGGGTGTCCTCAAATATTTTATTGGGGGGTGATGAAGACCCCTCGACCCCTAAGCGTTGGCTCCTATGCTTTCACCCTTTTGACCTCTGGTCAGACCCACTGCTGTCATGTGGCCCTCAGAAGCGCGTGTGGCCCTCAGGCTGAAAACATTCCCCACCCCTGGTTTAGCATTATGTGTGAACCAGGTCACAGTCCCCAGAGGAGCTTCCTCTCTAAGAAGTGCGTTTAGGATTTCATGATGTGCAATGATTCAGTTTGTCCTTAAATTTCTGAGATCACATTCCTCCCTAATTACTAAGATAAAAGGATATCTGGATCACAGGCCTGGATTGCATAAGGAAAAATAAGTCAGATTTAGCTCTTTGACCCAGCCAGCAGGGAAAATAAATTGATGTGTCTATCAAGGCTGCCGAAGCTAAGATCTGCTGTTTAATTCAGCACGTTTGGGACTCTCCAATAGACTTCCTGGATGCCTACAGCCATCTCTAGAATAAGAACTCATATTCTCTAAGGGATCCTTGTTCTCAGTTCATCTTGGCAGGGGAAGCTTATTGCTGCCACCTTATTTGTGCCCAAGGACATCTTCAGAGGTAAATCGGAAAGCGCCAGGGACAAATAATTGAAAAAGCGAGAGAGAAAGTTTGTTCAATCCGCTATAGCTGCTGTTGTATAACAAAACTCAGTAGAAATGATATGATCTCAAAAGTGGTGTCGGTTATTCCCGTGGGAAATTATTGAGAGAGCTACTGGGACAGCTCAGTTGGTAGAACATGAGGGTCTCAGGGTCATGCGTTTGAGCCCAGCATTGCAGGGGGTTGGACTAGATGCTCCTTGTTTTGGATTTGATATCCCGCTTTATCACCACCCGAAGGAGTCTCAAAGCGGCTAACATTCTCCTTTCCCTTCCTCCCCCACAACAAACAACTCTGTGAGGTGAGTGGGGCTGAGAGACTTCAGAGAAGTGTGACTAGCCCAAGGTCACCCAGCAGCTGCATGTGGAGGAGTGGGGAATTGAACCTGGTTCACCAGATTACGAGTCCACTGCTCTTAACCACTACACCACACTGGCTCCACACTTGTTGTCCCTTCCAATTCTATGTTTCATTGCTTTAGCCCAGGTAGTTCAGTTCAAGGTATCCCACATGCCACAGGCAGCATTTTCAATGGCCTGGCCCAAGACACCATGCCTGCCTTTTGCCTTTTCTGCTGTTGGCTGCCATGGGGTTGCACAGAGGTACAGATTAGGGCTGGGAAATAGTGACCTGTCTGAGCGCTCTATTTTCTCTTGGATAAGCTTCACCAGCAGTCGGCAGAACAGCCAGAAACAAAAGAGGGCAGGCCAATAGATCACAGAATCTTTGTAGAGTTGGAAGGGAGCCAAGGGTTATGTAGTCCAGGGACGTCCAACCAGTAGATCATGATCTACCGGGAGATCCCTGACTGATCCCGGTAGATTGCGGGATCCTTATCCTTTTTGAGGGATCCTCCCTCAAAGAAGCTCAACAACTCTGGGCAATCCACCCATCCTACGTACACTTCTCCTCCCTCCAACGACAATGGGTAGATCACTGTCAGTTTTTTAGTACTGGGAGTAGATCACAGTCTCTTGGGAGTTGGATATGCCTGCCCAACCCCCTACAATGCAGGAATTCTCCCCACAGCCATCCCTGGGTGGGCTCAAACCACCAACCTTCTGGTTAACAGCCAGACCCACTGACCCACTGCGCCACAGGAGGACTCCAGACTCTTGCCCTTATACAGTCGGCTACATTGCAGCCATGCAAATGTCAGGTGCTGTCTCCACCCAGGCAACAAGAGGCATGGCAAGGTTTCCCAAACCAGGCAAAAGTACTCAGGTAAGGCAAGCAGACTCACCTGTGGACAATCCAGAGGGCAGCCCATGGCTCATAGGGTCCCCAGGCCTGGTGTGGGCAGTAAAAGCAGGTCTCTTGTGTCAATGAAACAGTCCTTTTTTTCTTTTTTCTTAGTATCCTGTCAATAGCTGCCCATTGTAAGAATGTGTGGTATAAAACAGAACAGCCTTGTCAGTATTATTTTGTTACATATCACAACAACCCTATAAGGTAGGTTAGGCTGAAAGATAATGACTGGCCCAAGGTCACTAAGGACTCAGGTGTTGTTGTTTAGTTGTTTAGTCGTGCCCAACTCTTCGTGACCCCATGGACCAGAGCACGCCAGGCACTCCTGTCTTCCACTGCCTCCCGCAGTTTGGTCAAACTCATGCTGGTAGCTTCGAGAACACCGTCCAACCATCTTGTCCTCTGTTGTCCCCTTCTCCTTGTGCCTTCCATCTTTCTCAACATCAGGGTCTTTTCCAGGGAGTCTTCTCTTCTCATGAGGTGGCCAAAGTATTGGAGTCTCAGCTTCAGGATCTGTCCTTTCAGTGAGCACTCATGGCTGATTTCCTTAAGAATGGATAGGTTTGATCTTCTTGCAGTCCATGGGACTCTCAAGAGTCTCCTCCAGCACCATAATTCAAAAGCATCAATTCTTCGGCAATCAGCCTTCTTTGTGGTCTTTATGGTTCTTTAAGGACTCAGATATACGGCTGCAAATAAAACATTTTAAGTATGTTGCAAAGTGCATTATGCAAATGTGACACTATATGGTGAGCTACGGCAAATTCAATATATTTTTCAAAACTTTTTTTTAAAAGCATTTTCACAATGTTTTTAATATGTGTTCAGATGTCACCCTCATGTGCCCCATTGTTGAGAGGGTCTGAACCTGGGTCCCCAGTCCTATAGTCTCAATACATCACCCCTAGCCCTCTTAAAAGGTAAAGGTACCCCTGCCCATACGGGCCAGTCTTGACAGACTCTAGGGTTGTGCACTCATCTCACTCTATAGGCCGGGAGCCAGCGCTGTCGGCAGACACTTCCGGGTCACGTGGCCAGCATGACGAAGCTGCTCCGGCAAACTGGCACCACAGCAGCACATGGAACGCCATTTACCTTCCCGCTGGTAAGCGGTCCCTATTTATCTACTTGCACCCGGGGGGTGCTTTCGAACTGCTAGGTTGGCAGGCGCTGGGACCGAACGACAGGAGCGCACCCCGCCGCGGGGATTCAAACTGCCAACCATGCGATCGGCAAGTCCTAGGCACTGAGGTTTTACCTAGCCCTCTTGGGGATCCTTTAATTGAAATGTTGGTTTGGAATCTTACGACATTGCTGTCTCAGCAAAAGAAAGAAACGGAAAAAAGATGCACACATACATACATACACATGCACAAACATGCAGGTATCCTCCTTGCATTGCATGGAGGGACTGGGCCCCCTTCAAACAAATTTTGAGGGGGCTGAAGACACCTCTGCCCAGAAGCATAGCAAGGTCAGGTGGTACCAGGTGCAGATTTGGGGGCGTCACCCCCCATCAACTGCTCAGGGTAGGCTTGGGAGTCGTGGGCGGGTGGCACGCCAAATGTCACCCCCCTCAGTGATGACACCTGGGGCGGTCCGCCCCCCTTCCTATGCCTCTGCCTCCACCTGAGCCCCATGAGACCTCCAGTTTTAGGACGGTATATTATTAATGATAATAATACTGTGATGGCCTGGGAATCCGATTCAGAGGCTGAACCGGAGGAATCCCAGCCTGCACAGTAGTCCCCGCCTCCAGGGCCGGCTGAACTGGGGCAGGGCCTTGATTCTGAAGTGCCTGCACCTGTGCCGGATCCTCAGGAGCAGGCACCAGGTGAGTCCACTCTGGTTCCAGAGGTGGTTGAGGACTCAGTGCCTACAGGTGAGTCTCCCCCTGGGCCCAGTAACCCTTCAGCCTCTCCTGAACTGCAGAGGCTCAGGGCAGAGAGGCGGAGGGAACTGGTTTCTCCCAGGAGGAGTGCTCGCCTTAAGGCCAGGAGAGACGGGTCTCCTGGGGGCCGGGACCGCCCCTGGCCTCAGAGAAGATAAAGGCCAGTCAGCCTGGTCCCAGGTTGCGGGAGCAACGTCGTTGTTGAGTACCTGTTCCTGCCTGGACCCAGACCTGACCCTCCAGTGTTCCTGTCCCCGCCCGGCTTCCGGCTTTGGACCTCGCCCTGCTCCTTGTGAACTGTTTCCAGGCTAGTGACCCAGGACCAGACTTTGACTACGCCAACGGTAACCTTCCCCCCGGGACCAGCACAAATACACTCATACCTCATGTTACGTTTGCTTCATGATACGTTTTATCAGGTTGCGTCCCACGGCGACCCGGAAGTACCAGAAAGGGTTGCTTCCGGATTTTGCCACTCCTCACTGCTATTGAATGTGTAGACGTACAAAATGTCATTGTGCGCAGAAATGGTGAATCGCAACCTGCTCTTGCACAGACACGCCACTGCAGGTTGTGTTCTGCTCATGTTGCGAATGGGCCTCTGGAACGGATCCCGTTCGCAACCAGAGGTACCACTGTAATAATAATAATAATAAATCTACTCCTGGGTTGTTAACTCCATGTGGAAGACGCCTGGTCTACATAGTTCATGCGCAAGCACTCATGAGAATCTGCAGCATAACATTCCAGCTTTATCCCAAATTTTGCCTTTGTATACACAAAATCTTGGCAACTGGCCAGTTTTGTTTTTTTTATTTCTGGTTTAGTATTTGCCCTTCCATAAACGAGCAAAGCTTCATGGAACTATATTAATATAGCCCATCTCTTGAAGTGAGGTCCCCACCACCATCCTTCACATAATATATACGCACATTGAAAGTCTAAACTGAATGTTAAAAATACTTGTGTGTTATCTTTCATACTGACATACAGCATGGAGTTTTGTCACAAAAGTGTTCTCTCGCAATCACACGGGGAGAGGGCCAAGCAGGGCCACTGAGAAATGACAGGGGAGGCCTCTCAGCCTGCTCAGATCAACCCCAAGTACAAATCATGTGGTTTTTTTAAGGGAGGGCATCTCACCCCACCTAAACACAGCTCATTAATGGCTGGCCATGCTCCTTGGCCTGTAGGATCCGTAATATGTTCAGTCAGAGGCAGTGAGGGGAGGGAGGCATTGTCCAGCTTGAGCCTCCAACATTTTGTAATACCCTGAAAGGGAATGCCCCTACTGGCTGGAGCTTGGAACAGGAGTATTCCTGTAGGAGCGATGGCACACTTCAACCATATACAGTGGTGCCTCGCAAGACGAAAAGAATCCATTCCGCGAGTCTCTTCGTCTAGCGATTTTTTCGTCTTGCAAAGCAAGCCCATTGACGGCTTAGCGGATTAGTGCTATTAGCGGCTTTAAGCGGCTTTTAGCGGCTTAGCGGATAAGCAGATAAGCGGCTTAGCGGCTTAGAAAAAGGGGGGGAGGAAAAAAACCCGCAGGAACTCGCAAGACATTTTCGTCTTGCGAAGCAAGCCCATAGGAAATTCGTTTTGCAAAGCACCTCCAAAACGGAAAACTTTTTCGTCTAGCGAGTTTTCCGTCTTACGAGGCATTCGTCTTGCGGGGCACCACTGTAATCCAGACAATATAAATAAGAGAAGGAACAGCTTTTGCCAGATTCACTCCAAGCAGACAGTGTTGAATTCGGTGTTGATTGTACTAAGAGTAGACCCATTGACATTGGTGGGCATAATAGATCCATTAATTTCAGCAGCCTACTCTGACTAGAAATTCAATACAGTGGTACCTCAGGTTACAGACGCTTCAGGTTACAGACTCCGCTAACCCAGAAATAGTACCTCAGGTTAAGAACTTTGCTTCAGGATGAGAACAGAAATTGTGATTCAGCGGCAGCGGGAGGCCCCATTAGCTAAAGTGGTGCTTCAGGTTAAGAACAGTTTCAGGTTAAGAACGGACCTCCGGAACGAATTAAGTACATAACCAGAGGTTCCACTGTAGTGTTCTATATTAACCATCTCTGTCCATTCTTAACATGATTTCCAGCCTTATCAGTCCATCTATGTCATAAATTACTGCTCTGGGCTCCTTCAGGAGGAAGGATGGGGTACACATTTAAAAATAATAATATATAAGTTTTAACAGATCTTATTTTTCTGCCTTTATCCAACAGCAAAGGCATATGAAATAGCTGTCCATGTTAGGCTGAAATTATGTGTACATTTCCGTGGCAGCAGATCCCATTCAACCCAGTAGAATTTATCTCAGACCACTTTGCAAGTGACTGGACTGTTAATTCCTCTGTCTTGAGATTACTTACATATAGGCAGCATCAAGCACTATTCCTTCAGTGAATAATTTAAAATAATGGCTGGCAGAAGTGGGAGCGATGATCTCTTAAGTCTTCTGTGATACTTTGGCACAGCCTTATTACAAATCCATGAATGGTTATTGCCTTTGTAAAGTCCCAGGTATTTGTTCAAACGGAGGCATGATTTCTCTCTCTCTCTCTCTCTCTCTCTCTCTCTCTCTCTCTCTTATCCTGCAATGAAGAGGGTCTTACAGAACCGGCATAAGAACTGATGAAAGTGAACAGAGTTTATTCTGCTTTGTGATGAGCAGGCTCTATTTCACTAGAGTTGCAAAGCTCTGACTCAACAGATCTATTCCAGAGCATCTCCCAGAGTTCAAAAGAATCAACCAGGTCACTTGGCTTCTCACACATCTTTTTCAGCAATATAGTCATCAGTTCTGTTCTCATACACAACACCTAGATTTATTTCTGCATCCTGCCATTTTGCTAATGCACCTTTTAAGCCGACATGTCACACATGTCAAATTTTATTTGGAGTGTGCAAATTTTATTTGGAGAAGGGGGAGTTCAGTAAGTTATACTGGAGTAAATGAAAGAGAATTGCCCCGAGAATTGCAATCTGACTAAAATGAATTATTCTGATGCAAATTTCTGTGGCCTTGCCGACATCTTTCTCTGGAGATCACTGTGACTCCTCACCCCCTCACTGGTTTTCTACCATCTTGTGAAGATGTTTTTATTTCAATAGGCATTCAGTTGTTGATTGTTTTATTCTCTGGAAGTTTAGTATGCTTGAATATGCTGTTCCCGTCTAGTTTTCTTTTAGCTTGGGGTTTTGTTGGTTGATTATTTTAATCTCTATGCTGTAAACCACTTTAAGCTTTAAAAAAAACAGAAAGGGAGGGTATAAATGTTTGTAATGAATAAAATAATATTTATTTCATTGGATCTTATTGGCATCTTAGAAGCTTAGGATCAGTATGTTTCCTCGTGGGCGCTGAATCCTGACCTCTAGGCATTAAAAACCAAAATGCCACCTGATTATCCTTTTTCAAAAAAAACCCCCTTAAATCCCACCTCACATAATTCTCCTGTAGCGGTTGGAGGATGGATGGCAGCTAACAGATTGAGGTTGAATCCTGACAAGACAGAAGTACTGTTTGGGGGGGACAGGGGGCGGGCGGGTGTGGGGGATTCCCTGGTCCTGAATGGGGTAACTGTGCCCCTGAAGGACCAGGTGCGCAGCCTGGGAGTCATTTTGGACTCACAGTTGTCCATGGAGGCACAGGTGAATTCTGTATCCAAGGCAGCTGTCTACCAGCTCTACCTGGTACGCAGGCTGAGACCCTACCTGCCCGCGGACTGTCTTGCCAGAGTGGTGCACACTCTAGTTATCTCCCGCTTGGACTACTGCAATGCGCTCTATGTGAGGCTACCTTTGAAGGTGACCCGGAAACTGCAATTAATCCAGAATGCGGCAGCTAGACTGGTGACTGGGAGTGGCCGCCGGGACCACATAACACCGGTCCTGAGAGATCTGCATTGGCTCCCAGTACATTTCCAAGCACAATTCAGTGTTGGTGCTGACCTTTAAAGCCCTAAATGGCCTCGGTCCAGTATACCTGAAGGAGCGTCTCCACCCCCATCATTCAGCCCGGACACTGAGATCCAGCGCCGAGGGCCTTCTGGCGGTTCCCTCCCTGCGAGAAGTGAGGTTACAGGGAACCAGACAGAGGGCCTTCTCGGTAGTGGCGCCTGCCCTGTGGAACTCCCTCCCTTCAGATGTCAAGGAAATAAGTAGCTATCTTATCTTTAAAAGACATCTGAAGGCAGCCCTCTTTAGGGAAGTTTTTAATGTCTGATGCTGTATTGTTTTTAATATTCAGTTGGAAGCCGTCCAGAGTGGCTGGGGAAACCCAGCCAGATGGGTGGGGCGTAAATAAATTATTATTATTATTATTATTATTATTATTATTATTATTATTATTATTACAGTTGCTTGCTCAATATTGTCCCTAAAACAGGAGTTGACTTATTTGTGCATTTCTGGAGTTGTGAAGTCTTCATTCAGTTATTTTCTCACTTCATCTCCTGAGGAGTGACTTGCCTGAAAACAGTCCCACAAGTCAATTGTGGAACCTGTCATCTGAAGTTGAGAGCTAGTTCTCAAACCTTCTCTAAGACATGTTTTTTTAACTGTGTAAGAGCATTGCTGGATCAGACCAATGGCCTATCTAGTCCCGCATTCTTTTCTTAACAGTAGCCAACCAGATACCTAAGGGAAGCAGTCTACTGTCTCTGTGTGAAAGACTTTATTGCCCCTATTTTGAAATAATATTTTTCTAATAGGCAGCAGTTGGGGACCTTGAAGACCTGGGGAATCATGCAGAAGGGCAGAAAATTGGCAATGGTGGTTTAGTAGAAGTTGGGAAGAACTTTAGAGGTATAAAAACAACACCTGTTAAATAACTTTTTGTTAGGGTCTACTGAAAAGTCAGAAAGTGGTAAGAAAACGTTTGAATTCCCCAAAACGTCTCTTCATATTAGTTGTTCAGGGAACAAAATATTTCTAGCTGTCATTATTATATAGCTTGCTTATTAGCTTATTGATAATGTAATAGAGTAGCAACTTATAGGCTCAGGGTCTTGATTGAAAGAAAGGAACTTTGTCTTAGTACACAGAATATTCTCAGATTCTGCACTTGGGCTGAGCAAGGTCACGGGACAGCCTGGCAGACACTGGAGTGAATTGCTTCTCAGAGGACTGATAAAATAATTCTCTGGTGTGTAGTGCCCAAAAGTATGTTGCAAGAATTTTAATATAATCAATCAAGAATCATTCCTTGAGGACCAGGTGCAATTCTGCTTCTGGGCAGACTGCCCACTCTAAATGAATTGGGATCTTGACCCAAATTAAGTCTCTGAAATGGTGACCCTAGGGATTGGCACATTTGTTTTGCATTAAGCGAACATGGGATGCATACTGTGATGGCGAATAAGGTTATGTCTATGAGGCTACAACCTACTGGCAAATGCTTGAAATATTAACTTCAAAATATACTCTTCCTCTGCAATGCAATTTTTTACTGGTGTTATAAACATGTACATTTTTATAGGAGAAGTGGAAGCAGGAAACCCAGTGGTAGGTGGAGCCATAGCTAACTAATGCTGGTTTTGTCCCCACTCTCCTCCTTCTTGAATTCTACAAGGGCAACACTGTGACTAAGGAGGAGGAGGAGGAAACTGACAGGCTGTGCTGCCCCTTGGACAAATTATAAATAAGACAGCAGGCATGTAGGGTCTGGCTGAGAGCAGAATGAAGTGGACAGGGCAGTGCCCCATTTAGCCTAATGGCTGTTTCAAAGTCTTTGTTAGCTGTCATGGGGTAATGGCTGAGAGACTGAACCAGTGTTATTTTTCTAGAAAAAGAGGTGCCTCCCTTGTTCTCTCCCTTGGTGCCCATCTGAGAGGTGCCAGAACTATGTTTTCAAATGGACATACTGTGCAGAATCAATCAGCAGTAAGCTTTTCAGAATGAGGCCAGTTTCTCAAGAATCACTTTTCAGCTTCAAAAGGAAAACAAACAAACAAACAAACAAACAAAAAGCCATAGATCTAGACTCTGTGTGCAATACATAAGGGGGGAAGCTACTCAATCTCCATTGATTCAAAATAGCGCCCAAAATTTGACATATTTCCCCATTCCCATCTCAAGAACCCTTGTGCTGAGTTTGGCAACGATATCTGGAGAAGTGGCTGAAATTATGTCTAAATTGGGCAAAGTTGCACCAAAGTGATGCTTTGATCTTGATTCACAATGGCACCTGGTGTCCAAATGGCAACAAAGTCTGTTTCTCCACCTCAGGAACCCTTATGCCAAGTTTGGTGGTGGTATCATGAGACACAGCCATACCTAGGCCAAAAAACGAGTGAAGTCACACCAAAGTGATGTTTAGAGCCACCATCTTGGTTTAAAATGGCTGGCATCCAGATACTGAAAAAGATCACACACACCCCGCCTCAAGAAACCCCATGCCATGTTTGGCAACAAGTATCTCGAGGCAGCTTGACCTACAGAGAACAAGCAGACACACCACTTTCCAGAATCTATTGTAAATGAAATTGAAAATAGGTCTCATACCTGTTGCAACAGGATTCATTATAATAACCACACAGTACTTCTTAATGGGATACATGGATACCTTATTACATTTAATGCTCTAGTCTAGCTAAAAGGTTTGATAATGAAGCTGCTTGCTTCCAAATTATGTCCGTATCTGTATCTAGCTTTGCCTCTCAGGAGAGAAAAATGCTGCAGAGGACTCAGCTGTCTACCTCTTCAGCAGTCATGCTCCTCAGTGCCTTATCAGGAAGCACAGAGTAAAAAAGAAAAAGAAAATCCCTAAGAGGCTTAGAAGTGCTATTGGTGTCCAGGGGAACATTTAGGAAAAGGAAGGGGGGAATAACCAAAGGTATTTCTAGGAAGAAATTAGAGCAACACAAGTCCTTCTGGCTCAGGCTGAAGCTGGACACAATTTGCAGACGTAATGGTGCTATTGGCCAATCAGCCTGAAAATGGGAACAGTCCAAATGCACGCCATGTTGACCTATAAATGACCCTGGTCCTATAAATGACCCCGGCAGGTTCTTACAAAATGAGATGCTAAAAGAGTTATGTATATACACCTGTCAGGGAACTGCCATCGGAGCCAGAGGGAGAGGGAGGGCTCCAGAGGGATTCCGGAGAGTGTCCCGGGAGGGAGAGAAGCAGCCCATCTTCTGGGGAAGGAATTCAGCGTAGCACCAGTGGAGAAGGGGGGCAGATGGGGGAATCGGCGAGGTGGCTCCATGACTCCTCGCCGGGGACCAGCGGGGAGAGCATGGGTCCTCCGCTGCCCACACCCTCCCTGCGCAGAAGGCTTCCGCGCAGGGAGAGTAGGCGGAGACTAGGCGTCAAAGAGCTTCTTTGCTGGAAGTTCAAGAAACGCCCACTGACGGATTCTGCCAGCGATTGAGACAGCCACGGGCGAGTGGCTGTCTGGACAGAAAGGGTTCACCCAGGTAACCCAGCCAGGTGCGGCGTCGATTTACACACGAGCAACCCCTAGAACCATTATAGCACCCTTGCTTAAAGGATATGTGTCCATTCCTTGTTGACTGCAGCATCAAATGATGCTATGAAACAGCCATCATAGATAAGGAACCATGGATGAAGCTTTCAGCAGGCCCAGCTTTTTCAGTAAATAAGTTCACAGATTCAGTGCCGTTAGGGTTCAAAAAGTGAATATCTTGACACAAAAGTCATTGAGGTTTTTTTGGCAAAGTTGCTGAGCTTTAAAACCACCACCACCACCCCAAAGAAAAAAGAAGAAGTTGTTTCTGGGCTATCTTTAAGGGAAATCACCCAAAACGACACTGCCAACATGGGTTTCCATATCGGAGAATTTTTGTGATTTTCGCCCGGACGCTGCTTCCGACTGCAGTATTCCAGCTATGTCCAGGAAATTCCGGATGCACGGCAAGCCTAAATGCCGTGTCATCAAACCACTTGTAAATCTACTCCAAGATCTGGTGTGTTATTTGGGTCAACTCAAATCTACACTTGTACAACACTTTTTTTGCTAGTCTATCAGTTGTGGCTTAGTTCACAAAGCTGTTTGAGATCTAGTTGATGAAGCTGCCTTCTACCGAAACATACAGAGACGTGAGTGGCGCTGTGGGTTAAACCACAGAGCCTAGGACTTGCTGATCAGAAGGTTGGCAGTTTGAATCCCCGTGACAGGGTGAGCTCCCGTTGCTCGGTCCCTGCTCCTGCCAACCTAGCAGTTCGAAAGCACGTCAAAGTGCAAGTAGATAAATAGGTACTACTCCAGTGGGAAGGTAAATGGCATTTCCATGAGCTGCTCTGGTTCGCCAGAAGCGGCTTAGTCATGCTGGCCACATGACCCGGAAGCTGTACGCCGGCTCCCTCGACCAATAAAGCGAGATGAGCGCCACAACCCCAGAGTCGGCCACGACTGGACCTCATGGTCAGGGGTCCCTTTACCTTTACCGAGACAGGCCTTTCATTGATTTAGCCCAGTATTGTGCTCTTTGCCTGGCTAAAGCTACCCAAGCTCTCAAGCAGTGATCTCTTCCACCCCTATTACCAGTTGCCACTAGACGCTTTCATGGTCTCATGGCACCTAGACTTTGCCTCCACAGTTGGAGGCTGCATGCTTCTGAATACCAGCGCTGGAGAATTCAGGAGGGGAGATGCTCTTCTCCTGGGCTTCTGGTTGGTCACTGTGAGAACAGGATGTTCTTATGCAAAAGCTCAAAGCTACTTGAAGGCCTTTGGTTTACCAAAGTGAAGCCATGACTGAAAGAACCATAGGGTCTGTGGCCCAGTAATTGATGATCCTAAAACTTACTTCAAATATCAGTCAAGGGTTTGTTGGTTTCAGACAGTGGAAGAACACACCAGCCTTCTCAGGAACAAAATATATGTGGGACTGAAATAACTAATCTCAGCCTTGGCTTCCATCTCTTTTCTGTGTTGTCCAGTTCCCAAAGGCTTGGATCGCACAACAATGCTGTTTTAAAGAACATATAAATATTCCACCATAATTGTATTAAAATTCCATTTAACAGATTCTAAAATCCTCAATCCCGTACAAGCTTAACCACCAGCCCCCTTTCGGGGAAGAGATTTTTTTAGGATCAAGCAAGCACCATGAAGTTTCACCAGCTGTGCAAACAGATCTGCTGCCTCAGTTCTTTCATGTCAGAAAGCTTTTGAGTATGTAGCTTTTTTTGGTTCTTTGTTGGATTTTCATGGCTTTCTTCTACTTTTATCTGCAAGATGCATCTCTGGAAATGCAAGGCCCAGATAACCCCCAGGAAGTTCTATTTCTGACTACTAGGAATGGACAAGTCTGTCGATTTTGGTTTTCTTTTGTTTTCTCATTTTTCCACTTTTAAGTTTAGTCCTCCGCATTTCTGTACCTGTTTGAGATTTATTCTTTAAGTCCTAATGAAAATTCATCAGCATTTTAGTGTGGATTTCTCCTAATCTGCACATTTTGGTATGTAATTTTACTTAAGAGATATCTTTTTTGCCAGCAGTATCTCTTACTATATGCATTTTTGTACTAATTACTTGGTTGGAGAACTGCACCATAAAATTTAGAGGAGTGTGAATTTTGAAGCATAGCTCTGTTTTAGTTCATTTATTGTGTCAGGAAGTGTGAATTAAATAGATGTGCATTAAAATGTGAACTGAATTTCCCCTCCCTCCCTAGCGATTACTTGAAAATATTATTTTGAGTCTTTGGCCTTACTCCGATTTGAAAATTAAAGTGGGCAAATCCAGAAACTCCGCGATGTAATGGAGGCAATTGTAATTGTGGTTCTGATTACAATTTATTTGCTTTTTAAATTACTGTCTGGCTGGTTTAGCTATGAGCATGATTTCTCTTGAGTATATTTCCGGTGGGTTTTCCCCCTCCCTCCTTTTTTAATATAGGGGAGAAAATGCAACGTATTCATCAAGGCGGAAATTGCTTTTCCTTATTATTTAAAACGTATTCACTCCTGTCGAAATGAACTTGTTGACATGCACCATGTTTTCTTTTTGAATTTGACTTCCGTCTTCCCTGCAGTTGGGACTCTAGGCTGAGTTGGTTTACAGAGCATGTTTCATTAAGCCCTCGTTTCAAGGAGATTAACAAGCCACATGCAGCTCTGAACAGGGCAGCTAATTATTGGCAATGTAGTTTCGCGGCAGCGTTGAAGGTTCAACTCCCAGATGGCTCTAACTGAGGCTGTGGCAAAGCCCTGGTGGGAACTCCATTGCCCGGCCCTGCAGAACCTCCCATTTTGCTAGTTCAGAAGAACACTCTGGATAAAAATAGTCACACACGAGTTATTGAACTGCAGTGGTTAGCAAGGGTGGTATTGTGAGAGCAGAAAAAGAAGAAAGTGATGAAGTGCCAGGAAGCTCAAAAGATTTTGAAAAACCCTGGAAGGGAAATGTTGAATGATGAGCCAGAAAATTCCCTTCACACAGAGAAATGTCAAACATAATAGGAAGGCATTTGCTTCGTAGTTTTGAATGGCAGCTTATGCTGTACACCTCACGTTATCCTACGCTCCTCCAACGCTCTTCTCTTGTACAAAATAAGTTGTACTTTTCTGTACAATGGGTATCACACTCTAACGCCTCTCCAGCAAAGCAAAACCCACTTTGTTCATGTTTCTTTTTTTATAATAAGTTTTTATTAATTTTTCTTTTACAAATTGATCAACACAACCATGTTCTCAAATTTCCAGTTTTTGTACTTCCACCAGCTCCTCCACCAATCATCCATATTTTCTATTTGTTACGCATTTTCGATATATTATATTGCCAATTAATATTATCCTTTCATCTCTATTTCTTTTTACAATACACCTTTAACTATCACAGGGCCTCTTTAAAACCGACTAACGTCTGTTCATCACATATGTTTTTCAGATAATCCGTAAACTTTCTCCAGTCCTCTATGAACTTGTGATCCTTTTGGTATCTAATTTTCCCAGTCATTTTGTCCAATTCTGCGTAATCCATAAGTTTCATTCTCCACTCTTCAACGGTCGGTAGTTCCTCTTGTTTCCATTTTTGGGCCATTAATATTCTTGCCGCTGTTACTGAATATTGAAAGAGTATATAGTCCCTTCTGTTAATCTCTCTTCCTGTTATTCCTAGCAGAAAGGCTTCTGGTTTCTTTACAAATGTATATTTAAACATCTTTTTCAACTCATTGTATATCATTTCCCAGAAACCCTTAACCTTCTTACATTCCCACCACATATGAAAGAATGATCCTTCTTTTTCTTTACATTTCCAACACTTATTACATGTTTTGAACATTTTTGCTAACTTAACCGGTGTAATGTACCATCTATATACCATTTTCATATTTTCCTTTAACGCCGTACATGCAGGAAATTTCATATTTTCATTCCATACTTTTCCCCAATCAGCCAGCACTTTGTTCGTGTTTCAAACTGAACGGTCAAGTGCAAAAGAAGAAGAAGCCATGAGCAGTCAAGCGAAAGAATGAGAAAAATAGTTGCTCCCGAAAAACATTACTGCTTTAGTTCATTTTTATGGGCTTTCCCCTTTGTGCATTGTGCCTGTAGCACAGGAGTTTCTCAGCTGGGAGGGGGCACAAGCTGATGGTGGGGCAATACATGGAACATTGATCTTTGTACAGTAAGCTATATCCACCCACCCGAAAGCCAGAAGTTCCTACACCCATCTCTTTCAATCCAGGCAAGCAAACAGCATTGTTGATGGTCCAGAACACATTCCAGCCAAGCCAAAGAACTGAGGAGGGTGTGGATCAGGGCCATTGAGGGGGCATGTCCTAGGGAGGGGTGTGGCCTGTGGAGACTCCCAAGGACCAGGCAAGAGAAGGGGGGGTAAAATTTGGTCCCTGGGCCTGAGCTTCCCCACCACTGCTGTAGCATGTGTCGTCTCATCATACAGTCAGGGAATGGGCAGAGGAGCAGTGGTGGAGACCGCCTCCCCATCCTGACCCTTCCAGTGAGGAGGAAGGCAGTATAGATTTACCACAGGGGTTTGAGGGAGATAGGAGCTCAGAGGCAGATGAGGGGGAGAGCTGGGGAATCATTGGGCAGCCAAAACAACACCCAGCTGACACGTTGTCATTAGAAAGCATTCCAGACCCTCCATCTCCCAGAACCCGGCTAGCCTTAAAAGTAGGAGAGCAAAGAGCTCAAAGGCAGAGGGCATGTAGCAGCTGTTGGGATACTGCCAGGGAGATAAAGCCCATCATGGCCCTCACGTCGCCTCCAGACGATCCATCGATCTCCCGTAGATACAATATCAGCAATTAGCGACACGAGCTCCAGAAAATAGCTTGCCACATTCCAGAGCTGATGCATGCTCTATCAGCAGAATTCGCACAGCGAAAGATGCACGCAGGAGAGCATTATTTAGAAGTTTATTCAGCGTAGGTCAGAACAAAGGAAAAAACATGACTGCCTGCTTGCGTGTTCAGGCACAGAGAGAGAAACGAAAGCAATAACAAAACATAAACTTCCTGTGAACAGGAAATACACAGACTCTGTGACTCACAAAGCCTGCTCCCTTTTAAGATGGAACGGAAATATCCTAACAGCAGCACCCATAGAAGTGACAAATGAGGAAGTGGGAGAGATGGTCGGTGGAGATTCACTGGAGACAGCACCTCTATCTGGGTTCTATAGCCTCCCTGTGTGAAGATTGAAATAAAAAAGGACAGTAAGAAACTTTTCCTTGTCTTTATACTTTCCTGGGCAACCAGCCAGGAGCCGCTGACAGCATCCTAACACATACCCACCAACATTCCTCAGATGATAATGGCCCTATTTTCATCTGAGGAATGTTGAAAGGTATGCATCTGTGTATAATTCCGTGCTCTGCCTCAGTTGGTGCTTCACTTGGTTTTAAGCAGAGAGAAGAACAGATCTCTGTAGGAATGTGCCGGTTGCTTCATAGCAAAGTAACATCACCATACAAAGGAAGAAACAAAACTTGGTTTCCATGTGCACCTATAAAGCTGCATTGTGCTCAGGGGTGCCAATGGGAATAAAATATTGGGAGGGCCCAGGTAAGCCCCTCCCCACATAACTGGTTAATTCCTGATTAATTAATTCAATTAATTCCTCACATGACACGGCACATGCACACCATTTCAATGGCAGTGTCCATCAACTGCGGGGGGAGGGGGGACCTTGAAAAGCACCATATTGGGGAGCCAAGGACTAGATGGATGATGTTGGGTTGCTGGAAAATGAAGTGCTACATGCAGCCTCTCCAGAACTTCTATCCCCTTTCCCACAATTCCTCTGGACCCCTCTGGTATTCTTCCCTGTGATAGAAGAGGGTGAGGCAGCCAAGGGTTTGCCTTCCAGACTCCCTCCAAAACTCCTTGGAAAGGGAAAAGGTTCACTTCTGCTACCTGGTAACAGTGTTGGCACGTGTCTTCATGGTGCCCAGGGAGGGTTGGAAGGGCACCACGAGGAGGACGCAACAAACAAAGCCCTTCAAAGGATAAATAGCTGGTGTGCTGTCAGCAGAGTTGGGCCCCTGGAAGGTTGCATGCTGGGCCCTTAGAAAAGCATTCCTACCCTATCTCTACTTTTAACTTAAGGAGTAATAATAATAATAATAATAATAATTTATTATTTGTACCCCGCCCTTCTGGCTGGGTTTCCCCAGTGCAGTTCACACTGAGAGGAAAAGGGAGATGTGGGAATATTGAACCTGTTTGCCTTCTCTTCTCATCCAAAGTTGTCCTTCCTCAGGAGCAACCATAGAATTCTTTGTGAACTAGAAAACCTGAAATAGTTACCAGCGTAGAGGGCAGTTGATTCTGAGGAAGGTTGTGACATTTTAGGTGTGAGGGAGCTGCACAATACTTATTCAGCTTTCATGATAGCAATATGTGTGTTGCGTTAATTCCTCTCAAAGAGAACTCTTTTGGGGATTTGTTTGAAGGATTAATGGAAATATCGGTGGCTTTAGAACAAGACTTGCAATATGTACCAGAAAAACTTTAATTTTTCACTTTGTCGGACAAAGCGGCCCAAACTACAGGACAGCTGTTTTTCTATTCGGTCTCCAGGTCTGTTATCAGCAAACTACTTCTTTCTGCAGGGTTCCTATTGACCCAAGATATCAATGGCAGAGTAAATAGTTTGCTGAGTGTAGCCTGAAGCAGGAGAGTCATCTTGACCCCCTGTGTGCCTTTACAAGCTCCCTGACAGGCAGAGAATTTGCAAGTGAAGCTTGCCTTGTTAAAGGGAAGCGATAGGACAAGAATCCACAGTTTTGTGTTAATGGCGTTGGAGGCCTGCTGATATTCTTGGACATCTTCTTGTGCATATGTCACCCCTGATTTATTTCTGGGTGCTTCTTCCTTCCCCCACCCGCAAAAGAGGACACAAATTTGCACAGAGCCATGAATGTAAAATTTATGCAAATTTTCTGTCTTCTTTTGTGAGTAGGGGCCCCAGTCCACAGACAGCATACTCAGCCCCCCAAAAAGGTTGTCATCTCTGGATTGGCCTGTCATCTTCATATAGAGCAACTTCCTATGTTTATGGTTATGATTATGACACCTCAGAAGCGTTTTCCATGCAATAAAGGTAAAGGTAAAGGTACCCCTGCCCGTACGGGCCAGTCTTGACAGACTCTAGGGTTGTGCGCCCATCTCACTTAGGAGGCCGGGAGCCAGCGCTGTCCGCAGACACTTCCGGGTCACGTGGCCAGCGTGACAAGCTGCATCTGGCAAACCGACACCAGAGCAGCACACGGAACGCCGTTTACCTTCCCACCAGTAAGCGGTCCCTATTTATCTACTTGCACTTAGGGGTGCTTTCGAACTGCTAGGTTGGCAGGCGCTGGGACCGAGCGACGGGAGCGCACCCCGCCGCGGGGATTCGAACCGCCGACCATGCGATCGGCAAGTCCTAGGTGCTGAGGTTTTACCCACAGCGCCACCCGCATTCCGTGCAATAGGTAATGTTAAATAAATTAACACTGATTTTAAATGTCCTGTCTACACCAGAGTTGAATTAAAGATAAAAGTGACAGTCATGAGATCAGTGAATGCGAATTTGTAGAGAATTTTGAATAGGCTTTGTAATTACATGCTTCGTGCAGGTGCCAGTCTTTATCCAGTATTGAAGGCTTCACCTGAGAAACACAAGTAGAAATGTTAGAATATAAAATATAGCCGCATTACAGAAAGTTGGTTTCTTAGAACAATTCTTTAGATCTTATCCAGTGAATTAGAGAACCATGACTGTAGCTGCCCTCTGGTGGAGGAAAATGTAACCATGCTGGGGTTTATTGGAGGCTCATTGAGCGCTTTCTGGAGCAAGAAGCACAAGTTAGGTCTCATAGCACTAACATTTGGCATGGCTCAGTGGTATGTGACTGTTACGAAGCCCAGGGGAGACTTCTCTTTGCACACTTTCAGGCAGCCCGAAAGAGGCACTAGCCATCTGTCTCAGCCCTAAATACAATCATTTTGAGGTTTGCCGGACGTCTGGGGAAACCTGGGCCAACTTACCCATCCGGGTTCCATGAAGAAGACTGAAGGTAGAATACCACTACAATACATAGAATTACAGTACAAAGAATTTCTCCTCAGTTTCTGGAACATTGTTTGTCTTCACGACACTGAGAAGCCAGACGAGAGCTCAAGCTGAAAGATTGTGAGCTCAACACACAGAGTGACTATTTGCACGAAACAATTTGCCTTTTAAAACAATTTCTTCATGACTGGGAGCTGTGAATTAAGTCTTTACTCTAATGCACTATATAATGAACTGCATTCGAAATATGTTTATTTTTAGCAAATAAATGCTAATGTAAGCTTGCTGTTACAAAAATAGAAGGCAGTGCTGGTCGAGGAGCAAAATCACGAAGATCTTTTCATTGCTAATAATTAAGAGGTGAGGCAGAGATTCTGCCCTTCCTATCATCTCTTGACACTTCCTCCCCCTCCTTGTTCTCCTCCTTCCCACCCAAATTAACAAAAATAACAAGTCTTCAACTTGAAGATTTTTTTTAAGTGACATCAGCTTATGTCGGTGTAATAGAAACAGTTTTACACAGCCAAAGAAGTAAAAGAGGTCATATTTGTTGTGTCCTGTTCCTTTCCCAAGTATAGATTAATTCCATGAGATGATGCCTAGCATTTCTATAGTGCTATCCAGAGTTCAATGTGATGCACAAGATCATCTCAGTAACCCTTGCCCAAAATGTTTGTAGGATTGGCATTACAGTTCGAGGGGAGAGGCCAAATAATGATGGGTTGTCTAAAGGCGAGGTAGCACACTCCCAGTTGTTCCCAGCAGGCTGGTGAAATAAAGAAAAACTTGATGGGAAACCAAGAATAGATTTTTGTGTATAAGGGTCGTGAGCTTAATTCTGGGGATATAAACAAATCCTTGGGGTGATCATATGCTCAGAGGTTCCCTGTGCCCCATAGCCACTATTTAGCACCTAGTTCTGGTGGCAGACCTTGAAGAAGTTCTACTAAAACAAAAACTAAGATGCTGCAGGTTTGAAGTCTGTCCACCTCTGGTCTAAAGCACACCTGAAGGAGCATCTCCACCCCCATAATTCAGCCTGGACATTGAGGTCCACCTCCAAGGGCCTTCTGGCAGTTCCCTCACTGCCAGGGAACCAGTCAGAGGGCCTTCTTGGCAGTGGCGCCTGCCCTTGGAATGCCAAGGGGACAAAGACCTACACAACTTTTTGAAGACATCTGAAGGCAGCCCTGTATCGGGAAGTTTATAATGTTTAATGTTTGATTGTGTTTTTATAAGTGTTGGAAGTGCCCACAATGGCTGGGGAACGGACCAGGGAGAAGAGTCGGTGGAGGAAGATTGGAAGAAATTTAAAGACTATTTACAGAAACATTGTAAAATTAATGAATGTTAGAATGATGTTGGAACGAATTTATGTGGTTTTAGCAGAAATCTTATAAAGGTTTAGGGAAAAACTGACTGTTAATTGGTGAAAGGAGGGAAAGTAAAGTTCATTAATATTAAGATAAATTACAGGACAAAAATTGGAAAAGATGGGAAGGATTTGCTGAAATAGCTAACCGAACTAGAATACAAAAAAGGGAGGTGTGAGGAGGTCAAGGAAACAAGCTAATGAAAGATAAGTTATGGGAAGAGTTGCTGTGTTTCTTAATTGTTTGTATTTTTCTGTTCTTCTCTTTTTCCTTTTTTTTCTTTTTTACTTATTGTGATGTGTTGACTTGCTTTTGTTTAATATGGTGTTTTTACTTTTGCTTTTTGTAACCCTTAAAACTTTAATAAATATTATTTTTTTAAAAAAAAAACAGAGTGGCTGGGGAACTATCCCAAAGTCAAGAACTATCCCAAAGTTATTAGCAATGGCACAGACTCCTTTTTTTAAGAAGCAAAGGGCTTTGTGCATTCAGCATGCATATGGAGTGCGTAAAACAATGTCACTCCCTGAGATGAGTTGGCTGGAAGAATAATCTGATGAGGTCTGAAATGCAGAGGAAATGTTTGTTTCATTTATGGCTTATATCCCACTTTTCCTTCCTGGGGGAGCCCAACGCTGAAAACAGAAAACAGCACAACCCAAAATATCAGAATAATAAATATAACATAACATAGCATATATCAAAATCTGAAACAAGTCAACACCACATCGTGTTAAAATACTGGTGTAACAAGCCTATCCAATCCTTAAAATGTTGTTAAATAACAAGAATCCTATCTCTGGACATGAGGTCCTCACCCCATATCATACCCCTGTATATCCCCCCTGGCAAAAAGGGGTATAGTAGTTTTTCATAGCTTGTATCCTGATACTGATAGGGTTTTTTTTATCTCAAAGCATTAATATAATTCCACATTCTGACACTTCTTGTATAAGGTGGTTATACTATTTCCACTACTCCCCGAGGCTGGCAAAAATGTATGAATTTCTGATTTTTAAACACTTAAAGCACACACAAAAAGACCTTTAAACCAAGTTCCCAACAGGCTACAAACCAATAGTTTATAGTCTTTCTCTATCTCAGTTAAACCTATCTTCTAGATTTCAGCTCAGAAAGAATGCTCATCATAACACTGAACGGAAAGAGAGGGAAGCAGTCTTGGCACAAGGAAAATGGAATACGAACCACATTCATGCAAATAGCTTTTGGCACACAGCAGCTGATTCATAACCAAGAGCCCCACTGGCAGCACTGGGGAGCACCTGTTGAGGGTCTCTGTACTGCAGGGACTCCCCGAGTCAACACTAACCAGCACTAAGAGACAGTCTCTCTTTGCAAGGAGCAATGTGGAGCACACCTCAAGCTCCCATTTTCTTCCTCCACATCCTCATTTGTGGGGCAGGCCGATGTGGTTTGGAGGAAATGGCCCCATGGGCCAAATTAAGACCTCTGGGCCAGAGGTTCCCCAATGCTATTTTAAAATTTGGCAATTTCTAGGATTACAACAATACAGGCAATTCTCAACTTACTCTGGGGTTCATATAGTCCAGCCCCCTGCAATGCAGGGATCTTTTTCCCAATGCAGGACTCAAACCCACAACCCTGAGATTAAGAGACTCATGATCGATCAGGTTATGTTCCAGGATCTTGTGTAAAGCCAAAATCGTGTATAGTCAAAACGGGTTCAATAGTGGGTAGGACTGCCAAAGACTTATTTCCCTGGTGCCCACCCCCTTTTTAATTTAGTGTAATTTTTTATTGCCAAGCGCATAAAGTTGAATGTGCACAAGTTAAATGTGCATAAGTTGCAAGTTCCCTGTACACAATCACTACCATTCAAAAATGTGGGCGTCTTCAGGGTAATGGCTTGCGTTACAATGTCCATAAAGGTTGCAATAAATACTGCCAATGTGAATTATTTTTCCCCATTGCCCCATTAAGTAAGTTACATTTTTTATCAGAAGAACAGCATGGATTATCTTTGCAGATTGTTAGGAGCTTAACATTTATTAATATTAAATCTTGCAGAATACTTTGGTTACCAAACATTGCAGGATTCATGTGTCTCAACCCAGATGAAATATTTGGCTATCTCCTACTCACTTTACAATTAAAAAATGTGTTTGAGGCTATTGCATGTTTCCTTTGTCTCTCGGGTTGCTTATCATCACATGCTTGCATTCCATTCAGTGTCAGGAACTGAAGGATCTTGTTTCTCCAAAGATGGTAGACCTGAGTCCTGTGTCAGCATCGCCCTTGAGCCAGTGCCACCAACTGGACTCATCCACTTCAGCCCCGACTGGGCTAGGCGAGCTGGGTAGCACTTCCAGAGACCACCTTCTGCACAGGAACAGGTCAAAGTGCTGTGGACTCACAGCTTAGAGTTGTGAGCACCGGATTCACTCCAACAAGAAGACAGTCGTCGCACAGCAGAGTACAGCAGAGTATAGCAGAGTATAAACGACTCGGAGAGCAACCCTGTAGAATATCTTCTTTATTCTATCTACAACTATTATACAACTAAATACAGAGCTTAATGAGGTCTAAGCATAAATGAATGCTGCACTACACTGAGTGTCTGCAGCTGCTCTTAGCAGCAACCTTATCTCTACACACGATCTGTAACACTCAGTCTCTCTCTCTCCGACACACTGACTGACTGGCTGGCTCTTTGATTTGGTGCTGGAATAAGTAGAGAGTAGAAAACCGCCCCTCCTCTCTGGAGAATCAGCAGAGATCATCATGAGATTCTTGGATATGGGAGGGGTGAAATCTCCTCATCCTGGTTGTACCATTTCTGACTGCGGGTGGGAGCTCACATGATCAAATACTTCACCATACAAAAGTAATCTCTCTACATACAAAAGAGATGTTGGGAGGGAATGGTCCTAGCCAAACACTCTCCCTTATATTCTAGGGTTGTTTTTTATGTTCTAGGGGCTGTGCCTCTGTTCCTTCAACTTGTCTATCCACCTCTCACCAGCTTTCATCAGCTGTCTTTGGAAACACCTCTCCAAGTGGCTGTTTTGACTTTGGGAAACAATTCTCATGTAGAGATGTGCATTTGGTTTTAATTAAGAAAGTGACAACGTCCAAATTAGTTGATTTCCTTTCAGTTGGTTAAAAGTCAAAAAGAAAGAAAGCAAAATGCAGTGCTATTATTTTCTCATAATGTCCTGCTGTGAGGTTGGGATGCAAAACCATCTAGCAAGTTAAGCCAAAGACCAACTATCATTGTAAATGCATCACTG
Source organism: Podarcis gaigeae (assembly GCF_964106915.1). Classification (NCBI taxonomy): domain Eukaryota; kingdom Metazoa; phylum Chordata; class Lepidosauria; order Squamata; family Lacertidae; genus Podarcis; species Podarcis gaigeae. Next base: position 68,996,559 of record NC_139686.1, on the reverse strand, counting down.
TGACCCTCGTGTCACAGTGACCCTCGTGTCACAATTTGGCAGTACCCAGTCAGGGGCACTGTGGAGAGGGCACCGTGAAAACTGTTGCAGAATGGGAAAGCTGTCCTGGGATCTCATGAGAGGAAGGGGGTAGAATAAATATAATAAATAATAATAGCTGCTTTGAGTTTCTTGCTGCTAATTCCATCGGCAGAGTAGTTCTTGTTGGCGTCCGTCTGTCTCGAGAGACAATGGAGTGCATCTCTTGGGGTGAAGTCAAACCGCAACATTAGGGACACCCCAGTAGCCTCCCTGGGGCACAAGCCTGGACAGTATTTATAGAGATCCTGGGCTGCCCAGACAACAACAACAACAACAACAACAACACACACACACACACACACACACACACACACACACACACACAGGCCTCACTGAAGTGGTCCAAAGGAAAGCTGAGCAATACTTGACTGCAGGAGTTGCCAGAAGCAGGTGTACAAGGTGTCGTCCAACCGTCTTAGGGACTCCACTCCAGATTTGTGTAGGGTTTATGCCTTAGCCATTTCTTCTGCTGCAGATATCCCACAATGCAGCAGAGGTTTAGGACCAGAGTTTTCCTACTTCCAGTCGGTCTACCTTCCCAGGTTGACGAGCCCCATCTGCCCCTCACTTCCCTCTACGGCACACGCAGAAACCTCCTTCTTGACCATGGGACCCATTATTGGTCTTCTCCGCTCAATCCACCAGAGCCTATCTTTGCATGCAGAGGATCCCTAACTCACCAAGGGTTTGAGACCCGATTTTGCTGTCCCGTCGAAATCATTCCTGGGGTGTGGCCGCTGTCACATTCTGACAGCTTCTTAGGAGCCACACGTAAGAGCTGAGGTCAGGGGGCAGAACCAAAGGTGGAGGAATGACCCCAGAAGGAGCACAATGTGTACCTGAGGTGCTACCCCTCCCCTAACCCTCCATACAATTCCTCCCAGTTCTAACCCTGAGATAGATTGTCCACCTTTGGTCCCCACCCTGTGCTCATTTTTGTAGTTTTGTCCATCTGTTTCATTTCTTTCTCTTTAGATTTGCCCGTGTTTTGCTGTTTTTCTTGCGAATTCTTATCTTTATTTGCATATTCTCCATCGCATCATCCCACCCCATCTTCCGTGGGTATTACCCTGTTCACTGCCCTTCACAACTCTTTCCGTTCCTTAGCATCTGGTGTTGGTGAAGGCTGACCTTTCATAGATGGTGGGCTTCCCTGTGACTTGAGGTGACCATCACACTGCCAAGTCCAAGACGCTGTCCCTGCCCATGCAACCCATCTCTGGGCTGCCACTTTTCCTGCCCAAATGCAATCTTCCTCCTGTATTTACCTCACACACGTTTTGCTGCTCAGGTCCCCATCTGCCACCATCTGTTCTGTCTCTCTACTATTCAGCATTCCCTGCCTGCCATGGGGTGCCAGACAAAGCCTGCCTCTGCCCACTGCTTTTCAGTCCACCCACTGCCTGCTGACAGCTTGTCTCTCTCCCTCCCTCTCCTGATCTTTCTGTCTGGCAGATGCTTTATCAAAGGTGTCATGCCCGTTCCTGCTCCTCTTCTGCCCATCTGAAGCTTGCCACTTTGTGGCTGCATGCACAATATACATTTAAACCACAAGACTCCCTCTGCAAAGAACCCTGGGAGCTGAAGTTTGTTAAGTATGTGGGGAACTGTAGCTCTGTGAGGGTAAACAACAGCTCTGAGGACTCTTTGGGGGAAGTTGTGTGCTTTCAATGTTTGTTGAGCACACAGCCTGTGATTTCAACTGTGTCCGAGCCTAGCAGATACTGCAAGTTGTCATTCTAATGTATCTGGGATGCTGACTGCATTCCTGTCCCCTTCTCCATTATCTTTACTTTTTATTGTTGTTGTTGTTCCACGCCATCCTCAGGCATCAGTGGCATAGCACAGGGGCAGTTACTCCGGGCACAAGATGATCAGGGGTGCAAAATTTCAACACCTGGCACTGTCTCAATACAGCTGTGCACTTCCACCAGTGGGCTACCTTGAAAATGGTTTCTCCATGCAAACCAGGAAGTGTCCTCTCCAGACAATGGAATGACTCTTCTCTTCTTATCTCTGCAGCCAGGTGACATGGACATGTTAAGGCAGTTGAATGTGCATGTGTATTCCATCCATTTCCCTCCCTCCCTCTCTGCACAGCCCGGGTACCAGCAACCCATGCTATGCATGTCAGGCGCTCACTGAAAGTAGCATCTCGTAGTTAGAATATCTGCCTGCCAGCTCTCCTCTATTAGCCTCTCATGATAATGCACACTTCAAAGACACAGGCTGACGGGTGGTTGCTGGGCCCACGCTTTTCTGCAGCCTATGTCAGTTAGAGAAAGAGAAACACTGCCCACAGACTTAGGGTTGCCATCTTTCAAACAGTGAAAATCTGGACAGAAATTGCCAACAACGGCACCACCGGCATGAGTTGCCAGATGGGACTTCCTCTGACATTTTAGCGATTTCCACTCAGATACTGCTTCCGACTGCAGTATTCTGGATATGTCCGGAAAATTCCAGACGTATGGCAATGCTAACAGACTCCTGTTTCTGCATGCCTCAATGACTGAGGGAGACATTGTGGCCACATGTTGATGATTCCTGTTGAAAATGAGAGAGATTGGCCATTGTAGCTTCATGTGGATGTGGCCTCCCTGAAGAATACAGTGCCCCATTGTTTCCCCATGACGAAGAGGGACTGGCCCAGGTGCCCTCATGATGGTGCCGCCCCCCTGAAGAAATGAGAAACTGCTCACCACTTTCAAGAGAGCCATTGTCGTTTGCATCCTTCACTTGAGAGCTTCTTTCTTGGAGCCAAACGGTAGCTGGTTTCATCAACTGCTTTTGTTGAATAGCAGGTGCAGGGTCCTCAATTTGGGAACATGGTGTGTGGGGAGACGTAGTTTTATGCTTCCCACTTTCATAGTCCTGAAGCAAATCCCTCACCCTCCACAATATTGCTATAGCCCAAGGTTTTGCATCAATTTCTGATCTGAATGTGTCTCCATTTTGAAGGAACAGGTCCCAGTCTCTCCTTTGGGAGGCAGATTTTTTCTTTCTTTCTTCATTAAAGCCTTTAGTTGCTTACTCAATTTATTGCACACAGTTTAGGAATTAATCCCTTAAATCAGGTGCAGGAAATCTTTGGCTGCCCAGATGTTACTGTGCTGCAACTTCCATCAGCCCCTGCAAGAATGGCCCATTGGTTTCCCACAATTCCCTTAAGTAAAGTGTTGTGGTTAGAATGTTGGACTAGGGCTGGAGAGGCCTGGGTTCAAATCTCACTTAGCCATGAAAGGTCACGGGGTGACCTTGGACTTGCAGTTGATCAGGCATAGCAGAACACTGGATTTTGCAAGAATATCACTGAAATCTCTGCGAATATTCAAGAAGAAGAAGAAGAAGAAGAAGAAGAGGAGTTTGGATTTGATATCCCGCCTTTCACTCCCCTTCAGGAGTCTCAAAGCGGCTAACATTCTCCTTTCCCTTCCTCCCCCACAACAAACACTCTGTGAGGTGAGTGGGGCTGAGAGACTTCAGAGAAGTGGGACTGGCCCAAGGTCACCCAGCAGCTGCATGTGGAGGAGCGGAGACGCGAACCCGGTTCCCCAGATTACGAGTCCACCGCTCTTAACCACTACACCACACTGGCTCTCAGCAGCCCAATAGACATCTGCCTCCCCAAATATTTGGCGTCTTGGGCCTCTTGGAGAGTCTAATTGCCTGTCTTCCTTTTCCCATGTTTGTGCCCTGAGTGCATCTCCATAATTTAGTAAATAATCTCTATTTTTGCTCCATGTATCATTGGAATGCTTTTATGTGCTGTAGTCAGGCGAGGAGGAAATTTGCCATTGGAACATTATTAAAGGGACTCTTGACAGATAATTGGATGCTGGAATGGCACTGGGCTTGACCTCATCAAGAAAACCATTTGCTCTCCATCAGCATCTTGGTGAACCTTTATAATAATCACAGCAGGCTAGAAAGAGAGAGAAGCAAAAAATTAACCCCTTGAAAGTTGGCCTTAAGAAAAAGAATTCAATCAATTGAACAGTTAAGAGTCTGTTCCAGTTAAGAATCTACCAAAGAATGAAAGGACAGCAATTCACTGCAAAGACTACATGTTCCTTTCCAGGAATCTTAGGGCCTATTTTCTTGTGTGTAATAGCCTTCCTCCTCTGGACACACATTTTTATCTCACTTATGTACTCAGTGGGTCACTGCATTTTGCAGGAAGCTGCTTCTTTGGTGTCTCTGAAATATCAGCAGCCTGCTCCACATTAGCTCCAAGGCGGGGTTTCAAGGGAGGCTGCCACTGTTTGCAACAGCATCCCTGTTGAGACATGACAGGTGCCTATGATTTGTAATTTCCAGAAACAATCGAAGACATTTGTATTTCACCAAAACCTTTCCAGCTGGAGTGGGGAGGGATTAGGTCTCTGCCTTGGGCGTTTATTTGTATTGTTCTTTAACCTATATTCATTTGTGTGTGTTTTTGGCTTTTTGGATTGTTCTTAAACCTGTGCCCGTTCTCCTTTTTTTTTTTGTATGATTGTAATCTCCTTTTAAATTGTATGAAAGGCGACTCATAAATGAATAAAATAAAAATGTGTACAACTTTAGATGACACAGTACGGTTGCCGCTTAACACGCATGTAACTGGTTGAAATTGCGCAAGTTAAATCCAAGCAAGGTGGAGAGCTCAAAAGCTCTTTATGCGCCAAGTCTGCTTGGGTTATGCAGCACATTAAGAGATTTTAATCTCTCTGCCTGCTCTTGGGGAGCAAGGGCTGCTCAGTGTGCTTGCTCTGGGAAGCTCATGTGAAATCTCTCAGGGCTCTGGGGAAAGTGAGCCCATCAAAATCTCACATAGCCAACTGCGCACAAATGCTATGTGTTTATTTGTGTGCCTGTTTGTATATTAAGAAACTGGCAGGACACCGTTCTGAAGCCTGCCTGTCTTGGACGCAACGATTGTCAGAGCACTCACACAGGGATGGAATTCTAAAGACCCTGAAACGGTTTTGGTCAGTCCCTTAAGGCAATGTGTTCTCACCAGCAGCAGGCAAGGCTTCAGATTGAATAGGTCAGCTACACAGATTCAACATCTCGCAAGGAGATGCGGATGACAGGAAGTCCTTCAGAACCCTTGAAACAGAACACATGGCTAATTTGGACAATGCAGACTCCTTAAATGCTGCATTCATTAACTGTGAGGTGCATGTGACAGCTTTAAAAAGAAAAGAAAAATGGTTTGTAGGTAGCCTGCATGAATATAAGCCTTCAAGGATTGCAGAGCGCATGGCAGGTTACAAGGCCAGAGGAGTGTGTGCAACATTGACTGAGGGAAATTGACTTGCTTATGGAGCAGTTGCTATTATACAGCATTAACTAGTAGCCTATGACATTTATTAAATTCCCTCTTTCATCTACATAACCCCATTATGTTAGAACTTTGCAAGAGAACTAAAAAAGCTTTCAATGTGTTGTGGCCCGGAAATGGAATATCAAAGGTTTCTGCGCTTAATAAAACACGGTGAAGACTTCAAATAGAAAATTGGCAATAAACTGTGGGTTTTCCTTTTTAAAAAAAAAAAACTATAATAATCCTTAATGTTGGATATGATCTGGTTAGGTATAAGCTTAGATCAGATTATGAGAAGACTGGTGATATAAAGCAGCTGGACTTATGAAAGCACTAACAATGGCTTGGTCTACTTATCAGTGATGTAGTGGGGAGGGAACCATTGAAACACAACTGGTCCTGCGAAAGGCAGGTGCGGGGAGAGAGATTTGGTGCCACACAAGGAAAGACCTTTTTGTTCCTGAGCCTCTGAGGAAGCACTTCCGGTCACTGTAGACAGGGAAGGCTGCAGTCCTTTCTAGGCAACACTCCACATGCCAGTGGTGGACCATGGGACCAGAGTCAAATGTGGGTGGGACCACAAATGTTAATTTACTCACACACTCTTCTCTATCCTCCATCCAGGCAAGCAGGAACCATAGTCAGAGTCCATAGCAAGTTCCAGCCAGGCAAAAGCCCTCAAGGAAGATACAAAGCCGGGACAGTGAGGGGTGTGGCCAAGAAGAGCCAGTGTGGCCTATGGAGAGTCCTAAAGCCCAGATAGAGAGGCTTGGAGGGCCACATTCAGAGCCTGAGATTTTCCACCCCAGTGTCAGGGAGCCGACAGGGAGAACCGGTCGTACGCAGATCAGAGAAAGACAGTGACACGCCGGCTAACTGTTTCTTTATTAAGGAAGCAGAACAGAGAACACACAGAGACCTCTTTTTTTAAAAATAATATTTATTAAGTTTTACAAAAAGAAATTTACAAAACAAAAACACACAAACAAACAAAAAGACAAAAACCAAAATTTAAAAGGAAAAAATAAAAATCTCTCTTTCAAATATCGTACCACTCATTTACTTATTTTCATGACTTCCTCGCACCTCCCTTTTTTGTATTCCATTTAAAAATTTGTTCAGCAAATTCATACCCTCTTAATTCACCCTTAATTATTTATCCTCACATATTATAACTTCTAACCATATTGCTAGAACCACTTCGTTTCATTCCAACGTCATTAACATTCAAAAATTTTGCAGTGTTTCTGTAAATAGATTTTAAATTTCTTCCAGTCTTCTTCCACCAACTCTTCTCCCTGGTCTCGGATTCTGCCAGTCATTTCCGCCATCTCCGTATACTCCATTACTTGCATCTGCCAATCTTCCAGAGTGGGTACATCTTGTGTCTTCCAATGCTTTGCTATAAGAATTCTTGCTGCTGCTGTTGCATACATAAAGAATGGCACACGCAGTTGATGGACTACATGGAACTGGCCGAAATGACTGGCAGAAGAAACAATCGAGGAGGACTGGAAAAAATTTAAGGACTATCTGAAAAAACATTATAAGCTGTATGAATGTTAAAAAATGCACCTTTTAGGAAATTCTAGCTTCAGTAATGTTAAACTAAAGAAATGGAAATTAAGGCACAAGAAGTCAGAGATAGAATAATGAAACAACTTTATTGTGTTTAAATGAAAATGTACATGATTTGGGTTATAACACATTTGAAATTGGGTAACATGATAAAATGAAAGATACAATAAGTATTGAAACAAGTTAACAAATTGCTGATGTTATGTATCACAGAGAATGCAGGGTTGGGAGGATGTGGGGAAGTCCAGTAGACTTGGAAAAAAGAACAAGAAAATTTGTAACCTTTCTACTTTACTCTTATAATATGTTCTTTATTCTTTTTTCTGTATTTCACAAACTCAATAAAAATATTATATATAAAAAAAGAAAGTTCTATCCTTCTTTAACACCAGAGAACACACAGAGACTTCTAAGGGTCGCTTCTTTCTAGAGGAAGCCGTTGCCCGAACTGGCTTATAACTCCCCCAACTCCACTCTATAACCCTCTGTGTCAGGCCCCTCTCTGTCTACAGCTACTCTGTTTCTGCCTGACTCTCTGCTCTGTAACATGCAATAGACGCCTTGGGTTTCTTGGGTGGGTGGGGGGCCTGCAGGAGGTCAGCAGAGAAGCTATTGGGGTGGCTGTGTGGTGGAGCTGCCCAATTTGATTCCTGTCTCTGCTCTGTACTGGGGTACCTGCCTGTTTTCTCCTCTCCATCCTCCTCCAAGCTCCCAGTCTCCAGCACCTCCCAGCTCTTCCCCTCTGGGCTGTGGCCAGTTTCCCACCATCAGGAGCTCAGAGCCTTTCTCTGGGGGACTCCTAGTCAGGCAGCTTCTACCTCTCCTCCTCATCCAGCCAGTCCCCGACACCCTACTATCTTTAACCCTAAGGTAAAGGTAAAGGGATCCCTGACCATTAGGTCCAGTCGTGGCTGACTCTGGGGTTGCAGCGCTCATCTCGCTTTATTGGCCGAGGGAGCCGGCGTACAGCTTCCGGGTCATGTGGCCAGCATGACTAAGCTGCTTCTGGCGAACCAGAGCAGCACACGGAAACGCCGTTTACCTTCCCGCCAGAGCAGTACCTATTTATCTACTTGCACTTTGATGTGCTTTCGAACTGCTAGGTTGGCAGGAGCAGGGACCGAGCAACAGGAGCTCACCCCGTTGTGGGGATTCGAACCGCCAACCTTCTGATCGGCAAGTCCTAGGCTCTGTGGTTTGACCCACAGTGCCACCCGCGTTCCTTTATCTTTAACCCTATGCTATATTTAAAAAGAAATCTGATCTGTAGTTGGACTGGGACGCAGTACTTCTTTCCACATGAGTTGGTGGGCATCTTCAACCACAGGCCATCAAAGAGGAATGAACTAAGCAATGTGCATGTTGCTTGTTGTTGTTCTGCTCTTCCATATTTCATTTTCTACCATCTATATGTTTTTATTCAGTTTTATTTTTTTATGACTGTCACAACCCTTCCTTGGGCGTTTCATTATAGTGAAGTATGGCCTGGAGAGGTTTTTAGTAAATATAGGTGAGCCAGTCTCTCGCCTTTCATCTTTTACCTCCTGTGGCTCCTGTGGCAAAGGAACTGTGTTGTGCTGTTTCTGTTGCTTTGTTCTTACCTGAGAACCTCAAATGATGAACAAAAGACATGCAGAGAGAACCTTGCTTTTCGTGAGGCGTCTCAGCCTGGGCTCGGCCTAAGCCTGACAGCTTTTATAACAAGCGGAAACGGGAGGTTTGCCATATCAAGGGACAGGAAAGCCCAGGAATGCCTCTGCTAATATGTCCTCCAGCACTAACTTGGCTTTTCTCTTTCTCTCTCTGTTTTGCAGTTCTGCTAAGCCAATCCTCACTAGAATGAGCACAAAACAAAACCAAGTAACAGCTTTTGTACATCAGCATTAAAGGGGAAGACGCTTGGGAAGGAAGCCTATGATGAAGGAGAATGTTGACGAGTGAAACACAAAATAAAAAGTCTGAGTGCCAAGAGCTGCCGTCTAAACACAGTTCAGCCAGACATGCAAGTGGTTCTCTGGAGAGAGATTCGATCCTGGATTTACCCACCAGCTCATTAGGAACTTTCACTGGATGCAGCATTCAGAAGGCATGCATGAAAAGTCACATAAGGGGAATAAATTTTAAACGGGGGTATAGTTGTCACTAGGTAAACATATTAATATACATGCATCAAGGAGGTTTGTAAAAAAAAATAATATTATTTCAACTGAAAAGCAAAATCCTTTAAAATAAAGCATTTCACAAGGCGGGGGCAGTTAACTCAGAGAATTCCTCTTCCGGCCACCAGGAACCAGAGAGGGCATCACCCAGCATTGCTGCAGAAAAGACTCTCTTACGTTTCAGGTTACAGAGGAAATGGCGTAAACTTTTTGAATCCACCATTGCTGCACCTCATTTGGCCTTCACTTTGAAACACAATGCTTCTTGATTCCTTGCCTACATGTTCTGTTTACTCTCTGTGCGTAGCGACTCTGTGGCTGTTTCAGACTCGAATTCTCATTCTGCAAAGGCTCTGAGATGGTGGCTCACAAACTGCGAAATCTCCGTGAGGAGGAAACATGAAAACCCATAAAGTGACGAGTGACCCATCTCCTTCCACAATTCTTTCGCAGGCTATTCCAGAGATTCATTGGGGACCCAATAGGTTCCTTGTAGCATGTCTCCATTCCCCTCCTTGCCTTCCAGTCAAATTATAAACTGTGGAGGGGAGAGAGCTCAGATAAGGTAAGGTTGAGAACGGAGATGTAAAAGATAGGCCCAAGACATTTTTGTGCCTGAAGCAGAAAGTCCAAATGTGTCTGTTGTGTGTGTGTGTGTGTGTGTGTGTGTGTGTGTGTTTAAGATAATATTTCAAGAAATTGCTACCCCAAATCTTGAAGCAAACTCAGCCAGCTCCCTCGTGTTGAGTTGGCAGTTGGGGTAAGTGCTGCTGACGTCCAGTGGGAAGCCATTTTGCAAAACATGACACAGTAAAGTTGGTAAACAATATAGAGTTAGTCTATGTGTGTGTAACCATGTAAGAGCTGCCGTGACGCACTTTTACCATTTTTGTGATCTGAGAGAAGGAAATGAACGTTCTTTACAAATAGCAATGAAAGGACTGCTTGGAATAATTATTCCAACCATCTCAAAATAGAGAGCAAACAGATCTAACTCTGGGCAGCTATGTTTTTATTGTATCATTGCCACACAAGGCTTTGAGGCACAACAGTCCATTGTGGGGATGCATTTGAATGGGGGAAAATATATAAGAGGTACATTTCTGCTCTCAGTGATGTTTTCTTCAGCCAGTTTTAAAGCGCCATCTTTCTGCTCCTCTGCTGCCTTTAGAAAACTTGACTTTAAGTAATGTATTATCAGTACGGATCCCTCCATGCACAACATCGCACAATGCTTACTAATTACTTATACTGGACAGAAACTGGTAACTGTTTGCCACAGGTGAGCACTATGTAAGGATGTGCGGCTTCTCCTTTACAACTCTGGTTCACCATTCACCACTGCATCTAGCATAAGAAAAACGCGCTGTGGTAGAAGGGGTTTCGGGGGAAACAAGTAGATTTTGCATTTTTGAATAAATCCTCAGAAAGCCATTTGTGTTTAAAGCTGCTTGTCTCTCTGATTGAAATGCCTATGGACACGCTATCAATATATTAAAAAGGGTTCTTTCTAAGTAAACAACTTTTTTCCCCCACTCTCTAGGTACTTATGCTGCCCCCAGCACTGTAGTATTCCAATGCTGTGTGCTGAGTGTTTGCCAGAGGAAGTTACCGATAACATTGTTATACAGCATAAATAGATATTCATAGCGTCTTTTTCACAGTGGTACTGTATAATGTGATTCCCTCCCAAGGTTCCAAGGACAAAATAGCTCGCCGTGGGCTTTGAATGAAAGTCAGTGGAAGTGCAGGGAAACTTCATTAATCTTGAACAGCCTGGAGGAAATGTCTAGACAACCCAAGGTTTGGTTAAACAGGAATAGCATATTTACATATAGTCCTACACCCCTGTGGCTGCAATGAATCCCGATCTCTAGATGTTCTGCCTAACTAAGGAGATAGTAATTAAGGGCCAAACTGAACAAAAATGGATGTCTCGTGTTGAGTTTTCTCCCTCTGTCAAAAGTAGCACACCTTAATGTATGTCCTGATGTCAGGATACTGTTGCCCTACTAGTGGCAACCAACTATTTGCAAAATGGGGTGGGAATACTCCAGGTCTGATGATATCAGGAGGGCATCATTGAACTAGATGTTTAAAAGGAGAATAAGGACGTTTTCCTTGGCAACCCATTTTTCTCACAATGTATGGTTCCACCATCAGATTAACGGAGTCATTATTTGTCTGGGTCATGTCCCAATTCTTTTTTCTTTTCTTTTTAATTTGTTACTACTGCTGTTAGTCTTAAATGTTATAATATGAATTGCCATCTGATTGCTTTCTGTGGCCTGGTGGTTTCTGCCACAGGCTTCCCTTAGGCTCCCGGCAGAAATGATAGTAATCAGTAGCATCAGTGATAAAGTTATCTTGTGTGAACCCGGAATACAGAATTCAGTGGGACTTGCTCCCTAGTAAGTGTATTTAGGATTGCAGCCTTACAGCCCAATCCGATGTGTGTGTTCTCAAATGTAACTTCAGTCAGCCTTATTCTTAAGTAAGTACAGTATGCATAGGACTGCAGCCTTACATTGCAATCCTATATGTGTCTACTCAAAAATAAGGTCTAATGCATTCAGCAGGGCTTATTCCCACGCTAGTTATATCCTTAGTTATAAAATGGAATGTTTAGGGTTGGAAAGGACCAGAGATTCATCTAATCTAACCCTTTGCACTGTGACAGAAAACTACATAGCCAGGAAACCCCACCCCCACCTCCTGCTGTGAGAGAAAAGCAGTAAAAGCAAAGGAGCATCGTGCCAGAAGTGCTTGAAGGGCAGTGGTAGCTAAAATACCCCCCCCAATGGAAACTACAACTCCTATCATCCCTGACCATTGGCCATGCTGGCTGGAGCTGATGGATGCTGTGGTCCAAAAGAACTCAGTGGCGTGACTTTGGCTACCTCTTGAGGGCAAAAAACCAGATTCCGGTGCTTAAAAGGTAAGAGTTGCCCTGAGTATTACAGGGAAATGCCAGAAAGGACATCAGCCCAAACTCTGATCAGCTGGTTCTGACATCACACAGCAACTCTGCTGAGGTAGTAATGTGAATGCTTGGCTTTTTGGTGTGTGGTGGCCATTATTGTGAACAGCAGTGTGTTTCTAGTTTGCCACTTCCTGGAAAACCCTCAATATTTCAATCACGTGTTGAGCCGTGAGTCATTGTCCAGAACAGACAACACACCCAAAAAAGTCGTTGTCTTTCACATCGCAGCCTCTCAAGAGCTTGAACCAGAAACCTTCCTGACCTCCTTAGCATCATCTTCTGCAAAGGATAGCTGGGATTGGGGAATGAGGATCGGTCCTTTTCTGTCCTCATAACTATGTTTGGTGCTGTTCCTGGCTTCTCATTAGCCTCTGGTGACCCCAAATTAAGTATGACACCTTTCCGGTCAACTTCTGGCCCTTACCAGAGCAACTTATCTCTTTGGATTTGGGCTTCCCTACCTTCCATTGCCATACAAAGTTTTATTCTCCATACCTGCGTCATCCTCAACCTCCTCCTGGTCTGTGCTTTGGTCTTAGCCTTCCAAAGATGAATTATCCAGCAGTGACCATGGCCCTCCCACCATGTCCCTCTGTTTCCGACCGTTGACTCCAGTGTTGACTCCACAACACCTGACATTTCCAGAAAACTGCCACTTTTGATGTAATCCAAAGCTCCTAGACCTATCAGGGCTCATCAGATCCCATTACCTAGACCTGACAGAACTGGCCATCGCTGACTTTGTTGGTACCAATATGGCGGGGTGGTCCTTAGACCCAAATCGTGAAAGCAAAACTCGTTATTCTCTTCAGCAGATGTTCCCACTTCTCGGCATCCTGTTTCTCACTGTGGCCCAGTAATGTTACTGCAAAAATCTTGCAAACTGATGTGGGTTTTCCCATGACCATTTGTGTGTAGATACCTGCGTGTGTGTGTATATAGATGTACATAGATATATATAGATAGATATATATATAAAGGAAGCAAAACAGTTTTAAGTACATACATCATTCAATGTAAGTAGGAGTCTGTTTTTAACTTCTTAAAGTGTTGACACTTTCCACCAGGTCGCCCCATTGTAACATGTCAAAAAGAGTTGTGGTCTTTGGTTTCTTTGCTTTGTTTCCTCTTTGTGTTGTTTTTTTTTTGAAAAGAAAAAGGTCAACAAATTGTAAAGAAATCTGTTGGAATACCTGCCTTTCTGAAGAAACAAAAAACAATAATTTTTGTTACTTTAAGGTATGCTTGTTATTAAAGTACCTAATAAAGATAAATAATGAATTTTTGTAGCATACTAGAATAAAGTGTTCTAGTGCCTTTCTCTCTGGTTCATTCAGATGTGGCTGTTCTCTCTTTCTTTCTTTCTTTCTTTCTTTCTTTCTTTCTTTCTTTCTCACTCCCTTCTTTATTTTTTTAAGGAAAAAAACTTATCTCAGTCGTTTTTCTCACAGTTTTTGTAGTATAAAAGATGTACTGTGGTGCATCTTTTATTTAAGGTATCAGTGAATTTAACCAGAGGTGCAGCACTGACAATGGAATTTGTTCACAATCATCTCACTGGCTGATAAGGACTTCTGAACGATAGCTCTGAGTTCCAGAGTCACCCCAAGGGTGCAATGGCCCATTCTACAAGCATTCATGTGGAAGGAAGGAATAGGATGCAATAGGAGATACACATTGGCAAGTCTGCCTAAGGCTGAAAGATTGGACTCTTTCCTCTGAACTCAACATCCCAACGTACAGCTTCCTCTATGATGAAAATAAAGCAGGCAACTATGCAGGTTTTAGTATTCAGACCTTCAAATAATAATTTAATATTTACATCTTACTTTTCAAAGTGGCTAAAAAGGCCAGCGTTACAATCTTTTATGCCCTTAGTGCTATACAGTACTTAGATGATGAATAGCATTATAAGTATTATTCTGTGTGGTTTGTACCTTATCTCATCCAGGTATCTTCTTCTAAGGTTGTTGTGCTGTGCTGTGAAGCAGCTAATTAGCTAATTAGCAATAAATTAAAGCTTCAGTCCTAGGCACACTTACTTGCATGTAAGTCCCACTGAATGTAGCAGGACTTACTGCTGTGAAAACATGTCTAGAATTGTTCAACAAGAAAGCCTAAGTTGCTTACTCAAATGTAAATGTGGTTTTATTTATTATGGGATTTCTTTTCTTAACCCTTCAGATAAATTCCTGGGATGGCTTGAAAAAAATCATAAATCCAGTAAAAACATCCAAAAGCTATGGATGAAAATGTATGCAAGAAGGCCTTGTAGTATTGTCTTAACAGATTTAGCAAATCTATTTGAATTGCAAATTAGCTTCAAATTAGCTAATGTCTTGCAGAAGTCTGCAGAGCAGCTAAACTGTCTTGCAGAGTCCATTGCACTGATCTAGTAAGCTCACTGGCTGGACATTTTAACTGATCACAGCAATGCTCAATAAACTCTTAAATAATTTGGAAGTGACCAGGAAAACCAAAATCAGGTTCACATGTCAGAGCAAGAAGGAGAGGAACATTGGGCCTTAATACCCGATGCCCCTTTTTAATGACACACACTGAAATCCATACAGCATTTCTAAATTTTCCACATGTCAGGAACTGGTCCGCAACACCCTTACCATTTTTATGAGCTCCACAGGTGTACATACTGGACACAATGAGGAAAGAATGAGTGACAGCTAAAGTCTTCGTCTCACCAACAAACATTTTGCTGGATTAGCCACCCCGAGGGCTTGTGGGGAAGCAGTGTATGCTGGGAAGTGTCATCTCCTTACATTTTGCTCTAGGTCTGGCGTGAGCAGCCTGTTGCATCCAGAAGTGGTTGGACTCCCATCAGACCAGCCTGCATGGTCAGTGATTTGAGACAATGGACGTTGTAGCCCAACAAATTCTGCCAGACACAACACGTTGCCCAGCCCTGCTGTAGTTATAAGTCTAGTTTCTCATCTTCATTGTCCTCAGCTTGGTAGTTTTATCTCCCAGCTTCTGACGATGTATTAGGGGAGGGACGGCACATCATGCTCCATCTTGGGTCACCACCCTGCACTCAACGCTCACCTGTGACTCCTAGAAGCTGTCAGCATGCAACAGCCGCCATACCTGGGAACAACTTTGACTGACTGACTAAACCAGATGAGGGTAGCCGGTAAGTCTGAAACTCTCAGTGAATTAGGGACTTCCTCTGCAGGTGAAGACAGGCTGTAGTAGACTGAGCAGATGAGACTAACAGTGGGTCCAACGGTCAAGAAGGCATAGGGCTCATCAGCCTGGGAGGATAGAAGAAGAAGAGTTTGGATATGATATCCCGCTTTATCACTACCCGAAGGAGTCTCAAAGCGGCTAGCATTCTCCTTTCCCTTCTTCCCCCACAACAAACACTCTGTGAGGTGAGTGGGGCTGAGAGACTTCAAAGAAGTGTGACTGGCCCAAGGTCACCCAGCAGCTGCATGTGGAGGAGCAGGGAAGCGAACCCAGTTCACCAGATTACGAGTCCACCGCTCTTAACCACTACACCACCCTGGCTCTCCCATCTAGGAGAAGGAAAACTTTGATCCTAAACCCCCACTGCTTTGTAGGTTATTTCTGGGAGAAGAAAAAGCTAAGGGGAAAACCCTCCACAAATCGAGATCAGAGTCCCTAAGGTGGCTGGGTGGTGCTGTGAACTTCTGGCAACTCCTGCAGCCAAGCTCTGCTTTCCCTTGGACCACATCACAGTGAGGCTGAGAGGGGGGTGTTGTCAGCCCAGGACCTCCATACACACTGCCCTGGCTTGCGCCCCGGGGACAGTCACTTTGGTGCTCCTATCACAGCGGTTTGGCTTAACCCCCAGAGGCGCACTCCATTGCCTCTCATGACAGACAAATGCCAACAAGCGCTTCTAATGGTACAAAGTATTTACAAAGTCCCTCGGTGCCGCACGAAATTTCCTGCATAGGAATTCATCCCAATGGGGGCAATGCCTGGGTAGCTGTCACAAAAACAAGAATATTCCTCCATCACCCCTCTAAGGAAGAGGGATTGCTGCCTACCTAGGCTGGCCCACGTTGGGCAGATGTCAGTCCCGCAGGATGTACTGCCTTCGCCTTTTAAAAGACCCTCAAACCAGAACCTGCTGCAAAAGGCATAAACATATAATTAAAAAAATTCTGAGCCCATGAATTTATTCTGAGTACCAGAATCGGGCAGGTCTCAGGGTCTTTTTGTACAACAGTCCATTCCCAGCAACCTGAAGATTTCTTCATTTCAGCAATAAAATTTTGTGTTAGGTAGGAGGTCATTTTGTCACTGCTGTTATGCAAGCAGTTTGCACCTTACCAGGTGACTGCGGATCAGTCGGAAGCCTGGCAGGAGATCCAGATTATTCTGCCCACTCCTGGTCTTGACTAACCAATATGACCCAGGTTGTGGGGGGAGGGAGGGTGCTTGTTCCCAGCGGCGTAGCGTGGGTTGTCAGCACCCGGGGCAAGGCAAGTAATTTGCGCCCCCTAACCTGGGGCAAGGCAAGTAATTTGTGCCCCCTAACCCCTAACCTGCCGCCGCTGCCAGCTTCTTCTTGCTGCTGCCTGGGCTGGGGTATTTACGGTAAGGTAGCCACGGCGGCGGCGGCGGGTCCATGACAGGTGATCTGAGGCGAGGTGCCCCTGGCGCTGCCGCCCAAACGACGCCGCTTGCCCGGAGGAGGAGGAGGAGGGCAGAGAGGCGAGGAAAATGCAACATGGCCCAGCAGCTGCAGCAGCAGCAGCAGCGGCGGTAGGGCTGTGAGGAGGGGCTGCCTGGCGCACCCTCCGCGGCCCTGACGTGCGGGGACCGCGGCGAGCGCTGAGAGCCGTTGCCTGCCGGACGCCTTCAGCCCGGACGCGCACACAGCTCGTCGGTTCCGCGAGACATGGGGCTCTGCTACAGCCTGCGCCCGAGGCTCTTTGGCGACTCCGGAGGCGGCGAGCGCCCCCCCCAGATGTTGCGCCCGGTGCAGCTGGCCCCCCCTGCACCCCCATGCTACGCCACTGCTTGTTCCACAGCTTGCATTAGAAAATGAGATGAAGCACCTTTCATCATTTCAGCCATTTTGAATTAAGTGCATTTACACTGGAATCCTCTGGGCTTCAGAACATTTCTGTCCTAAGGGAGGGTAGTAGGCAGGAAGGCCAAGAGCGCTGAAAAAAACATTTTCGTGAAATGGGATGTTGTTATTTAGGAAATGCAGTGGCCCTGTGTGCCTCACTGCTGCCATCTGCTGGTACGCTCAAAGGTTTTGCCGTTCACCTTTTGCATTTTACGCTGTGCAAGTTGAGGTTCCCATAGCCCAGCTATTCTTTAATACATTTAAACATTAGTGATGTACGCAGATCCAGTTATCTGTGCCATTATTAATATTCTCCGGCCTGCCTATCTGCTCCCTGCTCTTTCCACTTGCCTACGTTGTGGGTCCTGCTGCTAATCACACAAAATGCTTTCTTTTCCTCCATCTCAATCCCTTCTCTGCCTCCCTCCCCTCAGGCTCTCTTCTTGCTACTAGATCCTGGCTAGAACTCCAGCTGCTGCCTCTTTCCTTCCTGAATCTCGGGGGGGGGGGGGAGTTTGTTGTGTTCCTGCTAAAAAAATCAGACATGGAAAAATCTGGCAGGCATCCCAGCAGTCATGAGGCAGTGGCCTTGCTTCCACTTAGCATAATAATCCACTTTCCCCAAACAATCTGTAATTTTTTTTATTTTCCGTCTCCTGCATATTTCCATGAGTCTCCTCCTCCTAAGTTGCGAGAGAAAGAGAAGAAAGTTAAAAACTTTTTTAAAACCTGATTTGTACTCCTTGGCTATTCAGCCTGTAGTCCAGCTGCCTTGCATGCAAACACTGCCTTGCATTCGGACATAAGAGCATCTGCCTTGCATGCGGAAAATGCCAGGTTCCATCGCTCACACTTTCAGGTGGGGCCCCTGCCTGAAAACACCAAAGAGATGCTGCCAATCCGTGCAGGCAATACTAGATGGACCCAATGGCCTTGTTATAAGGTAGCTTCTTATACTCCTAACTGAAACTCTATATTCGCTGCCTGTTTACTCCTGCCTCTTCTTCTCTTTCCCTTGAATCAAATTTCGTATTGTAAGCACCTCGGGGCAGGGACCTGCTCTGTAGTCTGCAAAGCAGGAGTGGGAAATCGCAAGCCCCAGGGGCCAAATGCAGCTCTCAAGACTGCTCCCTGTGCCCATTTTGCAGGCCACACTCTTCACTGGTCCTGAGAGCTTTTGCCTGGCTGGAATGTGTCCTTGACCTATGATGGTGCCGGGATGGAGAGCAATGTGTTTGAAAACCTACTGCTTTTAAATTATTATTATTATTATTATTATATGGTAGGGATGCAGCCTGCTGTACAAAGGTAAGAGTCTGTTGCTCCCATGACGGACTGTGGTTCCTGGCCTGAAAGGTACAGTGGTGCCCCGCAAGACGAACGCCTCACAAGACGGAAAACCCGCTAGACGAAAGGGTTTTCTGTTTTGGAGGCGCTTCGCAAAACGAATTTCCCTATGGGCTTGCTTCGCAAGACGAAATGTCTTGCGAGTTCCTGTGGGGTTTTTTCGCTCCCCCCCCCTTTTCCTAAGCCCTAAGCCGCTTATCAGCTGATCCACTAAAAGCCGCTAAACCGCTAATAGCGCTAATCCGCTAAGCTGTCAATGGGCTTGCTTCACAAGACGAAAAAACTGCTATACAAAGAGCCTCACGGAACGGATTAATTTCGTCTTGCGAGGCTCCACTGTATTTATCACCTCTGCTTTGCAATGTCAGGCACACTGGTACCATAAAATAAAAAAACAGCCATTAAACGGAAGCGTACAAATCCGAATCATAGCTGTCAACTTTTCCCTTTTCTTGTGTGAAAATCCTATTCGGAATAAGGGGATTTCCCTTCAAAAGGGGAAAATGTTGACAGCTATGATCCGAATGTATTTGGCTATATAGTCAGGGCACCCTCTCCTTACGTAACAAGTAGAAATTTACAAGATGCAGCCTTTCTGCACCATAAAAGTGTAGTAAAATCAGTAGATATTAAGTTTATGTATACCATGCAGCTCTTAAAGACAAGGCTCACAAGATCAGGAAAGAAGATGAAGTATGCATTATCATCACACGAAAAGGCACTGTACTACTTTCAAGAGTAAAACCTGGCCTAGTAAAGACCTTTACACTTCCCAGGTTCGTTTCTTGTGTTGCTTGCGAGCCAATATGGCAATAATGATGTTTGCCAAACCTAAAGCTGTTGTGGAAGGGGAATGTGCCTACCAAACAGTTGCTGTCGTGAAGCTCTGTCATTTATTCCTGAGGTGCAGTTTGTTATATTGCCCAGTAGATGGCAGTAAAACGTTTCCTAAGAGACAGCCGCTAAACTAGACAGTATTGGGAAACTGACTGGCTAGCATCCCAAGAAAAGCAAAATGTTGATGCTTAAAAGACGTACAGTTTGGAGAAAGGAAATTATATAGGCAACCACACAGAGATTGTTTTGTTTCTCTTTATGTGCTGGAAAGGTAAGATGTTATTTTAATAAAATAAAAATAAAATGGTATTGGGGAAATGGAGGCCTCCATATACGTGTGTGTGTGAGAGAGAGAGAGAGAGAGATTTAGCCATGCCCTCTCCGGGATACGCAATTGCGCACAAACCCTCCCAGTTTTCCATTCAGCCAGAGGTGGCAGACACTTCACATTCTGCTGTGCTTAGTGTTGGGCTGCGTTAGGATGGCAGGATTGTACCATTAGGGCTTTCCCCCTAAAGTTTTGTACTTCCACAGAGCTTGGAGTTCCCCCTAGCATACTGACACCTTCATCTTGTTTCTCAGGGGTTCCATTTTAGCTACAATCCTGTCGCAAGCTGAGTTCACTATTAGGAGTGGCCAGAAAGGTCTACCTTTGGACCCCAGGCCTGCCCCGCCCCCCTCCTGGTTTACAGGTTCCCCTGGGGATTCACCTAATAAATTTACCGTTCGTCTCTTGCAAATAACTTCATCACTACTTGAGATTAGCGCAAAATAATCAAACACCTTGGTACTCAAACAACTTGGAACACAAGCACTGAAAACCCGGAAGTAAGTGTTCCGGTTTGAGAACTTTTTTCAGAAGTTGAATGTGCTCCTTTTTGAGTGTTATTCTTCCGTTTTTAGTGTTATGCTGAGGTCTGTCTGTTTTTGCTATTTATTTTGTGTTTTTGTGGCTCTTTTTTTTTTGGTGACCGTGTGGAACCCAGTTCAGCTACTGATTGATTGTGTGACTGCAGTACATTGTTTATTGCTTTCATTTTATGGATCAATGGTCTCGTTAGATAGTAAAATTCATGTTAAATTGCTGTTTAAGGGTTGTTTTTAAAAGTCTGGAGGGACGCAGGTGGCGCTGTGGGTTAAAGCCTCAGCGCCTAGGACTTGCTGATCGAAAGGTCAGCGGTTCGAATCCCTGCGGCGGGGTGCGCTCCCGCTGCTCGGTCCCAGCGCCTGCCAACCTAGCAGTTCGAAAGCACCTCCGGGTGCAAGTAGATAAATAGGGACCGCTTACCAGCGGGAAGGTAAACGGCGTTTCCATGTGCGGCTCTGGCTCGCCAGAGCAGCGATGTCACGCTGGCCACGTGACCCAGAAGTGTCTCCGGACAGCGCTGGCCCCTGGCCTCTTGAGTGAGATGGGCGCACAACCCCAGAGTCTGTCAAGACTGGCCCGTACGGGCAGGGGTACCTTTACCTTTACCTTTAAAAGTCTGGAACAGATTAATCCATTTTGCATTACTTTCTATGGGAAAGTGCACCTTGGTTTTAGAACGCTTTGGTTTTAGAACAGACTTTTGGAACAGATTATGTTTGAGAACCAAGGTAAAGGTAAAGGGACCCCTGACCATTAGGTCCAGTCGTGACCGACTCTGGGGTTGCGGCGCTCATCTCGCTTTATTGGCCGCAGGAGCCGGCGTACAGCTTCCGGGTCATGTGGCCAGCATGACTAAGCCGCTTCTGGCGAACCAGAGCAGCGCACGGAAACGCCATTTACCTTCCAGCCGGAGTGGAACTATTTATCTACTTGCACTTTGACGTGCTTTCGAACCTCTAGGTTGGCAGGAGCAGGGACCGGGCAACGGGAGCTCACCCCGTTGCGGGGATTCGAACCGCCGACCTTCTGATCGGCAAGTCCTAGGCTCTGTGGTTTAACCCACAGTGCCACCAAGGTACTACTGTACAAATATCCTATAAATGGTGGAGTACCTGGAACAAAGCTAAGTCCCATCTGAAAGGTTAATATTGAAACAAGAGTCAGAGATCCTTTGCAAATATTGGTCCTGGCCAGGGACAGAGAGTGTGGAGCAGATGCTCTTGCTGTGACACAAGGGATGGATTTATTAGGAAACTTGTAGTAAAGAACCTAAGCGGTTCCGTGGCTGCAGCAATGTGAGTTTGCTGGTGCAGCTGCTTCCATCACCAACAGCTGTGTTATCTGCCCCCTCCTTTAAATGTTGTTGTTGTTGTTGTTTAGTCATTTAGTTGTGTCCGACTCTTCGTGACCCCCTGGACCAGAGCACGCCAGGCACTCCTGTCTTCCACTGCCTCCCGCAGTTTGGTCAAACTCATGCAGGTAGCTTCGAGAACACTGTCCAACCATCTCATCCTCTGTCGTCCCCTTCTCCTTGTGCCCTCCATCTTTCCCAACATCAGGGTCTTTTCCAGGGAGTCTTCTCTTCTCATGAGGTGGCCAAAGTCTTGGAGCCTCCGCTTCAGGATCTGTCCTTCCAGTGAGCACTCAGGGCTGATATCCTTAAGAATGGAGAGGTTTGATCTTCTTGCAATCCATGGGACTCTCAAGAGTGTCCTCCAGCACCATAATTCAAAAGCATCAATTCTTTGGCGATCAGCCTTCTTTATGGTCCAGCTCTCACTTCCATACATCACTAATGGGAAAACCATAGCTTTAACTATACGGACCTTTGTTGGCAAGCCATAAAAAGCCAAAGATGAGATTGACTGACAAAACTAACATTCAGCTCCATACCAGCAGCTAGTGGCCACAAGTTCTCCAGTCCTACCCTACGGGGTTGTCTGTTCTTTGTATTTATCACTTTCTAAGGAGTTGAGAACGGGACGCAGGTGGCGCTGTGGGTTAAAGC